>NC_139018.1:12860261-14230333 GCF_964374135.1 Grampus griseus | reverse complement strand
TTGATTAACATCACATAGCTGACATGTATACACTGATGTGTATAAAATTGATGACTAATAAGAACCTGCTGTATAAAAAAATAAATTAAATAAATTTAAAAAACCCAAAACATCACATAGCTAGTAGGCGTTAGAACCAGGATTTGAATCCCAGTCTGAGTTCAGGGTAGTAGTCTCCTAACTACTACACTACGTTGCCTCTTCAAATCCCATGGAATGACCTGAGAATATTAGGTGACCTTGCAGCTGGATGGGAACAAATATTTTGAGATTTCAAGATGGGGGAATCTTCCAGCAACAGATGCATTTATATTTTCCCGAGATCGGGAGATCTAAACTTAAGACATTAAGAACTAATGTCTTAACTAATTAAGCACTAAACAAGAACACTTTGTGGTAACACAGTCATTTCTGTAGTAACAAGTAAGCATTTTGGTTTATTTCATCGTATAATGAAAGTGGGAAACATGAATATTTAAAGAAGGAAAAAGGTACATGGGTAAAGGAGCAAAAATAGAGAAATCTGGAAAAGTAGAGAAAGGTTATTCTTATGATAAAATATTTCATTAAAGAGCCCATATTATGATAAGCCTCTAAAGGATTAAAGTAGTACAGATAAAGCGGTAAATCAAGTTTAACGCAGGATTAAATAAGAGGCTGGTAGCCAGTAATAAGGATAAGATGCTCAAAGCTTAAGGTCACTGATTCTTTGGAAAAGAGGGAAGGTGAGCATGCAAAATGGATCCTGTGTTTGATAAGTATTAGGTTCCTAAGAAACAATAACCATAAATGATAAGGTAGAAACCTTGTAGTAATGGAAACTAACTGCAATGGCTATGTGGAGATCATTTTCACGTTAGGAAATTATGCAGAAAATCTAGTAAGGTTCTCGACATTCATGTATTCTTAATAAAGTAGGGCATGCAGTAACTCTCTAAAACGGTCAATGAATTCTAAGGAGTGAAGGTTGGGCTAACTCATGGGTATAACCAAACCTCTACCTACCTAGAGAGAACAACCAACCAGTTACAGAGCTGAAATGGTCAGTTCTATTTGCCATGTCAGGCACGTGTGGATCCGTACCAATATCTTGCAATCAAACTGGTCTAAGCTCATACTGATAAATAACTTCTGTGAAAAGAACTTCAGGGTAATGAATGAAGAATCAGACACTAGGAAAATTACCAAAGAAAAATTAATGTTTGCAAATGCTAATATTTTATTATAAAATATATTGTTGTTTCCACCATTCTAACATTTAAACTACCCAATCGGAAGCACATTCGGCAATTTGCCTTACGCACAAAAAAGTTGTTACTATACATAGTTTTGTACATTCTTTTTTCTTCCCTCCAATTAGTGCTAAACATAAAACTATTATTTTCAGATCCTTGATTTAGCTTTCCGAATGCAAAAATAAAGGTTCTGTTTTGATACTGGGGGAAAAAGATACAAACACACATATTCATATATAAATATAAATAATATGATCATTTGCCCAATTACATTTTCAACGGAAAAAGTATGTGAAAGAAGCTTTCTGAGAGATTAAATATTCTGGCAAAATGAAGAATAAAGAGGTTCCAAGTGAATGCTCCTTTAGAGTGGGAAAAGGTTAGCTGTGAACATGCCTGTGAAATACGCTGAGGAGGATCCTCATTCTGAGATTATGGTCGTTCTTGCCTCCAGCTTCAAGTGTTGCTCAATCAGCAAGGTGCTCAATTCACAGTGATTGCTGCGCATTTGCTTGTTGATCAAGAAAATGCATAATCTCAGCCTAGACACATTTACCATAGAAATGAATATAAGAAATAGGATTTTGATTTAAATTTTCCAGTTGCAGCAGATCGAAAAAAATATATGCAGGAGAAGATTCCATTTGAAAAGCTCTGATTCAAATAAATCCAAAGAGAACGCATCTCTATGTACCTAATGCAGTCTTCGCATTACATAGCAAGCTTTTCTCGCTCAGATCCCTTGTCCATTTGATTAAACTCACGAACACGTGACTGACTCCGCCTCTGTTAAAAATACTCTCAAGCCAGGGCTTCCCTGGTGGCGCAGTGGTTGAGAGTCCGCCTGCCGATGCAGGGGACGTGGGTTCGTGCCCCGGTCCGGGAAAATTCCCCATGCCGCGGAGCAGCTGGGCCTGCGCTAGAGGCCACAACAGTGAGAGGCCCGCGTACCGCAAAAAAAAAAAAAAAAAAAAAAAAAAAGCCTCTCAGGCCAGAGAATGAGTGAGACCGTGTGGCTTTGTCTTTGTGACTGGGTCGTTTAACAGAGCATTCATAACACAGAATACTAGCTAGGGGCGTATACGTTTAAATTTAACACCCCACAACTGAATTCTCCAAACGCAGCTCACTGCAGAGAGGGATTTAGAAGAATGCAAATTCAAGTCCAGAATCCAGACTACCCTTCCAGGCATGGACAAATCAGTTTAAAATGGCCCTCGTGAAACATGATACTTATTTGCAGGGTTGTTTTTAAATGGCTGATTTGGAAGCCGCTCTGTTTTCTGCATATTCTCTTTCCAAGATTAAAGATCCTTCAGGTGAAACACTTGAGAGAAAAGCACGGGACGCTAGGCCGTGTGTGTACGTGTTTCTTGCGTAGCTGGGGAAAAAAGGTGCGATGAGATTCCAAAGCCGAACAGTTCATTCAGCCTAGACCTGGCCCGGACGACCAACTCCGTCCCCACGAGACAGACTGTAAAGTCTCCAGGCCGTTAGCTGGCTCAGGCGGCGGGGGACCGAGTCGGGAACAACGACCTTGCGCCCCGGCCACGGTTGCAGACAGCTCGGGTCCCCCTGGGCTCCGGGCGAGCGCTTGGTCCCCTCTAGGCCGGAGCTGGAGCAGCGGAGGTGGATGGGCGCCTCCCGGCCGCCCACGCTGGGCCCGGAACCCTGGTTTTCCTCCGGCGCCGACGGCGTCGGGCGCGGCAGACGCGCTACCATGGCAACGGCGGCCCGCCTCCCCCCGCTTCCCGGCGCCACCGCGCCAAGCCGGGCAGGATGGGGCGGGGCGGGTGTTGCTAGGACACCGCCAGCGGGCGTCAGCCTCCGCGGCGTGGGCTCTCGGCTTCCACCCTTCACCTACTTCAACCCTGCCGAGAGGGCTGTAGGGGAGGGTCGGAGAGGAGGTCGAGGAGCCACGTGGTGGCCGAGGGTGTCAGGGCCTTTCTCCTTTGAGGCCTGCCCTTCTGGCCGGCACGACGTCCTCTTTCCCTTTGCCTTGCAAGTAGTCCTGTGCCCTGGGAGGAAAAGTGAATGAAAACACTTGGGCGTTGCCTCTGCCCAAGCTGGCTCTATAAGGATAGTGATGTCCCCGGACTCCACTGAAGACGCTGTATCCGCTGTACTTCCCCTTCCGAAAGGAACCATTTCTTGAGCTTTACTAGGACAAGGAGCAACGCTAAGCACTTTGCCTACATTAATTCTCTTTCAGTTCTGTGAAGTAGGAGCTAGTTAACTCCGTTAGAACACGAACAAAATGTGGCCAAGGTCATAGAGCTGGTTGGGTGGAGGCAGGATTTGAGGTCCTGTCTTAACTTCAAGGTCCCTGCTTTTTCATAATGCTTAAGTGTTCTCCCTCAGCTGCCTCTTGGCTAGCACATTATCCTTTGCTATCCAAACACCACACCACCTGGGACACACTGTCTGGAAATGGTCTGACAGGGAGATTAAAAAATTGAAATCAGGGTTGTCCAAAAAACCTGGGGCATGTGTTTTACATTGATGTATCACTGATAATTTACAGATGTCCCCGTCTGTAATATACTAATGCAATCGCCACTTAGCATCCTCAGATTCTTACTAAGGGAAGAGAGTCTAAACCAAAGAATTTGCCAAAACCCAGATCAACTCCTGGTAGGTATCCCATGCCGGGCTACATACGGTGGGAGATTAAAAGATTTTTTTTTCCCCCTAATTAGTGTCTATCCACAAAGAGTTTATGTGCTACTAGGGAACTGTCTTGTCAAGGATTTCTTTGCAAGTAATTTATTAAGGACATGCTTCCAGGAGAAACTTGTGAGGGAAACAGAATAGGGCAGGAGAAGAAGACAAGGCAGCAATTTAAGGTCAAGTTCCAGCCTCAGCTTGATCCAAAGGCAGCTCTGGAGCACAAGTTACAGTGAGTTGATCCCACCCTGAGGCAAGGGACCTGGATTTTTATACCCCTGCACTAATCAGTCACCGGCTCCAGGCCTTCCTGGAGGGAGTGGGGGACATAACACCCAGCACTTCTGATTCCAGAGTGAGCCTGGGTGAAGTGGATCTGGTCGATTAAGGTAGTTCTCTGAAGGTTGGAGGTGTGAGCCATTAGGAGAGAAGCACCCAGTAGCTGGGGGATGTGTACAGTGAACCAGTCAAAGGTCTCTGAAGGGACCTGGCAGAGCACCAGAAGCATCCACTACAGTCCACTCCTTGCAACACTCAGATTCACATGTTCTCACATTAAGTCTCCATCTTGTCATAGCTTATTCAAGATTCTAATTGGTCACAAATCTAGTGCGACAAACCACAGCCCTTGCTGCTGCAACTGGTCCCAAGATTATAACTAACATCCATCATCTCTCTTCTCTACCATCCATTCTAGACTCCTCTCATCCTCAACTAGCCCTTCTACCGATCTAGGGGTTTGCCTGGGGGAGTGTCCCAAATCTTCATCCTTGAGGGATCTGAGCTCCTTGCTACCAGGTCTTTATCAGGCAGTGGTTGCCACGACTGCCTATTTTCAGTTAAAACTTGGCAAGAGAGGCTCCAGTGAATCAGCTGAGTGCCAAACACATTCCTCCCCCATTATGTAACAGCAGCCCTGCATTCTTATGATGATTGGGGTCAGTTACCTCCGCCAGTATGATCATAGCTTTCTTTGCTCACATGGAGTCCAAAACAATAGGACTACATCAGTAGCTTTAGGTTTAGTGTGAAGTATTCTCCCTCTGGGAACTAGAACCTCTAGAACCAATGCCCTAGAGTTGTGAGGACAGGAAGCATGCATTCCCCAAGCAGGTCACTGAGAGTGGCAGTGAGCCAGGCTACTCCTCTTTCTACCCCTTGGTTCCCAGACCCATGTATTCAACTCACTGGAGACAACACAACATAATGGCTTTTGGTTTAAGGCACACGCTGCATTCTGAAGGATGGTGCCCCAACCTCACAGGGTATCATTTCTAAGTTAGTGCCTTCCTCTGCCTTCAGAAGGTGGTTACAATATATTATGCTAGAATGGCGTGGTATGTTGTGGGATCCGTGGATCCCCAGTCATTTGCCCATTACCATACCTCTTCCGGACAAAAAATGTTTTGTGAGATTCTGTGTCCATAAATCAGACATTCTGAGACCTCAAATAGTGGATCTTATCAAAGTACTGCAGTCAGGAAAGGCAAATTCATACAATGAATTTGTACCAATCAGTCAGAACAAAATGCTGCCATTGCTAGGGTAAAAGGGGTCCTACGTAATTAACTTGCCATCAAGGCTCTGGTTGGTCTCTTCAAGGAATGGACCTATAGTGGGGACTCAAAGTCAACCTCTGACAGGTCAGACATTCAGCAGTGGCAACAGCTAGATCAGCTGTAGTGAGAATGAGCCCCAGGCTTTTGGACTGATGCGTAGCCTCCAGTTTTGTTACTGTAACTACAGTAACAAAAATGAACCTTTAGGACTAGAACTGAGGTAGCTAACAACAAATGCTGGCTGACATCTATTGATGAGTTATCCTGCCCACCAGTTTGCTTAATGCCTCTTCTGCAGTCAGCGCTCCCTGGTGGGCATCAGCGTACAATACAAAGGTCTTCACTCCCATGGGTCCTCTTTCCTCAAACCTCCTTGTCCCCCATCTTCCAGTTGTGTGCCTTCCAGTTCCGTGACCAGCCTGTGGAGTTAGTGTCCATTGCCCATAAGTCTATCTGTATCTTTACCTTGGGCCACCTCTCTCTCCACACAAATTGCATCACCAGGTGCAATGCCCAAAGCTCTGCCTATTACAACGATTTATCTTCACTAGTCTCTTCAGAGCCACCTCTGGGTGGGGCTATAGTGCAGCTGTCCGTTTTCAGTTTGTGCCAGTATACTGAGTCAACCCATCTGTGAACCAAACTTGGGATCTTTCCTCTATCAGCTGGTCATGGGGGATACCCCATGAGGCCATAGGTGTGAGCTGATGAAGATGTCTTGGTTGGTGGATAACATAGAGTCTGGGTCCCTACTTTGTGCAATTTACTCATGTGTTCTGGACCTGCTCAAGCCCAATTCCACCCAATTACATAGTCCTTATAGTTGTTATTTCCTCTATTTCTCAAAAGCTAGAGATGTTGCACAAGCCAATGCAGCTCCTTTTAGCTGTATGCCATCACAGCTCACCAAGAGTGAAAGTCTTGGTAACTTTAATGATACAAAGATATACAATGCCACAATTAATGCTTGCTACATAAAAAATATTCTGCTTTCCTCTTTTTTTTAAATAAAGGTGATTTTGTCCTTTTTTTTTTTTTTTTTTTTTTTGCGATACGTGGGCCTCTCACTGTTGTGGCCTCTCCCGTTGCGGAGCACAGGTTCCGGACGCGCAGGCTCAGCGGCCATGGCTCATGGGCCCAGCCGCTCCACGGCATGTGGGATCTTCCCGGACCGGGGCACGAACCTGTGTCCCCTGCATTGTCAGGCGGACTCTCAACCACTGCACCACCAGGGAAGCCCGTTGTCCATTTTTTTAAAAAAAGGTTTATTTATTATTTATTTATTTAATTTATTTTTGGCTGTGTTGGGTCTCAGTTGTGGCAGGCGGGCTTCTCTCTAGTTGTGGTGTGCGGGTTTTCTCTTCTCTAGTCGTGGCACGCAGGCTCCAGGGCGTGTGGGCTCTGTAGTTGTGGTGTGCAGGCTCTCTCTTTGAGGCGCGCGAGCTCAGTAGTTGTGGGGCGCGGGTTTAGTTGCCCTGTGGCATGTGGCATCTTGGTTCCCTGACCAGGGATCTAACCCACATCCCCTGCGTTGTAAGGTGGATTCGTTACCGCTGGACCACGAGGGAAGTCCCTACTCTGCTTTCTTGATGCTTCATCATAAACTACTACTTAGAGGTTTGTTTGTATCAATATGTATGTCCTTAAATGTAAGTAAAATTACATAAATGATTGTATGCAATTTTCTTTTGTATAAAATAAAGATATGATGATTTTCTAACAAACACAGAAAAAAAAAATACAGAATGCCACCTACCACCAGAGATGAGACCTCCCTTTTCATCTTGCTGGTGAATGAGCTGCATCCAGAATCCCTTTCTTAAGGTCTGCTTCCTGGGACTACGTATGGCAGCATCTGTTTTAGGCAGGTTCCCCAGATGCAGACCCTGAGGAAAGGGTTTTTGTGTAAATACTTTATTAAGCAAGTTGCCTCAAGAGAAATTAGAGAGGGAGTAGGAAGAGCGGAATAGGGAACAAAAATTAGCCAGGTAAGGTTGTGATTTCAAGGAAAGTTCCAGACTCAACTTGAACCCCTGAGGAGCTTTTGAGAATAAATTGCCCAGTTGAGTAAGGGAGCTAGGTTTTAATACTTCTGCACCAGTCAGTCATTAGCTACAGGCCAAAATGGGGATTTGTAATTTCCCAGGCTGTTTTGGTTCTGGAAGCATCTGAATGAAGTGGTTCCAGGGGATCCAGGGCAGTGCTCTGAAGAAAGTTATAGATATGAACTCTTTGGAGCAGAGCCTGTAGAAACTGGGGGATGGGCGCACTGAACCAATAATGGGAGCTTACAGGGATTTAGACGGAGAGCCACGATTGCTAAAGGAGCTAAGATTCACATATGGAAAACTGACGTAGAGCTTCCCGTTGCTGACAAGATGGTAAACTAAGCTGAGCTTCTACCTTCTCCCAGAATCTGACTCTGAAGAAACTGGTAGGGAGACACAGAGAGGTTGGGTCCCCATGTGTGTTGCTGGGGGGGCACAGTGCATGGACGTTCAGAGCATCACAGAGATGGGTGCTGTGAAGACTTTTGCTTCCCTCACTGCCCTGAGCAGATTATTGCCTTCTGTGATTAGGCTACATAAGATTATGACTTCCATCTTGCTAGTACACTCTCTCTACTGCATGTCTGGGTTGCATGTCTTGATAAAGCAAGCTGCCATGTTGGAGAGGCCCACGTGGCAGGGAAGAGGTGGAGGCCTCCAGCCAACAGCCAGCAAAGATCTGAGGCCCTCAGTACAACAGCCCTCAAGGAACTGAATTCTACCAGCATGAGTTTAGGATTCTTTCTGGGTTGAGCCTTCAGATGAGAACACAGCCCTGGCCAATACCTTGACAGCAGCCTTTGAGAGACCCTGAAGATAGTAGCTGGCTAAACCAATCCCAGATCCCTAACCCATAAGAACTGGGAGATAAGATGCATATGTTATTTCGAGCCACTAAGTCTGTGGCAACGGGTTATGCAGCAATAGATAACAAATGCTAGCATTCTGCAGCTGGCCTGGAGGCTTGAGCATATCCTCCTTACAGATGGTTATCTGTGTACAGATTATATCTACCTGCTAGAATGCAGTGCCCAACACTGGGTCACCCTGCAGCACCTAGGGTATTGCCCTGCACATAGCAGTCACACAGATAATGATTTCTAGGCAGGAAGTCTAGGCATTTATGATAATACCAAAAGTGGATTGAGTCCTTATTATGTGCCAGGCCTTGTTGTAGACACTTTACAAATCTTAATTTATTTAATCCTCATTGATGATCAGATTAGGTAGGCTCTTTTAGGATTTCCATTTTGGAGCAGAAAAATGAGACTTGCAGAGGACAAATAACTTACCCAGGTCTGACGCTTGTGAGTGGCAGAGCTGGGATTCAAGCCCTAGGTAGCCTGGCTCCAGAGCCTGTGCTGCTCTCAGACCTGGGAAGAGATGGGGATCAGTGCCACACAAACATTGTCCTTTTCTGAAGCACCAGAAAGAATTCCAACCTGTCAGCCGCTGCCCATCAACTGTTGGAGGGCAGGAATGTACCTTATCTGATATGAAATCTCAATTTTAATATTCAAAACATGGCTATAGTAGGAGCCTTAAATGTTGGCTGGGGCTTCCCTGGTGGCGCAGTGGTTGAGAGTCCGCCTGCCGATGCAGGGGACACGGGTTCGTGCCCCAGTCCGGGAAGATCCCACATGCTGCGGAGCGGCTGGGCCCGTGAGCCATGGCCGCTGAGCCTGCGCGTCCGGAGCCTGTGCTCCGCAACTGGAGAGGCCACAACAGTGAGAGGCCCGCGTACCGCAAAAAAAAGTTGGCTGAATGAGTGAGTGAGTGAGTGAATGAATGAATGAATGAGATGCCTTAAATAGGATGCGGAGAGAAAAGAAAAGGGAACACACAGAAGGTTCTATTTCTAGATATTACACCAGCAGACTCAAACGTCTCACCCCCCAACACGTTTCTTTGCAGTTGCTACCAATATTACCTCTTCCGGTGCTTATCTGATAGCATGACTCAGGAAATAGGATGTGTTTTTCTTGATTTGGAATTGAGAGCAGAAAATAACTCATAAGAGGTAAGTGAAGTGGAAGGCGGCTATTGTCCCTAACAAGTGTGTTCATTTCTTACTGGTCTGACTGCACGTGCACACACAGAAAACCCAGGATTATATCTAATTCTGCCTTTAGAGCAGCTTATTACCTGCAGGGATAAGCGAGGTTATATAATGGGCTAGTTCAAAGAATGTGCTTGTTTGTATATGCAAATATCTGTCTAAATTGCTTAAAATAACAAGTTAACACCCGCCACTGAGGGAATTCGGTTTGAAATGTTCAAACATCACCCTTTATTAGGCCTGCCTACTCCAAGCACGTGAAGTGAAAGATGGTCGCTTAGCCACACAATTTGTCCGAAGAAGGAAAGACGCCCAAGTCTTGTCTCATATCTCATTGTTTTCAGGTACTAGAATCAGAATAATAGTTAACAGTTTTTATGATTAAGTTGCTTTGGTTTCCTGACACAGATAAAAACATATGGGAGAGTTTGACTATACAGTCATCCTTTGCTTAATAAAAGTGGACTCTGGGCTTCCCTGGTGGCGCAGTGGTTGAGAGTCCGCCTGCTGATGCAGGGGACACGGGTTCGTGCCCTGGTCCGGGAAGATCCCACTTGCCGCGGAGTGGCTGGGCCCGTGAGCCATAGCTGCTGAGCCTGCGCGTCCAGAGCCTGTGCTCCGCAACGGGAGAGGCCACAACAGTGAGAAGCCCGCGTACCGCAAAAAAAAAAAAAAAAAAAGTGGACTCTGACATTTCAGGCAGTGGGATTTGCTCCCTAATAAGATGTGAACGACTGAGCTTAATATCCTTGGCCTTTTTTGGCCTTCTTCCTCTCTTTTAGTGCCATCCTGACTGAGCCACACAAACCTGGTCACATCACACCTTGGTTAAAACTTTGTACTGACTCTCCCAGTCCCCTCAAGACAGGGCACACTTCTTGGCCTGATATCCAAGGCCTCCGTCATCCAGTCCTTACTCCTCTGACTGACTTCATCTTTCAGAGGTTTTCCCCACCTTCCGGCCTCCCTATTCCCATCCTTCTGTTCTATTTTGGGTTTCTCAAACTTTTTATGATCTCCAAAGCCCTGGGCCTTTGCATTTGTGGTTCCCTCCATCTTGTTCCCCTTCCTTTCCTACCCACCCCCGAGCCCGGCCGGCCTCCACCGGTCCCCGCTAAGATGTCACCGCCTGGGAAGCATCCCCTCCGCTGAGGCTCGGTGCCCTCCTCAAGGCTGCTATGGCTCCCGGCACAGCCCCACTGTGTTAGCGTTGTCTGATTCCCCTGCTGGACTCTGAACTCCTAGACGGGGTGTCTCGACACCCAGCACAGGGGCCTGATTCACGCAAGAAACTAAAAACACTAAAATAAAAATCGGTTGAATGTATTTCTCATTACTCTCCTGTAACCTTTGTTTCTCTACTTTGAGTGGATCTAAATTGTAATTAGTCCAGTTTATACATTTCAATCCAAATGAATGACAGTTTACTTAAAATAAAAACTGTTAGCACAATAGAAAATCTTCCTGAAAACAAAATTAACTTTTGAAATTTTAACCACATGAAATTCATTGCTATAATGTAAAGTGCAAAATTGGAAACCAGTTCTCAAATGTTAGACCCCAGAACTACTTCCAAATCCGTCTATTTTCATTTCTTACAGACACCCATCATTCTATGGGAATAAGCCCCCAGAGACGACGCTGCCTCTCACCCTCCCTCCGCAACTTTTCTTAGAAAGTGTGACATGCATCTTTTTCTGCTGGCATAATAATGAAAGGAAGGGTAAAGACAGTAAGATGTGCTTCATGTAGTGCTAGTACAGAACAGAAAAACAGCTAAGAAGATCTAAAAAAATGCTTCTAAAAGATAGTGTTTATTAGCAAAATTGATTTTTATTTAGAAGGGATTTCTCTCTGTGCAGGGCACACTCTCGCTTTGATACCTCCTCAGCTATTAGCAGCAGCAATAACAGTTTAGTCAAAGAGATGAGACTTGATCATTTGGGCATTCCTAATCGGACCTCAGCGCTCTCTAGAATGGAGGTGACTTTAAAACAAGTACTGGGAGTTGGGACTTTGTTATTATTTTGGAAGTTCTAGTGGACTTTGGTCTAAATACTTTGTAAACCATAAATCACTACTGTAGTTTTGCTCAGAGTCTTAAACTGCCTTTATCAGTTTGAATTTTTAGAGCCAGGGGGCCCAATTTGTACATTATGTTGTTATTCTGGGAAAAACTCCAATGTTTTCTGAACATTTTGTTCAGGAAACTGAAGTAGGCCTGACCCCACTTACCAGGACTGACTTCCCAGGTCTGCTGAAAAGGCATTCAATGGCTCACCAGGCAAGTCGGGAAACGAGAATAAAATGAAAGAAAAAAGCATAAGATATAGAGGGTGTATTAGCTTCCTGGGGCTGCCATTAGAAATTACCACAAACTTGGCAGCAATAGAAATCTATTCTCTCACAGTTCTGGAGGCCGTGAGTCCAACATTGAGGTGTCAGCAGGATTGGTTCCTTCAGGAGGCTCTGAGGGAGAATGTATTCCATACCTCTTCTCAGCTTCTGGTGGTGTGGGCAATCCTGGGTGTTCGCTGGCTTGTAGACACATCACTCTGATCTCGCTCCATCTTTACATGGCCTCCTCTTCTGTGTGTCTGTGTCTGTGTCTCAAATCTCCTTTCTCTTATAAGGACTCCAGCTGCTGGATTTAGGGCCCACACTTCTGCAGATAAGCAAATACCTTATCCAGATTGACCTTAAGATCTTTAATATCTTCAAGGATCCTATTTCCAAATAAGGTCACATTCACAGGTACTGGGTTAGGACTTGGACATATCTTTTGGGGGGATGTAATTCAACCCACTACCAAGGGAGAGTTCACCTGCGTAAAAACCCTTCGTGCTTTGACCCTCCCAAGAGCTCTCTACATTTTGACCTTCTCAACTTTCTCCTCCAGCCACTGAGACAAATCCCTGCCTCTTGTCTGCACTATTTACAATAAAACCAGAATCTGAGATACTATTGTGAGGAGCTCTTGAAGACTGAAAAAGAGAAAAATAAACAAGAAACAAACAAGAAGGAAGACTGGTCCTAGAATCCTAAAAGATGGAACTTTAGAACTAGTGATGTATAACATGGCCCCTCTTTTTTTTTTTTTTTTTTGTAAGGTTAGATTGTTTATTTGAGATTTTTCTTGTTTCTATTTCATTTATTTCTGCTCTGATCTTTATGATTTCTTTCCATCTGCTAACTTTGGGTTTTGTTTGTTCTTCTTTCTCTAGTTCCTTTAGGTGTAAGGTTAGATTGTTTATTTGAGATTTTTCTTGTTTCTTGAGGTAGGCTTGTATAGCTATAAACTTCCCTCTTAGAACTGCTTTTGCTGCATCCCATAGGTTTTGGATTGTCGTGTTTTCATTGTCATTTGTCTCTAGGTATTTTTTGATTTCCTCTTTGATTTCTTCAGTGATCTCTTGCTTATTTAGTAGCGTATTGTTTAGCTCCATGTGTTTGTGTTTTTTACGTTTTTTTCCCCTATAATTGATTTCTAATCTTGTAGCGTTGTGGTCAGAAAAGATGCTTGATATGATTTCAATTTTCTTAAATTTACTGAGTCTTAATTTGTGACCCATGATGTGATCTATCCTGGAGAATGTTCTGTGCGCACTTGAGAAGAAAGTATAATCTGCTGTTTTTGGATGGAATGTCCTATAAATATCAATTAAATCTATCTGGTCTATTGTGTCATTTAAAGCTTCTGTTTCCTTATTTATTTTCATTTTGGATGATCTGTCCATTGGTGTAAGTGAGGTGTTAAAGTGCCCCACTATTATTGTGTTACTGTCGATTTCCTCTTTTATAGCTGTTAGCAGTTGCCTTATGTATTGAGGTGCTCCTATGTTGGGTGCATATATATTTATAATTGTTATATCTTCTTCTTGGATTGATCCCTTGATCATTATGTAGTGTCCTTCCTTGCCTCTTGTAACATTCTTTATTTTAAAGTCTATTTTATCTGATATGAGTATAGCTACTCCAGCTTTCTTTTGATTTCCATTTGCATGGAATATCTTTTTCCATCCCCTCACTTTCAGTCTGTATGTGTCCCTAGGTCTGAAGTGGGTCTCTTGTAGACAGCATATATATGGGTCTTGTTTTTGTATCCATTCAGCAAGCCTGTGTCTTTTGGTTGGAGCATTTAATCCATTCGCGTTTAAGGTAATTATTGATATGTATGTCCCTATGACCATTTTCTTAATTGTTTTGGGTTTGTTTTTGTAGGTCCTTTTTTTCTCTTGTGTTTCCCACTTAGAGAAGTTCCTTTAGCATTTGTTGTAGAGCTGGTTTGGTGGTGCTGAATTCTCTTAGCTTTTGCTTGTCTGTAAAGCTTTTGATTTCTCCATCAAATCTGAATGAGATCCTTGCCGGGTAGAGTAATCTTGGTTGTAGGTTCTTCCCTTTCTTCACTTTAAGTATTTCATGCCACTCCCTTCTGGCTTGTAGAATTTCTGCTGAGAAATCAGCTGTTAACCTTATGGGAGTTCCCTTGTATGTTACTTTTCGTTTTTCCCTTGCTGCTTTCAATAATTTTTCTTTGTCTTTAATTTTTGCCAATTTGATTACTCTGTGTCTCGGCGTGTTTCACCTTGGGTTTATCCTGTATGGGACTCTCTGTGCTTCCTGGACTTGGGTGGCTATTTTGTTTCCCATATTAGGGAAGTTTTCGACTATAATCTCTTCAAATATTTTCTCTGGTCCTTTCTCTCTCTCTTCTCCTTCTAGGACCCCTATAATGCGAATGTTGTTGCGTTCAATGTTGTCCCAGAGGTCTCTTAGGCTGTCTTCATTTCTTTTCATTCTTTTTTCTTTATTCTGTTCCGCAGCAGTGAATTCCACCATTCTGTCTTCCAGGTCACTTATCCGTTCTTCTGCCTCAGTTATTCTGCTATTGATTCCTTTCATTTCAGTTATTGTATTGTTCATCTCTGTTTGTTTGTTCTTTAATTCTTCTAGGTCTTTGTTAAAAATTTCTTGCATCTTCTCGATCTGTGCCTCCATTCTTTTCCCGAGGTCCTGGATCATCTTCACTATCATTATTCTGAATTCTTTTTCTGGAAGGTTGCCTACCTCCACTTCATTTAGTTGTTTTTCTGGGGTTTTATCTTGTTCCTTCATGTGGTACAGAGCCTCTGCCTTTTCATCTTGTCTATCTTTCTGTGAATGTGGTTTTTGTTCCACAGGCTGCAGGATTGTAGTTCTTCTTGCTTCTCTGGCCCCTCTTTTTGACACATAAAATTGCATATATGTTCATAGAAAATGTCTGGAAGGATGGATACCAAAAAGTTGACAGAGGTAATCACTGGGTTCAGTGATTATAGGATCTTAAATTTCTTCTTTATGTGTATTTATATTTTATAATTTTAGGTAATTTTAAAATGTCTCTTTAAACATTTGAACCAATAGTTTATTAAAAGAGAATGAGATCCCAGGATGGTAAAGAATCATTCACTTGGTCTTGTTGTTCAAAGAAGCAATTGCTCTGAAATCAAGTAGAGAAGGTGGAACAGGGGTCAGTTGGCATCTTTCTCTGAATCTCCTTTCATTGGTATGAATTCCACACAGCATATCCTGCTGTTTGGTCACTATCTGGATAATCTTACTGAATTGTAGACATGAAAACTGGAAGAAGCCATACAGATCGTCATGAGAAAAAAGAGAACCCTAGAGAGGGTGGCACAATCTCCTAAGGCTCATGGACAGAGGGAGAGCTGAGACCCGGAGGCGGGGCTTCTTCTATTACTGCAGGAGACTGCTATCAAGGTCTTGTACATGGACCACTGGACTAACACAAGTCATAGCATTTATTTCCAGTTCAGCTTCCAATGACTAAGCCACTTGTCTATGCCAACACTTGTGAAGGCTTATCCATCGAACAATCACTGAATGCCTGTACCCTGTCCCAACATATTCTGGTCACTGGGTATAAAGATGGAAGCCTTCAGGATCTACTAAATGTGCCCAGGCCTAGCTAGACATTTAAATTTAAAGACCTTTTAATAGAAAGGCCCAACTCTCCACGACTGAAGTCCCAAGTTGCTCTCCTGGGCGTTTATTGCCCTCACCTTGGTTATTTTAGGGAGTCTCAAGACGGGGACATGAGGGTTAGGGTTTTGTTGGTAGTCTCTCACAGACATGTTCCCCACCCACCCCCAGGACCTCATTTGGGAAGTCAATGGTCCAAAAACCATTTGAGGAGATATGATGGTTAATTTCATGTGTCAATTTGGTTAGGTCAGATATTCGGTCAAATACTATTCTAGATGTTTCTACGAAGATATTTTTAAATAAGATTAACATTTTAAATAAAGCAGATTACCCTCCACAGTCACTCAGTTGAAGGCCTTAATAGAAAAAGAAAAAGACTGACCTCCTGGAAGATGAGGGAATTCTGCCAGAAGGCTTGGACTTTGGACTCAAACTACAACTCTTCCCTGGGTCTCCAGCCTGTTGGCGTACCCTGCAGGTTTTGGACTTACCAGTCTTTGTAATCATGTAAGCTAATACCTTCAAATTCTCTGTGTCTGTCTCTCTGTTTTTGCTCTGTCTCTCTCTTTCTCTCAAACTCTCAATCTCTCTCTCTCTTCCCCCTACTCTGTGGATAGATAGATAGATAACCTCCTTTTATCATTATAGATAGATAGATAGATATCTAGATCCTTCCTATTGATTCTGTTCTCTCTAACTCAACAGGAGGAGAACCATCGCTAGCACAAGCCCAGAGAACTCTATCTCCTTGCTACTCTAGTGACTAACTGCGCTGCTACTTCACAGCCACCCCCAGACCCTGCCTCTTTGTCCTGGGACAGAAATGGGAGGATGGATGCCACGCTCCTTGACTCTGTGTCAAGCTTGCTTGAATCAACTAATATGACAAAGGGATGTAATGCCTAATGGCAAGAAAGACTTTCTTAAAACATTTTCTTTTACTAAAATAAAACTATGAAAATAGGAAAATAAATAAAAATAGCATTAATAATAATTTATAGATTTAAAAATACTCATAAAGACTCTTGCATACTTTTCCATTTTCCATATTTTACTGTCTGGACACTTTTCAGATTTGCCTTCCCTATGGCTTCACAATGATTTGCTTGTAAATCAACACTTTTTTGCAGATAATAGGCATGCTAAAAAGTTTTTTCTTCTATGTTGGATCCTTCATCCACATATTCAGTGTGTTTGGCACTTTTTGGCATGGACTTGTGGGGCTTCTCTCTCATGTCCTATTGTGGTCCCAGGGGTATGGAATAACTTGAATAAAATAGTAGCCTCATTACGTATTACGTGAGAAAGGTGTTATTATCCCTATGGTACAGAAATGGAAACTGAGGTTCAGAGATGTCCGATAACTTCCCTAATATCCTTCAACTTGAATGTCCCAAAGCTGGCCCTGAACCCAAGGCTATGTGGATCTAAGCCCACACTGACTTCCGTGATTTAGATGATTCGGATAATTTTTATTTAATTAGCTCAGCCTAGCTGAGCAGTGACTTGCCGAGTCTGTGCCACCACACGTAAGGTCATTCAACACCTTGTCCGTGTCCATGATAACCTCACGGCCTGGCCTGTGCTGTCTGTTCCTCTTAGATGTGACCCTGTTCTCTGCCTCCTCTCAAACTCAGCCAGCTGGTTGGTCTCCAGCCTTTGTTTACTTCCCCTCAGCTTCCTTGATCTTTCCCAAGGCTTCAGTGCTTCTTCTCTGCCTTCTGCTGTACCTCAGTTTTCTATTCCTCACTCTTAGCTGACTCCCAACAACTATTTTTTTCACCTGATTATTCTTAACAGAAATGAGTTTCATGTATATGAAGCAAAATTTTCATGGTTGCAAAAAAAGGCACCGTATTAGTCAGCACAAGCGACTGAACCCCAATTCAATCAGTTTTAGGGAATGAATTGGCTCAGGTACCTGGGATGTCTGGGGGCGCTGCCTCCAGGCATGGCTGTATCAAGTGGCTCAAGCAATGACATGAAGAGTTTGTCTGTTTATCTTTTGACTTGGTTTGACTTCTCTCAGATAGAATCTCTCCAATGTGGCAGCAAGAATGCCCTGGCATATCTAGGCTCCTATCCTACCTCTCTTGATCTCAGGGCAAGAGAAGGAAACTCACCCCTACCCCACCCTCACCCCCAGCTCTCATACAAACCCCCATAATGATTTTGATTTACCCTGTTTGGGTTGCATAGCCATCCCTTTGGCAAAGAGGTGGGGACATGTTTGACAGCCTCAGGGACATGACACAAAATTGGTGTAATGTTACCCATTACCTTTAGAAAGGGAAGCAATGACTACCCACCTTGGTCCACATAACAAACTTTCCCTGAGGAACACTCATGACAGCAGAGAGAACACGAGTTCTCCGCTTAACCCCCATGATCACCACAGGCTGATTTGGGAAGATTTACCCCCCATTTCCAGCTGGCTTGGGATGGGAGGGGGCCCAGCATTAGAGCCAGACAGGCCAGGAGAGAACAGCCAGAGGCCACAGGCCTCCGTATCCGGAAGCCCCTCCCTCATCATAAATGTCCCAGTGACCCAGGGACCTGCCTGAATCCCTGGTGAGGAGCGTGGAGAGTGTCCAGTCGCTCCTTCCACTGTTTCCCCTACCCAGGCAACCTCAGGGACAGTTTTCAATACACATATTCCCAATGTCCTTTTTTCTCTCAGATCTAAATGATGATGGTGATGGCGCTGCTAATGACAGTGACAGCATAATAACAGAAAACTAAAGCTCACTGAACACCCAGTACTGCTCAAGATGCTTAAGAGGCATTAACTCATCTAATCCCCGCAACAACTCTGTTTTACAGGTAAGAAACTGAGGCATAGAGAAATTAAGAAATTGGCCCAAGATCACAGAGCCAGTAAGTGGAGAGCTGGGCTTTGCACTCAAGCAGTCCCTTAACAGATAATGAAAATGAATGTTAACTGACCACTTGGTATGTCCCCAGTGCTTTATAAGGATTATCTTTAATTTTTACAGCAGTGCAACAATGCAGTGACTATTATCCTTACTTCACAGAAGAAGAGAGTGAGGTGTAGGAGTAAGTAACTCGCTCAGTCCCCAAAGCCTGCAGGGACCCACCCGGCTAAGTAGTTGGGAGCCGGTTCTGAACAGCAGAAAGATATATCTGAAGCTGCACTTTTGGAAAATGAATCTGGCAGCGGCGTAGAAGAGAGACTGTCTTTTCTCGGCTCAGTAGTACCAGCTGGAAGGTCTGACCACAGAGCCAGCAAGGGGCAGAGCTGGGGTTAGAACCACATCTATCTGATTCCAGTGCCTGAGTTCATATCCCCTCGGCCAAGTGGACTGAAGCTGGATGAAGGCTTAGGCTCCACAGCCCTCTTCCCTCATTGTGGGTGTTCTGGTGCCTCATGGCCCCGCTGTGCTTCCTCTTGCTTTGAACCCTTCTATTGGCCCATCTCAGCAGCAGACAGTTCCTCTGAGTCAGATATGCTCAGAAAAGCCCAAATCCGCCACCAGTTGGAGCTGGTAAGGCTGCAGTACTTCCTGTTGAAATGGGTCCTGGGGGCAGAAACTGCAATGTCATTTATACCCAAAGCTCTTTATTTGTGGGGCTTTACAAAACACAGAAGGCCGAGTCCTGTCTCACGGAGCCAACAGACCACAGACGTACATAAAATAACAGAGAAGAATAATAAACTCTCCCCCCTCTCCTTACACCGTAACTTCCATTCTGCCTGAACAGCCCCCTCCGCTGCACCTTTTGTTTCTTTCATTACCTTCCTCTGAGCAGGCTTATTACTGACACAGACACCTAATTAACACATCAGGTTTCCCCTTTTCCAAAAAGTCTCAGAAATTTGCCTGTTCCCTGATGCTGTTCACTCGAAGCCCCCCCTGCCGTCTTTATTTGTTCTGCTTTTCGTCCTGGCTTGTATCATTTGTTCCTCTGTATTGAAAGCTTGTCAGCTCATGGAACCTGGCACGTATTAATTAGGAGGATGGTCCAGCGCACGTCGCAGCTTGATGGAAAGCAAGCCTGAGTGGGGAATTGGCAGAGAATCAGAAATAAGCGGAAGCAAGCAGGAGTGGGAGACGGCTTAAGACCATGACCCAATTTTCAGGCCCAGGGTGACCAACGGTCGGCCTTTTTCTCCTCTTTTTTTAAATAAATTTATTTATTTATTTTTGGCTGCGTTGGGTCTTCGTGGCTGCGCACGGGCTTTCTCTAGTTGTGGTGAGCAGGGGCTACTCTTCATTGCGGTGCTCAGGCTTCTCACTGTGGCTTCTCTTGTTGTGGCGCACAGGCTCTAGGAACACGGGCTTCAGTAGTTGTGGCACGCGGGCTCAGTAGTTGTGGCGCACGGGCTTCGTTGCTCCGCGGCACATGGGATCTTTCCGGACCAGGGCTCAAACCCGTGTCCCCTGCATTGTCAGGCGGATTCTTTTTTTTTCTTTGCGGTACGCGGGCCTCTCACTGTTGTGGCCTCTCCCGTTGCGGAGCACAGGCTCTGGACGCACAGGCTCAGCGGCCATGGCTCACGGGCCTAGCTGCTCCGTGGCATGTGGGATCTTCCCGGACCGGGGCACGAACCCATGTCCCCTGCATCGTCAGGCGGACTCTCAACCACTGCGCCACCAGAGAAGCCCTGGCAGGCAGATTCTTAACCGCTGCGCCACCAGAGAAGTCCCAACAGTTAGCCTTTTGTGCCGTGATTCTTTACTTGGGCTAAGCTAGTCTTCAGCTTGTACCATTAAAGCTCATATCGGGTCTCGCTTCTGTGCCTCCACCCAGTTTGTTTCCCTCGGCCAGGTTGCCCTTCCTTCTGTCTTCCACCTCTCTGAATTCCACTGATTTACAAGGCCAAGATGAAGCCCCATCTCCTCCAAGAATCCTTCCATGAGTCCTCCAATCCTAATTAACTTGCATTTTCATGACACTCTTACAGTATTTGTATCACAGAATCTAGCCCTTGACTATGCAGTCTTCTCAAAGAGAACTGTCTCAGCCTCTCCTTCCCTCAGTCTGGAGAGAAAGAAAAAAAGGGTTCCTCCAGACACAGGTTGAATAAGAAGGAGGCTTGTTAGGTGTTTTGGGTCAGATGTATCCCCAGAGCAGTCCTGCAGCCACCGCAACGAGGGCAGCAGGAGAAGAGCTCAGCAGGCACCTAAGATTATACAGCAGCTACGAAGGGGAATCACCAGCCATTGTTCAAAAGTATGACCAAGTATACACACCTCCGCTGCTGCCAGCTGCAACGGGCTGCCCACCCGTGAGAGAAGCAGCTCAACTGAAAACCAGCTTCTGCAATTTGAAGTGTCTGCCTTTAGAATTCTGGACTCATCTGAAATACCTATTCCTTGTCCTGTACACAGGTTTTGATACATGTGATGAACTACTGGGTGTCTCTGTGATCCCCTCAAAATTCTTTTTCCATTTCTGGATGCCTTACCCTTGGCTTCTATGTTTGCATCCCATGGCCAGCACCAGTGACTCTCTTCAGAAGACTGGAATTAAGATGCTCCTGGGGGGCCGTTGGTCGATGACTGACTGGTACCCAACATGAAAGCTCAGCTCTCTGCCCAGAGTTGGGATCAAGTCTGAGGTGTAACTTACACTCCACGGCCCTCCCAGGGTCAGGCTGAGGCTCGGACTTGTCTGCAATGGCTCCCTGTCCCTGGCTTGGCTTCTTTGCGTTCTCTGTCCTGCCTGTCTGGCCTCCCACTCCCACCCCATCCCCTCTGATTTTCCCCAGGGAGCAACTCCTTTAAAAATTCCTTGCACGTGAATCTTCATTTCCAAGTCTGTTTCCGGGAGAAGCTGACCTAAGATAATACATATGGTGTGTTTTTTCTTTGGTCATTGGCAGCCATACACCTCACCCCACGCTGCCAGGTCCACATCTTTGAGTGATGGTTGTCATTCTCTTTGAAGTAGCCCTGCAGGACCCAACTCCGAGCAAGGTTCACCACAGAGTCCATATTTCACGTTACATCATTGCAAACGTGCCCTCCAACCCAGTAAAAATCCACCCAGTCACTCCTAGGTGATGTGATAGCAGATACGCAGTCAGAAACCTATTTTTACGTATTCCATGTAGAAGATAAAATGTATCTTATTTTTTCTTCTTGGACTTTCCCCATTCAAAATAATTTCTATGGAATACATTTAAGGACATCAATGTACTAAAATGTTTTGTCTGTGAAAGAGAGGAACCATTAGGACCAAAAGGAGTCAAGGAGCTTGTATATATAATTAAGACAATGATGGTTACTTTCGATCCTGGGTAAAGGTTTCGTTTCATATTTATATCCCCAAGTTTGCAAAGATAACCAATTAAATGTCATCTTTCATCCTCCTAGAAAACAGTAATACCTTCGCCCTCTGTGGCTTTGGACGCTGTCAGTGGAGTCACTGATAGATTTCGTTCACTTTTCTAGATCCAGCGGTCCTGATATTGTGACTCTTCTGATAAGCTACCAATGAAGCAAAGGAAACATTTACCTTTCTGTTCTTGGTCACAATCACTAAACTCTTCCTAACTTCATTAAAATCTATCGCTAAAACCCCACCAGCATGTTGTCGCCTTTGTTGAAGGTGTGCATGTTCACTTCCTACCTCTCCAAGCCCAAGGCCAAGCCTTGTAGTTCTGTGTCCCCCTATTTTGCTCGGCACGGGCCCAGAGTCACACCTGCCAAACGTATCAATCTCATGGGAAATGAAAGTCTATCAAGCCAGGTAAATAGGGTCTGTACAAGATTCAACCTATTCATGGGTCCAGGCGACTTTGCAAGCTAGAGCCTCAACTTGGCAGCTGCAATGTACTTTTCTACAATGTAATTTCCACACTCCTTTAGCTATCTGCTGTAAGGTGCACTTGGTTTTCTTCCTAGCTCCATCGTTCTACAACTTGATCCATTTTCCCGCCTCCCTGAGACATTTACGTCCTCCTGAACTCGAGGATTTCAGTACTTCAGATTTCTGAGGAAGGCAGTTTATTAGGAAACCTGTGTTTGCTCAAGTATGTGGCAAGTCCCACTTGGCCAGCAAGCTAAATGTGATTCCTTGAAATTTTCTTCCAAGCATGGACTCCAGGGAGCTAAATGTAACATTCAGTCATCAACAGGATAATTTAGGTTCATTCTTTCTACTTGACTTCTAAGAAGGGATTGGAGTTCACGCTGGTAGTCTCTAGAAAATGCAGCTACCTTCCCACCCTGTAGCGGTATGTTATTATTGAAAGAGCCACCTATTTCCTGCGCTGGCTTCCTCTACGCCTTGGGACTTAGACACAGTGTCTTTTCAGACGTGCTGACTCTTTATGGCTTCGGCAATGTAATAGTGGATAAATGCCGTTGGCCGTTTACCATTTGGGATTCAACTCCACGTCTGGATCTTGTTATGCAGGCATTTTCAGAGCATTACAGCTCAGCTGTGAAAGCACTCTGGCTTAAAGCGAAAATGCAGTAGAACCTTGCTAATCTAACAGCTTAATCACACTTACCACCCCTTCACAGCAAGGACTTAATAGTAAGACTCAAAGTGAGGCTTCATGTCTTCAGAATGCACAGGAACACATTCTTCTGATGACTGTGTTATCATAAATAATCTCCAACTTTGCTTATTGAAGCAAATGAGACATTACTTTACCGCTGTGCTATCCTTTTAATGCAGCCTTCAAGGATAGCTTCAAAATGCTGGAGAACTTGACTGAGATATTCTGCCTAATGCCTTGAATTCTATCCTTCAGTACCAAGACTCTGTGAAAATGTATTGTGATCCCGGGCCATTTCGTGTCTTCAGGTGCCAGAAGACAATCTTTAGAGGAATGTTCTAAACAAGGAATGTTTGGATTTAGATATGGAAAGTCACACATATATAATTCTAATTCTTTGGCCAGAGTAGCTTAGTACATTTTCTCTCCCTTTGGGGGTGAGGGAAGCTTTCGTATTCATATTGAAGTTGTTTCCAGTTATCTAAACAATTTCCATGGCATATACTAGATAAATTTGTTTTCTATTTACCTTCTCGCCATTCATAAAACAGAGAGTGTGTTTCCAAAAGAAGAGAGACTGAAAAAGTGACCTATTGTTATTTTTGAAATCTAACTGATCTCACCTAAAATTCTACTATCTCTAACCAGGAGATTACAGTTGAAAGTTTCTGTGTGTGTGTGTGTGTGTGTGTGTGTGTGTGTGTGTCCAAAATCGTTATACTCTTCTATATGAGGAAGTTTTTTACAGATTCCAGAAGACAGCCTTCAGTAACAAAGCTTAATGGAGATAACAAGAGGGAAAAGTTGACGGCTCATGTTCACAAGTTCCCACGAAAATGACTACCAATCTATCCAACAAATATGTTTTCTACTGAGTATAGTCCCTGAATCTGAGTACAACACAAATACCCTGTACAGATGGATATGGCCATTTTAAGTGACTTAAAATGTCTTGATGGTTGGGGTTATAATCCAGTGTCGTGCAGGCTTCCCGTACATGGGGCTTTAGAATGCCCAGTCTCTGGTTATTTCAGAATAGGGTCTAGGTATGTGACTTGCTTTGTGGAGATCCCTTATTTTTTGGCGACAGGTTGCTCAAGACTTCCAAAGTAATTGGTATTCTCTCTTGTTACTTCATCTATTCTACAGATGACATTTGTCAAAGATGGAAAAGACACCTCAGAGTTTTGCCCTGACTCAAGTTGTCCCAAGTGATGTCAATTCAACATCACTCCTTATAAATAAACTACTACAGACCCAATCATCAGAACCAAAGTTTCTCTTCAAGAAAAGGGTATTTTTCCATATATGCAAATTGAGCGAGATATTTCTCTTGTCAGAAACTCAGCATCATTGTATGTGGCAGGAGAAACATCAGTAGTAATCCAGTATTCCAAAGAATTCTTAGCTGATACCTTCATCTTTGAGGGAAGGAATTCCTAGGAAATCAGTGGAGAGTAACCGCTGAGGTCTGCATCTCAACTTTTCTGGGTTTCATGATCAGTATGATCTTTCCAAGTGAATTCTTGGGAGTCTACAGAAAATCTTTGCAAATTTAAAAATAATCCTTTACAAACATATGTGAAATTATGTCCCTGCCTTGCTCAAAACACTCCCCTGAGGGCTTCCCTGGTGGCACAGTGGTTGAGAGTCCGCCTGCCGATGCAGGGGACACGGGTTCGTGCCCCGGTCCGGGAAGATCCCACATGCCGCGGAGCGGCTGGGCCCGTGAGCCATGGCCGCTGAGCCTGCGCGTCCGGAGCCTGTGCTCTGCAACGGGAGAGGCCGCGGCTGTGAGAGGCCTGCGTACCGCAAAAAAAAACAAAAACAAAAACAAAAACAAAAAACACTCCCCTGACTTCCCATGACATTCGGAAGAAAATTCAGTCTTCACCATGCCTCCAGGTTTCCTCATGGCTGGCCTCTGCTTGAATCTCTGGCATCCTTGCCCTCCCTCATGGGTTCTGTTCACCATGGCCTCCTTGATATTCCAGCCTCCAGCCTCGAGCCTGTGCACCCACTGTCCCCCTGCCAGAAATGCTCTTCCCCCAGATGACTCACCCTACACCTGTGACTCGTTCCCTCATTTGGTCTCTGCTCAGATGTCTCTCCTCCTCAGAGAGGACCTCCCTGAACCCCCGTTATGGGCTGAATTGTGTCCTCCCAGAATTCATATTGAAGCCCTAGCCCTCAGCATCTCAGAATGTGACTATATTCATCAATAAGGCCTTTAAAGAGGTGATTAAGTTAAAAAGGGTTTGTAAGGGTAGCCCTAATTCGATATGACTGGTGTCCTAATAAGAATAAGAGATTAGCACAGACAAAGACACACAGAGATGACCAAGTGAACACACAGTGAGAAGATGGCCATCTGTAAGCCAAGGAGAGAGGCCTCAGAAGAAACCAAAACTGCTGGCACCTTGACCTTGGACTTCTAACCTCTAGAACTGTGAGAAAACACATTTCTGTTGTTTAAGCCGCTCTATCTGTGATATTGTGTTACGGCCACCAAGCTAATACACTCCCCCAATCTAAGGGCCCTTCCCTGACTACTCTCCCCCATTCTGTGGTTTACATCTCTTCCTAGCCCTTGAGAGTACGAACTTATTTATTTATTTCATTTCATTTTTTTCTTTTCCATTATGGTTTATCACAAGGTATTGAATATAGTTCCCTGTGCTATACAGTAGGACCTTGTTGTTGATACTTTTTAAAATTGAGATTTAATTGACATTATATCAGTTTCAGGTGTACAATGTAATGATTTGATATATATATATATATATATATATATATACACACTGTGAAATGGCCACCACAACAAGTCTAGTTAACATTCACCATTGCACATAGTTACAATTTTTTTCTTGTGCTGAGAACTTTTAAGGTCTATTTACTTTCTTAGCAACTTTCAGATGTACAATACAGTATTACTAACTACAGTCACCGTGCAGTATGTTACATCCCCAGGACTTATTTATTTTATAACTGGAAGTTTGTACCTTTTGACCACCTTCACACGTGGTAGGTGTTCAGTAAATATTTGCTTAATGAATTAATAAATATATTAAATAATGCACAGTAGTCTAGCTCTACAATAACTCTACTAGGAGCTCTGAGCCGTGTATGAATACAGATATTAAGGTCTTATGTTTAAATCAAATGAAGCAACTTATTCCCTAAATGTATAGAAACTTGGATTGAAATGATTATAATCCTGGCAGGCACCTCGGAAATGACACTGAAATGAAACTAAGAACTAGAAAGTTACTAAGTGGAAGCTGTGAATATGATATCAAATTCAAGAACATAAACGGTTTTTCTTTCTGCTTTCTGGTCATTATACTATATTTGGAATAGTTAGGAAAAAACACACAACAAAGAAGCTAATGTTCTAAAAGGCAGAGATACTTGAAAGTCTTTGAACACCTCACCAGAAATAATTTAACCCAATAAGATTAAAATTCCAGATCAAAGGTAGCAAAAATACAGAAAGGGAAGAAAGACAGTTGTAAGACCTCCCATTCCCACACACGTTTACCACCACGCCAATAATTAGTAGACGTGGGGTTCCCATAGCAAATAATTTCCATTTCCACCACCTGTAAGAAATAGCATTACATCAATGTTCTCGGAAACATAGCTGGTCTCCATCACTCATGATCTGATTGGTCTAGGAACAGATAAACAATAGAGAAAAAATAATGATACACAAGGATGAATCTTTACCATCATATAATCAATCAGCAAACATGTATTGACTACCTGCTACTATTTGAAATTCTATCCATGGTGTCATAGGAAAATCCAATATTATATTCAAAAGCTTCACGTGATTTATGTAGTCAAGCAAATCTACATTAAATGGATATTAAGTCCCTCGCTGGAATGTAAGCCAGGGCCATGACACCGATTCACCTCTGTATTTCAAGATCCTTACACCTAGTTAGGGCTGCAATAATATTTGTTGAATGAATAAATGAATATCAAAATAGAAGTAAAAATACGGCAGTGGCTCCGTTTCTTGAGTGACCCATGAGTCATGAATTCAAAACTGTTAGAATCTTTAAAAGGACTTTGGTCAGCAAGCTTTGTAGGGAAAAAGCAGGCTACTGGACATCCAATCCAAAGACAAAGATTCCCTACACTCAACCTTGTGGTCAAATATCATCCAGTGTCTACCACTGACTGCTTTGCTGGCAGTGGCAACGAATGTCTGTTATTTTGGTCTGTCCTGCATGGACTCCCTCCTTCTTTGAATACCGACATCTCAATTTGCCTTTCTCAGCCTTGATTCACACAGTTTAGGTGGAGCCAAACCCTCTCCCCACCCAGTGAAGATGGGCAATTGGCTCAGGTCAGGCCAAGCCAAGGTTGCCTTCCACTTGACCACAGTGATGGGTTTAGGGATATTAGGTGACTCAAGACAGGTCCACAAGACTCAAGGCCAGATTCATGCTGGGACTTCAGAGGGAAAAGCCTTGTCTTTTTACCAAACTCTAGACTTTATTTATTTATCTTCGTTTCTGTGCGCCACTTTCTCAAGTTGCGGCGAGAGGGGGCTACTCTTCATTGTGGTGCGCGGGCTTCTCAATGCTGTGGCTTCTCTTGCTGCGGAGCATGGGCTCTAGGCACGCGGGCTTCAGTAGCTGTGGTGCACAGGCTTAGCTGCTCTGTGGCATGTGAGATCTTCCCGGACCAGGGCTCGAACCCGTGTCCCCTGCATTGGCAGGCGGATTCTTAACCACTGCGCCACCAGGGAAGTCCCAAACTCTAGACTTTTAGATGTAGGTGTGATGCTAGTCAGTTTAACCATGTTAGCAGAGAGGTAGGCAACTCTAGAGGTGGAGAAAGTGTGTGTGTGTGTGTGTGTGTGTGTGTGTGTGTGTGTGTGTATGCACGCGCGCGCTCATGCCTGGGTGTTCACACGCTTGGGCATGGTGGGGGGAGAGGAGAAAGAGAGAGAGAGCGCGTGAGAGAGCATGCAAGCCACCATTTAGTCACTTGGATACAGCCGTGCCTGAAACTGGATACACATCACCAATATATTCCCATAGTGCTTCAGCAAATTTGAGTTGGTTTCCCGGGCTCTCTAGCAAAATAACTTGAATAATACAACAACACAGAGCAAGCCTCAAACTAGTCTGCTTCTCAGTGGAACATCCCATGGTGAAAGCAGTTGTCAAGAAAAAGGAATACGGTAGACTGTTTAGTCCCAGGCCTTGAAAGTTTGTTGTTCTCTCCGTCTGGACTCGAGGCTTCTGTCGCAACCATGCTTCTCCAGATCATCATTCAGGCCAAGAGGCATCCTAGCTTGATCCCTATCTTCATATTTACTGGAGTGGGAGGTACTGGAGCAGCGCTGTATGTCTCGCACCTGGCGTTGTTCAATCCAGATGTCAGTTGGAACAGAAAGGATAACCCAGAACCCTGGAACAAACTGGGTCCCAATGATCAGTACAAGTTCTATTCAGTGAATGTAGATTACAGCAAACTGAAGAGAGAAGGTCCAGACTTCTAAATGAAATGTTTCACTATAAAACTGCTTAGAATGAAGTTCTTCCAGAAGCCACCTGCACAATTTTCCACTTAACCAGGAAATATTTCCCCTCTAAATGCACGAAATCATGTTGGTGTATTGTGCTGGGGTTTACACTGATTAATAAATAGTCTGAAACTTGAAAAAAGACAAAAGAAAAAGGACTACAAATTATGGACAAGCATGGAACTGGGAAAGTTACCTCCCCCCTCTGCGCCCAAGTTTCTGCATCTGTGAAATGGGGATAATAATGAAACCTCCCTCGCGGCATTATTGTGATTAAATAAGTCAATAAGAAAAGTGTTATATGAAAGTATCCCAAATGTTGGTACGATTGGTACTATTATTAGTTATTGTTACTATTATTGTTATTTCCGTCGTAAAAATGATTATATCAATGCTAGAGTTCTATTGCTCTATGTGAAGGCTCTACCCTGGAGTCATATTTGAATTGTTACCACGTTGAATTAACTACCCATAGGGTCTATTATTGGATACATTGAGCATTTATTCAATCATTCAGAAAGGAAATCCCAGCCAAAAACAAAAAAGAAAGAAAGAATTACAAAGGAACTTCCCTGGCAGTCCAGTGGTTAAGATGCACTTCCAGTGTAGGGGGAGCGAGTTCAATCCCTGGTCGGGGAACTAAGATCCCACATGCTGCTGGGCTCCCCAAAAAAGGAAGTCCACATCCAAGTCTGGGATCTGGCCTGACTCCTGAATCCACAGGGAGCACCTGTGGGCAAATAGGAGACCCCTGGAGGACAGGGTCCTTATCAGTACAAGAGCCTGTGGCTCCATCTGCGCCTGTGGAATCAGGCAAACTTCCCTCCTCTGTGGAATCCAGGAGGGAAACAAGTATTTTTAAGGGAACGGAGGGAAAAGGATAATGGTAGCTTTAGCTTGAATCTGAGGCTGCTGTAAGAGAGAATAACAGTGTTGGTAATTTCTCCTTCCTGTTTAAGCACTTTGGTGAAGTGCCTTCCCCTAAATTAAACTGGGAAGTAAGAAAAGACTAGTTCACATGCCAGCATACAGACCCACAGGCCCACTTGGCTGCAGATTTCTAGCACACGGGAGTTGTCTTAGAGGAGAACTGGGGAACTGGGCCAGACTGCAATAGCAGAACTTCCCTCCACTGCGGGAAAAAAAGAAAATGAACTTCAGTCATCTCAGTCAAAAATGTACTGAGGTTGGGCTTCCCTGGTGGCGCAGTGGTTGAGAGTCCGCTTGCCGATGCAGGGGACACGGGTGCGTGCCCCGGTCCGGGAGGATCCCACATGCCGCAGAGCCGCTGGGCCCGTGAGCCATGGCCGCTGAGCCTGCGCGTCTGGAGCCTGTGCTCTGCAACGGGAGAGGCCACGACAGTGAGAGGCCCGCGTACCGCAAAAAATAAATTAAAAATAAAAATGTACTGAGGTTTTCTTCCCAAATCCTTTATCTTTCTTCTCAGTCTCTTTTTCCTCCTTCTCCTCCGCCTCCTCTTTTTAAGAAAAACTGTGGTAACATATACATATATGTTATATGTTATACATATATGTATATGTATACATATATGTTAAAAACTGTGGTAACATATACCATATCCATAATGTTAAAGTGTGCCGTTCAGTGGCACTGAGTACTTTCACATTGTGCAACCGTCCGCATCATGCATCTCCAGAACTTTCTCATCATCCCACCCTGAAACTCTGTCGACATTAAACACCAGCTCTCCATTTCCCCTCCCCCTAGCCTCTGGTATCCACTATTCTACTTTCTGTTTCTATGAATTTGACTGCTCTAGGTCTCTGATATGAGTGGAATCACACTGTATCTGTAGTTTTGTAACTGGATTATTTCACCTAGCTTAATGTTTTCAATGTTCATGTTGTGGCATGAGCCTGAATTTCCTTCTTTTTTAAGACTGGATAATGTTCCATTGTATGTACCACATTTTGTTTATCTATTTATCTGTTTACGGACACTTACGTTGCTTGCACCTTTTGACTCTTGTGAATAATGCTCCTATGAACATGGGTGTACAAATATACATGTTCCAGTACCTGATTTCAATTCCTTTGGCTATATGCCCAGAAGTGGAATTGCTAGATCATGGGGTAAATCTACGTTTAATTATTTGAGGAACCATCATACTGTTTTCCTTAGCAGTTATACTGTTTTCTATTCCCACTAGCTATGCACCATGGTTCAATTTCTCCACTTCTTCACCAGTATTTGTTATTTTCTGTTTTTCTTTTTTAAAAAAATAATGGCCGTATTAATGGGTGTGAAGTGGTATCTCATTATGGTTTTGATTTGAATTTCCCTAGTGATCAGTGATGTTGAGCATCTTTTCATGTGTTTAGTGACTTTTTGTATATCTTCTTTGATGGAATGTCTATATATTCAAGTCCTTTGCTCGTTTTTTAATTGAGTTATTTGGTATTGTTGAGTTGTAAGAGTTCTTTATATATTTTGAATATGAATCCCTTATTAGATATATGATTCACAAATATTTTATCCTGTTTCCTGGGTTGGCTTTTCACTCTGTTGATAATGTCCTTTCATGCACAGAAGTTTTAAATTTTGACGTAGACCAATTTATCTGTTTTTTCTTTTGTTACCTATGCTTTAGGTGTCATATCCACAAAATCATCACCAAATCCAACGTCATGAACTTTTTTCTTTATGTTTTCTTTGAAGAGTTTTATACCTTTGACTCATGTTTAGGTTTCTGATCCATTTTGAGTTAATTTTTGTATATGGTGTAAGGTCCAACTTCAGTTTTTGGCATGTGAATATCCAGTTTTCCTGTCACCATTTGTGGAAAAAAAAAAACAACCCACAATGTTTAGTTTTGAAAACACTCATAACTGTGAGGTGTAAGATCTTTTCTCACTTCTTTTAGTGTTTGCTTTGTGTATGTGAAGCTCTGTGAATAGCTATATACTCATGTAGAACTGTTATGTTTTTTAATGAATGATCCTTTATCATTGTGAATTGTTCCTCTTTTTCTCTGGTTATATTCTTTATCCTGAAGTTCACCTTGTCTGATATTAATATAGACACTCAGCTTTCTTATTATTAATGTTTGTATAGTATATCTTTTTCCATTCCTTTATATTTAAATTAGATCTCTTGTAGGCAATGTTCCATTGGGTTTTACTCTCTTATCCAGTTTGACTTTTAATTAAAGTATTTTTATTTAATGTAGTTTGTGATATGGTGGGAGCTAAGTCCAACCTTACTATTTTATTTTCTACTTGGTTATTTGTATTTTTTCCTCTTTTCATGCTATCTTTTAGATTATTTTTAGATTCTATTTTCTCTCTATTGGCTTATTATCAGTATCTACTTGCCTTATTGTTTTGATGGAGTATAGAGTTCACAATAAGCACCTTTAACATCACAGTCTACTCTCAAATCGTAATATACCACTAATATGTACCCTAAGAACCACACAATAGCTGTACTTCCATTTCTCCCTTGGGGTCATTTAAACAATTGTTGTCATTCACTTTACTTCTACATATATAATAACCCCCACAATACATTGCTATTATTTTTTTCCTTAAATGGTCAATTCTTTTTAAAAGAAAATTTTAAATTAGGGAGACACTTATTTTGTATTTATACACACATTCACCACTTCAGTGTTCTTCCCTTCGTGTAGAGCCAAGCTTCCAACTGGTATCATTTTTCCTTCAGCCTGAAATGTTTCCTTTAACATTTCTTATGGTGTAGGTTTCCCGGATAAAAAGCCTTGTTTTGCTTCCATTTTGAAGATTATTTTTTCTACATATAGAATTCTACTTTAACCTTTTTTTCCCCCTTCCATCTCTATAAGAACACATTTTCCTTGTCTTCTAGCTAGCATTGTTCCTGACAAGAAGTCTGTGAGCATTCTCGTCTTTGCTCCGTATATGTAATATGTCTCTCTTTCTGGCTCCTTTTAGTAACTCTTTTATCACTGGTTTTCAGTAACTTGTGATGTGTTTTTATTTGTATATTTTCTGCTTGGGATTCATTGAGCCTCTTGAATCTATACATTTATAGTTTTCCTTAAACTTGGGAAAATTTTGGCCATTATTTCTTCAAATAGCATTTCTGTCCCCCCTTTTCTGGTACTCCCATTTTATATATGTTAGACCGCTTAATCTTGTCCCACAGGTCACTAAAGCTCTTTTCATTTTTTTCAGACTCTTTTTCTTCTCTGTGTTTCAGCCTAGATAGTTTCCTTTGTGATTTCTTCAAGTTCACTGATCTTTTTTTTTCTATAGTGTCCAATCTCTTGTAAAACTTGTCCAGTGAATTCTTCACTTCATTTGGTTCCATTGAAATTCCATTCATTTCTTTTTTTATAGTTTGTATTTCTCTCCTCAGTATGATCATGTTTTCCTTTGATTTCTTAAACATATTAATATGAGCTATTTTAAAGTTTTTGTTTGATGATTCCATTATTGCTATCATTTCTGGGTCTGTTTCTTATGATTAATTTTTCTCCTGATTATGAATCATACCATCTTGCTTCTTTGAATGTTTAGTAACTTTTGACTGTGATTTAAAATTTTTTTAATTAATTAATTTATTTATTTATTTTTGGCTGTGTTGGGTCTTCACTACAGCACGCAGGCTTTCTCTAGTTGCAGCGAGCACGGGCTACTCTTTGTTGCAGTCCGCGGGCTTCTCATTGCAGTGGCTTCTCTTGTTGGGGAGCATGGGCTCTAGGCACAGGCTTCAGTAGTTGTGGCTTGAGGGGTCTAGAGTGCAGGCTTAGTAGTTTTGGCTCAGGGGCTTTGTTGCTTCGCGGCATGTGGGATCTTCCTGGACCAGGGCTTGAACCCGTGTCCCCTGCATTGGCAGGTAGATTCTTAACCACTGCACCACTAGGGAAGCCCCTTGATGTGATTTTAAATTTCACATTGTTTTGTGTCTGGCTTTTGTTGTCTTTCTTTAGAGTATTGATGTTCATTTTGACAAGCATTAATTTACTTATGGACTAGCTTAATTTTTTTTATTTTCAAGCTTTGTTAGGTCGAATCTAGAACATCCATTGTTTTAGGGCTAATTTATCTCTACTACTATGGCCTAACTGTTCTGAGGTCTCTAGTAAATGCCTCAGTGGTTGTAATAAGCAAAATAATGGCCTCCCCAAATGTCCACATCCTAATTCCTGGAACCTGGGAATAATTAAGTTAAATGACAAAGGGGAAATAGGGTTTAAGAATTAAGTTTTGCTAATCAGCTGACTTTAAATTAGGGAGATTATCCTGGGTTATCTAGGTGGGCTCAAGGGTCTTTAAAAGCTGAAGAGGGAGGCAGAAGAGAGAACCAGAGAGACAGAGTGTGAGAAGGACGCAGTTCAATGTTGTTGACTTTGAAGACAGAGGAAAGAGGCCATGAGTCAAAAAACAGTGGGTGGTTCCTAGGAGGGAAAAAATGCAAAGAAACCGATTCTTCCCCAGATCCTCCAGAAAGGAATGCATCATACCCGCATTTGGGTCTTACCCCAGTGAGATCCGTGTCAGACTTCTGGTCTACAGAACTGTAAGTTAATACATTTGTGTTGTTTTAAACCACTACACTGAGAGTAGTTTGTTACAGCAGCCGCAGAAAACCAAGGCAGTGGTCAGTGAGATTTTTCCACGCTGACTGGGTGGAACTCAACTGTCTTCCAGATAACTGTGAATGCTGAGAACGTTTCTGTTTATGGCTCCCTCGTGCTTCTTTCACCTTGTTTTGTTTCCCTTCCCTCAGGGATTATAGTCCTGCTGTCCGACATCTGAAAATAATTGTATCACATATTTTATCCAGTTGTCTAGTTGTTTATGGCAGGAAGGGAACAAATAGTACTGGTTATTCCAACATGGCTAGAGGCAGAATATAATGTGTGCAACTTTGCATATTGAGAAACAAAATTATATAGCATGACTTTTTTTTTTAACATCTTTATTGGAGTATAATTGCTTTACAATGGTATGTTAGTTCCTGCTTTATAACAAAGTGAATCAGCTATACATATACATATGTTCCCATATCTCTTCCCTCTTGCGTCTCCCTCCCTCCCACCCTCCCTATTCCACCCCTCTAGTGTATATATGTCCATGTCACTCTCTTACTTCATCCCAGCTTACCCTTCCCCCTTCCCGTGTCCTCAAGTCCATTCTCTAGCTCTGCGTCTTTATTCCTGTCCTGACCCTAGGTTCTTCAGAACCTTTTTTTGTTTTTGGATTCCATATATATGTGTTAGCATACAGTATTTGTTTTTCTCTTTCTGACTTACTTCACTCTATATGACAGATTCTAGGTCCAGCCAGCTGACTACAGATAACTCAACATCGTTTCATTTTATGGCTGAGTAATATTCCATTGTATATATGTGCTATATCTTCTTTATCCATTCATCTGTCGATGGACACTTAGGTTGCTTCCATAACATGACTTTTTTAAAAAAAACCTCCTTAAGTGTAGAACTGAAGACCCAGCTCAGTCTTATGGTCAAATTAAAGCACGGCCTTCTTTTGGTCTTGGCAGCCACTGCTGATGACAAGATGAACTTTGTATGTCTTCACATGGTCTTCCCTTTGTGTGTGCCTGTAATCTAACCTCTTCTTTAAGAACACGAGTTATATTGGATTGGTGCCTACCTTAGTAACCTCATTTTAACTTTTAGTCACCTCTTTAAAGACCCTATCTCCAAATATAGTCACATTTTGAGGTCCTGGGGGTTGGGGCTTCCACATATGAATTTGGGAGGAGGTGGCCACGTCCAACACGTAACAGTGCTTTCCCATGCTTAAAGTTACTGTTTCCAAAAAGACTGGAAATCTTTTCTTCCTCTGTTTCTATGGCCCATTGACTGTTCTTTATTAGTTAATGGCAGCGGGAATATTTAATGAGGTCAACTTGATTTGCTGGACAGGGTACCAGAATATGGTCAAGATACAATTCCTTCCCTCAAGGGGCTCTCTGCTTGTGGTGGAATTATACTTTGGAAATATTAAAATATTAACTGATTTTTTTTTTTTGTCCTTAGTACTTTCTTCTACCGACTGACCCACAAACAAATTTCTATACACCCTGGACTCTCACATAAGCTTCTTTATCCTCACATACCTATAAGCAGCATGAAAATGCTGAGTCTTGGACCAATGGAGGGAAGCCCTACAGTCAAGAATGAGTGAAAAATCCCCGGTTAACTGACAATGAAATTCCAAACAGAAACGAGAATGCCTGCATCCAATGATGATATTGAAGACCAGATGCCCATCCCCACAACCTAAAACTTAGATGGAACTCCAAAAGAAATTAGGAAAACCCCCAATGAACTAGAATTCCTTTTCTGCTAAGTCAGAAGCATGGAAACTCAAGAAAGGAATTGAATAAAGAAAGTCACATTTCTTGTACCTGAAATCAATACCTATGATATTGTCTATTTGGGAAAGGAAGACATTTCCATAAGAAGAGAAGCATTGACACTGGCTAGTAGATACAGAGAGTAAACAAGCTGTGTAGCAGACACTTTCTATAGCAGCTCAAGGCCTTTGAAGCCTGTGGAGGTGGAGAGGATATCACGAATGGCCAGTGACCTTCTTGAATATTAACTGACCATTCTGGTTAAGGCAGGGGTCCCCAATCCCCGGGCTGTGGACCCATAGTGGTCCTCGGCCTGTTAGGAATCAGGCCGCACAGCAGGAAATGAGTGGCAGCTGCTGCTCCCCATTGCTCCCCATCTATCACATTACTGCCTGAACCATCCCCTCCCCATCTGTGGAAAAACTGTTTTCCACAAAACCGGTCCCTGGTGCCAAAAAGGTTGGGGACCACTGGGTTAAGGTGAGGCACTGTGCCTAACAAGCTGGGTACTATAATAAGCAAACCCCAAATTTATTTATTTTTCATTAATTTTTATTGGAGTATAGTTGCTTTAAAATGTTGTGTTAGTTTCTTCTGTGCAGCAAAGTGAATCAGTTATACCTATACATATATCCACTCTTTTTTATATTTCCTTCCCATTTAGGTCACCACAGAGCACTGAGTAGAGTTCCCTGTGCTATACAGTATGTTCTCCTTAGTTATCTATTTTATACATAGTAGTGTATATATGTCAATCCCAATCTCCCAATTCATCCCACCTCCCCTTCCCCCCTTTGTAACTGTAAGTTTTTTCTCTACATCTGTGACTCTATTTCTGCTTTGCAAATAAGTTCATCTGTACCATTTTTCTAGATTCCACATATAAGCGATGTTATATGATATTTGTTTTTCTCTTTCTGACTTACTTCACCCTGTATGACAATCTCTAGGTCCATCCACATCTCTGCAAATAGCACTATTTTGTCCCTTTTTATAGCTGAGTAATATTCCACTGTATATATTACCACATCTTCTTTATCCATTCCTCTGTCAATGGACATTTAGGCTGCTTCCATGTCCTGGCTATTGTAAATAGGTGCATGCATCCTTTGGAATTCTAAGCAAACCTCAAATTTAAAAGTTTAACCACAATAGTTTACTCCTTGCATGTGTAACAGTTTGACAGTGGTGATCCTGGTTGCTTCCTCCACACAGTCATTCAGGGACCCAGGATGCTAGGTCTCCCCAGCGCAAGGCGGAACATTGTAACAACAATACAGAGAATTCCTAATGAAAGGAATCATCACAGTTCCCATTCATCGAGTGCTTCCTGAGGGCCAGGCACTGTGCTGAGACTCACCATTCCGTCCTCACAACAACACTCTGTGAAGAAGCCAGGGCTTGGAAAGGCTCACGCCCAATTTTGCCCAACCACAAGCCAGATTCTTAATCATTCCACTCTACATCAGCTTCTTGATTTATGCTGATATTGCATTCCTGAGGAGTGACAGTTAATTCAAAAACATGTAGAGCAAAAATGAATTTTCTCACCAGAAATGAAGGGAAAGAAATGCAAGAGAAATGCTCTAGTAGACTGCAAAAGATTCCAGTCATGTAAATGTTTTTGCTATATTGCATTAATATGAACAGTAAATAAGCAGTTTATGGGGAAAGTTGAATATATTAAAATTTATTCATGGAATAACAAGAAAAAAATAGCCACTGACTAATGAAGAACTGGCCAATATAGCCTGCAAATGTGAGTATGCAAGTCTCCATTTTCTACATTATGAGAATTTTAATGTGTGAAGTCTCTCATCACATTACTGGCGTTCCCAGCCAAACAATGCTGTTACTCTTGGTGGCCCTGCTTACATTTTTTCTTAGCGTTTTCATCAGAGAGAAGCATACAGCCAAAGCCTATGACAATACTAATTAATAATAATAATAGTCAAGAGCAAACACTCACTGAGCACTATGTGCAGACACTATTCTAAACACATGCATTGATTCATTTAGCCTTCATGTTCACCCACTAGGATAGGTTCTTTTATTATCTCCATTTTACAGATGAGAACACTGAGGCACTGGGAGATTAACTTCCTATGATGGTTGCTTTTATGTGTCAACTTGGCTGGGCCATGGTGCCCAGATATTTGGTCAAACATTATTCTGGATGTTTCTATGAGAGTGTTTTTGGATGAGATTTACATTTAAAGCAGTGGACTTTGAGCCAAGCAGATTGCCCTCAATAATGCTGGGCGGGCCTCATCCAATCAGCTGAAGGCCTGAAAAGAACGAAAAGCTAACCTCTCTCTAAGCAAGAAGAAATTCTACCAGCAGACTGCCTGTGGACTCCATCTGCAGCACTGGCCCTTCCTGGTTCACTAACAGACTGCCTTTGGATTTGAAGTGCAACTCTTTCCTGTGTCTCCAGCCTGTTGGCCTCCCCCATCAGATTCTGGACTTGCCAACCCTCCACAATCACATAAGTCAATTGCTTAAAATAAATCTCTTTCTACATATGTATCACATCCTACTGGTTCTGTTTCTGTGGAGAACCCCAACTAATACACTTGCCTAAAGTTATATACCCAGTAAATGGCAGAACTGGCTTTCAATCCTGCAGTCTGGTGCCGAAATCCATAGTCTTGATGGGAACTGTCCTGTTAGCCCTTGTCAGTGCACCTGGTAACCTCTATTCTTATGTTAGTTGCTTTTTCCCCACTTCTTCAAATTAAATGACCATATTGGTTAAGATAATGCAAATTGCCTAAGAAGCTAGCTGCCATAATAAACAAACCCCAAATTTCAGAGGCCAACCACAATATACGTTTGCTTCTTACATCTACCTGTAGCCATTTGACAGGGGCCATCCTGGTTGCTAGGTGACCTTCCTTCACACACTCATTCAAGGGACCCAGCGGCTTGAGGCTCTGCCATCTTCAACAGGTAGGGTCCAAGGTCACCCTGGGGCTTGACTCCACTCCAGCTAGCCAGAAGGGGAAAGGAACATGGTAGATCATGCATGAGAATTTTTATAATCACTATCGCTAAGGAATTTTTTGTTAAAACAATTTGGCAAGCAGTTTAAATTGTGTTATTCTGAAATTATTTTATGTGCATGTGTGTTGCTCATTCATTGTTCTTTTTCTCTTTTTTTTTTTTTTGCGGTACGCGGGCCTCTCACTGTTGTGGCCTCTCCCGTTGCGGAGCATAGGCTCCGGACGCGCAGGCTTAGTGGCCATGGCTCACGGGCCCAGCCACTCCGCGGCATGTGGGATCTTCCCGGACCGGGACATGAACCCATGTCCCCTGCATCGGCAGGCGGACCCTCAACCACTGTGCCACCAGGGAAGCCCCATTTTCTTTTTTTCTTTTTTTTTTTTATTGTTCATTTTAAAGAATGTAATTCTTTAAGATGACATTTAAAAGCACATTTTAAAGTTGCTCATTTTATTTCAAACTCCTTAAGTTAACAGGGTGTAAAATGAGAGGTAGGTGCATTTCTTAATGAATCAACCAAATTGACTAGAAGGGTTGTTTATATAGAGGATATTATGAGAGAAGGTTGGAGGTAAAGTTGGGACAATATTATGGAGGGCCTTGAATGCCAGGCTAGGCGGCTTGGACCTTTTCCTTTGAGAGATCTCAAATTCTTGCTCTTTCTCCTCTGAACTAACAGCCCTTATTCTCTACACTAACTAATCATAGGTGATGTTCACCACCACACTTGAGTGTGATAATATTTACCTCATCATTTGTTTGTTTCTCATTGCCTCTCCTCCCTCCACACCCATTGCCTGGATAAACTGTATGCATCTCAAGGGCAGGACCGTGACTTACACTCTTATTAATGCTGCACAAGCCTAGCAGAGCATCTCATATGTGAAGTTAAGGACTACATTCTGTTGAAATTCAAGAGATGTCCCTGCACCTTCAAATATCCCACAAATTGGTGAATGTAACTATGCATCTAATTTTCTCCCAAAATGCAATATATTCTAACTGAAAAATATGAATGATGTCTTGAGGCTTCTGATGACTTTATAAACTACCACGTTCCGGTTGGGGCTCTCACCAAAATGACTTACCCAATTATGCTCCCTGGCTCGGGGATTGCATCCTTTAACTGTTTTCACATCATAAAGCCAAGCTGCCGTCACATTTGGCATTCTCTTCTTTGAAATGTCTATTATTAGGTGGGGAATCTCTATTTCTCAGGCCTCTTTATTTTCCTTTCACTTCTATCACTAAGACTAGCAGTCAGCTGATATTTTTTTAGCACTTTTTTGGGGGAGCAAAGCATTTAAAAAAAATTACATCAAAAATTTATTGCATAAGGAATGACCAGTAGAGAACAAAATCCTATTTGTGCTGGTAGTCAGCTAGGATCACTCACTAGCTGAGAAACTCGCTCCCACCCACGAGCCTGGGACTCAAATTCATGGCTCAGCAAAATTATACATGACCGTACCTCATGGATCTGGGATTTACAAATAATCAAAACCACGTGTGCTGACTCTAGAGACGGTAAGTATCTAGGATATAATAGCAAATGTGACAATAGCATTGATACCACTAGTTACCAAGCTGTGTGACTGTGTGTGTGTCAAACTGGATATGTGTCTGTATGAATACATTTGCATACAAACGTGAGTGTGGGCATGTGTGTATTTTCAAGTTCTTCATTGCTACATAACAAGCTACCTCAAACAGTGGCTTGAAACAATAACCATCATTTCTTCACCCACTCAGTTCTGGGACTGACTGAGCTCAGCTGGGTGATTCTCACTTGGGGTGGCTCCACAGCTGCAATTAGCCTGTGAGTGGAGCTGAAATCATCTCAAAGACCTCTTCACACACATATCTGGGGCTTGGACTGGGAAAACCCAAAAGATCTGGGAGTTAGGGCTGGAAGATAGGCAGCTCCTTGGGCATCTCTATTTCTATTTGGTTTCTCCACGTGGTCATTCTAGTATGGTGGCCTCAGTGTAGCTGGACTTCTACATGGCAGCTCAGCACTCCAAAAGCATGGGTTCAAGGAGAGAGAGACAGAGACAGAAACAGAGAGAAACTGTAGCAAGATGGGTGCTATGCTCTTACAGAATCCCATGCACATAATCATGTACGTCTTATTGCCTTTGCCACCTTCCATTGATTAGGAGCTTGTCACAAGCTCCGCCCACACTTGTGGGGAGGGGAGTGACACAAAGGTATGAATACCAGGAGGGAGGAATCATGGGGTCCTCCTAAAGGCTGTCTGCCACATGTAATGAAATTAAGCAGTGTGTTCCAAATCACATAGCTAGTAAGCCCCACACATAGGATTTGACCCCCGGTGGTCTGATTCCAGAGTCCCCATTCTCAATTATCATACTAGAGGGACATGTGGTGTGAGTGCATATTTTCAGCTGTCATAATCCTCTTTTTAAATGAATACATTCTCCTGTGCATCCTCAGTTAGTCAGAAACTAAGCTGACAGAATCATGCTTCTGAGTCTGCAAAGTTGAAGACCAGCCCCCAGGACAGGACATGGTAACTTCATGCAGGTAATGCCACACCCATCAATGAGGCTTCCTTGCTGATACCTTCAGGTCATAACTATATACCTAATATATTTGTATAAACAGAGGAAGATAGCTTGTCAGAAGACCATACATTTCCTTGGAACATCTTCAGGCCAGATGGCACGTGGGCAGGAACAAACAGCTAATGTTGCAATGGAAGCAACTGGGGGAAAGTCCTGTAGATGCTGGGCCTTCAGCCTTGGGAAGGACTCCAGCAGCAGCTGATTCTCTACCATACAACGGGCTGAAAAAAACACATCTCTGTAAAAATAAAGAAAAGCCTAACTGAGTGCAGCTGCCATCCTCCCAATAATTAGATTCGGAGGATTATGCTGAGATGAATGGAAGATATCATATGGTCACTGCTAGAAATATTTGCCATCTTTGTCTAACTGCACTACCAGATACTAGAGTTCTTAGCAGACCCACATATGTTTGTTTTTAATTAAAATGTGCTGAATGAACCGTTAGCTACACTGAAATAATGAAGAAAAGCAACACAAGACAAATCGGCTAATTGACAACTCCAAACATTCTATTTTATACCCTTCAGTTATGTTAATGGAGAGTTCCAATATGTTCTAGTTGAAATAATAATTACACAGCACAGTTACATAATAACCTAACAGGTAGATAAAAATGTTATAAATAACTACAGCAGCAAAACCCACAAATGGGTCAAAGGATCACAAATTCATTTACTCAAGTCTTTCTTCCAACAAGTACATATTGAGTGCATACTGCTTATTATGTGTCAGGCTCTCATAGGTTAACGCTTATGATGAAATATTCCTAGTGTTTTCCAATACACATTTTTGTTTAAGACAGCACGTTCTGTGAGTATCGAGGTGCTACTCAGGGTACCTCTCCAACCACATGATGAAACAAAACAGCAAGCAACTCTTGAAAAGGAGAGACCATAATTTTAAGACATTTCAAAAGCTAGTTTATATGAAGGCAGAGAATCTGGCCAAGATCTTGACAAATTACATTTTATTCAGTGCACAAGAAACTAGCACAGCTGCCTGAAGGAAAATGTGTCCTGGGATAGTGTACACAGAGCAAGGCCAAAGGGCAGCCGTATTCCAAGTAGACCGTAAACAGGGGATTGATCGGAAGCCTTTCCAAAGATCATGGCAGAATTTCAGCTGTGCGATAACCAGAATTCTGGCCAAAATTGGGAGTGATGGAAACCGTCACATATCTTTGGATATTTTGTGGAGATTAATCCCTTGGCTGGGTCGTCTCTGATGAACGAAGGAGAATAATTCAGAGTCAGTCACAGAACACTCTTGCTCTTAACTGGAGGGGCAGGATATCAATGAGGTAAATTAACTCCAGGGCATTTAGAGTTTATTTACAACTAAACTGCAAAGCCGCCATCTCATCCATATTCAATCAGAGAAAATTGTGGCTCATCCAAGACAAGATATGAGCCAAATTTGGGGCGAGGCGAAGGGTGACATCATCTGAAAGGGCTGGAAATGAAGTGCAAATTTGAATATCATCTGTATATAAGTGATAATTAAAGCTGTGAAACGCGATGTGCGCCAACAGAGAAAGTTAATACAAATGAGGAAAACAGTGTCCCAAGCTACGTGGTACTTCTGAAATGGAGATTTTTTAAAAAATAAGGTAGTGGGGACAAGATTTTCTTTCCTCTTGAATGATCTCAAGACAAATGCAGGTCACGTGTGAGAAAGACGCTCATCTACTTGCAGAGAGTCACTCAATCACTTGATAAAGTAGAGGAGTTTTCCTGTAAGATTTACATTCCAAGGAAATAAGTTACTTCATTTAGTTTAAGGAAGACCATTCCCTCCCCCCAAATAGATCATTTTGGTAAATAATAACAATGAGAATCACCCATTGAAGCTGACATTTGCTTGTCCTTTTCAAGTTCAGTATTATATTTGGGCAGGAAACACAAGTTGCTTTATCTGGGTGTTAGGTGATTTCATTCATGCAATGAAGAAATAGTTTCTCTTTTCCTAGCTCTGTCTGAACACTGTAACAGTAGCATAACTAAAGGAAATGAAACATGAGTCAAATGGAATGGAGACTAGTTCATAAGGAATTATTCATTACAAAAATGGCAGCTTTTGCCCTAATCACCCCTCTAGAGATCTATGACTTAGGGCTCTCTTTTTCTCTCTCTCTCTCTCTCTTCTTTTTCTTTTCTTTTCTTTTTTTTTTTTTTGGGCTACCAGCTCTCCAGGTCATAGTATCTTCCAAACAACCTGTTCCTCAGTAGCATGGGCTGAGTGTGGAGTGACCCTCACCCTGAGTAATGGGTGTTATGGGCTGAATTGCATCCCCCCACAATTCCTATGTTAAAGTCCTAACTCCCAGTACCTCAGAACAGGACTGTACCTGAAGACAGGGTCTTTAAAGAGGTAATTAACTAAAATGAGGTCATCAGGGTGGGCTGTAATCCAATATATGACTGGTATCCTTATAAGAAGAGGAAATTTGGACACAGACACACACATAGGGATGACCATGTGAAGACACAGGGAGAAGGCGGTCATCTACAAGCCAAGGAGAGAGGCCTCAGAGGAAACCAACCCTGCCGACACCCTGACTTCAGACTTCTAGTCTCCAGAGTTGTGAGAAAATACATTTCTGTTGTTTAAGCCTCCCCAGACCATGGTACTTTGTTATGGCAGCCTGAGCTGACCAGTACAATGGGACAAAAGAAGTAGGGCCAAGGATACGATGTACTTTCCATGGAAGAGCCTTACCCTGAACCTTTTCTCTCATTCTAATAGACCTACCTCATAGACTTGTTTGTTCTGTCATCATGAGCAACAACAAAAACAAAATTTATTTTACTTCTCTGAGCTTGAGTCTCCTCGTTTCAAAACTGGGATGAAAAGTCTCAAATTATTGCTCTGGAAGTAGATTTTCTTTTTTTTTTTTTCTTTATACATTTATTTATTTATTTAGTTTTGGCTGCATTGGGGCTTTGTTGCTGTGTGCAGGTTTTCTCTAGTTGCGGTGAGCGGGGGCTACTCTTCATTGCAGTGCGTGGGCTTCTCATTGTGGTGGCTTCTCTTGTTGCGGAGCATGGGTTCTAGGCACGCGGGCTTCAGTAGTTGTGGTGTGTAGGCTCAGTAGTTGTGGCTCACGGGCTCAGTTGCTCCGCGGCATGTGGGATCTTCCCGGACCAGGGCTCGAACCCATGTCCCCTGCATTGGCAGGTGGATTCTTAACCACTGTGCCACCAAGGAAGTCCCCTAGATTTTCAACAAATTAACACGAACTTGTCTCTTTCCCCTCTTCCATTCCCTATACAGTCATAAAATACTATGGCTTCCCAAATATTTTTTTCATCAAAATATCCTATTAAGGTTTGAATTTAGTCTGGTTTAATCACTCACTATGTGACTTTGGATAAGTTACTGAAACTTACTGATCCTCATAACCTGCTTCACAAGGTTATGAAAATAAAAATTGAAGTGACAATTATTTAAGGCTTCTTAGCAGAGTTCCTGGTACATGGTAGGAGTTCCGTGAAGGTTGCTTTCCTCCTTCTAAAAGCATGAGCCCGGCTTCCCTGGTGGTGCAGTGGTTGAGGGTCCACCTGCCGATGCAGGCGACACGGGTTCGTGGTGCGCTCCGGGAAGATCCCACATGCCGTGGAGTGGCTGGGCCCGTGAGCCATGGCCGCTGAGCCTGCGCGTCCGGAGCCTGTGCTCCGCAACGGGAGAGGCCACAACAGTGAGAGGCCCGCGTGCGGCAAAAAAAAAGCATGAGCCTGTTATCCACCAGCAGAGAAATGTTTATTGCATTTCATTGATATTATACTTGTTTTATTTATTTATGCCCCTCTTCACTCTAAAAGGAATTTATCACTTCAGGAAAATATCTCCAGGATAAATTAGCCTTCATAAGGGAAAAATAGTATGGGGTGGTAGACAAGGCCATGGACCACATTTCTATAATGAACTCAGAAGAAAGTTCAGAGGGCTGATCCTTAAAGCATCCTGTAGTTGCATGACCTCAAAATGCAGTGGGAAGGAGTAATGCTTTGCTAGGAAGGTAGAGGTGAAATGAAGTCTTGCTTTGCAGCTCCCTTATGGTTGGACTTCACCCCAAAATAAATGTAAAGTATCTTTAGGAATGGATGAGTTGGTCTTCCCTTTTGCTTTTTTAACCTCTTTAAAAATTTAAATATATAAAAACTACAAAGAATATAACAACCAAACTCCCATATTATACTACCTAGAATTAGAAACCATTCACATCTCACCATATTTGCTTCCAATATTTTTTATTTTTTTTTAATCGGGATAGAGTTGCTTTACAATGTTGTGTTAGTTTGTGCTGTACAGCAAAGTGAATCAGCTACATGTATATATATATCCCCTCCTTTTTGGATTTCCTTCCCATTTAGGTCCCCACAGAGCATTGAATACAGTTCCCTGTGCTATACAGCAGGTTCTCATTAGCTATCTATTTTATACATATTAGTGTACATATGGCAATCCCTATCTCCCAGTTCATCCCACCCCCTTTTCCCCCCTTGGTGTCCATACATTGGCTCTCTATGTCCACTTCCAATATTTTTTAAAGAAGTCACGTTTAACCAACTGATATGGCTAAAGTCACGTTTAACCAACTGATATGGAGGCAACCTCCAGTGCCTTTGAATTGATCCTTCCAGAACACTGAAATGTTTATACATATACAAAAGTTATTTGTGTAGGTCTGTGTGTGTGTTTCATGCCCATAGTGGTGAGTGGTAGCATATGGTACATACTATTTTGCTAATCAACATAGATTTTGCAACTATTTTTCAACTCCACATTGTTCTCTGAGTTGAAGCTGCACTGTTAGATGTGTATCTCACCCATTCCTCATGGGGGCTGTTTTATGGGATGTATTGTGTGCCCCCAAAACTCGTATGTTAAAGTCCTAACCCTCAGTGCCTCAGAATGTGACTATTTGGACATAGTGTCTTTAAAGAGATAATTAGGTTAAAATGGGGCCATTAGGGTGGGCCCTGACCTAATATGATTAGCCTTTATGGAAGAGGAGATTAGGACACAGACACACAGAAAGAAGACCATGTGAGAACACAGAGTGAATACAGCCATTTGTAAGCCAAGGAGAGAGGCCTCAGAAGAAACCAACCCTGCTGACACCTGGGTCTCAGACGTCTAGGCTCCAGAATTGTGAGAAAATAGATTTCTGCTTTCTGCTTAAGCCACCTGATCTGTGGTACTTTGTCATGGCAGCCCGAGCAAACTAATACAGGCAGCGAAGTATTGCACAGAATACACAGCCTACAGTGTTTTTAGCCATTCCCCCACTGGTGGACATTTAGATGGAAAAGCATAAATATGCATCCTTGAACGTGGCTCCTTGTGCAAGAGTATCTCTAGATAATACCTAGAAAGGAAATTGCTGGGTTATACAGGAGGCACATTTTCAAACTTTCAAGATGCTGTCAAATTGCTCTCTGAAGCATGTGTCAATTTACACTCGCACTGACAGTGAATGAGAGGACCAGTTAATTCCCTCACATCTTAGCCAACATTTAGTATCCTCAGACTTAAAAATTTTGTGCCAATGTGATTGGCAAAAAAAGTGTTTTCTTAATTGCACTTCCCTAATTATATATGAAGTTGACTATCTTTTCATACATGCATTGCCCATTCTTATTTCTTCTTCTATAAATTCTCAGCTCATATCCTTTGCATGTTTTCACTTTGGGTTGTATGTCTTTTTCTACCTGACTTGTGGGAATTATATACATTTTAGATAATAATCCTCTGTCTGCTAGCTGTTTTATAAATCCTTCTCCCAGGCTACCACTTATCTTTTAATCTTGTTCATGGTGTTATTATTTATTTATTTATATTTTGCGGTACACGGGCCTCTCACTGTTGTGGCCTCTCCCGTTGCGGAGCACAGGCTCCGGACGCGCAGGCTCAGCGGCCATGGCTCACGGGCCTAGCTGCTCCGTGGCATGTGGGATCTTCCCGGACCGGGGCACGAACCCGTGTCCCCTGCATCGGCAGGCGGACAGTCAACCACTGCACCATCAGGGAAGCCCCCCATGGTGTTATTTTGGCAAAAGTTTTCTAATTAGGTGTAATCAGGTGTACCTATTTATACTTTGTCTTTTCTGTGTCATCTAAAAAAAACAAACAAACCTTTCCTCTCCAAAATTCATAATTTATTTTCTCACAATTCTGGTTTTTTCTTATGTTTTCTTCTAATAGTTCTAGAGCATTTTCACCATGTTTAGATCTTCAGTACATCTTTATTTCTGTGATTGGGATAGGTAGGACTTTCTAATTATTTCCCCTTTGAGAGTCAACTGTCCCAACACCATCTACTGAAACAGCAGATACTTACTCTAAAAAAAAAAATCTCAGTAAAGCACCCACAGACCGTCTCATTTTAAGTAGCGTAATTTTCTGATAACTCCTCCAAAATGTATTAGGAGGAAAACGTGCCCCTAGGTAAGTAAATAAGCTGACTTAAATGGGTATTTGGATATGAGCCAAGCAAATGCTAGAAGTTGTCTGCCAAAAATGGTTTTGATGTTGGAAGGGTTGATGTCAAGCCCTTCTTCCTGACAGTCACTGGATAGTGGGACCAGGTGTCTCTCCGAGGCCATTCCGAGTGTGCAATGATTAAACCATCAGTGGCATTTAGAAGGCTTGTCCTTCCATTGTCCCTGGCAAGGGGATGTGCCTCCTGCCCACCAGAACAGTGACCCCTGCATGGAAATCTCTGGAAGGACATGCTGAAGCCAGCTACAGTATTGTCTCTGGAGATGGGGGATGCGTGTTTGTGGGGAGGCTGATTTTTTGACTGAATTCCCGCCTTTTTCTTTTGGACCATATGCATGTATTACCCACTCAAAATAAGAATTTCTTTTTAAAGCTAAAAAAGAAAAAAAGGCAATATGTCACTAAGACACTAAGTAAAACCAAGAGAAAACATCCCTGTGCTATTCTGTCTAAAAAAAAGAAACATAGATTGATGAGAATTTTGGAGAGAAGTAATTCAAATAGAAATTACACTTCACCTTAATTATTTGAATAATTTAGACCATTGGTTTTCAGATATTTCTTAGCCACAAAAACCTTTGTTCAAACTAGACCTTTCTCGGGACTTCCTTGGTGGTCCAGTGGTTAAGAGTCTGCCTTCCAGTGCAGGGGATGCGGGTTCGATCCCTGGTTGGGGAACTAAGATCCCACATGCCGCGGGGCAACTAAGCCTGTGTGCCACAACTAGAGAGCCCGTGTGCCACAACTACAGAGCCCACGCACCACAGCTAGAGAGAAGCTCGCGTGCCACAACGAAGACCCAACGCAGCCAAAAACAAACAAAAACAAAAAAAAGCCAACTAGACCTTTCTCAGAAGACCAATATATAAAATTGATGAAAATAAAGCAGTCTTGTTTAAAATGAGGATCCCCACTGAGGGTCTTTGAGGGGGCTCTGTGGGCCGCCCCCCCCCCCAGGGCTCTTTAGAGTACACTGAAAAGCCTCCTTTAAAGTCAAGGCATTTGAGAATTAGAGATAAGTTATATAATTCTCTTTTTCACTTTCTTCATGTAGTAATTCTATTTCGTCTCTAAAATTCACAGTGTTATGTGTTCGTAATTCTGTAAACATTTCTTGAGTACATCTACTGTTTTCCAGGCCCTGGGATAGGCACCCAGGAAGAGGAGGTGGCATGGAGATGGTGAGGCCTGAGAAAAAATTTGAAGTGTGAGGAGGAGACAGCTGAAAGCCAGGGAGGGCATGCCAGCCCCAGGAGACTGCAGGGGAAAGCAGCAAGGAAGCAGGCTGGCAGATTAGAGGCGTGGCGGGGCGGCACAGCGTGGGGAGATGCACAGGGCATTTGTTGGTGGTGGCAGGTGCTGAAACTGGAGAGGCAGGGAGGACTGAGTTACTATGTGCCTGGCGGACCTTTCTAAATTTGGACTTGGAAGGCCACGAGGAAGCGATTGAAGGGTTTTAAGCAGGAGATTGACACAGTCATATTTGTGCTTTGGAAGGATCACTCTGGCCCAAGTGAGCATTGAAAGGGCACGTGATTAAGGCAGGGAGACTGGGTAGGAGATCGTTGCAGATATCCAGTGAAGAGATGCTGTTGGACTGACCTGAAGCCGAGTTACAGAGATGAAACAGAAGGGGGCTGACTAAGAAAAGATGAGTTGGATGTTGTACAGAGGAGGAAAACAGAAGTGCCTAGAGGATTCCTGGAGTTTGTGTTTGTATAACCGAAATGGGTTGGACAACCAGTGCCATTCAACACAGCAAGAGAGATGGGAGAAAGGATGATGAGTTCCAATGGGGGCGGGTCTTGTTTGAAGTACCTGTGAGATATCAAAGTGGAGATGCCCAGTAGGCAACCAGATATCCAGTCCTGAAGTTCAGAGGAGACATCTGGGATGGAGGGGACAACTTGGGAGCCACCCTGAGCACGACGATAATGGTAGGTCAAGAAGGTGGTTAAAATCCTTGAGAGACTGGCAAGAGTACAGAGAGTAGAGTCCCAAGAAGGCAAGGGAAGAGGACCCTAGGAAGTAGACTGAGATGGCTCAGCACAGAGGAAGAGAATCAGGGAGAGTGGGGTTCAAAGAAACAAGGGAGAAAGTTTTGAGATAAGGAGGATTTATGAGGAGGTTCAAATGCTGTGTTGAGAAGAAGAAATGAAAGAATTGTGATGATGAGAGAAGCGTGAGCTGCCTTGAGGTGAACGTGCTCTATGATTCTGGGGAGCCACACACAGAACGACCGGGTGGAGGATTAGCAACTCTAACCACACAGTAGAAACACCTGGGGACTTTTTTTTAAAATAAATCCTGGGTCATAGATTTCATTGGTCTGAGGTGGAGCCTGGGCCAGAATACATTTTTAAAGCTCCGCAAGAGAGCCTAGTGTGTGGCCACAGTTGGGAACCACTGTTCCAGTTATGCCCTATTTGAGCCACAGAGGATTGAAACAGGCTCCTCTGGGAGAGGTCAGATGACTTGCACGTTGATCTGTGTTGTTGGGATGCACAGGAAATGGAGTCCAGCCAATTACAATGCATCTGTGTGGACCCATGTCTTTTTGGTAGGGACAGGTCCTGAAATTGGGGGAATACCATAGATGAATCCTCCATTGCTGGTGAAGGGAATTTTGCTGGCTTTCCCAGAATGTAAGAGATCTGTCCCCAAATCAGGCCAAGTTTATACCCACCAAACGTCTTTCTGGTTAATAATTAAGCTTTACCTGGTAATTTAAAGATTACACGTATTTTTCAAAATTTGAAAGGAATGCGTATATAAGGATAAAAAGATACTACAGCAGTAACATTCTTTCCCCTCAGATCATCTCTATCCACAGCTACAGCCCCAAGCCAACCACTGGGCCATTTCTGTCTATGTGTCTGGTGGTTACCCCATAACTGTAAATAACATGCTTACCTCTCTCTTTCCTAATTTATCAACGCTCTACCTTACCTATCAATAACAGAAGATGAGAGTTTACTTACTCTGCTTTTACTGCCCCTTCTCCCTTCCAAAGTTTCGTAGTCTCAGTATTATTTTTAATTCTTCTTTGGGTTACTTTCATAAAAGTATACTTTAGTGTATTTAAAATTCTATTTCTCATTCCATGAACTTGACACAGTATTTCTTAACTCCACACAGTGTGAGATGAAGATATCAGCTCCCCCGCTTTCCTCTTTCAACTTCTGTCAGTTTGATCTATGCATTTCCATTGTTCTGATTGACAGCATTACATTCTGTTCTGTAACCATAAGTCCTCTCTGCTTGGTCTGCCGGTTAATTCTGAGTTGAAAACCAAAAAACTGCATTTGAATTATTTTGAGTAGGGCTTCCCTGGTGGCGCAGTGGTTAAGAATCCGCCTGCAGGGGACACGGGTTCAAGCCCTGGTTTGGGAAGATCCCACGTGCCATGGAGCAACTAAGCCCATGTGCCACAACTACTGAGCCTGCACTCTAGAGCCCGCGAGCCACAGCTACTGAGCCCACGTTGCACAACTACTGAAGCCCGCGTGGCTAGAGCCCATGCTCCACAACAAGAGAAGCCACCGCAATAAGAAGCCCACGCAGCGCAACGAAGAGTAGCCCCCGCTCGCCGCAACTAGAGAAAGCCCGCGTGCAGCAACAAAGACCCAATGCAGCCAAAAATAAATTAAAAAACAAAATTATTTTGAGTAGGTAGATGCTGTTCCCTGGAGAGCCAAGGACTGTGTCAGCACCACATTTCTTCTTTTTGGGTCCAATGCCACAACTCTTGGGTGACTTAGGGAGAGTGTTCCCAGTTGCTTGTTCTGATTCTCTTTTATTACACTCCATCAATGACTCAAAATCATGGTTCATTTTAGTTTGCCTCTTTTTGGATCATGCTTTTCTTGTATCTCTTTTCCTAGACTTCTCTTTTTTCTTGTTGAGAAAAGAAACATATTCTGTCTTCGTCATGTCACAAACATTTCTGGCATCTTACTCATCCCATCTCTGGAAGAAGAATAATTGAATGCCTTCAATTTTTCTTCTTACAGAGAGATTTCTTGGAGCCCAATTACTTCCTGTTTCAACTTGAACCTGGGAAAAGGTTGTTAGAGATAAAGAACACAAATATTTTGATCACTGCAAAAGGATGGTCTCATTGTAAACAAATCAATTTGCTGTGTATTCATTAGTCTTGTCTGAATTTAGTTAGTGTGACCTTGTCACGGAGATGCCAATTATCTATGGACACATAAAGAAAATTCAGGTTCTGGGTCTCAGAGATTAAGTATCTGAAGGCAGTCACTCAGCCACCCCAAGAGTCTCACCACAATCAGCCAAAATCCTTCAGTGCACTTGTAGTGGATGCTGTGATGTGTTGCCAAGACGTCCAAAGGACTAAGGCACTCCGCCCCTTGCCTCAATTCAAGACATCTCTGAAGGGCCGTCCCACATTCAGAGTTCCCCATGGGATGGGCTGAGGCCTCTTTTGCAACTGCTTTGAACTTCAACTTCTTTTACTGTCCAATCCTTCCTTCACTCTCCTACAGGTGTTGTTCCCACAAGTGCTCCCCAATAAATATCTGTCTTAAAGTCTGTTTTCTGAGGAACTGAACCTACAATCCTACTTTTCTCTCATACATAATAAACAATAATATAATAAACAACAAATATAAACAAACAAACAAGAAGGTTAATTTCTTATGGGGATATTGGGTTATTGTGGGAGGGGTTGTTTTCTAGGCAGGAGATGGGATGAGGGGTGGGATTCAGTTTCAGGAGAGGCAGGAGGGGCTGGGATCCAGGACATCAAGGGATGGGAACAGGAACTAAGCTTCATCAGAGACAGGAAGGGAGGACAGTCAGGTGCTGAAGATGTTTAAAGGGATTGGAATGGGGGAGCAAGTTGAGGACGTGGTAATGATGGTTGTGACTCTGAATTTGCTTGAGGAGAAGAGCACTCTATCTCTAACTTCAGTTCTTCCTCCTATTATACCTGTACCTAGAGACCCTGACCGAAGGCGGAGTGGGGGTGGGGATATGGGATGGGCGTGGACCTGAACTCCTCCCCCATGATGGTGCCCTGTCTAGATACTGCCAATGCCCTCCCTCAGGAGTCTGGTCCCTCTCTCTGCCGTGCCCTCCATCTCTCCAGACATAGGCCAGGGCCCTCTTTGGATGAAAGAGATCCCCCATTAGATCCCATCAGGGTCCTCTTTGGATGGAAAAGATATACCCACATCCCAGTACCAGGCCATGGATGGGATTTTCAGTATCACTTCCTGCCTGGACCATTGCCTCACCTCCCCCCACCTCCCCATTAAATTGTTCAAATTGTACTTGAACTTGACCTGCTTCTCAGCTTCCCACCAATGATGAGGGTGAACAAAATCTTCTCCTCCCCACAAAGACTGATCTGGTAAAAACGAAATTCTGAGGGAATCCATATTTTTTTCATTCAAAAGGAGAACTTGAATCCCAAGGGAAAACGTGCAGCCTTGGAGCTTAGATCACCAGCTTTGAGAGGGGAGGGGCCTCTCAGCTCAGAGAACACGCACCACAGTCTCTGTCCCACCTCTTGCCAGCTGGGTGACTTGGGCCAATAACTTACTGTCTCTGACCCTCAGTTTCCACATCTGTAAAACTGTCATAAGAACAGCAGGTACCACGCGGAGCTTGGAAAGGTTTTATGGAAAATTAAATGAGACAACCACGCAGATCTGCTGGCACACTGCCTAGCACATGGTAAGCACAAAGTAAATATTACCTATGATTGTGATTATGATTACTGAATTTTAAATATCAGTAGATTGGCACTGATTTTTAGTTGCTAAAATGCTACTACCCGGGCCTTTGTGAGAAGTAGCTGTACAGAGTCAGCTTTCTGTTTTGTTCTGATATGTTGTCTAATCCCTTGTTTCTCCTTCCCCTTCGAGGTTCCAGCTGTGGAGGTCCCAGTATGCCTTAAATCCGAGGAGGTGTCACATGTAAATCAAAATCAAGTCTGTTTCTCTTTGGTAAATACTTACACTGCCCCACGCAAATGCCTGCCTACTCCATGTGGCAGATTCATCTTTCCAAATCGTCAACTCGGAGATTGGTCTATCAGTCCACACACATCCGTGGCGTGGATGTCACATCTTGGGTGGTACTCGAAGGCCTGACCAGGTGGAGAACTTGTCCTTTGGGGACAAGTTTTCATTCTCCCTCTACCTGCTCTTTCTTTCCTACACGTGGATTTCTTTCTGTCCTCTTATTTTCTCTTTGTCATCTTTGTTTTCTTTTTCTACACAAGTGTGTGTGTGTGTGTGTGTGCGCGTGTGCATGTGTGTGTGTTTACATATTAAATAAGTAACATATGCTTAATTTAGAAAACACAGAAAAGCAAAGAGATGGGGCAAAGTGTAATCCCACCACCTTGGGTGTGTATCCTTCCAGAACACCCAGACATGCATACAATTTTTGTTTCCATGAAAATAAAATCATATAGGCTAGACCAATTGTTCTCCATCAGGGAGATTTTTGTCCTCCTCTCAGAGGACATTTGGCAACGTCTGGAGACATTTCCGTTGTCAAAACTGAGGCAAGTGGTGCTACTGGCATCTAGGGTAGAGGCCAAGGATGCCGCTACACATCCTACAACGCACAGGACAGCCCCACAGCAACTGACTGTCTAGCCCCAAAGGTCAAGAGGGCCAAGGTTAAGGGACACTGGTCTGGACCAGGGTTCGGCAGATTAAAGCCCCTGCTGGTTAGCTGCCTGATTTTATAAATAAACTTTTATTGGAACACAAGACGTCCATCCATTTACATGTTTTCTCTGGAGGCTTTTGCCTTAAACAGCAGCTGCGTAGTTGTTACAGGGACTGTGTGGACTGCAAAGCCTAAAATAGATGTGAACCACACATGAAATTTTAAGTTTTTCTGGTATCCAGAGTTTTTTAAAGTACAAAGACAACTCAATAGCAAAAGAAACAACCCGACTAAAAAATGGACCAAGGATCTGAATAGACAGTTTTCCAAAGAAGACATAAAAATGACCAACAGGGACATGAAAATGTGCTCAACGTTAACCACCAGGGAAATGCAAATCAAAACCACAATGAGGTATCACCTCACACCTGTTAGGATAACTATAATGAAAAAGAAAACGTAAGTGTTGGTGAGGGTATGGAGAAAAGGGAAACTTGTGCCCTGTTAGTGGGCATGAAATTGATGCAGCCACTATGGAAAACAGTACGGAGGTTCCTCAAAAAGTTAAAAATAGAACTACCATATGATCCAGCAATCCCTCTTCTAAACTTATATAATAGGAAATGAAATCATTGGTACTTCAAGGAGATATCTGTGCTCTCACATTCATTGCAGCATTATTCACGATAGCTAAAATATGGAAGCAATCCAAACGTCCATTGACAGATGAATGGATAAAGAAATTGTAGTATATATAGGTAATGGACTATTATCCAGCCTTAAAAAAACGAGACCTTGCCATTTACAACAACATGGATGAACCTGGAAGACATTTTGCTAAGTGAAATAATCCAGACCCCAAAAGAAAAATACTGCACAAACTTATTTATATGCAGAATCTAAAAGAAGTCGAATACATAGATGCAGGGAGTACAACGGTAGTTACCAAGGGTGGGGAGATGGGGGAAATGGGGAGATGTCGGTGAGCGGGTACAAAGTTGCAGTTGTGTAGGATGAATGAAGTTAGAGATCTAATGTACAGTATGATGACTATAGTTAATAATGCTGTACTGTGTACTGGAAATTTGTCAAGAGAATAGATTTGTATTTTCATCACACAAAGAAATTATGTGAGGAGATGGATACGTTAATTAGCTTGACTGTAGTAATCGTTTCACTCTGTTTATGTGTCAAAACATTATGTTGTATACCTTAAACATATACAATTGTTCTTTTTAAAAATAAAAGTAAATAAATATTTAAAATGTACGAAGAGGCAGGTGAAATAAATTTGAATAGCATGTCCAAAATATTATCATTTCAACATTGCAGTCAATGTAAAAATTGTTAATGAGATATTCTATATCCTTTTTTTCCATACTAAGCCTTTACTTACAGCACATCTCAATTCAGACTAGTCACATTTCAAGTGCTTATGTGGCTCTCGGCGACTGTACCAGACAACACAGGACTGCACTATTACAAGCTACAGCGTTTACTTAATATAAAGGTCCTTTCTTGTCCACGCTACATTTTTATATCACTTTTAAATGGCTCAATTTATTTAAAAGATCCCCATCTTTTGGATATTTATATTGCTTCCTAGTTTCATAATTATAAACCATGCTGCCATCAACATTCTTACATTAAAACATTATACCCCATCTTTAATTATTTCCTTAGGATAAATTCCCACATGTGGGTCAAAGAGCACACATCTGTGCTCAAATTTTTAAGCCTTTTAAAATATATTGTTTAATAATAATACCTCTCCTGACAAGGTTGTTATGAGGATTAAGCGAGCTAGTACATGTAAACCAATTTCATTAATTAAAGTAAGGTTAGTAAGACTTCAAATAGTAGTGCCTTGCACATAAAAGCATTCTATAAATGTCATCTATTATTATGACCAGTACTACGTCTGAATGCGTCTCCAGCACTGTTATACTAATTTATACCCCAGTTAACAATGTCCACGAACGCCTGATTGCAGTGCTCTCTCTCCAATACCATTATATTTATAGCTCTTACAAGTTTCATATGCTTCTTGTTATAGTTGGTTTAATCTGACTGTAGTTCATTAGTTTTCTTAGACTTAATTTTTCTTGGATAGGCCTGTCACAACCTCAGTCTATATCCATGTATCTACCGATACTATATAAAATAGTTCAACTATATAGATACACATATACACATATATCTAGTTGGACAATTTTTCATTGAACTGTGTAGGACAATAAATGACCATTTGTATCAGTCAGTTTTCATTTGGTTATGTTGTTGTAACAAACAACCCTAACATTTCAGGGGCTTACAACAACAAATATGTATTTCTCACTCTCATTCCATGTGAGAACTTGGGCTGAAAGGGCAGTGCCTATTGGGGTTATGCCTTTCTAATGGCAGACAGAGAGGAATAAATGATCAAGAGTAAGAGTGAAGTCTGCTATAACCTCTACCCTTACCTGTCACTCAATCTCTCCTGCTCGCATTTCATTTTGCCCATGACAAAGCAAGTCATGGCACCAAGCCCAATATCAAGGGGGTGGAGAAGTATGCTCCAACCATAAGAGACACTGCAAGTCACATGGCAATGGGCGGGGATTGAAAGGGTGAGCAAATGATTGAGGACTAATACGATCCACCCCAACAGTCAAATCAATCCAGTTAAGTTAAACTGGTTATGTGGCTCCACCCACCTGAAGTCAGGAATCCATTAGGACTCATTGAAGTTCCACAGGAGTGCTGTGGCCCCTGCCCCCTAAGGGGACAGATAACAGACGCTGAGCTTCTGAACTGCTTCCAAGGTGCTCTAAGGACAAACTGATCCAGAGGGGCTAAGCTTAAAGCAAATATGGCTACATCTCCACTCCCTGCATGAAGGTACAATCAATGAAAAGAGCTTTGTACCTAAAGAAATCATTTCATCATCAAACAACTAGGAAATGATAAATCCCTGGATGCCCTTGCAGCCATCAAACAAACTAAAGGTACCTCGATTCTCTAGGAAAGACAGTCTGGCAGTCTCCTCAGAACAGGGGAGAGTGGTATTCATATCCTGGCTGCATCACCTGTATGATCAATGGTTCTATCATCATCATCATCACCATCATCACTGCCACAATCACCACCTTTTAAGGTCCAGTCAGCTGCCACACTCCTGAAGCCAGTCAATAGCACCCCAGTTGGCCAAAGGGGCATCTCCATCCCAGATAACTGACCCCTGTCCTAAAGAAATGAGCCACAGGCTCTGGTTGCCTGATTAATTGGAAAATCACTAAGCTATTTGAAACTGCATAAAAATGTATCTGTAAAATCCTAACACTAGATGGTTTCGGAAATAATAAGTGTGCAGTAAAATCACAAGCCTGTTCCACTGCAAACGCAAAAGAAGGCGTTCCAGAAATATGAGAAATGAAAAGGAGAAATGCCTGTTTCCTATGGTAAGTCACTTCATATCTGAATCATTTATTTATATAACAAGTCTTTCTGGACTGATTAAGGGAACTGCCAATTACACTCACCATCCTTTCTTCAGGTTACAGAGAAGCACGACGTTTCTTCTTGCTTTACATGAGAGTGCCTGGGCTGGAGATGTGTGTCCTGGCAACCAAACTCTTCCCCATGTTTGTCAGCCTCTGGAAGGATTCAGTGCTCAGAGGGAAGCACTTCTCATCCCGAACCAATGGCAGAGGAGAGAAAAACAACAGGGTCCTTTCCATCCCACAGTGCTACTGAGCTTGCCTGAGCCTTTGAAAATGGCCAGAAAAGAAAGTACAGTATTTTCTTCTTTATGCATTTTTAAGCTCTAAGTCTTTCGAGGCCCAGTTCAAATCCCACCTCTGCTGTGAAGCCTTTCCAAATTCCCCCCAGTGAGCATGATTTTCCATCTTCTGAACCCCAACTTATATTTCCTGACTTTACCCCCTCTTCGGCACTGTCTTCGCTCCTGGTGATGTTGGTTAACTTCTCAAGCAGACTGTCGCAGGTAGTGATTTTACAGGTTCATTCCAATCTCCTTCTGGGTTTCAGAGCAATGAGTTCAGGGGTGAGCCTGTGATCCCAGCAGGACCATCCAGCACTTGTTCTGCGTAATTAAAAATATATGTTGGAAGACAGAAGCTCCTGTCTTGTGCTGGGTCATGAGCTATAAGGAGATTTTAAGCCTGGAATTTCTGAAGGCCATCTTCCCTGGACTTCTGCAGAAAGCCCAGACTGAGAGATGGAGAGCCCTAATGACATCGTTTGAACCCCTAGATCCAGCTATGCCTGCAATTCTTACCCCAGACTTCCCAATTACGTGAGCAAATATACTCGTTTTGCTGCTTCAGTGGATTTGAGTTGACTCTTATCATCTGCAAGCTAAGTGACTAATCTGTTCACTCAGAACTCAAGAAAAAGGATGCTTAAAGATTCTCTGGACCACAAAGCCTCCAGAATCTTTCCGTCTTGCTGCTCTGCTCTTGTCCTTACGCGGCTGAAGCTGACTGCCCCCACCTCTGGGTTCCAGCTGGAAATGGGTAGAGCACACGGAGGAGTGCACAGCCAGTGTCTGAAGGCCCGGCTCGGGAGCTGGCACAACTGCCTCCCTCAGAGCCCTATGGTCAGTACTTAATGTCACAGCTACACCTGCAGGGGCCTCTGGGACGTGTAGTCCATCCAGGCAGCTGTGTGTCCAGCCATGACTCTATTCCTGAAGGAAAGAACAGATGTGGATGCACAACTCTCCGTCTAAAGCACACCAGCTGCTTGCAGATTAAAACAGTTGAAATGCCAAGTCTCCTTGAAGTGCATTCAAGGTTGGGAGTGAGGTGGGGAAAAGCCACATCCTAAGTAAAAAGTGCTGGTGAGCGGAGCTCCACGTGGTCCACCGCGGAGGTGTGTTACCAGGGCAACTGCGCTAAGCGGGAACCACATTTCCTAGCGTGCCGCTCCCCATGTGGCTCCGCGCCGGGCTTGGCCACGAGAGAAGTGAGCATGAGGTCCAGAAGGTGGCGGTGAAGCAGCAGCCGTTACACTCTGAAGGTCGGTGCAGGGCACCCCGCATTGCCGCAGCTCGCGGGCCGCAGCTCTTCTGCTGCTCACCTGTTGCAGGGGGCAGCGGCCTGCAGCCTCTCAGCCAATGCCCAACCTCCTCTTTCAGATTTTCCAAGTCCTCGGCCAAGTGCAAGCGTTGCTGCACAGCACAGGACGCCAGCAGCTTCCGTGGGTCACCCTGCATGGAGCTTGGACACTGTGGGAGACAAACATGGGCTCCAGCCGGCCTCGCAGGTCCCAGCCTTTCTTTACCTTAACCTTGAGGTTTCTCAGCCTCAGCACTGATGCTGTTTTAAGCCAGATGATTCTTTGTTGTGTGGGGCTGTCCTGTGCATTGTGGGGTGTTCAGCAGCATCCCTGGCCTCTGCCCGCTAGATGTTGGTAGCGACACTCATGGCAGTTGTGGGAACCCAAACTGTCTCTAGGCTTTGCTGAATGTCTCCTGGGGGGCAAATCACCCCGGGTTGAGACCACTGTCGTCATATCCATGTTTCCTTCCCAATTTCCGGCCTTGTGACCTACAGCAACTTCAGGCCCACTTTCACACGCAGAGGCGTATGACTCAGAGACTCCTTGAGACCTCGCCGCCAGCTCCCACGGTCACAGTCTAACCCCACAGTCAGTCCCTTATCTTGTGTTCCTCAGGGCTGTTCCGCTCAGGGCTGCATTATGACGTTCATGTGCCCCTTCCTCTATAAAAAAATAAAAGATGATATGCAAAGGCTATTTTGGTATAAAAACAAATACTATGTAGGCTGGATTTATTATTAGATATTCATTTTTATACTCATTTTAACTAAAATTAGAGCTTTTGTGGGCCCCTGCAAGGAAGGGGGAGCCCTAAGCATTGTGTCTTTGATAGAGGAGTTGGCCCTGGGCCTGCTTCTTCCCCTGGAGCCTAACAGGTGCTCTCACTTCCCACAATTATCTTCTTTGTAATCAGAACAAAAACACATGCAGCAGTGATTTGCTTCTTTCAAGACCAGCCTGACTTTAGGGGAAGAACTCCAAGTACTTGAGGCTGCAGTCAATGGGAGCAGAGCAAAATTGGGCGAGGGCCCTCCATGAGTCTGCCTTAGCCCACTAGCTGGACCAATAGAAGTGACGGATGCGATTTAGGGAATTCGGGGCAAAAGATGAGTGTGAAATAGAGCTCCCTTTTAAAAGCACATCAAGGAAAACACGTGTGTCTCAAGGTGAAATTGTAGACATGTGTTTGCTATGTATTTTCCATTAGATTGTTAATAATCGGATATAAATCATCTAGTGCAATCAGATGGACCAATCCTGGGGTCCCTTTCCCCACCAGTGACAGCTGTTTCTGATTAGCACAGAGCCCCCCTGCCCTGACGAACAATGGTCTCCTCTCGGGCCGTGGAGGACAGGAAATTAAGCCATCAGGCATCTTGCCCATTATTCTCACGCTATCCTCAAGCTGTAAATCCATCAAATATGAAAGGCAGAAATATAAATTGGGGCCAAATTGGAGGAAGTTGGAGATGCAGTTTTATTCCACACGTCTCTCAGAAAGTTTGTCCACAAATGTTCAGTATTCACTCTGGAATTAAAATACCCGCTTTACAGCAGATGTTTTATAGACGGGCACCACTGTAGATGGTAAGAAGTTTGTATCAGAGCACCAAATATTTCCTTTAGCAAGAACTCTGCTTTTATCTATGGAAATATCAGGAAATCATTTTGAGTCGAACAACCAAAATAAAGGCAGTGGAGTTTGAGATAAATGTTAGGAAAATTGCGTAAAACATTATATCAAAACCCTTGGCACTGTCAAAAAGATTTCTGAATCCAATAAGTAGCTGAAGAAGAGAATTCAATTCCATTTTTCACTTTGTCTGCCAATTTTATAGCACTTCATTTAAAATGGAATCTCTAAAGAATCAATTCAAATTAGTTTTACAGTTTTCCCCCAAAGAATCTGCTTTAAAATAAATTGAATTGGAGCATGTGACATAATATGTGAGCATAAAATTCATGTTAACTAGTCTGATGGAAAAAAGTTCTCATAATAAGGAAACAAATAATCACACATGACTGAGCTAAAAATAGTCTTTAGATTGTCAGTTTCAAAATTGAACAAAAATAGGGAGAGTTGTTATAATAATGATATGGCACATTTCCTCCTAATGAAATGGCCTTGAATTCTGTAATAAATTACAGAAAGAGAATCCTCTGGGCAAAAAGAAAAATACCAGACATGAGTTGCTGTCATAAATAGAGTGACAGCAATGCAAATACCTTCCAGCTGGGACTGAGCAGCCTCTGCTGGAGGCTTCATTACTGAAGCCAGAGCTGAGCTGGGGTGAACAATATACTGAAGATGATCCTTCATCATCTGTGGCCCCCTGTTTATAAAACAGCTTCTGCTGCTGTATTTGCTTTGTTTTGATCAGGTATATTGAGTATAAATATTTATTTGAAATCTCTTTATAAAGTTTATTAGGAGTCTTAGGCTCCTTGAGAATAGGGACAATAGCTTATGTGACTTGGTAACCACCCGTACCTATCACAGCATCTGACACGTGGTAGGAATCCCATATGTGTCTGAGGGAGGAACATAAGAATGAATAAATCAATGAATCAATTTAGCATTAAAATCACATTAAACTTAGTTATTACACCTTAAAAAAATTTTACAGTTAAGTTAGGAAATGTACTGTTAGTTTAATTAAGGAGGGGATAGTTGGGTTGTGGTGATTTTTTTTTTCCTCTGTTGAAACCAAGAAACAAATACTTAGGTTTGTCACTGAATAAGGCTTGATGGAGATTCTTTTTTTTAATTTAATTTTTTAATGTATTTTATTAAAGGATAGTTGATTTACAGTGTTGTGTTAGTTTCTGGTATACAGCAAAGTGATTCAGTTATACATATATATAATAGTTTACATCTGCTAATCCCAAACTCCCACTCCATCCCCCCCTCACCCTTCCTTGGCAACCACAAGTCTGTTCTCTACGTCTGTGAGTCTCTTTCTGTTTTGTAGATAATTTCATATTTTAGACTCCACATATGTGATATCATATGGTATTTGTTCTTTTTCTGACTTACTTCACTTAGTATGATAATCTCTACGTCCATCCATGTTGCTGCAAATGGCATTATTCCATTCTTTTTTATGGCTGAGTAGTATTCCATTGTATATATGTACCACATCTTCTTTATCCATTCATCTGTTGATGGGCACTTGGGTTGTTTCCATGTCTTGGCTATTGTGAATAGTGCTGCTATGAACATTGGGGTGCATGTATCTTTTTGAGATGTAGTTTGGTCTGGATATATGCCCAGGAGTGAAATTGCTGGATCATATGGCAACTCTATTTTTAGTTTTTTGAGGAATCTCCATACTGTTTTCCATAGTGGCTGCACCAGTTTACATTCCCACCAATAGTGTAGGAGGGTTCCCTTTCCTCCACACCCTCTCCAGCATTTGTTATGTGTAGACTTTTTTTTTTTTGCGGTACGCGGGCCGCTCACTGTTGTGGCCTCTCCCGCTGCAGAGCACAGGCTCCGGACGCGCAGGCTCAGCGGCCATGGCTCACAGGCCCAGCCGCTCCGCGGCATGTGGGATCTTCCCGGACCAGGGCATGAACCCGTGTCCCCTGCATCAGCAGGCAGACTCTCAACCACTGCGCCACCAGGGAAGCCCCCCTGTAGACTTCTAAATGATGGCTATTCTAACCAGTGTGAGGTGGTACCTTGTAGATTTGATTTGCATTTTTCTAATAATTAGCGATGTTGAGCATCTTTTCATGTGCCTATTGACCATTTGTATGTCTTCTTTGGAGAAATGTCTATTTAGATATTGATGGAGATTCTTTAAGGCCCTGCCTGAAAGTAACCATATAGGAGAAGTTTAACTTAGTGGGACCCAATATCTTGGAATTTAACTATGTCTTGAAGTATGGGCCAGTCCCTCTTTCCACAATACCCATTTGAGCTTCCTTGCTTTTCCACCTTACCTATCCTTCCATTCTTCAATCCATCCATGCATCGGTCTATAGCCATCTATCTGATCATCTGTCCATCAAATACTTAGGGATACAGTGATGAACAATAATAAGAGCTAACATTTACTGAGTACTTACTTACTCTATGTCAAACACTGTTATTAACACTTTATGCTAATTAACTCATTTAATCATCCATCATCCGCTTCTATGAAGGATGTACCATCATATTCCACACTTAACATTCAAAGCAACTCAGGTGCAGTGAGATGAAACACCCTGTCCAAGATCACGTCACTAGGAAGTAGGGGAGACGAGATGTGAACCCAGAGGGTCTGGCTCTAGAGCTACCACTTTGCTGCACTAATCAGGCAGAAATGCTCTTGACCTTCACAAGCTTTATGTTCTAGTGGGAGAAACAGAATTTAAACACATAATTATGTAATTTTAACCATTAACAACTGCTTCGAAGAAAAAGTACAGGCGTTACAAGAGTATATAAAAGGGACATGTAGCCCAGTCTGAGGAATTCAAGAAGGCCTTGCTGCTGAGGAAGTTGACCCTTGGGTTGAGCCGTGAAGGGTGGGTAGGTGGTGAGGCATAAGCAGGAAAGAGTGTTCAAGGCAGAACAGCATGTGCAGGGGAAAGAGGTGTCTGTGCTGGGGACCCATGGGGCCTTTGGTGTCTACTGATGTCAATATGATCAAAGGTCAATTCTAACATGAGCCTCTTCTGATGCTCTCCATCCCACTGACTTGCAACCTAAGTAACCCAGTTATAGAAGGCAGACATCTCTAGTTAAGGAGACAGCCTTGTCACCTTCTCCCTCACCCAGTGCCCAGCATATCCACTCTTGCCATCCAGTGCCACCAAATTTAACCCACTGTCCCCATGGATCTATCAGATCCACTTGTTTCTTTCTGATCCCACCCCACCTCCTGAATACAAGCCACTTTCATTTATTACTTGGATGTCTGCAGCATTCTCCTGTATCCAACACTCTTCCAGAAAGCACTCCAGAACCCCTCACATCCGTTGTCCACCTGCAGCCAGACTGATAATTTCCAAAGGCAAATCTGGTCATTCCTCCTCTGCCCTCACTAGAAACCTCCGATGGTCTCCCATTGCTCTCGAGAAAAAGACAAAATTCCCTGCCCTGGTTTAGAGGGCCCTGCATGGCCTGGCTGTCCCCACTGACAATGTCAGTGTCATCCTAGCCCCATGCCGTGTCTCACAGCTCCTCAGCCACCATGGTTGCCTCCCCCTTGGTCTCTGCTTCCTGCCACGGCCCTCCCACCGGGAGGCTTGGCAGTGCCCTTCCCTCTTCCTGGAATGCCCTTCCCCTCCACTGTGTTTAGTTAGCTCTTAATCATCCTTTAGATTCCCATTTAATCCTCAGCAAGCCCACCGTATGTCCCTGCTTGGGTACCCATTAATATCTGACCCTTCCCCATTAACATCTCCATCTGAACCAGATTACTCTCTGTTATGGCTGAATCGTGTCCCCCAAAATTCATATGTTGAAGCTCTAACTCCCAGTACTCAGAATGTGACTGTTTGGAGATAGGGCCTTTAAAGAGGTGATTAAGTTAAAATGAGGCTGTTACGGTAGACCCTAATCCAATCTGACTGCTGTCCTTGTAAGAAGAGGAGATTTGGACACAGACATGCACGCACACAGAGGAAAGACCATGTGAGGACATGATGAGAAGTCTGCCATCTGCAAGCCAAGGACAGAGGCCTCAGATGAAACTAAATCTGCTAAAACCTTGATCTTGGACTTCTAGTCTCCGGAATTGTGAGGCAATAAATCCCTGCTTTTTAAGCCACCCGGTTTGCAGTATTTTGTTATGGCAGCCTGAGCAGACTAACCCTTTCTTTCATAGAAACTGTCATAGTTAAAGTTAGTTGTCAAAATTAGTTGCAACTTAACTTTCATTTCATTATTTGATTGCTATCTCTCTGATAAGAATGCAAGCTCTGTAAGGACAGGAACTGGGTCTGGTTTTGCCCACCATGGTATCGCCAGAGCCTGGCACAGTGCCTGGCATATAGTAGGTGCTCAGTAAATACTTGGGGCATGAATGAATGAACAGACAAGTAAAAACATATGAGTGAGTGGATGAACACACATGGAGAAGAAACAGTAATTACACAGTGGTTTTACCTTTGGAAAGATTCACTTTGGGCCTGGGCTGTGTCTGGAAGCAAGGGCACCTTGTCCTGGCTAATATGAGTATTAACATGAATTTATGTAATTTCACTAGATACAGCAAATTCCTGGAATTTCAAGTTTTTACTCCCTCAGAGCAACACTGTTCAGTGAAATTTAATCTCATGGATTTTATTTTTAAAGAGGCAAATTAACTCTAGGGTAAAAAAAAAGATAATTCTAAGAGACATAAATCCAGCATCCTTGCAATTGGAAGAAAACATCTTGTTTGTATCAAACCATGATACAAACGGCATGCTTGATTTCCGCTTGGAAAATGTCCTTGATGGTTTCCACGGGACAATGACACAGTGAGAGCACCGTGGAATCACCACACAGGAGGGAGGGTGGGACACATGTGAGAATTTCTGTTGCAGTTTTAAGAGGAGTCTTCTTTTCTGAGAAACTCATTATTCACTTAATTATTCATTCTGTTTATTTACTGTAGAGTTATTACACATAAATATGGTGCAAATCCCTGGAATCCTCAAACACCAGATGCCAGTTTCCCTCTGCAGTCCCAAAAGACATAGCCAAGCCATCACTGTGAGAATTAAAACAACAACAACTAAAACCCAATTAAAATTGTGCCAGCATGTTCATTTCCAAAATAAAAACCCTGGGAATGAATAAGCTTTTAGTCACTCCCCTGACTGCTTCTGCAAAAGAACAAACACAAAAAACTTTAAACTAAAACTGGCATATAATTAGTATTTAAATCACAGTTACAATGAACCTCGTATCTGCACAGAAAGGGCATTGGCTAAGTCAACGTCATATTATTTCTCCCATTTTCAAAAATCACGTGATTGAAGAAAACGGCATTTTGCTTTTCAGAATTTCTATGTGTCTGGCCAAAGCCCAACGATGGTGGAGGAAGAAGCCAAGATGGCGACATGAAGTTTGGGGTCTTGGAATCCACAGGTTACACAACCTCTTCCTCCTCATGATGTGAGGGGGCCTCACACCCAGGTGCATCTCACCCACCTGAGTATAAGACTGGGCACAGGAGGGGATGAACACGCAGCCCATGTTCTTGGAACAAAGGCCAACAGAGCACAGAGGAGGCCTGTCTCCTTCAAGAAATTGTTGGGAGTGCAGAGAGAACCACACGACTGAGGGCAGTGCAGGGCTGACCGCTGGGCTGGAGGACGTGTGTGGGTGTGGGGAAGAAGGAGAGGTCGGGGGTGTGTGTGTGTACGTGTTTACAAGTCACCAATCCTCAGGTGATACTGGCTCCACGAAGAACCAGGTGGACTTTCTGATGAGCGTGTGACTGTGGTCACCTCCATTGGAGAGTCGCAGAGTGATAGGAGATCTGTCTGGCCTGCTACACCCATACCAAATCACAGTCTGCCCAGGGGGTCACTGTGAGACCCGAGGTAACCTTGGAGGTGCAGGCAAATGAGTGCGTTAGTGGGAATACGTGAAGCTCTTCTGGATAGGCCAGAGGCCTGCGGTGCCTCCCCTAACCCGGAGCTCAGACCTAAAAGGCCAGGGGTCTCCATTCTCAGCGTTGTGGTTATAAGGGCGGGCTCAGAAGACAGGCTGTGCAGGTTCAAATCCCAGGTCTGCCACTGACCTTCACTCCTCTGTGCTTATTCCCCATCTTGACAATAAGGATGATGCCTCTGTCTTAGAGTTGCCACGAGAATTATCTGTGATAGTGCGTGTGAAGTGCTGACAGCAGTGTCAGCCAATGGCAGGCACATACTAAACGCTGGTTTCTACCATCAATGCTGGTAAATTCCAGTCCATGTGGCAATTTATCACAGGGCTGAGCTTTGTGGTAACACTGTTGTTTTCTACTTTGTATTTCCAAGGCAGCTGATAAACTGTTTGTTTCACTCCTGAGCAACAAGAATGTTGCTACTCCTGGCACCTCAGATTAAAGTAAATTCATTGCCTCCTGTCTCACAATGCCCATGGCCATTTTTGTTACCTGTTGCAAATATTTTCTAGTCACGTAGCCTAATCTGGGGCCTTTTTGCTGAGAAGGCAAAAACATTTTCTAATCTTTTTGGCAACCACAGTGTAAAGTATCAGGTCCATAAAAACACAAAAGGTCTTCATTACTAATACATGGAATAGGAACTCTGTATAATATTTCATTATTGCTTTCTTATTAATATAACATTAATAATCTGTAGCTGCTTTAACAATTCCTGGGCATGAAAGCCTGGTATATTAAGTTATGGCTAAGATTAGATATATTAAAGTTACCTCCATGATATCATGAAAGAAACATGATAGAGCTGAGAAAATCAATTTAAATTAAAATAAAATCATTCTGTCTTATGCTTCAGTTTTCAAGGCAGCTGCTCTTAGATCAGCTCTGACGTGACCTCACTATCTGAGGTCTGAAGTTAAGTGGGTGCACCCAGGCCTTTCCTTCCGGGTGTTTCAAGTCGACTTGCTCAGTGTCTTCACTTGGGTGGGGCAGGGGTGCAAGGGGAGATGAGGAAGCAGGGGCAGAGGGAGTGGAAGGTTAACTGTGTGGCTTATGAGTTTACAGTCACACCACTAGTCAAGTTAGGTACCAGGGACGGTAAGATGGCAGCAGGTTCATAAGACATAAAAACATCGAACTGGAAGATCGCTTAGAGACAGCTAATCAATCATTTCCCAAAGTATAATCCATGGAACATTAGTTCTTTAAGACGGCTCTCTCTATATCCTCACGTGCACATAAACACACACACACACACACACACACACACACACACACACATACACAAACACAGAATTACATGGTCCATCAAATAAGTCTGAGAATCTCTGCATTGTACCCATTCCTTGGAGTGCCATAACGGACTTCCGCATTTTAAAGTTTCTGTGAACTCCTACAGTAAGAAAACACCCATTTGTCATCTTTGACCAAGTATTTCCCCAGCTTCCCTGGCCACGGCACCCTTTGTTCATATAACACTTATTTACGTCTAACAGGCAATGAGCAATCTTATCTAAGTCAACCTTCTCCTTGAAATTGATGAGGAAGAGGAAACTGAGGCCCAAGGAAAGTGTTTGACTTGCCAAGGAGCATAATTCAAACACTGAGTGGAGAGGGGAATTCACACCTTCGGATTCTTAGCTCTGCCTCTCAGAGAAACTTCCCTCTCATTCATCAACGTATGCAAACCTGTCATGCACAGGCACGGTGCCAGACACTAAAGACGCAAAGATAAAAAATGGTCCTGGGGGCTTCCCTGGTGGCGCAGTGGTTGAGAATCTGCCTGCCAATGCAGGGGACACGGGTTCAAGCCCTGGTCTGGGAGGATCCCACATGCTGCGGAGCAACTAGGCCCGTGAGCCACAACTACTGAGCCTGCACGTCGGGAGCCTCTTCTCCGCAACAAGAGAGGCCGCGATGGTGAGAGGCCTGCGCACCGCGATGAAGAGTGGCCCCCACTTGCCACAACTAGAGAAAGCCCTCGCACAGAAACGAAGACCCAACACAGCAAAAATAAATTAATTAATTAATAAACTCCTACCCCCAACATCTTCTTAAAAAAAAGAAAAGGTCCTGGCTTCAGGAAGCTCATAGTCCAAAGCTGGAGGCGGAACTGGAAGTGTACCGACCACACTACAATGTGAGGAGAGCTCAGAAGTGACTGCTGTGGGAGTGGGTCCAGAAGAAAGTATGACTCATCTCCTAAGGGGTTAGGAGTTAGTTGTCACACAGGACGTGAGGTTGGCACGGGGCCTTGAAGGGTGAGCAGGAGTTTGCCTCAGAATGTTTTTATCTCCCTTAATCCCTTTCTAAGGAGTCCCCATAGTAGCTCCCTTGTGTGGGATGATGTTCGCATAAATCACCACAGGATTCTGTCACCTGACTGGACCAGGATCAGGGCCCCAGGGCAGCCAACAGGAGTGTCTAGGGAGTGCTGTCCAACAGAACTCTGTGCAATGATGGAAATGTTCTCTTTGGCGTGGTTCAACATGGCGGCCACCAATCATAGGTAGTTATCGAACACTTGAAATATGGCTACTGGATATGACTATCCAGTGAGGAACTGAATTTTTTTTTTTTTTTTGCAGTACGCGGGCCTCTCACTGTTGTGGCCTCTCCTGTTGCGGAGCACAGGCTCCGGACGCGCAGGCCCAGCGGCCATGGCTCACGGGCCCAGCCGCTCTGCGGCATATGGGATCTTCCCGGACCAGGGCACGAACCTGTGTCCTCTGCATCGGCAGGCAGACTCTCAACCACTGCGCCACCAGGGAAGCCCTGAATTTTTAACTTTATTTAATTTTGATTAGTTAAAATTAAATTTAAGTAGTCACATGTGCTGGTGACTTTAGACAGCACAGCTTTAGACTGATTAACAGATTCACTTTGTGATTCCAATTTAAAATACAAGTTGGGGGACTTCCCTGGTGGTCCAGTGGTTAAGAATCTGCCTTCCAATGCAGGGGACACGGGTTCGAGCCCTGGTCAGGGAACTAAGATACCACATGCTGCGGGGCAACTAAGCCCGCATGCCACAACTAGAGAGCCTGAGCACCGCAAATACTGAGCCCGCGCACTCCAGAGCCTGCACGCCACAACTGGAGAGAAGCCTGTGTGCCTCAACAAAGAGCCCGCACACCGCAACGAAAGATCCCACATGCAGCAACTAAGACCCAACACAGCCAAAATTAATAAATAAATATTTTTTTTAAAATACAAGTTGGTTTAGACTTACGATTTTGAGTTGAAATTCGAGTTTACAAATACTATTGAAACATTCAAGAGACTTAAGACATCAGATTATAGAGTCTACTTAATTATACTTAAAATTTATTTAAATACATGGGAAGATGTATTTGTTCACTGGAGAACTGAAGGGCTTAAAAGAGAATTGATTCAAGGATTTGAAAACATTAAAAATAAGTCCTCTGACCAGTGGAATTAGCTAGAAATCAATAACGAAAACTAGAAATGCCACATCCTTTGAAAATTTAACAACGCATTTCTGTACAGCCAATGTGTCAAAGAAGAAAGTACAACAGAAATTAGAAAATATTTTGAACAAAATATTAATGAAGACAAGACATACCAAAACTTGTGAGATGCAGCTAAAGCAGGGCTTAGATGACACAGTCTTAAATGTAAGTATTAGAAAAGAAAAAAGGCTGAAAATCAGTACAGTATTTGTCTTTCTCTGTAAGATTTGTTTCACTTAGCATAGTGCCCTCAAGATCCATCTATATCGTCACAAGTGGCAGCTTTTCTTCTTTTTTTATGGCTGAATAATATTCCATTGTATGGGTACAGATACAGATATATTTCATATTTTCTTTATCCACTCATCCATCGATGGACACTTGGGTTGTTTCCATGTTTGGCTATATTAACATATTTACAGGCCTTCTGAGACTGGCCACAGGGAGAATCTAGGAACCATACCTGTGGGTTTTCTCAGTGCTGTAGGAATTATGAAGTTGAAAAGACATGCAAAGGGCTTTCATTTCGATAGGTCCAAGGCCAAGGGATTTCCTCCTTTGAAATGTATATTGCAAGCAGTATTATAGGAAAGCTAGGCACTTTTGTTTGTTTGTTTTTTTTTGAGGTTCTCCAAATGCAATTCAAAAGCAGATATATGAGGTCTCTTCTTTGTCAGAAACCAACCCGTATAACAGGTTGTGAGCGTACTTCCCTATGGCAAAAGCCTGACCCCACTGGGACACTGTTGAGAGTTCAGAGTCCTCTAAAGTTGCCATTAAGTGGTGGTTTTCCAGTTTTTGCTAATGTATCCTATAACATTATTTTGAAAGGCTATATATAACCCTTTTATATATTTTTAATTGACATCTAGACTTGTATTATACATTTAAAGTGGCAAGGGATATAATTTCCATCATACAGTAATACCTGAAAATTTTAAAATAAACTTCTATTTTAGAACAGTTTTAGGGGCTTCCCTGGTGGCGCAGTGGTTGAGAGTCCGCCTACCGACGCAGGGGACACGGGTTCGTGCCCGGTCCGGGAAGATCCCACATGCCGCGGAGCGGCTGGGCCCGTGAGCCATGGCCGCTGAGCCTGCGCGTCCGGAGCCTGTGCTCTGCAACGGGAGAGGCCACAACAGTGAGAGGCCCAAGTACCACAAAAAAACCCAACAAAACCCAAAATAGAACAGTTTTAGATTTACAAAAAAAATCGTGAAGATAGTACAGATTTCCCCTACACCTCACACCCAGTTTCACCTATTATTAACATTTTACATTAGTATCATATATTTGTTATAATTAATGAAACAATTTTGACATTACTATTAACCAAAGCACATGCTTTATTCAGTTGTCCAGGGTTTTTATCTAACGTATTTTTCCTTTTCCAGGATCCCATCCCAGCTATCACATTACATTTAGCTGTCATGTCTCCTTAGGCTCCTCTTGGCTGTGACATTTCTCAGGCATTCCTTGTTTTTGACCTTGACAGTTTTGAGAAGTGCTGGTCAGGTATTTTGTAGAATGTCTCTGAATTAGGATTTGTCTGCTGTTTTTCTCATGATGGGACTGAGGTTGTGGGGTTTGAGGAGGAAAGCCAGAGAGGTTAAGGGTCATTTTCATCACATACATAAGGGTACATAGTATCAACAAGATTTATCACTGTTGATACTGACCTTGATCACCTGGCTCAAGTAGTGTTTGTCAGGTTTCACCACTGTTACTCTATGTCTCCCTTCCATACAGTACTCGTTGGAAGAAGGTCACTCTATGCAGTCCACACTTAAGGAATGGAGAGTTATGCTACACCTCTTTGAAGGCAGAGTACCTACGTAAATCATTTGGAATTCTTCTGCAAAGGAGATGTGTCTCAACTCTGCCATTTATTTATTCAATCATTTATTTGAATCAGTGTGGACTCATGGATATTTATTTTATACTTTGAGTTATAATCCAATACCACTTTATTTTGTTATTCAAACTGTTCCAGCTTTGGCCACTTGGAGCTCTTTCTATTGGTTCTTGTGTCCCTTTGATACACCCCTACCAATGTAAGTTGTTTTTTTTTAAATTTTGTTTTGTTTTGCTTTTTGAGCACTTCCTCACTTTCTGGCTCATCTTGCATATTTTACCACACTAAAAAAAAAAAAAAATTCCCTGTGCTTTACCTATTCAACCCTCCTCCACCACAAAAAACCCTTGATAATCACTGGTCTTTTAGTCATCACTATAGTTTTGCCTTTTCCAGAACATCATATTGGTACCATACAGAATGTAGCCTTTTCACACTGGCTTCTTTCACTTAGAAATATGCATTTAAGATTCACCCATGTGTTTTTGTGGGTCAACAGCTCATTTCTTTTAATCACTGGATAATAATTCCATTGTACGGTTGTATCACATTTTGTTTATACAGTCATCTCCTGAAGGACATCTTGGCTGCTTCCAGCTTTGGGTGATGATGAATAAAGCTGCTATTAATAATCTTGGGCAAATTTTTTTGTGGAGAGAAGTTTTCAAATCAGTTGAGTAAATATGTAGGTTCATGACTGCTGGATCGTTTGGTAAGACTATGCTGAGCTTTGTAAGAAACTGTCAAACTGTCTTCGGAAGTGGCTGTGCCACTTTGCATTCCCACCAGCAGTGAGTGAGTAGAAATTACTGAACTGAAAGTTAAACTGAGGGAGGAAGAGAGGGGGAGGAGGAGAACAGAGAATGAGAGACGTCAGGTCACATCGGCGGCATAACATACGTGTAACTGGATTCTGAGAGGACATTCTCTTCAAGGATGTCAGAAAAGAAGTGTTTGAAGAGATAATGGCCAAGAGGTTTTCATATTTGATAAAATACATGAAGTATGTTGGAATTTTGGTTTCTATTTGTAGTTGGGGGGGGTGGTGGAATCTGTTGACACAAGGACATCAGTTAAAAAGCAGGTCAGATAGAACCCTGGATGGCTCAGTGTATGTAATTCTATCTATGGCTGTGATAGGAATAGCAGAAACAAAGGCAGGAAGGGTGGGAGGGAGGGAGGAAAGGAAGGAAGAAAGTAACGAAGGAAGGAGGGAGGAAGGGAGGGTAGGGAAAAAGGAGGAGAAAAGAAAGACAATGGGCTTCCCTGGTGGCGCAGTGGTTGAGAGTCCGCCTGCCAATGCAGGGGACGCGGGTTCATGCCCTGTTCTGGGAAAATCCCACATGCCGCGGAGCAGCTGGGCCCGTGAGCCATGGCCGCTGAGCCTGCGCGTCCGGAGCCTGTGCTCGGCAATGGGAGAGGCCACAACAGTGAGAGGCCCGCATACCGCAAAAAAAAAAAAAAAAAGACAATGAATCAACCTCATCCCACAAGCAGTCCAATATAAGTAGCAGTAGAGAATGCTTGGTAGAGAAGTTGACTCAGCACTATTTCTGCCATGTTTAACCTTAGAAACATCATTTAAAGTCAAGGTTGGCTTCCTTCTTTAAAACAAAGAAGATGACCAAACCTGGCTTCTACTTTACAGTGACTATTATTATAATACTTGCGATGTACTTCCAGACCCTTGGTCAATTTTTTTGTAAAAATTTAGTATTATTGAAATTGTTCTTCCTAATGAATATACTACAGCAAACCTAACTGCTTTGTTCTCCTTTGCAGTTTTTTCCCCCGCCAAGGATCAGTAAATCATAAAATAAGGAGTATATTTGGATTTCAGTTTATGTTTTCATATAAATTAATCTGCATTTTCTGTGAAGTTAGAGTGATGCTCTTTTTGATTCACACTTCTGAGCATTTTACCGATTTAGCAATCTAAGAGAAATTTAGATTGAACACTCCATATTTTATTATGTTAAATTGTTTTCAGCCACTTTTGAATCCACGTGGCCAAGCCAATTTAAATTTGTTTTGTAAGAAAGGTCACTCTGTGAGCTGCTATCCTTAATGCCATTACATTTCCATTTGTGTGGGTTTTAACTGTCTAATTCCGCAGTTCTAAACAGATTTCTCAAAAGTTACAAGAAAAAGGAAAGCAACCGTTTTTATTAACCCTAAATTACAATTCTGTAAGTGAAGCGTGAACCCCAAGTACCGTGACTGTTGAAAACTACGGTTTAGAATTTACACACATAAGTGAGTGTTGCCCAATGAGGATGCACATCTATTTCAAAAATGCTTCCATTGTTCAGAGCATTTCTAGAAATCCTCTTTGAAAACCACCTTTAGAGCTGGCAGCACATTTTAAAAGATATTGTCTCTGGTGGCAAATCTTTGTCTCTTGAAAGTGGATTTGATTAATAACCCAATGTAATTTGGATTAAGCTTGGTGATGTGTAAGATGGGAATTAGTATTTAATACCTACCATGTGATAGAAGCTTGACCTGGGATGGCCAATGAATCTGGATAAACTCATTCTGGATCAAAAACAAAGTGAGACCAAAGAATACGGACCAGGGTCATAGATGATCTTCCCACTGGAGGTGATGTAGCAGAAGAGCAGTTATTTATGCTTAATCAGGCTGGCAGGTTTGGCTCTCCACCCTGACACTCCACCCATCGCCACCACCTGGCCCGAGCCGCGTTACTTAGACTCTCTGAGGTGGTTTCCTCATTTATAAGAGAGGATGCTAATGTCTGTCTCATCAATTTTCAAGAATAAAATAAAATAATACAAAATACCCAGCAAAATTAGCCCCCCCTTTCCCCCCCTAAAGGTGACAATGGGGAAGGAAAAATATTCATTAGGACACTGATATACCTAAAATAGATAACTAATGAGAACCTACTGTATAGCACAGGGAACTCTACTCAATCCTCTGTGGTGACCTAAATGGGAAGGAAATCCAGAAAAGAGGAGATATATGTATACGTATAGCTGATTCACTTTGCTGTACAGCAGAAACTAACACAACATTGTAAAGTAACTACACTCCAATAAAAATTAAAAAACAAATTCACTAGGATGAAGGTGGCCAAGTGTTTTTTTAAATGGAATTTTATCTTATGGTGTATTTTCCTATTACCTCATCAGATATGAATTCCAAGGTTATTTGTTAACTTTCTATTTGGGGCAAAGATCTAGTTGTTATTTTGGTGTTTTTAGGCTAAGGGACTTGGATGTGTGTGTGTGAGTTGCCTGGTTGTGGGATGGTATGGTAGAGGTAGTTGTGAAAGATGAAGCTGAACAGACAAGTGGAGACAAGACTGTAGAGGGCTTTGAATGGCACGTTAAGGGTTAGACATGACCCAAATGAAAAGATGGCTATTAAAGCTTCTGAGCAGAGAAGAAAAAACAAACAAAAACAATTCTATTTGTGCTTTGAGAAGATAACTGACATGCTGGACTAAATTTCATGACAGTGGGGTCTAGTTCTTAACTTGTCACCACACCCTTTACTCATCTTTATAGCAATGAATAGAAGAACATATGCCCCAATGGACGGATGGGAGTGGGAATAAGAACATGGGCCAAGAGATCATGATGCATGGAAGGAAATGTCATGAAAGTTTTTGCAGATGCAGACTCAAAGGATGCAGTGACTGACTGGATGTCACAGTGAAGGAAGATGGGGGAGATTTGAAAGAAACTCCTAGGTGTCTGGTTCAGATGAGATCTTGGGGTGGGGGATGGGATGGATGCCATTAACAGAAATAGAAAACACAGAATGAGAAGCCAATTTTGGAAATCAGAGAAAACAATGAGTCTGATTTTAGTTCAGTGAGCTTGGGTTGAGGTGAAAACGTCCAACCAGCAAATGAAAACACAGGTCTGGGTGCAGCAGAGATCAAGACGAAAGATGAAGTTTGGTTGGTGGAGTCACACCCGTAAAGGTGACAGCTGAAGTCTTGGGAGAGAATGAAATCATCCTTGGAGAATGTGTTGATCAAGAAGAGTGGCCAAGGACTCCCCTGGTGGCGCAGTGGTTAAGAATCTGCCTGCCAATGTAGGGGGCACGGGTTCAAGCCCTGGTCCAGGAAGATCCCACATGCTGCGGAGCAACTAAGCCCATGTGCCACAACTACTGAAGCCCGCATGCCACAACTACTGAAGCTTGCGCACCTAGAGCCCGTGCTCTGCAACAAGAGAAGCCACCGCAACGAGAAGCCTGCACATCGCAATGAAGAGTAGCCCTCGCTCGCCGCTCCTAGAGAAAGCCCACACGCAGCAACGAAGACCCAACGCAACCAAAAATAAATAAATAAATTTATTAAAAAAAAAAAAAAGAGTGGCCAATTAGAGTACCCTGGAGAATACTAACACTTACAAGATAGTTGAAGATACAGGAAAAGAGAGTAGAATGGGAAGAATGGGCACAGAAATACCACGAGAGAGCAGTGCTGTGGAGGCTAAAGAGAGAAGGACCCAAGAGAAAGGACCAGTGTGATGGGGTCCGAGAGGGGCTCGTGCGTTTGGCCACTGGAAATCACTGGTGATCTCTGAGAGACAGCTGTTGCCACAGGGGAAGACTGGAGCTGGTCATAGTGAGAGATCCGCTGGAGGCAGAGGTATCAGCGAGAGAGATCTGGCGACAGCTTCCTCTTCCATCTTGGCTGCTGCTTCTTCTTCGTCTATTTAGAAGACTCTTTGCTCTGCTGCCCCAGTAAATGTTGATGTTACCTAGTATCTGTCCTTGGCTCTATGCTTGTAACAGTTAGGGTTCTCTTGGTTTCAGATAACAGAAAGCAACTCCAGCTGGCTTGAGCAGAAAGATTTATTGGAAGGATACAGAGTTACCTCATAGGACCCAAAGGGTTATGACTGGGCCTTGTGTATAAGCTTTAATCAGAAATCCAGTACCATGGGTTTCTCTAGTTCCTTTCTTGTTCCCCTCTTCGTGTCTGTTTCATTTTCTGCTCTCACTGCAAACCAGCTGCCTTGGTTTTCCAGGCCACATGGTGGCAAACACATCTGCCCCTCGCCCCTGAGTCATAACCACTCATTCGGCCGGAGGAGCGCTGTTCCGCCTCCCTCACTCTCACTCCTGAGGTCTTCCACGGGGAGAGACCGAGCTGATCAGCTTGCATAAATGCCCATCCTTGGGCCATGCAACTGAAGGGAGACCAACAGGGTCACACTGCAGACAGCATCATGTGGCTTGGGGACGAGGGTGGGGCAGGGGCCTGGAAGTGAGAAGCTGGGGCAAAGCTTACAAGACAAGGATTTGGACGGAGTGTAGAGGGAGTGGTAAGGAGGGAAGGTGACATGAGCAGCTTCTCACGGCCCCTTCTTTTGGTCTGTGCTCTGCCCTGAGAGCCTGGGCCCTCCTAAGCATCAAATCCTCGAGGTGCTCTCCCTCCTAGAGAAGGTCCAGGTCATACTGCTTTCTTCTAAAAAAAGAACAGGGGATGGCCGCCCAGCTCTTATCAACTTCCCCTCCTGTGACCAGCCCTCAGCACACCTGGCTGAGTGCCTAGGGACCAAGCCTATACCCTCAAGATGAATCAGAGTTGACTGATCCAGGGGCCAACTGAAGCCTCTTTCTAGGGTCTTTGCACTTGCACAGATGACGGGCCAATTCCTTTTTAGAATGGTGGGAGGCTGCAGTGACCAGGGGACAGGGGCAGAGTCCGGAGGTGCTTGTGTTACTCGTTCTCATTTTCCTGGAAACCCAGCTGTACCACTACCCTGCCTATGTTGGATTATATAAGCTAGTCCAGTATTTTCTAGTAAATTCCTTTTCTGTCTAAGCTAGTCTGGGTAGGTTTCTGTCACTGAGACCTCACTGAGACCGAAGAGAGCCTGGACTAATCCCGGATCAAGGCAGTTGCCCAATAGCTCTTCCCACACTGGCCTCCTGCCTGCCACTCAACGGGAGGACGTGACCTCTCCCTCTCTCTTGTCATGATTACAGGAAGAAATAAGGTCCAAATAGTGATTGCAATACAAGGTTTTGGTATTCTGGCAATTACTGAAATATAAGCATTTTGTTGGTAGATTACTCTAATTTTTATATTTTAAAAATCTAAAAGCAGTACCACTTATGTACTGAGATGAGGACCAATGACTCAACTATTCAATTTATGATGAAAATACTTGCTGAATAAAACTCTACCCAAAGTCAGAAAGGGCTTTTCATCAGCCAGAACAATTTGTCCTAAAACGCACGTGATGCTCAATGATACCACGGATCCACTTTGTTCTTGAAATAACATTTCACGTGTACTTCTTAATGATTTTCAAAGTTTTCTTCATTTTAGATAGTGTTCAGTATGCTAATTTTGGAATAAGACTTTATTTTTTAACAACCTTTTAATTTTGGAATAGTTTTAGGTTTATAGAAAGATTGTGAAGATAGAATAGAGAGTTCCCATGTACTCACTCACTTTCCCCTATGATGAATATTTTCTATGAGTATGGTACATTTGTCACAATTAATGAACCAATATTGATATAGCATTATGAACTAAAGTGCATACCTTACCAGTGTTTCCCTAACGTCCTTTCTTCTATTCCAGGATCCCCTCCAGAACACCAAATCACATTTAGCTGTTATGTCTCTGTAGGCTCCTCTGATTTATGACAGTTTATTAAGTTTATCTGCTAATACTTTGTGTCAGAAGGATGCTTATTTAATGTTTCTCTTTGACAAATGTACATATTTCCTTGACCTTTAATACTTTTAAAATTTGAATTATATTAGATGTTTTCACAGTGTTGTTAATGTTTAGCATTCTGAACATTTACAGATAAAATATTAGTACTGATATGAGTATTTATTTAAAATAAGTGCTGAATGTCCAGGGTCACAGTTTTTGTTCTAGGACAGCAGTCCCCGGATCCCAGGTATGGATGGGCAGAAAACAGAGGACGGGAACACAGATGGCTAAGGCTCTCGTGGCAGGGCAGAGCCGCCCAGAACCAGGGAGGGTACAGCACAGGGCAGCCGGGCAGCCCAGGGCTTGTTGTTCTGCTGCAGGAACCGCAGGCCCAGGCCATTCTAATGGGTTCTGCAGGTAAGTCTTTTGCCTCCGATACCCTTACTGCACCCTGTCCTTCCTCTGTATGCAGCTGGAGAAGACTTATACTAATGTCAGCTCAATCTGGTTTTTCCATCTTGCACAACCAGCGCCCTAGGGCCATTTTTGCGATGATGATTTTTGATGACTACTAAGGACACATTGTCTTAGAGAAGTCTTAACTTTGTTTTCCAAAAGCCTTGCTCATTGCTTGGAACACAGTCAACACTCAGTTGCATGTACATGCTATTATTTGTTCAACCAAAGCTGAATGCAGGAAGGAAACTGGTACCACTGGCAGTTCCTGACACTAGGAACTGCTGAGGATCAGGGAGGCTGTGGGTAGGGTGGCAAGGACCAGTAACTGAGTGGAGCATCCTGGCTGGCAGCATTGGTCGGGGGGGAGTCGGGGGTTGAGAGTAAAGAGGAGGGGGGTTGGGGGCCATCCCAGTGGCAGTGCAAGCAACTGTGAGCATCTGAGAACCATGATGAAGAGTTTAACGGAAGGTATGCAGCATGACATCATTGGTAGAGTGGGATTCGACATCTAAATATATCACAATCTATTTCGGTCTCCCCACAGGTTGCCCAAAGCAGCACACAATAGTTAGGCTTACTTTTGTCCGTAGTTCATGGCATATTCGAAGTCTTTAAAGCTGACGTGACCATCTGAGTCTTGATCTACTTCCCTGGAAAATGAAACAGAAAGTTATTCACAGGTTAGTTTCGTCTCACCTTATGCATCAAGAGCACATCAGAACCTTCATTTCTTTTCATGTCTACGTGAGAGGCACGTATTTTATCTACTTGAATGCTGAGGTTGATGTTTATCTTTTTTTTTTTTCCTTGATAATACCTAAGGTGTGAAGGAAAGGAAAAGTTATTTATTAAAATCTACAGAAATAATATATTCAATAACTTTAAAGGAATGTCATCAAGTGCACAGGTTATATGAAAAAAGGCAGGAGTGATGATTTTTCTAGTCATCCTGCAAATTCTTTCTGTGATATGTCAATAAATATACATGCATTTGTCAACCAAAAACACAATGCAGGAGGCTGCAAAGAAGAGAAGAGTTTATTTAGGGTCTGAAGAATTGCAGTTTGGGAGATACAAATTCGGGTAACCCCGAAAGAGTGTTCAAAGGAAGAGACGAAAAGCCACGGGGTTGTTAAAAGCTGCTTGGTGAAATTTGTGACTGACTCTGACTCAAGTTAGAAGAGATTTGCCCTTGAGGAGTCACACGTTGTTTTAAGGTAAGGGTCCAGTAAATATTTTGCATTTCTGGAAGGTGTTCTGGATGACGTCACCAGGACAAAAGATTTTGATGTGCAGAAGTCACACTTCCTTAATGGTCTCCTGGCTCCATTTTAGAGAACTCTCTTAGCAACACCAACTCCATTTTGATTTTCCTTTCACACATTACACAACAGAAGTGTGGAATAAAGAATTAAGAGATAAGAAAAACATTTGGGGAGTAAATAATAACGATGGGAACAGTGACTGACACCCTGCCTCACACTGTCTTTATATCACCTGTCTCATCAAATCTGTGCACAGATGCCAGGACGGGTCCATTTTACAGACATGGAGCCTAAAGGGGTTCAGTGGTTTCTGAAGGATCATGTTGCTGGTAAGTAACCAGATTTGAAATTCAAATCATGATTGTTAAATTCCCAAACCAGGGCTCTATGCTCTATTCCACATGTCTCCCTATGTAAATAGGATGGTCCAGAGAGAAGCGGTTGTGTTGCAATTCCCATGCAGCTAACTCAAGCTCCGGAAGTTTTCACTGGCTTCATTCATGGCTTCGGAAGCTTGGTTAATTCCTCACAAATACCTGATAAGTTTTTCTGACTCCTATGGAGAGAGGTGAAGATGTGAGCCTCTGGCTGGTCAGCGGAGGGTGTGGGCGGCCTCAGCTGGGTTGTCCGTGTGTGTCGCTACAGACACTGAGACAGGGGCATTGCTCCTTGAACAGGGAGCAGAGGAATGGCACCCAGTCCATCCGGTTAAGATAACACATGGCAGAAGGACAAAATCATGGCATAAGCAATACATTCAACTGCTACCAGTGAAAGCAGTGTTTAAGAGTGTGTTTGAAAGATAACTGATGAGTTGTGGTCCCAATTCCTCTTTGGGGGGCACTCTAAAACAATGCATTACGTGCCTTATTTGCCTTATTGGGGTGGTGCAAATTATATTTTGTTGAAACGGCAAATGGTATTAACCATGACATAGGGCTTTTTAAAGCAAGGACTGGCTCGAGTAACAAAGCCACTAATCACTGTAATAGTTTTAAAGCAGGCTTTTAAAATATTGAACTCTAAAATAAACTTTCTGAATATTTCATGCCAAAGTCTCTGAAGTCTATAATGGTACTGGATAGAGTGATAATAATTTTTCATTCTTTTGAAGTAGAGAAAATCCCTACTTCTCTGCCCCAGGGCAAAACCATGTTGCAGTATGTTAGTATAAAATGATTGCAGACTGTAGGGGCCATTATTCTTGTTACTTCTTTTGGTAAAATATACATGACGATTTCATGCTATACAGGACCAAAAGCAGAATGTCGGATCTCTTCTAAGGGATTAGAAATAATCAGTATCACATGTTACTGATTACAGAGTATAAATCATCCCTCCTATTAAATTAGATAATTGAAGATTCTTAATATTGCCTACGTATTTCTTCTCAAGGAATTGGATTAGATAAATGGCCTTTTTTCTTCCCACTCTGAACTGATATGATTGAACTATAAATCTCATAGGGTGAGTTAAGTGGATAACCTAGAAAAGTAATATTTAGAATAAACTGTTTCTGATATATATATGTGTGTGTGTGTGTGTGTGTGTATGTGTGTGTGTTCATTCACTTATTGAGATGCTGAATGCTTGTAGAAAAGGAAATCCTTTTGCCTGATTTTCTCAGTAAATAACTTTATTGTAATTCCATTAACTTATTTTTCTTGCTGCCTTTGCCAAAGCTTCCCATCATAAAATGGGCACAGTATAACCAAGAGGTATTAAAATGGAAAAGTTTATTCATAAGGCTTGGAGTGGCGTTTTTATAATGAATGGAGGAACATCATGTTTATATTTAGAATGAGACATGGTAAAATACTGTCTTCAACTTTTCTTCCTCATCACATATATATATGGTCGTCTCAAGGAGAATGAAAAGGAAATTCACATTTCAGAGCTATAATTTTAAAAGCTAAAATACTGTTTTTCATTGCAGACGGAATTATTCCCAAGAAGGAAAGTTTCACAGCACCCACACTCAAGTCACCATGTGATGGACGAGCAGATGTGGCAGGTGGGTAGAATTAGTGGTATGCTGAGGAGATGAAGAAAACGTCATTAGGTAAAACGTTTCATTGTTTCTGTTTACAGTGTTTAACCCTAAAAGGAGTATACTCTCCTTATGAAACTAGAGCGTGCTGTCTTGGTGTCACCAACATACATTCAGCACTGAAATATTCCACCACCGTCACTCCAACTAGAAATAAACTCTGGGAAGGCAAGAACTTTCTCTTGTTTGCTGCTGTGTCCCCACCTCTTAGCCCATAGCGGGTAATGAATGTTTGCAGAGTGAATGCATTTGTGGAGTAAATGAATCTGGGGAAACAGTGGACAACATTTCGGAATATCTACTGCCTCCCAGGAGGTTTGGGGGGATTAAAGAAAGTATATCATCACTGTTTTTATAGAGTCTAAAATACTAGCCAGAGAAATAATAACACACTGAAGAAGGCACCTAGGAGCCATCACTCAGGGACCAATAAGGAATGGTCAATTGTGGTCTCCATGCCCCACCACATTTTGTAAATACAGACCAGGTAGAGAGCGACCAAGTAAGACATGGACTCTGAAAGATGAGGTTGCTTAGTAGAGCAATGGATGGAAGGAACCCCTTGAGTGTCAGGCTGAACAATTTAGACATAAAGAGCTGGAAACTGGAAACCAAGGCAGAGCACTGGACACATCCGCGTCTAACCTGCCCTGTAGCTGAAGTCCAAGCACTTGAAGCCACTTAACTAACTTCTCTTTTACTGGACATGTGGCTACAGACATAGATATAGATACATGCATATATACACACATACATACATGCTTATATTTCACAACTGTCTTTTTAAAGGAATGAACAAAGTTTATACAGATGGATGAGAGGAAAATAAATTGCTATGAACAACAATAACTGCTTTCTAGACATGTAAATCCAGTTAAATTAAAGGCTTTTTGGTTTGCTTGGTTTTGAGATGCAAAGGGAGAGCTGGAATTGATGTGGGGAGTACAGACTCAAGAGAGCTGAACTGCTCTGTGTAACTTAGTATGAACAATATAGGACCATCTGGGAGGAAGGAGATGATGAGCAAGATAAGACAGGATGCAGGGAGAAGGGCTACTGAGGGGTAGGGAGGAGGCTGGGATGCTATACGATGGGAATTGGCCCAAGAAAAAGGCCCCAGTGATCAAAGGTCCTTTAATTAACTGCTACGTTTACAGTGTGCTCCGAAGTTGTTCGTGTTGCATGTTATAACCTCTCCTTTATCTTCACCAAGGGCTTGACAGGCACACAGTCTAAGGGGGGATGGTGTGTTTGGGGAGTGTGTGCTGAGTTCGGCACTGGAGATGAGTTCTGTCTGAGCGGGTGCAGTAGGGAGCAACAAAAGTGGGGTATGGTAAGATGACCATCAACTGAATTAACTCAGAGAGATGAGAACTCAGAGCCACAGGCCTTCCAGAAATTTGCAAAACCCTAGGAAGTGCTTTAAAATTCCATAGGATATGGAATGGGAGTCCCAGGCAATACTATCTGGACTTTGAAGGGCAGAAGACCCAGGGTGACAATGGTATACATTGAGAATTTCAGGCAGGACTAGACTCTGTCCATTCAGCTGAATTCCAATAGTTTTCATATCTGTTAAAATACAAACATTTTTTGACTCATCAGATAAGTGGTTATAATTACTTTTATCACCATGAGCTTTAGCATTTGTCTCTTTACATCCTGAATTGTTAAGCAAGATTCTGCTCTTTCCTTTTTTTTTTTTTAAACATCGTTATTGGAGTATAATTGCTTTAAAATGGTGTGTTAGTTTCTGCTTTATAACAAAGTGAATCAGTTATACATATACATATGTCCCCACATCTCTTCCATCTTGCGTCTCCCTCCCTCCCACCCTCCCTATTTCACCCCTCTAGGTGGTCACAAAGCACCGAGCTGATCTCCCTGTGCTATGCGGCTGCTTCCCACTAGCTAGCTATTTTACGTTTGGTAGTGTATATATGTCCATGCCACTCTCTCACTTTGTCACAGCTTACCCTTCCCCCTCACTATATCCTCAAGTCCATTCTCTAGTAGGTCTGTGTCTTTATTCCTGTCTTGTCCCTAGGTTCTTCATGACCATTTTTTTTTCTTTTTAGATTCCATATATATGTGGTAGCATACGGTATTTGTTTTTCTCTTTCTGACTTACTTCACTCTGCATGACAGAATCTAGGTCCATCCACCTCACTATAAATAACTCAATTTCGTTTCTTTTTATGGCTGAGTAAAATTCCATTGTATACATGTGCCACCCCTTCTTTACCCATTCATCTGTTGATGGACACTTAGGTTGCTTCCATGTCCTGGCTACTGGAAATAGAGCTTCAATGAACATTTTGGTACATGACTCTTTTTGAATTATGGTTTTCTCAAGGTATATGCCCAGTAGTGGTAGTTCTAATTTTAATTTTTTAAGGAACCTCCGTACTGTTCTCCATAGTGGCTGTATCAATTTACATTCCCACCAACAGTGCAAGAGGGTTCCCTTTTCTCCACACCTTCTCCAGCATTTATTGTTTGTAGATTTTTTGATGATGGCCATTCTAACCGGTGTGAGATGATGTCGCATTGTAGTTTTGATTTGCATTTCTCTAATGATTAATGATGTTGAGCATCCTTTCATGTGTTTGTTGGCAATCTGTACATCTTCTTTGGAGAAATGTCTATTTAGGTCTTCTGCCTATTTTTGGATTGGGTTGTTTTTTTGATATTGAGCTGCATGAGCTGCTTGTAAATTATGGAGATTAATCCTTTGTCAGTTGCTTCATTTGCAAATATTTTCTCCCATTCTGAGAGTTGTCTTTTCGTCTTGTTTATCGTTTCCTTTGCTGTGCAAAAGCTTTGAAGTTTCATTAGGTCCCATTTGTTTATTTTTGGTTTTATTTCCATTTCCCTAGGAGGTGGGTCAAAAAGGATCTTGCTGTGATTTATGTCATAGAGTGTTCTGCCTATGTTTTCCTCTGTTTGATAGTGTCTCGCCTTACATTTAGGTCTTTAATCCATTTTGAGTTTATTTTTGTGTATGGTGTTGGGAGTGTTCTAATTTCATTCTTTTATGTGTACCTGTCCAGTTTTCCCAGCACCACTTATTGAAGAGGCTGTCTTTTCTCTACTGTATATTCTTGCCTCCTTTATCAAAGATCACAAGCACTGAAATTGAAACTGTGATTAAAAATCTTCCAACAAACAAGAGCCCAGGACCAGATGGCTTCACAGGCGAATTCTATCAAACATTTAGAGAAGGGCTAACACCTATCCTTCTCAAACTTTTCTAAAATATAACAGAGGGAGGAACACTCCCAAACTCATTCTACGAGGCCACGGTCACCCTGATACCAAAATCAGACAAAGATGTCACAAAGAAAGAAAACTACACGCCAATATCACCGATGAACACAGATGCAAAAATCCTCAACAAAATACTAGCAAACAGAATCCAACAGAACATTAAAAGGATCATACACTATGATCAAGTGGGGTTTATCCCAGGAATGCAAGGATTCTTCAATATACACAAATCAATCAATGTGATACATCATATTAACAAACTGAAGGAGAAAAACCATATGATCATCTCAATAGATGCAGAGAAAGCTTTCAACAAAATTCAACACCAATTTTTGATAAAAACCCTCCAGAAAGTAGGCATAGAGGGAACTTTCCTCAACATCATAAAGGCCATATATGACAAACCCACAGCCAACATCGTCCTCAATGGTGAAGAACTGAAACAATTTCCACTAAGATCAGGAACAAAACAAGGTTGCCCACTCTCACCACTCTTATTCAACATAGTTTTGGAAGTTTTAGCCACAGCAATCAGAGAAGCAAAGGAAATAAAAGGAATCCAAATCGGAAAAGAAGTAAAGCTGTCACTGTTTGCAGATGACATGATTCTATACATAGAGAATCCTAAAGATGCCACCAGAAAACTACTAGAGCTTATCAACGAATTTGGTAAAGTAGCAGGATACAAAATTAATGCACAGAAATCTCTTGCATTCCTATACACTAATCATGAAAAATCTGAAGTGAAATTAAGAACACTCCAATTTACCATTGCAACAAAAAGAATAAAATATCTAGGAATAAACCTAAGGAGACAAAAGACCTGTATGCAGAAAATTATAAGACATTGATGAAAGAAATTAAAGATGATACAAATAGATGGAGAGATATTCCATGTTCTTGGATTGGAAGAATCAACATTGTGAAAATGACTATACTACCCAAAGCAATCTACAGATTCAATGCAATCCCTATCAAACTACCACTGGCATTTTTCACAGAACTAGGACAAAAAAATTCACAATTTGTATAGAAACACACAAGACCCCGAAAAGCCAAAGCAATCTTGAGAACGAAAAACGGAGCTGGAGGAATCAGGCTCCCTGACTTCAGACTATACTACAAAGCTACAGTAATCAAGACAATATGGTACTGGCACAAAAACAGAAATATAGATCAATGGAACAGGATAGAAAGCCCAGAGATACTCTTTCCTTTTGTGATGCAGTGTGGACTTAGCCCAGACTAGATATGTTCCTGTAAACTAGAGGCTAAGTGGCCCCCCACCTTGAAGGAGCCAGGGTTTCACACTGTGAATTTTTTTATTAAGCTCAGCACCAGTGCTGCTCTAATATTACATTCTAAAGAAAAACATAGGTTGTTTTTAAATTTTAAAAATACATAAATAGCAAATGTTTCTCACAAGTAGTAAATTTACATCATACCAATTTCTTATAATGTTTTGAAAATAATTTTTGTTGTAAAATAATTCAAGATGGGCTTCCCTGGTGTCACAGTCATTAAGAATCCTCCTGTCAATGCAGGGGACACGGGTTCAAGCCCTGGTCTGGGAAGATCCCACGTGCTGCAGAGCAACTAAGCCTGTGCACCACAACTACTGAGCCTGCACTGTGGACCCCGTGAGCCACAACTACTGAAGCCTGAGTGCCTAGAGCCCGTGCTCTGCAACAAGAGAAGCCACCACAAGGAGTAGCCCGTGCACCGCAACAAAGAGTAGCTCCCACTCACTGCAACTAGAGAAAGCCCGTGTGCAGCAACGAAGACCCAAAGCAGCCAAACATAAATAAATAAAATTTTTAAAAATAAAATAATCATTCAAGAGTGCCCCATGGCCAGGTCTCCAAAGCCAGATTTCAAATTGGAGTGCGTGCTTTTGCTCAAGTTACTTTAAAAAAAAAGAAGAAGGAAGGAAGGAAGGAAAGAAAGAAACGAAGAGAAAGGAATTGAAACAATGGAATATTCTCTATTAAAATGATGTAAAGACTATACAAGTGACATTTTTAAGTAGAAACAAGAATACAAACTATATATAACTGCAATCTTATAAACACGTATATTCATTTGGGCAGAAGTTGAAGATTATAGGCTAAACACAAACTTGTCTTATGGGTTATTTTGGCTTAAAACAGTCTTTAATATTCATCTCTTTTTCAATTAAAGGAAGGAATTTTTTTTCTTTTTGGTCTGAATTTTCTAAACAAGTGACCTTATTTATGTATAAATCCTCAACAGCTAGAGCAGGATTTCTCAGGGTCGGTGCTGCTGACATTTTGGGCTGGATCATTCTTTGCTGTGGGAGCTGTCCTGCACACTGTAGGATGTTTAGCAGCATCCTTGGTTTCTACCCACTAGATGCCAGTAGGACTCTCCCCCAGCCCTCCCCGGCTATAACAGTCAAAAATGTCTCCCCGGGCTTCCCTGGTGGCACAGTGGTTGAGAATCTGCCTGCCGATGCAGGGGACACGGGTTCGTGCCCCGGTCTGGGAAGATCCCACATGCCGCGGAGCGGCTGGGCCCGTGAGCCACGGCCGCTGAGCCTGCGCGTCCGGAGCCTGTGCTCCGCAACGGGAGAAAAATAAAATGTCTCCCCTCATTGCCAAGTGTCTTCTGGGGGGACAAAACCATCCCTGATTGAAAACCACTGAGCTAGAGGAGCCAAAGTCGGAGGCAATTCTCTGGAACATTCCAGCTAAATCTATACTTACTAGAAAATTGCTTTAAAGACTTTTTTTTCTAAACAAGTGATTTCAGGGCAGAGGAGGCATATGTTTCTTGGACAGATTAAGCAGATAATTGCCTCAACACTCTGCCTCGCCGACACTAAGGTTTTGAATGGAGCCCAGAGAAGAACGCAAGCTTTGCCTTCTTCTGGTGATAACAGAGCCAGTGGCGGGCATATCTGTGTTCGCAGCACATACACTGACAGTCGGCAATTATTTTGAGTCACTGTGATAGTTACACGGGGTGTTGAAAGTTGACGCTGCATTTGATTCACCTGAAACATGAATGAGAAATTTAATGTGGAGGCAAAGATGTAAATGAGAAAAGTTTTCTGAGTGGAATTTTTGGGGCAGGGTAAAGGGAGAGAGGCCTTCTTTCTGATTCTTTACGGAATAATTTAAAGGAAAGTCAGAACTACCATTATATTAGGGACAAAGCCATCATACTGACTGAACAGTGAGAGTAAAAATTACCCTCCAAGCAAGGAGCCCCTGCTGGGCACGAGAGGACCCGCCAATTGAAGATGCGATGCTGACAGCTCCTCCCGCAAGCAGCCTTCTCTTCTGAGGACCCTGCCGGTTCTCCTCACTGGCGTGCTTGCCTCTTTGTTGATGAGAGTCCTGCAGGGCTCGACAGCAATTCAGTCGGTGATGTGTTTATTAATTTTACCTTTTTAGAGACGTGTTGTTATAAAGCAGAAACGAACACACCATTGTAAAGAAATTATACTCCAATAAAGATGTTAAAAAGAAAGAAAGAAAGAAAGAAAAGCCATTCAGACACCCAGGAAAGACAGAAGAGCCACGTAGATGGTTTCTGGTCCTCTGCAGGTTCCTACATGGCTCTGGCAGATGCCTTCCCTTTAGTGTGTGTTGCACCCCCTTCGTGCCCCGCCTCACACTCGCCACCCATCTTTTGCTCCAGCCTTTGCTGGGGGTGCCTCGCGTCACCAGGTACCTCCCGCTGTCCACCTGGGATTGCCTGGAATCACCTGGGCGGGGCCTAACCCTTACAGCCCTGAAGTATGAAAAAAGGAGTTAACGCCCCATAGGTGACCCTTGACCAATGAGGGGACAGGCGTCAATGGATAACCACTTTCCCTCGGTCCCTCTGAGGGTCTCTCGGCTCATGGGAAGTTCTGGTGGGACTGAGTCGCTCACAGATGTAACAACCGCGGTAAGAGGTCCTTGCGCCGGTTTGCTTTCATTACCTGTTCTGCTCTTGCACACCAAGGTTGTGCCCCAAGCAAGCAACCTGCAATGCAAGCCCTCATCCGAAGCTCTGCTTTCAGAGAGATCCCAGGCTGACACCGTGAAAAGTTTATTTTGAGAGATGACGTTCTCACGGGGCATTTAAATTGCCGTCATCAACAGCATATGTCACATCAGATTCTCATTCAAGTAAAAGGGGACTCACTATTGAAACAGATCAGTTTCTTCTATGTGCAAAATGATTTTTAGAGCAAATTAAATATTCCCTTTAAGAAGAGCTCTGAAGGTTGAAGTTCCAGGCAGTTGAAATGCCAAAGTCAACCAGAAAAAGAGAGCAGCATTCTCTTCATTGTATCATATGCATGTCTTACTTACTATCTAGCCTGCCAACAATAAATGGTATTATTAGACTTTAGGTGAGGACAATATATTCCTCAGTATAAGAGACTTCTTCTGCCACTTGGATGCAGAGGTACAGCTATGGACTGGCTGTGGGCAGGTGGTGGAATTGGCCATTGAGGATGAACTGTGGAGGATAAAAGGATGGCCAGGAACAAAGAATGACACAAGCCAGGCAAAACTTGGCCTCATTAGGATCAGGCTCAGCCTACTAGATGAAAGACACAGTGGATGCTGTCAGCTACTTCCCCAGCATCTATGCCCCCATCCCCTGTGCTACTCAGCAGCTGTGTGATTTGGGTGGACAGGTTCCCACTCCAAGCTCCAGAAGGGGGATCCCACTGGCCTAATAAGCCAACCAATTTAATCCCACTCTCCTTAGTGTGGTGACTGGTTTAAGGATTCGCTGGTTGATTAGTACGTGGCATTCCTCCCCTGACCACTGGTGATGGGCAAAGAGTTGGGTCAACCATAATGAAGCCTGGAAATTTTGTTTGCGAGCTGAGAAAGGAGAAGCTCTTTCAGCTGGGATGCAGAGGTGACACGATATTACAATGGTCCTTTTCCTACCACAAGAGTACGAAGTCCACAACAGTGCTATGAGCCATTGATCCAAAAATTTTTGCACCTGCTTTTCATTGTCAATTATCAGCCTGAAAATGGAGCTATACACAGTGAAGGGAAGAATCAGAAAAATTAGAGTGAATTGGAGCCTAATCAACCAGGCCTGAAGCATGCCCAATTTCAAAACTCTTAGTCACCTGATCCAATAAACTCCCTGGGTTGTTAAAGGAAGTATGAAATGGATTTCCTGGTACTTGCAAATAAAAGTGTCCTGACATGCCAGGTATCCCATCTGAAATCTTTTCTAAACCTTATAATATCTGGAACTTGGTAGACATAGAGTAGACACTCATAAATTCAATATTTTTGAAATAATTATTCCATTTTGAAAGAAACCCTAAAATAACTCAGATTTTTCTCTTTAGGTGCCATCTCAAGATTCTGGATTATTCTCCACAGTTCTGCCTTCTAAAGAAGTTACTTCCTTGCTGTAATCCAACAAAAATCTTTGTTTACAGTGGCTTAACTGTGATTATGTGCTGAAAGAAGGTATTGATGGGACCGATATGGTTTTTCCCTAAAGAGTGACAGGATAGATTCTCCAGTCCAAGAAAAAGAAAGAAGAAAGGAAAATGGATGTGAAATGCAGTCACAGCTGGCAAAAGTGATTAACCATAAATAATGACTCACTTTTTCCTATTTACTAGGTTTTTAAAACGAGGAGTCTTATGTAAAGCTAGAGATATTTTAAAAGGAGGAAAGAATGTACTTTCAGTATGCCTGATTATTGACTACTTGTGTGCATGTGGATAAATGCAATCAACATACAGCCCAAAGTCTCATTTCTGGCAAAGAGTTTCATATTCCTTCTCTATCAAGTGTTTTAGCAGAACTGTTAATAAATAGTGACATGATCTTTTTTTCTCAGTTTGAATCTCTGGAAGAGAAATTGTGATGGAAGAAAATAGCATGGATCAGACAGCTTTAAGGATAAAGAACAAAAACAAAAGTGAGCCTCTTTGGACTAAGCATAAAAAATCTGGTTCCTGTACTTTTGGGTCACTAGGTCCTCCGTTCTCTCCCCACGCCATATCTGTGCAAGAGGCTTACTCTGAATGCAGCAGGGAGGCAGTGTGATCCACCAGAAAAGGCCTAGGAGTGAGCTTTCATCTTAGCGAGGCTAGGTGACCCTGGGCAAGTGTCTCAGCAGCTGTGAATCTCAAGCTTCTCACTGGTCAAGCTGCTCGACTACGGTTGCTAAGATTTCATACAGCTGTACATTTTGATGAATCTATGCTGGATCTTAATCTACAACTAGTGTCTTTGTACCGAAAGTCTAAAAAGGCAAGCCAACCCCCGTTAGCCATTTTTAGCCTTTAAAAAGTAGTTTGAGGGCTTCCCTGGTGGCGCAGTGGTTGCGAGTCCGCCTGCCGATGCAGGGCACACGGGTTCGTGCCCCGGTCCGGGAAGATCCCACATGCTGCGGAGCGGCTGGGCCCGTGAGCCACGGCCGCTGAGCCTGCGCGTCCGGAGCCTGTGCTCCACAATGGGAGAGGCCACGACAGTGAGAGGCCCGCGTACCGCAAAAAAAAAAAAAAAAAAAAAATGTAGTTTGAGCCTTTAACCCACAGACAGTTATAAGGAACCATAAACATATATACATGTAAATGGGAAAAAAATGATCCTGCCTTCAATAGTATGAAATATGAATGGAGATAAAGCCATTTCTATTTCAAATATATAATCACCTCAGCTGAGATATCTAGTATCATCTTGAACTTGATTATGAGATAACAGAAATGGGACAGAGATGGCAATCATTTAATCTCTTAAGAACAGCTATTTTGAAGAGCTTTTCACTCTATGCTCAATAGATTTCTAGCAGGTTATGCTCTGGCTAGAAAGAAAGCATAATGATGAGGAAAATTATGTTTTCAATAACACAGGCTTTTACACTACAAGTTCCTCCACAAAGGAGGCAATAAAATGAACTCTGACCACTTTAACTGATGGCATAATGGCTCCATGAACAGATGGGGCCTCTCTGAAAGCAACAAGTTCATATCCTTGATTGGAGGTTTAGGAATGAGCTGAACTTTCAAGTGTAATGTAGGAAAGATTACATACTTCCAGACAAGAAAGCTGAGTATTAGGGGGTTCAGATGCTTGGAGAGACGGACTAAAAGAATAAAGCTTAATAAGCTTCATTTTGCTAATGCAACAAATAGAGTTGAAGTTGAAACATGAACTATAAACACTGAGCCATGTATAAATGCCCTGCTAATAATGCTGTTAGCCACTGTCAGATAGGAAGCTTGCTGTTTTAAAAAGCACACTTCCCCGGAGTCAGAAAGCACCAATTGTCAGATAATGCTTATTTTCCCTAGTAGTATAAGGTTTTCGAGAAGAATATACTTTAAATAATATATGATGGGGGACTGTGGAATGTTTTGTTTGCTTATTTCAAATTGGTGGGGATAAACAGGTTGGTAGGGAAAGGAGCTGGGATCACTGACTATCTGTTTATCCATCTGGGAATGGCTGGAGTCTGTTTCCATGGCAGAGCCTGCTATGTGTTCAACAAAACTTATTTCCTTCTCTTCCTGAGAACGTAGCTAAACCACATTTTCCAGCCTCCCTTGCAACTAGACGGGACTGGGAGTTCTGGCAACAGAAGGATAATAATATAATAATATAGAAACAAAGAATATCCATTGCTCCATCTAATTAAAAGCACTCACATTTCAAAGGAGTGTACAGGACCTGACAGTCACCCCAGGGACTCTGGCACAGCCAGATCCTGAAAGATATTCTCATACTGTGTTAGAAGAGACTCACAGTAATCCAAGGGATTAACTCTATATAGCTTGGTAGAGGAACAATATTTTAAAATTCTATCAAGTCAGGGTGGTTTTTTTTTTTCCATTAAATGAGAGTACAGGAATTTATAAAAATTAAGATTTTTAACTGCTTACACTGTAGTTTTAAATAATCCACTAGGGAAAATAAGATTTTATATCTCAGGCCAGTTCTCAATGATATGCATCACTGAGCCAACAGAAAATCTGGCCTTACTTCATAATTGCAATAAATTATTTATGTTTTTGTTTACAGCATACTCTCAGCATTTAAAACCTCTGGGTCTGTGGACAATAATAAGCAATATAAAAAATGAATAACACTTCATAATGAAACAATTCCCTCAGATGATCGGAAGTAGCCTATTAATAAAGCCCACCTATAATCACAAAGTCACACCAAGTGGAATAACCACAAGGGCTTTTTTAGAATTGCAGTCGAAATACAACTCCAGTGGAAAGAGATGAAAGTTCAGAGGGCATATGGCAAGTGTTTAGAAAATCATGAAATACAAAGAGAATGAACATGGCCAAATTAATCAAATCCTAGGCTAAGACCAAGGGACTCCAAGTGCAACTGCAGAGGGGATATTTTAGGACTAGAACCTGGAAGGGCTTCTTCACACAACAGCTAGAACACAGGACTCCTTTTCTATCCCTGAGCTAATAATTCCCAAGGTTGGTATGGGGATGGGGGAAGAAGAGGGGATGTACCCCGCTTAATGAGGTCTCACAAAGTACACGACACCCCCCCGTTCCAATCCTCACGGGCCTCTCCCCTCCCGTTCAGCACTGAGAATCACTCTCCAGCAGGGTGACCACAGTGCCAGAAGCTGGCATGACATTTGCCTTCTGAGCGGGTGGGAGGGTTGGAGAGAGTCTCCGGAGGTCTCAGGCTGAGAACAGAAGCTGGCTCAAGGAGGGTTTCAGTAATGCGTAAATCACCAAGGGACATTAGGAGTGTGTTGGGGGGTAGGGGTGGGGCCCTTCTTAGCCTTGGGAAGAAAATGGACTCTCCCATAAATGGCCACAGCAATACTGATTTCAGGGGTTCAAATTACTGGTCCCAACCAGCGTGACGTTTTCTACCCATTATCTAGTCTCTCCTGCCCACAGGCAGGGCCACATCACTGATTACGGAGTATTTCAGCCACTAAAAAAGATCCCGATCATCATTAAAGATACAAAGTGTTGATCTGTGCTGGCTAAGTGAGGTAAAATGTTTGTGCCCTTCTAGTTAGAACTCAACGAGGCTATTTCAGGATATTTATTAAACCAATTAAGTATTTACATTATGCTCAAGCAAAGAGGCACAGTCACAGAGTACATAAATATGAGAAGATGAAAACAAGAAAATTCATGTTGGGAAAACTGTTTTTCCGGTTTCCTCGAATTGGGTGCAGAGGACGCACTGACTGTTTGGGAACGAGTTTGCGTTGAGCAGGCATCAGTGGTGACCTCGTGACCACCTGCACACATCTTTTTGCTGTGGTTGAACTAAGGTAACCAGGAAAAGTTCATCACCTCCCCAGATGTCTTCCTTGTGGGGTGTACAGTCTACATCTTGGAAAGTGGTGATTAAGGGCTGGAAAGACAATTTAGGAAATCTTCAAAGCCTAAACGAAATGGGTCTATTCCTACAGTTTTCCCCCTCAATTAAAATTTTTAGTGCCATGATGATGATGAACCCAAACTACAAATACTTTCTTTAGCCTACAGTGCACATGTGGTAAAGGAGTCCATGTTTTCTCAAATACAGTGATAGTCCATGAATACTGGACCACCTGTGTTATATTATTACTAGTTTTCCTCCTCACTTGACTGTAAACTTGCAGTAGGCAGAGACCACATACATGTTCACTGTGCTGTTCTGAGACTTGATGCAGTGCCTGACACCCACGCTGGCATTCAAGAAACATGTGCTGTATATATGAACATGTGAATAGGAAAGTTTGGAAATGGGAGAAAAGAAATGTCACTTACCATCCCATGATCTTAAACCAGTTGCTATGATCATTGTGGCACTTTTCTTTCTGATTAGGGTAAGAACTTCTGTATTCTGCTCTTTTAAATGTGCTATAAACATTTCCCCCGTTGTTATAGTCTTTATTATTTCCATTTTTAATGGATGTATATGATTTTATCAAATGGAATTATAATAATTTACTTATTTGTTGGACTTTTTTTTTTTTGGCATGCGGGCTTCTCACTGTTGTGGCCTCTCCTGCCGTGGAGCACAGGCTCCGGACGCGCAGGCTCAGCAGCCATGGCTCACGGGACCAGCCGCCCCGCGGCATATGGGATTCTTCTGTATCGGGGCACGAACCCGTGTCTCCTGCATCGGCAGGCGGACTCTCAACCACTGCGCCACCAGGGAGGCCCCTATTTGTTGGACTTTTGAAATGCCCCAGTCTTTTTGCTTTTATAGCTGTGTCAATGAACACATTCACTAAAAATGCTTTTTCTGAGAAACAGATTCTTGAGTTCATTTACTTATTCATCAGACACACACTAAAAGCCACTATGGACCAAGTGCATTAGGTTCTGAAGATGTAGGGGTGAGCAGAAAAGAAATAGAGCCCCTTGCAGCTTTTAGTTCAGCCAGCGAGAGAATTAAATAATTCTACAAGAAAGTAGAAGCACCAGTGTGCTCAGTGCCCTGCAGGAGAAACAGAAGGTGGTGAAGTAAGGGCAGGGACGAATTGCCCGGCAGAGGGGACAGCATGCACAAGGGCCTCATGGCAAGAGACAGCAAGCACATTCAAGGAACTGGAAGAAGCAATGTGGCCAGAGTACAGAGCGGGGATGAGCATGGAGCCCAATGAGGCTGAGGATGAATGGAATGAAACTGCTCAGGACCTGGTGGGCCACTTAAGGATTCTGGTTATAATCCAAAGAGCTATGGGAAGCTGCCAAAGTGCTTCAAGGAGAGGGCTAATGTGCTTAAATATACATTTTGAAAGTTCATCCTTGCTGAGGTAGGCAGAATGATGGCCCTCCAAAGATGTCCATGTTCTAATCCCTGGAGCGTATGGTTGTGTTCCATGGGAAAAGGGGGATAGAGTTGTAGATGGAATTAAGGCCGCTGACCTTAAAACGGAAGAGTATCCTAGATGATCCAGGTGGGCCCAATGTAATCTCAAGGATCTTTAAAGGAGGAAGAGGGAAGTAAGTAGAAGACTCAGGAATGAGTCAGAGAGAGATTGGAAGATGCTAAGCTGCTGGCTTTGAAAACGGAGGAAGGTGCCCTGAGCCAAGGAATGCAGGTGGCCTCCAGAAGCTGGAAAAGGAGAGGAAGTGGATTTTCCCCTAGAGCCTCTAGCTGTAATGCAGCCCAGCTGACATCTTGATTTTGGCCCAGGGAGGCCCGTTTTGGATCCCTAACCTCTAGTATGGAAAGCTAACAAATGTGTGTTAAGTCACTAAGTCTGGGGTAATTCGTTACAGCAGCCGTAGGAAATTAATACAAGGGGACAGATCGTGGGTTCTGTTTTGGATAGTTGAGTTTCACATGTCCTCAACACAAAGAATAGGGACATTTGGAAGTATTCATCTATTTAGCTACTTTTCTAATAAGTTACATGATCTGTAAAGAAATTTGACTTTTCACGACCCCAGTTTTATCATATATAAAAACAAGTTTTATTTAAGGTCGGTTCTACTTCTAAATCTCTGAGTTTATAAGCTTGAAAAGAAACAAATATGCTTTTCCCTTAGATTCCTGTCAGTACTTGGCAGTCATTCGGGAAAAAGTGATATTAAAAATAGTGGATCTAAACTAAAGGGGGAAAAGATTCCATTAAAAAACGCACCCCATATATAAAATTATCTTTAAATACCTTAATAAGAAATGTGTTGAATTTACATAAAGAAAACTACAAAATTCCATGGAGACCTACAAAAGGATATTTTAAAATGTCCATATGTGTGTTCCTGGATGGGAAGACTGAACGTTGTAAACATGCCAAATTCTTCCCAATTAATTTATAAGTTGAACGCAATTTTCATCGGAACCCCACAGGGAGGTTTTTGGAACTCCGCAAAAATGATTCTACCATCCATCTGGAAAATAAACAGGCAGGAAGAGCTGAGAACAATTTGAAAACAAGAAATACCAGGTTTTAGAACATATTATAAGAACTGGGGGAAAAAGTGTGTCCTTGGTGTAAGAATAAGGGAAGAGAGTAGATCACAGCCTGGAAAGGTCCCCTAGGATGTAAAAGAACTCAATACAGAATATAATAAGCAAGACATTATATATAGGGCTTCCCTGGTGGCGCAGTGGTTGAGAGTCCGCCTGCCGATGCAGTGGACACGGGTTCGTGCCCCGGTCCGGGAAGATCCCACATGCCGCGGAGCGGCTGGGCCCGTGAGCCATGGCCGCTGAGTCTGCGCGTCCGGAGCCTGTGCTCCACAACGGGAGAGGCCGCAACAGTGAGAGGCCCGCGTACCGCAAAAAAAAAAAAAAAAAAAAAAGACATTATATATAAATAGGGGCTATCTAGTAAATGATAAGGGGGAAACTGGCTTGCAATTTGGAAACAAAAATGTTTAGATCATCTCCCCATGCTAAATACCCAACTAAATTCCAAAGCACTAAACAATCTTAAAATTCAAAGCAACCAAGAAAATGCAAATGGATATTAACCTGGCCTCTAGATGAGGAAAACTTTCTCAGTATAAAAGCAGTGGGAAAAAATTGCAAAGGAAAAGATCACAGGTTTGAATATATGAAAACTTAAAACTTTGCAGATCAAAAAATCATCATAAAATAAAAGGAAAACAGCACACTGGGAATAATAGTTGTGATGAAAATAGAAACAGGTCAATATTCTCATCATAGAAAAGAGGTAAATGACATGGATAGATAATTCACAGAAGAGGGAACAGGAAGAGCTAATCAACATGTGAAAATGTTCAATATTACTAGCAAGCAGGGAAACAGAACCAAACATGAGATATACTGTTTTCCACCTATTAGATTATCAAAAATTTGAAAAATAAATAACATTCAGTCATCAGTGAGAGCACAGAGGGGCAGATGCTGCAAGAGGCAGTCACATTTGTTAATTAGGCAATTTGGTAAGAAGAATCAGGAGTCCCAAAAATGAAAAAATAAGTTCATACTACCCAGTATGGTCTTCCCACATCTAGGAACCTCTCCTAAGGAAAAAACTTAAAAGTGTGAACAGATACGTTGATTGTAGGGTTATTTATAAAGTGAAAACGGCAAAATGATTGAAAAGCATGGGATCTAAAACTCACTTAACAAAAACATGGAGAGAAACAAGAAAGACTAAATACCAAAATATTAACAACAGTTACCTTTGATTTGCTAGGGATGTGGTTGGTTTTTATTCTCTTTTTCTTACATTTCTCTATTTCCAAAATATTGTACAAGGAGCATTTGTTACTTTTGTAGCCAGATCTCTTCCCCGCCACACACACGCACAAGCGCCCCCCCCCGCCCCCCCACCCCACAGCCACCTCTTCTCTATTTTCCAGCTTCCCCCTGCACGCAACTGAGAGCTAAGGGAAAATTCATGTTTGATAAAATCATGCTGCAAGTGATGGCCAACAAAGGAAAAACATTTAGCACTTCGAGGGCTTATTTGAGTTTATAAGAAAGGAATGAAAGGAAAGATGTTATGGACAGAACTGTTAAACAAGTGTGTTCGAAGGAGCGTCCCGGGTGCCGCCGTCTGGGCGCACATTCCTCCGCGGCAGTTTTCTTTCTGTGACTGCATGGTCTGACTATTCGGCACACTTGACACTCTTTAGCAATAAATATATCCCGCGTATGGAAGTTTTACTGAAAACAGCTCCCAGCGGGGAGAGAAAACAAACAGAACCCTTTTCTTAGTTTGAATCAAACCGCAGGGATAAAACGAGTCTGAACTTCGCGCTTGGTATTCTCATCTCTGGAGGACCGTACAGAACAAACACCCTGAGGTGGGAACGCTTCATGTCTTCTTTTCTTCCCTGTCGCTTCTCTGCACCCCTACCCCTGCCCCCCGCCCCGCCCAGTGAAGTGGGCTGCTGCGATGAGGGCTTCAGATCTGCCGCCTGTCAGCCCCACGGGCTCTGGGACCCTGGGATGGAGGCGGGGTCTAACCTGCCCATCATGCTTCCAAATTCCCACCCCCTCCCCAGAATAAGAGCATGCAGGCATTTTTTCCTTTTAGAGACTTTAGAAATCACCCAACCCATTCTTTTTTTTTTTTTTTTCCCCAACCCACTCTTGCCATTTTATGGATGAGGAAATTGAGGCTCAGAAGCATAAAGCAACTTTCCTAAAGTTACCTATCCAGCTAGCAACAAAATTAGGCCAGAAAACCAGGTCTCTTGATTCACAGCACAGTCCCATGCCCAGCTAATAATAATTCTGTGCTTTCTGAGATCATAAAGACCTTTGTCAGAAATCCACGTGGATCCTATTTTACACAGAAAGAAAAGCCAAGTTGTAGAATACAAACAGCTCAAAGCTACACACACACTGCATGTAGTACTAGAAGCAAGACTCTGGGACTCATTTCCAACTCCTCGACTGTTCTCACTGTATGTGGGAATATGGGATAAACTCTGGGATTAGGATGACTCTGTTGTACAATCAGCCAAGCTTTTCACAGCCATGCAGAGTTACGGGCTGAATAAGACCTGGACCTGGAATGCCCTAGACCATGACATCACATTGAGTGTCCTCCCCAGAGCGCCACAGAACAGCACAGAGAACATTCCACTAATTCAGGGCTGGGAAAAGAAAGCACAAAAACATTTCAAAATGTTAGTGCTTCAGAATTATGCAGTGAGTGTACATTTGAAAATTTTCCATTAAAGTTCTTAATTAGGTTTTTCTCCCACAGATGCTGGGTTGTACTTAAGAGCCCTTAGCAAACTTTGAGTTTAAGAGAAGCACTGGCATCAAGATTAGAGGAATTTCATTATAAAATACTTTTTAATTAATGCTACATAGAGAGCTGTAAACTTGAGTTTTGGGCAATGGTGAGGAGATAAACTATTAGAGGACAGTGAGTGCTCCTGGAGCATCATGAAATTAGAGTTTTGACTGATTTGATAGAGCATCTAACTGGAAAAATAAAAATCAAGGGGAAAGTTGAATGAACAGGTTAGAGACAGAGCTGAGACCAGAGAGAATGTGAAGTCTACAGGAGGCTGAGCGACAAGATGAATGAATGCTAAAGCCTCTCAAAATTCAGGGCAAAAGATGAAAAATTTGTGAAGCAAAATGGAAGGTAACCAAAAAGAAATACATTCTTTTTTTTTTTTTTTTTTTTTGCGGTAAGCGGGCCTCTCACTGTTGCGGCCTCTCCCGTTGTGGAGCACAGGCTCCGGACGCGCAGGCTCAGCGGCCATGGCTCACGGGCCCAGCCGCTCCGCGGCACATGGGATCTTCCCAGACCAGGGCACAAACCCGTGTCCCCTGCATCGGCAGGCGGACTCTCAACCACTGCGCCACCAGGGAAGCCCACAAGGAAACTTTAGATGGTGATAAATATCTTCATTATCTTGACTGTGGTGATAATTCAAGAGTATATACATCTCAAAAACTATTACACTGTATACTTTAAATATGTGCGGTTTATTGCATGTCAATTATATTGCAGTACAGATGTTGAAAAATGCTTTAGGTAGAAAATCATCTATACCATCATCTTTTACAATGGCAAAAACCCAGTAGGAAATCCAAGTGTCCTACAAAAGGAATATAGCTCAGTAAAGTACAGCTCATCAATGTACCATAAAGCTTTTCTGTTATTAAATAATATATGTGATGCCATGTAGATATAAACTAATATTTTCTCATAGTAGAATATGAAATGATATACACATTACTACAACTATACAAAACCCTGTGATTACATATGGCTGAAGACTAAAAGAGGCCATAGAGAAACCTAACAGCTGTTATTGCAGAGTAATACATTATACGTATAAATGTAGAGTTGTTGAAATAAGTTTCTTTCTTTTTTAAAAAAGAATAGTATGTTTGTATTTTAGAGTTTTGTTAACATCTTTCTAAAGCTCCCTCTAAAGTATTCAGGAAGTTCTGTGCTAAGGAGACAGAGAAACTAAGTGAAATTTCAATGCTGATTCTCCAACAAAATAATTATTTGCCTCTTTCCTCTCTCTTTACAGGCACTCTGCTCCATTCCCACTGGTCCCACTACTGCCATGATCTTTCCATCCCCAGGACACTGCTTTCCTCAAGTCCTTGCCATTCCTCCCCCAGCTATCATCACGATTCTGCACATTAAACCTCAGTTTCTATGCTGCCATCAAGACAGACTACATCACCAATTTCCCTCATAAAAACAGAAGACTCCCACTCTGCCCACATACTATGGTTAGCTCCTTAACATAAGTCTCTCATGAGCTACTGCAACCTGTACTTCCAGCCTTATTTCCAAAATTAGTTCCTTATTCCCAGACTCTTATTTGTTAGTCCTTAATTCCTAGGTACCACCCTAGGCTCTGGGGGTATAAAAATGAACAGTATTTGTGTGGTGGTTAATTTTTTGTGTCACCTTGGGTAGGATATGGCGCCTACTTGTTTGGTCAAACACCAGTCTAGATGTTGCTGGGAAGGTTAATTTTTTAGATGTGATTAACCTTTAAATCAGTAGACTTTTGAGTCTGGCAGATAACCCTCCACATGGGTGGGCCTCATCCAATCCGTTCAAGGTCTTACAAGCAAAGAGTGACGCTTCCCAAAGAAGAAGTGATTCTGTCTCCAGAATGCAGTATAGAAGCCTTGGCTGAGGGACTTCCCTGGAGCTCCAGTGGTTAAGACTCTGAGCTTCCACTGCAGCGGGTGTGGGGTCTATCCCTGGTCAAGGAACTGCGATCCCACATGCCGTGTGGTGTGGCCCCCAAAATAAATAAATAAATAAAATTAAAAAGAAAAAGAAAAGAAACCTCGGCTGAGTCTGCCGTCTGCAGCCTTACCTGTGGACTTCAGACTTGCCGGCTCACAACTGTGTAAGCCAAATTCCTTAAAATAAATCTCTCTCCAGATATGTCCTATTGTTTCTGTTTCTCTGGAGAACTCTAATACCATATGGCTCCTACACTTATGGAACTCGTAGGCTAACCCAGGAAATAGAAATATACACAAATAATTCAATCAAACTTGGAGAGTACCAGAGTAGCCCTTCTGCCATAAACAATGAAAGATATATATAGATATTTTTTTTAAATTTGTTTTTTGATGTGGACCATTTTTTAAGTCTTTAATGAATTTGTTACAATATTGCTTCTGTTTTATGTTTTGGCTTTTTGGCCAAGAGGCATGTGGGATCTTAGCTCCTCGACCAGGGATCAAACCTGCACTCCCTGCAATGGAAGGCAAAGTCTTAACCGCTGGACTGCCAGGGAAATCCCGAAAGATATATTTTTGAAAGTGGCTTTCAGAGATTGGACGGCAGAGAGCAGGGCTTATGATTCCTGAGAAGAAAAACAAGTGAAGAGAGCCCTATAATTATCCTGGCTTTCTGCCTGGAGGCACCATCCGAACTGAGGTAAAGGGAAGGGAAACTCAAGCAGGGGATGGCGGTCTTACTGAGCTGAGGAGACAGAGGTCAGAGTCTGGGGCACAGAGCACCTAACATATTTGACACCAGGAGCCTATCATTTCTTAAACACCTCTCTTCTCTGTATGACAAAATTATTTTCAGCAATAATCATGTAATAATCAGCAATAATCATTACGTTCTTGATTTATTCTCTGGTTTTAAAACAAACCATTAACGATGCAAAAAGGAGAATAAACATCATTTTACAAAATTATATTGAAATCTGTAAAATAGTTCAGGTGTAAACTAAACCTTACACTTAACAAACATAAATATGATGCCCCACATTTCCCACTTGGTCTCACTATTTTACATTGTAAACACAAAGTAAAACTCTTAAGTGGTCACATACAATGACAGACTTCAATAACTCACATTATTTCTTTATCTTCACAACAACTGTGCTATCACTGTTTATACCAAATCTATTCTTTAAACATGGGAGTTTCTTATACTACAGGAGATGGAAACACAAACTATATTTGAAGCCAGTCCAAATGATTCTGAACTGCTACTGCTAGAAATGTACTCTCAAAATAAGCACATTTAGCTGTTTAATAAAAGAAATACATAATAAGGTGCAATTTAAAGTTTATACGTGTATTATTAAAACTCAAAAGTAACCTCAGCAATTGTTTAGAATGTAGGCCAACAAAAGTCCCGTTTCCCACCCCATCCCAAGTATTTTATCACCTGATTAGTCAGAGTTGTAGAGACATGATGATAAATACAAGATAGACTTTTAGTCATTTTTATAATTATTTTAAAATTCTCTTCCAACTACATACCTACAAATTCCCAGCACCTGCGTTGGACTGCTCCCTCACCCTAACCTTTGCGGTACCTGGGTTGGGAGTGGCTGAGGGTCTGGAATTTGCAGTGTGGAGTGCCATGGGGAAGGAGCCATGCAGAGAAAGAGCTCCAGAAATCTGCATGGGATTCCCTGGGGACACGCAGGGGTGAGAATCAAAAACCTGGGGAAGGAACTGCCAGGGATGAGCCAGCTGAACAACCGCTGACCTCACACAGGGCTTGTACCTGTTGACGTTCCCACTAGTGAGACTGGAGAGACAGCACTGCACACCTTGGCTATTGAGTAGACACTGGGAAGGCCAAACCTCCGGAGTGGGGCTAAATTAGCTGTAAACGGTACTCTAAAACTACACAGCTCACCCTTGAACAACACGGGTTTGAACTGCATGGGTCCGCTTATACATGGATTGTTTTCAATAAATATAATACCTGTATTTTCATTTCACAGATCTTTAATCAAGTGTGGGGAAAAGTTTGTGTTTGCTTAGAGATCACAATATGTGGCATCAAAAGAACTAGGGTGTGAGACCTGATTCCATCCAAACAGTTTTAGCTTCCTGACCTTGGGTGAGTCATCTTTCAATTCCTTTGTTTTTCGAGGCAGAGATAGCAGTACATGGATTTTTGACTACAAGGGGATCGGTGCCCTTAACCTCTGCATTGTTCAAGAGTCAACTGTACAAACAAAGCTTATAAACAAGCCTTAAAAATCAAGCCTATTTCCAAGTAAATTTAAAACCTGGCAGAACTAATCTCAATACCCAAAAGAAGACATCAAAATCTCAACTCTCAACATTGTAACATTCATAATTGTGGTAGGCAGAAGTTCTAGGAATGGCTCCCAAGATTCCATACCCGAGTCCTCAGAACCTGTGAATGTTACGAGAGATCATTTCCACGATTGTTAAATAAACCAGGTAAAATAATCCAGGCGGGCGTAATCCAATCCCATGAGCCCTTAAAAGCAGAAAACTTTCTCCAGTTGGAAGCAAAAGAGATCAGAGAGACTCAAAGAGTTAAGAAGGATGTGACACACCACTGCTGCTTTGAAGACGGAGAGGACCACATGAGAAGGAACGCAGGCATCTTCTAAGAGCGCAGAGTAGACTGGCTGACAGCCGGCAAGAAAACGAGGGCCTCTGACCCACAGCCACAAGGAAGCTTCCAAAAACCCAGATGGGCTTGAAAGCAGATTCTTCCCATGAACTTCCACATAAGAGCTCAGCCCAGAGTTTGCATGCCACAATCAAGGAGCTGGTGCGCCGCAACTAAGGAGCCAGTGAGCCACAACTAAGGAGCCTGCCAGCCACAACTAAGACCTGGTGCAACCAAATAAATTAAAAAAAAAAAAAAAAATCTCAGCCCAGCCAATACCTTGACCCTAGGCATAGAACTCAAGTGAGCACATCTGACTTATAACCTGCAGAACTGTGAGATGAAAACAGAGGCTGCTGTAAGCTGTTAAGTTTCTGATAATCTGTCACAGAGCAATAGAAGATTAATAAAATAAAGTCTAGGATCCAATAAAAACATTATTATACATGCTAAGAAGTAAGAAAATGTGACCCATAAACAGGAGAAAAAGCAGTCAAAAGAAAGAGAACCAAAAACAACAAAGATGACAGAATTGGTAGACAAGGACTTTTAATTATAAGTATGCTCCAGGATTAAAGAAAAGATAAACTAATGAAGAGAGAAATGGAAAATATAAAAGAGAACCAAGTGGAACTTCTAGAGACTAAAAGTGTAATATCTGAAGCAAATAATTCATGGGATGAGATCAACATCATATTAGACATTACAGAAAAAAATTGTGAATTTAAAGAAATGGAAATAGAAACTTCCCAAATTGAATCTGAGAAAAAAAAGGCTGAGAGTGAAATGGAAAGAACATCAGTGACTTGTGCGGTAATACAAAGTGGTCTAAGTTACATGTAATTGGAGTACCAGAATATCAGGGAAGAAGAAGAGACATTTGAAGGAATGATGGCCAAACACTGTCCAAATTTGGTCAACACTAGAATACCCCTGATCTAAACTCAACAAACTCTAAGCAGGATAAATAAAGAACACTATAAAAAGGAACATCATAATCAAATTGCTGAAAACAAACAAAACAAAATCTTAAAAGCTGCCAGAGAAAACGACACATATGTTCAGAGAAAAAAATATATAAAAATTACCACTGACTTGTCATCAGAAATAATGGAAACCAGTTAGAATGACAACTTTAAAGTGCTGAAAGAAAATATCCTTCAAAAATGAAAGTAAAATAGAACGTTTTCAGACAAACAGAAACTGAGAAAATTTGTCACCAGTAGACTAGAAATTTTAAGGAAGTTCTTTAGGCTTATAAAAAAATTATAAAGAATGGAAAATTGGATCTATGCAAAGGAAAGAAGAGTCCTGGAAATAAAGGTAAGAAAGGAAGGGGAAAAAAAGGACAAATAGAAGAAACAGAAAATAAATATGAAGATGGCAGGCTTAAACCCCATCCTATGGATAATTACATTAACTGTAAATAGGATAAACACTCTAATTAAAAGGAAGAGATTATCAGAATGAATAAAAAAGCAACTCAACTGTATGCCATCCTTAGGAAATCCACTTTAATCATAAAGACATAGATAAATTAATAGTAAAAGAATAAAAAAAGATAACAAAAGAGGAATGGCTATACCAATATCACTTCAGAACAAAGAATACTATCAGAGAAAAAGAGGTGTTTCATAATAATAAGAGTCAATCAATTAATCAAGAAGACATAATCCTAAATGTATATATACCTAATAAAAGAGCTTAAAAACACATGAAGCAAAAAACTGAGAGAACTCAAAGAAGAAACAGACAAATCTATTATTATAGCTGGTTATTTTAATACTCCTCTGGTAGTAAATATCAACATCTAAAAGATATTCATTCCACTCCATCTCTAATGGAACATTCACCAAGACAGATGCTGAGCCATAAAAAAACTTACAATAAATTTAAAGGAGTTGAAGGGAACAGAATTAAATAAAAAGTCAGTAACCAAAAAATCTGGAAAATATCTAAATATTTGGAAATTAAGCAACATATTTCTTAATAACCCATGGTTCACAGAAGAAAACACAAAGAGAATTAGAAACTATTTTGAACTGGATGATAATGAAAACACAAAATTTGTGGAATGCAGTTAACGCAGTGCTTAGATGGAAACATAAAGTTTTAAATGTTTATGTTGGAAAAGAAAAAAAGACTAAAATCAACGATGGAAACATCTACTTGAAGAAGCCATAAAAAGATCAAGTAAACCAAAATAAGTAGAAGGGAATAATAATATAACAGCAGCAAAAATCAATGAACTAGAAAATGGAAGAATAATACAGAAAATAAATGACACCAAAGACGGTTCTTTAAAAAGATCAGTAAAATTAATAAACCTCTAGCTAGACTGATGAAAGGAAAAAAACCCCACAAATTACCTATATCTGGATTGAAGGTGAGGCAGATTTTACAGCCATTAAAAATATTGTTAAGAGAATACCATGCAAAATTTGTGCTAATAATTTTGAACTTAGATGAAATGGACACATTTCTTTTACATTTAACATTTCTTTTAAAAAAGAGAACGAGAGAGAAGAAAACACAATCAGAAGCAAATATGGCAAAATGTCAAAATCTATTAAATTTGGTTGGTAGGTACCTGGGTGTTTGTTACGATATCTTCTGCATGCTTGAAATGCTTCATAACTAAAATTATAAATTAACTGAGGAAAAATTATTTCTCAGAATCATTCAATCAACAAATATGTATTGATCACCTACTATGTGGTAGGCATTGGAGCAGCGTCCTGGGAATACAGTAGCCAATCAGACAGACAGGTCTCTGCCCTAATGGAGTGCAGTTTGGTAGGGGGGAGATGAACAAGGAAGTAAAAAAGATCTACAAAGATTGCGGTAAGTGCTATGAAAGAAATGAACCCGTGATGACATATTTACAAGGGGAAAGGGTTGAAGGGAAGCAGTCACATACGAGAGCTTGGGGAAGTGAATTCCAATGACAGAGAACTGTAAAGGTGGGAGTACCACAGCTGGAAAGAGCTAGAAAGACTAGAACAACTGAGAAGAAGAAAGCAGTTTGAGATGAGGTTGAAGAGGTTAGATTTTAAGTGCAATAGGATGTCACTGGAGGTTTTAAGCAGAGGAGCTGGTTTTAAGGCACTTGGGTCATCATATAGAAAATGGGTTGTCAGAAAGAAGGACTGGAAGCCGGAAGCTATTGCAAACTTCAGGGGAGAAATGAGGATGGTGTGAGGTAGGATGGTGCAGTGCAGATGGAGAGAGGTGGGATCATTTGAGATTTGCCATCTATGACGACCTCAGTGTTTAAAGACGTGAGCTTGTCTTTTTTTTTTTTCTACGAATACACATCCAGGCAGAAATAGCCACCGCATTCCCCACTCTTAGTCGTCATCATTACTGCAATGATGGGTACACGCAGCAGCCTCAAGTTTCTTTCTTCAGTGGGCACTCCATTACCATCAACCCCTGGGGGTGATCTGATTAATCACGATGCCACTGCATGACATGGATTACTACCACTTCCCAGTGGCAAGCTGCTCGGCACTGCATTCAGGGCCGGACACAACCAAACCACTGCCAGACCAGCTGGGGCCACTGCTAGTACATCAGCTGGGATCCAAGTCAGGAAATCCAGTCCAGAAATACGACAGTTATTTTAAAAGGGAGATTTTAACCTAAGAAATAGTTAGACAGGTATTGGAGGACTACAAGGCAAAAGGGAAACACAGCAGTTATTAAAAAGAAAAAAAAAAGTTGTAACTATGAGTATATGAAGCCTCTACCATCGTCAGGGCTGAAGAAACAGAGGGAAGAGGCTGAGGTAGACCTAGAAGGCTGGTGGAGGGTCCTGGGAAGCTGGAGCCCACCCTCTGGGAGCTGTGGTTGATGTCTCTGAGGGGTCCAGGGTGAGAAACAGTGGGAAAATGGAACCAACAGCAGGAAACTAGAACCAACAGCAGGTGCTGGAATGAAGTGACCCTTCTGGGAACCGAGAGGAGACAGGGAGGAAAGAGCCACTGCTGCTCCCTTCTCCAGCCGTCAGGCATCCTCTGCACGTTGGGAAGATGGAACCTGCTGAGAGGCAGCTGGTAAAGGAGAAATGCGGCTTTCAGAGTCTTAGTCCCAGCCTCACCATGCAGAGTAGAGAAGGGTGGGTTTGGGGCTGAGAGACAAGAGCCTAATAACCAACACACGCTGCTTTTTCCATGATCACGTTTCATGAAACAATTTTATTCATTCTTGACATGTGGCTTCATATCAATGTTTTCATCATCACCAGAGCCACTTTTACAGACATTAACTCTATTTTCCAGGGCATGTCACTTTCACATCTGTTAAAGCTGTCTGGAATACAGGACTTTGTAAATTCCATGCTTGGTACTGACACTAGAAATTTTTACCTAAAGCCACTTGGTAGCTATTTGCGTAACATTATAAAATGTATGTTTTGGGTTTCTTTTTCATTCAATCTGAGATGTGTATTTGTGATCTCTAATACGTAACCACTTACTGGATTGCTTTTAAAGTATCTTTAAAGGCTTGTTTACAATGACAGCCAATATTTGCAGTTATGAGTTTATAACATCAGGCAGAAGAACTGGATCTGTGTGACATTTCCTTCCTCCTTTATTTGCCAATTTCATCAGGTAACCTCTGTAAGCATCAAAAACCCACACTGACTGAGGCTGCTTCAGGCTCAACACTCTTTTCTTGTTCAAAATAAAGTAACTGAGAACATGTCTGATAGTTTGAAAGACTTCGTAAGAGAACTAATTCTTTTCAGAGGGTATGTTTTGAAGAAAAGCCTCATTTTCTATTAAGTCCCCTAAGACAGTGCTGCTTAAATTCTCTTTGGTAAAGGACCACTTGAAAAATTTTTCCAGTCTGTTGCAAACTGCTACTTTGTAAAACTTAATACAAATTGCTAGAAAAATGAAATAAAAAGACTTAGAAGTTAAAAGCTGCAATTCTGTATTACTAGTTCAACCAACAGGAAATTATATTGCAATATTACCAAAGTATGCATAAGGAAAAAAGCATGAAAATTGTACATGTTGTTTGTTCATTGAAAGTATGTATGTAGGCAACTAATATGCAGTATAGGCTCACTATTACACTTGCAACTTTTTTTTTCATTTTGAGGGAAAAAAAAATGAATCCCCACATTAAATGTCTGTAGGCACACTTTGAATGAACACAGTGTATATAAATGTTTAAAATTTTTAATGTGACAAACTGACTTGCTTCTTGATTGATAATTTATCTAATCTAGGTGCTTTTGCTAACAAGGCTACTTGTAGTTGATAAGGTACATCTAATCTATTTCTATGTTTTACGTTAATAATAATAAGAGGAAAGAAACCAGTCTCGCAGAATGGAATAGAAGAAGAGGTTTTAGAGCAATTTCAGCAAGCTCGGTTTGTTCATTTTAAAATTTTATCTAAAATGGAAAAAGTGCTACTACGTTTTCAGAGTCCTTTAAATCCTTCAAAAGAAGTCGGTTCCAGTAATGTATCTTGTAAGTTATGGTTAAATTTATCTTTTGATGAAAGAAATGGATTCTGGATCCATGAATTTTTTAGGCGTAGATCTTCTTTTGATGGAAAATAAAATTCAAAATGCCTTATCAAATTTTAAGGTGTTTTGTGATAGCTTTTCACAGATATGCAGTATAAAGATCATCACCTGCATCACTGATAATTGTTAATTTATGGAACGTGTGTCATAATAAGCTGTAGAAATTCTGTTCTTCCAAGCTCCTTTCTTTTTTTTATCAGCCACTGAAAAACATGTTGCATTTCTTCCTTGCATGGAAATATTGAGATCATTAAAAATACTGAAGGTATTAGATACATACGCAATCCTGCTTGTCCAATTCATATCTTCAACAAGCCGGGATCAAACTGTCTTCTGATTTTACAGAAACGTTTAGAGTTGTTCTATAAATTGAACATTCTCAAACACTTGTCCTCTTGATTATCATCACACCTCAGCATGTAGTAATAGCTGTTCATGATCTGCCTACACAGTATCATGTAACACAAGAGAATAATCCAGAATGTAACACACCAGCCTTTATCTAATTCATGATTTTTAGGACGGCACTAAGCCCACAGTTTAGTTCCACCAACATTTTTTTTCATAGCAGGACTTCCTCATGAGAGAGACAGCCCACTGATTTACATTCTGGTGCAGCCCCTAAATCAGGGCGATGTCTTCAGGATGTTTTCTGCACCATCGGAACACGCTCCTACACAAAATGTAAACTCCAGTCCATGTTTGTTGACACCGAATCCTTCATCTACACAGTTCAGACTTAGTTGTTTGTCAGCGACAAAACTGAAAAAAGAAATTCTTCCTTCGTATCACCAACATGTTCAAATTGCACATAAATAGGAATATGAGAGAAATGATCACACTACAATGAAAAAACATGTTGCTGGCTTCAGCTGCTCTATGCATTAGTCCTCCACACCACCAGCCGGTTCCAGAACAGGCTGAGCTGCGGGGGGAAGTATACTTGAGCTACCTTCTGTGCGCGGATTCACCCAACATTTCTGAGCAAATACCTTTGATGCAATCCTTCACCAATGTCTCACCAACTGTATACGGATTTCAGTCTTGGCGAGCTGAAACATTACTTACTAAGAAGCCTGTAGAACCCTCATGTTTATAAGTGAAATACTGAACATCTGTTTGAATCAGCTTTTTAATCCTCTATTCTTCCTTTCAAAAAATTCTCGTGGGTTTGAACTTAATTTTTTTTTTGGATGCCATTAAAGAATACTTTTTTTGTGTGTCATTGTGGATTCTACTACCCTATATGTTTATTTTTTTATTTTTTTTATTTTTGCGGTACGCGGGCCTCTCACTGTCGTGGCCTCTCCCGTTGCGGAGCACAGGCTCCGGACGCGCAGGCTCAGCGGCCATGGCTCAAGGACCCAGCTGCTCCGCGGCATGTGGGATCCTCCCGGACCGGGGCACGAACCCATGTCTCTTGCATCGGCAGGCAGACTCTCAACCACTGCGCCACCAGGGAAGCCCTACCCTATGTGTTTTGATGGTTCCATTGCTTCATAGCCAGTATGTCTCTACAAATCACTAAACATTATGCTTTTAGGATGTCAACATCAATGACAGCTATAAACTGAACTCAGTATGTGAGGGATCACAGTTTTGAGGAAAACAAATATGCACTCTTGGGCCTTTGTTTCTTCAGAATCACTTCCACCTTCACCATTTGGTTTATACTCTCGCCACATTCAGAAAAGACACGTGTTTCCTTGCCAACAAGCTAACAAAAAACTCCAGTGAGGCTTGCTTTACCTTCTGCAACTTGAGGGTGAAAATAATCAACATAAATTTTATTTCCTTAATTAACTAATAATGTTAAATAATAAAATGAAAATTTTTGATTAAAAATGAAAACTTGTAAATATAAGTTATAAAAAGAAATGCTTTCATCTTCACAGGTTTTTATACACTTTGAGAATACAGCTGATAAACCAATCATAAAGTATCACACACTGTAATATGGTCCTATTGCACGGGATTATTTATTACACAACTTGCGCCACATATGATTCACCATTTGAGCTTGCCAGAACTAAAGATGTCTATACCCTGTTCAATGAGATAAGTCTGCCATTGTGAATGTGGCATCATGACAATTTCAAACTGCTGTAAAAGCTTTTAATGCTTACTCTCAATGTCTATACCTAACTCATCATGGACCAGCACTGATCTGCTGACCACACTTTGAATAGCACTGCAAGAAGGTATTATGAATAGAGAACCAATATTATTTGCTGATGAATTGCATTAGGGATGTGGGATAAGGGGAGGCAAGTAAACGGAAGGTAGGATTCAAGGAAGACCCTTGGGCAATTTTTAGCTTGAGTCAATGGACGGATAGTGATGCCACTTACTGAAATAGGAGGGAGAAATATGTTTGATTATGTGAAGTCTGGGATGCCATGAGTCACCCAAGTAGAGACGGTAAGTATGGATGAGCCTGGATCTTAGGGCAAGATCTGGTCCGAAGGTGTAACTTTGGAAAGCACCAGCATTTAGGTGTTGTAACTCTGCATAAGATCACGTAGGGGAAAAACGTGGATAGAGAAGAAAACCAGGAACAAGGCCCGAGCTCTCCAACATGCAGAGGTAGGTAGAGGAGGGGAGTGAGTCAAGGATGGAAAGGCTCTGGGTAGACGGTTCTGATGTGCATCACCGATTAGTCTTTTCAAAGTTCCCCAGTGAGCACAGGCAAGGAGCAGATCTTCACCTTTGATTTGCAGAACTCTTGACACAGAGCACTGCCTATAGAAGCACTTATTAAATAAGCACTGGATGAATGAATGAAAGACATGATAGCCATGAATATTAGTGTATCTTCTATTCTGGTACTGAAATTCTGTGGCACTTTAATTTTATAAAATGCCTAATGATTAACTGTATGACTAACTTACTCCTTCAAATGAACAGCAGCCCCTTCAACGAACAGAGCTCTTAACTGTTTTTGTACCATGAACCCTTGTGGCAGTTTGATAAAGACTCTAATTTTAAATGCATAAAATGAAACCAATTATACTGAAATAGATATGAGTATTAAAAAAACAAATTAGCAATAAGGTATTATAGGTGCTTCTTTATTAACACATTAAATAACAAGATCTAGTGGCAAGACAAATAACTAGTGGTGGGTAAAGGAAAGGGAGGATTCAAGGGAAGGAGGACTCACTGGATTCCAAAGCAGTGAATAGGGTGAACATATTCAAGACAGCCACAACATTTATACTATGATACAAAAATATCTGTGTCTTCTGTTAGTGACAAAGTCACAGATACTGTTAAAATGACTGTGCTTTGCTGGCAACATTTCCAGTTTAAAAAGATGCTGAATATCTTTAAAAAGATGCTGATAAAGTTTACGTTCATGGACTCCCGATGAAGGATCCCTGAATTAAAAGGTCCCTTTCACTTGTAACCTCACCACTACATCCAGGTTAAGTTCTATTTTAAAATACATCTTTTTTTTTTTTTTACAGGAAGAATCATATAGTATACCAAATGTACAACCTTTATGGAAAGCAATTTGCAATACATATTACATTTAAAATAAGCATGCCTTGGGCTTCCCTGGTGGCGCAGTGGCTGAGAATCTGCCTGCTAATGCAGGGGACACGGGTTCGAGCCCTGGTCTGGGAGGATCCCACATGCCGCGGAGCAACTAGGCCCGTGCGCCACAACTACTGAGCCTGCGCGTCTGGAGCCTGTGCTCCCCTACGAGAGAGGCCGCGATAGTGATAGGCCCGCGCACTGCGATGAAGAGGGGCCCCCGCTTGCCACAACTAGAGAAAGCCCTCGCACAGAAACGAAGACCCAACACAGCAAAAATAAATAAATTAATAAACTCCTACCCCCAACATCTTCAAAAAACAAAAAAGAAAACCACAGCTTTTCTCCTTAAAAAAAAAAAATAAATAAATAAGCATGCCCATTGGCTCAGCAATTCCACTTCTAATAATTCACCGTGAAGAGATAGCCCCACATGCGAGCAAATAAATATGTATGTGGACGTTCACAGCTGACATGTTCATAGCATCTGTTCATTCAACAAGTAGCTACTGTCAGCCTCCTGTGGGGCAGGCAGTCTTCCAGATGCTGAGGATTCCACAGAAAACCAAACAGACACATTTCCTGCCCTCCTTATCTTCCAGGGGTAGAGACAGATAATAAAGAAAACAAAAAAGTAACCCCTATTGAAAAGTACATTAGATGGTGATAAGTACTACAGAGAAGAGGGCTAGAGAAGGCTGGGAAATGTTCTTTATAAATACCCTGGGCAAGGAAGACCTCACTGAGAAGGAGACTACTGAACACTTGAAAGTGTTAGGAAGCAGGCTTGTGTATATCTGGGGGAAGAGCACTGCTGACAGAAGGCAGAGCATGTGCAAAGGCCCCGAGACAGGAGCATACCTGGCACGTTTGAAGAAAAGTGAGAAGGCGAGTATAGCTGGGGCAGCATGAGCAAAGTGGGAGAGCTATAGGTGAGTATGGGCGGGGGAGACAATGGTGGAGGGGGTGGCGGTGGTGGGAGTGATCATTTAAGGCCTTGTCCACCAGTATAAGGACCTTGGCTTTTATGCAAGTGAGACAAGAATCCACAGAAGCATAGCCTGACCTGCCGCACATTTGAAAAGGATCCCTCAGGTTGAGAACAGACTGTCGGGTAAAGGCAGAAGCATGGAGCTGACTTGGGAGGCTGAGCTGGTGCTGATATAATGGATGTGGAGAAAGAGAAAGGAGCCTGAGATGATTCCAAGGGTTTTGGCATAAGCAACGCAAAGGATGGAATTCCGTGAATTATGATGGAAAACTTTGGGCTTCCCTGGTGGCACAGTGGTTGGGAGTCTGCCTGCCGATGCAGGGGACGCGGGTTCGTGCCCCGGTCCGGGAGGGTCCCACATGCCGCAGAGCGGCTGGGCCTGTGGGCCATGGCCGCTGGGCCTGCGCGTCCGTAGCCTGTGCTCCGCAGTGGGAGAGGCCACAACAGTGAGAGGCCTGCATACCGCAAAAAAAAAAAAAAAAAAGATGGAAAACTTTAAGAGAAGCAGGTATGGGGGAGAAGATCAGGAGTTTGGCTTTGAACGTGGAGATGGCTATCACACATCCTTGTAGAGAGTTGGATGCAGAAAAATAGAAAAGCTAGAAGCAATTTAAACGTCACTAATAGGGACTGATTAAGTAAATTATTATATATTGATAAATAGTTGTTACAAAGAATGTGATATAATCATACTATTATGAAAATTTGTGATGTATTATATGAAAAAGCAAGTTGAAGAATGGTATGCAGTATTTTAATATTATATTTATGTATAATCTATGTGTGTAGGTATGTGCATGTATATGTTAGTTTATATGTTCAGAAAAAACGTGGATGAATATACACCAAACAGCTAATAATATTTATCCAGGGAATAGGATTGGCAGACGGGAAAAAGGAAGAAAGTCATTTTACTTTAGTTTCTATACTGTTGGAACTTTTCAAACGAAGAACATGTATTATATATATAATATAAAAGCTAACAAAGATTGAGAAGTTTTAAAGTGTTTTAAATGATGCTTGGTTAATATGTACACAAACACTCGCAAACCCAGGCACATTTCATTAGTTACTATTACTTTTTTAGATTTTATTGAAGTATAGTTGATTTACAATATTGTGTTAATTTCCTCTGTACAGCAAAGTGACTCAGTTATATATTCTTTTCCATTATGGTTTATCATAGGATATTAAATATAGTTCCCCGTGCTATGCAGTAGGACCTTGTTGTTTATCCGTTCTATATATAATCGTTTGCCTCAGCTAATCTCAAACTCCCGTTCCTTCCCTCCTCTACTCCCACACCCCCCTCCCTTGGCAACCACAAGTCTGTTCTCTATATCTGTGAGTCTGTTTTTATTTCGTAGATATGTTGATCTGTGTCAAATTTTAGATTCCAAGTGATATCACATGGTATTTGTCTTTCTCTTTCTGACTTACTTTGCTTAGTATGATAATCTCTAGGTCTATCCCTGTTGCTGCAAATGGCACTATTTCATTCTTTTTGATGGCTGGGTAATATTCCATTGTGCATGTACGTATACACACCACATCTTCTTTATCCATTCATCTGTCTATGGACATTAGATATTCTTTGAAATGAGGTAGAAACTTTGTGATTGCAGCTCTCGGCTGAAGTGGCAAGCAGTCCGAGATACAGGGTGGATGGTGGTGGGAAGTAAAAGAGTGAAAGAGGGTATGTGGAAAGGGGAATGGAGGACATGAAGCAAGGGATAGGCATACTTCAGAGATCTAACACTTTGGCTGGGACAGTACTCAATCTCTAGACATGTTTTTGTTTGGCGAGCACAGTGTTTTTCAATTCGTTAAACATGGATGCCTTTAGGCAACTTAGGAGCTCTCCAGGTTGCCAAAGGCCCACCACTGCCTGTAATCTCCCACCCAGCCTAAGTCATACATTTATGTTACCACTGCAGGCAATGGCTTTTCCACTCCTAGGCTAACATGCATTGGGCTCTTATTCTGGGCTGGGACTGTATTCAATTCTGCCTTGTGCTCTCTTGGGCCCCTAGGTAATGCCAGAAGATGAATAGCATTAATAATGTTTCCCACGAAATCTGCACGTCTCATCTATCTCCCTTTTAGCCATATTCATTTTCTTAGACATGTCGATAAAAATTAAAGTGGCCATAGTATTACTGTTTTAGTTCATACTTATGTTGTAAAAACGTGAACTGTACAAATCAGCAGAACCCTGACTTCTGATTTAATTTTGACAATTCCTTCTTTCCCTGGACTGGTAAGAGTTTCCCTCTGCTTAAGTATAGAGTAGCACAAAGATACCACAACCCAAATCACTATTAAAATGACTGCAACAGGGAAAGATGGAATATAATAATATGACACATACGCAAAGTAGGTCCTGCTGGCAAACACATTCTGAAGGTGGGGAAAAGAAACCTTGGCAGGTAAAGGCCAAATAAAGTAAAAATAAACTCAGCGTCTCTTTTTGCCAAGCATCTTTCTGCACATTAAACAATACCCATTCTAAGATGACTTTAAGTGGCTATTAACATAATTATTTGTGGAATGAATGATGAATGAATAAACAAATAAATGCTCTACATGTGGCATCTCTTTATCTCAATGAAAAGAGAGCCCTAAATAGTTCTCTGTGGAATTCTTTTTTCAAAGTGGGTTCCAAGATCTAATTATGGCCCCTAGGCTGATGTTTGGCCCTGGAGTTTTGGGTTTGGAATGTGGAGCTAAGAGAAACTTTACGACGTTTCTCTTAGCTGGAAGGGAAAAGGCCATAATGTTTAATCACATGTCTCTAGGGAAAAAAAAACAATTTTGAAAATGTTCTATTTCTAATGATCATGGAACATACATTGCCTTTTAAGATTTGTTTCTCAGAACAGCAGAACTCATTTAGTCTAGGAGAACACAGTGTGGCTTAATTATTTTTTTTTCTTTTCTAGATTCTCTGCCAAGAACTACAGAGCAAAATGAAATGACAGTGCAGGAGACAGCTGCTAAGTTATCTCTTTGTTGTATTTCTAATAAGATAGCGACATCATTTCGGTTGCTAACGTATAGCTGTGTTAGTTCTGAAATAAGCTATTAGGATTTTTTCCCCCTCAGTGGACTCCAGTTCCAATAAGTAATACATCATCATGACTGGAAATGTGTATCCCTCCAAAACAAAGTTCGCTCCTTCTTGCTTAAACTTTTAAAGACTTGAGTTCCCTGATTGAATCTGAAACCGCTGCCTGATTTGCATACATAATCTGAGAGTGATTGAATACCCACAGGTCAGTGCTGAGAGTTTAATGAATCAGAAGAGAAGCAGCTGAGGGCAGAGCTCTGAAAAAGACAACAAGGAAGGGAAGGAGACTCAGAAAGCTGCCCGGAAAAGCAGGAAGAGCATGGATGTCAAGGGCAGAGAGCATGTTTAGAAGGCCAGCTCACTTGTGTCAAATACTGTGCAGAAGGACTAAAGTACCCATTGGCTTTAGCCAGTAGAGGTGACTGCTGGACCTGATCGGAGAGGTTTCAGTGGAGTTACTGGGGCAGAAATAAGACCACCGTGGACTGGAGGGGATTTGGAAATGAGAGGCAGAGGAGTGACTGCAGCTTAAAGGCAGAGTGTTAGACAGAGGAGATCACTGATGCAGTTAGGTCCCCAGCAAGCAGGAAGGGGCAGAATCCAAAGTCATGGTGGAAGGATCTGCCAGAGGCTGGGGGGCGGGGAAGCAGCCCCTTCACCTCTGTGACAGGAGGAAGGCGCCATGGCGGCAGGTGGGGCTTAGGGGTGGACAAAGTTAGCCATTATCCTCCATCTTTATCCTCACCATCATTGTCAGCAGTGTCCAGTAAAACTGCAGAGGGGGCAGGAAGTAAAAGACACTGTGGCTTTGGTGACTTCTTTTTTCTTAGAGAAATGGGAAGCGAGGCCATTTGATGAGAGTGACAGAGAAGAGGGGGGGCAGGAGCCTGAGAAGGGTGGTGACGTTTTGAAAATGTTTTGGGGGAACCAGGAAAAAGCTGGTGGTCCAGAGGTCCAACTGGGATGTGTATACTGCTTATACTGTTCACAAGGCAGGCCCTCACCAAGCCGAGCGTGAAGCAGGCAGATGGAGACTCGGGCTGCCGGGTACGAACGATGGAAGGACAAGGGGGCTAGGAAGTTGAGGGCCTTGCTGAGAGCGTGATGGACCAGAGGACCCAGACCAGGCAGGGAGGCTCACAGTCTGAGAAAAACATAGAGAAGAGAAGGGACTGGAGGTTTTGATGAAGATGAAGATCAGGTGCAATGGGACCAGCACTAAACCCAGGCCAGAGGGGACCCTGCCCTGAACTGTAGAGGGCTCTGCTCTGGCCCTTCTCTGGCTGCACCCCTCTCCACAAAAGGAGTCTGCAAGACGAACAAGATGTGCCCACCCCTACATCCTCCATCCTCCACCTTTCAGACCCCATTCCAGGTACCTGGGACCCTAGGATTCCCTACCCAAGCAGCCCTAAGCACGCTTTCAGTGCCTGTGCAGGCCTCTTCCTGAGGGTCCACCCAAAGGGTGGCTGTTTGTAGGTCATGTGGATTAAGGTGGGATGTGAGGGCTGAGTGTCCACACAAGCGCATGTGAGGCTCCTGACCACCTGGAGCAGAGCCAGGGACAGAGGCCAGCTCTCCCCCATGCCATGAGTGCCCCACGTGGATCTCCCAGGAACCGATGAGTTCCAAAACACAGCTTTGCCTTCGAGTCATTATTAAAGTATATTTGTCAAGGTAGGAAGATAAAACATATTTTGCCTAATAGTTTACCTTGATTTATAATTTTCATATCTATAGACATATAGCATGTGGGCTTCTGTTTGTACCTTGCCCCAGGCCCTGCAAACGTTAGGGGTGTGCCCAAATGAGAGATTCAGCTGAGTAAGAGGTTGGAGTAGGGATTATTAGACTTCTGAGTCAACATGGCAGGGTAAATGCTTGCTGAAAATTCTCAGTCTGCTGCAACATATAGAAATAACAAATGAAATTTTTTAACCAAAAACTCACATAAGCCTTGTATTATTTATTTATTCTCTACTTTCATATCCCTCCAATCCATTCCCTGCCTTGCTCTGGGCCCCTCTGGGCCCTATTACCTGGGCTTCCTTGCTGGTACCTTCCATCTGGGTTTGGCCAACAGAAGTTACCAGCAAGAGGTAGGAGAAGAGAGGGAGAGAGGATGGGGTATTTCTTTCCTGCTCCCTCCCAGCCTCAGGTCTTCCTTCTGGTAGTGGCTACTTCCCTCCAAACCCAGCTTCTACCCTCCTCCATAGCTCCAGCTGTCCCTGGCCTCCAATAATAACATTCTCTCCCTTGTCCCTTCAGACTGGGAGTGGTGACAGCTTCCTAGTCCCTGGCACCTCAAATGACCTTGCTGGATTCTTTACTCCTGTGCATACTTCTGTAAATAGTTTCTTCATTAAAATCTCTTGAATTTAAGTATCTGAGTGATGCTCTATTTTCTGCTGGGACCTTTACCGATTGAAACCATTTTCAAAAACAAGACAGGAAAGTCTCTGAATAGAAAAGGATCATAAGCCCACGGTGCTAAGTGATGACTAAGACTCTGCGGCCATTGTGAGGATGGGGTGGGGGCAGGTGCCAGAAAGACTGGAGGGGTCTGAGGCTTCTACATCTGTAAAGGGGAAGGGACTGAATATGCCTCACAGGTATCAGGGGTGCGGTGGGGTGAGAAGAGTTCCATTTATTTTCAGTTAGGATCAAGACCCCACATTACCTGTGACTAGAAATGAAGATAAGATGCATATATCTCACTAGCAACTGAGTCTGAATCACACGTGGGCACAGAAATTTTTACGTCCCTGTAGTAGGATTCCCAAGCCATGCTTAATTTATGACTTGTTTCAGAGCTAAGAAATTCATGGGTCTGGGATTGAGGAAATCTCAAAACCACCCTTCAGAGAGAACCCTTGTAGAGCAGATCCACAGGGGAGGTAAGCTCTCAAGAAAACAAAAGAAAACTACAAAATATGCAAGGATATGCAGCATGATTAAATGCACTCTGACAAAAGAGACAATTCACATCTGAGGAAGTAGCTATAATAGAACACTCTGAAAAAGACTTCTAAAATCCTCAAAGCCATCATAATGGAGGGACTAACAGCTATCAAACAAGACTGTGAAATCAGAAGGGTGTGAAAGAAAAAGAGGTAGAAATGAAAAGAAACCAACAGAAGATCTTGTAATGAAAAAATATAAGTAGCAAGTTTCATACAGCTTAAGAGAGATTTAATGAACTGGAAGGCAAAACTAAGAAAATCTCCCAGGATGCAGTAGAGAGAGAGAGAAAAAAAGATAGGGGGAAAAACTGAAAGGAAAATTAAGGAGACAGATGTATGGGGGAAAAATTAAGGAGAAGATATAAGGGAAAGCTCTGACATTAAAGAATTTCAAAAGGAGAGGAAAAATGGAGGAGAAAAAAATTTAATGCTGTAAATATCAGATTAAGGGAGAAAAACAATATGAGAACTTCACATGTGTAGGAAAAAAAAATTCACAGAAGCCCAACATCTACTGACAAATGAAAACACTGAGCAGATTTGGAATATAAAGGATTTTTTTCCTTCCACCAAAACCCTATAGCAATATCATACTAAATAGTGATATGAAGACTTAGAAGCATTTGCATAAAAAGCCAGAAATACAACATGGATGCCCACTACCATCCCTACCACTCAATACGGTATCAGAGGTCCTGACTCACAGGAAAGAGTTATTTGAATGTGAGACTTCAGAAATGGTGCACTTCCTGGTAATGGTCCAGACATTACCAGGACCAAACAAGGGTCCTGCTAAGTGAGCAGTCAGCTGAAGTAATGGAGATGAAGGTCACTGGAACTGAGGGCGAAGGTACTGAAAATCTAAAGTACTGGGTAGCACCCAGGATGATGTCAGGGCTTTGAGTTTGCAAAGAGGCTGTATGTGATGCAGGTGATCTGGAGCTTGACGGATGACAGTGCCATGGACACAGAAAGCAAATCAATCAGATTCGGGATGATCAAAAAGGGAGGGTCCACCGTAGGGTGGGAAATGTTGGTCTCCAAAGAGCATTGTGCTTCTGAAGTAGTGTTCCCTCAAAAGACCAACTGGGCAAAGCTCTTGAAGAAGAGCTGAATGTCAGCTAAGGCAAGAAGGAAGATGCAATGTTCTACCACTCAGTTAAGGATGCAGGAAAGTTCACTTACAATGAAAGAAAGATTCCAAGGATGTCCTTGGAAAGCCTGAGTGAGGGGAAGAGTGGAGGCCAAGTCAGAACAAATGAAGATACAAGTAGAATAGGCATGAGACACCCAGAGAGAGTGGAGGGGCTTCTGTTTATAAGAGATGGTGGGGCTGGGAGCCAGATGGGATTAGGTGGCATGGAAGACAAAGCTCTCTCCATTAGTCTGCCCCAGCCTGGATGTTGACAGAAGAATCCACTATACATGTTAAGAAATGGAACAGATGGCCTCTTGGGGGTTACACTGGGAAGAAATAAAAAAATAAACTCTGACCTGCTGGTCAGATCCACTAAGTATTAACTGCAGATTTCTCATTTGACAGTGCCCTTGTACTGTACTGTAGTCCACACTTACATGTACACAACACAGGGATATTCTCATTTACTAATATTAGAAATCTAGAGAAATTAGGAGATGTCATTAAAGAATGTATCTGGGACAAACACCAAAGTCTTAAATACGATAAATATTTAGTAGAGGGCTGTAAACTTGGAATCTATAAGTATTTAATGGCTTAATCTTATACTGAAGCTACTTGAGATATTTTATTTTACAATTTCAACAAAGAAACTGTTTCATACTTTGCATAATTAACCTCAGAGAAATAGATTTTGGAGATCAACGTCTCTGTTGATCACTTAGCTTAGCTGTGCCCCAAAAGCAACTGTCTCCATTACATCTGTCTTATCATTTCCCCTGATGCAGACATGGCATGTACAAGTCTTGGAAGCATCCCTTTCAATAAGGAACAAGTATCAAAACAAGCAAGGATTGGCATCTGTTAGCCTATGAATCTGGACTGTTAATTATCTAAGCCAAACACGGTGTATTCAAGAAAATAGTACCCATTCATCCACTTTTTTTCCAAAGTAGAAAAGCACTACATTGAATTTTCGGTTCTCTGCGTTTTACATAGACAACTCAATAGAGCAATAAATGTGTTCATAATGAATAGATTTTTCTACATGGGGAACTCAATGTCAGGAGCATAGCTGAAGATTTAACCCGGTGCACATAAAATTAAACAACAGAACACACAGGAATAATATGAATTGGCCAGAAAATGTTTTGGTTAAAAAAAAAAAAAGTCACTATTATAGAGGGTAATTTTTAGGTTGTGATACAAATGCATCATTGTGCAAAAAGAAAAGATTAAATTACCAACATCTGTAATTAAATTACCAATATCTAAAATAAGATCCAGCTGTGTATCCTGCCTGTCTCCTCACATAACTGTTCTACTTGGCCACGCTGGTGAGCCCCTCTAGCCTTTGTCTCCCCTGTCTTCTTCCTCACGCTGCTCTGCCTTTTTTCTCCTTTGATCCAAACTCCCACTACTCTCCTCCTAAACCTTTCCAATGGGCACCACGGAACTTCTGTTTCAAATTAAACTATCCTACATCTTCTTCAGCTAATGCTCACTGTACCCTATGCCTTAATTGAAACTTGGTTCTCTGTTGGAGACATAGCTTCCCTCCACCTGTTCTCTAAATCCCCTTCCCTCCTTAGTCTTCTGGAACCTCACCATTGAGTTCCCCTTGCCTCTTGTATCTTCAACCTTCTCTCTATGGGCTCCTTCCCATAGAATTATAATAACTCAAATCTCAACATCTCTCTCTCTCTCTTCCCACTCACCCGCCACATCTTTTTCTATCTTTCCCCTCCTGTCCTCCACCAACCCCCTCCTCTCTCCTCTTCCTCACTCTTCCAGCTCTTGGAGCCTACCGCTCCATTGACATTGTTCTGGATACAGTCAACGACTCAACAACTACTTTCTTGTTGCTCAGTCTAGAAGACTCTCTTAATCATTTCACTGACTTCTTGACAACACTGGTCATCACTGACCCCTCCTTCTTCCTCTCTCTCCTTGGTCTCAGTGACCACATAGTCTCTGGATTCTCTTAATTCTCTGGGTACTTTTCCCAGCCAACTTTGCACACTCTTCAAATCTATGTCTCTTGTCCAGTTCTTTCTCCTCAGCTTCAGAACCACATATCCAAATGCTGACCTGGGCATCTCCTCTTGGATAGCTTGGAGATGGCTCAAATGGAATACATCCTCCCTCTTTTACAACCTGTACCTTCTGTTTTCCCTCTGTCAGTGAGCATTATCATTACTCCCAGGTGCTAAACCTGGAACCTAAATTCAGTCTTGTAAAAAAAAATTTTTTAATTGAAGTATAGTTGATTTACAATGTTGTATTGTTTTCAAGTGTACAACAAACAGATTCAGATATATATATATATATATATATATATATACTCGAATCAGATATATATATATATATATAATCTTTTTTCAGATTCTTTTCCATTATAGGTTATAACAAGATATTGAATATAGTCCCCTGTGTTATACAGTAGGTCCTTGCTGTTTATCTATTTTATAAATAGTAGCATGTATCTGTGTATCTGTTAATTCCAAACTACTAATTTAACCCTCTCCCCCACTTTCCCCTTTGGTAACCCCAAGTTTGCTTTCTATGTCTGTGAGTCTATTTCTGTTTTGTAAATAAGTTCATTTGTTCATCTCTTATATGTGCAATCTAAAAAAATGATACAAATGAACTAAATTCAGTCCTGATGCCTACCCTTCCCTCCTTAACCACACCCAATCTATTTACCTAGATCTGTAAACTTCACACAAATCTCCCTTAAATCTGTCCACATCTCTCCAACACCTGGGCCATACCCTAGCCCAGGTTCCATCATCTCTTGATTTGGTTGCCATGGTGACCCCTAACCAGTCTCCCTGCCTCTAGACCTCCATTCTCTACAACCAGAGAGATCTGTCTAAAATGCAATCTGAAGTCACTCTCCTGACTTAACCCCCTCCCCCAGGATCCTCCATTCCCCTAGGGGGAGGTCCTCACATCTCACACACTCACAAAGCCCTTCACGACCTGGCTACTGTCTTCTAGTCCAGCTTCACATCTCACCATCCCTCCACTCTGTGCTCCTGTTACACGCGACTTCTTTTACTTCTGCAGTGAAGTCATGATCTCTCACGTGGGGACCTCTGCACATGCTTTTCCATATACCCAAAGCAATCAAGCTCTCTTTGCATGGCTAACTCTTACTCATCCTTCAAGCATCACCAGAGACATTAATTCCTCCTGGAAGTCTTCCCTAAAAAGGGCCAGGTGCTACCATATCACTTTGTGCTTCTCCTATCATGACACTTCCCACTCTATGGGAACTATCTGTTTAATTGTAGGTGACTGCTAGCTCTGAGGGCAGGGCCCGTGTCTGTGCAGTGCACCATACTATCCCTGTACCAGCGCAGGCCCAGTACATGGTAAGTATTCTATATGTACTAAACCAGTGGTTCTCAAACTTTTTGCCTTCAGGATTCCTTTAAACTCTTAAAAACTGAGAACTCCAAAGGCTTCTGTTTACGTGCGTTAAATCTATCAATTGTTACCATACTAGAAATTAAAACTGAGAAAAATTTAAAAGATTAATTCATTTAAAAATAAGTTAATTACGTTTTAACATAAATTTTTAAAATGAAAACTAAGTAAACTTTCCAAAACAAACTAAAAAATTGTGGTAAGAGAATTATTTTACACTTTTGCACGTCTTTAAAATTCTTAATACATTATAGCTGTATTCTCCTATCTGCTTCTGAAATCCCTCTGTGGTATTCTGATTGTGGTATATAAAGAAAAATACAGCCTCACACAGATATGTAGTTGAAAAGGGAGGAGTATTTCAATGGTCTTTTCATATAACTGTAGATATTCCTTTTGGTATTATACCATAACTCAGTAAGTGGTAATTTCTTACAGGCTAGCTGCAATGTATAATTTGAAATCATATCAATTAACTTTTCATACTTTGCTACATTAAAATCCTTTGGTGTATTTTGTATTTTCAATGGACCTTTTACCCAACCATGATTTTGTAACATCATGCATTGGTTATCTTCTAAATGTTAACACATTTCATTATACAATATTTTAAAAACTACATTTGTTAATATCACCACTGAATTTATCAGAAAAGTCTTTAAGTATTGAGAAACTGTCAAGCTCACAGTGGCAGATATAAGTTTCCCAAATTTTAATTTTCACTTGAAAGCTTGAATTTTAGCGTTGGCAACAAATACTGTCACAGTTGTTTTCCTTGAAATGACAGGCTCACTTCGTTCATTTTTAAGAAAATGTCGACCAAGTACTCAAGTCTAAATAACCGTAGTTTGTCTGTCAGTCATTCTTTCAAATAAAAATAGTGTTCCATTAAAACAGTGGCCAGTCTACATCTCAGCTTAAACAACTGGGCAAGAGCTTTTCCTGGAGACAGTCATCATGCCTCCACGTGTGACAGAAATGCAGTATGGGTACTTCCCAGAATGTTAAAAAGATGTGCACTTGAGAATTAAGATTTAATAAAACAAGTTTTTTTTGCTTCATCAAGGATACTCAAGTGAAACTGACTTTTTTTTTTATCTGTGAGGGCAAAGTAGCGAAGAATACAATGACTATCAGTACAATTTAGTGTTACTGCCTTGATTTATGCTAAAAACAGGTGAAACGATTCATGCAGTGCTACCTACCACAGATTTTGCATCATCAATGCAAATGTCAAGAGAGTGAGACAAGGCACACAGTGCCTTAGCATTATGAAAATAGTTTGGACCTCACAGACCCCTTGGGGCCGGGGATCATACTACAGAACTGCTGGGCCAGATGAATGAATACAAGGAAGGAGACCGCAAGCCAGCTTGGGTGCTGGTGACACTACTGCCCAGCCCTGGCCCTCCCAACTGGAAATCCAGCCTGAGCACCTCCTGCATGGCTGACCCCTCTGCTCTTTACTCTTGGGCTTCTGGTTGCTTCCTCCCATCCAACCCTTAGGTGTTGACACCTGCACCTTAAGAAAGTCCTGGTTGGAACCTGATCTCCTGGTTTCATTTTTCTTATTTCTGGGACACGGCTTTGGGTATCAGCCCGCTGGCCTTAGGCCCCATGATGAGGAGTATTTTTCTGGACCATTCTGGGGGGTACTGGCCGGGTTTACCTCTTGCTAGCTCTGTGTATTGCACTGTGTGTGTTGGAGAAGGCAGTGGGGGAGGGGAAGTACAGGGTTAGGGATTTGATACAAATTGATATTGTTTAGGGATGTACCTAACTTTGAAAGTAAAACAAAACTGTTTTGCTGTTTTACTTCTTGTAAGACAAGGTGAACTATTCTTATACTCTTGCAGATAGGGATCAAATAAAAACCTTCATCTGGTCAGTGAATATAAGTTGAAAGAAATGACCAACATATTACAGTTTTAAAGATGTGTGCTCATCCATTTCTCTCCCATCAGTACCTTCTGAATACGTATCAGGAGTTCATCCAAGTATGAGACCTTGGTAAATGCATCTTTTAAATGTGAAAGTTGGAGTTGGGCCTGCACAGAACAAGGTATCATTTCCTGAAAATAGCTTTCAGCAAACAGCAAATTAATTGAGTAGCAAATTAGTATAATTTTCAAGGTGGTCCTTCCTATTGAGTAACTCATTTTTATCGTTACACAAGGAGTGCTTTCTTCTCCTTGCATACTTCTTATATTACTTTTCTGACTAATTCTTTTTCTTTTCTAAATTTTTATTGGAGTATATTTGATTTACAATGTTGTATTAGTTTCCGGTGTACAGCAAAGTGAATCGGTTTTATATATATATATATATATCTCCATTCTTTTTCAGGTTCTTTCCCATATAGGTTATTACAGAATATTGAGTAGAGTTCCCTGTGTTATATAGTATGTCCTTGTTAGTTATCTATTTTATATATAGTAGTGTGTAGATGTTAACCCCAATCTCCTAATTTATCACTTCCCCTTACGTTTCCCCTTTGGTAACCGTAAGTTTGATTTTGAGATCTGTGAGTCTGTTTCTGTTTTGTAAATAAGTTCATTTGTATTGTTTTCTTTATGAGATCCCACATATACGTGATATCATATGATGTTTGTCTTTCACTGTCTGATTTTCTTCACTTAGTATGATAATCTCTAGGTCCATCCATGTTGCTGCAAATGGCATTATTTTGTTCTCTTTTATGGCTGAGTAATGAATATTCCATTGTATATATGTACACATCTTCTTTATCCATTTCTCTGTCAGTGGATGCTCCCCTATCTTGGCTATTGTAAGTAGTGCTGCAACGAACACTGGGATGCATGTATCCTTTCTTTTTTTTTTTTTAAGAAATTTATTTTTTAAATTTATTTTTGGCTGCATTGGGTCTTTGTTGCTGCACGGGGGCTTCCTCTAGTTGCAGCGAGCGGGGGCAACTCTTTGTTGTGGTGCGCAGGCTTCTCATTGCAGTGGCTTCTCTTTGTTGCAGATCACAGGATCTAGGCGCGTGGGCTTCAGTAGTTGTGGCATGCAGGCTCAGTAGTTGTGGCTCACGGGCTCTAGAGCAGTCTCAGCAGTTGTGGAGCACAGGCTCAGCAGTTGTGGCGCACGGGCTTAGTTGCTCCGCAGCATGTGGGATCTTCCCAGACCAGGGCTCGAACCTGTGTCCCCTGCATTGGCAGGCAGATTCTTAACCACTGTGCCGCCAGGGAAGCCCCATATATCTTTTCGAATTATGGTTTTCTCTGGATATATGCCCAGGAGTGGTATTGCTGGATCATATGGTAGTTCTATATTTAGTTTTTTAAGGAACCTTCCATATTGTTCTCCACAGTGGTTATACTTTTCTGAGTAATTCTTGAACTAAAGTTTCCATATCAGTATAACTACCTCCTTGTGTTTTGTTCTGTTTTGTTTTGTTTTGTTTTTGTGGTACGCGGGCCTCTCACTGCTGTGGCCTCTCCCGTTGCGGAGCACAGGCTCCGGACGCGCAGGCTCAGCGGCCATGGCTCACGGGCCCAGCCGCTCCACGGCATGTGGGATCTTCCCGGACCAGGGCACGAACCCGCGTCCCCTGCATCGGCAGGCGGACTCTCAACCACTGTGCCAGCAGGGAAGCCCCCTCCTTGTGTTTTGAACAGTCAAGCTCCCATCATAGTAATGTGTCTGTATGAAACAACCCTTTAATATTTTCCAAGAGTTGGTGATAGAATGAAATGCTTTTCCTGCCATTCCTCAGCTCTCTTGCAAGAAGAGGCCAGAGGTTTAACTTCTGGGGGGCATTTGGGAAGACTTCTCATGCTGCCCTGGCAGCGAGGGGCACTGTGGTGAGAAAGCAGCGCCGTATGGGGTGATGGATGCTCAAAGGCATAGAGTCTGTGCTCTGAGGAGAAGCAGGCTGAAGGCGGGCGGGCACTGGGGAGATGGAGGCCACCCAGGAGGCCTAGTTCCAGTGGTGCATCTCTGGGACAAGGGATCTTGAGCGTGACTACCTTCCTCTTCCTTCACAAACAGGAATGTGCTGAAGTCCAACACGGGGCTGGCCTAGGTGCCCTCCGCCACTGAGAAGGTAGGATCTTGAGTTCTGAAGGGAGAAGGCCTGGGTTTCAGTGCCGGCTCCGTCACTTACAAGCTGACTGACCTCGGGCAAGGGACTTCTCTAATCTTCAGAGCGCTTAACTGTGAAACAGCTAGAGAACGTGTACCCATCTTGTTATAAGGCTGTAAAGAATCATCTACGTAAAGTGCCTGGCCCAGCAGCTGGCATGTGGCAAATGCTTAACAGATGACAGCTGCTATTATTATTATTATTAACACTCTTCTTCAGAAAGTGTAAGCTGTACATTTCCCAAAAGGAGAAAAAATGAATCTAGGACTTTTATATTGTTCCCCTACCAATCCCAGGAAGAGGTTCCTAAGAAAAAGTTGAAGATTCTATCAGATTTCCCGGCCACCAAGTAAAGAATATGTCACTCCCCAAGAGGAGTGTTTATACCCTAACTGGGAGGGACATCTTTATTTTTTATTATTTATTTATTTTATTGAAGTATAGTTGATTTACAATGTTGTGTTAATTTCTACTGTACAGCAAAGTGATTCAGTTATACACATATATACGTTCTTTTTCATATTCTTTTCCATTCTGGTTTATCTCAGGATATTGAATACAGTTCTCTGTGTTATACAGTAGGTCCTTGTTGTTTATCCATTCTACACATAATAGTTTGCATCGGGCTTCCCTGGTGGCTCAGTGGTTAAGAATCCTCCTGCCAATGCAGGGGACACGGGTTTGAGCCCTGGTCTGGGAAGATCCCACATGCCGCGGAGCAACTAAGCCCCCATGCCACAACTACTGAGCCTGTGCTCTAGAGCCCCCGAGCCACAACAACTGAGCCCGCATGCCACAACTACTGAAGCCCGCGCACCTAGAGCCCATGCTCCACAACAAGAGAAGCCACTGCAATGAGAAGCCCACGCGCCGCAACAAAGAGAAGCTCCCACTCATTGCAACTAGAGAGAGCCCGCGAGCAGCAACAAAGACCCAACACAGCCAAAAAAAAATAAAGTTTGCATCTGCTAATCCCAAAGGGGGGGACCTCTCTAGACATAAACATTTGGATTAATAACAAAGAATTATAAAAAGATGCACTCTTATCAGATGAAGGATACCAGTGTGAGGTCTCAACCACAATTCTAGGCCTTGAGTCCCTTGATCTCCTCAATTCTGATGACCTTCACCTCTACTCTGTTCCAAAAACTGAACTTAATGGCAGGACCAGGGGCCTTGCCAACTATCCAGAACTTCTCTGCATACGAACTGTTGAGTGTCAAGATCCCATTCACTGTGGATAACTCGCCATTCTTACGACTCTACTGCTCATTTATTCCCAACTTCCTTTCAACATCTTCTGAGACTCCTAGGACCCTGACTGCTTAACGTTCTCTCGGTCTGTGAATGGCCATCCAGGTTTACTTGTCCTCTCCCTAGCCTAGAGCCCATAGGCCAGCCTGTACTTATACTGACCAGTATCCTCAATTCTCTGCCTCCTCATTCCTCCTAACACACCCAGCCCACATGACCCAAACTCAAGATCGGTCCAGTTATAATTCTCCGGCCAGGCTTTCTTTTTGTTTTTGGTTTTTTTTTGCGGTACGCGGGCCTCTCACTGTTGTGGCCTCTCCCATTGTGGAGCACAGGCTCCGGACGCGCAGGCTCAGTGGCCATGGCTCACGGGCCCAGCCGCTCCGTGGCATGTGGGATCTTCCCGGACTGGGGCACGAACCCATGTCCCCTGCATCGGCAGGCAGACTCTCAACCACTGCGCCACCAGGGCAGCCCTTCGGCCAGGCTTTGGATCCCACCAACCACCTCCTAAGGCACTTGGCTCCTTCAATCGTGTTCCTACACCTTCACTTCTATCAATACTTACTATTTCTTCCCAACACATATATGTTGTTAAATATCTCCCTAGATTCCCAGTTACTTCTCTAGCAGCTGATTCTTCAAAAGTCGTTTCCACCACTTCTCTCTACTTGCTCGCCATCAATTCACTCCTCAACCAAAGCAACCTGGCTTCTGCTGCCATTACCTTATCCAAACTGCATTTGTTAAGATTATCGATGTTGTTCATCTTGCCCAGTCCAAGGAATCCTTTCTAATTCTTACCTTTTATGACTCTGCCCTGTGGCATCTGAAATGGTTGATCCTTCCTTCCTGCTCTAAACTCTCAGCTTGCCTTTTAAAAACCAGTGTTGCCTGGGGCTGCATCCTTGCCCTCTCCTCTTCTCACTCTATAGACCCTTCGGGTGTAACCCACTCAAACCCAGGACGGCAACTACCCCCAAGACTAATAAACAGGTACCATCTAGCTTAGATGTCTCTGATGAACGGAGACCCCATATGCAGTTTAAAAATGTAGACTCTGAATTCAGACAAACTCGCATCCAAGTCCTGTCTCTGCACTTAGCAGCTCTCTGGCCATCAGAAAGTTATCTTACTTAAACCTCAGTCTCCTCAGCTACAGAATGGGAGTAATCATATCACTGGTATCTATGCTAGAGTTCTTTTGAGCATTAGCACATGTAAATTATTTCTTTTGAAATAATACATGTAAAAGCACATACTTAATACTGCTCAACAATGTTAGCCACCGTTGTTGTTATTAAAGGATTTTTTTAATCTAAAAGCCTCCAAAGCAACTCAAACTTCATGTAATAAAAAAAATTAACTTGGGACTTCCCTGGCGGTCCAGTGGTTAAGACTCTGCAACCCCTCTGCAGGGGGCATGGGTTCGATCCCTGGTTGGGGAACAAAGATCCCGTATGACACAAGGTGCAGCCAAAAAAACAAACAAAAAAACCCCCATGAACTTAATGACCTCATGCTCCTCCTTCATTGTAGTAATAATCATAATAGTTTCTGTCTTTCAAGTTTTAATTTTTATCACTAATCTGCAAGTTAAATATTAGCGACCCCATTTCACATATAAGGAAACTGAGGCTTAGAGAAGTTAATTACTCTGCTGGAGGTGGCAGGAAAGTGATGGTTAGGATTCAGACCCTGGTCCTTCTGACTCCAAAGTGAATGCTTCCTGGCCCTGGTATCTGACTTTAGTGTTCGGGTCTCACACCAAAACCCAGGGCATTTATTCTGGACTTCTTCCGTCTTAGCCACATCTAGCAATGTGCTGGGGAACTGGCTCTCATGCAAAAAAGAAAAATTTCCTGATTTGCAGCATTTGCTGATTTCAAGCTACCAAGGTGACATCAGGGCAGAGCTGGCTTGAGGGCCTGCACCAGCGGCTCCAGCAGACTACCGGATCCGCAAGGCCCCAAATCCTGTTAATTCAGATCTAGATAACTTGACTGACAGTAATTTTCCAAAAACAACTTAGTCAAAATCAGGTTGCTGAAAACAACAAAGTATACCATTTGGTGACAGGCTGCAGACTTTTTCTCTTTTTATTTGCTAATCTCTCCAGCCTCCACACCCCTCAGCCTTCCCCCTCCACACTCCAGCCTGACTGGACAGCTCTCCACTCCTGCCAGGCACCATGGTCTCCGCACCTGCAGTGCCCTTGGCCTGGAACGTCTATCCCTCCGGCCTGCCATCTTTCCCTGGCTGCCTCCTGTTCTCACCTTTCAGTTTAGGCATCAGCCACAGGGGATTACCGGGAACAGAGTAAATGTCAAACAATGGGAGTTAAGTTGGAATAGTGCAAATGTGAGACAACTGGAAGACTGCTTAAACAAATTATACTAGTTTTCAAAACACACATGGCATGACCCTATTTCAGTAGGGAAAAATGCACATAGACACAGAGAAGGATCTGAGACGCTAGTCTCTAGGGGTTTTAGCAGTGATTTTCTAAATAATGGGTGGGATTCCGTGCATTTTTTTTTTTTGTCTATAGTTTCCGTAATAAGCATGCATTGTTTTTGTAATAAGAAAACCTATTTCTATAAAGCCCTTTTATTGTTAATGTCTTTGTATTCCAATTTTTCACAATGATAGACCATTTTGGACAAGGATGAGTGGCTGACTATTCACTCAATAGAAAAAGAACCTGGAAGATAATGGAAAACAGGTAATTGTGTGTGCAAGTGGTTTAAAACGACACATTTATTATGTTACAGTTCTGGAGGTCAGAAGTCCGAAATGAGACTCACTGGGATATAACCAAGGTGTCAGCAGGGCTGCATTCCTTTCTGTGGCTCTACAGGAGAATCCATTCACTTGCCTGTTTCAGGTTCTAGAAGCTGCCTGCATTCCTTGGCCCATGGCCCCCTTCCTCTAACTTCCGAGCCAGCAATGTTGGCCTGAGTCCTTCTCACCCTGCAGTCTCCCTAATTCTGACTCTCCTGCCTCCATCTTCCCCATTTAAGAACCCTTGTGATTACACTGGGTTCACCTGGATCAGCCAGACTAATTTTATCTTGTTAGCTGATTAGCAGCCTTATTTCCCAGCTGCAACTGTAATCCCCCCGGCCAGCCATGTGCCCTTTGCCCCAGTAACACAAACTCCATGTCCCTGAACATGTCATGTGGCTTCAGTTCTCCATGCCTCTGCATGTGCTATGTGCTCTGAAATGCCTTTAAAACACATATGTGCACACACAGCGTGACACAATGTGATTAACATGATCACATCATAGACTATCAGTAATAATCCTATCTGCCCTATGGACATGATTGTGCCTTCCTCACCTTGGCATTCTGAGTGTCTCTGGGACTCAGGTACCCAAAGCGTGCTCTGTATACCAGCAGTATCAGTATTACTTGGGACTGTGGCTACTAGATATGCACATTTTCAGGCCCTGCCACAATACCTACTGAATGGGCAACTCTGAGGATGGGGTCCAGGAGGCGTGTTTAAAAAGTCCTCCAGGTGATTCTCATGCACCAAAAGTTTCAGAAGCACTGACCCAGGTCCTCCTTAACGCTTGTTGAATGAACTGATAAATGGTTAAAAACCTGTGATGCTCCTTTACATTTTTAAAAACATACCTCCAGTCCAAGCTTTTGCTTTTATATGTGTCAACCTGGACCGATGTATATGTATATACATAAATAAAATAAATAACCAATCTTTCCAAGATGTCCAGTGAAATTTGACTCATTGGATCACTGTAGGACATTAAACTTTCTTCTCTATAAACAGGCAGTTAACACAGGGCTTCATTTATTATTTGTTAGTTGTTCAGTAGCTACATTTGCATTACAGTTCTGAATTTTGGTTGCAGGATTGGAACCCCAGGAAGGTAAACTCACAGTGTCTTGCCTAGGACCACACAGTAATTTAATGGGAGGCCAGGTTCAGACTGAGCAGCCTTGGAATTTCCCCCTATGGCTGAGTGTACTGAGTCACAATGTTGTTCTACCTTCAGGTATATCACGGTAATTAACTTGGTATAGAGACCTCAGGTTACAGTAAATACTTTGTTTTGTGGTCAGGTAATTAAATGTGTAAAGGTCCCTACCCTCTATTTGATCATTACCTAAAGGACATTCCTATGGGGCCAGAAGTGATTTGTTGTTGTTGTAATATAGGCAGCCTTTTTACATCTCCCTCTGTAGCTGCTGAAATCTTGGCTGGCACCCAAATGCCCCACTTGGGTTTTGTTCAGGAAAGATTTCTTCCAGCTGCTTTATTTGTTGCACAATTACATGTATGAGCTTCCAGAATGTACAAGATCACAAGTCAAATGAAAGGCTTCAGTTCCCAGTTCGCATAAAAGAGATAAAATTTGAAACCAAGGAAACAACAAAACACGGCTAAATGAAGGGCTAAGTAGAAACGAGACTGAATAGTATTCTTACTAAAAGGTTAGCACGTGCCAAAACTCGAAAGGAAAATGAGACACCATGGGGTAATCATAGTATCCTTGTGCTATATTTATGGCCACACTTGCAAAGGGACTCAGACTTCCTCTTTAACATTTACAATTTGGGGCACAGCAAGCTGATAGAAACAAAAATATATACCTGTATTTAAGCAATTATACTCCAATAAAGATGTTAAAAAATATATATATATATATACGTGTACTTGAAAATAAAAACTTGCACACCCACATTCATAGCAGTATTATTCACAATAACCAAAAGGTGGAAACAACCCAAGTGTCCATCAACAGATGAATAGATAATGTGTTACATACATACGATGGAATAGTATTCAGCCTTTTAAAGAAAGGAAATCCCTTTTAAATGTGGATGGCCCTTGAGGACATGATGCTAAGTGAAATAGGCCAGTCAAAAATGAGAAATACTGTATGATATTACTGATATGGAGTACCTCGAGTAGTCTAACTCACAGAAACAGAAAGGAGAACGGTGGTTGCCAGGGACTGGAGGGAGGGGAAATGGGAGTTTGTTTTGCAAAATGAGAAAGTTATAGAAACTGGTTGTACAACAATATGAATATAGCTAATGTTATGGTACTATACACTTAAAAATGGTAAAAATAAAATAAATAAATAAATACAACCACATATACAGGACTTCTGTTTTAAGGATTGGAAGAGTATATTTAAAAATGAAGTGAGGTATCCTGGAGATTGGCCATCATTTATGTCAAGAGCCTGAGGATCAGGGTAAACAGGCAGGTCTAAATGGAAAATGTAAAGTAAGGGCAGCGGGAGTCCACGGTTACTTGTGGCAGATGGAAGAGTAATTGAAGAATCTGCAGATAAAGAACTACAGGTCATAGGACGTGAGAGGAAGGTGACCTTTGGCACAAACATGGAGAGTTGGACCAAAGGAGGAAAAAAAAATCATCAAATGCCAAAAAAAAAAGTCTGGAAAATTTAAGAAGCAAAAATTGGAGGTTTCATGAATTGCAAAATTGGGTTGGCCAAAAAGACCATTTGAGTTTTCAACAGAAGAAACCAAATGGACTTTTTGGCCAACCCAATATATACTGGAAAGTATTTAGAAGTCGATGGAGTCCCAAACATCATTTGAGCTTCAAACACATCACACACGTATCCACTGTGATTAAGCCTCGCAGGCTTGCTATTGGGTTGGCCAAAAAGTGCGTTCGGGTTTTTCCCACATCGCTCAAAAACCCGAACGCACTTTTTGGCCAGCCCAAATATATCACAAATGGTACAACTGGCGTATGTAAAGATCAAACACAGTGAGACCTTCAGAAAATCATGCATAAGCAGTGAAGACGCTCTTATCTGAAGCCATCTGGACCAAAAGTCAATCAGCCAGTTTAAAAAAATCTGTTGAAAAGGGGAAACATGCAAAAAATGGACACAGCCAGTTGTGGATGCTGGGGACCATCACATCCCCCAACTGGAAGTGTCACCTGCTGAGAGTAGACAGGTGAGAACCTCTTGAGCTTCACTTCCAGCCAAAGGAAGTCGCCTTGCTCAAGGTGATGCCCACCTCCACTGGGGGGCAGCCCACACCTGATGTCTGGTCAATGCAGGAGGACAGTACGAACTGCCTCACTCTGCCACATCTCTGAAGAGCGGTCGGCACTAGCATCCCCACGCCATTGGCTGAGGCCTGAGCTTCAATTCTCCTTCTATTAGTCCTGTCTCTCTCACTCCCATCCAGGCCTGGTTCCAAGAGCACTCACTCCCCAGCAAGCTTCCTGCATGCAATCTCCATCTCAGAGCCTGTTTCCCCGGAGCCCAATCTAAGACACACACATAACTTAAACGGTTAATTTTAAATTTTAAATATAAACATGCTTTCGGGGCTTCCCTGGTGACGCAGTAGTTGAGCGTCCGCCTGCCGATGCAGGGGACACCGGTTCGTGCCCCGGTCCGGGAGGATCCCATGTGCCGCGGACCGGCTGGGCCCGTGAGCCATGGCCGCTGGGCCTGTGCATCTGGAGCCTGTGCTCCGCGGCGGGAGAGGCCACAGCAGTGAGAGGACCGCATACCGCGAAACACACACACACACACACACACACACACACACACACACACACACACACACACACACACACACACACACACAAAACATGCATTCATTCTCTGATATTTTGATCTATGCCAAAGGCTTCATCTTCGAGAACCGGTCCATGGATCAGCATGCTTTGTTCTCTGTCTTGCATAAACTACACCTAAAATTTTAGAATTACCTATTATTTCCGATTTTGGTTTCCTGAAAGTAAAAAAACTTAAAGACCAGTAGAAAACAACCTAGATGTGGAATTCCTCTAGCTTTTTAAATTCCACCAATCCTTAACAGGTATCTCATCCATAGTTAATGTGACAGATTAAAACAACTTTTCAATTTAATAAACTACATATAAAATTTACCATCTTCATTCAGTCGTATTAAGTGGTACATTCATATTGTTTCACAGCCAGCACCACCATCCATCTCCAGAACTCATTTCATCTTGCAAAACTGAAACTCTGTCCCCATTAAATAATAACTCTCCATTCCCCCTTTCTCCTCAGTCCCTGGCAACCACTATTCTCCATGAAAATAACTATTTGAGGTACCTTGGAAGTTTTTCTTTAATTTATTGAGTTACCTTTATTAAGTCTTTCCAAAATTTATTCTGTATAGAAAAAGCAGCTGTGGGTCTTCCCTGGCAGTCCAGTGGTTAGGCCTCTGAGCTTACACTGCAGGGGGCACGAGTTCAATCCCTGGTCAAGGAACTAAGATCCCACGTGCCACACGGCCAAAAAACTAAATACATATATACAAATGTACATGCATACAAGTTAATAAAAAAAAGCACTGTCTTTTTGGATTGCACTTACATCCTGTTTGCTTAATGTTTAATTAAATCACCTAATTACAATTATAAGTTCAACTGGCATAAATAGGTTTGAGAACAAACAACATAGAACAGGTCTGGGGACAAATACAACTCAGACAGTTGGAGAAGTACATGAGGGCGCTAGAGAGAAGGCTCCGATTACAAGTGTTCAACATGCTGTGGGCATCCACTAGAGGGCTCTGCACAGGGACTGGAAGCTTCCTTTAAGCTGCTGAACTGGTTAAGAGAGCTGCTTCTACTGTATAAAAATAGATATTGATAGCATTTATTGAGCACCTATTATGTTCCAGGCACTGTGCTAAGCATGTAACTGGCATTGTGTCACTTAATCCATAATCCGTGAGGCAAATATTATCATCTTCATTTTATAATACCTACAGGAAACTGAGGCACAGAGAAGTGCTCAAGCAATTTATCCAGAGTTGCACCACTAAGAAGTGGCAGAGCTGAGATTTTCAAGTTGGTGTGAATCCAAAACCTGTCCCCACTCTACCTGCCACACTGGCTCTTCAAATGAATATTAAATAAAAGGTGTAACAAGAATAAAACCACAGAAGCGAGCCTTTGTTTTCTATTGGCATCACACAAAATGACGAAATATGTCACAGGTAGTTTTTTTAAGACTATAATTTAACAAACGGGATGCACTTAAATTCTCGTAAGACAGGACTGTAGGTAACACAATCTGCAACTGTTATTTGTTTATATAGGAATGATTTCAGTTAATCAAAGACAGAAGAGTTAGGCAGTATTTGTAAGGAAAGAGCTGAAGTCAGACATTTTAATTATGCTATCAGATTAGCACAAAAAAGAGAATAAGCTGGAAAGTTTATAGAATATAATAAAAGCTAAGTATGTTATGTCTCAAGATAACTCTTTGGATCAAGAAAAAGAGAGAGAGAGCACATCTAAAATAATTCATAGAATCAGAAAATAAGTGACTAATCAAAGAGCTCTCATTACAACCATCTATATCAACACCCACATGGAAAAACCAAGCTATAGTTTTTTTTGGCCACACTGCACGGCATGCAGGATCTTAGTTCCCCGACCAGGGATTGAACCCATGCTCCCTGCAGTGGAAGCGCAGAGCCCTAACCACTGGACCACAGGGCATTCCCTTTTTTTTTTTTTTTCCCCAAGCTACAGTTTTATTAGAAGCATTTTCCCAAGAAAATAAAGCATGAATTTGTGGTTGTCTTTTAAAAAGAAAAATGAATGACAATTCAAAACAGATACAGACAACACTGAAAACTAACCAAACAAAAAAAAAAAAAAAAAAAGGGAGGTATTTAAGATTGCCAAATCATGAGCACAAGCAAGCTCCACTTAGCAGCCTCTGGGAGACCTGGCAGAGAGATGAGCCCTCGTCGGCCAGGACAATGTGGCAGCTCCCTTCTACGTCTACAAGCAAGAGGTCACTCATTACTCCCCAGTCCATCCAGGATGCTGAGATATAATGACAGCTATAGAGATTCCCAACAGAACAGCACAGCCAAGAAAGGCTGCCTGTGCCACTGGGCTCTTTTCTACACCAACAATCCATGAACCATCAACAGACACGCCTCTAAGACCTAGGCTCTCTCCCAGATACCCTGACAACTCCTCTCTCATGGGGCCATCTGACCTTGATGCCCATTTCTAGACAGAACACCTTCCCTGGTTGTCCCACAGACACATCCCAAGTTGACATCATCATAAACCCCACACCTGCTCCTCCTCCTGTGTCCCCTGTCACGCTGAATGGAGCCACCATTCACTCAGATTCCCAGGACAGGGCCTCGGGCCCATCCTCAACTCCTCCACCTTCCATATCCTGTCGCCATGGTGATTTACATGTAAAACATCACTTGAATGCATGTGCTCTTCCACTACTCCCTTAGTTTAGGACCTAGACTCTTGCAAGAAGCCTTCTTAGTAGTGATCAGTTTGGTCAGGGGGTCAGATAGACAATCTCCTCATTTACTGAGCTCCAACTTCATATCTAAATACCATGTTTGATTCCTTTGAATCAACCAGGGTAGAATCCCTGGAAAAAATGGGAAAAGAGAAAGGAGATTATCCCTTAGCACTTTAGGTGTGAGAAACTTTTTGCATCCCACTTAGAGATGAAAGAACATCAGGTTAACACCAAAAATTCATTTGTAGCCCAAATATAATAGGCCAGTTTATTTTCAATAGCCTTTTATTCAATCAACAAACTGTCTCCTTCTAGCAATCTCTCTTAAATCACAGTGATTCATTCCGGGTAAACACAGAGATACCGCCTAAGGAATTTCTCCCAGGTGAAATCTGTAAGGGCGCTACTTGGGCCTCCCAACACAGGTACCTCCTAGAGTCTTCCCAACACCATCTATGCTGATGAACAAAACATAGACCTGACTTTGAAACACAAACTCTGCCACTTACTAACTGCAGGGCTTCAATCAAGTTACACAATCTTACAGAGAAAAAGAAGACAATGGTACTTAGTTGTGTATAAGGCTTGTTAAGTTTAACAACAAACAGAAGATCAGCTAAGGGCCAGGCATTGCCTTGAGCACCTGAGATTCAAAGATGAAAGTCACAGCTCTGCCCCTTGCACTTCCAGTCTAGTGGGACAGACAGATACGACCAACAAGTGTGACAACATATGTGAGTGCTGGAATCAAGATGTGAGCAAGTTCCATGAAGAGGGAAGGCTGGGGATGATGGGGGAGAACTGAAAGAGAACTTATTTGAAATGGGATAATTATGTAAACACCTGATACCTGGCTCACTTAAAAAATGCTTTTTGGTTGTTTTCTTAAAATTAATTAATTAATTAAAAAATTATTATTATTATTTTTTAATATCAGGTTTTTTTTTAACATCCTTATTGGAGTATAAGTGCTTTACAATGGTGTGTTAGTTTCTGCTGTATAACAAAGTGAATCAGCTATACATATACCCCCATATCGCCTCCCTCTTGCATCTCCCACCTAGAGGGGTGGGATAGGGAGGGTGGGAGGGAGACACAAGAGGGAGATTTTTTTTTTTAAACCCACATTTAAGCTTACAACTGTTACTGATGTAACCTTTTTCTTGTCTTCCTGAAAGTTCATATATAAAGTCACCAACAAAACACCTGATGGTCAGGCTTCCCTGGTGGGGCAGTGGTTGGGAGTCCGCCTGCCGATGCAGGGGACACAGGTTCGTGCCCCAGACCGGGAGGATCCCACATGCCACGGAGCGGCTGGGCCCATGAGCCATGGCCATTGAGCCTGCGCGTCCAGAGCCTGTGCTCCACGGTGGGAGAGGCCGCGACAGTGAGAGGCCCGCGTACCACACACACACAAGAAAAACCACCCCCACACAAAACACCTGATGGTCACTCTATTGTGAAGACACTCAAAGAGCCCTGACAAGAGGGCCTCATGCAAACAAAAGACAATAAATTGCCAGGTGTCTGAAGGAGCTACCTGGGAAGTGAATCCTCCAGCCGCAGTCAAACCTTCAGATGACTGCGGTCCTGGCCAACATCTTGAGTGTAACCTCATGAGAGGACAGGAGTCAGAACCACCTGCTAAGCCATTCCCAGATTCCTGACCCACAGGTATTATGTGAGGCACTAAATATTAATATTTATTGCTTTAATCTGCTAAGTATCAGGGTAATTTGTTACTCAAAAATTCATAACTAAGACACAGGTCAATAGGGTATCAGTGATAAGGTTTTTGTATTCAGGACAGCATAATTTCCTTAGTTAAAAACCAATTCCATTTCTTTTCTCTGGAGCACAGAAATATGATACACACGATGGTAGGTTGTGAGGCAATGAGGAGTTAATGCTGGTTCTACTTCTTTCCTTGCCTCACCTCACCACCTTCCAAAGGAAACTATAGTTTAAAATACCAGAATTATATAACTAAAAGAGAGTGATGTGTTGTGACTTCTTAAAGACAATTTAAAACAAGGTATATGGCAAGGCAAGTAATAATGAAAGCAAATGACTTATCACTAGATTGTAAGAATTAAGCAAATAAAGCACCGTAGTTCTAGCCACAATTATTAGGTAACAAACTATGAGTTTTGAATTTATCAGAACTGATGATTTGGGCCCTCAATCTATTTCATTTCTTTAAAAATATAATTTATTATGGGTAGTATAAATTAGTATTTAAAGTTTTGAGGTGTTATATCTGTAGCCAAAAGAAAGGGCATTTTATTCTCACTTATTATTGATCTCAAAATTAAGATTCATTTATTCACACACACATTTACTGTACACCTAATTTCTTCCAGAAATTCCCCTAGGGTTTGGGAATGAACTGATGGAAACTATAATCTGTGACCTCCAGGAACTCACAGAGGGTAGACCACTGCTTCTCATATGAGCCTGACCTATTTCTAAATATGGATGCAAAGGCCGATTTCTAGAAACTCAAATATTGAAGGCGGGGGAGTGGGACCTGGAGATCTCCATGGTTTTACACTCATAATTGCTTCTGATGCTTGGTCCGATGGTTCCCCACCACCAGGATGGATGATAATACAGTACAGCCCATTTACTTGATCATCAAATATTTACTGAGCACCTGATCTGTACCGTGGGTGCTGGCTGCTGGGGGGTGGGGGGTGGGTGAGGCTGTATACCAGAAAATACACAACATGAAGTTAGAAGGTTAAGAGAGTCAGTCAAATGAAGGAACAGATGATGTTCCATCATTAGCAGAGCACCTCCAAATGTGGAATCACACCGTACGGTAGGCTTGGTGACTAAGTTAAATGATAAAGTATATTCACGGATTCTGAGATTTTTTTTATTCGAAAGAGACCTAATTGACCCAACATCACGCAGCAAAGAAGGGAACTGAATCTAGGTCCTGTGACTCCGGTCCTTACGTACTTTTTTCTTGATGGGTTCCTCTCAGGAGTAAAGCACATCTTCAAGGACCAGAACAAGAACAAAGAATATTTCTCAATTCTAAAAAGCTTGTGTTGTTACTATAGGCATACTATATCTTAGGAGCTATCAATCTGGGGCGTTTTTGAAAAGATGCAATCAGTGAAGAGAAAAACAAGGTGGATGTGAAAAATGTCTTTGAAGCTATTTCAGTTGCTACTGCTGGAAAATGTTTGAATTTCAACTCTAGTAGGCATAAAATAAGCTTACAGAAAACACTGGTTTTGGAATCTGAATCAATGACCTAGAAATAAATCTCTAAGAGGAATAAGAAAATTTTGAAAGAGTAGAATCAAAGAAAATAAAACTGTTATCTCTAAATGGTTTGTAAAAATAATGTTTTGGGGTTACAGTTGGAAATCTACAGGTATTAATGATATACTGGAATTTTGTGACATAACACTAGTCGGCTAAGGAGTAGATTTCCTTCAAAGGGGTTTATCACTGGAAATAACTGAAGGAAGGATCTTGTCTTACAATCTCACCAATAATAAAAAAATCTTCTCCCTATTCTGGGTCTTTGCCATCTGGCATCTACTCCTGCCACTTTCCTGAGGTTACGCAAGGGTCAACATTTTGTCCTTCTCTGGTACAAAATCAAACTCAGACCTCTTATTTTTTGATTTCTCTGCTCACCCGGTCTTCCTGAAACATTGTCTTCCCTTTGTTCCCATGAAACTGTAGGTTCCTGGCTCTTCTCTGACCTCTCCTTGCCTGGCTTCCCTCCTAATCATGGGCATCCTCTCAAGGTTTTGTCTGGTCTGCTTCTCTTTCTAATCCTGCATTTATGCTAACATGCGACCATGATTCTCCCACTCACACAGGCTCCCCAGCCCCAGGAGCTAACTGGCATTGCTTTGGCATTGCTTCCCAATATCCAATCAGCTTTTGAGGCTATCAGATTCTTTCTGTGTAACATCCCTAAGACTTGACCTTCCCTTCATATGTCCATTTCCTTTACTCTGGAACCTCATCGATTAAGCCCTAGTCAGTTACCATGGCTTCCTGTGGGCCAGCTCAGTCATTCTCTGTACATCCTGCAGCCTGAGGCCACATGAAGATCCTTTTCATCATGCCCCTTCCTTGTCCAAGGATCAGTACATGCCTTGCTGAATCCAACCTCAGTGCCCCATACCTGGAATGACTTTCCCCTTTGTAAGCCAAATATTCTGCTTTCTCCAAGATCCAACATGAAATTCCTTCTCGGATGATACCAACCTAATCCTCTTCCAGGGTGCATTTTAATTTCCTCAGCAATCATATCTGGATCACTCTCTCTCACACTCGCTTTACTGCAACTAAAGGGCAGTTCTTGTAGAGACCACCATAATGGGGGGTGGGCAGCAAAAGCATCTCCATGTTTGCTAAATTGAACTGAATTTACTGCAGCTCTGCCAAAATTCAATTTAAATTATATAAAGATTGAAGGAACGTAGAAAGCAGATCTTGCTTCAACCATAACAGTTATTACTTCAATTTCTTAAAGTATAATAACAGAAATAGATACACACTAAAAGCATTTTTTTAATTAGGAAAATCAATGGAACAAAAATCTTTATATATTCTTCTTAGTTTTCTCTCCCCTGACATTTTAGGTGATCTTATCACTCCAATTACAAGACGGTCTTTTGGCATCTGAAGAGCTAAGGATGGATGACAATGAATCGGTAGACTCAAGTACGTGAAGGATGAATTGTATCCAGAAGGCTGTGGGTCAGAGAGAGATTTTCCAAATGGGAAATGAATTCTGACAGGAAGCTGCCTGCTGGGAAATGAAGGAAGGCTTTGAAAAGCTAGTAATCATGATCAAATTGTAGTTGTGTTGACTGGTCAGAAATACACATGTGGAATCTACAATGTAGAAGTTGTTCTGAAAAGAACTTAATTATGCAGAAGAGGAAGCCAAAGATCTTTTAAAATGGGATCATCCACATCGTCAAACGCGTTGATACGTTCACAGATAACAGGTCTGTCTCACAAAACAACCTATGTTCGAAAGTTCTTTGCGAGGGTCATAAATCTTTCCTCCTTCAAATCAAGATTAGCTCCTGACTAGGTAAAACTAGCAGGAAGCTGCTTTAATAAGATAGATTGTTTAAAAAAAAATGTGAAAATTAAAATCATACACATGTATTTATACCTAATCTCTTCTCTACTATTTCTTTCTAATCATATGTGAAATGTTGTTTTCATTCATTCACTGAACATTTATTGAGCACTGTCCAAAGCTCCAGGGATTCAATGATTCCTACCCAAAATGAACTCACAGGCCAAAGAGGGGCACTCACAGGCTCAGTGGAAAGAAATGGAGAGTAAAGAAAAGGAAATAACTAAAACGGAAGAAGTAACACTTAAATGGAAAATTTTATGTTTACTCCTAATTTACTAATTAAAGAATAATCCAACAAATCAATGTCAAATAAAGCCAGTGAAGAACTCTGCCAACTTGATCACAGTCAGATTCAGTTTTCTGAAATTCTCATATGTGAATGTGTCAAGCCAAGACAGCAGTGAGGAACAGTCTGGAACACTTAAAGATGCTGAAAAATAGTGACTGTGTAGGTAGAACAGGCTTTAGCACCTACAGATAAGAAATGGTGCCTACATTTATTTCACAAGAAATATAACTGTTGATACTTTTATCTTCTAGCTTGCTTTTGGCAATAGTTGATCACTATAAAAGAAATTTAGAATTATATATCATCATAAAACAATTCTAAAAGAACAACAGGGAATCATTACAGAAATTTTGGAAAATAACAAACGGTCGGAAGTGATCCATATAACCAAATCCTAACAATTCTACAGGAAACTGTGATACAACAAAGAAAACCTTGGAATCAAACAATATGCTCAATAATAATTTTAGGGAAACTGGAATAAAAGGCAACTGCAAAAGCAAAGTTACCTGGTGGCCTGGGGAGCTCTCCCCTTCCCTGCTGTATCTGAGCCTCTCCCATCCTCTGCAGGACCACCTGTCACCCCAGAAACTGCTCCCTCTTCTAAACTGCTTATTTCATCTTACCCAGTGGAACCAGACAGTGAATAACCTGCTACTATTTATTTTCCATGTTTTCGCCTTTTCCCCCCAAATAGATCATATGCTGTTTCCTGAGGACAGGAAGTATGCCTTCTATTTCTCCGTATCCCCAGCAACTGGGAAGCACCCTGCACGGGATAAATGTTTGTTGATGAGGATGCATATGCTCATTTTTAATGCTCATGTGAATATTAACAAAATCTAGTTGGTTACTATTTTGAAGAAAGGACCTGGGGTTAAAATCTTCTAATATTATATATTTTGCCTTATTTGGCAAGATTTCTGAAGCAGTCAGTAGAGCTTTGTATTATTTAGCCAAGTAAAAATGGTAATAAAACAATTCTCATTAAAAAAGTGAAAATTCATTTATTCTGAATTTTGAAATCTCTAAACTTCGATAAAATATACAGAGAACAAAAGGTTATCAAACCTTTCACTAACCAGTAACCCTTATTTGTCCTTCCCCTCTGCCAAACTCCAGTTTATAAAGTCATTCTAATATATCAGTGAGGAACACTGTTTAAAAAAATTTTAATAACAGTTTTAAATAATGCATAATTATATGGGGATATATGTAGATGTATAGCTGATTCACTTTGTTATAAAGCAGAAACTAACACACCATTGTAAAGCAATTATACTCCAATAAAGATGTTAAAAAAAAAATAATGCACGGCTTCCCTGGTGGCGCAGTGGTTGAGAGTCCGCCTGCCAATGCAGGGGACACGGGTTCGTGCCCTGGTCCGGGAAGATCCCACGTGCCACGGAGCAGCTGGGCCCGTGAGACATGGCCCCTGAGCCTGCGCTCCGCAACGGGAGAGGCCACAACAGTGAGAGGCCTGCGTACCGCAAAAAAAAAAAAAAAAAGCATAATTGTCCTAACCAAAAAGAAGCCACCCCTTTTTTGAATTCCACCTACCACACCCCCTACACTTAGCCTATGTAAACTTCAGACTCCCAGGTTCAAATGCCAACAGCAAAGGCGTGTCAGAGACAAAACTCACTGTGTAATCTGAGAGCCGACTGAGATCAGCTACACTGAGGAAATGAGAGTTGGGGTGGGGTGGGGGAAGGGAGAGGAAGCAGCAGGTGATTCTGGAGCAGTGCGATCAGAGGGCTCTGGGGACCCCTGAGGGAGGAGGACACGAAAGAAAGGGTGAGCCCAGAGCCCAGAAAGGCAGAGGAAAAGCTCCCCCTCCTTCTCTCTCGGCATTTTAACACTAACAGGCCCACAGGCATTAGGGCGGGGGTCACCTGCTCTAGGGATTAAAGATGCTGGTGGGCTAGCCTGGGAAACTAAGCAGCAGTTTACTACATTGTTGGGGCACTACACTCCAAGCTCCAGATTCAGCTTTCCCAAACTTTAGAAACCAATCGGTTCTTAGTTGGGGACTATACTCTGTCACTTCCAAAAGGGAAAACTGTGTACTAAGCCCATAGTAAGTGTGCAATAAACACCCATTTAACTGATGGATCAACAGTGTACGATCTGATCACTGCCTCAAAGAACCTGATCCCTGGGGAGAAACTCAGAACTAAACAAAAGGAAAGGTTTCTTTTTGATCATCTTCCGAGACCTGCACGTAGTTTGTGAGAGTGGCCTGCGTTTCGAATTATGCATTATATTTCAACCATCTCTGCGCATGAGATTGTGTGGTCCTCAGGAAGTTTATGATATGAGATATTCCTACTACAGGATTCTGATTTTGCATCAAGCTCCACCAAAAGAAGGCACGTGTAAGTACATATCGAGATAAAAGTACCCCACAGAGCTAAGGAGTGAACCTCTCCTGTCAAATGCTTTCCTGGAAACACTACAGCTGGGGGTTCTCTCCCTGAGTCATAAACACTCAGCACTCGCCTTCCAGGCGCTGCCAGCCTGAGGCACCCTCCGGCGCAGGGTCCTCCTGCTATCTTTCTGCTGCAGTTCCTTGTTTTAAGTACTCTGTAAGTCAGATTAAAGTATTTGTTTATTTTTTCAGTAGCCGACTAAAAATAAATCTGCAAGCTAAGGATAAAAAAAGACACTTCAAACTCTGCCTTTGAAGCCCATTGCATGGCAAGTATTTGACTTCCCTCCTAGGGACCAGTTATAGATCAGGGGGAAAACAGCATTCAGAGCTTTCACCAGAATACCAGAGACTGAAACACGATTCGCACCCAGCTTACTTTCTCCTAGAAACAAAGGTGTGCATGCCCGGTCTCCTTCCCTCACGTGAAAGAACTATCACCATGTTTAGCAAAATAAAAATCTCTCTAAGGTGCTTGTCCCTCCTTCTCATACTTTAGGAATGCTACCTCCAGCTTTTCCAAAAATATCAACCACCCAGATACCAACAACAGGGTTTTGATAAGAAGAAAAAGTATAAGATTCACTAAAAAAGAGGGGTAACGGGATCTCGGCAACGTAGTCTCCCTCCTGCCTGCAGGCCACAGAGCTTGCCCACTTGTCCCTACTACGTAACTTCCTATCGCCACAACCCTGTGGCATTCTGCTATCCATCAGATAAAAACATTCTGTATGCTCACATGACAGTGTTAGAATTAATGGATGAGATGACAAGGCTGTCACATTGCTAAAAGCATGGGCTGTAGTATCCACAAACAGACTGCATTCTGGCTGGGAGAACATGAAGTTACTGCACTTCTCTCTAAGCCCTGCTTCAATAAACAAAATGGGGGTGATGATAACAGCCACCCTGGGGCTGCTGAAAAGAGTAAATGAAACAAAGTATGAAAAGCGTTTAGTCTCCAGTAGGTGATAAAAATATTTAGCGGTAGTATGATGACAACCTAAGGGTGACCTCACAAAGAATCTACTGTCTTAACTCTCAAGGTCAGCTAGAGAAGGGTTGGAGAGCTCCCAGAGGTCTTGTGTGGGGTTGTCAACAAGGAGCTGCAGTCATTCTTGAGGGACACAGAAGGACAAAATTCTCCTTAGAGTTTTGCCACCTGAGAAAGGCTTGAAGGGCCCTTGCTTTTCTCTTGCCCTCCCTCTCCCTCTCCCTCTCCCTCTCTCTCTCTCGACTAGATAGAAGATAGAGTTAGGAAAGGAAATAAGACTTCTCCATTCCCCTTGGACAGAGAAGTTGGTAGAGTACATATAATATTTCCCCAAATTTCCCAAATGCATGGGTAATGCCCTCTTAGTACTATAAATATACAAAGTGTTTACAGTCTGTTTTTAGGAATAATTAAAAAGAACAGTATCTAGAATTAGACATCAAGCTAAAAATAACTCTTAATTGGTCTTAGTTTAGGCAAATATGAGAGCCTTAATTTGCAAAAATTTCATGATGTAGCCTCTCTCCAAGAAAGGTTAAACACTGAACCTCTCCAGTATTTCTTGCACAAAGGTATAGAGATGGACCATTTTCCGGTTGCATGTGGTAGGGCTCTCAAGGGAAGACATTATCCTCTACCAAAATCCATATAGAAATCTAACATGCTATGCCATTCATAGCAATCCAATAATTTTAATTATAAACTAAATTTCCCTAAGCTGGTCATAAAAATTTATTATGTAATAGTTGATACACACAAAAGAATGAATATATGTTAACAAATAGCTACATTATGAAGCTTGGTAATAAAACCAAAACCTGTGAGCCCAACCCCAGCTTAAGAACTAGAAAATTTCCAATATTAGTGTACCTACCTGCGCGCTCCTTCCCGATCTCAGCCCCGTGGCTGGCCTGCAGAAGTAATCGCTTTCTTAAACTTTGAATTTATCATTCCCTTGCTCTTCAAAATATTTTTTTGCAAAGATGGATCTTCAAGTGTGTATTATTGACTTTGGCTAACACTGCAAAAACTTGGAGACATTTATCTCCAAATGGATCTGAAGTTGGCGCCACAGAGCCTACGATGTCTCAGCTGTTGCCATTCTTCCTTAATAGGCATTATGTGCCCGGCCCCTCATCTCCCAAGAGAGTCAACAGAAGTTCTAAGGATTCTCTCGGTTTGTGCCCACAGCAGTCACAAAATTTCCTGCATTCTCAGAATAGGTGTCTGTCTACACAGCTGCTGTCTGAAATGGGTAGAACTTTCTACCCACCCAATATGAGGGGCGGGGGCACGTCACTGTCAGCATCCCATCCTTGTTGATAAAACTGTTAAGAACTGCGAAGGGCCTGAGAATTCAGCCTCCTTGCAAGCTACCAAGGTAGCTTGCCACAGTTTCACGGATGCTGGCAGAAGATCCAGGTCTATTGGTTCAGAGACAAAGGACTTCACTACTCACGGCACAGAGAGCGGCACGAGCATCACACATTTGCATCAGTTTCCTGTACCCCCAGATTCTACGGTGTAGTGTGGATGGGCTCAGATAGATGCCTGTGCACACAGAGGGCTGCATCACAGAAGAGGGACCTTGAGCTTATGGCGTCCAGCATGCCTGCCTTTTGTTCCGGAAGGAGACACTAACTCCATCTTCCAAGGATGTTCACTATACAAATATCCTTGAAAAGAGACTGTGGAACAAAAAGCAGTCAGTGCCTTACTCATAAGATGTGTAGAAACAAGAGAGGTCCATAGAGTTCCCATAGTCAACCATACCTGTTATACTTCAATTAAAATTTTTATTTAAAACGTTTTTAATGGTATGATTGTTTTAAATTCTATCTTGAATCCAGAAGTGACAATCATATTTACAGAGCCTTGTGGAGGAATGTGTGACGATGTGCAGGAAAGGGTCCCCCAAAAGATACTTGTTTACTACAGCTGACAAATATGTACTTTACAGGTTCAGGACTTCAGAGGCTTTGAGGGCATCTTTCTGACTCCCGTTTTTTTTTTTTTTCTCAACTAAGCAAGAACAGTAATTTTCCTCTGTAATATTAGCTTAGAATTTAATTAATAATTCTAAAAGACATAAAGATCTGCTGTGAGATAGAACTATAAGAATACTGAAAGTTCTAGCCACGGTCTGCATGGCCAGCAAGCTTCCTTGATATGATGTAAGCTCATCTTTACAGTGAAGCCCCTACTTTACATTATCCTACAATTTGCACCTTTTCTTCCCAAATCTGCCAGTTTTCTCATGCTACTGATGTACTGACCTCTTCTTTATATTACCCTGTAATTTATGCCTTTTCTTTAAGTCCATCACATTCCCTGCATTACTAACAGACTGACCTCCCCTTTATATTATCCTGCAATTTACACCTTTTCCTTCTGACTCCATCAGATTTCCTAATGTCACTACTAATGTACTGACAGCTCACAATTTGTACTGCATTTCTTGCAATTTGTACTCATTTTTCAGAAAAGCTGGAGGAAAGCTGCCTTGTTACTGTGTGTCTAGGGCTGAAGACCAGAGACTGCTGAGCGTGCGTGCTTCACTACAGGCCTGTGGACAGGGCTCCTGACTTAGGACGGCGATGTTACGAAGTGATGAAAGATGATGAGCTGGGTCCTAAGCTGTTGACTAAGTATCAAGAGATGATGAAAAGGAAGATGTACATTTTATTTTATATTTTTAAATTTATTTATTTTATTTATTTATTTTTGGCTGTGTTGGGTCTTCGTTGCTGCGTGCGGGCTTTCTCTAGTTGCGGCGAGCGGGGGCTACTCTTCGTTGCGGTGTGCGGGCGTCTCATTGCGGTGGCTTCTCTTGTTGCAGAGCATGGGCTCTAGGCATGTGGGCTTTAGTAGTTGTGGTGCACGGGCTCAGTAGTTGTGGCGCACGGACTTAGTTGCTCTGCGGCACGTGGGATCCTCCCGCACCAGGGTTCGAACCCGTGTCCCCTGCATTGGCAGGTGGATTCTTAACCACTGCGCCACCAGGGAAGCCCAGGAAGATATACATTTTATCATCTGTCCTTTAAGAAAATTTCAGGGGCTCCATAGGATGAGAAAAGTCTATCACAACTAACTTAACTTACATTTAACACATACTTTTTCACTGAGTTCAAATAAAAGAGAGGCTTTTTGACATGTTAACAAGTTTCCCTCAGTTTGTACTCTTGCTATTTGCCATATTTCCTCCCGGTCACTCTGAAGTGAGACTTCCTGCAGAATGTGCTACCTATGTGGAGTCTGAAATGAATTAGAGTTGGTAAAACAAAGGGAGGTAGGGTTAAGAGAAAGAAAATTCCAGATACAGGACACCGCATGCGCAAAGGCACAGAGGTGCAGGCCCACAACCTTTCGGGAACTTCAGCTATTTCAGAGTGGCTGGAGCACAGACTGAGTAGGAAGGTGCCTGGCGCAGATAATGAGGATGTGCCACCTGAAGGGATCTAGACAATCTATAGAATCGGGAGCCACCGAAGAGTTTTAAGTGAGAGTAACGTGCTCATATTTGAAATCAGAATAATCTCTCGGATGGTGGAATGGAGGCCACGTTAGAATGGAGATGACACTGGAGGCAGGAAAACAGATCACGAGAGTACACAATTAGCTAGTAAGGAGGTGACAAGGGCATGTGTTATGGGCTGAATTGCAGCCCCCTAAAATTCCTATGCTGATGTCCCAGCTCCTAGTACTTCAGAATGTGATTCTATTTGAAGACAGGGTCTTAAGAGACAGCCACTGGTCTCAGAAGAAACCAACCCTGCTGACACCTTGATCTCAGACTTCTAGCCCCAGAATTGTGGGACAATAAATTTCTGTTGTTGAAGCCATCCCATCTGTGGCATTTGTTATGCCAGACTATGACAGCCTGGATCAAGGATGGTGAGCAGGAAGAAACCTGAGACAGACTTGGGTGGTAGAATACCCAAACTCTGGTGACCAGCTGGTATAAGTGGTCAAGAAAGAAGTTGATTTAGAGGATCCTGGTATGGGTAACTGGGTAGATGGCCATATCATGGACCAAGAAAAGTAATACAAGAAAAGAGAAAGATCGGCAGTTCTGAGGTAAAAGACAACATCAAGCATTCACAACATGTGGAGTTCAGTAGGATGTGAAGACATGGGCCTGGAATTCAGAAAACAGGACTGAGATCAAGGCAGGGAACTGGAAGTCCTCCACGTGGAAGTGGAGGCTGTGAATGAAATCTCCCAGAGGAAGTACACTGGTGTAAAGGAGAATATTGGAAGGAGGATGCATCCAGTGAAGGAGATAGAAAGGGATGCATAGGTAGGACCGGACCCAGGAATGACGACTGTCACAGACATCAGTGGAAAAGGGTGTTCAAAGAGGGAGTGGTCATCAGGGTTGAATGTTGAAAAGAGCTCAGAGACTTAAGATTATCCATTGAATCTGTCAATTAGGAGCTTATTGGTGACCTCAGCAAAATTATTCAGTAGAGCTGTCAGAGGTGAAAGCCATGCTGCACTGAGTTGGCAAGTAAAGAGATTGGGGGTAAATGAAAACGGCAAGCACAGATCACTCTTGCAAGAAGCTTGGCTAAGTTGGAGCTGGAGGTGATGCAGGGCTCAGGGTGGGTTTTCTCATCATCATCATCATCATCATCAGTAGCGGTGGTACTGGCAGTGGTGGAGGAGGAGGGGCGGGGGGAATAGTACTACTGAGCAGGTAGGTGGTCACATCCTAAGGTCAGAGGGTGCTGGGCCTGCCTCTCTGACATGTTATTTCTTCAAGATGAAATCAAACATCATCTTTACAATGAGTTGTTCTAACTCCCATTTGGGGTGGCTGATTTGGATTAGAGTAATTTGCTGTTCAAAATATGGTCATGGGTGCAGGCAGCCCATTGGTGGAGAATCCCTCATAGATTTCTCTGCAAGGTGAGATAGATTATATTCATTTGATATCATGAAGGGGTAAGTTGGGTCAGGGGAAAAATAAGAGGGGGACAGGAAATCAAGAAGCAGGTGAAGAGGAACTTTATCCCCTGGCAACACCTGTCGTGGCTGAAGCGAGGTGAATTCGAGTCCCTTGCTATGCATTTACTCTCCCACCAGACTGCAAGTTCCCTGCCTGCAGCAGTAAGTTACCTAGAGCACCCACACAGTGCCAGGCACCTAGAAGGAGCCCAATCAATTCGGAATGAGAGCTCTACCATGGCCCTACCATGTAGAGATCATGGCCCTAGAGCTAGGTCTTCATGCCCTGATGCCCAGTCCTGCCCACAAGGCAAGAAATGAGCCCAGTGAGTATCCACACCTGGATGTCTACATCCTCTCACAAGACTAGGATAGGTCAGGGAGGGATGTGTAACTGAGACGGTGAGAGACCACCTCTCCGGGTAGATCCCAAATTCTTTCTGAGTGAAATCAAGGTTACATCTAGGGAAATAGGGGAATGAGGCCAAGAAGAGGGTTTTAAAAGGCAGAATAAAGCAAACTGGATGGGGATAACATTTAACATAGGAAATCTGAAAACAATTCAGAACCAGGTGGCTATGAAATGTTTGTTAAGGGTTTAAGGTGCACATTATCTTATTTCATTTATAATCAGGACACCTTTCCCCACAATTTAGAATCTCTAAAATTGTGGTGCATCTTACAATAACTGGTATCTTAGCACTGTCATAGCTTAATGGGCAGAATTTTTTTTCATTAGTGGTACATGATATGAGGGTGCCTGAGAATCAATAGTGTCTTAAACTTCATGATGTGGTATTTTACTCTATGAAAGGCTATGGCAGTTGTTTTGATCTGCTGCGTTAAAGTACTCAGCTTATGTGACAAAGCGAGAGAGTGGCACGGACATATATACGCTACCAAACATAAAACAGATAGCTAGTGGGAAGCAGCCGCACAGCACAGGGAGATCAGCTCGGTGCTTTGTGACCACCTAGAGGGGTGGGATAGGGAGGGTGGGAGGGAGGGAGACGCAAGAGGGAAGAGATATGGGGACATATGTATATGTATAACTGATTCACTTTGTTATAAAGCAGAAACTAACACACCATTGTAAAGCAATTATACTCCAATAAAGACGTAAAATAAATAAATAAATAAATAAAAGTACTCAGCTTTAGCGATGGGTAAACTCTAAGTACTATCTCAACAAAAGAGTATCTCAAAAGGCACCTCTTCACATATTAAGTCACTGAGTAACTATTTTGAGAGCCCAACTGTGCACTTTAGTTGATCACTCCCAAAACAGTGAGCAGGAAGAACTCTAACTCACAGAAAGCTCTGTTACGCTGCATCGTGAGTAACAACATTCAGGACCCAAATCTCAGGAATAAAAAGAGCCTGATTATGACCATTTTCTGTTCAATTGGTTCTACATTTGTAATTAAGTCTGTGCCTTCTCTCCAACACTGTGGAATGTTGATGACTTACTACATGGGTCAGAGGAAAAAGACTTGAGACTCTATTTCAAAAGATAGGAGGAAAATTCTAGCTTGCAGTCGGGACAGACTCTGAAGAATATTTTGAGACAGTCGTCTTTCACCAGATGAACCCTGTGGTAACTGTGGTATTACTGGGGGTTGGTAATGCTTTCAGTGTTTACAAGGTCAAATCTAAATTCATATACTGGAAATGTGTTCTATTTTCACTGCTGAATACGGGCTGCCTCAATTTATTTGCTTATTTTTAAATGCGTCTTCTGGCCTTTAGAAGCTATTATTTACATAAAGGTAGTTCTGAACTTTACAAACATGTTGGATGCTACCTACTGTCTACATATTTTAAATAAGGTTAGATATGTACAAAGCAACAACCTATATCCAAAATAAGAAAATGAAAGATGGAAATCATTGCCAAACGCCTTCCTAAATCATATTTTAAAAGAATCATTTTCACAGATTTGTTTTTATCATACTGAATTAAAATATACTTTCTTAAAATATTAAACCATGTGAATATCTAAATCTATTTTCAATGTTTTATACAAAGAGTATGGAGAACAATTTTTAGAGCAATCAATAGGTCTACTTTGGGCAGTTATTTTATTTAATGATTATTACAACCCAGTGTCTGTTTTTTAAAATTGACCTAAGAGACAATCTAAAAATGTGAATATTTACCTTAACCTTCTTTAAGATCTAAATTCACTTTTCATCTTGGCTTTTCTCATTTTCACCTTGTACCTGATTACTTTACAAGGCATATGTCTCTTTCTTCCTTTAATTGCTTTTTGTACCTCCTTTTTCATTCTTTACAAACTTGCCTGTTGTTAAGCAACGTGCATAACATTAGGGTACACATTCATTATTCTAGAACACTGTCTACTCGGTATTATTTTCCTCTATTCCTTTACCTCATTTGAATTGACCTAAACTGCACTTTCTGCTTTCTTTTGACATTTCTTTCTGTCAAAACATGTTCCCCCATCTTCCTGTCCTTTGATCACCACTCAATAGCTATTGTATTCAATATTTAGCCCCATGTTTTTCTGTTCTCCATTGTTTTTGTTAGGCTCTGGTGGACAGGCTCATAGCATATGGCTATTTTCCTCCTTAGTCTACTCTGCCTTACTTCTTTCTTTTGTATTTAAAGACATTAGAAAGACATCTCTTATGAAATTTAGGTCACTTCCTATTATTTTCCTTTTATGACTTTTGCTCTTCCAGATGTTGGTTTTTTCAGGACCACAGCACCTGTTCTGCTCTCTTCCTCATCTTACTGTAGTGATTATAATACTGACTATGGTATAATCCTATGAAGCCACTTCACTTACCCAACTTAAATTTGTTCTATTTTTCAATGACCTACGATGCATTTAATTTATTTAGCTATGGGAAGCTGCCCAAAACAAAAAGTTCCCCCAGAAAACCAAGAAACAAAACAAAACACCAAGCACGTCAATTACTTACATATACCATAATTTTCTTTTACATATGTGTCTGAATAAATATTTTTGAAGAACACAACGAGCACACTTTACCTTTACCAAACCAAGCTAACTTGTAGCCTAACTTGTACTGCTGGGCTCATATAGATTCTCGTTCCTATTATTATTCTTGAAAACAATGATTTCTAAGTAGAGTGTGGACGGGTTTATGACACGGGCTACCTGATATTCAGCTTGACTTACTCTGGTCATAACCTTATAAGGTCTTGCTTTTCTAATTGTAAAAAGAAAAAAGTGATGATTCTTCACCTACTGTAACACAGGGATGTTACAGAGTTACAGAATAAGTTTAAGCAAGATTCAGTATGGATAAACTCTCTGGAACAAAGCTGTTCTATCAGAAATGTCAGAGATGTGTATGGGTACACATGTTAATATTAGTATATCCTCTTTCACATCTGGCCTATTAATACTTTTCGAGTTCTATTTAATCTAAACTTTGCAAGTATACCCTTAATATTTATTTGTATGACTCCTGTCTCTTGAATACTGGACTGCACAGTCAGATGAGAAGGCTCAAATTAATTGACCTCATAGTCAAAGGTTCTTACTATATTTCAAATCGATCCTAAACTGAGAATTGGCTTCCATTTTATTTTCTGTTGAAGGTGGTTTATAATAAGTTGAAAAATAACAGTGGAAACTAAATAATAAACCGGAAAAAAATGTTAATCACTTAAATGATAAAAACATGCCAGCTATGTCTGTCTATAAACTCTATGGCTTATTGAGAGGCAGCTAGTGTAGTTGTTAAGAGTATAGGTTTTGGAGTCAATCAGCTTGGTTCTCTGGACTATTTCATTAAAATGAAAGCGAATAAAACTTATGGAGCAGCAGAACATAGTGGCTAAGAAGGTAAGCTTGAAAATTTAGAAGGAAATGCACCGAGTTAAGGACAGTCAAGGTAATTCTGAAGAAATTACAAAGCTCTAGGACTTATACTACTAGATATCAAGACTTATTATAAAGCCATATAATTAAGAGAGTGTGGTATTGGCACAAGGATAGACAAATAGATCACGGCAAAATAACATAGAGTTGATACTACAGTCTCTCAAGTCTGAAGTCAGTCTAGAGGCAGAATTCCTTCCTCCTCAGGGAATCTCAGTCTCTCTCTTTTTTTTTTAATGGCCTTTAACTGATTAGATGAGGCCCACCCACATTAGGAAGGGTCCTCTGCTTTACTCAAAGTCTACTGATTTAAATGTTAATCACATCTTAAAAACATCTTCACAGCAACATCTAGACTGGTGTCTGATGAAAAACTGGATACCACAGACTAGCCAGGGCCACACATAAAACTAACCATCACACTTGCATAGGCAAAGAATAAGATAAGACCAAAAAAAGCATGAATCATAAAAAACTGATAAATTGGACTTCATCAAAATAAAGAACTTCTGTCTTTAAAAGCAAATGTTAAGAAAATGAAAATGAAAGTCACAGACTGGGACCTGTATCTGGAATATACAGAATTCTCTTACAACTCAGTAGTTTAAAAAAAAAAATTTAAATATAAGCAAAAGATTTTAACATACCCTTCATTACAAAGGTGTAGATGGCGAACAGAACACAAAACAATTGTTTAAGCCATTAGTCATTAGGGAAGTACAGATTAAAATCACAATGAGATACCACTATACACCTATTAGAAATGGGTAAAAACAAAACAAAAAATTAATAATACCCAGTGCTAGTAACAATGGACAGCAAATGGCAGTCTCATATTCTGCTAGCGGGAATGCAAAACAGTAAAGTCGATTCAGAAAAAGTTTCCCAGTTTCTTTATAAAATTAAAACATATACCTACCATGTGGCTCAGAAATCACACTTATTAACTCAAAAGAAATGAGGATAAATATCCAAACAAAAACCTGAACACAAATGTTTATATAGCAGTGTCATGCATAATCACTCCAACTGGAAACAACCCAGTGTCCATTAGCTGGTGAACAGATAAACTGGTACATCTGTACAACAGAATGTGACTCAGCAGTTAAAAGGAATTAACCCCTGATATGTGCAATGGCATGGATGAATTTCATATGCATTATGTAAAGGGAAAGAAGCCTGAGACAAAAAATTACAAACTGTATGATTCCATTTACATGGCATTCTGGAAAAGGCAATAACATAGGGGCAAATTATCATCATCATCATCATCGTCGTCATCGTCAGTAGTGCCAGAGACTGGGAGTATAGGGAGGGAACTGAGAGGGAAATAAATATTTTATATGTCGATTATGGTGCTGGTTACACAACTGTATACATGTGTCAAAACCCACATGACTATGATACAACTATTAATGGACAATTCTACAGTCTGTAAACTATACCTTAATAAACCTGACTTTACAATATTGGCAGTGAAAGCCAAAAAGATGAAAAAAAATCACATTAGGATGAAACTTAGTGGGGGAAGAAAAATTGAAATACGAGTTCTAAAAGAAAGGATGTAAAATTTCAAATTGGTAAAGAACTTTTTCACATAATTTTAAATGCTTGTTCACACTTTTTTTTTTTTTTTGCGGTACGCGGACCTCTCACTGTTGTGGCCTCTTCCGTTGCGGAGCACAGGCTTCGGACGCAGAGGCTCCGGACGCGCAGGCTCAGCGGCCATGGCTCACGGGCCCAGCCGCTCCGCGGCATGTGGGATCTTCCCGGACCGGGGCACGAACCCATGTCCCCTGCATCGGCAGGCGGACTCTCAACCACTGAGCCACCAGGGAAGCCCTGTTCACTCATTTTTGAAAGAAAAATAACGACTGTCAAATCACTGTGGTATGTAAGTTCCACCTGATACACTTAACAGTGACATAACAGCTTTATTTTTAAATGTCAGTGTTTATAATACACTGGAAATTATATGCTTTGCAACCATTAAACTTACTTTGAAAAGTTTTAGCTATCATTCTAAAAATGCACAAGGAAATGCATAGTTTTTAAGACTCCTTTTAGAGAAATACAAAGACTCCTGCTCTAGAAGATAGCTTCCCCCAAACTCTGCCACAGATGGTTTGCAGGTGTGGTGGGATACTGAGCTCCAAAGTCTCTTGGGCAGGCAGGCTGTTTGCCTTGAGCTAAAAGCAACTTGTCTGTTTACCTAATGTGCTTTTATTAATACTCTCATTGTCTCTGAATGCAATAAGGTGAAAGAGATTGTAAGACACTGTCCTAGAGAAATTCTTGCACATGAGTACAGATGGAATGATACAAGAAAACCTACTGCAGTTAACTGAAATACTGAATAACTGAACAACTTAAATGTCCATCCACAAGCAAATGGATAAATAAAATGCAGAATTACCTTTCAGTGAGATTTTACGTAGCAGTGACAATGAATGAGCTACAAGAGCTCTATGTATCATTATGATGAATCTCAAAAATTTAATGTTGAATGAAAAACATCAAGGTCATGATTACATACAGTATGACACCATGTACAAAACATTTGAAAACATGCAAAACAAGATAATGGATTGTTTGTGAATAAATATCTACGCAGTCATACTAAAACATGCACAAGATTGATAAATACCAAAATATAGATCATATGGTTCTCTCCAGAGAGAAAGGGTAAGAAATCAGGGAAGGATGCATAGGGGTTTTCAACTCTTTGTGTAACATTTTATTTCTTAAAAAATCTGAAATAAATATGGCAAATGTTAATACTGAAGAAAGTTAAGTAGCTGAAATGCAAGTGTTACATTATATTACTATCTATGCTGTTCTGTGTTTAAAATATTTCCAATGGACACACACAAAAATGAAGTATGTATTTGGTATCCTAAAATTTGGCAGGAGTTCTGGTTTATTGTAGATGTCGTGATTTATAACAGATACAAAATCTTCAGAGTCTGAAGAATCAGAAAACTTGATCAAGCCTAGAGATTAAATATACACGTTATTAATTTTCTAGTTAGCTAATTAGAGGAAACTAGACCCAAGGCCAGTCTGGACATCCTCCTGAAGTTCTAAGAAACTTAAAGAAAATCTGATGCACTTGAATTGGTAAAGATCGAAAATTATATCTAACATAAATAACTTACTTTTCTGTAGTCTTTAATAAATGAATTCATTGATTCATCCGACAAGAACTGAATGACCATGTGCTCTGTGCTAACTTGAATATCCAGAGGAATCAAGACAGAACAGACGCATCGCTGCTCTCATGGAACTTTATAGCCAAGTGTAAGAAACAGACAGTGATCAAACAAAGAAAGAAGATCGTCTCAGAGATTGGTTAAGTGCCATAAATGATATAAAACTGGGTAGTAGAGATTTATTGTTTGGGGGAAGGAGGGATAAGGTGAAGCCACTTCGGATACAATAGGCCTCTCTGATGATGCAATGTTTAAACAGGGAACCATAGTGCAAAGACCCAGAATAGAAGGTAGCAAATGTCTTGAACAACCAGATGCGTGGGACCGCATAAGCATAACAAAATAGACGTAAGCTTTACCAAGCCTATAGAAATACAAGGATATTTATCCTCAGGTAGTAGTTTAAAAGTTTTACAATTTTTTTAAAGCAGTTAAAACTAGAAATACCTTGTTTCCTATCCAGGAGCACTTTAAGTATCACACCTCAGTCATCTAGCTTGACTTCTTATCTGGTATTTCAGTAAAAATAGTACTTTGGTATTATACTGAAATAAAATAACACAGAATAAAATAACAAGGAATCCTCAAGGTACTTTCTGAATGACACCAGTAAAAATCAACCTTTTTCTAACATATGTACCGACCATTTAGAAAAGATAACAGACTGTAAATATATTCTTGGGAACAGATGTTATGGAATAAAGCAAGCAAGCTAAGGCAGGGATCAAAAAAGCAGGTGACAATGAACAGTAAAATAATATTACAGTAAGACATTAAACATCTGTATCATATTTCAGCACATGTGTTAACACTCAAACTTTTCTTGAAGCTATAATGTATTTTCTTGGGAATGGATATAGTGAACAGTGGATCTCTTCACTTCAATCAGAAAAAAATAATCTAAAGTAGACTTACAGAGAGGCAAGCTCTATCAGCTATATTAGTTATCAGCTATATCCCAGATGGCCATCTAGGGGTATTTAAAGACCACTACCTAAGTCATTGTCTAATATACTGAGGTAGACAATGTGGTTAATACAATGAGAATTACAAGGAAGGAAATAAAACAGAAAATGCTGTCCTGTCTTTGTTCATAAACCATGATGCAGTGATACCTTCCCTGTTTGCAGTTCTAATTGCTACATCTCAGAAGATGCCAAAAGGAGGTATAGAAAGAACAGTGGAACTAAAATTAGTGGTCAAGAACCAGACAAGCCTTCTGTAGGAAGATGGAAAAACAAGAAGAATTCAGATCCTCTAATCCAGAAACAGAAAGGCTGAGGAAAGCCTATGAGATCAGGAAAGGTTTGCATATGATAATTAGAATGATTTTCCAAATCTGAAAATTAAGAGCCATGAAACAACACTGAAGATTAAAAGAGGTCATATGGGGACAATTTCTTTGAATCATAGCTGTATGGAAATGTATAAAACATCTTATCCATGAGGTGGAACAAAATGAAAATAATTTTTAAAAATCAATAAAGTGTTTGATAAATCATGGATTCTGAAGCCTGCGTTTGAATCCTGACTTTCTACTTATTAGCTGTGCAACACTGGACAAGTTTCTTAACCTCTCTGTGTCTCAGTTCCTCATCTAAGAAATGGTTGTTGTGAGGATGAAATGAATAAAGAACAGTGTTTGACACATAGCAAATGCTTTAAAAACTTTAGTCATGACTCCATGTGCAGAAAAGAGTTAACATAGCTGTCCTGATGGCCATACTGCTTACAAGGATGGCCCTTGACTGGCCTCCCACCAACATTAAGTCATAAGAGCGGATCACTGTGCTGAAAACTCTTTGTGCAACAATATGGTTTGTGCTGAACCCCTGCTTTCCTTCTGGGAGTCTGGAATTTTGGTACATGCCAGGCAGAGAATGCCTACGTGATCATCCCACAATAAAAATTCTGGGTGCTGAGTCTCTAATGAGCTTCCTTGGTTGGCAACATTTCACACATAATGTCACAACTTGTTGGAGGAATTAAGCACATCCCGTGTGACTTCACTGAGAGCAGACCCTCGGAAGCTTGCCCCTGGTTTCCCCAAGACTGAGCCCCGTGTGCCTTTCCCTTTGCTAATTTTGCTTCATATCCTTTCACTGTAACAAATCATAGCCGAAAGTACAGTTACATGCTGAGTCCTTCCAGCGAATCATCAAAGCTGGTGGTGGTCCTGGGGCCCCATCAACACACTCAGACATAGATTATTATTAGCAATTATTTTACACTAGGTATAAGTATAGTAAAAAAGGCATTTTAATAAATCTGGAAGTCAAGTTCAAGAAAAGAGACTTTTAGATATAACATCTTGATGAAAATAGAAAACATTGTATTGTTTCTTTTCATAAATAATGGATGAAAAAAACAAGTTGAGATTCAATAGCATGTTCATTCATTTATACCGCTATTTCCTGATAATATGCTTTTATGTAACATGAAAATAAATATTTAGCTGTTACACCTTTCTAAATGACATTCAAGACAAGAACAATAAGTGGTCAAAAATACTTGGGTACATCCTTCAAATAACAATAGAAGATACAGCATAACTAAAATGCCAGCATCACTAAACTGTAGGAATGCACCACTGATTTTATATATTTTCATCATCTCTTACAAGTAAGTGGTTAGTCTTCCCCAAAACTTAATAAATCCAATGTTCTGCCCAATAAATCTAAATGTTCTGTCTAAAAAATCAATATCTGGAAAAGAGAATTTAGAAAGAAAAGCCTGAGAGAAAAAGTATTTAATAATTCATGTGAGTTTCTATTTTTGGATAATCAGACCAATTCCCCCACTGAAAAAAATGAAAATGGTAAATAAGATACTAAAACAAAACTACCTTAAAGGCACTGAGTTAAAAAGATAGTGGGGCCAGGCCATATTCTTGAGGCAGCTTGAATCCAAAGAGGTTAGTGGAAACTCGGCATCCCAAGGCCACTTTTGCCTTGGGGTGTCGGTCCATATCTGAACTTGAGCTTTGGTTTCATGGCTTCATGGGAGAAGAGGCCAGGAGTCAAGATCCAGGGCTTGCCCAACATGGATCATCTCATAGGATAACTTTCCCACGTTAAGCTGATACCCAAAGGGTAAGATGGAAGTTGCCTTGAGCAAAGAAGTAAACGAAAAATAAAAGAAAAAATGATAAGCTATCTCTGAAAGGTTATGGCTAATTGATTGCCCTCATGTAGACTGGTACCCTGAATCTGAGCAAACCTTGAGTGGGTACAACAATTTCAACCTGTGAACTTGTTTTAACATGGTCTTGTACTGATAGTACACACACACACACACACACACACACACACACACACACACACAAATATCTTAAGTAAAATATTAGCAAACTGAATCCAACCGTGTATAAAAAAAAAATAGCATGACCAAATTACATATACACACACATATGTATAAGCCATTCAGCACATTAACAGATTAAAGTAAAAAAACAATATCATCTCCTCGATAGAGAAAAAGCATGTAATAAAATTTAATGCCCATTCTTGACAGAAACTTTTGTGCTAGACTAGGGAGGAACTTCTTTAATCTGACACAGTATCTAATTATAAAACATCTATAGCTATGATCAAAGTAAGTGATAAAATGTTGAAGTCTTTCCCCCTGAGTCTGGGAACAAGATATTATCAACACTGGAAGTACTAGCCAGTGTAGTTAAGTTCAGAAAAAGAAATTAAAGGCATAGGATTGGAAAAGAAGAAAGAAGATGTTACTATTTTCTACTGGTATCATAATCTTCTTAGAAACACCTTTAAAAATCTACAGATAAATTTAACAAGGTTACTAGATATAAGATTGATATACAAAAATAAATTACATTTCTATTTGTTTCTGTAAGTAATTAAAAAACAATTTTAAAAGCTACCATTTTAATACCAACAAAACTATAAAATACCATATTATAAACTCCAAAATTGCTAAGAGATTAAATCTTAATTGTTTTCACCACAAAAAAGAAATGATCATTATGTTACCTGAGAGAGGTGTTAGCTAACACTAAGGCAGTGATCATACTGCAAGATATAAATGCATCAAATCAACATGTTGTACAACTTATACAACATTATATGTCAATTACATCTTAATAAAAAACTATAAAATATGTAGGAATAAATCCAACACAAAAAGAGAAAAACCTATTTGCAATATAGAGTAGTGATTAAAAGCACAAACTCTATACACAGGCACCTTGGTTTAGAAACCTGCCTCTGACATTTACTAGTTGTAGGATCTTGGGCAAGTCAATTAACCTCTAGGTGCCTCAGTTTCCTGTGTGAAATATCCCATATTACTAGGATTACCTCATAAGGTTGTTAGGAAGACTGAATACAAAGTAACAGAATGAGGCCTGGCACACAGGAAACCCTTAAGAGTGCTTTAGAAAGTGACAACCGTAATCATTATGATGATGATACTGGTAGTGTGATGGTGTAGAATATTATAAAACTTTTCTGAAAGGCTTTAAAGAATACTTAATTAAATGGAAAATATACCATAATCATGGATAGGTAGGCAATATCAATAAGATGTCAATTCTCCAGAAAATCTGCAGACTCAATGCAATGTTAATTAAAATGTGAACAGGGTTTTTGCCTCTCAATAAGCCAGTTTTGGAATTTAAAACAAAAGACTCCATACAACCAATACACTGCTGCAGAAGAGAAGTAAAGAGGGAGAGTAGCCCTACAGATATTAAGATTTTATGAGAACAATGTGGCATTGGTGCAGGGATAGGTTAAGTGACCAAAGGAACAGAATAGAAAATTCATAAACAAAGGCAGAACGGCAGAGCTGTAGAGAAAAGAGGGCAGTCAATAAAAAGAGCTGAAAATATTGGTTATCCATATGGAAAAAAAGTGAAATTAGGTTCCCACACACACACACACTATGCCATACTAAAAAATCAACTCCAGAAGAATTAAGGACTTAATTTACAAGAGCAAAACTTTAAAAATTATGAAGAAAATATGAGTATTTCTCTGACCTTGAGATAAGAAGGGGTTTCTTAAATAAGATACAATCACTCTACTACAAAAAAATTTATAAATTCAAACAAATTAAATTTGATTTATATTCCAAAAAAGATACCTGAAGAAAGTGAAAAGATGAGCAACAAACTGGGAGAAGACATTTGTTAACTGACAAAATATTTGCCCCAAGAACATATATAAAGAACAGGTTCAAATCAACAGAAAATGCAGCAGCAAAAAAATGGGTAAAAATGACAGACATATTTACAATTTACAGACAGACAATATACAGATATATAACAAACATGAAGAGATATGATAGATGAATCATTATTAATCAGGGAATACAAATCAGGCCCATGATGAGTTATTATGCCCACTCCACTAGAAAAGATTAAGAAGTCTGACAATACCAAGTCTTGAAGAAGATACAGGTCAACAGACTCTCTCACATACTGATGACTGGAGTGTAAATTAATACAAATGATTTGGAAATATCATTTGGTATTATAATATTTTGGCACTAAGTAAATATGCCACTTTGGAATAATTTACCGTAACACTTAGCTTATTTATACAACCTGCTGGAAAGACTAGCATGTAAACACTAGATAAATAAGGAAGGAAAACAGTGTACATTACTTCCATAAAACTAATTTAAGGAAGTATGATAAACAGTTCTTTTGATGCTAAGTAACTAAAAATATGCCAGCAACAAAAAAGCCAAATGCATGGAAACCTATCAGTCAAGGAAATCAAGCTGTAAAAATACACACCAACTTCATATAAAAATAGACAGTAAAGCCATGATTCTATAACATATATACTACAGACAGAATGTTTGTATTCTCCCAAAATTCTTATGTTGAAACCTAACCTGCAAGGTGGTGGTATTAGGAGGTGGGGACTTTGGGAGATGATTAGGTCATGAGGGTGGAACCCTCATGATTGGGATTAGTGTCCTTATAAATGGGACCCCAGAGAGCTCCCTTGCCTCTTCCACCATGTCAGGACACAATGAGAAGACAGCTGTCTGTGAACTAGGAAGCAGGCCTTCACCGGACACGAATCTGCCAGCACCTAGATCTTGGACTGCCCAGCCTCCTGAACTATGAGAAATAAATTTCTGTTGTTTAAGCCACCCAGTCTATGGTCTTCTACTACAGTAGCCCAAATGGACCAAGACACCACTGCAATGGAGAGCACATTACGCTGTGGCTGAGAGACCTTGTTCTTAACCTTGATTTTACGCCCATCTCGGTGTGCAACCTTGGGTGGATTATTTAAACTCGGATGTGTAAAATAAGAGACTGTACCAAGTGTTCTTGAAGAATCTTTTTATTGGTGTCTATAACCCTATAAGAAACTTTTTATCAAGAATTAGTAAAATCGTGATGTAATTTCCTTATATAAGTAGCATGATATTTAATCCAGACTCAAGTGCCTTTGGATAATAACAATGTCCACAAGCTCTGAGGAGAGAATGAAGCATTAATACAGCATTACTATAGGATTAGTTAAAAGAAAAAGTTGTTTTCCACACACAGAGTTTCCAAGTGGTAGATGAATTTGCTTTTTGGTAGATCAGAGGTGTTTTATGGTATAGCCTATTAACTACACGGAGGGAAAAAAATCATAATTTAAGTATTAAGATTTAAACATGAAGCATTAAATTCTATAATGTCAAAGAATCTGAAGAGTAACATAAATCTTGCAGAAACAGTGTTCAAAGAGCTTAATATAAAATAGGAAAGATTAGCAGTTGTTCAAAGACAATCTAAATACTTTCAACAGGCAGAAAACATAAGATCCTATTAGTATGCTCAAGTGATACTACCCACATTTTCTATATAATTTTAGACTTTGGACATGCCAAAGTCTATAAAAGAGAAAGTCCTCTGATATCCCAGATATATGTCAAAAGATACCCTAATAAAAAAATGAAAATATAAGCCACAAACAGGTAAAATTTTTTATGACTCATAAATGAAAAAGGATTAGTACTGAGAATATATAAAGAACCCCTATAGATTAACATAAAAGAGACAACTCAATATTAATATGTGGGCCAATAATATAAATAGGCAATTGACAGAACAGGAAACTCAAATGGCTAGCAGACATGATGCTGAACTTTACTAGTAATCAGGGAAATTAAAATGACAATAAAATGCCATTTCACACTCATCAGCTTGGCAAAAACTACAGAGTTTGATAACAAGTGTTGATGAGGATATGGATAGAAAGGAATTCTGATGCACTGATAAGAGAGAACGTGAAAGACCACTTAGGGAGCAAGTCGGGTTACAGATCAGCATGGCTCTGACCCTGCCATTCCACTCCTATGTATATGTGCTCTACAGGATAGCTCCCACATGTGGACAAGGAGACACTAGCACATCTGCGATAATAACAAATGAGTCTATCAACAAGAGAATGGATATATAAATTATGGGACACTTATATAATAGAAAAAAATGTTCTGGGGAAAACTTCCCTCTCCCTGTCTATTTCCATGCAGAGGGACCTCTGTTGGAGTAACATTCCCAGCCTCTCTCCACCTCCCCACTCATTCCTCCTAGAGAAATAACTGGTGTCCACTTCTTCTTTTCTCTGTAAGAGGCACCTGACCGTGTGGGGCATACACAGTGCTCTGCTCCCCAGTGCTATGGGGGCAGAGCTCAGGTGGGGAGTCCCAGGCTAACTGCACAGCCTGTGATTAGAAGGGTAAACCTTCTATTTAATCCTGGCTGCATACTAGCAAGCCTGTCCCTCCAATGGAGCTATCTCACAAATAAAGCTGATATTTTTATCTACCACTCTCTAACACTTGCATCTATTCCTCAATTTATTCTAGACGGCAAGAGAGGGTGCTAGTTACTGTACCTCCTCAGGCTTCAACAGAATACTATACAGCAGGGAAAATAATTGAAAGGTACCCGTATCAAGGGGGCTAAGTCTTTAAACCATAGTAAGAGAAAAGGCAATGTGCATTTATGTAAGCTTGAAAGATAAAACAATACTATGTATTATTTAAAATACATAAATCTGTATCATAAAATATAAAGACATACATGAATGATTTTAAAAATTCAGGACAGTGGTTATCTCTGGGGCAGAGGAAGGGAAATGCAACCAGGCAGGGTTACCCAGTGGGCTTCTCCATCATGTTTGGAATGGAATGCTTTGTTTCTCAATCTGGGAGGAACATACATATTTTTTTCAGCCTCAAATATTTCAAATACACACACACACACACACACACACACACACGCACGCACACACTTACATACCACATGTACATCTACAAGAGAATAAGCAGCAGAGCTGGAGAAGCTACAAGAACTGCCTGAAGTGGCCTGCCCTGTTAGTCAGGCCTGGCCAGCTCTTTTCCAGACCCCCTGGAACCAAGCCAGTGGGAGGAGGGATTGTCCATGCCTGGAGATGGATGCTAAATGTAGTCCTGGCTTCTACAGTGTTATTCTAAACAGGAGGAAAATCTATTAAACCACAGAATCAGTGACAGTTAGAAAGGATAAAGCAAAGCAAGAATCCAAGGAGTGGAATTACTAGCAGCAAACCATTGAAAGGCTTCTAGAACTTACTTTTGCTAGAATGACACCTAAACTATTGCCTTTTAAAAAAATCTTTTTATTAATTATCTCTAAAGGAAGATTCAATAACTGCTCTTAGTAATGCATCTCAATGTCTTATAAATCACTAGAAAGTTTAATTCAGTGGAAATTTTCAGTCAGTATATTATGACTACATATGGTCTGAAGATGCACAGAAAGGAGATAATCTGTATTATTTCCTGATTCCCTAGGCTAATCAGACACTCTGAATCATCACCATAATAATAGAACAAAGTCTGCAAATTTGTGTTGCTTCATTTAAAAGAACATACATATTTTAAACTTTCATATATATTTTATTAAATTGTTAATTTTTAACAACTTATTTCTCCCAGAAGAAAGGTATTTAAATGATAAATTCTTTTTAGCCTGATGCACACGCAGGCCTCAAAATCCCATATTTTTTTCTTGTCTTGTATCTCCAATGAAGAGGAACAAATGAAGACTATGTTAACGTTACAAATCACTGACATTTAGACTAGATATTCGGTCCTTAGTACACGTTACGATTTGCAACCTAGGGGTAAATAAGATGTTAGAAAAGGTAGCTGACCACCGACTGAAATAATAGATAGAGTGCAGGAAAGTTGCTTTCCAACGAAAGCCTATCACATTTTCTGCTGCATCAGTCTATAACTGCCCGGTAGACTCATCAGTTTCTTGTGCCCAGCATGGACTCAGAAACTATCTACTGAACTGATTCACTGATAATTAGAAAGAAACATGGGAAGACGGTGAGGATCCAGGAGAGGATACTACAGCCCACAAGCATGACTTTGTGTACTAGGAATGCTCAGAAAACCTACACATCTTGAGGACTCGAACATCTTTCTTTAACCCTTCATCTCCCTGTTTACAAGGTATAGAAACATAAATATATAATATTTATACAATATGCTGAGATATGGTATGATACAACACAGCATAGAGAATAAAATAATACAGCACCATATGGGGCAGCACCCATGAATAATCCATTATCTTGCCCCCCTCTACCTTTCAAATTTCACTGCAGATCTTGCCTCTTGCCCACTGCAGTCCAGCCACTCTGGTTTTCTTTCAGTTTCTCAATCCTGCCAAGCTTATCCCCACATCAGAGCCTTTTTAACTGCTTTTCCTCTTTCTGGGCAGCTCTTCTCCCAAACGGCAATCAGCTTTTCATCATTTAGGTCTTATTCCAAGGTGACCCTCCCAAAACGCCTTCCCTTACCTCCCCATCAAAACCACCCCCTTGTCAGTCATTCTTTCATTTATTCTGTTTTACTTTCCCTATAGCACACTATCCCTACCTGAAGTTAACTTGTTTGCTTATGTGGTTATTGCCTACCTTCTTACTACTAACCTGTGAACTCCTTGAGCGCAGGGACCTTGTGTGCTTTGTTCATGGCTCTGGCCCTGGCACCCAGAAAGGGACCAGGCACACAGTAGGTCCTCAGTAACCATTTAATGAATTAACAAAAATATGCCTGCTCAATTTAAAATCCCTCAATTTCAAGGCTTTTTCAAAGAATGTAACAAATGCATTCCCTATTTTACCAAATTCAAAATCCTGAATATTGGGTTTACTTAAAAATGGGGGCGGGAAGAAAAAAATGGAATAGGATGAATATTAGAGAGCCGATCCCACTGCAAAGTGAATGCTATCATTTTACATATTTTTAATCACACTGATCCGATCCATTAAAAACCAAAAATAAATGCTTCCACTATCTTTACAGTAAGCACTAATTTAATTATATTCTGTTACTACAGCTATTACATTTTCTATCCAAATTGCATTGTACTTTTCTAGCAATGATATGAGCTATCTCAATATGTCGCAGGTATTCTTGTAGTCTGAGAAACAGTGAGAGGTGAAACACAATATGAACATATTACTGTATAAAATGCTTATAAAATGTCATTCCTTCTCTCAGCCAGAAAAAGGAGATACAACACATTAGGTCAATCATTAGGAGAGTAAAAGCCCACGAACAATGAATGCATCTGTGTTATGCATGAATCCGGCTCTCTTACATGTCTACTAGAATCTGAATAATTGTGTTTTACTGAATACACATTTAAAGGAGAAAGCCATCCCTTAGAAAAAAAATTCTAGAATCACTCAAACATAACTTTACTGGCACGGTTTCGGAATCTATCGTGAGGTATTCCAAGTGAAATTTAAAACTCCTCATTTTTCAAGCTGGCCTGTTACAACTAATAGGTTTTAAAATGATGAACAGCCACAGAACCATAAAAAAGATTCCATTTTATAAAACCAAAGATCGTTCTATCTGAAATGAAGTTTCACTTTTAAAACATCATGCATTTGAAAAAAAAATCATATACTCCTGGAAGCAATGGGCATTTTCCATGAAAGAAAATGTTACTGGGACACAGCAGCAGCACAGAAGTGAAATATACACTGTCAAAGAAAAGCTGGTTTGCTATTTGGCAAATACAGAGCTTGTTTCCATATAATGGGTAGGAGAGAAGGGCAGGGGAGACTCCAAGATTATGTTCAGGAAATTAGGAGAGACAAAACAGAAGTACGGTATTAGAGCATGTAAATAATCACAATTTATTATCTACTTTTAAGATCCCTTTCTACTGAAGTGCAGAACTTTAAAAGGCAGTAAGACTGTGGTTAAAGAAGCATCTCAAACCACATCTCCTATTTGCACACAGTAGGACAAAAACTCAGGGGCTAATAGGGCAAAAGGTATGGCTTCCGATGGAGTCCTTTCGGGGGCGGGGGCTCCCAAGATCACCCTCAAGTTTGATGATTTGCTATTTTTTCCTCTGTCCTTGGGTCAAAGTATTTGGAGAGAGAGAAATAAATGCCTCTTGATGGCAGGAGAGTCAAGCCGCTTTGCAAAGGCCAGCACCAACAGTGGGCGGGGAGAGGACTGGTTGTGGCCATTTTTGCAAACAATCGACCACAGCAATCTGTGAATGCACGTGGCCATTTTACAGTGAACCGTGTCTCTGAATAATACGGCTTTGGTGGATTAATGTGAGATCTGTTAACTCACTGAGTTCGATGTGAGAGATGTGCTATAATGACCATAAAAATTGCTATCCTCATGCATGCATAAGGGACATGGAAACTTGCACCTTGGGGTGTACAGCAATGTTCTGAAGATTGTGAGGGGTCTAATCTCCCTCCACCCCTGAGCACCTGTGAGAGACAGATCACACACAGGAAGAGCAATATAAGGCAGGTAGCATGCACTCAGAGCAAAATGAGAGGTTGGGAAGCTACCGTAACAAGCGCTGGGAAGAGGGGGATACTCACTGAGGAATGGACTGACCAGAACACGATAGAGGAGGAACCCGACCTCAACCTGAGGGAGGAGCAGGGCTCACAGAGCAGGGAGCACGGGAGGGGACATCCCAGAAAGGAGCTATCATGCACAACGGGGGCCACGCGGAAAAACAGCAAGATGTGTTTAGGTAACTAGTTCATCGCGAAGGAAGTGAGAACAGAAGAAAGTAGGAGCCAGAGGGTAGCCAGCCTATGTGAATACTGAGTTAAGAGTTTGTTCTTACAAATGCTGGTGAGGGTGTGGAGAAAAGAGAACCCTAGTGCACTGCTGGTGGGAATGTGAATTATGTAGCCCCTGTGGAAAACAGTATGGAGGTGCCTCAAAAAACTAAAAATAGAATTACCATAAGATCCAACAATTCCACTCCTGGGTATATACCTGGATAAAATGAAAAAACTAATTCAAAAAGATACACGTAACCTGATGTTCATAGCAGTGCTATTTACAACAGCCAAGACATGGAAGCAACCTAAGTGTCCATCAACAGATGAATGGATAAAGAAGATGTGGTATATATATACAATGGAATATTACTCGGTCACAAAAAAAAAAAAGAATGAAATTTGGCCATTTGTAGTAACATGGATGGACCTAGGGAATATTATGCTTAGTGAAATAAGTCAGAAAGAGAAAGACAAATCCTGTAGGATATCACTTATGTGTAGAATATAAAAAATAATACAACTGAATATATATGCAAAACAGAAACAGGCTTACAGATATAGAAAATAAATTTGTGGTTACCATACGGGAGGGGGAAAAGGAGAGGTGTACGTTGGGGTATGGGATTAATAGATACAAACTACTATGTATAAAATAGGAAAGCAGTAAGGATATGTTGCATAGCACAAGGAATTATAGCAATTATCTTGTAATAATTTACAATGGAGTATGATCTGCAAAAATACTGAATCACTATGCTGTACACCTGAAACTTATATAATATTGTAAATCAACTATACTTCAATAAAAAAAGAAATTCTGGCCTTTAGCCTCTACACTTAGATGTAAGGCCTAGACCCCTGGACTAGGGTAATGGGAAGAGGGCTGACAGCACAAAGACACTGAACAAGCAAAGTGACTTGATTTAGAGCAAGGACAGAAAAGGAAAAATCAATGGCTGTGAGAATGAATCTGAGAAAATCGTGGTATCACTGACAGAAATAGAAAGAAAGAGCTGACCTGAGGACAAGGATAATGACTTTTGATTTAAATATGATGAACTGAAGGCGGTAACAAGCAACTTGAAACATTTTCAGCTATGCGCTGTGTGACTTTGCGAACATTATTTAACCTCTCTAAGCTCAGTTTTCTCATCTGTAAAATAGGAATAATAATAGATGACTGTGAGGATTGAGTGAAATAATGGCAATGCCCAGCACTCACTAAAGCACTCGAAAAATGACAGATATTTTGGCCATCATTATTATTCATCTTATATTTGACAAATTGCCCAATAACTCTTTTTTTGTCACATGAACTGATGACTGATACACCTCTTATCAGGGTTTTTTTGTTTTTTTTCCCAATACAACTGAGATAAGTCAAAACACTATTCTAATTGCAGTCCTTGTAAATTTTCCACAGCATTAGAGACTGAGCAATTTACAATCTGCAGAAGGCTCCAAGTCTATGACAAATTCATCACAGCAAACCATTAAACCTAGTATGTCAGCTGATCCAGCTGGATTAGATGTGAACATCTGATGGCTACGGTTCTCCCTATGAAGCAGTAGGTTTATGGGGCTTCTTTACATTGAAAACATGGAAAGAAAAATTCTGTACATGATTTAATAATAATTTGCAACATATTAAGGATCGCTTTGAGATGAAAGTTTTCTGTTTTGCTTTGTTTGGGGTATAAGAAAATAAGATTAAAGAGAATAAGATTCTAGAGTAATAATGTAGCCATGAAGGGTACATTAGCAATGGGGAAACTGAGAGAAGGTAACTTCCAAGTAAATTTGAGAATTTAACATTGTAATTATTAGTAATGCTGGGCAGTGAAACACAAATATTTATCATGTACATGGTAGGTGCTTAATAAATAGTTGTTAAATAATGCTGAGTGAAAGTGATGATGGTGATCGATGACACTGATGATGAGATTGATGATGATCAGTGAAACTGACGAGCAAATGATTTGCTTGTCCTTTCCTTCACTTCTGGCGATTAGTTCACTGTGCTATTAATCATAATTTTCTTTAAAGAGTAAGTAAACAAAAGGTATGGAAACAGAGAATCAAGGTATTTAAAGCTAGAAGTCCTTTAGGAGAAGAAACTGAGGTCCAGGGAGGTTAACAGACTTGCTTAAGTCAATTCCCCATAACATGAGATCCGAGCCTGAACAACTAACCGACAGCCCTGCGCACATCCCACCACCCCACGATGAAGAAAAGAGTTACGGAGAAGCTCAAGCCAGTCAGTTCTGTGATTGGTTTGAAGATCTAACAAAGGGGTGAGATGAGTATACGGATTCTGAGAAACAGCGACTTCAATTATTTAAGCCATAAATGTTTCTCATTATGATGTTTAAACAGATCATGACAGGCTAAAATACAGATTTTTTTTTTTTTGCCATTAATGCACCCACATTTTATAGCACTGAAGTATGAGGTTTTTGATTTTTTAAAAAAATAAATTTAGTTATTTGTTTATTTTTGGCTGCGTTGGGGTCTTCATTGCTGTGTACGGGCTTTATCTAGCTGCGGCGAGCAGGGGCTACTCTTCGTTGCGGTGCGCAGGCTTCTCATTGCGGTGGCTTCTCTTGTTGCGGAGCATGGGCTCTAGGCGCACGGGCTTCAGTAGTTGGGCTTCAGTAGTTGTGGTACACGGACTCAGTAGTTGTGACTCACGGGCTCTAGAGCACAGGTTCAGTAGTTGTGGCAGATGGGCTTAGTTGCTCCGCAGCATGTGGAATCTTCCCGGACCAGGGCTCGAACCCGTGTCCCTTGCACTGGCAGGTGGATTCTTGACCACTGCGCCTCCAGGGAAATCCCATGAGGTTTTTGATATTTTTATCAAAAGATTTTATGACCAAATTGTCAGAAATCAGGGAATTTTATAAAAAGGGTGTTACAATTTAGCTTAAGTGTTTTCATATATCCACAGTCTTAGGTCCATGAAAACGCTTATAGCCATAGATTATATAGCTCTATTTTTGACTGCAAAAATTTACATGCTGTCCAGATCTTTATTCTACTGAAATTGAACTGGAAAAGGCCCTTAACTGAAATTCCTTCAAAATTATAAATTGTAGTAGATCTGACTGAGAAAGAGATTCAAAAGCACATGGGGAGAGATGTAAAAGGGAAAGAAAGGCAAAGATTCTCCATGTGTATGCCTATTTGTGTTTCCAATCTGGAGTCAGAATGTCTGGGTCAAAACCAAATTCTATCAGTTACTGTGATCTTAGCCAAGTTACTTGGCCGCTCTGTGCCTCAGTTTCCTCATCTGTAAAACAGGGGTAATAACAGTAGCCACCTCGTGGGGTTGCTGTGAGGGTCACAGTTAAGACAAGCAAAGCATTTAGAATGGGGCTTGGTGTACAGTAAGCACTCTGTGTGTTAGCTCTTTAGATCACACCCTCAGGTCTACTCACCTTTCCTGTTCCATCTCCTACTCTCTTCCGCCCACTCTTTGTCTATGCTCTTCTCTCTCCTGGATGCTTTCCTTCCAGGGATTCTTCAAATCCTAACTCAGTTGCTAAGTTCCTCGATTACCCTGGCTGGAATTAAATCCTCTCGCCTCTCTGTTCTACAGTAGGTACCATTTTCTACTTACAGTCACTCTGTGAAAGACTGTCCCTGTCTGATTTGTTCCTGTAGCCCTGAAAGTACCCTTCTCAGTGTCTTGCACATGGCATTCAGCAAGTACTTGTGGAATAAACCAATATATAGGGAGAGTAGTCTTCTCCTGCCTTATCAACTGGTAGCTGTTATTATCACTATTATTAAGGAGGAAAGGCAGGTCCTAGGAGGCCCAAACTACTGATGCAAAGCTGAGGCAAACATCATGACTGTCTTTTGGAATAAAGCATAATTTATGAAATGCAAAGCTAATTTAATTTCATGAAAATTCAGAGAATTTCTGGAACAAAATCAATGGAGAATAAAACCTCAGGTTTGAAAGGAAGCCAGATTGGTCACTACCCGGACTGGGAAGGGCGTAGTATTATTACTATTATCTCTCGATTACCCACTGTGAAGAGGCGTGGCCCTTTCAAGATCAATCTCATCTGCCTGGGGCAAATTATCCCTGAAGTCAAAATCCTTTTATGTTCTCTGCTTCTTTCTCTCCGACAGTCTAGACACCTTCATAAAATCATTAATAAACAGTGAGTGCCTACTATGGGACAAGCAGAGTGTTTTTCATGCATCCGCTCATTTGATCCTTCAAACAACTCTATGGTGTTGGTTCTCTTAATATCTTAATATCAGGAAACTGAGGCACAGAGACATTAAATAACTTTCCCAAAGTTTACTCGCTACTTCAACTCATCTTACTTCAGTCCATCTCCCCACATTTATTGTCCTATATGGGAGTGGGAAGGGGATCAGTGTGGAATATCTGGAATATTCAATTGCTGGTGGGAAAAAGGGCTAGAAGGATTCTTCAGGGGCAGGTCAGGTCTGGTCTGCTAAGGGCCGGGCAGGAAGTGCCAATCTTACAAACTGCAATGACTTTCAGGGGTCAAAGGAACCCAATGAACCCAGGCTAGATCCCCAAATCCTGGGGGAATCCACGCTGGTAGGCAAAGCAATGGACTCTCTGGGCAATGGTAATATAGGGACACCAGCAGACATTCCAGGTGACACAGTCATTTCAGAGCAAGAATCAGCCAGGAGCTGGGAGAAGGTGGAGTCCTGATCATCAAGAAAGGAAGCTAGAAAAGGGAAGCGAGAGTCTGGGACAAGCCTTTGTGTTAATCAGGAAAATGTAGGAAGCTGGATGTGCTGAGCTGGACTCACACTGTGGGGTTAAGAAGGTGAGTTTGAGCCAGGGGTCGCTGGGATCAACCCAGATAGAGGTTATTCTTCACACTGTAATAGGAGACACCAGGTAAACCACAAATCCGATCCTGTGGCTTCCCTACTTAAAACATTTCAATGGCTTCCTGCTGTCCTTAGGATCAAGTTCAAACTTCTCAGCAACTTCCAAGGCCATTCGTGACTCAGGCCCTGCGTGCCTTTCCAGTCTCATCAGTCTGCATTTACCCTTCTGGCCCCACCCACCCAGGCAAACAAAAATGAGTATATTCAACAGTAGACTAGCTATAGTTAAGAACCCTTAGTTATTCAAAGGGCCAGTCTCCCCTGCTGACCTCTGCGGATACACTCTGCCTAGAACATGCTCTCTCTTCCTCTGCCTGGCTATTTCCACCCTTCAGGTCTCCATCAGCCACCACTCCCTCTGAAGTCAGCCTCCGTGCCCCTTCCCCAGCCTGCAGTCAGCAGCCTTCCTGTATATTCCCACAGTGCTCTGTAGTCACCTTTCAGGATTGACCATCTTGGATTCTGACCACCTATCTCCCCAGCTAGACAATAAGCTCCTAGAAGGCAGGGCGGTGTCTGTCTTGTTTACTTTTATATATTCCCAGTGCCTGCAATGCAGTAGATGCCAACAAATATTTGTTTCCAAAACAAAGAAAGAGCACAGGACAGAGACACCTCCTCTAGAGATCAGGGTGCAAAGAGAACACAAGAGTGTGTGGTGCTCCTTAAGTGTGAGGTGAGAACCATGCAGCCAAGCAGGGGCCCAGGGAGGATTTGGAAACGTTATCAAATATGTAGGGAGGGTCTAAATTTCAGTCACTGATTTGAAAGCTATACACAGTGTGTCCAATGCAGTCATAGAAATACAGGGGTCCCTTGAGTGCCCAGGTCACCTTGGGTGTTGACAGCTTCTCACAGAAGACATGAGAGTCTGACTCCAGAGTTTTTATCACGTGGGGAGAAGCAGGAAGAATGACAGTGAAGGGGAAAACACAATATTCAGAAAAGTTAAACTGTTATCTCTTTGGAACTGGCATGAGCCTGCTAATAAGCAGCCAGGGAAAAACAAAGAGGTAAATAAAGAGAACCGGGAACGCTGTGGTATAATATCTGAATGTGGCAAAGGGGAAACCATAAAGACCATTTTGTTTTAATCATTAAGAAAAGTGCACCTAGTTCACATGCTATGGATCAGGCTCGGGGCGGCGGGGGGGAAGACAAATTAATCTAAGGCTATTCATTTTGTGATAGCTTAACGCAAACAACTTTTAGCAACATTATGAAGCCAGCTAGTAAAATAAATAGAAATGAAGTCCAAGGGATTTAAAGATGAAAAATTTGGGGGGTGGGGAGAAAGAACTGCACAAAGCAAATCGGACAAAATACAAGGCTAACCAAACAAAAGCTGAATCATATAAATAGGCATTGCCGTGTGCCCTGGAGGACTGCCAAGGAGAGTGAATTTCAACAAAGAATGCTTCTGCTACCAGTCTGGAAAACTTCAGTTCCAGGAAGGTGGGAGGGAGGCTGCAGCCACTGCTGAATGACACTGGGGAGTGTGGGGCGGGGAGGCAGGCTCGGGAGACAAATGCTGGAACCTTCCCCTAGCAAGCCATGAACAGGCAGCTCACTCCCTCTCCATGCCCTCCCATGTACCCCACACACACCCAGTTATGAGAAACAAGCCCACGTCTTAGATGAGAAATTGGCAACAGGGACAGCGGCCTTCTCTTCTCCATTTGCAGATCAAAAGACCACTGTAAACACCCCTAGGCTACCATGCTAGTATCCAAAGGGTTGAGATGAACCCAGTCCCTGCAGCCCAAGTCAAATGAGGCATTGGCAATTATCTGTGAACTTGGATGCTGGGGACAGAGCCCCGGGCTCTGTGTGGAAGAGTCCTAAGAGCAGTACTGTAACCCTCGCAGTGATAACCGTCACCACCACCAGAACAGTCCCCCCTGCCTGAGTATTTATCCCTTGGCAGGCACAGAACTAGGCCCTTTGCATGGATTATCCCTGTGAAGACCGCCCCCACCCCCGGTCCTTATTTTCTTAATTTTATAGCTGTTCACTCTACAGATAAGGAAACCAAGGCAAGTTAAGATACTGATACTTTTCAAAGGTCTCACAGCCAACAAGCAAGGGAGCAGGGATTTAGATCCACACAGTTATTCCCAGACAAGCTCTCTTAACCAATAAAAATAAAACCCAGTAAAAGAAGGTGGATAATCAACAAGCACTTATTAATGGTGGGCATGGTGTGTACTATGAACTCTGCTAGGTTAAAATGGGTAAAATGGTTTCTTTTAAAAAAAAAAAGAGGAAGACTAACTAGAATTCCTTTTCCTTAATCTGTAAAAAAATTCTTGAACTTTATTAGCCTTCAAAGAAAAAAGGGTCCCTACTCTAATATCTACCACAAGGCTCCAATAAGTATGTAGGTTGCTCACACCCCTACAGAAACTAACAAAACAAACCAAAAGGAGAGTCGATAACATCTAGCTCAGTGGCTTTTTTGGGATTGGCATTACCCAAAATGCAGACTTAGCGCCAAATACCGGGAGACCTGCGAATCTGAAGTTCCTTAAGATTTCCTTAGCATAGTAATGCTTTCTCCTCAAATTTCTGTATTGCTGTCTTTATCGAGATCTCTGTACATTAATATGTGCTTTTTAAAAAATATGACCTATTTTTCCAATGGGACTGAGGGGGAAAAATCACAAATGCATATTTAAACCCATAGAATATTTAAATTCTCCCAAATCTTATCATACATTTTTAGTACTTTCTTTTTGAGATGAAAGATAAAAACGTGTGTGCATGATTGTCATGATGAAAGAATACTGGGCAGTTGCTTAAGAAACAAGAATAACAAAGGAATAAACTACTGCAGGCATCACCAGGACTGGAATGACACTGCTCTGTGTACTCGATTTCCATGGCAACTAGCAATGGGAAGATGAATGTTTCATAGTCACTCCGCTCTGCGGTACACGTCTATAAATCAAACTTACATAAAGAGCACAAGATTTCTGCTGTGGGCTGTATGCAGAGCCGGTTTATTTTCCTGTTACTGTATAATTATGGAAAAGCAGCACAGAACAATGAGGTCATCTTGAGTGGGGAACAAACTCAGAAATTACTAATACACCTGAGGCATAGAATGCCATTCGTCTCGGAGGAAACCAGACGCAGGCAAGGCAGACGGCGAATGGAAACCCTGCCTGCCTCCGTCAGGTATGGTCCTGGCACTCATCTGCTCTGGCTGAGAACTGCATGTTGCGTACCTGGCGTGGGCTTCCTCCCGCTGCTCTGCTCTGAAACGTATGTAGGGGCACCTTAGTTAACTGCCTCCCGAATGAAACTGCAAGGTTTCATTCTGATAAACTGGGCAGAAATGATACACCATGTTTCGTATGAAAGTTTACTGAGGCTGAACAAGCATGCACTTGTTTTTATTTACACCCCAAATGGCTCGTCTTGTAGAAGTCAGGATGGAAAATTAATGCTTTGGCATTGAATTGGGAGTCAGAAGGCCCAAGTCTTGACTCTGGTCTATGTAACCTTGGGTAAGCCATGAAGTTCAGGTAGCTTCCATTTTCTTAGCTATGTTACGAGAGACGGTGGATGTGATTTTTAAAGTCTCTGCCGCCATCTGCTTCCATGATTCTGTATCTTGAAAACCCAAAGGTCTGAATCAATCAGATCTAACCAAAGATAATAGTTGTGCTATCCCTAAAAAAAAATATATATATATAGATATACCTTACACAGTTATACTTTTAAATTCTATACTGGCTAAAGTGCCTAAGTCATAGTGTTTTATGATTACCATTGCATTGAAGCTTTCTTCTGATTTGTTTCAATTTTTCAAACACAGTATATGCTCTGGAAAACTTAATGAAACCATCAGAGTTTTTTTGTTTTTTGTTTTTTTTTTTTTTGCGGTACGCAGGCCTCTCACTGTTGCGGCCTCTCCCGTTGTGGAGCACAGGCTCCGGACGCGCAGGCTCTGCGGCCATGGCTCACGGGCCCAGCTGCTCCGCGGCATGTGGGATCTTCCCGGACCGGGGCACGAACCTGCATCCCCTGCATTGGCAGGCGGACTCTCAACCACTGCGCCACCAGGGAAGCCCAACCATCAGAGTTTAAAAGGCCAAAAAAAAAAAAAAAATTGTTACAGATGATCCTAGAACTGATTTTTATGATATAATATAAACAATATTTAAATTTAAATAATCTTCCTGTTACCTAGATAAGGGCTGCCTATCAATTCCTACCAAATGGGAAGCGTCCCGCTTCTTTTTTTCGTATAATTAATTTATTTTTTATTATTTATTTATTTATTTTTGGCTGTGTTGGGTCTTCATTGCTGCACGCGGGCTTTCTCTAGTTGCGGCGAGCGGGGGCTACTCTTCGTTGCGGTGCACGGGCTTCTCATTGCGGTGGCTTCTCTTGTTGCGGAGCACAGGCTCTAGGCACACAGGCTTCAGCAGTTGTAGCGTGCGGGCTCAGTAGTTGTGGCTCGCAGGCTCTGGAGCACAGGCTCAGTAGTCGTGGCACACAGGCTTAGTTGCTCCGCGGCATGTGGGATCTTCCCGGACCAAGGCTCGAACCCGTGTCCCCTGCATTGGCAGGCGGATTCTTAACCACTGCGCCACCAGGGAAGCCCTGCGTCCTTGAAGTTTGCAGCTCTCAGAGACATGGTGAAGCTTTCCTGGACCTCGTCTTTGGAAGAGTCATGCTCAGTAAATTTTGTGGAACAAATAAATGGATGGATGAACAAACTCTTAGTAACACCTTTGCTACACCTTTCAGAAATCTTATATCCCCTTCCCCGATCTTACATGTTTAGGCAGATTCAGACCAACACATAAATATCCCCAGGATAGACAGGCAAATATCTGAAAACCAGGTATAACTAGATGAGTATCTGTTTTGTGAGTCTGTGAGTCTACAAAACCCTTGTGAAACTTTATAAACTAGAAACAGCTCTTCATTAGTGGAGCACCAGGCGTGATCAGACACAGAGAGGACCTCCTGTGCTAAGGCCCTGGCTGAGTCCAGGAGTACCATGGGGGCTCAGAAGTAACGGAGTCACAGTCCCTGTCTCACGGGAGGGAAAACAACACCCAAAAGCACCCGGTACCTTATCTAAAGCTTACACCACCTCTGGGGAGAAGACGTCATTATCCCCGCTTTACAAGTTGGGAAAACTGAGCTATAGAGAACTGATATAAGTGACAGTTAGGAAAAATGTAGGGATATTCAAAACCTGACTTCCTGAATTGATAGGCAGCCCTTATCTAGGTAACAGGAAGATTATTTAAATTTAAATATTCTTTATGTTATAAAAATCAGTTCTAGGATCATTTGTTTAAAATGGGTTTTTGTTTGTTTGTTCGTTTTATTGGGGTTTTCGCTTTTTTTTTTTTTTTTTTTTTTTTTTACTTTTTAAGACTGATAGTTTCATTAAGTCTTCCACAGCATATTCTATGTTTGGAAGATGGAAACAAATTAGAAGAAAGCTTCAGTGTGATGATAAAACCCTAAAACACTATTAATGAGGTGCTTCAGCCAGTACAGAATTTAGAAGTATAATTGTGTAAAGTATATATTTTTAAGAATAGCACAAGTAGGGGATTTCCCTGGTGGTCCAGTGGTTAGGACTCGGTGCTTTCACCTCTGGAACCCGGGCTCAATCCCTGGTCGGGAATTAAGATCCCGCAAGCAAGAATAGAACAAGTAACAACTTTGGTTAGATCTGACTGATAGATTCAGACCTTTGAGTTCCTGACTCCAAGACCTCTGTGCTCTTCTGACTGCAACTCAGGACACATTGAAGCAACAGACTGTTGCTCTACTGGACTTCTTGGGCACTAAAAAACAAAGTTAAACAAACACACCTAGCCCCTAAAAAGCCCAGTAATAGTTAAAAAAAAAAAGTAGTAATAATATAAAACAATATTTCTTAAATCTACTGTGCTAGCCCACGTTATGTCCCGCACTTCCATTCCCCAGTCAGCAGGTTAACGGCTATTTCCAGGATGGAGCCAAGTGTTATACAACCATGCAATTTCCGATACGTGAACCTTATGGGAGCCAATGACATCTTTAGAGAAGTTTATTAGAAATGTATTCTGCCGTCAGAGACACTTGGTTTGGTTCCTAAGCTTAGAAGATGCAGTAATTTGGGCACACATTTTTGGCACTGATTTTTCAAAAATTAATAAAGTAACATTTATTAAGAAAGCCTCCAGGTTAACCTCCTCGCCTTCCAATTAGTTTCTTATCAGAGTTTTTAGCACCACCAACTGGTTAAAGAGATCAACTACAAATCTGCTTGGCTCTCAATCTGCTTTGTTCATTAAAAGAGGATCATACATATATTTCACATTTAATTTATGTTAAAGTAATTTATTTCAGTCACTAAATAAAATTAGAAATGCCTTTCCTTGTTAGTCAAATAAAAAATAATCCACTTTGGCTTTTTCACTTAAAAAGAAGGTACATTTTGCTTAGTAAGTCATTAAAGAAAACTAAATCTACCCACTAAAGCTAATCTGATTTACTCTACCATAAACTCATACTCAAAAAGCAAAGACTAAGAACTACAATGAAAATTAGAAACTAAGAGAGCGATAGCAAACTAAATGGTATTGAATACTATGTGAGTCTACAGTGTCTATATAAGACATTAATTTAATTGGAAATAAAAATGATTGAGGAGGTAATTTCACATTTTTAAAAATTTGAGCTTTTTCTATCAAGATTCCTGACTTAGAGATGAATGCTGCCATGTGACACATGAATATTTACTGCCATTTATCTTTCCCTCCTGTTTAATTGAACCACATCTAGCAATGGATGGTGTACACAGATTGCGGTTCAAATCTGATTTCTGTACAATGAATCAATTTGTGAAACTATGTATTCCTGAAGAACTACGTCCAATTTTTTTCCCCAAAACAACCAATTTGTGGATACAAGTTGTCTTTGAAAAGTACATCCAGTCACTTGTTGTCATGACACGTTTGTAACGGGCAGAATAAATAGCACCACACTATAACAAATTTGGTCACCAAGAGAAACTTCTCTACTAGACAATGTACAAGAGGGAGAGAAAAAGAAGCTTCCATCCAATTTATTAAATTTGACTCTGATAGCAGAGTTCTGTTAAAAGCTTTCTGCTCACAGTTTAAAACTGCTGTAATAATTTCACGATGATAGCAGTTTAAATCTCTACACAAATGGGTAGTCAAGTTCATATATTTTAAAGCCTGACTCTAAATCTGCAATTGAAAATCCAGTAAAGAAGATAATTTGCAACAGACCCAGATAAAATTAAGGACCAGCAGCTGCCCTACCCCATTTAACACACAATTTCAACATGTGTACTTTGATCTTCATTCTATTCCTCTGCTCATTTATTTACTCATTCATTCTTTCACTCATACATCCACTGAATATTCTCTCTATTTAACTGCAAAGACAGTTAAATTTCTGCAAAAAGGGAAACAAGAATAAGACTCTTCTACTGTCCCCTCCTCTCCTTGGATGCCAGCCTTGATATGCCGTCTCCAAGGCACAGAAGATTTCCATTTGAAATCATGAATGGATTACCAGGAACCTTAACAGTAAGAAGACTTGGGTTAAGAAAAGCATTTTATAACTTTTATTGTTGTTGCTATACATGTTCTTTAACATGACTCTTGAATGATACTTAAAGCTAAGTGTGTTTAGACATTTTAACTGTAAATTTTGTCTACTCTACTATTATTATTAGACAGCAGTATTCTTAAATCAAAAAATACAATTTTGAGATGTAGCAGAAACATCTGTCCATTAACAAGTACCAGCAACGTGACTGCCATCAAATTAAAAAAAAAAAAAAAGTTGATTACTTGTCAATTTCCTACGACTTTTCTTCTTTAACCAAAAGATAAAATGATTGAGAAGTCTAAGTCCAGTTTGGCTTGAGATTAGCAATAAAGGTGCTCAGCTTTACCTGTAGAATAGGTATGCATAACAGCTGATGTGTAGATCACTGCATCAATTCAGCAAGGTAATACTAGCAGGTGTTTAATGAATGGGAACTGCCGTCACTGGCACTGGGTTGGCACGGTGTCACAAAAGCTGGGAAGGAGCGAGCATCAAGGGCAGGGTCCCAGGCAGAGTGCTGAGTGCCTTGAGTAGCTGGCAAGAATAAACACTTAGAAAAAGGACAGGGAGGCAGCCTAGAGGAACTTAGGTACGAGGAGTAGCTTTCTAGGCTGCGGAGACTGAAGTTTATCTGCAGGCAGGGAGGTTAGTTATAAACAGGAGAGGGAGTGACTGATGGAGAAAGGTCTAAGAAGAAGGGAAGGGTATGAGACAAGAACAAACGGGAGGAACTAGAAAAAAGAAAAAAACTAGAAACAGAATTGAAGGAAAACAGAACTCTGGAGGTGAAGAGGAAACCCAGGCAGAGGCCATGACCCTGTCCGTGAAGCAGAAGGCAAGGCCGCCTGCAGTGCACAGCAGTAGGAAAGGTCTGGCACAGATGTGACAGAGCAAGTCAGTCTCGTGGTGTGCGACATGCTAGTGAACTGGCTTGCGGTGTCATACCAAGAAGAATTCTGAGTCTCATCAGAGGAGTGTAGGCCACGGGTATAAGGAGGTGACGGTGATAGCACACATGCCAACGATCTGCCATCCCTGAAAAAGGGAATTGAAAACAGATGAGCTAAATTCTCCTGGATGATTTCAGCACGAAAAGGAAAGCATTCTGGAATGACATAGGACCAGGGCTGGGGAACTGTGTACAGAAGATGGGTTTGGGTGGTCTAAACACTTTGGTCAAGTAGGCACAGCGTCTGCCTGATCTGAGAACTTGGTTCCATTCCGGGACAGGCAGCTGGGAGAATCAAGGCAGGCATCTGGGATCAAAGCAAAAGGATCCAGGAAGGTGGACACAGAACTCTGAGATCTTTCAGACATGACACTTGCTGGGAGACGGAGAGGGAGAGTATTGAGTGTGGTGTGTTTGGAGGAGAAGGTAGATGCACCACAGAAAGAAGAAAAGGGAAAGCTCGCTCCAGGCCTCAGATTGGCGAGGAGCAGCTCCAAGGACTAGCGCACGCTCAAGAGCCTGCAGTACAGGACTGCGGGAAGGTCAGAACCAAGGCGGGGGCCTCGGATGGAGGCTCAGCCCAAGGCTTGGGTTAGAAGTGAAGGTAAGGAGGGGAAAGCGGTGTCAGCATTCTTGGGGCTTAGTCGCAGCTGAAGAGGACAGAGGTAGGAGATGTGGAAGATACAGCAGGGGAGGAAGAAGAAAGATGGGGCCACATGAGGGTCCAGCAGCCATGTTTAGCCACTAGGAAGCAGTCCTGAGATTGTACCATTCTTGGTCCTTTTGCGGGGAGGGAAGGGAAAGGTGAGTGACAGGCAGGAGGGAGGGACGGGAAAGTTATGGTTAACAGTATTAGTGCCTGTTCCGCCTCTCCTGGGGTCAGCTTAGGAACAGGGAAAGGCAGGGGGAGGGAAAGCGTAGGAAGAAAGAGATGCCGCTCGAAGCCCGTAGCGCACTGAATTCCTACTTTGCCCTGATCTTCTCCAGCAGCAGGTTGCAACCAAGGAGGGAAGATGAGCAGACAATACTGACAAGCTGGAAATGGTAAAAGATGATGCTAAACTCACAACAACTGATCAAAAGGGTCTTACAAGTGAATCAATGTATAATCCCGCCTTGTAAAGAAGACAATCGTAAATTCAGCCTAGCACTCCCACCCCGGCTAAAGTGATGAAACCTCATTTGTCAGTTTTAAACGTTTTTTGCTTTTCCAGCTGATTTGGCAAAATCTTTCGCTATTGTGATATAATTCCAAAGGCAACACACAAAACACAAGGGTTCCTATCAAAGCGACGTGATCTGGAATTCCTGCTACCGTCTCATGTAATAAAATGCTGCATCAGTTTCCTTTTGCACATTTTTGTAAATAGTTCCTTTCATTTATGTGCAGAAAATCAAATGAAATCTCAAATGTAACAATCCAAACCAAACCAATTCATATGAAGAGGGAAAAGCTATATAATTGTGCAACTGGTTTACCAAGAACACTTCCAGGCAGAGCGAACATGCCTTACTTAGCCAGCTTTATGGCAGGCATTGTGGGGATGCAAAAGCATGCCTGGTTCCTACTCTCAGGACGTCCATACTGTTAGAAGAAGTGAGAAGGTAATATTACAGTGATTAAGAGCACAAGCAAATCTTCGTTCTGTTACTCAGCAGGCAGCAGCATCAAGCAAGTCCTCTGACCTCTCCAAGCTTTGTCCTCATCTGTAAAATGGGGACAGACAGAGCCTAACCCAGGAGGTTCCTAAGAAGATTCCTTCAGACCAGGGTCCGGTACATATTCAGCAAATGTCAGTTGCCAGGGTTACTGTGGTTACTATTATTAGATGCAGTACTCTCGCATTCGCTACAGAATTTCTAAGGAAGAAAAAGGAAATTTTGTGAGCTGGAGTGATCAGGGAAGGCTCCCTAGAAGAAAGAGTTCAGCTAAGTTCAAAGGAATGGATACCAGTAGATATGTGGATGGGGAAGTCAGGAGAGGAGAAGAGAGGGCAGTGGAAGAGAAATGAGATAGGATCAGAACACAGCAAGTAAATCAGAATAGTGGATTAGAATCTTTGATCTGGGCAGGCCAGGTCTGTGTGTGGAGGGGCCTTGTATGTCAGGCTAAGGAGTCTGGGTGTCATCTGGCAGGGGATGAAAGGTTACTGAAGTCAAGAGGTAACATTAAAAAGTAATGCTAATTTACTCTCATTATCCAAAATTGAACGAGGAGGGTGGACCAGTGATTTTCAAACTTTAAGAAGTGCATATGGATCACCCAGGGATCACACAAAACACATCTGATTCAGTATGTTTGGAGTGAGGCCTGAGATTAGGCATTGCTAATCATTGCTAACAAGTTCCCTAATGCTGATACTGCTGGTCTCTGGAGCTTTGAATGACAAGGATGTATCTCTTCAAGGTAGCCTGATGGAAAAGAATGCATGGGTAGGAGGATGGTAGACAAGATGGCTAGACGTGAGATGGCAAACTCATAGGTCGGTATGCCATACATAAAAACATAGCATTAGAAGCCTTTGGACTTGATTTTTTAAGCTATGTCTAAGGGGGACAACTGAAACTTTGTAGTGAAACTCTTAATGCTGAGCCTATTTTTTTTTTTTTTGTGACATCTTAAAACAATGTTAATTTAATTATCTCCTATAAAATAAAAATTTCTTTTATTAAATGCAAGTTTTTCTTATTTTATAAATACAACACACAGTATTATCAAAATTTTCACCCAGAAGTTAGCTATCTACTACAAAAGAAAAACGTAAGAAAGATTCCTCTTTCTATAAAGGAAAATGGCATGAATACATGCGTGATGTGTGCCTATCACTAACTTCAAGGATGACTGAAAGCGTTAGCAACATTTGGCCATAAGAAAGAAACCATGGCAGCAGTTTCTTATGTGACAGTTGGATTAAAAGAAAAATAGTCCTCATGCTATTACAGCAAGAACAGTGTATTTTACCATATATGTAGATGAGGAATTGGAAACGTTGACCATAACACTTGTTATAGTGACATCTCAAAAACTAAACCCAGGGTTGGAGAGCTGTCAGCCCAGTAATTTTCTCTTGAGAGCAGTCTTTGTCACATCTGTATTCACATGGTGGTGGATTCTGAAATATTATGTGGGATACGCAGAGAAAATCAAGGAGACTGCCATGCCACCCTCCATGATAGATAACCCCACCAGTCGGTTCTGGAACAAGAAGAAGCACAACCCCCTCATGTCTGAGATGAGGAGCGTGCAGGCCTGAGAGGTTTTGGTGAAAGCCTGTTCGCTACGTAAGCCATTCATTTACATAAAATTCAGTCACTTACTTGACACGTATAAAACTGTGCTACGGGAGTTCTGTACTCCCATAAATATCCCACTTGTGCCTGTTTATATTAAGCTCACGTTCTAAAACTAGAAATAATTGATGCATGCAAATACCTATGTATGAGCATACAGAAGAAAGATATTTATGACAGATTACGAGTTTCAAGCTGAAGGAGGAGACAAGTTCCTTTTTGGGGTAGAGAGGGGTTGGGTAGGGTGTAGGGTAGGGCCAGCTTTCAAGATAAGAAATATTTTGTTAAAAGCTGGGCCTTGAAGGAGGAGTAGAATTTGCATCTGGATGGGTTTAACCTCAGAAAAGACTACAAAATCTGGACATCTGGAATGTGAAAGAGATTAAATACTTCTTCCAAACAAATAGTACATCCTTGTTAACGGGAACTAATTAGCTTAACTGAAGATACCAAAATAACACATTCTGTTTGAAAATCTCTGTAATGAAGTCATTATTCTTCTCTACTTGTCTTCTGGTCCAGTTTCTGAGCTTCAATTCCTGCATCACCAATTCTAAAATTTATACCGGTAAAAAAAGACCATCCTCAAATGCAAGGATATAATTTTTGTTCATGGAGCAAAATCAGTCAAGAACCCTCTGAAAAACTGACATTTTCTTAAAATGATTAGCATATAATTATTTCTATAGGTGGATTTTTAAAGTACAGTTGTATTTAACATATTACATGTGAAAGTCCCCAGAGAGGAGAAATTCTGAGGTCAGTTTGAAAAGCTTACATATATTCATATTCCCCATTCAGTGATCACATGCAAGAAAATAAACAGAAATGGGAATCTCTGACAATAAAATTGTGAAACATAAAACACTGAAATAAAAACCAAGGCATTATCATTGCAGGGAAGATACAAAAATTCACGAAATAAAAATTGGAAACTCAAGAAGTCTACCTATTTGGTCACTACACTCACACACTAGGTACAGCTGGTAACAGCTATCTACCTATAGTTACAAAGAATCAGATACAATTTCTAGTCTCTTTTATACTTTTCTATACACAGAAGCATGTAGATACTTACAGATCAACAATCATATTCCCCAAAGTAGGTACTCACTATAATAACTGCGATCTTGGTGAGGTCACCTGACTGCATTTATAAGATGACCATTCTGACGCACAGAATAATGACTGGGAAACTTTCTCCAGTTAGAGACTGTCCAGGAAAATGATATGCAACAAGTTGGCTGCCAGCAGAAAGGAATTACAAGAAGCTAAAGAGCACAGTGAAGAATAACACTTCAAAAGAGACGCAAATGATTTGAAAAAATACATTCTATCTTATATCACTTTCCTTTGGGCTCCTTGGTTCTAAAAGACTCTTCCATTAACATGTTAATTCACGTGACCCAAGCTCATGAGGCCCCTTTCCCCCACAAGAGCTGTGATAAAAGGCATATGTGATCTTTCTATCAAGAGGGTACCCATCATTCCCTTTTAAAATTGCATTCTTAAGCCCCTACCCCACTAACACTCTGGCAATGAAAATATACTATCCAACAAGTCAAGATGCTCTTATTCTCAACCAATTTTTAATACTCCCAAAAGAAGAGTGAGATATTCTATGTTTTTGACCATCCCCATGTAATACGAAGAATGAGATTCTTAGACCAAAAATATTATATATCACTTTAAATGTCTCCAGTTGTGACTGGAGAGCATTTTGGTACGTCAGTATTTCTGCATTACATTACTATCTGGCAATCCACCTGCACTCACAGTCTTGGATACTGGCGGGCCTTCTGCACACCCATGTTTCATTTCATATGGCTGGAAAGCAGAAGAAGCTACCCAGAGCTTTTTGTCAACTGACAGGCGGTAAGAAAGTGCAAATCTCAGCACTTACAATGAGACGGAGAAGGCTCCTAGGCATGGAGACGCAAACATACCCACACAGAGAAAAACACCGGCCAGAAATATCACAGGGTGCTGATGGTGGGCGAAGTCAAGAGAGCACATTAAGCCAGCTCCCTGACAACAGCTGGGGCTAAATCATGAACTGAAAATGTCTCTAAAAAAAAAAAAAACAGAGAGGCCATCAGAGATTAATTCATAAAAATGACATGTAGAACGAGAAAAATAGAAGGCAAAGCCACATGTGGTTAGAAAGCTCCTGATTGCATTTTAAAGGATTCTTGCCTAGATTATAAGAAATTAAAACCATAAGAAAATTATAAGTGAGGATTTTACTGTTACTGGGTATTTGGAGTAAGTGACAATGGACCAACAATTATTAAGTAACTAGAATGCATAAGGCAACATGCTGAGAACAGTGGAAGTTACAGATAAACTTGTAAACTCAAAGAGCTTGTAGTATTTTATGGAGATAATCGTAAACACTGTAGTTTTGTTTATTGAGTAGACAACTGAAACAATTACACAACCACAGTACTATCAAAATTCAGAGAAAGGAGAAAAGGCTGTTCAATGTAAAGAAAAAAAGACTTTTTTGTGGGTATTTGTTGAGCAGGGTCTTGGAAGATAGGTCTAATTTGGACAGGTAAGAAGTAGAGAAAGGCATTGCTGGCAAGAGCAACAGAATGCAGGATAAATACACATCACATATTCAAAGGAACAAGCATTAGGCAAAGGGAAATACAGGAATTTGGGATGATGAATGAAAGATGAGTTTGGGAAGGGGACCAGATGTTGGAGAGCCAGGTTAAATAGTTTTAACTACTTTTTAGATTCACTAAAGATTTTTCAATGTTTAAGGAAAAAAAAAAGTACTACGAAGTTTTTATAATGTTCTATTAGTCTTAAAGAAGAAAAGATGTTTTTTGTTTTAAACTTTCAGTGCTAGAAACAGCCTGTTAGCTCAGATTCATTCCACTGGACAAAGAGCACTACTCAGTTCTCGCACCTCTTAAACTTCTGCCATTTGTAGTGGGTAAGACAAAAGAAAAGAAAGTTCTTCAAGAGAATTTCCTGAGAATTTCTTAATAATAATGAAATGTCATCCATGATATTTATTAGCTTTAGTTATTTCAGTGCACAGGTACACAAGTAATGATTATCAGCTCTAAGTGGAAAGCAACGTTGTAAGTTTTAAACACTGAAAGGAATCTCAAAATTTAAAAACATTAAGCCTTTTTAAAAATACTTTCAGAGGTAATATAAAGTAGTACCAATTTTTGTTTTTTACATAAGATATCACCTCTTGCTTTAAGAAAGAAACATTCCTCAAAACCCATCCCTCGTTAAAAAATTTGATTTCTTAATTTACACGAAAAATGCTATAATTAGCAACCCCCAAGCAATCAACCATTAAAAATAAAACCTCAAAAACTACTTTCCCCAATAAAGCAAACACCTCCATAAAACGAGAGATGAAAGTAGATACAGAAAGGCTTAGGGGAGATACTATAAAATAACAAGATACAGCAAAATAACAAAATGAAACATCAGTAGATATAGCTCAAGGAAGAAACATAAGGAGAAAATAAAACCATAACAGAGGGAGTGCTTCAAGATGGCGGAGGAGTAAGACGTGGAGATCACCTTCCTCCCCACAAATACATCAAAAATACATCTACATGTGGAACAACTCCTACAGAACACCTATTGAATGCTAGCAGAAGACCTCAGACTTCCAAAATAGGTCTTGGTGCTCCTACCTGGTGTCAGGCCTGAGCCTCTGAGGTGGGAGAGCCGAGTTCAGGACACTGGACCACCAGACACCTCCAGGCCCCACATAATATCAATCAGCGAGAGCTCGCCCAGAGATCTCTGTCTCAACGCTAAGACCCAGCTCCACTCAACAGCCAGCAAGCTACAGTGCTGGACACCCCATGCCAAACAACTAGCAAGACAGGAACACAACCCCACCCATTAGCAGAGAGGCTGCTTAAAGTCATACTAAGTTCACAGAGACCCCAAAACACACCACCGGATGCAGCCGTGCCCACCAGACAGATCCAGCCCCACCCACCAGAACACAGGCACCGGTCCCCTTCCCCAGGAAGCCTACACAAGCCCCTGAACCAACCTTACCCACTGGGGGCAGACACCAAAAACAATGGGAACTACGAACCTGTAGCCTGCAAAAAGGAGACCGCAAACACAGTAAGGTAAGCAAAATGAGAACACAGAGAAACACACAGCAGATGAAGGAGCAAGGCAAAAACCCACCAGACCAGACAAATGAAGTGCAAACAGGCAGCCAGCTGAAAAAGAATCCAGAGTAATGACAGTAAAGATGATCCAAAATCTTGGAAACAGAATGGAGAAACTACAAGAAACATTTAACAAGGACCCAGAAGAACTAAAGAGCAAACAAACAATGATGAACAACACAATAAATGAAATTAAAAATTCTCTAGAAGGAATCAATAGCAGAATAAATGAGGCAGAAGAACAGATAAGTGACCTGGAAGATAAAATATTGAAAATAACTACCACAGAGCAGAATAAAGAAAAAAGAATGAAAACAATTAAAGACAGTCTCAGAGATCTCCGGGACAACATTAAACGCACCAACATTCGAATTATACGAGTCCCGGAAGAAGAAGAGATAAAGAAAGGGTCTGAGAAAATATTTGAAGAGATTATAGTTGAAAACTTCCCTAACATGGGAAAGGAAATAGTCAATCAACTCCAGGAAGCACAGAGAATCCCATACAGGATAAATCCAAGGAGAAACACTCCAAGACACATATTAATCAAACTATCAAAAATTAAATACAAAGAAAAAATATTAAAAGCATCAAGGGAAAAGCAACAAATAACATACAATGGAACTGCATAAAGTTAACAGCTGATCTTTCAGCAGAAACTCTACAACCCAGAAGGGAGTGGCAGGACATGTTTAAAGTGATGAAAGGGAAAAACCTACAACCAAGATTACTCTGCTCAGCAAGGATCTCACTGAGATTCAACAGAGAAATTAAACCCTTTATAGACAAGCAAAAGCTAAGAGAATTCAGCACCACCAAACCAGCTTTCCAACAAATGCTAAAGGAACTTCTCTAGGCAGGAAACACAGGAGAAGGAAAAGACCTACAATAACAAACCCAAAACAATTAAGAAAATGGTAATAGGAACATATATATTGATAATTACCTTAAATGTAAATGGATTAAATGCTCCAACCAAAGGACATAGCCTGGCTGAATGCATACAAAAACAAGACCCATAAATATGCTGTCTACAAGAGACCTACCTCAGACCTAGGGACACATACAGACTGAAAGTGACGGGATGGAAAAAGATATTCCATGCAAATGGAAATCAAAAGAAAGCTGGAGTAGCAATTCTCATATCAGACAAAACAGACTTTAAAATAAAGACTATTACAAGAGACAAAGAAGGACACTACATAATGATCAAGGGATCAAACCAAGAAGATATAACAATTGGAAATATTTACACACCCAACATAGGAGCATTTGCCTCAAAACATAAGGCAAATGCTAACAGCCATAAAAGGGGAACTCGACAGATACACAATAATAGTTGGGGACTTTAACACCCCACTTACATGAATGGACAGATCATCCAAAATGAAAATAAATAATGAAACACAAGCTTTAAATGACACATTAAACAAGATGGACTTAATTGATATTTATACAACATTCCATCCAAAAACAACAGAATACACTTTCTTCTCAAGTGCTCACGGAACATGCTCCAGGACAGATCATAACTTGGGACACAAATCAAGCCTTGGTAAATTTAAGAAAACTGAAATCATATCAACTATCTTTTCCAACCACAACACTATGAGACTAGATATCAATTACAGAAAAATATCTGTAAAAACTACAAACACATGGAGGCTAAACAATACGCTACTAAATAACCAAGAGATTACTGAAGAAATCAAAGAGGAAATCAAAAAATACCTAGAAACAAATGACAATGAAAACATGATGACCCAAAACCTATGGAATTCAGCAAAAGCAGTTCTAAGAGGGAAGTTTATAGCAATACAATCCTACCTCAAGAAACAAGAAACATCTCAAATAAACAACCTAACCTTACATCTAAAGCAATTAGAGAAAGAAGAACCAAAAACCCCCAAAGTTAGCAGAAGGAAAGAAATCATAAAGATCAGATCAGAAATAAATGAAAAAGAAATGAAGGAAAGGATAGCAAAGATCAATAAAACTAAAAGCTGGTTCTTTGAGAAGATAAACAAAATTGATAAACCATTAGCCAGACTCATCAAGAAAAAAAGGGAGAAGACTCAAATCAACAGAATTAGAAATGAAAAGGGAGAAGTAACAACTGACACTGCAGAAATACAAAGGATCATGAGAGATTACTACAAGCAACCATATGCCAATAAAATGGACAACCTGGAAGAAATGGACAAATTCTTAGAAAAGCACAACCTTCCAAGACTGAACCAGAAAGAAATAGAAAATATAAACAGATCAATCACAAACACTGAAATTGAAACTGTGATTAAAAATCTTCCAACAGGGGGCTTCCCTAGTGGCGCAGTGGTTAAGAGTCTGCCTGCCGATGCAGGGGACACGGGTTCGTGCCCCGGTCCGGGAAGATCCCACACGCCACAGAGCGGCTAGGCCTGTGAGCCATGGCCGCTGAGCCTGTGCATCCCGCAATGGGAGAGGCCACAACAGTGAGAGGCCTGCATACCGGGGGGAAAAAAAAAAAAAAATCTTCCAACAAACAAAAGCCCAGGACCAGATGGCCTCACAGGCTAACTCTACCAAACATTTAGAGAAGAGCTAACACCTATTCTTCTCAATCTCTTCCAAAAGATAGCAGAGGGAGGAACACACCCAAACTCATTCTATGAGGCCACTATCACCCTGATACCAAAACCAGACAAAGACGTCACAAAAAACGAAAACTACAGGCCAATATCACTGATGAACATAGATGCAAAAATCCTCAACAAAATACTAGCAAACAGAATCCAAAGCACATTAAAAGGATCATACACCATGATCAAGTGGGGTTTATCCCAGGAATGCAAGGATTCTTCAATATACACAAATCAATAATGTGATACACCATATTAACAAACTGAAGGATAAAAACCATATGATCATCTCAATAGATGCAGAAAAAGCTTTCAACAAAATTCAACACCCATTTATGATAAAAACGCTCCAGAAAGTAGGCATAGAGGGAATTTACCTCAACATAATAAAGGCCATATATGACAAACCCACAGCCAACATCATTCTCAGTGGTGAAAAACTGAAACAATTTCCACTAAGATCAGGAAGAAGACAAGGTTGCTCACTCTCACCACTGTTACTCAACATAGTTTTGCAAGTTTTAGCCACAGGAATCAGAGAAGAAAAAGAAATAAAAGGAATCCACATTGGAAAAGAAGAAGTAAGCTGTAGATGACATGATATTATACATAGAGAATCCTAAAGATGCCACCAGAAAACTACTAGAGCTAATCAATGAATTTGGTAAAGTAGCAGGATACAAAATTAATGCACAGAAATGTCTTGCATTCCTATACACCAATGATGAAATATCTGAAAGAGAAATTAAGGATACACTCCCATTTACCATTTCAACAAAAAGAATAAAATACCTAGGAATAAACCTACCTAAGGAGACAAAAGACCTGTATGCAGTAAACTATAAGACACTGACGAAAGAAATTAAAGATGATACAAACAAATGGAGAGAGATACCATGGTCTTGGATCGGGAGAATCAACATTGTGAAAATGACTATACTACCCAAAGCAATCTACAGATTCAATGTAATCCCTATTAGACTACCAATGACATTTTTCACAGAACTAGAACAAAAAATTTCACAATTTGTATGGAAACACAAAAGACCCCGAATAGCCAAAGCAATCTTGAGAAAGAAAAATGGAGCTGGAGGAATCAGGCTCCCTGACTTCACACTATACTACAAATCTACAGTAATCAAGACAATATGGTACTGGCAAAAAAACAGAAATATAGATCAATGGAACAGGATGGAAAGCCCAGAGATAAACCCACACACATACGGTCACCTTATCTTTGATAAAGGAGGCAAAAATATACAATGGAGAAAAGACAGCTTCTTCAATAAGTGGTGCTGGGAAAACTGGACAGCTACATGTAAAAGAATGATATTAGAACACTTCCTAACACCATACACAAAAATAAGCTCAAAATGCATTAAAGACCTAAATATATAAGACCAGACACAATAAAACTCTCAGAGGAAAACATAGGAAGAACACTCTTAGACATAAATCACAGCAAGATCCTTTTTGACCCACCTCCTAGAAAAACGGAAACAAAACCAAAAATAAACAAATGGGACATAATGAAACTTAAAAGCTTTTGCACAGCAAAGGAAACCAGAAACAAGACCAAAAGACAACCCTCAGAATGGAAGAAAATTTTTGCAAATGAAGCAACTGACAAAGGATTCATCTCCAAAACATATAAGCAACTCATGCAGCTCAATATCAAAATAACAAAAAACCCAATCCAAAAATCGGCAGAAGACCTAAATAGACATTTCTCCAAAGGAGATATACAGATTGCCAACAAACACATGAAAGGATGCTCAACATCACTAATCATTAGAGACATGCAAATCAAAACTACAATGAGGTACCACCTCACACCGGTCAGAATGGCCATCATCACAAAATCTACAAACAATAAATGCTGGAGATGGTGTGGAGAAAAGGGAACCCTCCTGCACTGTTGGTGGGAATGTAAATTGATACAGCCACTATGGAGAACAGTATGGAGGTTCCTTAAAAAACTAAAAATAGAACTACCGTATGGCCCAGTAATCCCACTACTGGGCATATACCATGAGAAAACCATAATTCAAAAAGAGACATGTACCACAATGTTCACTGTAGCACTATTTACAATAGCCAGGACACGGAAGCAACCTAAGTGTCCATCGACAGATGAATGGATAAAGAAGATGTGGCATATATATACAATGGAATATTACTCAGCCATGAAAAGAAACAAAACTGAGTTATTTGTAGTGAGGTGGATGGACCTGGAGTCTGTCATACAGAGTAAAGTAAGTCAGAAAGAGAAAAACAAATATTGTATGCAAACACATATATATGAAATCTAAAAAAAAAAAATGGTTCTGATGAACATAGGGGCAGGACAGAAATAAAGATTCAGACATACAGAATGGGTTGAGGACACAGGGAGGGGGAAGGGTAAGCTGGGACGAAGTGAGAGAGTGGCATGGACATATATACACTACCAACTGTAAAATAGCTAGTGGGAAGCAGCTGCATTGCACAGGGAGATCAGCTCGGTGCTTTGTGACCACCTAGAGGGGTGGGATAGGGAGGGTGGGAGGGAGACGCAAGAGGGAGGGGATATGGGAATACATATATACGTATAGCTGATTCACTTTGTTATACAGCAGAAACTAACACAACATTGTAAAGCAATTATACTCCAATAAAGATATTAAAAAAAAACCATAACAACAACAAAAAAGCCACATTGGACACAGCACAAAGGAGAACAGACACTGCTGAAAATATACTGAGAAACATGGTGAACAATTTGAGCAAAAGAAATAGAAATTAAACAATTTAAAAGGACTTCCAACATAAGCACAATCAGCATTTTCAAAGAAAAAGAATGTGATTCAGAAATGTTAATGTTTGGACTTCCCTGGTGGCGCAGTGGTTAAGAAACCTACTGCCAATGCAGGGGACACAAGTTCGAGCCCTGGTCTGGGAAGATCCCACATGCCGCGGAGCAACTAAGCCCGCGAGCCACAACTACTGAGCCCACACACCACAAATAAAAAATAAGTTATCTTTGGCTACGTTGGGTCTTCGTTGCCGGGCACGGGCTTTCTGTAGTTGCGGTGAGCAGGGGCTACTCTTTGTTGTGGTGCGCCGGCTTCTCCTTCCAGTGGCTTCGCTTGTTGCGGAGCACGGGCTCTAGGCGTGTGGGGTTCAGCAGTCGTGGCTCGTGGGCTTAGTTTCTTTGCGGCATGTGGGATCTTCCCAGACCAGGGCTCGAACCCGTGTCCCCTCCATTGGCAGGCGGATTCCTAACCACTGCGTCACCAGGCTAGCCCCTAAATTAATTAATTTTTTAAAAATGTTAATGTTCAATCTATTATATGTTTTTATTCAAGGACAATGGCTCAGATAAACATTGTTGAACATGGAAGACACCAGGGAATATAGTTCTTATGAACCCTACCTAGAGGATAGACTTCAGCTTAGCAGAAACTATAGCACAAAGCCTGGAGGTGAGCTTTGAATCCATTTAACTATAGAACTAAGATTTTTTTTAAAAGGTTATGATAGCAGAACAGGTTATGAATATTACGAATACTGACAATATACATATTTTTTAAAAACCACGTTGCTTTTATTCATGAAATAATCGCTATAAGTAAACACCACCAGAGTAGTTAGCCAACAATTCACAAACTTTATAAACATATCTCATTTACTTCTTGTAAAGCCCTCAGATTTAATGAATGATACTCCAGTGTTTCTATCAAGTTACAAGATGAAATGATTCTTTGATGTCTTATGCTTCAAGTCTGTCTTTCTGGAAGGTTTGTTTTGGGTGTTTAGTTGGTTTTATTGTTGTGGTTGGTTGGTTTGTCTTATAAAATGAAGGTGTGATATGAGCAAGTATCACAAGCCTTCTGGAAAGAGACTACTCTTGGTCCTAGAAGTTTCTTTGGGAAGAATCCGGCAATCTAAGAATTGAAGATTGTGAAAACTTCTTTCATCATTCAAACCACAGCTGACTCTGGTCGTATTGGAAGTCTCCCTCTCTGGATGCCTTTTTATAGTGGTCTTCATATATCAGCTTTCTTCTGAGTAACTGTGAACCTGGGAATGAACTCCATTCACACTTAAATGTGAATTAAGTCAAAGCTATTCAAGCTTCTCACACGGTGTCTAACCTTAGAAACATTATGTAATTTGCATCATCACTAACGGCCCCAGCAGCTGCTCTTCTTTTCCTCATTCTTTCTTTTTTTTTTTTGGCCACGCCGCACAGCATGCAGGATCTTAGTTCCCCGACCAGGGATCGAACCCATGCCCCCTGAAGTGGAAACGCAGAGTCTTAACCACTAGACCACCAGGGAAATCCTTCTTTTCCTTATTCTTGAAAATTATTTGTACCACTGAAACAGAGACATGTGGAAGTTAGACATCTCTGTTTCTCTGGCCAACTTCAATTTACACTCAGAAGAAATATTTTTCTCTCTTTTGGTGTCACAACTTCATTTAATTCTTATCATGCATCATTTATTCTGGCTTAGGGATTGTGGTGCTATAAATAATAATACAAATGAGACTTTAAGCAGGGCATGTTCAGTTAGCTAAAATGCCTTGTTTGGCTGTTTACTGTAGTAGTCTCTAAACGGTTTTGATCGCAATCCTGGGAAGTACAAGATTTGTGGGCATATGAATATATTTATGTATAGATTATACGGACATGTGCCACAATATTAATGTTATGTTCATTATAAAATGTAATACAGAAATTTCTAAGTAATTAAAGGTAAAAACATTTTATTCATTAATGGCAAATGACTTTTTGCCATCACTTGAAATTATTAATAACATCTAACAAGAACAATGTGATTTCACATACTTTATTATTTCTGAACATCTCGGTTGAATCCTTTGTGATTGAGCAATTTGAAGTTCAGTTTGTTTTACTATTCGGTCTTAACGGCTGTCAGAGAGACCTCACAAAGGTATGTAGATCTAAATGGGAAAAGGGTATCATGACACCGAATCCCTGTTTTTAATTCCATCCTCTGATAATGAAAAAGCTTAAGGGTTTTTTTTTTTAATTAGTTTGTTGGTATTGTTAATTGAAATTCAGCTAATAAATATCCATCACTCCTGATACCAATTAGTTGCTCTTGAAAACTTATCAAAGCTACTGAATTTTTATACTTTTAAAAACTGTGCTCTCAAACCACTGAAACTTTTCTTTTGAATTTTTATTTTATTTATTTATTATTATTATTATTATTATTTTTAGAGGATGATTAATAAATTTTATGGATTATCTGGGCAGTTATGTGATTAAAAATAAAATAGTTTACATTTATTGAGTTCCTACTGTTTACCAGAAACTGTTCTAAGAGTTTCATTTACTTTATAATAAAAATAAGCTCTTATGAGTTTACTTTAAATATTTTACATTTTTTTAAACATCTTTATTGGAGTATGATTGCTTTCCAATGGTGTGTTAGTTTCTACTTTATAACAAAGTGAATCAGTTATACATATACATATGTTCCCATATCTCTTCCCTCTTGCGTCTCCCTCCCTCCCACCCTCCCTATCCCACCCCTCTAGGTGGTCACAAACCACTGAGCTGATCTCCCTGTGCTATGCGGCTGCTTCCCACTAGCTATCTATTTTACGTTTGGTAGTATATATATGTCCATGCCACTCTCTCACTTTGTCACAGCTTACCCTTCCCCCTCCCCATATCCTCAAGTCCATTCTCTAGTAGGTCTGTGTCTTTATTCCCGTCTTGCTCCTAGGTTCTTCATGACTTTTTTTTTTTTTAAACCACTGAAACTTTGTACGACTTTTTTCACCAGATTAGAACATTCCATTTTTAACTTATTAAACATGCAGGTATGAAGGTTTCAATAGGCGTACACATTTTTTAAAACAGAATCACATTGCCAAATGTCTATTTTCAAAAATGCTCTCCCAATAACGTAGATTTCTTTTGAGAAGCAGTTACCTTCCCACTCACTGTTAAAAGACTGCTTCTATCTTGAATGGCTATATTTAAGTGGATTTTTCAAAATTATACATGTGGTACAAGGGGGCACCTCCTGAAACCATTTAACACAAAAAGGTCAGCAAATTTGGACACTTGTCTTTTTAAATTTTATTTATTTATTTTTGGCTGCATTAGGTCTTCATTGCTGTGCACGGGCTTTCTCTAGTTGCGGCGAGCGGGGGCTACTCTTCGTTGCGGTGCACGGGCTTCTCATTGCGGTGGCTTCTCCTGTTGTGGAGCACGGGCTCTAAGCACGCCAGCTTCAGTAGTTGTGGTGCGCAGGCTCAGTAGTTGTGGCTCGTGGGCTCTAGAGCACAGGCTCAGTAGTTGTGGTGCACGGGCTTAGTTGCTCCGCAGCATGTGGGATCTTCCCGGACCAGGGCTCGAACCCGTGTCCCCCACATTGGCAGAAGGATTCTTAACCACTGCTCCACCAGGGAAGACCGACACACGTCTTTTTGTAAAAGTAAAATGAAGTAATTCTTTTTGTGAAAAAACCACCAGCATGTGGTAGAAATACATTGACTTTGATTACTCTTCTCATCACAAAATGTGCACAAAGATGCTACTATATTTTAAAGGTCTTGATGTTCTGGAAACACCTAAGTAATACTGGCCTCAGGCACTTTGTCTGTGCCTGGCTTGAACTCCTTTGCTCTTCAATAGCTTGCTCAATAATCTGCTTGCAAATGATGCAGCAAAAGAATTTCATATATGTCACTGTTAATGACAGTGAGTGCAGATCTTTATTTCAAATAACCTGCTTGATAATTCCTACTGAGCAGGGCTGGCTTCCGGTCAGATTTCACGAAATTACTTTATCCACATGGGAACACCTGCCAGATGTCCCCCAGTATCTGTTCTCTCCTTCTTCCTCAGTATCAGAAACTCCATTTGAGTGCACATGACTGCCCAAAGCAGGGACTACATTTTCCAGACCCACCTCCCCCTTGTAGCTATTCGTGGCCTTGGAACTAAGTTTTGGTCACTGCGATGTAGGAAGAAATAATGGATAGCCTTAAAAGGAGGGGCATATCTTCTGCTCCCTTTTGGCCTACCTAGCTGGAATTCAGGTGTGATGGCTGAAACCTTGGGAGCCATCTTGAAGCAAGAGGGAGAAGCCAGATGCTGAGGCAGCCGAACAACAAGAGGGGAGGAATCTGGGTCCTTCACAGCTGTGCTGCCATCAAATCAGCCCTGGACTCTCCTGTGTTTACTGCTCTCTTTTTTGAGCTTTGTTGTTCTGGGTTTTCTGGCTCTTACTGCTGTATGAAACCCTAATTAACACACCTGGTAACAGGGTTGATGAGGAACTCATGTTAGCAGTCAGAGAAGAGGCAACTCTGCAATTTTCTCTGCAAGCATGTGCTTACACTATTCTTACTACTTTCAATCTGCAGTTTCCTAACGGAAACTGCTTTTAAGCCACTTGCCATTTTGTCAGAATTAGTTTATAAAGAAAACATAATATAGTCTTTAAATCTACTTTATCAGGTGTGTGTGAACTGCAACATGGGTCTATAACTTTGAAAACAAACGAAGGAGGGGCCACCACTGATCAACCCAACTCTACTCTCCAGACGACTCAAGGACCATTTGTAACCCATGTCTGATGGAATACAGACCATGGGAGAACACCAGCATCCATATTAAATATTAATAAAGCTTCGGGGGGGGAGGTTGGTCAATACATAAATATACAAAGAAGTTCTACTTCCTTTCTGCTCCTCTCCACCCCTACTAACAAATGATTTTTGCACCTTCCTAGTATACAAGCACTCCACCCACTTTAGAGCCCACTGTCAAGGTGTAGATGGACTAATAGCTAACTATAAAATTCTCTCCTGGGGCTTCCCTGGTGGCACAGTGGTTGAGAGTCCGCCTGCCGATGCAGGGGACACGGGTTCGTGCCCCGGTCCGGGAAGATCCCACATGCCGCGGAGCGGCTGGGCCCGTGAGCCATGGCCGCTGAGCCTGAGCGTCCGGAGCCTGTGCTCCGCAACGGGAGAGGCCACAACAGCGAGAGGCCCGTGTACCGCAAAAAAAAAAAAAAAAAAAAAAAATTCTCTCCTGGATCATGACAATATGCTGTGAGATGAAAATGTTTACTAGCGAAAAATAAGCATAAATGAGTGTTCTCCATAAAATTGAAAACTTGTAAAAGCAAATGGTAAATCAAGGGGTGGGTTATACATAAAGATTTTGGCACCTTACCTGAATACCTCGAGAATAATCCTTTCCGATAACTTGGGAGCCACCTGCTTAAATGCTTTCTTGAAATCTTCCAGAGTTAAATATCCATGATCTATTTGAAAACAGAATACATAATATTCACACACTTCTATCAGCCCCATGAACTGCTATTTCAGCCATAACATATGCATGAGACTTTAATCTATTAGTAGGAGAAAAGCAGTAAATTATAGTTGATTTTACATATAAGGTAATCTGAGATTGTCTTGTTGGAAGAATTTGAGAATCTAGTAATACTCTCCCTCAGTACAGCCCCAGATGCTCCTGCAGGTTTCTTCCAGCCCCATGATTTGCTGATTCCCTGAGTCCCAGGTAAAGGACTAAGGGACAGACACTGCAACAATGGCATTAGGCTTCAAGTCTTTGTGAATTGCCAGAATAATTCATTCTTCAAAATTCACATTTTTTTCTTGCTTGGTATTAGAACTATATTATTATTTAGAGGAAAACCATTACAGAAGCCAAAATACTGAACCTGGACTCCACAAGTCTTTCAACCCTGTGTTCTGTGGGGAGGGGGTCTGAAGCTACTCCTCTGGGCCACCCCAGCGTGGGAAAACAATTCCTCCAATTATGTGTGGGTCAAAGGAGGAGTCGGAAAAAAAGGCCTCATGTTCTCACAAACTTCCATAAGTAGCTCTTCACCTATATCCCCGCACGGCCAGCCCTTCTGTTGTCCCCATTACACTGCAGGCAAATCATAAGTATTGTATAATTATATAACTGTAGATATTATTTCACCCATCGTAAATGTCAAGAATTTAAGATTGTGATGGAGAAAAAAAAATGTACACCAACGTCTAAGGTAATAGCTAACGAATACAGTAAAATAACCTTCCAAGTATATTATTTTAGTTACTGAGTATGTTCCCATTCACAGTTCCTTAACAGCCATTTTTTATATCAAAACACTTTAAAGATACTTACAGTGCCTGTCAAAAGCTGTGAAGATGTGTCTTATTTCATTCCGATATAGTTGAGCTTCCTTCTTTTTCCTTACAATGTCTAAAAACTCCTTAAGTAATATCCCTAAAAGTTGGAAAAAAACAATTTACTTTCTTCCTCTTTAAGAAGGAAACAAAACATAAACGGAAAGTGATACCACCACAAACAAATGTTATCTTAATTTTTGGTGAGTAGTATTTATTCATAAAGGTCTCTAAAGTTGAAAAGACATTTCCTTAAAAGCTAAGTAGACTCCACATTAGCAATCGATGGCAAAAAGGATAGACACTTTCGGAGCTCACTGAGCTCTTCCCGGAGATAAAAGACGATGACCTCGAAAAAGTATGACACTCTTCCCTCTGACAGATCTAACAGACAGGCCCGAAACTACTTATAAAATAAGGTCTCATAATTTTCTTTCCTTATGCGTCTTTGATCCCTTTTTTCCTAGCCAGATGTCATTACGACAGGTTTTTTTCCAGCTGGGAGATCGGGGCGAAGGAGTAGTTTCTCAAAAGTCAATACCAACTGCATACCGCAGATAAAGGTGGAGAGAACATTCCATAAACAATAGCGTTGGCACTGTCCCCAGCCTTAGCTACCTCCCATGACTGTTCTGTAGCCTCAGGCTCTGCTTCCTGTGATTCTCATAATAAAAGAGCTCAGCATGATCATATGAGATTGGATACTGTGCTTACAATGTCTATTAAAATGAATTCTAGGGCTTCCCTGGTGGTGCAGTGGTTGAGAGTCCGCCTGCCGATGCAGGGGACATGGGTTCATGCCCCGGTCCGGGAAGATCCCACATGCCGCGGAGCGGCTGGGCCCGTGAGCCATGGCCGCTGAGCCTGAGCATCCGGAGCCTGTGCTCCGCAACGGGAGAGGCCACAGCAGTGAGAGGCCCGCGTACCGCAAAAAAAAAGAATTCTAATGTGATCTTTGTAGTAGGTTTAAAGAATGCAGCCAAGAATTTAAACATTCTAGTGAAATGAGTCCTAAATATCTAAAAAGAGCAGTTCGTTTTTACAAGTCAGAATTTCCATTTAAAAATGTATCACTGTTTTAAAAATAGCCCCAAATCACACAATAACCATGTGCTAATTTTTAAGAACTTGCACCCTTTCCAAAAGGGAATATTTTGGTGAGGTATACTGAACTATACACATTTCCCGAAATAGTTCCGATGGTTTTTTAAAAAGTAGAAAATAGTTTTCTTAATTTTCCACATTTTTCTTACTTGTAGTTAAAGATTCAGAAATTTAAAAAGTCCATCTATCTTTATGTGTTTATAAATGATTCTCTTACAACTCTTTAGGACCCACTGGGTGCCAGGCACTGCATTAAGCTCTGGGAATAGAGGGGAAAAGAGAACACACACGATTCCAGTGCCAAGGGTCACTGGTCTAGTGACACAGACGGTGATGATACAGATTCAATGACAAACGTACACATAATTACAAACTGTGGCGTGCGCAACGAGGGGAAAACAGGAGGGTATAAAACGCGTCACAGAAATCCTCCCGTAGAGCAGACTCTGGGGAAGGAGAGATCTCACAGAGGAGGTAATAGATAGGCTAAGACCTAAATGATGAGAAGACACCAACTGGCTAAAGGTGGGAAGAAGAGCATTCCAGGCCGTGGAAAGAGCACGTGCCAAGGCCATGGGGTGGGGAGTGGGAGAAGTGAAAACAGGCCACAGTGGCTCGAATGCGATGAAGATGGCGCTGGTGAGGTGGGCAGGGGCCCGAACGCATAGCCCCTCATGGGCCCCGGGAAATAATCTGATTTTTATTTCAGTTGCGATAGGAAGTCAATAAAGTTTGAACTGAGAAGTGACATGATCTGATTTAGATTTTGGAAAGATCTCTCTGGCTATTGTTTTGAAAAAGGACTGGGGAGATAGCAAAATATAAAAAAGGAGACTCGTTAGGATCCTACTGGCAAGAGATGTGGTCACGAGGGTGTGGGCAGCGGGAACGGAGGGCAGTGGAAGGTTCCAGACATACTGCAGAAAAGATGGAGGGTCAGACGTAGTGCAAGAGAAAGAAGATGTCAAGAATAAGCCCTAGGTTCTGGCTTGAGGACTAGGTGGTTTGAGGAGTCATTTAAAGAGATAAGAAAGACGGGGGGAAGCAGGATGGGGGGGGTGCTGAGATGGAGTTGCAGTTTGGAGATGTAAGCTGTTTGAGGCTTCGGAGAAAACCAAGAGCAAGAGTCAAGAAAGCAGCAGCAGGCGTATCTCCTGGCACCTACCAGAGTGCTTGGCATGTGCTTGATAAATACGCATTGTATGGAATTAGCGTTTCCCCCATGGCAGTGGAGGATGTGCAGTGATGCAGCTCCATTCTCATTGGGTCCCATGGTAACTATTTGGCCACACGTCTGCCTGAGACACACTGAGGGAAAGTACTGCCTGTTGTCAAAATTTATCCACACAATATTCAAACCTAAAATTACCACTTCACAAAGACTTTCCATAATTCTACTGCCACCACATTTCATACGCAATGAGAAATGCATTACCTGTGTCCACCCCTGGAGTGAAAGTATGTTCAGAACATTCTAATCCCAAGCAGATACCTGCTTGTAGGAGGCATTCCTCACATGTTTGTTGAATAAGTAAATAAAATCACAGGAAGACGTTATTTCTAGTTTTCAGCAAAAAGCGTTAAAATGTGTTTTAAATGCTCTTATAACTGTAAATTAATGCCAAAAAGTAGGTCTCTATTTATTCACATATCCAGCAAAATCGTCATTTTAGAAACCCCAATTTCTTAATACCTATGACACAGTAAAAAACAAAATTCAGAGGAAAAGGAAATGAATACATAATATTTGTTCTTCGTTTAATTGCATCTGATTTCGGGAAATGGTAAGAAAAACAGCACAGTTCCATGGTTCAATGTGTGATTCAGATTCACAAGAAAAAAAAAAGTGCATGAGTGGTGAATGATATATTTTAAACCACATATTCAGAAAACTCATCCGTATTTGGGTCTATAAAGTAGTCAGGTCTTTTTTTTTTTTTTTTTTTTGCGGTACGCGGGCCTCTCACTGTTGTGGCCTCTCCCGTTGCGGAGCGCAAGCTCAGCGGCCATGGCTCACGGGCCCAGCCGCTCCGCGGCATGTGGGATCCTCCCAGACCAGAACACGAACCCGCGTCCCCTGCATCGGCAGGCGGACTCTCAACCACTGCGCCACCAGGGAAGCCCAGTAGTCAGGTCTTTATTTCATATCTTGGGGGATAAAAAGCACATGTTCTTTAGTGTTCCCTAGGAGAAAATATATGTGGATTTCAACTATATGTTTATTACCATTTAAAAGGAAGAAACCATCTAATAATGCAAATAACTCTATTTACATAATCAAGTTCACTCACACTATTTTCCCACAGGCTCGGATACCTTATTTTTTAAAGTCAATATTAAACGACGTAAACATATCTCACTGCCCCATCCCCATCCCCTTGTCTTAATCTTCGATGGCAACACATACAAATGCATTCAATACCATGCAAGTCCCTTTTCTAAAAAGGATAGAGAAGTTTCCATTCAGCTGAGCTCTCATGTTGTAGTAGTATGATCACTTTCCAAAGCCAAGGCATAAAAGGTTTGCTATTCCTACAGCTCTGTAATGCAAACACATTAATGTAAGTTTTATATGTTTTACTGCTGTTTAAATGGCCTAGAAATAGAGTTCCTACTACTAGCTCCACCTGCTGTCACAACATTCAAACCTAAAATTACCACTTCACAAAGACTTTCCATAATTCTACTGCCACCACATTTCATACACAATGAGAAATGCATTACCTGTTTCCACCCCTGGAGTGAAAGTATGTTCAGAACATTCTAATTCCAAATACGAGGTTGGGTCTTCTCTGTAAACTGTCCCAGCAATAAAAGTTACCTAAACACACTTTGCTGTAGCTAGACGTTGGGATCACAACAGGAACCACGTAGACCTATATGTTTATCTGTGTTCATTATTAATCTGCAGAAGGTGTTTAGAAGTTGCCCGGGTAGCTGGACTCTACCAGTAGTTCTCTGACTTTGTTTTAGCTGTAGGAAAGGTTCTTCTTTCTAAAACAGGAACGCCCAGTATGTAGAGATGAAGGCAAAGCTATTCGGTTTGCAGTGAGGTGGGCTCCTCATTGTTCCCTCTCCAGCAGTGCCTCTGCAAGTGCCCCCCACAGGACACAAGACTGAGGATCATGCCTCAAAGGCCACTGGGACCAATGATCTTTACGAATCCTTCCAGACTCTGCAAGTCTGTGCATTTTCCGTATCACTGAAAGCACTCCCTTCCATTTTATAAACTACTCTTGGCGTAATGGACTCTTCGTGTTCTATAATGAATATATATATTTTTTACTTTCCAATCTACTTAATACATGTGATATAGATATATCATATACAGAAGTGTTATCTTTTCCCCCTTTTTTGTTTTTAAGCAATTTCCTAGGAAGGTAATCATCTTTCACCACAGGGGTGGATATATTCAAAAAGTCCAATAAAACTATATAAATTTTCCCTCGAAAGTTGTTTTTTTTCTTTTTTTTGTGGCTCACAGTTCTAAGCTTCAGGGTCAGTGTGTACAGAGAAATCCTCTTGAAAATGTAGTCATCTAGTTTCTGGCTATCACAGCGAGCTTAAATTAGAAACTGCAATAAACCTGGGAGAATGAAAGAGAAAATAATAAAAATGCCAAGTGTTTTAGACTGTAAGTCTGGTCCTGGATTTAGTAGAAAAGAGAGGGCTCACAGTCATTGGGCCATCTATTAATTTTTCCAGGGATTGAAAATGCCTAAAAATGAGGGCTTAAAAGGATTAAGTGGCCTTTTAAAAGGTATAATACAAGCCTTTTCTAGTTTGAGAAATAAAATTCAGATTATGACTTTTGGAGGTCATGCAGGAAAAAAAAAAAGGATAGAATGTGTTTGCATAAAAAGATTGTAAGGACAGAAGGGCTTTCGTGGCATCAAGAGCAGTGAGTTGTCACAGTAAGATGGGTAAGTAAATTCAGAGGACTAATATTTTCTTCCAGCTACACGCATAAGAGTAGGGGCATGAAGAGAAAAGAATCCACCTTAATGGAAGAAAGCAAGTTTTACTCTATCATTGGGAGGGAAATGAGGAAGAGTAAAAACAGGTTACAGTGGAATAGAGAATTCTGAACCAACGAAACCTTATTCCTACCAAACGTGGACAGGAATCGTCATCTTTTTTTATTATGCACATCTCCTGCTCATAACCCTTCAAAGGTTCCTCAGCGATATCAGTGCAAAGCCCCGATCCCTTATTCTGGAATTTAAAGCTTCACTCTTCCTTCCAGGTAAACTGGTCCTTATATCTTCCCCTCTCCAGCTCTCAGCTTCCATCAGGGCTGCTCGCTGGGGTGCAGCTGGCTTGCGGCTCGCACCGCACTCCCCGCGGCAGCACGAGAAAGCAGGACTCCACGGGGGCGGGGGCTTCCGTTTCCGGCAGGACTTGATACCAACACAGGGACAGCTGAGGAGCACTTTGGGCCTGCAAATCTGAGGGGGGACCGGCAAAAGGGTGCGCTGTAAAACGGGGGGCAGGGATCTGAGAGAAGAGGGTGAGACGCTTGGGGGTAGGGGGTCTGTAGGAGAAACCCCACAGGGCGAGCATGCAGGAAGAGACCCTGCGGAGAAGAAAGTGATGGAGGGACCTGTGATGGAGGGCGAGTGGTGAGTGATAAAGCCCCTCCTCTGGACCATTAACAGACACCTCGGCAAAGTCTCCAGGACATGACAGGCAACATTTGCATGGGTGTGGACTGTGCAGGGAAGTCTAAATTTGCACGGAGTTCTTCATCCACGCTGGCACCAGCAGAGCACAGGCAGCACCAGGAGCTGGAGGACAAGCTCGCAGCTGGCATCTGCCTTTATTCATTCTCCCTGTTCTCCTCTTTGCTTCTCCACCTTTTGCAAACCCCACCCAGCCTTCCACATCCGGCTCTGGCCCACACCTCGGGCAGGAAGGGAGTGCCACTCCCTTCGAAACCCTTACAGGTCTTCTTGTCTATTGTGTTCGTGTGACATCTGGCCATCACAGAAGTGACAATACTTCTTTAATCTTCCCTATCAAATATGACATTTTTAAAGAGTGTCTTTAGGTCAGTGTCTAATTCTTTTTTACCCCTACAAGGAAACTTACTCATCATCTTTAAATGGGGAATTAAATACATTAATTGAGAGGGGAATATCTGTGGGCGATACCACAAAATGGTCCTATGATTTCAAGATAAGGTAAGTATAATGTGTATGTGTTTCCTGATGATAGAAATGAACAAAGAAGTCAACTGCAATCTGAAGTCAAACAACAGCCTGCTACACCTGCTATACTGTGGCCTCAGTTCCTTAGATAGGGGCCCAAAACAACAAAATATACACAAAACAAATACAAAAAAATGTGTTTACAATGTAACTTAGAAGACTAGAAAACAGACATTTAAATTTAGGAAAAGAATACTTTTATAGTCAACTATCTGGCTCAAAACAACTCAGCCAAGATAGCAATAAATAAAAGCCATTAACCTCATCATCCACAAATTATTTTTCAATTAAACTGACCCTGGATAGCATGACTGAGTCAAACAGTCCATCATCACCATTGTAATGAATCAATCTCTTTGATTTTTCCATTTTTTAAAGTTGCAGGTTAAAAGTAAGCTCCTGGAAAGCTTTTTTATTTCTAAGTATGAAAGTAAAATATGTTCACTGTATTGAAAGGGCAACAATATAAAAAAACAGAAAGAAAGGGGAGAAAAAAGCATGATCTAATCACCCAGTGGAAACAAAATTCTGATATTTTGTTCTGTTTTTTTCCCTCAAGCATATTTTATATAGACCTGGGATAAAAACACACAGAGAGCTGTGTGAGAATGCAGTGGGGCGATGTGCATTGGGCAGATTAAGCAAAAGTCTTATACATCTTAGCTGTTGTTATTCATATAAAATGCTCTACGATTTATCCCACAATGAAGTCAAACCATCTGAGATGACACATGGTCTTGCCCTTCAAAGAACTGCCCAGACAAGTTTGGCATTAAACCACTGGTCTATGCTGAAGAAAGTTCAAGAAACGGCCTTACAGACTTCACTGTTGTGTTTATTGAACAGTTTGTGGACATCAGTGTCCACTTACTAGTCTCTCCTCCACGAGACATCGTGGGGGAAATATCCCACATCAGGGAAAACTATGTCTCTCTAGAAAAGGAGTTTCTGTGGTGTGGATGCTGACTTCTGCACTTGGTTGTGATTCCCTGTTTGATCTGGACACTCAGTAGCTCGGAACCAAATTTGACATCAGCCTCTAGCGGCTGCACAGAACCTTGTGATTTGTGTTTTGTGTACTGACCCACTCCTGATTTCGACTCATTCATTCATTAAGTTCCCAGGACAATGAAGACTGGCCTCAGCTCCATCAATATGATCCATGACACTATTAACCTCAAGGGAAGGGTTTATCAAATGGTTGAGAGGGTAAGCTTGGAGATTACACTACTGTGGTCTGCCACCCTGCACAGATTACTTAACCTCTCTAAGCTTCAGGATTGTTTTAACTTATAAAATGGGATAATCCTAACATAGAGTTGTATTAAATTTAACAATCCATGCATAATACTCATCACAGAGTCTGCACATGGTAAACACTCAAGGAATCAAAGCTATAATTATTATCTATAATAATAATAAATACTGTAACACATGTAAACGTATCTTATAAACCAATAAAGAACCATCAAATGCCAGGATTAAGATCTTTTATTCCTCTCTGGAGCTCAGTTTCCTCATTTTAAAAAAGGAAATATATGACTGTTTTCTAGGCTCTTCTAGTTGCAAACTTCTTTCATTTTCTATAGTTAGAGGAGATATGAAATGTTCTATACCCTTAGAGAACAGAAATAAAACCCTCTAAAATTAGGTAGCAATAGTGTGTATTGGAACCAATCCCAACACTGATCTGCTGCTTCCTTAAACAAGTGGCTTGATTTTTTTCCCCCCTATTAATATAAGTCCTTGTTCCTGGTGCCTAAACAGTTTTTGCTGATACTCACGTGCTTGTTAAGTTACAGGCATTAAAAATGTCATTAACACCTTTTTGCTACTCATTCTGGCTGCCCTCAAATTCTCCCAGTGTGACTTCTCTTGAGACATCCTAGTCTTCTAATGGCTTTGTCTTAACTTTTCACTTTTTAATTTTCACAAGGAACCTCTACAGAAACGACCCACCTTTTAGAGAGACCTTGGGAAGCAGGGCCTGGGCATCCAGGTTTAGGTACTGTATGAAATGTGTGCATCGTCAGGGCTCTGCCCAGTCAGACTCAATCCAGGATGTGAGTCTGGACCTTCCCCCAGGAAGCTGGGCAGCAAATGGGCTCTGTGTGGAGGGTCCTTCGGGGTTGCAAGCTAGAGATATGGTACAACCTTGTCTGGATGTAAGAAGAGCTACACCTAGTGGGAGAATTCCCAAGTCACAGCTACTCAGAAGAACTCTGGGAAGTTGATTACCTGAATTAATAGCTCCCAGAAAGCCAAGGCCCACCTTTCAGTTCTTCAAGATCAAAACATTAAGGAGAGAGATAATATATTTGGTAGAATAATCTGTGTATAAACTCTCTTCGATAATATATTTGGTAAAATAATCTGTATATAAACTCTCTTCCTGTAAGAAAAATAACATGTAAATGTGACTCATGTCACTGAAAGGGAGAAAAGAAGGAGCTGGTCTGAAATTGGTTCACTACTAACAGTCCTAATGAAAAAATTTTATGTTAGCAGCATTCAGAGTTCAGCAGTGACTTCCTGCTAAGATGGCTATTTTACTCTTTCCCTGGGATGTCTGTGGTCTTGAGTCTCCCCTTTCAAGGGGACATGAACTGAAGGTAAGTCTACTCCTTTAATCATGAAGAAAGTGATGCTTTGAGAAAATTAATCTGCTGTTGATATCAGGGCCAGAAGAGGAAGGGAAAAGCCTGGAAGCTTGTAGACTACGGAAACCCCTTCCACAGTAATTCTGGAGCAAGGTACTAAGCACCTACACTTTGACCTCGTTCCTCCAACCCGATCTTCCCTTGAATTTCTCAGATGACTAATTTACTTTGTAACCTTTTGAAATATACTTAAAAATTAATTATTAGGAAAAGATGCTGTGACAGGAAGCATCCTAATGATCTGATGGGGAAGTGGATGTGAGAGTACCTATAATATCCCTGATATTAAATGCAAGGGATGTGATACGGGAGCAGGTCCCAGAGCACATCACCAAAGTCGGAAAGCCCTCATAGGGAAGCCTACTTTCAGCATCAAAAACTCCAGTTCTGAAGCAATCCTTAGACTATTATGAATTTGAGAAAATGTCCCATACTAAGGCAGTCTTCATTATACATAAGAGAACTCAGGTGTGGGATAGGCCACATGAAGGGAATGTAGAGAACCTCATTCAAAACCTAAAGCTTTAATGTACATCAGAACTAATATTAAAAGGAAGCTCCATGACTGCAAAAATGTAAGAACTGTTTCTGCAGGAAGTCCAAATCCAAGCATTAGAGAACTCAGGAAGGAGAGGAAAGGTTCATGAAATTTACAAAATATCTCCAGCCTCAAGTCAATCCTCTCTCAAACATCAGAAAAAAAGAAAAGGCAGGGGAGGAAACTAACAACCGCATACTTGGAAGATCCTTTTGCCACAGACCAGTCCTCATTTTATATCAGAGCACTCACACTCAAGAGGAACCTTTAGAATGTAATGAAGGTGGGAAAGAAAACCTTCTGCCAGAATTTACCCTTCAATGTACATCAAATTACCCGCAGAGAAACCATATGAACGTAACACATGCGTATAAGTCATATCTTACTAAATGTGAGCTAATACACATGGGGGGAAAACTCAGGATACTGAATGTGGAAGGTTTTTTCAGAAGTCAACCTTTATATCAGAGAACTCACTACACCTGTAAAGAACATGGGTAACCTTTCTTCCAGAATAACACCTGTCTGTACATCAAAGAACTGATTAAGAAAAGAAAACCTTCCGTGTGAAGTCAAATCCCTAATTCAGAACCAAAGAACACACATAAGGGAGAAAATCTCCGGGAATAATGAATGTGAGAGTGCTTTTGGCAAACTACATGTATTTATGTAGAAACACTACATAAGCAAGAGCAGCGTAAGACATGCATCCAGACAGAATCACTCACTGACTCTCAGGGGACTCCTAAAGGAGAGAAACCCTAACAATGCAAAAAATGCGGGAAATCCTTCTGCCAGAAGACAGAAATCTTTATAGACTGGAATATTCACATAGAAACCCAGAGAAAATATGTAAGGAAGGCTTCACCAAGAAGTTACAACCTAAACTGAACAGCAAAGAAACAACATTTGAATACTTTGAAAGCGTGAAAATTTTTAACATGAAATTTAAAGCCTGGGGAAATTCTATCAAGTTAGGGAGTATGTCAAAAACAACTTCTCCTAGCAATAATATTGTTCGAAAAGTCATGTTTAATATGTGATACCAAGCCTGTATCCAAAAAATAATCTAGTAAACTCTTCTGTAAATCCAAAATTTATAAATAAAAAGATTTTTAAAAAGAAAAAAGTCAAGCCAGTCTAAAGGACACAGGAGCCAGCTCAAGGAGGCACTCAATGGCCAAATCTGTGGTAAGTGGAGCACTAAAATAATTAAGTAAAGTAATGAATTATAAATCATTAAAAACATACAAATTTATGAGTCCATACTGATAAAAGAGAAATAGATTGATCAATCAAGAAGACGGGAAGTCTCTTGCTTATAGTAAAAATGCCAAGGGCTAACTGAAAGAAGCACTGGGATTATAAAATGATTACTTTGCAATCATATGGCAAAAACTGGATCAGACAAGAATCATAAATGGATACCAAATCCAGGCGGAAATTTTGATGAGAAGCAGAATATCTGCAACATCGAACGTGTCTCTCCACAGGCTGCTGATTAGTTGCAAGGGAAGAAAATATAAAGAGAAATAATACAATGGAGAAATCCGACAACGTCATGACTGGTGATAAAATTAGTATCTACAGGAGACAGACAGACATTGTGTGCCTCCAGATGTGGCACCCTGAGAGCGACATATCACCCAAATAGGATTCTGGCTGAGGGTGCTTAACCTCGAACCTACTTACAGAGAAACGTCATGCAAACACAAGATGAGGGCTGTTCCTAAGAAAAGGAAACCATGAGGGGTGGGCTATTTCCTCAAAAATATCAATGTTGTAAAAAGGCAAAAAAAAAAAAAAAAAGGGCTCCCCTGGTGGCGCAGTGGTTGAGAATCTGCCTGCTAAAGCAGGGGACACGAGTTCGAGCCCTGGTCTGGGAGGATCCCACATGCCGCGGAGCAACTAGGCTCGTGAGCCACAACTACTGAGCCTGCGCATCTGGAGCCTGTGCTCCGCAACAAGAGAGGCCGCGACGGTGAGAGGCCCGCGCACCGCGATGAAGAATGGCCCCCACTTGCCACAACTAGAGAAAGCCCTCACATAGAAATGAAGACCCAACACAGCAAAAATAAATAAATTAATAAATAAATAAATAAATAAATAAACAAACTCCTAACCCCAACATCTTCTTTAAAAAAAAAAAAGTCTCTAGAAATAGCCCAGATTAAAGGAGCCTAAAGAGACATGATACCAAGGACTAATTCCTGTATTAAATGAGGAAAGATGCTAATAAGAACATAATTAGATCAAGTGACAACATTGCAATATAGACGGTAAAGCAGATAAAGACAAATATCAATATAAACTTATGATGGGTGTGCTGTGGTTACGGACAGCTCAGCGAGAGGATGGAGAAGAGGCAGAAAGTGCAGAAGAGAAGGTAGATGGGGTAAAATATGAACAGTAAGTGAATCTGGCTAAAGGGTACACAGCTATTCTCTGCACTACTTTTATCTTGCAACTTTCCATAAGCCTCAAATTACATCCCCCCAAAAAGGAATTTTTGAAAAGCCAATTCAGCATGCTCTGGACCCTATCTCCTCCAACAATAGGTAGTTATCTCTCTGTCTCATTTGCCTTTCCCCTCCTCACTAGATCATTCTGCTAAGCTTAGAAACATCTTCTTCATGTTCCAAAAAAAGGCAAACAAAAGCAAAGCAAACAGCTCTTGATCCACAGCTACTGGACCCACTGAAAGACTTATCTACTCACATTGACACTTTGCCACTTTCCCTTTATCTTCAAACCACTGCAGCCTGGCCTCTGCCCCCATGACGTGGTGACACTGCTCTTCCTAAAATCACCCGACACCCCTGGGTTGCCAGCTCCATGGATCCTCTTCAGTTCTTTTGCTACTTAACCTTTCAACAGCATTGGACACAGTTGACCATACCTCTTCCCTGGAATAGTCACTCCTCTTGGCTTTTGATTAAATACTCTTGATTTTCCTCTGGCCCCTGTGCTCCTCCTAAGTCTCCTTTGCCATCTCTTCATCCCCTACCTGACTTTTAATGGTTATAGTTCCTACAGGTCTCAGTCTACACTCTCCCTCAAGGGGTCTCATCCACTCCCATGGCTTCAAAACCATCCAAACGCTGATGACTCTCCAACTTATTTCTGTGGCCCAGATCTTTCCACTGAATTCCATACTCATACAGCTCAATTGCCTTGACATCATCGACCAAAACCTCTCAAACTCAACATATTCAAAACTGAACTCTTGCACTCCCCAAACCCTAAATCTTCTCCCCCAGTCTTCCCATTTCAGGAAGTGCCACTTCCACTCACTCAGCTGCTCAAGTCAGAAAACCTAGATCATCTGCGGGATGATGAAATTATCAGCAACATTTTTTCTTTATGCTTTTCAGTGGTTTAAAAATTTCCTACAATAAACATACACTTGTGAATACATTAATTAACTAAAATTAAAAGAACCAAGCCTCGTTCTTTTTGGGTAATCAGAAACAAAACAAAGATTTGCTTAAACATAATGCTTTATAGCCTCTACATTTGTTCTTAGTTGTAGTTTCATGAATGTCTAAATAAGAGTACTAAAAATGAACTTTCGCATTACCGGAAGTGTTTGGATCTACTGAGGACATCACAGAATCAGCTTCTATCTAGAAAAGAAAAAAGCATAGGATATACAATTTCATCAAATGTTTTCACAGTACAAGTTCTTAATTCCTGGGGTGCGGGGAAGGAATGTATTTTATGAGAAACCAACTTTGTTGAATCCAGCAGACAAGTAACATCACAGGACAGCTATAATAGTCATTTTTCTCTTCTATTAATAAGATACCAGATGCTGATCTACTACAGACTCTGATGGCCCCCAAAACTTTACTGCATTGACCAAAACAGTTTATCATATAAAATCAACTTGACTGTCACATATACAGAATAACCTAAAAGGTAACATTTCTGTTTTAGACAAATACAAGCAATTGTTACAATGGGCTCTATGGGTTTAAAATTTTTTTCCTGACTGTAATAGTAACATGATGTAGAAAACATGAAAAATATTTTTTAATTATGAAGAAAAACATCTAAAAAACCAGCCATCCAGTGAAAACCATTGTTAACATTTAGGCCTAGTACAGCTTTTTTTTTTTCCCCCTCCATGCATTTTTAAACATATTTGAGAATACACTATATATTAAGTTCGGGGACCTGCCTTCACTGAATATTAAAACGTAAGTGTTTTCCCACATTGTTAAGAGAGCTTTATAAACATCATGGAATTAGAACCTTGGCAACATCTGATGTAGCTTCTCCACCTTGGATTCCATGCCCTGCACTTCCCTGGTTCCTCCTGTCCCTCCCAGACAACCAGTTCCCAGTGCATCTTCTTCATGGAGTCCCCACCGACCCTTAAATGTGGGTACGCCCCCCATGTTCTCCCCTCAGGACACTGCCCTTCACACTCCACATACTCCTTTTGGGCAATGCCAGCTCGGTCTCATGCTTTGAGCTACCACCTGTGAGGAATCCCAAATCTATCTCTAGCCCTCACCTCTCCACCCAACTTCAGATTCCTACATCTAAGGGAGGTGGCACAATCTGAGAGCAGATCTTTACCACCATCACCTCAACACCCAGCACAGCACTTAAAAAAGGAATGCACTTGGGGTGCTTCTAGCCTCCTCGAACTTAACATGCCCCAATCCGAACTCACTGCCTTTCCCCCAAACCTACTCCTTCTCAATTTTCTTATTTTCTTATCCCTTTAGTCCTGTTGTCACATCACTCTGATACGGCCACCACATGCAACCATGAATCACCAAGGCATAACTTCTCCCACCACCACAAAGCGCTCCCAGACACTTCATATCAGAGTCTACCTCCGCTGCTCTAAATGATGCCCAGATTCCTATTAAAGTTACCACAGAATTAGACCCTTCTCCTTGCCCTCCTCCCTTTCTGTTCTTAATCTCTTCTCTATCTTAGTATTTATCAGAGTTTTATAAGTCTCTCTACACTAAACTGTGAACTATTTCAAAGTAGGGTCTATGTTTATTCACCTTTATATTTCTAGCAACTAGCAAGTGCTCCTTTTATTAAATGGGAACACAATAAATTTCATTCTGTAAACATTTTCATGAATGCAGAAGTGATTTATTATTTTAGTGCCTTACTGCTTCATGACCTGCATTCAGTAAATATTTCGTTTGCTGAAAAGCAATGTTTAAAAATAAAACCCCAAGTTGAATGAGGTAAAATGGCACTAGTGGGCTCTACGTTTTTTAAGGATATACAGTTGTTTCAATGTCACTTTTATACATACTTCTATGTATGTAAACATATCTTCACAGTTTACACTTTCATTTGTATCTGCTGGGCTGGATTAAGCTTTGTTGTGATTGTGACCAATATTCAGGCCACGTGAGCACATCTTATCACATCACCAATTCGTTGTAATAAATGTTCAATGTACACCAAAACAAAAAAACAAAAAAAAAACCCCAAACCTCAACCTATTATAAGAGGAAAAATCTGTTAAATTTCACAGAGGGAATACATTAAGTGTCACTTAATAAAACTTCATGATTGTTACAAATAATCGTTAAGTGTATAGGTGATTTGCTATATCAGTATTTCACTGTTTAGCGATCTGCAGTAAACAAGCATTTCCTTTGATTAAAAAATAAAATCCGAAACCTCAACCAAAAGTAAAAATCTGTTAAATTTGATGGTGTGTATGTATGTATGTTACCATATCTCTGTACTTGTCATTAAATTCCTCACTTACATGTTCTAAAATTAAAATCAAGTAAGTAGATCCAAAAGTGATAAAGGTAGAACGAGACCAGATATCTTTCCAGCTGAACCTGGGTTAAATTCAATGCTTCAAAAGCTGAGTCCACTTAGCTGACCTGCTCTGGAATTCCAGCTGAAATGACTGCAGGTTAACAGGAGAGCTGCAATGTCTGGGAACCAGCCCTGAAGCTCCATAATCAACATCTCAGTAACTAAGCAACCCCTAGCAGTTGAACCTACCTGGGTGGTTCATGGGACATATTTATATCAACAGAACATATTAACAGTGAAGTAGTAATACATTTAAGCATAATGAAGAACAGAGAAGTGGGACATCACGTGGTCCCTGGCTTTATAGGGCCCGCAATCTGACAGACAGGTAGAGCCCACTCATAGGCAACAACTGGGCCAAAGTCGTTGCCCAGCCACTTTGTCTAACAACAGCAGGAGGGATGACATTCCAGGCAGAGTCCTGAATGCTCCCTCTGTTTGATGCCTGCAACTGAATTTCTTAAACCTGGCCAAGATCTTGCCCCTGATTAATTCCAGTTCAGCAGCTTAACAAGAGGGATCCATCACTAGAATGGATGTAACAGACAAGAGGAGCAGCACAAGGACAGGAGGCATAGGAAACCTGTCCTACAAAAATGGGAGATTCACTGAAGTTCAGCTCAACTCTCCTTAATTAGTGCAACCTTTCCTGGAGAGCAATGCCCAACAAAATTTCAAATGTACCTAGCACTTGTATCTCTAGGAATTTATTCCACAGAGATATATCCACAAGCAGAGATATAGTTATAAGAGAATGCTCACGGCAGCAATATTTGTAGGAATGAAAAATAATAGAAACAACTGAAATGACCAAAACAAGGAAACTAGCTAAAGAGAATACTAAGCAACTATTTTTTTAATGTGGTGTGTGTGCTTTTATGTTCTTCTATTGTGAAGTGAAAAAAGCAAGTTAAAATAAAATAGGCATACTATGCACCCACTTTTCAATACAATGCTAGGCGTGTTTGTCAATACATAGGAAATTTTGGGATGATACACAATAAACTGTTACTAATGGTAACTCCTGAGGAGTGGGACCCTTTGGTAGGGAGGGAGGGGATTTTACACCCAACTTTATACTTTTCTGGACCATTTTAATTATTTGACTATGTAAATGCATTATTTTCATAATTTAAATGGAGCAAAAATTTTTTTTTAATTTAAGAAAAACAATCCTGCATGTCACTTCCTCTGTGAATTCCTTCTGTTACCAACATCCCACTCCCAGGCTTCCCTCTTGGAACCTCACTAGCATCTCATACTTAATATTATTAGCAGCCTGGTGACTTAGTCTTGATGGATTCTAATTCATTCCTGAGTTGGATTCTTAAGACAAAAGTAAAATTCAGCACTGGACACATCTCTGAAATTGCTCAAAAGGCAGCGGTTTGCTTCATAAACATCCTAAGCTAGCCCTCTGCACTTTATTTAGAATCCATCCACTATTGTATTGTCAGCCCAGTCCCCAAATACAAAAGAAAGTTCTACCTTGGAGGGCTTGTATCCAAACAGCATTACAACAGCAATTTTAAAGTCCTCTCTGCTTAGATAGCCTTTGTTTTCTTCATCGCATGCTTTAAATACCTAAAGAACAGCAAATATCTTCAGTTAATAAGACAGAAACGTTTGTTCTATTATTACTAACTTATATTAAGTTTAGACCTCCCAAACCTAAAACTTAGCCAAGAGTAGGGCTGGGAAATGGAATTTCATTATCCTAATTTTAATCCTCAAGAAATCTTAATCTGCTAGGACTTCCCTGGAGAACCAGTGGTTAAGACTCCTAGCTTCCACTTCAGGGGGCACGGGTTCTACCCCTGGTCGGGGAACTAAGATCCCGAATGCTGCCCCCAGGACCAAAAAGAAAAAGAAATCTTAATGTGCTAAAATTTACTCCCCCCAAAAGTGCAAACGACTTAATCGCTGGGTTAATTCCTTTAAACCATTCGAATAAGTTCTACCGAAAGTTCAATCCTAGAATTGGGAAGGTGAGGCAAAAGGCTGGCTTTGAAAGGCGGGAGGAGAGATGGAGATTACAGCTTGTTATACACAGACTATGTCGCGGAGAAAAGAAGGAGTTGGAAGTAGAACACTGGACAGGGATCCAGAAGCCTTGCAGCCCTAGCCTCGGTCATTAACCATCACACTTTGGAAGGACAGTCCAGCCCCTATATGTGCAACAAAGCTGAGTGAGAGCCAGGCGGGGTGACGGAAGTGAAAGTCCCGGGTCAAGTTTAAGTCCGAGACAGCCCTCCGGGCACTTACTTCCACCCACTTCTTGTGTTCCGACTGGCTGGCTTCCCACGTCCGCGGCCGGGCCCCGGCCTGGGAGAAAAACATCGCGACAGCCACACGGCAGTCGGGACGCCTGAACTCGCGACCTCTGCGGCCTACTCCCGGCTTGCAGCGACAGCCCGCCAAGCTCCCCGCAGTTCGGGAAGCTGAACTTGGCCGGGTACCTCCAACGTCTTCTCCCATTGGACGGCCTGCGAGCCACTGGCGTTGACCCCGCAGCTCTATTGGCCAGAGACTTTGTTTAATAACGTTTCCTTGGAACAGCCTATGGCGGAGGGGCTTCCAGGCCCGCCCCCAGCCTTGGCTCCGCCCCTCTCGCCCCTTAAACTCCTGGCGCGCGGCTATGGATCCCGCACATCCAGGTGCTGTTTCAACGTGTCCTGCATGATTCTTCTCATTTTCTGCCCCCACACCTTGTAGTAAATTACTTTTGATAATTTTGATCAATGGCACTATGCTAAACATTATAGGAGACACAAAAAGAGTGTGAACAAAGCATAAAAGGAACCAATCAAAACAAGACCGGGGCTCCCGTGCAGATCAGCAAGTCATTGGAATCGAGCCCTCCAGGGTGGCTACTGTGTCTGTTCCGTCCTCCCTATAAGCCTAGCACTGAGCACGGTACCTGGCACAAAACAGACTTTCAATAAACGAACCAAGTGAGCCCTTAGGACGTTTATCCCAAGTTATTTCATTCAGTCCTCTAGGAGAGGTGCCTGGTGTGAAGGAAACTCTGAGAATAATATCAACAGCACTGAACCCAAATTCCACAGCAAACATCTTATTAAAGGCAAGGAATATGGCGAGGGTTCCGCTTTGCAAAGTAGTTTATCTCAGACCTCTCTCTTCTGACAAATCAGTAAGATTAAAAAGGCAACACACACACACACAGGCACACGCGCCTGTTTCAACGAAGAAACGGGCATTCGAGGTTGAGTCTAAGGGAGCTCGTTTAACCTTTTATTTTACAGCAGGTTTTACAGTCCGCTCCCCCAGGAGAACCCACTCCTCCCGGGACACCGGTCTCAGCCCTCAGCTTCCTCGAACCTCTCAGGTGATCCTGTCTCTGCCTTTAAAATACTAACCCCCTCCCACCCACCCCCCACACCCCCCACCCCCGCCACACACACACCTCGAGCTCCGGGAGTCTGAAGCTATGAGAACCTCTGCAAAGCGGATGAGTTTTGCTAATTAACTACGGGAGAAGTGAGGGAAATTTCTTTTCCTCTCTCCCCCTTTTAGGAGACGCGCCCAGGAGGTGAAAGGGGAGCTGGAGGCGGCCAGGTCTTCTCTCCGCCCCTTCCTGCGGGAGCGCCCCCTCAGCCCCTCATGAGCCGGAGGGCTTTAGGACCCAGCTGCGGGCGTCCCGGAAGGGGAAGGGGCAGGGTCACTCTGCGCGCGCTGCCGGCTGGAGGGTTTGAAGCGCGCGCAGGCGCGAGTGGCGGCGGAGCGGCGGGATCCTAGGTGGCTGCGCGTTCTGGGGGCTTCAGGTGAGTGGAGGCCGCGGGTTCCGGGGCCTCCGGTACGCGTTCGGCAGCTGCCCGCGCTTTTGCTCCTTCCGGCCTGGAGCGCGGGCAGCCGGCGTCCGGCGAATTCTTGAGTGTCCCGCGGGGCTGGAGGTGGATGCGGAGGGAAGCGGAGCATCTTGTAAAGACACTAGGTAGGGTCCCCTTCTGGGCCTCGGCTTCCTCCAGTACTAGTACCTCTTTGGCGCGAGCAGCTGCTGCTTGAGGAGACCAGAGTCCTGCTGGAAGGGTCCCTCTCCGCGGATTCTTATTCTGGCTCCTCCACGTAGTAGGCAGATGGTCTGGAGAGTTAGTGATAGCTAGCATGTTGGGCGCTTACTCTGTGCCAGGCACTTAACCTCTGTGTTTAGTCTCCCCATAAATGGAAACAGTTGTGAGCGTGAAATGAGTGTATGCTCAGTAAAGGTGAGCGCACAGAAAACAGTGTACCCCGGAATCAGCCCACTTCACTCCATCCCGACTGCCTTCATGAGCTACCAGAGTCCCTCCAGGAGCCGCCTCACTTCGACTTTTGTCTCCCTCCAAACCATTCTCCATACAGAGTTGCAGGGAACGTAATATTTTAAAAAAGTAGATCGGACCAAGGTACTCCCCTTCAGTGGGGCCTACGGTTCTTAGAATAAAATCCAGGATCTTTAACTTACTCCTGCCCACCCCCTTCATCCTGGACCACCTACCTGTCTTCCTTACCCAAGTCTTTCTGTGTGTTTTTGGAGTTACTACACCCTTGTTCTGGTCGTTGCAGGTTGGGTTCCCTCACTTGGAATACTCTTCTTTCCCTCCCACACTTTTATTTGGCTGATTCCTTTTCACCCTTCAGAGCTCACTTAGATGTTAAATTCAGGATAGTCGAAGGTAAGGGCATCCCTGTTACTCTCTCATACCTGTAAAATATAATGAATATCTGTAAAGATATCTTGGCTTTTTTGGTTATTTTTGTTTGTGTCAGTCTGTTCCTTTCTCCTTGAAATAGAAGCTTTTCTAGGACAAATTGTTTCTATGTTGTTAATTTCTTATTCCCAGGGCTTGGCACATAGTAGCTGCTCAATAAATATTTTTCGAATGAACATACTCTGGGAGGTAGGTATGACACCCATTTTACAGAGGAGGAAGTTGAGGCTCAGCAGTTAAGTAACTTGCCTAAGTGCACATTTACCACCTAGTAATGACTGGATTTGAAATTGGAGTCATATTTGCCAACTACTGGCCACACCTGGCCTCAGTTGAGATTGACTCCCATGCCCTCCTGATGGTCTGCAAGCTCTGTAAGAAGGGTCAGCTGGAAGTGTAAAAGAAGTAGCCCAGCTGGGTCTGGGATGGTAGGGGGAGAGGAGGAGCCAGCAGCTTTAAGAGGAGTATCCATTTGCATCCACACATTTTTTTTTAGTATCTAATAGACACTCTAATGTTATGAGTTGGCATCTGGTGGTAGAATTTCTTTAGATTTTTACCCTCCTTGGCATTGTAGCTTAACACAGTGTTTGCCAAATTTCAGTAATGTGGTCGGTTGCCTCCTCCCCAGTTTTGTCTCACTATCAACATCTGTATTACTATTTGTGTAATATTTTCATTTGAACCCACTTTTACATAAACACTATCTTTTAGAAGTAGACTTCAGTTATTGTAAATGTAATGGAGCCATAAGATCCCTTCTGTTGATGTTAAACCAAAGTGTTACTGCCTGCAGAAGAGCCCAAAATCCATTATTTGTTCAAAAGCAGGAATAGAGACATTTCTACAAACAGCTTTCTCCTTGATTAAACTGAGACATTGGATTGGAATAGGAAAGGGAGGTACTTTCATAACGTAATGTTAGTTAATGTCAGGTCCCAGTCACCTCTGCTTTGGGAAATACTGCACTTTGCTGACCCACTGAATGTCAGCTCTCAGAGTCAGCCCACCTGTGTGGTAATTCTGATCCTGGTGTCACCACTTACCCAGAGTGTGGTGTTAGACCTGTGCTGTGCGAGACACTGCCCAGGGAAGACAAACCGTGAACAAACAATTGAAGGAAAACACTTAGGTTCTATCCTTGTAAAGCTCTATGACTTGAGTATAAAAGCTGTCTGAGAATGCAGAGAATCTGGGCCTGTGTGAGAGAGAAATGAAATTCTGATCCTGAGACCAGATCCAGTCCTCCAAAGTAGAATCAGTTGCTGGTTAAGCTTGGTGTTTACCAACAGCTCCTCTTCAACAGCCTAAGCGCCTTGACTGCATAGAGAGGCTGGTAACCAGCTAGGCTTAATGATTTGTTACAGTTTTATTAGCATATTGCAAAGGTTTTTTTGCCTTTAATTGGTAAATAATCTCAGGCACATTTTGGATTGTAGTAGATCCAAAATTTAAACCATGTATAGAGCAGACAAAAACCTTTTTTTTTTTTTTCTCTAGGAAATGTCTTTTTCAAAGCTTTATTTTTTACCCATTTGTCCTTTTTTGGAAGGAATTCTCTGTCCTCCCCTCCCCCACCCCACATGTGGTTCTAGAAAGTGTAGATAATGATAAAACTGAAAAATTTAGAAATCTCCTAAATAGCTCACACAGTCACTAAAGACGAATAAATATTTTCCTTTTAGAGTTCTCAGGATTTTTGAATTCCATTTTATTTATACGTAATTGATCTGGGAAGAGGGGTGGTGGTGATCTCTAAGGTCTGCATACAGCTCCTTTTCTCAGGCTGGGAGCTGAACCCTTTTTTCACCTAAAAACTCTGAGACCCTCTCTTTGCTTTAGGATGGGGCAGGAATCTAGGGAGAACAGGCTGAGGAATCTCAGTTGAAGATTCTATTACTCATTGCCTAGCTTTAGAGCTGGTTTAGAATTCAATGGAAGCTAGAGCTTACAGCACAGTAGTTTTTCCGGAGATGGTTCTTTTGTTCTTAAATCATTTTTCAATTACAAACTAACTGACAAAATGGCTCCTTCAAAGTGAATTGTGATAGCAGTCTCCAGAGTCTAGAACGCTAAGGGAACTTAAGTTTTAAAAAAACAGTCAAAACAAACAAAAAACTGAGCTGTTTAAGTAGGTGTTAAATAGTAAGTCTGTCTTAACCCCTTTCATGGGAAAACCTGGTTCTCAGATCCTGTTAACTGTAACAATACAGTTCCAACAAGCTTGATTATCTGGTGTCTTAACCCTTATCAGATTAGAAACAATTTAGGGGGAAAAACCTACTCAGAGTTCAAACAGCCCCTAGAAGTGGACTGAACACAGGGGGAAAGGACAGAGAACTTTTAGAAAAGAATACCTAGACAGAGTCTAGGGCCCCTATTACAGGAGCAAGTGTCTGCATCCATCTGTGGTCCCTACAGTTGTGGCTGCAAAACACTGTCCATGCCAGGTGGGCTTAATAGTGACCCTGGGCCATGAAGAACGAGTCAAATTATTGTCTAGATGCACTCTGCTTAAAAGCTCCTTGAAATGTGTAATTTACAGGAGAAACCTTATCTGACTTGGTCATAAATTGAAAAAGGTGAGAAGTTGTACAAAGTGATAGATACCTTAAAAAAGATATACTTTTTAGCTTGAAACATGAAAGTATATTCATTAGCAAGTCTTTCAGTGCAGAATTTAGCCTTTTTTAAGGAGTGGGGGTTATGCTGCAGTCTGTCCTATATCTGCACTCATAGCAGGTCCTGCTTACGCTGTAGAGCAAACATGTAGACACTCTGTCCACGATCTGAGCACAGACTCTTGAGTTGTGTAATTTTCCTCTGGGTCTTGTACTAAAGTGTTTGTTTTTTTTTTTAAATCACACTAAGGAGCTCTTCTTTAGTTATTTGGGAAATCTACTTAGATAGCCCTTTACTCTTGAATTGGTGACATTTTATAGGTAAGAAAAGCAAAAGTTTCATGTGTTTTCCTCTTTTGAGAGCAAGAAAGTAGAAGTTAAACTGTGTGGTTTAGAAAACAAGTAACGTTTTGCTTTAGTACAAGTTCTTTCTCTGCAGGTTTTCATGGTTTGATTTAGGATTAGATAATCATTGAGTCAGTTGGGTCCTCATGGAAGCATCCCTAGATAATGTATATATAGAATTGATCATTTGATACTGTCTGGAGGATTTCGTTAAGCTCTATGGTAAGTAGCTTATCTTGGGGGAGTAAGAAGTAGTCCCTGAAGTCCTTTGGGCTCCCGTACCTGGGTGAGGAATAGGTGATAAATTCCAATTTGACCTTAAAAATATGAGCATAGTCAGAATTACTCCTGAAATTCCTTAAACTGACCTTAACCCCAAACACCTGTTGGAAGCTTCAGGGCTAAGAGTGGACATTTTTGTTTTGGACTTTGGCTCAACTCCATTTCCTCAGGCATTTAAGAAGAAGGTCTAGGTGGAAAGACAAAGGGAGAGAAGCAGAAGGTGAGCAGGATTTTCGCCATCACTTTATTTGCCAAGTTCTCACGGCAGATTGTGGTGATGTGCCGTGAACACCTACAGAGCCGCTGATGTTAGTGACACGTCTTGGCATCTGTTAAGTGTCAGGTGTGCTGTATGTGTCCTAGAAGCTCAGGACACGGAATTTGAGAGCAAGAGCATGAGTGTGCCGGTGGCCTGATGGATGGGAAATAACGAAATTTCCACCTTTCATTTCCAGAGGAAGTGTAATGTCTCAGGAAGGCAATTATGGGAGGTGGACGATATCCAGTAGTGATGAAAGTGAGGAGGAAAAGCCAAGACCGGACGAGCCATCTACCTCTTTTCTCCCGCACGCTGAGCAGGGAGCAGCCAGTGAGCCAAAGTACACTTGTTCCGAGGCTCGGAAAGCTGCCCACAGGAGGAAGATCGCACCCGTGAAATTCAGCAGCACAGATTCCGTTTCAGAAGCTTCACCTCCCAAAAGGCAGAAGGGCGGTTCCCAGGAAGACCTGGGCTGGTGTCTCTCCAGCAGTGAGGATGAGCTGCCACCAGAGACGCAGCAGAAGCAGGCTGAGGACACGGGGGTCAAAGAGGAGAAAGGCCTCCCTTCTCCCAGAGATGGTGCTGTCCCGGGAGCTGAGCATCACAGCCCCTCAGCCGGCCACGGGCTTGAAACGTCAGGGGAAGGCCAGGACATCTGGGACATGCTGGGTAAAGGGAACCCCTTCCAATTTTACCTCACTAGAGTCTCCGGAATTAAGCCAAAGTATAACTCGGGAGCCCTCCACATCAGGGGTGAGTGAAGCCGGGGGTCTGGGAGCTGCACGTGTGGGGCTCCCCCTCGAAAAACAGGAGGGAAGCCTAGAAGGGATCTCTTAAGAACCCTCTGAACTTCTCTCAGGGGGAAAAGAACCCATTTTGACAAGCAGATGCATTCGTCTGACAGCAAACGGGAAGCCAGCGGGTGTCTCCCAGAGCCCTGCAGGCCACCCTGCTGGCACCCCTTGCACAGTGCTTAGAATTACTTAACTTGTAATTTAAAGGTTAAACTCGGTCGCTGACACTTTATTAACCAAGTAGTCAGCCCTTGACAGCAATAGTTCTCTCTGGTCCCTGGACCAGCAGTGTCAGCACCACCCGGAGCTTGTTGAACATGCAAATTCTCGGCCTCCTCTTCAGATTCCCAGCACCAGACTCTGGGAGCCTGGCCCTGCAATCTCCTTTAACGAGCCCAATCAAGTTTGAGAACCGTTGCTTGAAAGCCTGGTTTTGGTTCCTGGCGCAGAAGCAAAACAAGAAGTGCCCTGACTTTTGGTTGCTGTGGTTAGTCCCCAGGGAGTATCTGTGTGATATTGTGATGTATACAGATATTTGGTCTTCACTCTGGTTATAGTTGGGGTTTGGTTTTGGTTTTTGTCCCAGGTTCCTGAAATAGCTCCAAGGTGATGAAGGGTGAAAGGAGCATCTTTTGTTATTCCTAACAAGCCCCTTTCAGCCACACCGGAGTGGAGTGTATGTTAATGCGATGACTTTCGGAAAGCCCCTAGGAAGGGGGGTGCTGGTTGCCTGGGGAACCAGCCTGGTGATTAAAGCTGGAACTTTCAGCCCTAACCTCCACCTCCGGGGAGGGCAGAGGGGCTGGAGATTGAGTTCACCGCTAAGGGCCACTGATTTAGTCAGTCTTGCCTGTGTAATGAAGCCTCTGTAAAAGACCCCTCACTGGAAGGGTTCACAGAGCCTCCAGGTTGGTGCCGACGAGGAGGTGCTGGGCCGTGGCGCACCTGCAGAGGGCATGGCCGCGCCCCATCCCCCATACCTCGCCCTGTGCATCTCTTCATCTGGCTGTTCCTGAGTTGTGTCCTTTTATAATAAGCTGGTAATCTAGCGAGGAAATTGCTTTTCTGAGTTCTGTGAGGCCTTGCAGCAAATTATCGAGCCCGCGGAGGGGATGGTGGCAACCCCCAATTTATAACCGGTCGGTCAGAAGCACAGGGGGTCCGGACTTGTGACTGGCATCTGAGGTGGGGGCAGTCCTGTGGGGTCTGATGCCACCTCCGGGTGGATGGTGTCAGAATTGAATTCAGTTGTAGGACGCGCAGCTGGTGTCCGTGGAGGATTGGTCTGTGTGGGAAGCCCCCCTCCCTCCTGCTACACTTGGTGTCAAAAGCTTTGCGTGCAGAGAGGAAACAAGGGTTTCCTTTGAGAGAACGGCAGGGCCCCTAGAATCCCAGACACAGGGCCTCACCACCTGCTTGCTGTGTTGGTAATTAACAAAGGACCTAACATTCTTCACAATTTCAGTTCACTCACCTTTAAACTGGGGATTCAGAAAAAAGGGAGATAACACATGAAGTGCCCGGCACAGTATATTCACGTGGCAGATACACAAAATAAACGTTGTCACCCGTATTTCACATTACCTTTCTTGCCCGCATTCAAGAATAGATTGTGTTCACTGTTAATAGTGTTTTAATTATATACCCAATGTATAATTACATCTTATGTGATGTATAAATGTTGGTATATTTAATTCCATACTATAAAGAGTTTGGTTCTACAAGGTGTTTATTTTTCCTTTTTGCAAATGTCTAGGTGCTTTGCAGAAATATATAAGATAGATCTCAGTGTTTCATTTTATTTGAGAGAGATTGAAACAGGAAATGGAGAACTATGCAAGGTTTTGCTGTATATAATAAAGTGATAAAGACTGGCTATTAGCACCAAGATACGGAAGAAGGAGAGGTAACATGATAGGAGCTTTTATATAGATTATCTCCTTTAATCCTCGAAACAGCCTTATGAGTAGATGTTACAGTTGTCCTCCTCGGATAGGTGACCGATCTGCAGAGAAGTTAAATAACCTGCCCAAGGTCATAGAGCTGGCAGATGGCAGAACTGGGATTTGAATCCAGGCATTCCAGCATCACAGTGCGTGCTCTTAAGCGTTTGGTGTACCACTGCAGCAAAGGCCATAATTGTAGGTTGTTTAGAAGATCTCATGGAGGAAGAGGGACCTCAGATGGGCCTTGAAAAAGGGATAAAATTTAGAAAGGTAGAAAGAGGAGTGGCAGTGGGGGCAAAATGGGGCCCCCACGTTGCAGTTTCTCTCTTGATTGTGCAACTCTCCCTTTAAGCTTCCTTAGAGGACTTCTTCGTTCTTTTAAAATCTTTGTGCCCTGGCATTTATCTCCATGTCTGGAGGCACTCAATAAATATGGGACAAATAAGTGAACGAGCCCAGTCTGAACCCTCAGGGTTGGATTGGTGGCTAGAGCGGAAGCGCTGGAGCCAGACTGTCTGTGTTCAAGTCCCGATCCTGCCTGACCCCAGCTGTGTGGCCACGGGCGGCCCCCTAAGGAGAGACTCTCCATCTACAACATGGGAACGACAGACCCCCACGGACAGAAAATGGCTGCGAGGAGTGAGAGTTAACACGTGGAAAGTACCAGGAACAGAACCTGGCACCCGATGGGTCCTGTCCAAGTGAGGCTGTTATAATCGGTGGTGGCGATGAGGGTTTTGTGCTTCCTCTCAGGGCGTAGACATGGCTTTCTGTTTTCTCTGAAGTAAAGCCTGAGTGGGTGCAAGGTGGGCCCTCCTTAGAGATGACCTGGGTGCTAGAAATATGAGCTTGGAGCTGCGGGGGCCTCTGTCCTCCCTCCACGGGAAGCAAGAGCCCTCAGGCTCCAGAGAGCTGTCTTGCTAGTCCCAGACTGGGGAGGTTTCCTGGCGAGAGACTTCAGTGAGTACTTGAAGGAGGTAAAAAATTAAGAGATCTGGAAAGAGGAAGGACGCTCATCGTTATTGTCCTTCTTGGCAGTTTGTAAAATTGCCCAGTCATCCAGTACTAAAGTTGTAGATCTTGATTTTCCATTATGTGTGGTTAAATAATACTGATACATAATAAATATTATTAAATAGCCCAGGGAAATTTTCTCTTGAATTTTATGGAACATTAAAGTCTAGTCTTGTAGTACCTTTTCAGTGCATCATTTTCTAAGCCAAATTCTCGTCAGTGACTGTTTAATAAGTCAGTTGTGATTATTATTACTAGGTAGTCTTTATCAAAAATATGAAATTAGATATAAATGTTTTGTCTCCCCAGATATTTTATCTCCTCTATTTGGGACACTTGTTTCTTCAGCTCAGGTGAGTTTACAGTTGTTTCTTTGGACGGAAGGGGCAAATAACTGTAAGAAAGTGAGCGGCGGGACCTGTGGGCCGGTCCTGTGCAGGGTCCCTGAGATCGCACTTACCTGGAGGCTGGCGCCAGACGCCGCGGTTGTGGGATCCATCAGCCTGGAACGTGGATGCACGATCACTGGGGCTTCTGACTCTCGATTGGGCCCTAAGGACTGGCCAGGAAGTCACTCTGGAAATTCCAACCTGAGGGACTTCTCTCTGGGACACTAATAATCTCACAGGACTCTGGTGCAACTCCCTGGGAGTGTGGGTAGAGAGGTGAAGGCCATGTCAAGTTTGATTTGATTTAGAGAAGTAAATGAGAAATTTCCTACACCCTCCAAAGAGAAGTGAGTAGAAGTTAGGGATGTGGGTACGTCTGCATGTTTGATTGACGTGTTTGATTGGCAGCTCTCCTGCCTGACAGAGCTGGTCCCTTTGCGTTGATAAATCACCTTCACGTGCCAGGCTCTCCAGCAAATAGAACAAGGTCTTGTGCCTAAAGAAGGCAAAGCTTTCTGTGTGCTCCATGTTCTGCTTGGCGATGGGAATCCTGGTCTCCAGATGGAACGTGGGGTGAATTTGTGTGTGTTCTCCTGGCTAGATTGAGTCAGTATGTCCAGGAGGAGGTCCAGGGATTACCCAGGCCTGGGGAGGACCCCCGTGGGTAAGTCTAGTCCAGAACCTGTAATCAAGATGTAATCGTCATAAGTCTAGTGAATGTCCAGTCGCAGATGCCTGTTTACAAAGCTAGCTCATAAGTTAGGCTGAAAGGAAATGTTCTTTTCCAAAAGTGCTTTTTATAGTCATCTAGGGGAAAAGGGATAAATTTATAAGCCCCATTAATCAGAGGACTCTTAGAAATATTGTAAAAAGACTCAGTTTACAAATATAAATGCTGCCAAAGCATGCAGAGGTAATTTTCTGTTTTCTCAGGCACTCCCGCACTAATTCAGAACCTTTGAATGGTGTATTCCCTTCAAGATGTATTTTAGCTTTGTTTATGAGTATTGTAGCAAATTGTCCATGTTTATACATAATATATGTGGTTCATCATTAGAGTTTCTTTGAATTCAATAACCAAACACTTCTCCTTATAGACTGCTTTTCTGAATTGCCCGTGACTTCTTTTCTTCCCCCCATCCAGTTTAACTACTGCTTTGATGTGGACTGGCTCATAAAACAGTATCCACCAGAGTTCAGGTGAGTTCCACAGAGTGACGGATGACGTCATAACTGTAATGCAGCCTTAAAACACAAGATTTGTGTTTCTCAGGCAGCTGCCGTGCATCTTCTTTGAATATTTCTTTTGGAACTATTGAAATCATAAAAACGTTAAGTTATACTGGGAAAACAGCATTTTTTGATATATTCTAACTAATCACAAGCCTTCCTAATACAGATTTTAGCGTGTCCTTCTGTTCTGTCCAGAAGTAGATTAGGACAAATTTCAGCCCAAATAAAAGAATTTTAGGTCCAATGTTAATATGAAGGAAAAGGTCACTGCCACCTGCGTTCTCGACCTACAAGCATGCCATGCTTCACTGGGCACATCAGTGCTGTTCTTTTTTTGAGACTTTCTTGTTTCACAAGTGATTTTTCACGTAGCTTAGGAGTTAATGCAGGGGTCATAGGGCCTTCCCTTACCCAGATTATGGAAGTGATGGGTTTTCAGTCTGTCTGCCTCATGTTAGGCAGTGCAAACCAAATAAATATGGCATCCCATGGTGACATGCCATCTGTCCCATGTCTAACACATGGGCGTGGCAGAATCCCATAACAGCAGGTAAGGTGGAGGAATACACATGCAGGAGAATGGTTGTCAGGGTCCTCAAAGTCCATGGTGCATTTAGCACGTCAGATTGTGGGAAGCTTCATTATTACTAATAGATAAAATGCTGGGCGTTCCCTGGCAGTCCAGTGGTTAGTACTCGGTGCTTTCATTGCTGTGGCCCAGGTTCATTCCCTGGTTGGGGAACTAAGATCCTGCAAGCCACGAGGCACAGCCAAAAATAATACTAATAGATAAAATACTGTTGAAATTTCCCAAGCAGCTTTGGCACTCAAGGGCTCATATTTGACCTGTAACACGTAAGATTAGTTTCAGCTGCATGTAACAGAAAAGTAGAAATAACAGTGGCTTAAACAGGAGAGAAAATAATTTCACCAACCTATTCAAAGTATTGGATGATGCCCACCCACATTAGGGAGGGCGATCTGCTTTGCTGAGCCACCGATTCAAATGGTCACCTCCTCCGCAAGCACCCTCACAGACACACCCAGAAATAATGTGTTTTGGGTTTTTTTTTGGCGGTACGCGGGCCTCTCATTGTTGTGGCCTCTCCTGTTGCGGAGCGCAGGCTCTGGACGCGCAGGCTCAGCGGCCATGGCTCACGGGCCCAGCCGCTCCGCGGCATTTGGGATCTTCCCGGATCGGGGCACGAACCCGTGTCCCCTGCATCGGCAGGTGGACTTCCAACCACTGTGCCACCAGGGAAGCCCCAGAAATAATGTATCTGGACACCCTTGGCCCAATCAAGTTGACACACAAAATTACCCATCACACCGCCTTTTTTGTGATAGTTTTTAGAACACCAGTAAATCTGAAGTAATTAATGAGGACTTCAGCTTCTGTCAATAATGTTTAATCTTTTATTTTTTAAAAAGACCTGATAATCTGATAACAGGAATCGTTTCTAGGTAACACATGCATGATTATCTCTTACATTATTCTCTGTACTGTGTTTCTAGTTGTAAAATAGAAAATTTTTTCCAAATAGAAACAGACCGGGAAGGTGTGTTTCTTAGTTTTATTTTACCTGACATATTAGAATAAAGCTATCAGGTTTAGGGGTTAGGAATCAGTCCTGGATGTGCGTTTTCTGTCCTGTTTTTTTTTTTTTTGTTTTGGTTTTTTTTTTGCGGTACACGGGCCTCTCACTGTTGCGGCCTCTCCCGTTGCGGAACACAGGCTCCGGATGCGCAGGCTCAGCGGCCATGGCTCACGGGCCCAGCCGCTCCGTGGCATGTGGGATCTTCCCGGACCGGGGCACGAACCCGTGTCCCCTGCATCGGCAAGCGGACTCTCAACCACTGCGCCACCAGGGAAGCCCCTGTCCTGTTTCTTTTTAGTTGAGTGTTGTCCCTTCCCGTGTGGCAGAGAATCGTTCTGCATGTGGTTGATAATTGTGGAAGTTGTTCATCTTGCTTGATTGCTTGTTGGAGAAAAATCCAATTTTTGTTTTGTTGGGAGAGCTTATAAAGGTATATTGATTTCTAAGGCTTATCTCGCTTTGAATTAACCAGAGTAGATCATGGTTCCTTTAAAAGCCCTTTTAATCTATTCCTGCAGAATGTTTTTATATTGTCCTTTTGAATTTAAAAATAGGGCATTTTCAATGTGCATTGGGCTCTGTTGCATTGAAATATCACCAGCTATTAGTGAAACTACATGCTGTGGGCCTGGGCCCCTTCACTTGTATTCTGGCATCTGGTGCAGGACCTTGCTCACAGTAGGGGTTTAACATATGGCTAGTGAGGAAGTGGTCTATTGTTTGGGCCAAGAGAAGGGAAAGAAAAGAGCATCATACTAGACAACAATGATTGTATATCTTTTAGTCTATCTGAATTTAAATATATTAACACAGAGCTGATGATGTGCCCTTTTGGACGAAAGAAGATAATTACTCGAGGACTTTCTTGAGTCACAACCCCTCCAGGTCACAGCAGAGCTTCAGGCTCAGGCCGCAGGGCTCCATTATAAACGTAACCAGTTACCGAAGGTTAGCCGGTCAATGTCCTGTGCCGGCCCCCTACTCAGTCACCACACAGGCCAGAAACAGATGTCGGTGGTCAACGACCCTTAACTGGGTGCCAGTTCAGCTTCATGAATGATGGATTTTAAATACTCCTGATCTCTTTTTCAGGAAGAAACCAATCCTGCTCGTGCATGGCGACAAACGCGAAGCAAAGGCTCACCTACATGCCCAGGCAAAGCCTTATGAAAACATTGCCCTCTGCCAGGTAAGGTACTCATTGCCCTTCGAGATCATGCTTAGTCTGAGAGTTGGAAGGAAATTGAGACCTTGAGTCTATCCACCCACCTAATGCAGGAATCCTCTCTCCAGCATCACCAACAGACATCTCTCCAGCCTTGGCTTAAACGCTTCCTGAGGTAGCTCATCCCATTTGTGGGTAGCCCTCATGGTTGAAAGATTTTCCTTTATGTTAACCTGATATCTCTGTAATTAGTCAGGGTTCTCCAGAGACACAGAACCAATAAGGGTGTGTGTGTGTGTGTGTGTGTGTGTATATGTATGTGTGTGTGTGTGTGTGTGTGTGTGTGTGTGTGTGTAGACAGAGATTTATTTTCAAAGAACTGGCTCACGTGATTGTGGAGGGTGGCAAGTCCAAAATCTGCAGGGCAGGCTGGAGACCCCAAGAAGCACTGATGTTGCATTTTGAGGCCAAAGACCGACTGGAGACTCATTCCCTCTTCGTGCAGGAAATCAATCTTTTTTTAATTTCCTTTCCACTTTTCAACAGACTGACTGAGGCTCACAAACATTCTGGAGGGTAATCTCCTTTACACAAAGTCCACTGATTGAAACGTTAATCTCCTCAAAAAATACCTTCACGGCAACATCTGACCAAAATCTGGGTGCTGTGGCCTAGCCAGGTTGACACACACAATCTTCTTCCTCTGCCTTCTACGTTGGTCCTAATTTTCCCGCTCTGGAGCCACATAGACTAAATCTCCTTGCACATGTCAGTGATTCTCGTATCTGAAGTCATCTATTTTGTCCACCTAGTTTTCTCGTTCAGGTTCAAGCGTTCACTTTCTTCAGTTGTAACTGGTACATCAAGGGTTCCCTGTCTTTCCCCAACCTGCCAGCCCTCTGGTTGTATCTATTTTGTCCATGTCCCTGTGGAAACGGAGGTTTCAGCATTATTGAGCAGGTTTTTTGGATTCAATTCAATGGCAGTTTCTTTCTCTGAAGGCAGCTTAAGACTGGTAGTTTTTATTGTGACATTAGCTGCCATTGACATTTCACCCATAGCCCTTAGTTCTTTTTCCCAAGAATCACTCAATACTGGAGAGACCCATAGATCGATCAGAAGCAGACCTGTTAGAAAACTACCTTGCGAGTTGTATGCTGCGTGTGATCCTAGTCCGATGAGGGGCGTTAAGTGGTCTCAGAACAGGCTTGGTTTGCTGGGACCAAAGCAGAGAAGGGGCGAGAAGGCTGTTTCTTTATATATTCCCATAATTTTGTCCTGATACTTTCCAGTCAGTTCATGGAAATACAGTGTGACCAGTGAGTCTTGGAGTTTCCTTAGGACTCCTTGTTTTAGCCTCCACGTCTGAAAGGATCTTTTCATGTGTGACATTTTGTGTAAGAAGCAGGCACACTGGGCGGGGAGGGGAGGCAAGGGGGTAGCATGGAATTCAGAAAATGTTAACATTTATCATTTCCTTCCTGTGGTGGTTCTGAAGTGGCTGGTGTAATATTCACCTTTTCCTGTTTGAGCAAGTTGGTCAGTCCATTCATGAGCAGCTTGATGAATGAGTCTTTCATGGCCCTTTTCTCTCCTGGCCAATAGCTTAGTGAAATTGGCTCAGGATTTCTGCTCTTGGAGTACAGAGGCAAGAGTGAATTACATAGAACCTAATTATTTTTCTTTTCCATTTTCCTTCTAACGTCCTTTTTCCTCCATCCATACAAGGTAAAAGAATTCCAACTCACGTTTTATCACTTCTTCTAGCTATAGAATATTATCTATGTGTGTATGTGTATTTTTTTAAAGATTAAAACAGTGAGAAATCTCAACCTGATCAATTTTAAACCTGTCTCACAACATTTTTCCTGTGATGTAACTCACTGTACTCTATGTAGAGTTTTAAATTATTCCATCTCTTTATCCATCCTGTTTGCAGCTTACCTTCTACACAAGATATGCCTTTGCTTAGCAGTTGCCTAAAATCCCCTTGTTTTGCATTTGTTTCCAAAAACAGAAGAGGTTAAACTGCAGTAGGATAGTACTTATCAGACTAATAGTGGGCAGAAAATAAAATAACACGGGAATCCTGAAAAACAGAGATAAATCAATGGAAATACAAAGTGTTTTTCAAATGTACTGAAAAGTTTAGGTGGCATGCCTAGTGGCGTGCTTCAGGCCAGCCACTAGAGGGTGTAACGAGCCCTGTCTTCCAAACCTTGTGTGCAGAGCCTCCGTAAGCTCCCAGCTCTAGTCTGAGGGACATGGTGATTGCCCCATCCTGACTTATTGAAATACCTTTATATCTTGTCTATAAAATGAATTTTTGAATTTTTTTTAGCAACGTAGTGTCATTTGACTAAGCTGGGTCACGTTAAGTCAAAGAATAAGTGGATGCTGACACTTTTCCCATTTTGCACACCTGGTGGTCCAGGTTCAGACTTCCTGGGTTCTGTCCCAGCTCTCTGCCCGCTAGCTGTGTCATTCTGGGCCCATCACTTAACCACTTAAAGCCTCATTTCTTCATCTTTAAAATGAATTACTAATACTGTATCTCATAGGGTTATTGGGCAAAGAATTTGATGCATTTGCCAAAAAGAAGCACCCGTTAAATATTATCTGTTGAAATTATTATCATCCTTGCTTTTGTGCTTAGACTTGCCCAAAAGCCCACAACAAATCACAAAACTAAACTCAGAAACCAAGTATTTTGACCATTGCTTTTCCTGAGCTAAATATCAATTTACAGAGTGGCGGCCTTTGTTCTAATTTTGTAATTTAAAGACGTGAAATACTGAGATTAGCATATACACACTACTATATATAAAATAGATAACCAACAAGGAGCTACTGTATGGCACAGGGAACTATACTCAGTATTTTGTAGTAACCTATAAGGGAAAAGAATCTGAAAAAGAATAGAGATATATACGTATCAATATAACTGAATCACTTTGCTGTACACCTGAAACTAACACAACATTGTGTTAATTTTTTTTTAAAAGAAAGACATGAAATGTACTTTCCTGCTCACTCTTCTGTGGCCAGTCCACACAAACGTGTGCCAGTCTGTGAGCAGCCCGAACACTGAGTTTACAAGAGTAGTGAACCTGGCCATCTGTCCGTGAGCATCCCCAAGACGGGCTATGTCATTCTCACCTGTGTATTCCAGTTGCCCATCGCTGCCCCCAGCAGACAGGCCCACCTGTGGAGAGTGGACAGGGGGACGCTTTGATTTTAATAGCACTTGCTTCCATTTGTAGAGTGCTTACCCCGTGCAGCTCCTTTTCCTAAGCGTTTTATGTGTACTTCTCTCATTTATTCCTAACAACTCCCTGAATCTCCTAACAGTACCCTCATTTCAAAGAGTAGAAAGATGAGGCATAGAGATTCAAGTATTTTCCGAGGCATAGAGATTCAAGTATTTTCCAAAGTCCTACATAGTTGTGAAGACAGGATTTGTGTCCATACACAGAATTCCTAGCTGGTAAACTATTCTTGACATCTCTATTTATTTTAACTTTTTCATCTTGAGGGCTAACCAAGGTCTTGCTATACCGGATTTTAGATAAAATGTTTTACTTCCCCACCTACCCCCCCCATTTGTGTAAAGATATCATTTTAAAACATGAAAAATGGATTTAATATATTTATTTTCAGCATCTTCTGTGTTATAAATGTAAGAAAACTTTTAATATCATAATGTCTCAATACTGCCACCACTTTCAATGTTTCTTTTAAGTATGCTTTGAAAACTTTGTGTATTTCTGTATAAGCCAAATATCTAATTTTAAAACGTTGCATAGAGTCTCATTTGTTTTTACTAGTTTTCTGGCTTCTAAGGAAATTAGGCTTCTCCCTTCTAATTAGTGTAATTAAAAATGCAATATGTGTTGAATCATTCTGGGTAATGAAAAAGAAGTTTTTTAAAAAATGAACCTCACTGGATGCTATTCTAAAAGCTGTTTTGAATCTACAAACAATAAATGCTGGAGAGGGTGTAGAGGAAAGGGAACCCTCATACACTGTTGGTGGGAATGTAAATTGATACAGCCACTATGGAGAACAGTATGGAGGTTCCTTAAAAAACTAAAAATAGAACTACCATACGACCCAGCAATCCCACTACTGGGCATATACCCTGAGAAAACCATAATTCAAAAAGAGTCATGTACCACAATGTTCATTGCGACTCTATTTACAATAACCAGGACACGGAAGCAACCTAAGTGTCCATCGACAGATGAATGGATAAAGAAGATGTGGCACATATATACAATGGAATATTACTCAGCCCTAAAAAGAAACAAAACTGAGTTATTTGTAGTGAGGTGGATGTACCCAGAGTCTGTTATACAGAGTGAAGTAAGTCAGAAAGAGAAAAACAAATCCATATGCTAACACATATATATGGAATCTAAAAAAAAAAAAGTCATGAAGAACCTAGAGGCAAGATGGGAATAAAGACGCAGACCTACTAGAGAATGGACTTGAGGACACAGGGAGGGGGAAGGGTAAGCTGGGACAAAGTGAAAGAGTGGCATGGACATATATACACTACCAAATGTAAAGTAGATAGCTAGTGGGAAGCAGCCGCATAGCACAGGGAGATCAGCTCAGTGGTTTGTGACCAGCTAGAAGGGTGGGATAGGGAGGGAGGGAGGGAGACACAAGAGGGAAGAGATATGGGGATATATGTATATGTATAACTGATTCACTTTGTTATAAAGCAGAAACTAACACACCACTGTAAAGCAATTATACTCCAATAAAAATGTTAAAAAAAGATTAAAAAATAAAAGCTGCTTTGGCGATCAAGGGCTTGTCCACTAGAGGGCAGTAACAACTTTAAAAACAAAAAAAAGTTGACCTGAATCTTTTCTAATTTAATTTTCAATACATAGGGATATTATTGAGTTTTTAAAAAACAAGTAACTTGACCTCTTTTTTATCCTAGGCAAAGTTGGATATTGCATTTGGAACACACCACACGTAAGCAATTTTTATGAAATGGGGAGGGGAGGATATGAGTTTAATAGATCAGAGGATGCTCTTCAGAAATTGCCCTTAGAGGGACTCACATGTGATGATTTTGCTGGGGGAAAAGCTATCACTTAGGAAGCAGAGGAAAAGGAGTTGTTTCTGAACAGCCTTAAGACCAAGTACCAGGATTCTGGCTCTGGACATGAAAGTCTGAATCTGTGATGTGGTTTCTGCTTTCTCTTGAGGGCGTTCATTATAGCCAACTGAGGGGGATAGATTGTGGTCCGCGGTTACGCATGACTGTACGTGCGGTAGTCACATGCCTATGGATTCCACCACTTTAAAGAGGGTCTTGTGAATTTCATAAGATTCTGAGTTGCATCAAATAGAATATTGTTGGGTCAACTGTGCTGTGATTGAAAGAAAAACTGTTTTACAAGAAATTGTCATCTTGAGAGGCTGGTACCTGTCCCTGCTTCAAGACATCTCAGAAAATTCTCTTAGGATAATTTCTGAGACATTGCAAACAACAGACAGGAGAAACTTTTCTCTTACTTCCTACTTGATACATATCAGCTTGACTCCCGTTTTATTTGAGTCTTACTGTTTAATAGAGCCGTTTTACATAATTGTTCTCTAGCTGAGAAAAGAATAAGACATGGTTGCCTCGATTTCAGTATTTTTGTAAATCATATTTCTTTAGAAATATGTCACACTCAAAAGAGTGACAAAGGGCTTCCCTGGTGGCGCAGTGGTTGAGAGTCCGCCTGCCGATGCAGGGGACACGGGTTCGTGCCCCGGTCGGGGAAGATCCCACATGCCGCGGAGCGGCTGGGCCCATGAGCCATGGCCGCTGAACCTGCGTGTCTGGAGCCTGTGCTCCGCAACGGGAGAGGCCACAGCAGTGAGAGGCCCGCCGTACGTCAAAAAAAAAAAGAGTGATAAAGCCTTATCTTTCTTCTAGACCAGCAGTGGAAACAGGTAGCCTCCTGCTTCAGGCATGTCCCTTTGGGTGTCTGTCCCTAAGGCAACAAGGAATCTCATGGGAGGAAGTGTTTGCCCCGAGTCTTTCAGTGACCACTGTTTTCCTGCTACTACGCCAAAAACGAGGGCATATGTTCATCATTCCCTTTGTAAGCTTAAAGCTATATTTTGCCAGTCTGTCTCCAGAAAGGAACCAGAGCAGAAAGCACTGAGCCACTTTGTGAAAGGACACCTATCAAGCATACATTATCTGGTCTTAGGTGCTCTTGTGTAAATGTTGCTGCGTTTACCAACCACCCCTAATTGGTAACTTTAGTGTAATGGAGGGTTGTTGAGAGTGACCTCAAGCACCTACCTAGCTGGAGTATCAGGCACAGAGCTCACAGAATGCTAATTTCAGCAAAGGATACAAAATAGCACTGAGAAGGCTGAGTCAGAATCTTAGGCTCCTATAGCTGCACCACAGTGGGAGACGCTGATGGGCGGCAGTAGTAGTAGTCAGCTGTCCTGGGAGAGATTCTGCCAGTAAAGCGTCCTTGTCCCCCGCCCTTAGCTGGAACCCTAGCCTAAATACCTTACTGATTCCAGAGTACATTCAGCAAGCCCCGTTTTGTATCCTGGGCATGATTTGCTAGACCTGCAGTGCGGGGTTCCTGTGCAGGGCACATGTTCTGTGCCTGCAGCCAGCGTTTCTTGGGCACTTTCACACTGCACTTAATATGCTAGCGAGTCATAGGAGAGCCTGGGTCAGGGGAGGGACTGAGTGCTGGGCTGGCCCAGATCTGACACAGTGGCATTTGAGGGGGATGGAGCTATCCTCCTTTTTTTTTTTTTTTTAATGCTATTCAAAAAATTACTTGGTCCTTTGTCTTCATTTTATAGACTAGAGGCCCCAAGTAGGTAGGCAGCTTTCCTCCAGCCAGTGTTGGGAGACAGGACTAGAACTGTTTATTTTTGCTTAAGTTCTTAATTTACTTTTGTTGTTTCCTCACTGCTAAAATTAAACCTGTTTCCTTTGGCCCGCGCGCGCACTTTGCAAGCCCATTCTTCCTTCGCCTCCAGCACATGCATTTTGCAGGTTAAACCCAGCAGAGTTCCACATTCAGAGTTGAAAGTGCCTAGGGAAGTACTGATAGACCCTTTCCCCACTCTGTAGTATGTGTGTAGTTTACATTTTGTTAAAATGCCAGTATTTTGTAGGAGATTGAACTCATGCCTTGAAATTACTTTCAGTTGTTCATTTTAAAATATTTTAAGAGTTATTCATTAAATATCTATTATATTCTTGAAGCACAGCTCAAGGGAATGTAAAGTGTTTTAAGATATAGTGGCTTTTGTCCTTCCAGCTTTTAGTCTTTGGGTGAGAGAGGCAAGACAAACACATGAGCTAGGAAAGAAGGAAAGCCTTCCAGCTCCTGGTGACAGGTGTGAACACGTCCCCCGCCTCCCCCAACAGAGTGGAGCTGCCACAGTAACTCTGCAGGAGTCTCCGGGGCCACACTTGCGTCAGCTGGCGGGTGCTGACCACGTACTACTTGCGGCCCCATCCCCCAGGAGCTCATGGTCCTCTTAGAGACAGTGAACGTGCTCCATCCCTGCTTCCAGGATGCTGTGCAGTCCCGGGGCTTATCTCATAGTGCTTTAGAATGCTGAAGCTCTTTGGTGGCCTCCAGAGCCGGAAGCAAAGGCACCTCCCACGGCCCTGAGAATCCACAGGGGGAGGGAAGCGTCAGATCTGGCTGTGCAGCCTGGAGCAGACTGCAGGATGAGTCTCTCTCCTCTTCGGGCTGTAGCAGGGCTCCCCTCCGTGTGACCCACTCCTGCCCCAGTAGCATGAAGTAGCTGCGGCCCTGTCCAGCCCAAGGGAAGCCGTGCACAGCGAGAGGAGGATCCAACACGTGTGATCCAAATAAGCGCTGCTTCCGGTTCACGTGGGGAGCTGGGTAGTCCCCATGAGCTCTCCTAGGCACGGATTCTGCAGTTGTAAAATGGGAAGGATAGCGCCTCCTCTGGATTGGGTGGCATTTAGTGTGCTAGCATTCTGTGTGGCAGTGCCTGGTGCATAAATGCTCCGCGGACATTAGCTTGCCTCCCCCTGTGCAGGGACAGCTTCAAATAGGGGAAATGTCCCTTCTGCCGCCCCCATAGCTTAACAGATAATATGCAGGTCAGTATTCTTCAGGGAAGACCTCATTTCTTCATATGTTTGATCCATTTTTAACTCTGACCTTATTGGGACATGCCATTTTGTCTATGAAAAGATTAATATGACTCCCCTTAGATTAGTTCTCAATGCTATTTGATAGGATTCACTGACATTAGTGCATGATTTTCCTGTTAATTGATAACTTAACTAATGGAAATACTTGTTAAAGTGAAATCATGAATTCGTAACTGGCTTATTCTTAATTACAGTCAGCTACTAATGTGGCAACTGTGTATGTAAATTTGCCCAGATTTCAGGGAGCACATCTCATACATGGAGAGAAGATTGGCTCGACAGCTGTCATTTCTCCAGCTTTGCATTAATTTACCATTTGCCAGCTTGGGTTAAATTCTCGTTCTGGCAAGAGCTAAATCTCATTCTCTGTATAGTCTTTTCTGTACTTTTTAATGCTAATAACCCCATTCGGTTGAGATAGTATTTGGGATGTTGCTTATTTGAGAGAACCAGTGGTTCATTTTTTTCCCACGTGTAAACTGACTTCCATCAGTAAATGTTAAGTAGCATTTTGGCCTCCATAGAAATAAGGTAGAGTTACTGCCTTGAGTGAACCTCTAGTTGGGGGAGAGAGAATTTAGGTTCCTGAAATAATTAGAAAACCGTCGGGAGGCCAAGAACCATCCGAAAGTAGATGGCAAAGTAAAGCAAGGCATGGAAGCAGTAGAGGGAATGTACACCTGGAGTGTTTTACATTTAACAAAACATGTACTGCGTTTCATTCTCACATCAGACCTATGAAGTGAACATGGGGTTGATCCTTTATGCCACAAGTGAGAAGCCGAGGCTCAGGGGACATGGAACGACTCAGAGATATTAAATGACTTATGTAGGGTCCTATGGCTTCTAACTGATAAACACTGGTACTTAGGTCTTCCAGCTTCGGATGGAAAGCTCTTATCTGTCCTGTTCCCTCCCTCTCACTGGAATTAAACTAAGGGAAATAATCTGATGACTGGGGAAGCCCCATGGGAAAGAAGGGAATCTCTAGGGCTGATTTGAGTAAAGGGAGAAGAAAAGGGAAGACTTACCTCAAGCCCAGGTACACGCTGGTGACAAGTCTGGCGTCTATAGAGTATGAAGAAAGATCAGTCTCTTGAAAGGGAAGCATCTTTCAAACTTAAACTGCAACCCACAGTAGGAAATGCGTTTGTCATTTCAGTCTGCTGCAAGTGTCTGATAAGTGCTGAAACCGGAGTTTCACGAACCAACACTTAAATATATGCAATATACTCTTGAGTTTCTAATTTATTCTGTTGCAGTTTTTTTTTAATGCGAGGTAGCCACAGCGTAGCAAGAGGTTGCGACCATACTCTGAAAACACTGGACAAGAAGATTCCTGTTGTCCCTGATAGTAATGGGTGATGCTGAATAGATAATAAGGAGCCAGACTACAGTGTGGGGAGGGGTTTAAAGTGCCAGGGCTAGCCACGCGGACGGGATGGAGCAAAAGTTCATTTACCACCAAATACTCAGCATTTTGGAAGGCGGTTTTCCACTTGTCACTTAAGCAGACTTTGATAACAATGATGTATGGAAGAAAAGAAGACTAAATGTTCAAAGTTGGGATAATGTAATAGAGTTTAAAGAATTCCTTTAGCTATTGCATTTGCAGTAGAAAGGTATTATGAGAGTACTGTTAATGCTTTTTGATCCTTTTTCTGTTTTTAAAGGAAAATGATGCTACTGCTCTACGAAGAGGGCCTCCGGGTTGTCATACACACCTCCAACCTCATCCACGCCGACTGGCACCAGAAAACACAAGGGTTTGTAGGTTCCGTTCATTTCTTGGTAGTCACTGTGTGTGCTGAGAAAGGTCAAAAGCGAGAACATTCGATTTATGCTTTTTCTCCTGTTTTTTAATTGTGAAAAAAACCAGAATTATGGCATAGAAAAGAGACACGTGCAAAAAAAAGTGATAGTATTCTTTTACTACCTCCCCCCAGTTCCTCTCTTGAGGTAGCCGGTGTTAACCGTTTAACACATAATCATAACACATAATCATCCATAACTGCCTTTATTATACCTGTAAACATACATATTTATACACCGTAGTTTTTTTCTAGTTTTTACAAAATGGCATCATACATACACTCTCCAGCCAAGTAGATCCAAGTAGATCCTGCCTCTTTCCTGAGGCAGGAAAGAGGATGAAAAATGAAAGACCTGAACCTATTATTTTTCCATTAAGACCCTCCTGATAACTTTCTTGGTCCTCACTTATTCCTGCATCCACTTGTACTTGCCACTTCCCAACAGGTATCAAAAGAAAACTTGGGGGTTGATTGTACACTAAAAATATCCCCTCACCCCCAGTCAGTTTAGTTTCCCATAAAACAAATCTAAACGGCTGTCTTTTTAGAGCCTGTAACATGGTTGTGAATCTCCAAAAGAATTGAACATGAAGGTTTTTCATGGCTTTATTTTATTTTATTTTTTTAATTACTAACCCTTTGTCCTTGGTGCATATATGCCAGATCTAGGTTTTGATCTCCTAAGAGAAGTTTAGGTTTATTTTTAGGGATTTTAGGGACTCATTCAAATTGTTTCACCCTTTGTTCTCCTTCCCGATAAGGCTTCATTATGACCAGCCTTAATTTCGCTTTCTTTCACTTAAGCTAGTCTGCACGTTTCTGCTTTCCTGTGTTAGAAGGAACTCACCCTTTCAAGATTCGAGTATCTTCCCCTGCATCTTCCTCCTCATTCCCTCGCTCATACCATTGCCCAGCCTGGGCTAGAGCCCTATTCTGGGGCTCTGACTGAGCCCAAGTTAGACCTTCAGTTGAGCTGAGACAGAGAGCCTCCCAGCCCCCATCCTCTGGGCCTGCTGGACCTGAGTGGGCCGGGCAGCATCACAGCTGCCTCTTCCCTCACACAGCCTTTCCCTGAGCCAGGTGTGTGTCGTCCTCTCTTCACTCCCCTTCCCCACCATAGAAGGTGGCTTGATCCCCTGTCCCCACTGCCTGATGGCTTTCCTACAAACATGTTCTAGTTGCCAAGTGTCCCCACTTAAGATATGCTTCTCAGAATGCGTTGTTCTGACGGGTTCAGGGTCTCGGGGATGGACTGTCTCTAAGAGCCTCAGCCGCGGTGCTTTTTTTTTTTAACATCTTTATTGGGGTATAATTGCTTTACAATGGTGTGTTAGTTTCTGCTTTATAACAAAGTGAATCAGTTATACATATGTTCCCATATCTCTTCCCTCTTGCATCTCCCTCCCTGCCACCCTCCCTATCCCACCCCTCTAGGTGGTCACAAACCACTGAGCTGATCTCCCTGTGCTATGCGGCTGCTTCCCACTAGCTATCTATTTTACGTTTGGTAGTGTATATATGTCCATGCCACTCTCTCACTTTGTCACAGCTTACCCTTCCCCCTCCCATATCCTCAAGTACATTCTCTAGTAGGTCTGTATATATTTCCGTCTTACCCCTAGGTTCTTCATGACCTTTTTTTTCCTTAGATTCCATATATATGTGTTAGCATACGATATTTGTTTTTCTCTTTCTGACTTACTTCACTCTGTATGACAGACTCTAGGTCCATCCACCTCACTACAAATAACTCAATTTAGTTTCTTTTTATGGCTGAGTAATATTCCATTGTATATATGTGCCACATCTTCTTTATCCGTATAAGACACTGATGAAAGAAATTAAAGATGATACAAATAGATTGAGAGATATACCATATTCTTGGATTGGAAGAATGAACATTGTGAAAATGACTCTACTACCCAAAGCAATCTACAGATTCAGTGCAATCCCTATCAAACTACCACTGACATTTTTCACAGAACTAGAACAAAAAATTTCACAATTTGTATGGAAACACAAAAGACCCCAAATAGCCAAAGCAATCTTGAGAACAAAAAATGGAACTGGAGGAATCAGGCTCCCTGACTTCAGACTATACTACAAAGCTACAGTAATCAAGATGGTATGGTACTGGCACAAAAACAGAAATATGGATCAATGGAACAGGTTAGAAAGCCCAGAGATAAACCCACGCATATACGGTCACCTTATCTTTGATAAAGGAGGCAAGAATATACAGTGGAGAAAAGACAGCCTCTTCAGTAAGTGGTGCTGGGAAAACTGGACAGGTACATGTAAAAGTATGAAATTAGAACACTCCCTAATACCATACGCAAAAATAAACTCAAAATGGATTAAAGGGCTTCCCTGGTGGCGCAGTGGTTTAGAGTCCACCTGTCGATGCAGGGGACGCGGGTTCGTGCCCCGGTCCGGGAAGATCCCACATGCCACGGAGCGGCTGGGCCCGTGAGCCATGGCCGCAGAGCCTGCGCGTCCGGAGCCTGTGCTCTGCAACGGGAGAGGCCACAACAGTGAGAGGCCTTCGTACTGCAAAGAAAAAAAAGTGGATTAAAGACCTAAATGTAAGGCCGGACACTATCAAACTCTTAGAGGAAAACATAGGCAGAACACTCTATGACATAAATCACAGCAAGATCCTTTTTGACCCACCTCCTAGAGAAATGGAAATAAAAACAAAAATAAACAAATGGGACCTAATGAAACTTCAAAGCTTTTGCACAGCAAAGGAAACCATAAACAAGACCGAAAGACAACCCTCAGAATGGGGGAAAGTATTCGCAGTGCTCTTGATCCACCGAGTTTCCAGTTAACAAGGTCTTTGCTGCCCCAGGAGCTTCTAAGCTGCTAGCTTGCATTCTGGGACTCATGACTCATATGTAGCCCCATCTAAAAAAGGAAGTGATATTAACATAGCTTGTTCTTGAGGGAACAATAATTAACACAGCTAAAGGGATTTATCGAATTGGCTCTCCCGTAACTCAAAGAATCCCACCCACAGCCTCTAGCGCCTCTGGAGCTTGAGTTTATAGGCAGCCAGGCCTGTTTCCTTAGGCATCTCTGGGTTGGCTACTATGGGGAAGGGATTAAGGGTAAATGGCTCTGGTGTTCATTTTTCTCCTTTATTTAAAAAATCTTCACGCGGTTCAAAACTCAAAAGTACCAAGGGTATGAAATCTCCCTCCAACTTTCCTCTGCCGGCCACCCCAGAATAGGAGGTGCTGTTATCTCACGGTTAGTCTAGATTCTACTCTCTGAGACTTTCATGTCGTGGGTTGTAACTTGAAAATATTGGTTTGGCCAAAAGGTTCGTTCGGATTTTTCCATAAGACCTAATGGAAAAACCCAAATGAACTTTTTGGCCAGCCCAATATTTAAAAGTAGTTTTTTTGTGTAATCTCATTTCCTGGTCATCCTGTCATGGCTCTGCTGATTTTTGCCTTCTCCACGTGTGTTCCAGCCATCCTTTTCACCTGCTTCTTGGTCCACCTGTTAATTTCTCAATTTTAAAATTATTTGGCCCAGGGTGATTTCTCTTCTTATTTTGTGAAATGTTAAAAACGCCTCACATCTTGGTATCCTCGTTTAGAAAGTCGTCATCTGTCATGTTCCTCATTCAGAACTCTCGTGAGTGAACCTCTAATCCAGGAGGAGCCCCAATCACCCTGTGGGCTCCGAGTTGCTACTGGGAGGAGAGACCTTAGCCAGCCAGCCCGACATGGTCGCATTACACGCACAGGGTCAGAGGGAGGCCCAGAGGGGTCACCGAGCTTGCCCAGAATGACACAACCAGGTAGACGCAGATCCAGGTCCAGAGCCTGGACTCCCGTCCTGGTCACAAGTATAACCCCACATGTGAGGGGTCACCTCGAGGTGGGAAGGGAAGGTGTGGCTTGCCACTGCTAGAAACGTGTACGGAGTTCACAAGACGCACAGCCGGGATCCTCGTGGGCCTGGATCCTTCCTGCCCTGACAGCCTGCCTCTTACTAGTCTCCTTGGAGGGCCGCTGAGTGAAAGAGGAATTGGGCAGTTTCTCTTTTGGCTTGTTGGGTAGAAGTGTGGAAATAACCCAAGAAGGGGAAAAAGGCAGACACAGCTCGTACTTGCTGAGGCTGCTTTAAGTTAGACCCTGTTCATTACCTCGTGGGCGCCTTGGTGAGGCAGGGCTGTTAACCTGATTTTGCTGTTGAAGAAACAGCACAAGAAGTTTGAAGCCATACTTCTTTGTAATCTACGAGGGACCACTTCACAGAAGGACTGGGTTTCGCTGTGCTTGTTTGCCATTTGTGGGTATGATATAGAAGTTTTGGCAAAGTACACTGAAAGAATTGATGAAAGATGTCTTTAAAGTTTTTTTACTGAATTATTTGAAAGTCTGAGGTTAGTGTTAATGTAACATGACTAAATGTGGTCTATACTCATTCCAGACACCAGATGTGGGATATATATATCCCATATGTTATATATGAAAATGAGTTTGTTTATTGAAAACATTTGCACATACATTTTTTTCTTAGATAACTTTTATTTTCCACTTGGCTAAAGAGCTACATTGACGTAGGCATGGGCAGAACCTTGCTGGGGTTACTGCTGGTGGTGGAGTTGCTATAGCAGTTAGGAGTAGAACACTTAACTGTTGTCATCAAGTCTTTAAAAATGATGTAGAGGTGCGAGGGGGAAGGTACGTGAATGAAGGAGGGAGCATGGAGAGACTGAGTTGGGAGAGGCGGACAGAAGCCAGGTCTTACTGGGTCTTAAATTTACAGTGAGGTTTTCAGAAATAATTCTGAATGTGATGGGAACCATTGGAGTGGTGACATCAGATTTGTTTCATGTTTTATAAGGATGACCTTACCTACCATGCAGAGAGGTAGTGAGAATTCACCTCTTCCTTAGGGTGAGTGCCTAATCAATACAGAGGTACCACTGTGATCAGCTGTGCTTCTGACTGTTAAAGGTTATATATATTTTTTTCCATTCCAGAATGTGGTTGAGCCCCTTGTACCCACGAATAGTCCATGGGACCCACAGATCTGGAGAATCAACCACACACTTTAAAGCTGACCTCATCAGCTACCTGATGGCTTATAACACCTCTCTCCTCAAGGAGTGGATAGATACCATCCAGGAGCACGACCTCTCAGAAACAAAGTACGTGGCGTCTTAGCAACGGGGTGCTTACCTTGAGCGTCATGTGAGGTCTGGGACACGGGGGCCTGGCAGGAGATAGCTGTCCTTCGGGACGTGATGAGAGCAGGCCTGTCCCTGTCTGCACCTCCTGGTCCTCGGGCACAGAAGTGGAGGCTGGGAGATCTTGCCCCTCACCTGAGTGCCATCACCCCACCCCCTCCAATCCCAGCTGGAGAGCTTTCTCTTAAAATTGCTGAGCTCTTTGCCTGGTACCTCACACTCCGTGGGTGTCCCACCATTACTTGATGTGCTCAAAAATGATTTTAAGTGTCAGTCTGAAGAGGCATCTCAAGAAAGTGGGTTGGCTTTTAGAATATTTCTTGCTTAATGTTACTTTTCATGCATATTTTGTGATTTGGGGAGTCCACAAATCACTGTGTTCTATAACTTGTGCTTTATATCTTTTTAGTGTTTACCTTATTGGCTCAACCCCGGGACGCTTTCAAGGAAATCAAAAAGATAATTGGGGACATTTTAGGCTTAGGAAGGTAACAGAATTTTTACTATTTTACCATTTTTTTAAAATGTAATGTATGTTCTGTCCTTTTTCATTTATAATTGGTATATTTTGAAGGCAGCTTCGTAGTATCTCTAGCACAATTCTGGGCAAATAGTAGGCACTTGATAATTGATTGTCTAATTATAGTTTCCAGTAATTACTTGCATTTTAACATTTTTGCCTCATTTATAGGTGTAGAGTTAACAATTCTAAATGGCAAAAGTATATGGAGGATTTTTAGTTTTTTTTTATTTCTTGTAATAAAGATAGAGATTTTTTTATTCATGTAAGTATTATAGCTTTTCATCAGCACATCAAGGATTTTTAACACAAATTCAACAAAGAACAGAAAATAGTGTTGAGTGAAGACTACAGCTGAGCTATGATGTGTTTTGTTTGCTAAACCATTGCCCTGAGAACTAATTATGGCAATGACATTTGCTGCTGGTATGAAAATAAGCCAAGAAAGATCTTTAACAAAATAAAACAACCAGCAAGTTAAAGCTTAACGTTTTCTCCACCTCTCTCTAGAGTCAGTTTATCGACCTTGGTAAATACCTCAAAGGGGCTTTCTTAAAAGCCCCTCTTTTTCCATAAATTATGTTGTGTGAGAATTCCGCCCAGCCAGTGACAACTTTTCACTTTAATTTCCTTTTGTAACTGACACCACAGCTGAAAGTGGGCAAGGTCTTGAAGCCACCATCTTTCTATCTTGACCTGGGGCGGAGAGGGTCCCACATACTGGCTAAGTGCACAACTTTGTGGGCGAATACCCACACCCAGGGCCAAATCCTGACCTGGTTACGAGCCATGTGATCTTACCTTGCTCCTTAACCCCTCTTGACATCCATAAAATGGGCATAATAATAGTACTTCCCTCACAGAATTACGTAAGGATTAAATGAGGAAATGAATGCAAGACATGTGTTGCGTGTTCGGTAAGCACTAGTGTGTACTAGCCTGTGGGCCAGTGTTTCAGAACGGCCAGGTGATCGCACGTACTGTGCAGCATCCCAGTCTTATTGAAAGCTGAGGAGCATCTTGGAGTTTGCGACCACTTTCCACTGTCAGGAACTCGTGGTGCATCATAGCTGCACTCCAGGGAAGATGGGTGATCAGACGTATGTTCCACTGAGGTGTAAAGAGAAGCCCAGGGACTTGGCTAGGGTCGTGTACCTGATCAAGGACCGAGCCCAGAATAGCCCCAAATAGAAGCTGAGTCTTGTTGGCTCAGTCCTGTTTCCTTTGCCATGCTGCACTCAGGGTGGAAGTTGAGAACTATTTGGGCTCTTTGGGGAAGTGTGTTTATAAATATTAATGGAAAATAATACATATAAACTAAACAATACATCCGTCAGAATATGAGCTCCACTGGGGCAGGAACTGCGGCTTTTTTTTGTTGTAGCCATCTCCAGCCTCTAGGAAAGACCCTCAGTATGTGTTTAAATGGATAAAATTTCCCAGTATTTTCTGAATTGTTTCTGCAGCTTTGCATAAATATCAGACAAAGCAGGAAATGCAGGTCAGTCTTCTGCAGTGCTTATGGTAGTATGTATCTATATGTAAATATATTCCCTTTTATTTCCAGAGCATCACAGCTGCCTAGGCCCCAAGGGTTAAACCTCTTTCAAATGATACGAGTCAAAATATACAATAGCTTGACTTCCTAGTATTGTTTAGGTATGTTAAACCATCGCAACTTCAAGGCAAAAATCTAATTTCCTATGCCAGGTTGGTGCTTTATCTGACATTGCTACTAAAATGGGTCTTCTTTTTATTTTTTTTAATCTGTTTTTGCTTTTAGTACAAATCAAAGAATTTTGGAAGAAGATACTTGTGTCCACTTACTCAATTAAAATAAAATATCTTCAGTGTTTAAAAATATTTCCCAAAGAAGGAAAAAAAACTACACATGGGTATGAACTTGGTTCCTAATATTTTCAGCCTTTCCTTGTGAACGAGGCATTCCAAGGGCAGAAAACCATGTTCTGAGTTGTCACAGCATTTCTGTTCACGTGTTTGGAGTAACGGTAGCATTCGTTTTTATTCTCTCACAGATTCTGAAAGAGCACACCTCGTCCACACCTAAAGCGGAGTCCTGGCCTGTAGTAGGTCAGTTCTCAAGCGTTGGCTCCATGGGGGCCGATGAATCAAAATGGTTGTGTTCTGAGTTTAAAGAGAGCTTGGTGACACTGGGCAAAGAAAGCAGGGCCCTAGGAAGGGCTGTTCCTCTTCATCTGGTGAGTGTCCCCCTCCTCGAGGTCACTGTTCTTATTCTCTAGTCCAGGGGAAGAATCAAATCAGTCCTCGTTGTCATAGAGAGATGTTTCATTCCGTGGGTTGGGGATGGAAGCAGCAGGCCCTCAGCATAGTCATTTGTAATCAAGTGGCCCTAATATCATTTGGTGCTGGGAGCTTGCTGGTTTGCTCAGAGCTCCATCTCAGCCACAGACTAGCCTGCGAATTCTCCATTCCTTCCTTGAGGTCGTCAAGCCAAGGGAAAAAATACTTGATAAAACATTGCCAGCAGAATTACAAGCATTATTAGTTTAGAGACCTTTGAATTAATAATTTTGCATTCAATTCAGTGTTAATTTGTCATTTCAGAGGGAAAAAAAATACTCAAATGGAAATGTAATTTTCTTTCATTGACTATAAATGCTTTCTGTAGTTTAATTACTAGAAGTTTAATTTTTTTCAGTGAGATGGGAACTTGTTTAAAATTTAAAGCACGTTTTCTAAGTCTTTAGGTATTTCTAATTGAGATTTTCATTTTCTTAAAAACGAATCTTCATTCCTTTTAACAAATAGTTCTTCCATGTGGTAAATTCCAAGTGTTTTTTTTTTTTTTTTTTAGATCTATCCTTCAGTGGAAAACGTGCGGACCAGCTTAGAAGGATATCCAGGTAATTGTTGGGGAAACTGTCCCGATTGTATTTTGTGTTTGTGTATATTTCATAAATGCCCTGGTAAACATTTTCTTTTTTAATTTTATTGGGATATAGCTGATTTACAATGTTGTGTTAGTTTCAGGTGTACAGCAAAGTGATTCAGTTATACATGGCCCTGGTAAACTTTTTAAAACAAGTAATAAAAATGCCTTCCTCCTTGAGACCAGAAAAGTGTTGGTTAGAAATTTAGAGATTATTCTCTCTTAACTAGATAAGGATCATGACAGTAGGTAATATTGAGCAGTGCTGTGTTCCAAAGATGATGCCATGCAGTTGGGCAATTTGTGTGTTATTTAATCCTCACAATAATGCTCTGAGTGATTGATATTTTTACCAATAAGATTGTTCTCACTTCTGCCACCAGCATATTGGTTGTCCAGACAAGACGTCCGGATAAAACCAGCTTCCCCTACAGCTGTGTGTCATACCTTTCTCTGATCTCTCTCTCCCCACATCCCCCCCTGCCTGAAGTACTGTGTGGTTCTTCCAGATTTGAATTCCAGTTACAGATAATATTGAAGGTCCGGAACTTATGCTTAATACTGAGATGAAACCTTTGGTATAACCCAGTTGATACATCTTGTCTTGCAAGAGCTTCATCTGTAAATCCTAGGACTGTTTTGTAGACATCTTTCAGTCTTGTCCTCTATTTCCCTTATGTCAGTGCTGGGCACTAAACTTATTTAGAATTCAGCAGCCCCCCCCAGATAGTGCATTCAGGAGGTATTAACCAGAAACCCAAACAGGGTAATGCCTTGGGAAAAGGGGAAGTCTGATTGGCATTTGCTTATGGCTGGAAGCAGAGTGCTCTGAATTAGACCAGCTTAGTCCATTCATTGCTTATCAAACTACATGTGACCCTGCCAGGAAAATCTCAGTAGAGTTTGGAGTGTATTAGCCCATTTGTTGCCTTTTTTTTTTTTTTTTTTTTTGCGGTACGCGGGCCTCTCACTGTTGTGGCCTCTCCCGTTGCGGAGCACAGGCTCCGGACGCGCAGGCTCAGCGGCCATGGCTCACAGGCCCAGCCGCTCTGCAGCATGTGGGATCTTCCCGGACCGGGGCACGAACCCGTGTGCCCTGCATCGGCAGGTGGACTCTCAACCACTGCGCCACCAGGGAAGCCCCATTTGTTGCTTTTTAATGGCAAGCTAAAATTACTTCACTGAGACTCAGGGACATGGTGATTTTCTGGTTGGTTTGGCTGCTTTTTTTTTTTTTTCTCCTCCTTTCTGTACTTCTAATAGGCTAGATCCATGCAAAGCATGTTTTTCAGTAGGGAAGAACTTGGTAGTTTCAACAAAGCTATTGGGTAACTGGTCCTTGAAACCTCAGCTATGTTCTTAGTTAATTTGTAGTGGGAGATACAACATGCCTTATTCGATATGTCAGGAATTTAAAGCCCTCTTTGGATATAGATTACTATGGAGAAGTTCTAACGTGTTTGGAAAGTCACTAATGAATCTACAGGGAACTTTCTTCCTTTCAAAGAGGAACAAAAATGGCTTCTAATTGTGTTTTCACTTGGAACTGTATCTTCGTTCTCTTTGTAGGACTATGGCTTTTAGAATTCCTTTTTAAAAATGTACCTGTTTACTGAACATTTTAATTTAGTGATCCTTTTATTTCATTTGTAAGAATCTGTGTAGCTAGGACAAAGTCTATTTGGAGATATCAGTGTAGAAGGTGAAGGAGGCAGGAGAACCAAGTTTTTATCCTAGTGTGCCTTCCCCCGAGTGTCCTGGTCTTGGGCAAAAAACAGGTGCACCAAACCTCATCTTGCAAAATGTGGCTAAGGGTGTCTCACCTGCATGAGGACAGCAGGATGGGCAGAGATTCATTCTCTGGTCTTTCCTAACATTTCAGATCTGTGCTGTTATAGATGTTAAATTTCCACCACCACTACCACCCCAGTGATTAAATACCTTTTCTATTCAGATAGTAAACATTTACTATTTGACATGCATATCTAAGAAAGGAAACCCCATTGAGAGCAAACCCAAAGCAGGTTTGTTTAGCCATTTTCTTTCAAAGAACTATTCCATAAGATGAAGTAAGTAGTGGTTTTCTTTTACCTTCCAACTGTTTGCTGTAGATTTTCTTCTTAACAAAGGATCCTCAAATTATAGTCAGTAATTTTCATTTTTTTATTTTTCTTATTTTAAAAGCCGGGGGCTCTCTTCCCTATAGCATCCAGACGGCGGAGAAACAGAATTGGCTCCATTCCTATTTTCAGTAAGTAATAGGTTTAGAATGCTGCCTTTGCTTCTTTAGGGTAAAATAAGAATGTTATTTGTCAGTATGATTTTTTTTTTAAAAAAAGGACCTTATATAATATGGCTATATTTTTTATCTGCATATGTTAGTGATAGAAATCATTTAAAACAAGGTTCTGAACATTTCTTGGAAATGTTTTTTAATACCAAAGAGTCAAATATTGGCATACAGAGAAAAAGGTAAATAAAAGAACATGTTGGGAAGTTTCGAATTTACATAAGAAGCATTTTCGTCCATATTTCCAAAATATGTCATCCTTACGTCTACACATTCATACGCTGTGAAACCACAGGCTTACCGAGGGAAGAATCCACGCCACTCTCTCCAGGGCACGGGGTGCCTTTGGCTTGTTGTAACAGTCAGCAAGTGGCCGAGTGTTCAGGTGAGCGGGGTGTCCTGAGTCCTCTTCTGGCTGCAGTGGCTGCACATCCTGCGTGTTCTAGGCCAGTTCTAGTTTCATACTTGCTTCAACAAGCATTCATTATGCTGGACGCCAGAAACGAGGACAGATTACATTTCTCTAGCTTTCAGTCTGGGAGTTCCCTGGCGGTCCAGTGGTTAGGACTCCACGCTTTCACTGCCAAGGGCCCGGATTCAGTCCCTGGTCGGGGAACTAAGATCCCACGTGCAGTGCAGCAAGGCCAAAAAAAAAAAAAAAAAGCTTTCAGTCTAATTCAGTACGCCATTCATCCTGGAGCCTTTCTTTAATGTTTTCTTTGGAGATGTTTGGTTTTGCAGAGGACATTTTTAAAAATTGAACTCCTTTCAGTATTGTCCTCATACAATCTAATAACGAATCTACCTAATCCTGATTTTACTCTTGCAGACAATCTGTTTTCTTGAGGGACCATCCTCTTATATTCATAAGTAAGGATTGTTGCCTCATAATATAGGTCATTTTTTTTCCCATGGAACTGTAGTCCTAAAAATGTTGGAAACTTAGAAACCAAACTCAGATATATGAATATCAGCATTTGACTGGAATATTTCTGAATTGTCCCCCTGCCTTTCAGCATTCCATTTTGATATTCATACTGTTTGTATTTTTCCCATTTTGTATTTTATTCTTTCAATAAGCATTTGGTGAGCCTCTTGTACTCAGTAACATGCTCCGGGAGCACAGTTCCTGCTTTCAAGGAGACCAGATGTGCATACATGCGGTTAAAAGCACAATAGAAATAATATGTATGTGTATTCATAACAAGATGGGAAGGCCATACGAAAGGTTACAGTGCTTTTTGTAGGTGGTGGTAAATTTTTCTTCTGCGTACCTACATTCTAAAATGAACATGTGTTATGCTGTTAGCTGAGTACAGTTTAAGGAGATATCACAGGTCATATCACAGAGAACAATGTACTCACTGTTTTTTAGATGATAGGAGTTTGCTTTTGAGACAGTTTCCTCATACTAGGACTATGACCAATTTATATTTTCTAATTAGTGATGTGTGTCTTTCCCGTCACTAGCAAATGGTCAGCTGACACGTCAGGCCGCAGCAATGCCATGCCACATATTAAGACATATATGAGACCCTCTCCAGACTTCAGTCAACTTGCGTGGTTCCTTGTCACAAGGTACGTAGTTCTTACATTCCTGATGGGAGGAGTTGTTACAAGTGTATTTGTAACTCCTGCTAAGAGTACTGAATAGGGTTCCAAAAAGTGACTTTGTGGATTGTTGTTAGTTTTCTTTGTGTATGTGTGTGTCTTATATGAGCCTTATTTAAAGTAGGCCCTTGACATGAATCCCTTGGTAGAGGGATCATTGCCTGATTTTACTTATAAGTGTAGATGTTTACACGGTTTGCATAAAGTTTGTGTTTACTTCTGTATTTAATACTCCAGAAATAGGAATTAAGCAAATTGACATTTGGAGTAAATACAGAAGAAGAATAACTTGGTGAAATTAATATTCCTTAATTATTTTCTTCTTAGATAAGTGAAACTTGAGCAATCAAATCTCTTTGTGTTTTTTTTAAACATCTTTATTAAGATATAATTAACATACTATAAAGTTTACCAATTTGAAGTCTACAATTTAATGATTTAGTATATTCACAGAATTATGAAACCATCACAGTAATCCAATTTTAGATTATTTTTGTCACCCCCTATAAGAAAGTCCCTACCTATTAGCATTTTTGTGTCTGTTTTTATAACAAGCTATAAAATAGAGCTGGACTAGAACTTTAGTTCCTGGCTTCTAATCTACAGAGACCGTTAGGCATCTCTTAATTTAATAACACAGTTGATGCCAATAGCAACTAATTAAGGTATCACAGAGTAGAATTATTTCTTTAATGATGAACAAACTTTTAAACAGAAGTTTAAAAGCTTTCATGAACACACTTTTCAACCAAAGAACCACTTAGAAGCAACCAAGTTACTTTCCTAGTTTATGGAAATTAGTGACTAACCTTTGCCCCTGGCTCCGGATACGGGTCCGAGACTAAACAGTGTTAGTGGTGGAGGTTAGATGTGAGAGAGGGCTTCCCAGGCGTTTCTGAGGAGCCATAGCACAATGGGAAAGCACACTCCTGAGTCCTGAAGATCGGACTCTTCTGTTATTTACTAGCTCCGTGAACTTGGGAAATTTATTTAACCTGAGGCTCTTTCCTGTTGTATAAAATGGGAAAGGTGATGGCTGCCTTTGGGGGTTATTGTGAGAGTTAAATGACAGAGTCCAGTGCTGGAGACATATCAGCCCATGACATGAGAGCTGTCGTTACACTTGTTCAAGCTCTGCCCTCAAGGCTGTGAAGGATGGCCAGGGGAATTAGTGCCCTTCTCTTTGCTGTGTGCCTATAAAAAGAGAAACTTCTGCCTGTAAAGAGTAGGTTACCTGAGTATGAGACCTGAACTGTAGATCCCCTGGGTGGAGAAGTCATTGCCTGAGACAGATAGGAAATGCCAGGGAGAGCAGAGGCATGGAGGCCGTGTGGCCCCTCTGTGGGCGAGGAGTTTGGGCCTTGGTGAGTGGGAGATTGTTACTTCCTCCCCCAAGTGTATTTTAAATAAAACACACTTGAGAAAGCTAGATTATTACCAGTATTCCTGAATTCAAGTGATGAGAAATTAAGTTATAATACTACCCAGTCTTCTGTGAAGTTAACCAACAAAAACATGAATTGGGGCCTAACGTGGATCCTTGAACAGCCTCCCAAGTGACCTGGATACTCAGAGACCACATTTCAGTGTCAGCTCACCTATGTGCTCAGTAACTGTCTGTTAAACCAGCTTACTAAGTTGCAAGGAGAAAAACCTGGCTTTTAATACTGGTTCTGTCACATCGTGATGCTGTGTGTGACCTTTGCTTCCTTGTATATGCTGATGAGTCAGTAGGACTCAATGAAATTATCTACTTGCTTCTGATTCTACAACGCTACCGTCGGAAGCATTGCGGAGTGGTAGGCCATCATACATCCCAAGGGCTACTTTATTACAAAGCTTGTTGTTTTGCTCTGTGTTGAGTACCTGAAATGATGTGACATTTCCCTCAATCAGATCTGACAGATTCTCTACCCATTATATTATGTTCTTATACTCATCAAGGCTCTTACTGAAATCGTACCACTTTGCAGCAGTGTTGAATTGAATCTGAAGGCTATTCTTCCAACTTTGGTTAAAATCCTCTTAACTATTAGCAGAATGTTTTTTCTCAAAATAGGGTGAGAGGGTCAGAGCAATATAAAGAAACATATCAGTCATTGGGGAAAAGTGGTCTCGTCTAGCATCATGGGTTTTTTTGGCTGAGAAAACAGGTGCCCCAAGAAATTAAGCATTGAAAAGCGTGCAGCTCACCTTTTATCCACAGAGTGATCAGAAGTGATCTCTTTTACTCCCCTCCTGCCATTAGGTAGACTTTTCCTCCAAGATGTTAGTGTCGAAGTCTTCTATGTAAGAGTGCTTGCTGTGGGTCTTTGAGGGTTACTAGAGATGGAAATCCTGGTGCCGGGGACCCAGGGATAAAGGAGAGGAGAGGCTGTTTGGAGGGCTGGCCTGTAGGATAGAAATGGAAACGTTGGGTCCTGGGAAGGGAGGGAGGATTCCTCTCACGCTGCCGTGTTAGTCAGGGTTCTCCAGAGAAACGGAACCAGTAGATGAGATACACAGAGAGGTATTTTTATTTTAAGGAATTGACTCGCGATTGTGGGAGCTTCAAAGTCCGGAATCCATAGGGCCAGCCCGCAGCCTGGAGTCTCAAGTCTCCGGTCCTGTGTTGCAGTCTTGAGCCTCTCTTTACTTTCCCTGGAAAAGACAATTTGGGGATTGTTTTTCCTCAAAGTGGAGTGAAAAGGATAGATGTGCTTCACAGAAGTTGCATGAGATTTACTGATTATGATTTAAGGGCACTAAGGGAGGTTGAGATTAAGTTAACCCCGTGAGTAATCCTTTTCTACGGGCTGAGTTTCATAGTTTAACGACAGTGTGTGCTCAGCCCTGGGAGCACGACTGGGAAAAAGAGTGAGGCGTGCTCCTGCCGTGCAGGGGCTGCCGGGAGAGACGATGCTGGCCCCTCGTCGTTCCGCTGTGTAAGGACCAGTGTTGGAAACATTTTCTGGCGGGAGCAGGGTCTGGTTGTGTGAGAGACCACCAGCTAAAGATAAGAAAGTGGTATTTCATGTAGGTCTCAAGGTAGGCCTGGACGTAAACCAGGTGGATTGGGAGGGGAATCTGAGCCGAGGAGCTAGGGGACGAAGGGCACAGAGCTGAGAAAGCCCATGGGGCTTTCAGGGAGAATCTGAGTGAGTCCATGCAGCTAGATGAATAAAAACAGATCCAGATACCTTCAGAACAGATCTTCTCAGACAAGTGCACCTGTGTTCTTGCACTTAAGTCCAGAAAGCATCTACTGTCAGTTGATTCATTTAATATTTGGTGGCGGTTTTGTACTGTGAATGTCTGCTGTAGTACTGACTGGCTTAATTATAACTTGCAAGTTAATTGAAGAATTTGAAATTTGTCTTTGTGAATCTGTGGCTTCTAATTTTATTCTGGAGCACCTAGACCAAAAACTATACTTGCCAAGATGTTTAAAGGATAACAAGTAACATTCATTCAGGGATTTCAACACGCCAGACGCTGTTCTAAATGCTTTATGTACGTTTATTCATTTAATGCTCAACAGCTCCATGAGGACTTGGAGAAATGAGTGGTTGAAAAGGCTTCCCGTGGTCACACGGTAGTAAGTGGTAGGAGCAGGATTTGAACCCCGGGCCTTTGGCTCCACGACTGGCACTCTTCAGCTCTACCTTCTAATGCCTCTTAATTAAGATACGGTTTTAGTGCTCCTGTTTTCTGTGAAGACCAGTTAGGTCAAAAGAAACTGCAGCACATTTTACTTTGTTATGTAAAGGAGAAAAAGCCCCCATAGCACTCCAGTTTTATGAAAGGATACCTGAGAAATGTAACTTCTATAACAATTTAGAACATACTTAGAGCCCGCTCTCCAGCCCTTTCATAACAAGGGAAGGTACAGATCCCAAGTATAAGTGACATCTACTAGTAACTCCTTTCTTTTTTGTTTTTGTTTCCAACCTTATCTTCCAAACCGAGTTCATCTATCTAGAAGGAGGTTCCTTTCTCGTCATCCCTCTTTGCCCCAGAGGCACCTGCCCGCTCTCATCAGGCTTGAAGCCCAGCTGTCCTCTTGTGCTCTTCCTTCCTTGGATTGTTTACCGAGGTCCTTCCTCCTGTGGATGCTGGGCACTCGGGATAAAACAATAAGAAGATGTACGTAGTGCCTTTGAGATGCTCAGAATCTCAGAGATGTCAGAAGCCAGACACAGAAATGATTTCAATAGAAAGAGATCAACTGTATTCTTGACGTGGGCACGTGGACGCTTTCGAAATAGCTAACAAAGCTTACTCGTCCTTCAGGTGTCTCCAAGTTTCCTTTTCTAATCCCTGGACTTCTGAAATGATTGCCTGTCTGCTGTCCCATCACACAGGTCGTCCTCTTCCCAGGCCACCTGTCCTTGTTGTCCATGACCATTCATCTTTCAGAGACACGGGTCTTCCTCACCGTCCCATGTTCAGAATCCTCGCCCGTTTCCTGTAAGCTGAAGTCTGGAGTCCTCCATTGGCATTCAGACCCTGGCCACCCCATTTCCACCTTGCTTCTCCTGTACTTCCTGGCGGGAACTGCCAGCAGCCGCCGGGCTGGCCTCCTTTGCCCCTGAAGTCATCCTGCCAGCAGCCCATGGAGTCCCCTTTCCAGATGCCTTGGTCCTTTTCCTCTGCCTCTCCAGCTGCTGCTCATCTCGTCAGTATTGTGCTCAGGGCTGGCCTCTTCTCAAGGAGGCTTTGCCAGCCGCTACTGGTCTCTGCCTCCTGCACATCCTTAAGAGCACTTGTGCGTGTGCTTGGGAGCTCACTGTTCTGTCTCATCTTGTAGAGAAGAGAGAGTATGAGCTTTACGTCATCAGACGGTCCTGGACGAGATGATCTGTCTACTCCTGAACGAGTCTTTTGCCATGAACAAGTTTCTTAACCTCTCTGAGCCTCAGACGCCTCATCTGCACAGCAGCCACGAGGGTGTGAGGTGCCACGCTTGGTGATTTGACCCACAGGCAGAAGAGTTCAACTTTAAGTTCAGAGCGGTAAATTCACTGATAAAGTATAATGAAAGAACTGGGAGTGGAAGAGCACAATCTTGACACACGGGTCACTAGTGATAGTCCAATGCGTGTGGCCCCTCCGTGGTACCTACTCCACCGTTAGAATGAGAGGTTCATGCTCTCATGGGATTTACATTAGGACCAAAGAGGTTCTGTCAAACAGCTGGTTGTATATGTGTTATGTAATTGCAGTGTAATTCTGACCATTCTGCATAAGTAGATTTTCACCCAGCAAGGCCTACACTGACTTTCAGCTCTCAGCTTAAACGTCACTGAAACTCTCCTTGCTTCCTCAGCCTCCTGGTGTCCATCTGTCCAACAACTCATGGCACACATATTACTTATTTTAGCCATTGCTCTTTCCAGACACTACTCTGTTCCAGGCAGGGTGTCCATATGCCCTGGGCTTCTTGCATGGTCTATGTTGTTTCCCTTTCAGTGTGGTTGCTTGTGTGATCACTGGTTTCCCCTCTCACCTCTGAGCCAAGTCCATTTCTGTCTTGTTCAGTGCCCTCCGGTGCCTGGCATGGAGGGGCGCTCAGCACAGGTTTGTTAACGAGGAATCGAACGAAGGCCAGGATGGAGGCTGTACCAGTGAAAGCACTGCCTAGACTTTGTGCGTAATTGACTGTGGGAGATGCTTCAAAGGCAAGTCCTGGGCTTGGGGTGTGGCTGGTAGGGAGATGGGGGATGGTCACCATCATCAATAGAGAAGTCAGGAAATGAAACTGGTTTCAGTGGGAGAATGGTCAGCTCGATTAGACTGATTTATTATAGTGGGACGGTCAAGTGGAATTGTCTATTGGCGATGTTGCACTCAGAAGGTCGGTGTACACATGGTATATTTTGGAGTTCTCTTTGGAACTGATCATGGACACCCTGAGCCTTTGTGGATGGTCAGGGAAGAGTGGAGCACGAGGTTGGTGCCTGGGAGGGGAGGAACATACAGGGACTAAACATCACATTAACCCAGGGTTCCACTGCCACACAGGTGAATTGGATCCAAGCCTTCCCTCCTGAGTTAAAGAACAACTAACTGGTCACCATCTTCCATGAAATAATCTTCCTTCTACCTAAGAAATGTTCTGTGTTGCATTTGGGGCATCATAAAATTTAACCATTCATTTCAACACGTATTTATTGAGCACCTGCTATGTAGCAGGTACTTTGCCAGGTGCAGGGAGTGCAATAATAAAATGTGATCCTTGACTTTATGATGGTGAGAATTACACAAAAACCAAGTTTATATGTATCCAAATGGTGATAATTGCTCTAGAGAAAAATAAAGTAGAAGAATAATTGAGGTGCACAGTCCTTTCCTCAAAGTCCTTGAGACAAGATGTATTTGGAGCATGGAAACATAGTATGGTACATATACCATCTATTAACATCCTTAGTGGTGTTACAAGTAGCCATGTTAGCTTAGGTCAACTTCTGTCACCTAATGAGTTAACAAAATTCAGTTTTGCCATTAATATGATAAGTTAGGTGATAGCTTAATTTCCAAGTTGGTTTCGGTTGTTTTAGATTTTCAGAGCTAACGTAGTGCTTACGCTAAGTTCCAGGCATTCTTCTAAAAGCATAGTCCATACACACACATACGCTCATGTAATCCTCATAACAGCCCTACGACAGAGCTGTTAGTCCCCTTTACAGATGGGAGAACTGGAGCACAGAGAGGGTCAACAAGCGCCCAGGAGCCCAGTAACATCCTCAGGCACTATGCGATCCCTGTGTCAGGAAGGGAGGCTGCTCACGAATAGGATGGTCAGGGAACGCCTCACTGACGTGGTGACATTTAAGCAGAGACCTGAAAGAAGCGAGGGAGCCGTGTGGGTGGAGAGCTGGGGGAAAGCGTTCTGGGCAGAGAGGCGGAGTTGGGGATATTCTGGTTTGTGATGGAGAAACCAAGTGGGTATTGCTGGAGTGAGTGGGATTGGAGGGCCGGGGAGGTCAGAGCAGTAACTGGCACTTTGGTCAAGATAATCCTTCGTTGTGCAGGATTGTCCTGTGCGTTATGGGGTGTTTAGTAACCTGGGCCTCACATACGAGCCACCATGTCACGCTGAAAGCCATCCAGATGCCCCATGCCTTTCTAAATATCCCCTAGATTGTCTCTCCTGGTGGATGGTATTGTCGTCTTTGAGAATAAATTCAGAACTCTGTGAACAACTGATTTATGAGTGCTGCTGTTCTTTCATTTAATGCATTTTCCTACTTTAGAGTGATGAGGTGGGGTTGTAGAGAGAACCATGGATTCTAGTCTAAATGAAACGATAATGCCAGCAAACCTTGCAATCCATCTACAGAGTGGCAGACGTATTATGTTTTAAGAATGGGGATTTTAGTGAAAGATAAATGCATCAAAAGCTGCATGCATTTAACTCCCTTTTTTTTTTGACACTTTACTACTTTGATCTATTACCCCTCCATGTTAGTGTTCACGTTTGGGATGAATAAATACCTTTTACTAAAACAGATTTCCCAGAAAAAAATTATAACAGTAATAAGCAAGCTGGATGGTAAGCAATGTGAATTTTGACTCTAACCTAAAAATGAGACTTCTTTTTTCTAATAAGCCAGATTTGCATGTCCAAAGAAGTGTTGCCCTTCAAGGTGGTCACCTTTTGAAACTAGATATTTTATGAAGAATACTGCCACTGCTCAAATCCTTTTGCCACTCTTTGGAATTTCCTTCAAAATGAGTTTACATGGCACAGTAACGAGTACTGTTTCTTAATAGACATGCTTCTGTTCTAGGCCTTGTATAAGGTTATTGTTGCTTTGTAATAAGTTACCACAAACTGAGTGACTGAAAGCAATGCAGATTTAGTATTCTGCAGTTTCTGTGGGTCAGGGTTAGCTGCACAGGATCAAAGTGTTGACCAGGGAGGGCTATGATCTCCTCTGAGGCTCAGGGTCTTCTTCCAAACTCACTGGTTGTTGGCAGAATTTAGTTGCTTATGGCAAAGCATAGCTGTTTGCTTCTTCAAAATCAACAGGAGAATCTCTCCTCAGGAAGAACCTAGTCCCTCCTTTTAGGTTTCACCTGATTAGGTCAGGCCAACTCAGGATTATCCCAAACCTTTTGATTAATTTAAAAGTCAAGGGATTAGTGACCTAATCATGGGAATGAAATCCCATCATACTCACAATTTTTGCTCACACTCCAGGGGAGGGGATTATACTGGATACGTACACCGGGGGGCAGGGGCAGAAATCTTGGGGGCTGTCTTCCAGTTCTGCCCTCCACCGGCCTCATTGATATTCATTACCCAGCTTGCTTCATCCATCTTATTCTCCAGTCTTGACTTGAAATAATTTCTTACTGTTTTTAAACTTGAGGTTTATTTTCCATAGTTAAGGGAAATAAATGCCCCTTGAATATACTCAAAAGACTGAACCTCAGGCTCTAGAGGCTGTTTAAGAAGTGAAGTTCTAGCATTATTTGGAGCCAAAGAAGGCAGCTTTATTGGAGTGAGGTAATAACCCTGCAGCATGATGGCTTTGGAGAACCACATTCACTAGGATGTGTAGAGTTGTTAAAAAATAATGAAAGTAAGTCTTAAAAAAGATAAGTAGGATCCTAAAAGATCTAATTTCCAAAAAAACACAAAAAACCTCATCACTTTAGAAGTGTACTTCTCATATTTCCTATAGTGTGTGCATAATGATCACTGGTCATTTCTGTACCCATCGTAAGTAGAGGATGTTGGCTTCCTGGTCATAGGGACTTGGTTTTACCCAGTTGACATTTCACAAATGTGGAAACTGGCTTGAAGATCAGGGACTGAAATCTTATAAAAATGCTAGCCTTAATATAGTTTTCATCTTCTGTTTTATTTATCCTTTTAAATACACAAAAATCACAAAGTTTTCATTTCCTCTCTTTCATGATGTGTTGTGATTGGGATTCTGACTGAAAACCTTTTTTATAGATCCTGGGTAGTGTTTTAGTATAGAGCTGCCACATCACCCAAATCTGCACTAAAACCATTTTTAATGACGTTTCCGCGTGATTGGACTTGAATATGTTAGTTTTTGTTCTACTCTAAGAGAAACTGAATTCATAATTCCCATACTTTTTTTCCTACGAAAATGCTCTTCCTGACACTTGGTAATTTTGTGCAATGTCTGTTTTCTTTCAGACCACTAAGTGTAGCACCTAGTACAGTACCTGGTCTGCAGTGGCTCAGGAAATTTTGAATGAATGTGTGGTATCCCTCTTAATCTAACTACAGTACCGTTCATTTTCTGACCGCTTCTCAGGTTTAAGTATGTTTTCCTTTCTGTACTGTCCAGAACACTTAAGCTTATCCTTTTTTTTTTTTTTAACTTAAGCTTATTCTTAAGGTTGGTCTCAAATCTTCCCCTTTGCAACTTCTTCTAGCTCAGCAGACATGATTCATTGTTTTTCCTTTGTGTTTTCAAGCACCTCTTGCCTGGTCCTTTTACATCTCCCTTGTTGGTCTTTGGGCATCCATTGGCCTCAATTTATTATGAGCTGCTTGAGAGTGGGTGCCAGGTCTTACTCACCTTTATCCTCAGCATCTAACACTGTGCCCAGCGTATGGTTAGGGACCAGTACGTATTTGAATCAGTGCCCTTTTCAGAACTTCTGTTCCAATAAATTATATCCACACATCATAGAACAAGGGTGTGCAGAGCAGGTTTGTCATCCCACTCCTGTTCCCCAGCCGTTCTGCTCAACCCCAAACCACTACTGCTAGTTTCTTAGCTTCAACCTCATCAGCCCTTTCAAACTCAGGTACCTCAGATGATGATTTTATCCAATCAGCCATCATACTGTGGAGGAGATGGCCCTGAGGTAGAGTCCAAAGATCCATGTCCTAATTCGGGATTGCCGCTTACTAGCCTTGCCTCTCAAATTTTGGGGAAGTCATTTCATTTTTTTTTTTTAATTTTATTTAATTAATTTTTTTATACAGCACGTTCTTATTAGTTATCCATTTTATACATATTAGTGTATACATGTCAATCCCAGTCTCCCATTTCATCACAGCACCACCACCACCCCCGGGAAAGTCATTTCTAATCTGAGCCTTTTCTCACTTATGGAATGCTCAGAGGAGGAAGATAGGAAGTAAGTGTGAAGGTTACCCATTGAACGGTATGAGGTATGATGATGTTAGTCAACTACTTGGTTTTTACTGGCTACTGACAACCACGTGTTATTATTAAGGTCATGTTCATTAGGCCTCTAGGGAGTCAAGAAAGCTTATCAAAACTTTATCTGTTTTGTTTATATGACATATGGATGTGTAGTATGTGACCTAAAGATTTTCCATAGGTATAGCCTTTTCTCAACTCAATGTGGTTAAGTTAAAAACTGGTCATAATTATTCTATATAATCAAGGCAAGTATATTCAGCCAGAAGAATATGTTCAAAGAAACTTAAAACTAGCACTTTAGCTTGAACTTATTAGAATGTTTTATTGGCTGGCTTTTGTCTGGTTGCTGTTATGGAAAGCTATTTATAGTTCTCCATGCTACTGTGAAATCATCCTGTGTTTGATGGACAGCCTGTTATGGAATTATTGGAACATAATGACAAATACAGTGTTTAAATTTTACCACAGGACCAAGCAGGCAAGAAGATGAGCTTGAAGAAGCAACCTTGGCTGAGAAGATAGTGGCTAGGAGTAATTGGCAAACCCAGTGAGAACAATTATGAAAGCTGTGCATTGTGGGTGGGCAGAGAGCAGCGATCCCTGTTACAGTTGCCTAGCAACCGACAGGCATTGCAGGATGGTCGGGATGAGTAGAAATGTTAGTGCTGCCACTTCAGGGGAAAACAAGACAAGTGCTTGACTAGAAAACGACTGTGGCTTTTTGAGGAAACATAAAGGAGACTCTCCCCCCCTCTGCTTTTCCACATAGCTGTGCAATGTTTCTCTTATGTCTGTTCCTTTGATTCTGAAACAAATAGTCTTTTTCCTCCTTTGTCTGAGCTTTTTGGTAAAAATCAGATTGGATCACACAGAAAAATATTCATGGATGTCATTGGAGTAGACTTGGTTGCCTGGGGCTACAGCTCCAAGTTGGTATGTCTCAAGTACTTGGTTACAAATAATGGTTATTATTATTATTATTATTATTATTATATATGAAAGTCTGCAAATGACTTCCTTTATATGTTAGAGATGATTCAAGGTCCCTCACTTTCTTGCATTCTGGTACAAGTAGACCAAGGTCAGTACATGCCGCTTTTCATGCTCGTGGGAGCAAGTCTCCTGAAGCACTATCCCTGATGGGAGAAAGCTTGAGACCCCCAACCTAGGGCCTCTAGACCCTTCGTACGCTGGCATTGCTAGTGACAAGTTGTGCCTGTGGCTAGAGATGACGAGGTACGGTCTGGGAGCTCTGCACCAGGAACTGGCCTCCAGAGAAGACGCCTCACAAATGATAACAGATACTTGTGTGCTGCTTACTATATGCTGACTCATTTAATGCTGACTCATCTAATCCTCCCAGTTGAGATCTAGGTACTATAATCCTCATTTTAGAGATACGAAAACTAAAGCATAGAGACCTTGAATAACGTGGCCCGGTAGGCAAGGTGGTAGAGCTAGGATTCACACCCAGAGAGTCTAGCATGAATATTTCTTGCCTGTGTGCCAGACACTGCTCTATGCTTTGGTGATGGATGATGAACAAGACAGGCATGGTCCCTGCCCACAAGCAGCTTGTGTTCTAGCTGGTGTAGCCCTGTTGCCTCCTGCTTCAGGATCAGCACTGCTGGCTAAGTCTCTGGCGAGAACACGCAGCTCAAAAACTCACCGCAGCTCCCTTTCCTAAGAGCAACTTGTCAGATCGTGCTTCCTCCCCGCTAACGGCCTCCAGCACTGCGGAGCCAGGCCTTTCCCCGACTCTTCTCTCCTGGCCCTTCGATGAAAATGTTCTGACTTCCTACCCATCGCTTTGCCATAGCTTCCCCACCCTCCACCCCCAAGTCAGTGAAGGTTGTGGTTTCTGCCATAGCTGTCATTTGTGGCCCCTGCTGCGCAAGCTCAGATGACAGTGTGGCTGGCCGTGAGAGGCCTGATGCTGCTTTTTCCTAGCCTTTGTGTGTCCTGCCTCTGTTAGTCTTTTGAGCATCCGGTCTGTGCCAGGCTTTGGTAGGGTCCAGTGCTTAAACCTTCCAGGTTCTCCTAAAACACTTCTTCATCCCGGTCGTCAGTTCCCACTTGCTAGTCAACATCCAGGCACCTGACAGATTTCTCGAGCGCCTGAGTCCTCTGGCTTCTGCCCATCTACACTGTTCATACCAAACTCAACCACCCGCATAGTGGTTCATGCCGCCTAGAGCCTGATCTTCTGGATGTACCTGTCGTCCCACATTGCTTTGAAGTCCCTTATCATTCAGTCTTTTGCTCATCTGCTCTTCCTTTGCAGATGCACATTCAGTACCTATTCTTGATACCATGGTGGGCCTGTGGGCCTGCAGACGTCCCCGAGCTTGGGATATTGATCACTAGATCTGCCCATCTACCGAGAGGTTGATTGGGATGTAGGTAGGTGTGCGCACGTGTGTGTGTTCAGGGGAACTCACAGTTTACCCTGTGGCAGTTCAGGGCATCTAGGGTGGCAGTAATGCAGGGGTGGTGGTTCAGAGAAGAGAGAGATCACTTCTGCATAAAATAACTAGATGAAGCTTTGGGACGTGGCATGTTTTGTGTTTGATAGGCCGAGGTGGAACGTTAGGTAGAAGAAATCATGTACTTGAAGTCCTGAGGCAGGGGGCGCTGCCAGAGGGGGCGGTGGTCTGGGCTGGCACGGAGAGCTGTGGGGTGGGAGGGCAGCCTGACCAGTGGATGGGTCAGGGCTTGTGGCGCTGGCCTGACGGGCAGAGGACTTGAGGCTTCGCAGGTGGGGAGCACTGAATGCCTTTGAACAAGGGAGTGAGATCGCCAACAGTGTTTTGCTGATGTTACTGATAGTGTCTGTCCTTGTTCAAGGCTTTATAACTGATGTACTGTTCCCATGATAAGGCCATCCCCGTGCCCTCTGAGATCTAAGTGGAGCAGGTATGTTATGAATGTAGAAACAGGTGCAGAGCTGAGGCTGCTCATCGAGGACATGGTCGAACCAGCACTTGAACGGCTCTTTCTTCTAAGTCATGACTCTTTCTGGAATTGGTTTATGGGATAGAATAGAGGAAATACAGCATGGGGGCAGAGAAAACTACTGAGAGACTGGTGTAGAGTTCCAGACACAGACTATAAAGTTGGCCACAGAAGGGAAAAGCAGAGGGGCGTTTGCAATAGAAACCTTGCAGAAGAATCCAGAGGAACAGGCTGATGAGAGCAGGGCGGGAGGAAGCTGGAAGAATTGGGTTACCTGTAAGGTTGTGAACGGAACTCTCTGGGAAAGTTACAGATGCAGGCAGAGTTCGTGGAGTTGGTCGCTCACCCCAACGAGGCTGCCCCTCATGCCGTCTCGGAAGGTTTTCGTGGAAACCACTTGTTGGCTCTGCAGCATCAGTACTTGGTGCTATTGGCTGTGAGGTTCCCAGAGGCTAACCCCCTGTGGGAGCCAGGGAAGCAAAGGCGAGGTGCTTGAGCAATGTCACAGACTTTGTTTGGGGGCTCAGGGAGGGATCTTCTTCAGAAACCTTTCGAGGTCTCTAAGGGAATTGACCAAATACTGGCTATTCATCGGACTTTTCAGTGCTACCTGGATTATAAACAGTCCACTGCCTGCAGCCACACCCTTGCTCTCCACAGCTCCTTCCGTTTTCTAAGCTGTTTCCCCACGTGGGTAACCAGGGGCTAGACTAGATCAGTGGTTTGGGGCCATGGTCCCTGGAGCCCTAAGGGTCCTGGAAACCACTTTCAGAGCTCACTGTCCTGCTTTAAATGTTTCCTTTGAACAAAGGACTCTCCAGGTTAAAAAAAAAAAAGTTAAAAATATATTACAGTAGATAGCCTCCCAGAGCCTATTCTAACAAAATTTCATGGATCTGTTCAAAGTATTAATACTTTACAAATGTTTCCTTTGTGCCATGCTTTACAATTTCCTAAGCACTTTCACCTAGATTATTTTATTCATTCCTCATTATAACCCCGTGAAGTGAACAGATGGTGTTAAACCCATATTATAGACAAAGAAATTGGTGCCCAAAGGATGTAACCCCAAGGTAACAGCTGACCAAAACCAAAATTCAAATCTTATGAACCTGTTGCTCTTTCCAAGTGCTTATTTTGCCTTTCCACTATAGGAGATGGACCAAAATAATGGAACGTTTCAGTAGAAAATGAAATAGCAATCAGTTTTGGGTTATCACAAACAAATATACACTGACATTGTTTGATATGGTGTTCTAAATACCAGTTTTGACCCGAAATTTGAAAAGCAACTTTTGATTCCGCTTGACAGTGTTTTTTGTCATTTTGGATTCTGTATGCTGACATGATGGCTTTTTAAGCCCGTGTGATTCGATTTGTGGGATCAAAGAGAGATGGATTCTTTTACAGACTAAGTTGACCGCTAGGCTGGACTGTGCCGTGGATTGAAAGCTAGGCTTCCAAATCCAGATTCAAAAGGGGGTCGTAACATGCCTGTGACTGAGAAACAAAGTGAGGTTGCAAGTGGATTTCTCAGTCTGTTTGGTGATCTGTCAGAATCGTAACTTGCAAAAGCGCACACCCACGTATGTTATCTCTTCTAGACTCTGCTCTTGCTTATCTTTGGAAAAACATGGGTCATAATCATTTTTGTTTTTCTTTTTCTGCTGGCATTTCTTTGTTGATACATTGTATCTATAAATCAGATACCAGCCCCCAAAACACAGCTGATGTGATGTGTCCTTTTTGGCACTTAATCTGGCAAGATTGTTGGACATCTGCATGATTGGTTTAATTTTAACCATGCTTTTAAGTTCCTGGCACATTATCACTCATATCTGTATTGAAAATTGGGGGGCATATGTCTGTATCAAGGAGACCAAAATCCTTTGGACATCCTTTACAAAATAAAATAGAAGCTCACTGTATCTCTGCCTCGGGAACTTGTGATAGCATTTTTTTTTTTTTTGCGGTACGCGGGCCTCTCACTGTTGTGGCCTCTCCCGTTGCGGAGCACAGGCTCCGGACGCGCAGGCTCAGTGGTCATGGCTCACGGGCCCAGCCGCTCCGCAGCATGTGGGATCCTCCCGGACCGGGGCACGAACCCATGTCCCCTACATCGGCAGGCAGACTCTCAACCACTGCACCACCAGGAAAGCCTTGTGATAGGGTTATTGAATCAGTGAAGCAATCTGACGAATGGTTTTTGGACCCATCTACCACTATAACCTAGGATTAGGAGGTCCAAATGGACCTGCCTTCTGGAGAATTCCATTGCTTGGGGAGTCACACCAGAGAGAAGGACCAGAGTCAGCCTCCCATAAATTTAGCCAAGTATTCAATGATGGTAATAGGTAGTATCTGTTAAGCAACATGTATGTGCCTGGGGCTTTACACACCTTCTCTGATATAATCTGCACATCACTTTTATGAGGCAGCTGCATTACCAGACCTTACAGGTACAGAACTTGAAGATGAGCAGTGTTGGCTGTAATTGTGATTGAAAAGTATGTGAGCTCAGATTCTGCTCTCACCCACTGGCCTACTGTGCCTCTCCTGCTTACTTGTCAACAGTTAGACTTTTTCCCTAGATTTTGTAGTTTAAAAGTTTTTAATTCTCTAACCACAATGAACAAAATAGTCTTGATAAATTGTATCTTCTAAGCCTTTGTGTATTAGTCTCTTTTCTCAAATTTATAAGATATTTCCTGCCCACCTAACATCTGCAGGATTCAGTCCTGGGAGACATCTGTGGGCTGGAATAGCCATCAACAGCTTCTTGAAAGAGCTGGAGGAGAAAGGGCTCAATTATCCCCAGGAGTGGGTAGGTGGAAGGCATCATGGACAAGGAAATGGTGTTTGTGAAGATGTGGAGGCAGTCAGTAAATCAATTTAGTTAAGGGTAGGGGAGTCAAGAAAAGACATGCTGCAGAATAAGGCTGAAGGGGGGCTTCCCTGGAGGCTCAGTGGTTGAGAATCCGCCTGCCAGTGCAGGGGACACGGGTTCGAGCCCTAGTCTGGGAAGATCCCACATGCCGCAGAGCAACTGAGCCTGTGCACGACGACTACTGAGCCCGCGCACCTAGAGCTGGTGCTCCGCAACAAGAGAAGCCATCTCAATGAGAAGCCCGCACACCGTGACGAAGAGTAGCCCCCGCTTGCCACGACTAGAGAAAGCCCGCGCACAGCAATGAAGACCCAATGCAGCCAAAAATAAATAAATAAATTTATTTTAAAAAAAAGAAAGAAGATTGAAGGGCATAAACTTGGTCAGACTGTGGAGCTTCCTAAATGCCAGGCTATACATTTGCTTTATATATGCTTCAGGAGAAAGGATGCATTGATACTTGGAGAGCCACTGGAGGAAGACATAGAATGAGAAACCAGAGACAGGGAAATCTGTTTGGATCTAAAGTCTGGGGTGGGAAGGACTGAACTAGGGAGATCTTCTTGGAAAGAGAAAAGGAATGTTACAAGGGGTTAAAAAAGCTTGATATCTGACTACACAGCTGCCAGTGGAGCCGGCAAGACCAAAGTCCCTGAGATTTCTGAGCCTGACTGAGATTGTGGACAGAATCGAATTCAAAAGAAAGCTGGTTTTCAGAGGGGAAGGCATGCTGATAGTTTTCGGTTTTTGGAGTGTTGGATTTGGGGTAACCATGTGATATTCCAGTGGAGAAATCCAGCTTGTGGTTGCAGATGCCCATTTGGAAATTTGATGATCAAAGTTGGACAAGTCTGAGCGTCCTCTTGTTAAAGTAACGGTTGCAGCTGGTGAGTGGGAAAGTCCCTGTGGGAGGGAAGAGAGAGGAACCAAGGGCAGAGCAGAAATTTAGAGGGTACGGTTCGGGGTGGAAAGAGCAGCACATCTGAGAGAAGCTGAGTCAGAGAGCTGGGAGAGAACCAGAATAGTCAAGTGGAGGGAAAGCCAAGGAAACCAGAGGCAGGGGAGGAGGAGACAGCCACATCAGCACAGCAGAGAGGTCTACAGCGGTAGCTCAGCCGCGGCACTCCTGAACATCTGGGGCCGGGTCGTTCTTTGTTACGGGGCCGTCCTGTGCATTGTTGGGTATCTCACTGCGTCCCTGGCCTCTAGAAAATGTCCCCAGACATTGCTAAATGTCCCCGAGGGGCAAAATCACCCCCAGTTGAGAACCACTGGTCTAGAAGCCCATGAGGTTTGGCAGTGAAGAATATTATTTGAGTGGAAGGCAGACAACAGGTTTGGAGGGGAAGAAAGGGAAGCTGCCAACACCTTGTTTTAGCCCAGCAAGACCCATTCCAGACTCTGACCTCCAGAAGTGTAAGACCAAAGATTTGTGTTGTTCCAAGCCAGTAAATTTGTGGCAATTTGTAAGAGCAGTGGGAAACTAATGCGCACTGTATATCAATAAAAAAGACAAGTGACAATTTAAAAGTGGATAATTGGCAGAATTAAGACATAGTTTTAGAGAGAAATTTGGCAGAATCCATCAAAATTAAAGATTCTTTACTTGCATGTACCTAGATACAACTCACATCCTTTGCAGTGAGAACATCTTCTGTCTTCCTCAAAAATAGTTTTTCAGTACATAAAAAGAAACAGAGCCCAAGCACAATACAGGAAAACCTACAGCAAATGCAAAGGGGAAGGTGGCTCACAGTGTCAGTGTGTGTGTGTGTGTGTGTGTGTGTGTGTGTGTGTGTGTGAGAGACAGGCACGCAGCTGTGGGGTTTGAGGACAGGGTGACAGCAGCACGAGCTCGAGTTGATCGTTTTCCCTCCTCGTCACCCCAGCTGCTCCATCTCCATCCTCTCTCACGTCCACTGTCAACGTTCTGTTTATTGCATCATGCGTGGCTAAAAGCTCGGTCTGTTAGGCATCTCTGCGCTCTGGGCAGCCACTGCCAACATCAGGTACCAACCGTGAAAGAAGTGCTGTATCAAAGGACGCATTTCCCGAAGCAGCAGTCATCCTCAGGGATTCAGACATCTTGCAACAGAATCTTAGAAGTAAACTCCGTCAGCCGCTCCAGTGCTCAGGCTGGGGTTGGAGGTAATGGCTCCTGCTGCTGCTGCTATGACATGTTAAGCTTTCAGATGCCGTTGCAGGGTCGGCCCAGAGATCACCTTCCTTGCTCCCTTCTCCTTTCTTGCGTGGCTGTTTTCCCAACACGTTATCGTGGATTTTATCTTCACGATTGGAGTGTGTAGGTGGAGGGACTGAGTTAGTTAGAGGCGAGTGTGGACATCTCTAGTCATTGTAGACTGTTGTCTAGAAAGGGAATTTTGGCCTCATCGGCTGAAATCCCTCATTCTAGAGACGAGAAGCTAAGGCCTGGGAGGAAGAGGAGTGCCTTTGGGTGTCTTTGTGGGCGATACCCTCTTTCCTGATTTGGGGTCCAGGGAGCTGTTCTCAGCATTGGCCTTCCTTTCTTCACCGTGTCCCTTATGTGGCATTCCTGTGCTTTACTGAGCTTTCTTTCAGGAATTCTCTGTTATACATTATTAGTTTGAATTTACTCTTAAAACTTTAAACTGTGGGACAAAATTCCCATAGTGTGGGCTGAGGTCAGATCTCTAGTTACAGCCATGCTCTGCAGGCCATGGCAGAGAACTGACCACAGCCGAGCTCCTGGTCATTAAGGGGCCCATAAACTGCCCAGTTGAATAACTGACCGTTGGTCAGCTTAGCAGGGGCTCAGGAAAAAAACATCCCACCCTGTGGAGGCTTTGTAACGTGTCAGTTTTACACATTTTGCAGAGTCCCTTTTCTGGGCTGGACCAGGGCTGAACCACATTTTGCAGAGTCCCTTTTCTCGTACGTTTCCGGTTAGTTTTCTTGTATGTTTCTGGTTAGGATGGGCCCCAAAGGAGATTCTTGTGGGGATTAGAGGGCAGATGCGAAGGGCACTGTCGATAACCCACACATTGTCACCTTGGGCTGGCTCACCTTCTTGGCATGAGGTGGCAGCTGGCCCTGCATTGCTGCGTTTTCTCCTGGTCCTGCTGCAACTTCTCTAACCCTGGACCTCGCCAGGTATGTGCGTTTAGCTCTGGTGAGGGCCCGGCTTCTGCAGGACACCCTACCCTCAATGCCAGAGGCAGCACGAAAAGACATGGTTTGAGCCTGTATATGTGGCTTCATCTCGCGTTGCCTGTGGTTCTGGCTTGTCCTCCACTGTGTATGCATCCTCTGGCTTCTGTCCACCCTGCAGACCTCAAGCTGCGGCTCTAGGGCAAAGACAGCAACTGGCTTTACTGGCTCTCACAGCTACTTTCCTGATGTCAAATTCTTGTAAATTACATACATTGTATATTTCACACACACGCAGAATGGTTCTGCTTCTCTGGTTGAACCGTGACTAATACACACCTCCATCCCCCAGAAGCCACTGTTTTATTCACCATTACTTTCTTAAAGGCTTGGGCAGAGTTTCTGATGGACAGTACAACACGGGACATCCAGAATCACCCTCTGAAGTTCTCCAACTTACAAATGTTCGATACCCCAGAGAATGCAAAGTCAGTTCAGACCCCAGCGCTCTTAGGTGATGAAGCACATCCAGTACCCAGAATGAAAGTGCAGCACTGGGGGGAGAAGCAGGTCAGGCCAGCAGGGGATAGAAGTCATGGAGAACTGAGCTTGAGGGGTGGTAGTGGCCACAGCAAGAAGCCAGGACAGGCAGTAGATGTGGCTCCTGGATGGAGAAGACGAGAAGCTGGAACTCCTTTGGCGTTTCAGGAGTAAACAAGCTTGTCATAAACAGCCCTGTGGTGCCACCGTGCCTCTGCCAGACACTGGCGGATGCCCATCCACACACACAGCAGGCGGGTCAGAGCCTGCAAATATATACCCCACGTGCTGGCCGCCCTGCGCACCAGTGATCCAAAGTGTATTCAGAGTGTAAAGAAGTATCAAAGATGCTATTTCAAGGAATAAAAATTTATCACCTAGACAGCCTACAAGAGACTTTTAGTCTCATTATTCAGGATAGAGTTTAAGGTTCCAGATGCTTAGAATTCTCTTAGAAGCCAAATACAAAGGAGAGTTTCAGGAAACCGTCTGAGGAGATGTTCTCATGATCTTCATTGATCTTTACCTTGGAATAAGCCCTCAGATCTTGGGATGTTGAGGAAAACGTGACTAGTGAGGGAAGAGTGAGAATAAACCTTCCGGAAAGTGCCTCTCGCCTATAATGTTCTGCCGACAAGTTGAGGGAGTTACCGGGAAGGCGATAATCTAGAAAGCTGGAAAAATTATTCATAGGAAGACGGCTTCCACCTCACGCTCACTGATTGGTTTTGCATTAAACCTGTGTCTCGGCCCAGGCAGTCACTTTATGTTACTAACAGGCGAGAGAAATCAAAGCAGGCTGTTTTTCTAGAGTCGTAATATCACTTTATTGTCAACTTCCCACTTCCTCTGCATTGTATGTCTTTGTGACACATCACTGATAGTGATGTTCATGATTGTGGCTCTTGGGCATCAAAGAAAGGTCCCCTGTCCTCAGTGTGGTCCATTTAAGAGGGTAGGGAGGTCTGTGAATACCCTTATTTTTTTTTTTTTTGAAGTTGTAGCTTAATTGCTTTAAGAGCTTCCTTAGCTCTGATTTGCATACTCCTTGTCTGTTCCCATAGAATGCTGAGCAGAGATCGTTCTTTTCACCTCACTGATGCCTGTTTCTCCTTGACTTCGATCCCCACGACAGCAGTCCCAGCCCTTGGCTCAGGAGAGTGGTTGATGCCCCAGTGAATGAATCTTTAATGAATCTTTCTGTTATCCACAGAGTCAGGCTTTAAGGGTCTAAATAGCTGAGGTTTTACTCTCCATTCTAAAAATGAGATAGAATTTGGGTGAGCCTAATTGAAACAAATGGTCCCAGTGAGTTTACGCTGATTAATGGATGGATGAGAGCTCTCGGCCTGATTTGCTGCAGGAGAGAGTTTCTAAAGATGCCTCGGAGCTGTTTCATCTCTGCTCCTGGGCATCCTGCTCGCATCTTGGTGCCTCCGGTCAGGTCCAAGCCTCTTCCTCCCACTGCATCGTGTGATTTTCAGCCGTATCTACAACTCTTTGTCCACATAAAACATGAATCTAAAGGCACTGTTTCTTTCTGGATACAAGTACCAATCTAGTGCCCTTGGAGCTGTTTTCTTTTGCTTGAAAGTAGAAATTAGCACTCCCTGGCCAAAACCAAAGGCAGAAAAGGGAATGTGAAGCTTAAGATACTACTCTGTAAGGTTATATTGACAGAGGTTTTTTTAAATTAAAGTATAGTTTATTTATAATATTAATTTCAGGTATACAATATAGTGATTCAGTATTTTTATAGATTATACTCCATTTATAGTTTTTATAAAATATTGACTCTATTCCCTGTGTTATACAATATATCCTTGTGACCTGTGTATTTTGTACACAGTAGGTGGTACCTCTTAATCCCCCACTTCTGTCTTGCCCCCCACTTCCCTCTCCGCACTGTAACCACTAGTTTGTTCTCTGTATCTGTGAGTCTCTTTCTGTTTTGTTATATTTATAGTTGTTTATCTTTTAGCTTCCATGTATAAGTGGTAACATACAGTATTTTTCTGTCTGACTTCATAAGCATAATACCCTCCATGTCCATCCATGTTGTTACAGATGGCAATTTTTCATGACTGAGTAATATTCTTGTGTGTGTGTGTGTGTGTGTGTGTGTGTGTGTGTGTTATATGAGGGGTCCCCAACCCCCGGGCCGTGGACTGGTACCAGTCTGTGGCCTGTTAGGAACCCGGCCGCACAGCAGGAGGTGAGTGGCGGGCAAGCGAGCAAAGCTTCATCTGTGTTTACAGTTGCCGCTCCGCACTGCTCGCGTTACCGCCTGAGCTCTGCCTCCTGTCAGCATTATAGTGAGTTGCGTGATTATTTCGTTAGATATTACAATGTAATAATAATAGAAATAAAGCACACAATAAATGTAACGCACTTGAATCATCCTGAAATCAACCCCCCCACACCCCACCCCTGGTCCATGGAAAAATTGTCTTCCACGAAACTGGTCCCTGGTGCCAAAAAGGTTGGGGACCGCTAATATATACCACATCTTCTTTATCCATTCATCTGTGATGGGCACTTAGGTTGCTTCCATATCTTGACTATTGTAAATAATGCTACTGTGAACATGGGAGTGCATGTATCTTTTCAAATTAGTGTTTTTGTTTTCTTAGAATATATACCCCAGAGTGGGATTGCTGGATCACATGGTAGTTCTATTTCTAGTTATTTGAGGAACCTCCATATTGTTTCCATAGTGCCTGTATCAGTTTACATTCCCACTAACTCTGCACCAGGGTTCCCTTTTCTCCACATCCTCGCCTACATTTGTTTGTGGTCTTTTTAATGATAGCCATTGACAGGTGTGAGGTGGTAGCTCATTGTGGTTTTGATTTGCATTTCCTTCACATAGTTTTTTTTCTTAAGTGCTACTTTTATATACAACAAAATGAGATCTCCTGTCTAGGGCTACATCAGGGTCGTGAAAAGGAAAGGGGTTTTGGGGTGGGGGTCTTTCTAAGGAATGATAATTATTTTAATAGCTGCCCTCAGGGGAAAACGCAGGTCAGGGTGAAGCTATCTCTAATTAGCAGTTGGATAAATCTTTTTTTTTTAACATCTTTATGGGAGTATAATTGTGTTAGTTGCTGCTGTATAACAACGTGAATCAGCTATAAGTATACATATATCCCCATATCCCCTCCCTCTTGTGTCTCCCTCCCACCCTCCCTATCCCACCCCTCTAGGTGGTCACAGAGTACCAAGCTAATCTCCCTGTGCTATACAGCTGCTTCCCACTAGCTATCTGTTTTACATTTGGTAGTGTATATATGTCCATGCCACTATCTCACTTCATCTCAGCTTTTCCTTCCCCCTCTCCGTGTCAAGTCCATTCCCTATGTCTGCATCTTTATTCCTGTTCTGCCCTTAAGTTCTTCAGAACCATATATATATATATATATATATTTTTTAGCTTCCATATATATGTATTAGCATACAGTATTTGTTTTTCTCTTTCTGACTTACTTCACTCTGTATGACAGTCTCTAGGTCCATCCACCTCACTACAAATAACTCAGTTTCGTTCCCTTTTACGGCTGAGTAATATTCCATTGTATATATGTGCCACATCTTCTTTATCCATTCACCTGTTGATGGACACTTAGGTTGCTTCCATGTCCTGGCTATTGTAAATAGAGCTGCAGTGAACATTGTGGTACATGACTCTTTTTGAATTATGGCTTTCTCGGGGTATATGCCCAGTAGTGGGATTGCTGGGTCGTATGGTAGTTCTATTTTTAGTTTTTTAAGGAACCTCCATACTGTTCTCCATAGTGGCTGTATCAATTTACATTCTCACCAATCAGTTGGACAAATCTTGAGAATTATAGCACAGCAGGATTTACATTCCATTTCCCAAAATGCAGGACTCTGCTAGAAGCTGAATGGACATGATTGCGGCTCTCGGGCGTTGACCGTCACTCTCGCAGCTGTGGGAGTTTGACCCGCGCTAAAACGCCTCACTGAGTCAATCCTCTCCCTGTCCTTGTCCCCGCAGCGCCAATCTGTCCAAGGCCGCCTGGGGAGCGTTAGAGAAGAACGGTGCCCAGTTGATGATCCGCTCCTATGAGCTCGGCGTCCTTTTCCTTCCATCAGCATTTGTAAGTGCACACTTGATAGATGATTGGTCATGAGTGAAGCGAATGGGGTTTGTGTTCTCTTCTTGAGTCTCGATGACCTGCCCGAGGTCAGGAGGTCGCAAGCCTGTGCACTGACCCGGAGCCTGTGCTCCTAGCCGCAGGCTCGAGCCGATGAATTTATTCACCGATCACTGTTCTGGGTGTGGGGGGATCGCTGCTCTCGAGGTGTGTTCCAGATTAGTGATCAAAGGCATTGCTTTGGGTAAAGTTAATAACAACCTTTAAATGAAGATTGTGAACCAGCATGTGAAAATTTACTGTAAGGTAGTAAGTGACAAGTCACCAAAGGGATGAGTCAGCCAAGTGCGTGGCTTGTACTAGGTGACTGGAGACCGCCTTCAGAAGCTGGTCGGCCTGGGGGCAACGAAGGATGCTGAGGATTCTCGGTCGGCGGAGAGGAGCGGGAAGGGCAGCCTCGTGGGAGGAATGGCCTGAGCACAAGCCGGGAGGGAGGCAGGGAAGCTCACAGCATCTGCTAGAGACAGAGTCCCGGGGGTCACAGAGGACATGTTACCAGGCTCACTGGAAAGCCCCCCAGAAGGGCACCGGAACAGCCAGCTTGCATCCTGACTTTGGAACAGCACTCAGTTTCTGCAGCTGAACACCCAGCAGAGTAGCTAGTTTTTGTGTAGGGACTGGGTTTTACAAGCCATATGTTTCTCTCAACACTAGGATTCCTCTTGGCTCAGAGAGCTGTTCCCTCTTTAAGAGGCACACAGGGTCCCCAGTACCCCCTCTCACCCCCAACTCCACTCTGGGCACACACTCATTGGTGGATGCAGTTGGAACTGCCCACACCATGTGATGTGTAATGCTTTTTTTTTTTCTTTTTTTTGCCACTTGCTCTAGTTGAGCTAAACACACACATGATGCAGCCCCATGGCAAACCACTTGGACTGGACCAGAAGACTTAGCCAGGGGAGTGCTATGTGCTTGTCCCGAGACTTATATCCAGGCCCTGTGATGTGTGGGTATCGTCTCAAGGCGAGCTGAGATTGCCCTCCTGCCCAGCCTGACAGGCCTCCCCACTGTTCCTTTTCTCACGCATGCTCTGGGGAAGAGCTCCCCTCTCCCTTTCTCCTCCCCTCACCACTCTTTATCCATCCTTTTCTCTGTCTCAGAGGGTTTCACTACTGAACTGTCCCACAGGCCTCTCCTGACAGCAGATTCTAGCACTTTTTGTTTCTTTCCCATAGAGTCAAACAGCAGATCCTGATGCTGCTTTCAGCTAAAGATCACCACCTCCGCAGCCCCATCGGTAGATGGTTTCCATAGACAAGGAGGTGACTTCCCTAAGGTTCCACCGCTGAGTGGATCTAGCTCTCAAGCCTCCGTCTCTAACTGATCCTCCTGTGATCTCTCAGCTGTATCACAGGGAGGTAGGAGATTCTCAGCACCAGGGTAATAATACACAGTCATGTGGTGTGATTACAGTGGCTGTAGCTTCGAACTCAGGCTAGAATTAGCTCCCAGTAATCACCTAGGTAAAGGAGTAAATTCCGCGTCACTCTTGTTTGGCTTTTCATGTCAGCATTTGCAAAATTCTAGTCATTTCTACCTGTTCTGACCTTATCCCTCATCATAAAAATGATGCTAGGAAAGTATACTGCACTTCCAGGACCACTCAACCCTTCTAAGCTACTAATTTTTACCTCTAATATTGTTTCTGTTTGTACATTAGAGAAAGAATGGGCATAATCATTTAGAATCCCCAAATTGACTCTAGACTAGACCATTATTCCTATACTTTTGGAATAAGAGCGAGTCCCACTAGAGTGCATTCTAGGTAAAGTAGAGATTTAGTTATATATAAAGACCATCAGGCAAGAATATTAAAAAATGGACTCCCCCACCCCCACCCCGTCCTGTGCCAGCAGATTCAAGAGCGAGGCCCCCAGCAGGGGGACCCGTGTAGTTGACATACTGAGACAGTGGCTTCTCCAGCAGGCGGTTCCAGCATTAACGAGGACCCACACACTGCCGCTGTCCTGCTATCAGACTTTTTCCCATCTGGGCGGATCGTCGTGTCCTTTAGCAAATCGTAAGTGACTTGAGCAAAGCGCTGAGATGAGACGTGTGGACAGTACACAGGTATTTGACCTCGCCTCCTAAGGAGCTAAGGGTCGAGTTGAGCAAGAAGGTCATAGAAGTGAAGCAGACGCCTTGTTTGAGAGACGTCCCAGGTGTGAGCTTGGGTGCTCAGACATGTGAGGAGGGCACCTGGCCTGAGCATGCAGAACCCAGAGGGCTCAAAGTGGGTGTCCAAGTTCTTTTAGGTGCATTTTATAGACACGAACTTGAGCTGACATAGGCCCATAGAAGGGGGAGTGTCATGGAATCAAAGGAAGGGGGGAACAGCCGAGACGTGGGGGGGACGGGCCGGCCAGCTCTAGGGCCCAGGCAGCAGGCGGGCTCTCTGGGCTGCTGCCCCTGCTGTGACTCCACCACATGGCTTCTCAGCCCTGTGACCAGGGGTTCTGCATTTACAGTCACTGCGCAAGCTTGGGTCTGCCCCGCACGCCTCTCTCCTTCCCAACCCCGTCCCCCAGTTGGGGCCTGTTTCCAGAAAAGGGGGTTTGTTGTGAGCTAGGAAGCCACTCAAGAGGTAGGAACTTACTGCCAGAGGGTTTCACCTGTAAGTGGGTTGATGTGTGTTTTATCTGCAGAAAGCAGTTAAAGGGGATCTTGCAACATAGGAGACTTTGTCCTTAAGCCACTCTAACTCATCTGCTTCATTTACTGTTACGTGGAGCTTCTGGGAAAGTAGTAGACCTTTGTTTGCCCTCACAGAATTAACATTTATGGTTTTCACTTTGACGGCAACCTAAAGGTCTATGACAGGAGGTAATTAGTCATCTTGCTGAGGCTATAGGAGCACAGAATGAGACTTAGCTTGTGAAGGAGTGGCTGTCCGTCCTCAGAGTGCACGCCAGGCTCGTCACCGGACATCTGGCTGCCTGAGATGACCTCTTGTGCAGTCAGCTCCATAAGCACCTCCTGTGTCCTCTTTGGCTCCTCCTGGGAACACAGGGAGGAAGAGATGGACTCTTTGTTCTCAGGAAGCTTGTGGATAAGTAAAGGAAGCAGACCCAAGTTATCACAGTAGGTGATGAGAGCTATGGGGTGTCCAGAATATAAGGACTGAGAAGAGGGAGTGAGCAGTCTGCCTGCGGGGCTTGGGGAAGGCTTCATTTAGATGACGTTTGACCTGGGTCTTGAAAAATGAATGTGGGTTCAACCCACCATCAGGGGAGATGAGGCTCCCGGCCAGAGGGAACAGTGCACGTTATATTTGAGAAATAGCAACCAGCTCCACGTGCCTGGAAGGGGCCGGGGGTGGCCTGGGCTATGCGGTTGGAGTCCTGTTCTGAAGGAAGGTGGCAAGCAGGACGTGCTGGAGTGGACTTTGTCCCACGCGAATAGTGGAAAGCCATCAGTTTTGGTTTTTTTTTTTATGTTGGGGGTAGGAGTTTATTAATTTATTTATTTTTGCTGTGTTGGGTCTTCGTTTCTGTGCGAGGGCTTTCTCTAGTTGTGGCAAGCGGGGGCCACTCTTCATCGCAGTGCGCGGGCCTCTCACCGTCGCGGCCTCTCTTGTTGCGGAGCACAGGCTCCAGACGCGCAGGCTCAGTAGTTGTGGCTCACGGGCCCAGTTGCTCCATGGCATGTGGGATCCTCCCAGACCAGGGCTCGAACCTGTGTCTCCTGCATTAGCAGGCAGATTCTCAACCATTGCGCCACCAGGGAAGCCCAAGCCATCAGTTTTTTAAGCAGGGTTAGTGGTCTCATCAGGCCAGTTTTCAGAGAATTTGAATCTGTAAAACTTATCTCCCCTTAGGATTATAGTGTAATTTATATTATGCGAGGTACTTGAGGGGAAGGGCCTTGCAGATGCCGTCAAAATCATATCTTAATCACCTACACCACACTGTTATAAAATTCTGATTCTGGATGAATCGCTCTTTGCCTTCACCCACTGTCCCACCTCAGGGTGTAGGAAGTCATCCCCCACTCCTCGTTCTCCCCCCACATGTTTAATCACCTAGGCTTGTCATCCCCACTCCTAATGCTCCCTTAAATCTGTCACTTCTGGCCATCCCTGCTGCCACCGCGGCCAGACCTGCCTCCCGGCCCACTTCCTAGGCCACCTCCAAGTTGCTCAGCCCACTGCTGCCAGAACGTCTCCAGACCATGAATCTGGTCATGTCTCCCACCTGCTTCAAAACCTATGACCCTTAGCATGGCCTGCTTTCCCCTTTGTGGCCTGACTCCTGACTACTCGGGTCTGACCTCTTCCCTCTCGATCCTGGCCTTTCGTGTTCCAGCCACACAGAGCGACTGCCTCTCATTCTGGACCAGGCCCCTTAGCCTTCTCTGGAGAAACAGAACCAATAGGATATATAGATCCACATAGAAAGAGACTTACTGTGAGGAATCGGCCCACACGATTTTGGAGCGCAAGGAGTCCCAAGCTCTGCCGTCTGTGAGCTGGAGACCAGGAGGGCTGGTGGTGTGGGCCAGCCCGAGTCTGAAGGCCTGAGGACCAGGACCCCATGCTTTCCGTCCCAGTCTGAGTTTAGGAGAAGACAGATGTCCCAGCCAAGCAGCCCTTCCTCGGCCTTTTTGTTCCACTCAGTCCCCCTACTGGCTGGATGGTGCATCGTTGGTGGGGATCATCTTTACTCAGTCCACTGATTCAAATATTAACCCCATGCAGAAACTCCCTCAGAGATGCCCAGAGTGATGTTTACTGGTTACCTGGGTATCCCATGGCCCAGTCACGTTGACATGTAGAATGAGCCACCATACCACCCTTCTCAGCAGCCTTAATCCATAGCAGGAACGACCCCCTGAGGCCCCTAACCCCACCAGCCTCTCACATCTGCTCCAGGGGTCCCTCCTTTGTGCCCCACAGCCCTCAAGAACCGGGGCTTTTCCTATGTCCCCTGTGTTGTCATCGATGACTCATGTGTCTCCTTGACTGGGCTGGGAGCTGCTCTCACGGAGGGCCGGCACACGGGAGGCTCTTAGTGAAGTCTGTCGGTGTTGCTCCCTTGAGGTTCCCGGAGTACCCTCTCGCCTTTCTGTGAGGAGAACACGTGTGCAAAACAGTGGCTGCAGAGGCAACGTGGATTTAGTCCGAGGGGCGTCGGGTGCAGTAGGTGCTTAAGTGTGCTCATGAATCTCGTCGTGAGCAACTTGCAGCGTGGGATAGCTCACCTGTAGCTGTTCTGTGCAAACTAAAACGTACACACAGGCTCACGTTCGCTCTCACTCACAGAAGTCTATTGCCTTAACTACGAATGCCAATCCCTATATATTCATTTAATGTCTTAAAAATTTCGGTATTGGCCATAATCTTAAAAGAGTTACTGACAGTAAGGCAGTTTGTTGTGAAATGAAGCCCAGTGTGATTCCTTTCTTTTCTCCCTTCAGTACTATCAAGATAACGTCTTTTCATACCTTTAGTTACACATTTGCCAAAGAGTTACTTAGCACCCAGTTTTGTAGTCGTTCTTCTGACTGGACAGCATCCAAAATCCAGTTTCTTGAGATCAGCCCACCTTTGTGGCCCTTAGGCAGAACTGCATGTCCGAAAGGCCCACGTTTCTGAGTTAGCAGCAGCCAGAATTGCCACTTCTGTCCTTCACCAGTGGGCCATCCTGATCTCTGTGCTCCTGAACGCTGACTTGAGGCCAGCGTTGCAAACGGTCAGGTTTTGTGCCCAGAACGGCACAGTCTCAAACGCTGCAGAGGTGGTCGGCCAGAAGAAACCTGGCAGCTCCCCTTTCCTGCAGCCGTCATACAGGCCTGTCACTCAGGAACCAATGGCCGTGTGAAGGGACACGCTGTGTGGCCTACAAACTGCAGTGGGCGGAGAGCCAGCACTTCCCATTCATAATTAAGATGCCATTTGAAACTTCTGGGATTGATCTGGAAGCTGATAAGTCCCTGGTAACCGAGTATTGATTTTTTCCCATTTTTTTCTGCTGCTTTTAAATGAATGAATCAATAAACACATCATTACGAAATTAACCTGACTTGCCATAGAGCATGGAGTCAGTAGCTTTCCCTGTGATTAGGAACACTTGCAAGGGCTTTGGGGCTTAATGTCAAGGTACATTTGACTGTGTACCCAGCACTTGGCTGTTGTTGCTACATAGTAGGTGCTTAATAAATGTTTAATTGAAGACTTGATTCTTTTAATGTCTAACATCAATTTATCAGTTTTATTATGCTTTTTGAGTTGTCCCTTTAAGTGTATTTAACTTTTAGATTAGACTAATGCATTTAGGTTCAGAAAAATCTCAATATAGGAAAGATCATCTAATGATTTCAAAGACCAGCAGCTGTATTCCAAACCCTCAGGCATCTGTATTTCAGGGAGATAGAAATTTTCTCTCTTTGAACTCGGTGCATTTTGGTGTTTACTGAGTACGTACTTTGTCAGGCGCCGACTAGGCTGCCCAGCACTTTGTGTCTAGAACGCCTCCTACCTCTGGGAATAATGCACAGACCATCTCAGAATCATGGATCGATGTCCTGAACTCCTTCCTCCAGAGGAAGGTACCCTGAGCATCCCTGCCCTTGTCCCAGGGCTGAGAGCCAGCTCAGGCCCTGCTCAGCCCCAGGTTCATTTGCTCCCCAGATGGCGGGCTCTCTTTCCTACAGTCGGAGTCAAAAATGCTGCCACTAAATCCCCAAGAACTTTCAGTCTTCAAGGCTTTACTTTCTCTTTTCTCCATTCTGGTTAAACTATTTTATTGTCCCTCTGTTGCCAAAGATGGCTCTGGCTGGAAGAACTAATACAAGTGACAAGAGCTGCCACATTAACCCCCCCTCGTGCTCCCTGCACCACCTCTGACAGCCTGCCTTGGGTCCAGCACATGGGTTCAGGGCTCTCAGCGTTTCCCAGGGCTCACAGCTGGGCAACACTGTTTCAGGTGGTGTTTCTTTGTAACTTCTCATGTTCTCTGACTCAGCGAATAGAGCCACGTCCTGGCATTCCACTGCTGCCACTCGCCCATCCCCATCCGATCCCATCTGCCCAGGCACGAATTCTTTTTTTTTGTTTTTTGTTTTGGCCACTCCATGCAGCATACAACATCTTAGTTCCCCAAGCAGAGATCGAAGCCATGCTCCCTGCAGTGGAAGCGTGGAGTCTTCCTTCAAAACCCTCTGCAGCCTGTCTCTGCATTTCTTCTCTGGTGTCCCAGGCTCTCCTCCTGGGCATTGCTTCACTCGCTGTCCCCCTGAAATGCCAGCTCTTTGCTTTTCCAGCTCCGCCTTTGGTCATGCCGGTCTCCCTCTGATGCTCTTCCCTACCAGCTCTCTGTCTATCGAAATTACATCAATTTTTCAAGGCCCAGCAAAAATATTTTCTACAGACCCTTTTCTTAACCTGCCACTGGCAGGAGGCCATTTCTTCCCTTTCTGCCTAGAGTTTGTGCCCGGCGTCTGTCACGTGTTGCCTTTCACGGAGTTACTAACCACCATCTTGGTTGGTGCTGTCACCCCTACCTTCCTGTAGGTCTTCACTGGCACAAAGCACTTTTGTGCATCTTGTTGCATTTGCTTCTATGCAGACGCCTATAAAGTAAGCAGGGAAGGTACTTTAATCCCATTTTTGCAGCTCAATATTGCTTGACCAGCTATGCACCAAGACTTGTGCTAGGTGTTGAAGTAAGAAATGTTAATATGGTAACATCCAGAAAGTTATTATTCCAATTTTACAAATGAGGAAATTGAGGCCTAGTGAATAAGTGGCCAAGTGTCCCACTGACCATCTTTTTTAGTTCCTAGCACACGCAAGCTCTTTGCCACCTCTGGGCCATTGCAGATGCTGTTCCCTCCTCCTGGAACTTTTTTTTTTTTTAATTTGACTGCACCAGGTCTTCATTGCAGCATGCAGGATCTTCGTTGCAGCATGTGGACTTCTTAGTTGCAGCATGCAAACTCTTACTTGAGGCATGCGGGATCTAGTTCCCAGACCAGGGATCAAACCCAGGCCCCCTGCATTGGGAGTGTGGAGTCTTACCCGCTGGACCACCAGGGAAGTCCCTGGAACGTTATTTCCACTCTCAACTGACCAAACACTATTAACTTTTCAGAGTTTAATTAAAATGTCACTTTTTTAGGGAGGCTTCCGCTGAGCACCCCCTTGCCCGCATATCTAAAACAGGCCTACTATTCTGTCTTCTAGGACTCCTCTGTTTTTCTCTAGCGCTTATAAAAAATTGTAGTTATTTATTTTACTTCTATAAATGCATTTGTTTAATGTCTCACTACTAGACTGTACATGCCACGAGAACAGGGATTGTGATAATTGTTCGGACTCCTGTGCACTCAGTGCCCAGCACCCATACCTGACACAAAAGAGGGACTCAAGAAATAATGTGTGGGATGAATGAATGCAAATGTGAGCTATTCACACAGCCCGTAAATACCAGCACAGAGACTCAACTCAGGTTGCCCAAAGCCCAGGTCCACACAGCCCTGACACTTACCTCATCTTCCGAAGAACTGTAGTTGTAGCTCTTTATGTGGGTTCGTAGACGTTAGCACTGTTTGATATGTGGGTATTTAGGATGAGAAGGGTGGATCTGTGCGTGAATGGGTGGCCAGAGGAATGAGGCAAAAACAGAATGCCAGGATCATCCGGGAAGGGGGCCAGGAGATGATCGATGCGTGGAGGCCTGGGGAGGGCAAAGCCGATGTAGTAGGCACCCCCACTACCGGGCAGGCCCTGTGTGAGGAGGCAGTGCAGTGTGTACGTCGGCCTGGGTGTGGCACCTATAGTTGCACCCTGATTCAGATCCAGAGTTAATAGTAGGCTATTCTCGAGTTCCTGGGATAAACCTTCCATTTTGACGGGTCTTGAAGAGTTCTCACTTTTATGTTCCTATCCCATCATATTGGACACTTTCATGATACATGAAAGCAACTTTCATTCTTCACCAGAGTGAGCAGTCCATTTCTATAGATAGCAATATCGAAAGTATTCAGAGGTATTTTTACACAGTGTCTTCTACACACTCCTTGCTGCTGTACACAGAGGTTAGTAGAAATCGGCTGTAACATCCAAAATTGTTTTTCTCTTATGTCTTTTTATCTTTTATTAGACTTTTGCAAACTTTGCTATAATTTATTTTCTGACATTTGGACCTCTTATTTTTTAGGAAAGAATATTTGGGGGAGTGTTGTAAATATATTTGACCCACTGAATATCAAAAATAGCACTGAAATAACAAAAATAGCTCTGAATTTTGTTGTATCATAAAAATATAATTGCTTCTTGCTATCTTTTTCCAGAAAATGAGATGCAATTATAGATTCTCTGTGTCTGCAGGGCCTGGACAGTTTCAGAGTGAAACAGAAATTCTTCTCAGGGAGCCAGGAGCCAACAGCCTCCTTTCCTGTGCCGTATGACCTGCCTCCAGAACTGTATGGAAGTAAAGGTGAGACACTGGTGAAAGAAAACCTTGGGTGTGTGTACCAGAGCAGAAACAGACAGAGCCCAGGGAAAGCCATTGGGTTGAGCTCTCCCTGGGAGCCCAGCTCGTGGGTGGCCCTGGAAGCGCAGGTTTTTGCAGAGTCTCCCTTGCTGCCCTGTGTGTGGCCACCGGAGCCGCAGTTCTCAAACTGGTTGGTCTCAGAACCCCTCTACATTTTATTACTCAGGACCACAAAGGGCTTTTGTTTACGTGGGCTTTTATAGCTATTGATACGTATCATATCAGCAATTAAAACCAATGAATTTTTAAATATTTATTAACTTATATAAAGATACTAATAAACCCATTTGTATATTTAAAGATATATAAAATGACTATTCCCCAAAACAAGTTAGTTTGGAAGATGGCATCGTTTACCTTTTTTGCAGACCCCTTTATCATCTGGGTTAACAGCCGGATTCTCACGGCTGCTCTGTTGTGTTATCACACAGGTTGTGTAGCGTCTGTACACTCACGTGAAAGTGACAAGTAATGGCTTAATGCTATGTTGACAGTAATTTTGACTTTACAGGTATTTCCCCCTCCCCAACCCCCTTAAAAAGTAGGTCCCCAGGCCACACACTCTGAGAACTGCTGTGCTAGGTGAGGACTTCAAGGGCAGCGACCAGGTATTTTTCACAAGAGAAAGCCAGTGGGGTATTGGTCCAGGTCGCCAGCGCTTTTGGGAGGAAGGCTGGCTGGGATGCGGACACCACCTCATCCCAGCTCTGACCCAGCCCCGCCGGCCGCAGGGCTGCTCTGCTCAGCCCCAGAAAATCTGTCTTTGGGGTGAGTTCACACTTCACCAAGCTCACCCCGGAGGAGATGCGTAATCGGGACAAGCTTATTAATTTAAAATGGCAGATTCTTATATCACTGTGGCTGGCGTATTTTCCCCTGGGCGGTAGAGGCCTACACAGGTAGCCAGATTGTAATCTGTGGTTTTTGAGAGAAGGCTGAATGTGAACAGGGGATTTGGTTTTTGATTTGGTAAGTTTTGATGGTGCCACCCCATTAATATTCCAAACTCTCGGATTCCCTAACGGAGTCAGTCTTGCCCCAGTGGGTCCCTTCCTTCCCTGAGCGATGCTGGTTGGGTTCTAGCTACCCCCCCCCCCGCCCTCACTCGCCCTTTTGGCTTTTGTGGTGAACCAAACCTGCCCTTCTGATGGACCCATTTCTCAGATTGTATTGGCACACCTGGCAGAGTGCATCCTGCCTCGCCCAGGTGACTTCATCTCTCTCTGATCAGTCGTGTGGATGCTGTTTCGGAAGGTATTCTTGTTCCCTTCCTTCCAAGCCGTGTGCGGTTTTCTGAGTCCTCTAAGTGTGTTGTAAGTTCACACACGTTCACTTTTCACTAGCAAGAGGTTTTACCAGAATTTCAAGAAATCCGTGACCACTCCTCCCCACCCTCCAACCCACAGATGCTTTAGATCCAGGCCGTGTTTATGTGCCAGACAACTTATGAAGTGACCTTGGGCAGTGGCTTGTATTCTCTAGGCCTTAGTGTCTCTGTTTGCAAAATGAGAACATGAGAGTGCATAGCTCACTGTTGAAGAGTGACCGAGATATGGTCTAGAAAGCGTCTAACCCAGCGTCCAGCTCAGAGTTAGCAGCTGATTTCTGTTAGCCATTGTTTCTGTTATTTAAAATGTCCAGTTCAGTTATAACAGTGGATTGATGGCCATCCCTCCCCCTCCTCCTGAAGAGCTGACATTCAGAAGAGCCTGAGGCTTGTGCAGGACAGTCCCTAACCCAGGACATGACCCAGTGAGTGACCTTCCCCCCTTCTGGCTTTGCGCTGCACCTCTGTCTTCTCTCCCTTTCTCTGCTCTTCATGTCCCTCACCCCAACCCCCAACCTGAGTGCTCCTGAATAAACAGGTTGGAGGTGGGAAGAACTAACTGTGACAGCCTTATTTAGGCTTAGCCTCCTGCAGTCTGGCCTCAGGCATTGTACCTCCCACCCGCAGCCAGGAACCTTGGCTGGAATTTCACCCCCTCCCTTTAATACTAATCTCCAGAGGACTGTAAAAGCAAGAATGGAAGAGGTAGAGGAGCCTTAAAAATATCCTGAGGTTCCCTCAGTTCCACTAGAAAAAGCATTCCCAAGAACTTAAACGTTTACAACTAGGTAGTGACTTAGACCATGTAATGAAAATGGTAATCCTTTTATTTGACCAGCAAGCAGAAGTTTTCCATTGTTTAAGTGAGTTTTCTATTTTTTACGCATTTCCTTTGAAAGACATATGCGAGAGAGACTGGAACATTTTAGTTTTTTTTATCAGTACTATTTTACCTTCCACACTGCTTTACTAGCATGTAGAATAATGCCAGGGATTCAGATATCACCATTTCCTGTAAAGCCAACATTCGGGGGAGTCATGTGCACCTTAAAAAAGGCATCTTGGGCTTCCCTGGTGGTGCAGTGGTTAAGAATCCGCCTGCCAATGAAGGGGACACAGGTTCAATCCCTGGTCCGGGAAGATCCCACATGCCGCGGAGCAACTAAGCCCGTGCGCCACAACTACTGAGCCTGTGCTCTAGAGCCCGCAAGCCATAACTACTGAAGCCTGCATGCCTAGAGCCCGTGCTCTGCAACAAGAGAAGCAACTGCAGTGAGAAGGCCACGCTCCGCGACAAAGAGTAGCCCCCACTCACTACAACTAGAGAAAGCCCGGGCACAGCAACAAAGACCCAACACAGCCAAAAATAAATAAATGTTAAAAAAAAAAAAAAAAAAGGCATCTTACCAGTGCTTGGAAAAGTTGAGTGGTTAAGAACATTTCAAAAACACTGTATTTGGGACTTGCCTGTTGGTGCAGTGGTTAAGAATCCGCCTGCCAGTGCAGAGGACACGGGTTTGAGCCCTGGTCCGGGAAGATCCCACATGCTGCGGAGCAGCTAAGCCCGTGCGCCACAACTACTGAGCCTGCGCTCCAGAGCCTGTGAGCCACAACTCCTGAAGCCAGGGCGCCTAGAGCCCGTGCTCTGCAACAAGAGAAGCCACCAAAATGAGAAGCCCGTGCACCGCAAGGAAGAGTAGCCCCCACTCAGCGCAACTAGAGAAAGCCCGCACACAGCAACGAAGACCCAACGCAGCCGAAAATAAATAAATTAAAAAAAAAAAAGCACTGCATTTGAATAAGTGATTTTCAAGCCACTTCAACATATATAAGATCTTTTTCAGTATTTTTTAAGTCGGGAGACTATAAGAAAAGCTTAGCAGAGAAATATACTAATGTGAACAAATCACGGTTGGATGCAAGAGACCACCAGACATCCTGACACCAAGAAACTGATCAAATTAAACAAAAACAAAGACTCAGCTGCAGGGGTACCTGCTTCATGCTTGCTGCTTATCCTCTCTCCCCACAGGTGTATCATTGAGAACCTGCTGTGTACAGATACCAGCGAGGTGGTTGGAATAGATCAGTGAACAAGACACACAAATCCTTGCCCTCCTTGAGTTTATATTACTCCTCCCATGAAAAGTTACACGTACTCAAACCCATTTTACAACAGGAACTGTGTTTTTAAAAGAAAACACTTACAAAGCAAAATCACTAACATTGTAAATCACATGCTGTAGCATGCAGTCCCTGACCACAGGGACACACAGAGGGAACCATGCCCCCCAGGTTGTCCTTCGTCCTCCCCCACCGTGGCCCTAACACAGGCCTCACCCGGACTCTCACCCGGACCGTGCTGCTCTTTATTTCCCTGGTTCTGCACTCCTCCCCCTGGATGCCATCTTCCACGCCGCTGCCAGGCTCCTCTGATCGTTCCCTCTCCTGTTTTAAATCCTTTCATCCTATTCCAGAAAAAAAAAAAAAAAAAGGCGATTTTCATCCCCTTTAGCCTCAGACCCCAAACAGATTCTGTGAAAATCACCGTTAGAATTTGACAAAGGTGCACATTGCCAGGCCCCAGCCCAGACCTACTGAAACGAGCTCTCCAGGGGTGGGTCCCAGAAAAACATGCCAGCAATTCCCACATCAGCCCAGTCAGGGAGCTGCTGCACAGACACAGTGGGGTTCAGCGTCCCAGCAGCAGGGCGTGCCTGCTTGTCTGCTGCCCCCTGGACCGTTAACTTGAGAGGCCTTCGTGTTTGGCTCGCGGAGTCCAGGCATCTAACCAGCACTACCCAGTATTTCACATACACATGTGACTGTATCATGCGAGGCAAGTTGTTCTCTCACGGGACAGTTTAGGAGGATTGCCTAAAACAGGCCTTCATCTGGGCCAGTGAGTGGTAATGGCTGATTTCCAGTAGTAATGGGTAAAAAGACACAACAGAATCATAACCCCCCTCTTTTCGCCTTCCTCTTGGCCCTTTCTGTGGCCTTCCCCCACGGTAGTGGAAGGCCTTGCAGCTGGCATGGAGAGGCTCTGCCCGGGAGGTGCAGACATTTGCTCATTTATAAAGCAGAGCCTCGGGGATTTGCCAGGAGCGTGGTTTCCAGGTCCTCGCTTGGTCATCGTTGGCTAAATTTGAGGGAAAGGAATAGTCATCCCTTGGTATCTGCCAGGGATTGGTCATGGTCCCACCTTGGATCCCAGAATCCACAGATACTCAAGCCCCATAGTGAGCCATCTGTATCTGCAGTTCCACATCCCCAGATTCAACCAACCACTGATCGTGTAGTGTGTATTTACTGAAAAAAATCGCATATAAGTGGACCCTCACTGTTCAAGCCCAAGTTGTTCAAGGGTCCACTGTAAATGCAGTGGTGGTCTTTAAGTTACAGCCTCACTGGCAAATGTCTGTATCACAGATCTGCACTGGTGAAGAATCTCTCTAATGGCTACTCATATAGCAAGGAATGGGGGGTCTTCTGCCTGGGGGATGAAGCAGAGCAGACATTGCCCAACAGAGCAGTTTGCAGGGAAAGAGGTAAATAAGGGGAAGTCCAGCCACAGAAGATGATGTTTCCAATGGAAGAGAGTGGGTGCTTTCTTAAGGCCAGTGAGTAGCCGCGGAGTCAAGTTGCCAGCCCTGCTAGTCCCTTACCTCTTAAGAAACTTAATTACCAGAAAGTGTGGTTTCATGCTTTCAAACCATCTCAAGGCCAAAGGGGAGAGAACAGCGTTCTGATAACTTGTTGCCATCTTTGGCATTCTTTTCCTGCACTTCCTGCTGGGAGCTTCCATTTGCATACTTGCCCAGTGATTATTCAAAACAAACAGCGAGGCTGGGTGGAAGGAGCAACAGATACCATTGTTTGCCGGGTCGGCCTCCAAGGTACCGTCTGCCTCTGTTCAAGAAAAGGAGAAACCCTCCCCCGGGGCTGCGGGCGGTGCCAGCGAGCAGCTGCTGCAGTGGGATGGTCCATCTCAGCTGACCTGCCAAGTGGCCAGCTTACTATAAGCACGCAGCCCTTCCATCTCTCTGTATTTCTCAGAACAATAGTATGGGGGGTTATTTTTAATCCTTGCAGTGTATTTATACCCTACCCATATATTTTTTTAATTAAATAATTTATTTTTGGCTGCATTGGGTCTCCGTTGCTGCCCGTGGGCTTTCTCTAGTTGTTGAGAGCAGGGGCTACTCTTCATAGTGGTGCTTGGGCCTCTCATTGCGGTGGCTTCTCAGAGCAGGGGCTCTAGGTGCTCGGGCTTCAGTAGTTGTGGTGCACTGGCTCAGTAGTTGTGGCTCACGGGCTCTAGAGCGCAGGCTCAGTAGTTGTGGCACACGGGCTTTGTTGCTCCGCAGCATGTGGGATCTTCCCGGACCAGGGCTTGAACCCATGTCCCCTGCATTGACAGGTGGATTGTTAACCACTGCGCCACCAGGGAAGTCCCTACCCCCTACCCATATTATGATGGTTCTTTTTGAAATGGTTTGACTCTGGCAGCCATGTGTGGTAAAAGAGATTTGTTCCAATTTTTTCAATTTGTGAAACATCAGTTAAAAGGAAGAAAAGTTCACACATATTGAGCACCTACAACATGCCAGGAACTTTCACAGATGTTCTCTCATTCATGCTTCACAATAATCCTGGGAGGTTGCTAATGTCATTACTTCCCATTTCAGAGATAGGGAACCTGAGGCCAAAATCCACATGCCTTCCTCAGGCTGCAGAGAAGGATGGAGGCAGGATTTGAGCCTAGGTCACCTTTCCGTTGTACCATTCCAAGGCTTGTTGCTTTTCTCAACGTGGGTCTACGGTCATTGTACAGAGACCTTTCTGCCTTATCAATCACTAGCCTTAAGTTACAGAACAAAACCATTTCAGGGATGTGATGCTGGGCCTCTTGGTTCTGTGCGACCGTGACCAGCTGCTGAGAGCAGAAAAATGGCCTTTGACTGTACCCATTGTCACTGTTGGTTTCTCCAGGTTCTTAAAAGAAGAAAATGAGCTGCCCTCATTTGTTACATTCTCTCTGTGTGCAACACTGCGTCTTGTGCACTACACGGGTTTATTTCGTTTAATCCTCCTGACAGCTCCACAACTTAGATACACATAAGGAAACTGAGGCTCAGAGAGGTGAAGTGACTTGTCAACGTAAGTGGCAAGCCAGCATTCACCCCGGGCTTCAGCCTGCTCCCATGTTCACTCACCCGTGTCTTAACATGAACCTTTACTACAAGCTCTTACCTGTAAGGGCTCTGGTCGGGGCTTGATTCAGAAAAGGCTCTTCATGATTTGTAGACTCCGGCCCATGAGTAGTTTTATCCTGTCAGGTGGGTGAATTTTCTGTAATCCTATTTAAATCAGTATTATACTTATGTAATTTTTTTTCCCCCAGATCGGCCTTGGATTTGGAACATTCCTTATGTCAAAGCACCAGATACACACGGGAACATGTGGGTTCCCTCCTGAGAGCAGTAAAGTACTGTGAAGTTGACGTGTAAGGCATTGAACCCCAAACATTGGATGTTCTTGTTTGCACTGGGTGTTCACTTTTCTTAATGTTTTACCTGCCCCCCTACAAAACTCTTTGCAAAAGTCGAGATTTCAAACACAGATGTTGGTTATCCTTTTAATGACCATTGTTAACATTCTCACTTTAAAAAATTATATATTTTCTTAATTCCCTTTTCTATGCTTTGGAATGAAAGCTATTAAACTTCACCACGTTAAAAGAATATATAGGTGTAAAATGATCTTCCTAATGATGAGGACTTTTCACGGCGGTGTCGGCGCTTGTGAATTGAAGGTTGACTTGTGTCAGTTGTGCTCTGTCAGGAGAGGTGCTCTGGATTCAGCTGGAACTTCTCAGAGCAGGAACGTGACCTCTCACCCAGCCCTTTCTCAGCTTTCTTAGTGTGTCTCGGGGTTGCTGGAGGGAGTCTGGGGTGTGTCGGCTGGTGCGGCTACCCCGACGCCATGGGCCGTGTTGACCGTCGTCACCCTGCAGCTTTAGACGACGTTTCATCCCCCCTGCCCCCGGCCGTGCTGGCTGCCTTCCCGCTCAAGGACCACCTGCCCTCCCCTCACCCATTCCCCACAGTGCACGGTGTCTCCTCCATCCCCAGAAATGTCCACAAAAGACAGCTCGCCGGATCGTAAAAAAGCACACAAGTATTTCACTCAGAAGAGCCCCTGAACGGTGAACTGATTGGGTGCCTTTAATTCACAAGTGAGGGAACTGAGGCCCAGAAAGGTTCAGGACGTCCCCCAGGCCCCAGCTGCCTGGGTCAGAGCGACGAGCATCTTCCTGCTTTGTGTCTGTGCCCTTCACACGCAGGATCGCGCTCTCCTCAGATGACTTAGAGCCTTCTCGTTTTTTCTTCTGCGTGAGGCTCATTTCCAGGTTGTCATCAGCTCCTTCATCGTAGAATTTAGAATAGAGGTCAATGTTAATTTTGTTTTGTTTGGGGTTTTTTTGTTTTGTTTTGTTTTGTTTTTTTGCGGTACGCGGGCCTCTCACTGTTGTGGCCTCTCCCGTTGCGGACCACAGGCTCTGGACGCGCAGGCCCAGCGGCCATGGCTCATGGGCCCAGCCGCTCCGCGGCATGTGGGATCCTCCCGGACCGGGGCATGAACCCATGTCTGCTGCATCGGCAGGTGGACTCTCAACCACTGCGCCACCAGGGAAGCCCCAATGTTAATTTTGAAAGATTTTTTTAAGATACTAGTTTTCCAGACTGTTCCTCAGAGGCCGAGGATGTTCACATCAGAAAGATGCTGGGGTGGGTTAGGGACGGGGGCTCCTCCCTTCTCCTTCCCTGATCAGAGGAGCCTTCCTTCACCACTTTTATATATTGGCTTCTCTAAAGGATACTATCTGGGTGGTTTTTTGTTTTGCATTCTGCTTAAAAACATAAAGTGAAAAGCCACTGAATTCGTTTAACCAGTTTCTTCCACTGGTAAGAAAAGTTAGGCTTAATCCTTTTCGCACCCTGCCTTCTACTTCAGGGGCATTCAAACCCTATATCAGATGAGCCCAGGTGCCTTGGAAGGCAACAGGGAAGGTGCCCTGGACTGGTAGTAGCGGTGGGACCGGCCCAAAGCAGGAGCCCAGGAGTCTGAGCTGGGTGTCCAGGGGACTGCCATCAAAGACCTTTGATTCCCACCAGCACAGTGGTCCATCCTGGGTGGGCATGGGGGGAGTGCCAGCCTCCAGGCAGCAGGGGAGCATCACAACCGCCTCAAGTAGTCGGCCAGCTCCGGGCAGGACCCAGGAAGCCTGGGCTGCTCGGGGCCCGGGCCCAGCCAGTCAAAGGATAGCAGACTCGGGTATGTGGCTCATCTGATCCACATGACTGCAAAGTGGGTCGGAGCCCAGAGCTGGAGTCAGGCTGCTGGGCTTTGAATCCCAGTTCTGCCACCACTTCTCTGTGCCTTGGTCCCCTCACCTGTAAGATAGGGGTGGGGTAATAATCATTCCCGTTGCAGAGGCTCATTGAGACTGTCCAGTGAGTTAGGACATGAAAGTACCTGCACAGAGTGGGGACTGTACAGGGGACACCCTTGAGTCCTTAGGCTTATCCTCATTTTCCTGATAAGGAAACCTGGACTCAGACAGGTGAAGTGCTTGTCCAAGGTCACACTTCTAGAAGGTGCTCTCACCAGTGTTTGGACCCAGGTCCGGCAGCATCCAGAGCCTGTTCTGTACTTCCAGGGGGCCCAGGCTCCCGGGCAGTGTGGTGGACAGTAGCCGAGGAGATGGACCATTTTCCCCCAATCCACTGTGGACAGATACTTTTATAGGATACAGGATCAGGGGCTTGGATGTCACAGCACTGTCAGATTGCTCAGAAAGTTTCTAAATGCTCACTTTTTCTTTCTGTACTCATCACAGGCTGGCCTGGTCCACAGCCACACTTGGAGCGGCACCCTAGACCCAGCAGGGACCCAGAGTGCCCTTCTGGAAGCTGAGACAGTCTCTGTAGGATGTGCTGGTTAGGTACATCAAGGTACAGTTAGGGGAGGTCCAAGGTCAAGGGGCATGTACCCAGTGGGTGTGCAGGCCCAACCCCGGAGAGCTGCCTCCTGTGGCCCTTGCCCTGGTCAGCATGGGCTCAGCGAGGCAGGGCTAGGCCAGGCCAGCGTAGTACCAGGTCAGTACCACGAGCTCTCTGGGCACAGTTGATAGCACATGTGGAAAATAAAGTAATGCCTCAAGAGTAATCAACATGGGGTTGATTAAATCCCATGAGGTTCAGCAAAACAAGAGGTTCAACCCCATCTGGTCCTTTTATTAATGTGACTGGCTAAATTACCCAAAGTGCTACAAAAAAGCATCATCAACGCCTGTTAATTTTTTTTTAATATTTGTTTAGTTATTTGGCTGCGCTGGGTCTTAGTTGCGGCACAGGGGATCTTCATTTCAGCATGAGGGATCTAGTTCCCTGATCAGGGATCAAATCCAGGCCCCGCTGCATTGGGAGCCTGGAGTCTTAGCCACTGGACCACCAGGGAAGTCCAAACACTTGTTAAGGTTTGAGGAAACCACTTCTGTTATTCTCAGGTTGGGGTTCAACAATTATTTCTCCCCAACTCAGGGAACCCTCGCCTCCCCTCTATCTGCCGTAGCTGCGTGCCACTTTTTATCCTTTTTCCCCACTTCCTTCCTTCCTTTCAGATGTCATGGAATCACTTATCCAGTGACTTTATACCTGCTGAGGGCAAACTTCCGTATAAAAGAATCCACCCTCTTCTTCGCAAGCTGCCCGATACAGGAGACTCATCTGCTGAGTAAGGAGTTTCTCTGCATGTGGACGAAAGGAACCTCTGCCTCTTTTTCTTAAAAAGTTTTATCTTGTTTTTTTGAAATCTTACCTAGCATCCTTTTACAGAGATGGACATGTAGCCAAAAATCTAAATGAGATTTTCATATTGGACAATGAATTTCAACAGTATTCTAAATGCTTAAGCATTTAAGAGACCCTCCCCAAACTTTTGGAGGCAGGAAATTGTCATCCCTGACACTTGGTGACTTAAAGGAAGTCACTTGGCATTTAGGCAGGAGGATTCCATGTCCCCTCACTTCTCTGGTACTCTCTGGTGAAGAGAGGAATGATCTGCCACCAGCTTCTTTCTTGGGGGAGGGAGGGAGATGGGATTTTTAAATTATGTTTTATCCTCATACTCCTGGGAAAGGAGGCCTAGTTTTAACCATAGTTGATAAAAATCAGCCTTAGAAATTCACTGATTTGGAGACTATTTTTCTACATAATGTAATAGCTGATGTTCCCTGACTTCTTCCTATGTTTCAACTCCTGTACTTAAGTGCTTGTTTAATCCTCACATCAGCCTTCTGTCTTTTTTTTTTATCTTTATTGGAATATAATTGTTTTACAATGTTGTGTTAGTTTCTGCTGTGCAACAAAGTGAATCAGCTATACGTATACATATATCCCTGTATCCCCTCCCTGTCTCACCCTTCTAGGTCATCACAAAGCATCGAGTTGATCTCCCTGTGCTATGCGGCTGCTTCCCACTAGCCATCCATTTTACATTTGGTAGTGTATATATGTCAAAGCTACTCTCTCACTTCTTCCCAGCTTCCCCTTCCCCCCGCCCTGTGTCCTCAAGTCCGTTCTCTACATCTGAGTCTTTATTCCTGCCCTGCCACTAGGTTCATCAGTACCTTTTTTTTAGATTCCATATACGTCCGTTAGCATATGGTATTTTTCTCTTTTTGACTTACTTCACTCTGTATGACAGACTCTAGGTCCATCCACCTCACTACAAATCACTCAATTTCATTCCTTTTTATGGCTGAGTAACATTGCATTGTATATATGTGCCACACCTTCTTTATCCATTCATCTGCTGATGGACATTTAGGTTGCTTCCATGTCCTGGCTATTGTAAATAGTGCTGCAATGAACATTGTGGTACAAGACTTTTTGAATTATGGTTTTCTCAGGGTATATGCCCAGTAGTGGGATTGCTGGGTCATATGGTAGCTCTATTTTTAGTTTTTTAAGGAACCTCCATACTCTTCTCCGTAGTGGCAGTATCAACTTACATTCCCACCAGCAGTGCAGGAGGGTTCCTTTTCTCCACTTCCTCTCCAGCCTTCTCTTAAATAACATCCATAAGATCCCACAGTGAGCAGCAGCACCAAGCCTCACTTTCCTGGTGTGGAAGTGTTCTTGTGTGGAAATTATATAGTTGTCCTTAATAGAAATTATTAATACCACATAACTTCAGATGAACATGGTTTCTGCATCAGATTCAGTATGCTTAAAATGAGGATCTTAGATTTGATTTTGTTGCAACTTTTTTTTTTTTTTGCGGTATGCGGGCCTCTCACTGCTGTGGCCTCTCCCGTTGCAGAGCACAGGCTCTGGACGCGCAGGCTCAGCGGCCATGGCTCACGGGCCCAGCCGCTCCGCGGCATGTGGGATCCTCTCGGACCGGGGCATGAACCCGTGTCCCCTGCATCGGCAGGCGGACTCTCAACCACTGCGCCACCAGGGAAGCCCTTGTTGGAACTTTTTTTCCCACATGAGAGTAAAAATTCACTTTCTAAGAAACAATGTCTAACATCATTTGATCCATTGTGAAACCATTTTTGGGTGATCTAAGTGTTTGATTCAAATCTTAAGACATTTTGAGTTCCCCCCGCCTTACTGTAGAGTTAGAGCTTTAACTAACCCCATCCTCGAGAATTCCTTGAGAATACTTGCTTTTGACTGAATATGTCAAAGAAAAAGGTTAGATAGGCATTCTTTTTTTACATTCGTAAAATGTAGCAATTGTGTTGATGCCTGAATGATACTAATTGCAATGATAAAGTATAATGACAGAAGTCTGTACAGGAACTCAGTGACTGGCAGAAATAAATTAGCTTAACAATTGTATGGAATTAAACCTAAAATTCTTTTGATTATGTGCTAACACGTGTTATGCACAGGTCACATCCCATTATGATTAAATCTTTGCCGAGTTTGCTAAGTTTAGTAGCCCACTTATTTCAAGCAATATGCAGGACAAAAGTACTACAAACAAAACTGTACAATTTCTTACTGAATTTCTATCAACTAGTAAGTTATATGTCTTAAGTGGCCGTTGCTTACATAGTAGGATTCACAGGCAGAAACAAAAGATGAGGCCAGAAAAGGGGCTCCTGGGAGATGCCAACAGAGCAGCGTAGAGGCAGGGACCACCTCTGAGCCCCGTCCCTGTCCACCGATCCCTGAGGAGTAACACTGACCCACAAGTACTGAGTACTTGCTGTGTCCCGGCTACTGTTCTGTGACTTATGCATATTAACTAACTGAATCTTCATAAGAACCTGATCAAGGAGGCATTATTATTATCCCCATGTTACACATGGGGAAACTAAGATGATTTGTCCAGAGACAGTCACACAGCTGGCAAGGGGCAAAGCTGGGCTTTGAACCCAGGCAGGACTGCTGGGAGGAGCCGGGCAGCAGGTGTGGCCAATGCTCCAGTCAAGGAGCAGGGCTCCCATACATGATTTGTAGCTGTAGCTACAAAACCAGGTGCACTTTCAGACACTGTAACAGTGCACGGTTGGCGGGACAGAACCCGCTGGCAGTGCACAAAATCAGCCACTAAATGCCGCCTTAGCGTGCAGGGCTGAGCCACTGCAGTGTTAAAGCCAGAACCCGGCAGTGGAGCCGGTTCCTTTCAAGAGAGAACATCGATGGCTGAAAACTTTGCCTTGTTGAGTGTGTTCTCTTCAGTTCTCTGAAACCTGGCGTTTCCACTGACTCAGTAGATCTAAAGCACAGAAAACTGGCGGCGTAGAGGATGCTGGAGGGGGGAGGGCAAGAGGCAGCCCAGGAAGTGGGGAGCAGGGATGTGTTGAAATGAGGGCACCTCATATATTTAAGGAGGGGTGACGAGTAATCACAGAGCCAAAGCATTGCAAGTCTGGGTACGATTAGTAGCCCAGTTTTTACAACAGAGTTCCAAGCAGGTCTCTCAGCGCAGAATCCAACTGCTGTGTATAGGTTACACTTTATTCTCTCTAGATCTACCAGACGCTCTACTGAAACTGCAGTCTGATTAATGTTAATCGGTCGAAGGCACTTGGCTCAGTTTCTCCTGTTCCCTTTGTAGCAAGGTTTTCGGAGAGCCCCATTGCAATGGCCAGTTTTCTTAATACGCACAAAGAGACTCTCAGAAGGGAAAGGCAAAAGAGAAATTGCATCCGTAGGGAATTTATTATGGGTTATGATAGTAGGTAACTTTATATACATCATCACACGTGGGGCAGGTTATACCTCATTTTATAAGAGGGAAAAAGTAAGGTTCAAGGTCACAGAACTAGTGTGTGTCCCTTTGTGGCCCCAAGGACACAGGTGATGCCACTGTGCGTGATCTGGGTGGCTCTGTGTTCATAGGTTCTTTAGAAATTAACATTATGACAGCTGAATGCTGATTTTGTTTTCTTCAGATAATTGACATTACTAAAATTTAAAAGCCTCTGTAAATATTTGTTATTTAATAATACTTTATTAATATTTTTACGAAAGACTACATTAGTCAGGATGCTTTTATAGTTACAGAAACCAGATTAGTTAGGCTTAAGCAATGAAAGAGACTTCTAACACGAGTCTAGCAAATGTCAGAGGATCATAATGTAACCAAGTCTACCTTCAAGTCTCAGCTCTGCTTTCCAGAATCTGGACATCATTCTCAATCAAGCGCTCTCCACCTGGAGGCTGAAATTCCCACTCCCTCACCACCACCGCACGCTCCAGGATCCCATATTATATCCGGCTAGTCATTTCAGAGAAAACAAAATACTTCTTTTCCAACTGCGCTGGCCAAAGTCCCCTGACACGTCCGATTGGTCAGGTTGAGTCATGTGTCCATCCATGATGCAAGCACTCCAGATCAGAGCCTGCCCCTGCTGAGGAGGGGGCAGGTGCAGAGTTCACCAAAGACAAGTGGAAGATGCCTGAGGGCCAATCCAGAACAAGAAGTATCTCTAGGTGAAGTATTAATATTGTGCCAGAGGAACCTTCTTTATACCTTTTTCTTAAATAATGTGTGCAAGCATGCAGATTTTGTTTAAAAGTAAAAGATGCAACTAGAGATTATCATACTAAGTGAAATCAGTCAGAAAGAGAAAGACAAATACCATATGATATCACTTATATGTGGAATCTAAAATATGACACAAATGAACCTATCTGTGAAACAGAAACAGAATCACGGACATAGAGAACAGACTAGTGGTTGCCAAGGGGGAGGGGGTTGGGGGAGGAATGGATTGGGAGGTTGGGGTCAGCAGATGTAAGCTAGTATATATAGGATGGGTAAACAACAAGGTCCTACTGTATAGCACAGAGAACTATATTCAGTATCCTATGATAAACCATAATGGAAAAGAATATTTTAAAAATATATATGTGTAACTGAATCACTTTGCTGTATAGCAGTAATTAACATTGTAAATCAGCTATACTTCAATTTTAAAATAAATAAATAAATAAAAGCAAAAGGAGACCAAGAAGGAAATTTTAAAATCCAAGTTTCTCAAAAGCTGGTTATATAAGTGAACCCTTGTAACTTGAGTGTTCTAAAGCAGTGATTTTTCAAACTTCGGGTCACAACCCTTTAGTGAATCATGAATCAGTTTAGGGTGTCATGACCAGCACTTTTAAATGAAAGATAGTAGAAATTATCTGTGTGTAGCACAAAGTAAGGTTATTATTTTTTTCTTTCTTTCTTTTTCTTTTTGGTACGCGGGCCTCTCACCATCGTGGCCTCTCCCATTGCGGAGCACAGGCTGCGGACACGCAGGCCCAGAGGCCATGGCTCACGGGCCCGGCCGCTCCGCGGCATGTGGGATCTTCCCGGACCGGTGCACGAACCCGTGTCCCCTGCATCGGCAGGCGGACTCTCAACCACTGCCCCACCAGGGAAGCCCCAAGTAAGGTTATTTTTGTTTCAATTTGTGTGAGTGGGTTCAGGGTTACAATCTAAAACGTATTCTTTCCCAGGTTTGCTAGTTCACCCACTCTGAATGAAGACAGATGGTCACCTGGGTGATGACTTGAGGTTTTACCAAAGCCTGAGCAGTGACTCACTCTTCATGAGAATTGTCTAGCCCCAGCTCTGCTCCCTTCTGCCATGAGACCTTAGGCAAGTCATGTGATGCCTCTGAGTCTTCATTTTCTCATCTGTTATGTGGGGCTAATAGCTATCCTTCCTGCCTTGTGCGATTGTTGTAAGAATCAAATGAAATGGAGCTCCTAAGCACTAGTAAGAACTCCCTCAATGTAAATTGGAACGATTCTTGATAAGTACCAAACTGGCAGTCTCTCCCTGGGGCATTTAGAGAATGGTTAACTCAAGTGTAAAAAATAAAACCCATGCCTTCTGAAAAATTAGCTACTTGCCACAAATATTGCTCCTTCACCCACTACTAAAGGCAGGTTTTTCTGACAGACGGGGGTAGATTGAAGAGTCCTTGCATGCAGCAGGGTGGCTAGTAGGCCTCTGGATTCCAGAGGCGGGGGCTCTATTTTCAAGGGAGTCTTTGTCCAGGGGCCCAGGCTCTCAAACGCGCCCTGAACAACTCTGCAGAGCTGACCCACATACTTCCTGCCCTGAAAGCACGGATCCATGTTGCCTCCTGCCTCTGGGAAAGAGGGGTCCTCATGGAGGCTGAGTTGGGACTGAGGGTGGGGTTGGGAGTCCATGTTCACGTAAACCCCACGTGTGAGTTGACCCTTCGGCCCTGGGAGGAAGTCCATTTTACAAATGAAGAAACTGAGGTGCAAAGAGATCTGTGAACTGCCTACAGTTGCCTTCTTGAAGACAGAGGGATGCCTCTGATACCACAACAGCCTCAAGCAATGGGCGTCTTTACTTGTGCTTGGATTGGCAGAATCTTCCTTAAGAGAGAGGAATGAACTGTGTGATCTCAGCCACTTACCTCTCTAGGAACAACCTGGGAGGAAGCACTTAGGAAGAGCCCAGCCTAGCCCTGGTTCTGCCCTTCCATTCCATTCTTCTCTGGCATTCCAGGACACACTTGGCCGTGTATGACGTCTCCCCTGGGTCTCTAGTTCCTGCTCTTGGTGTGGCACCCATCCCCTGCCCAAAGCAGAGCTGGGTGGCCTTAAAAATAAGTGCAGCTGTGGGGAGAGGGGATTGAATGCATGAGGGCACGTTTAGGGGTGATGGAAATGTTCCTAGCATGATGGTGGCATTGGTTACACTTTACAAAACCCCTTGCATTATACACCCAGTTGGTCATTTTTATTGAATGTGAATTATAGCTCCATAAAGCTGCTTTTTAAAAACTTAAAGAACGTACAAGCTCAGATATGTGCATTGTATGTAAATTCTACATAAGAAAAGATCAGGAGCTGAACTCTAGTTATATATATACTGAAGTATTTAGGGGCAAGTGTATTGATGTCTGCAGTTTATTTTGAAATGCTTTAAAATAAGGTGTATTAAAGGACGAGTAGATACATGATAAAGTATAGAAAAATTTAATTGTACAATCTAGATTGCGACTCTCAAATTCTTTCGACTTTGGTGTGTGTTTGAAAATTTCACTATCAAACGTTGTGGGGAAACCACGTAACTTCCGGTTTCTGGCAGCGCCAAATGGCTCCTATTGAACCAATTCTTTCACAAATAAAAGTTATACGCTCTGGGGTGGAGCTTATACCAGCCACTGAAAGCGACCAAAAGCAGGCAGAAAAGAAGAGAGTCAACGGCGGAAAGAAAAGCACTCCACTGGGTGAGTTTCCTGTCTTTTCACCACTTTGGGCCTGAGGTCAGGTTTTAGTCTGAGGTCAGGTTTATGCATGGCAGGTAAACCACCACCAGTGGGAAAGCTACAGTCTTCTTGGCTTGGAGATCCAGAGTACAGGGTTTGGAGCGTCCACAGCCTCTGAGAGTGAAGAGGGAAATGACAGAAGAAAGAGCCAGAGGGGATTCCCAGTGTGTTTGTAAACTCTCCTCAAATCTCTGGCTGACCGCGGAACCGTCAGTGCGTGGCTAAGGCTAAAAGAACTGAGCTAGAATTTGAGATACTTCCCGCTGTAGAGATAATATTGCAGTTGAGTTCAGCCAGGTTTACTGCCTGTTTAAGAAGTATTGTTTTTAGAGGAACAGAATCCAGAATTTCTCCATCATAAATTATATACAGCAGTCACTAGCCACATGTGATATTTAAATACGTTAACATCAAATAAAGTTAAAAATTCAGTTCCTCACTTGCACTAGTCACATTTCAAGTGCTCAGTAGCACCACGATGGACCACTTTATAGAACAGCATAGATATGAGATACTTCCCTCATCACAGAAGTGATGGACAGTGTTTATCTGATCAATTAAAATGTGGAGATTGTCAGAACTGACCAGAAAAATGGAAAGAAAGAAGACTGAACTGCTATATGCTGTCCATAACAAATCCACCTTAAATATATATAAAGACAGAGATAGGTTAAAAGTAAATGGAAAAGATACCATGCAAATGTTAAGTAAATGAAGCCTGTGGTAACCAGATTAATATCAGACAAAATAAACTTCAAAGCAAAGAGTATTACCAGAGATAAAGACAGACACTTCATAAAAATAAAAGGGTCACTACATCAGGAAGATATAATAATCATAAATGCTTATATTAAATAACAGCTTCAAAGTATGTGAAACACAAATTGACATAAAGGGAGAAATAGACAATTTGACAGTCATAGTTGGTGATTTTAATACTCTCAATAACTGTTAGAATAACTAGAACAAATGTCACTAAAGACAGAAGATCTGAAAAACACTTATCAACAACCTTGACGTAATTGGCATTTATAGAACACTACGTCCAACAACTGCAGAATACATATTCTTTTCAAATGCATATGGTACATTCACTAAGACCATATTCTGGACCATAAAACAAGTCTCAATACATTTAGGAATACTGAAACATACCAAATATGGTCCTCTGACCTGTGAATGAAAAACACTGCCTGCCTTATCAGTAAACAAAAGATGTGGCAGCCATCAAGCCACTGCAGCCACTCCCAGTGGTGCACCCTGAGGGAAAGCACAGGATACTGGCCCTAGATGGCTCAGGTGCATATCAAAGGAATGATTTCAATGAGCCCAGACGTTGCATCTTCCCATACCCCGGAAAGTGCTAAATACATTAACTTGAGATACCCAGTTTTCTTTACCAGTAATCTTTTGGTGTTCCAGCTACCTGGTTTTTGTCGGAAAACTCCTATATACCCTGGATCCTCCCCTCCCTCTTCAGAGCAGTCCCTCAGAACTACCTGAGAAGCTGTGTCCTGGGCTTGAAATCCTCAGAAAGTCTGACAAAACATAATTCTTAACTTTCAGGATGTGCCTTTTTTTTCACTTGACCACATTGAAAATGTTATAATTTGTCTTTAAAAACAGACTTAAAAAATTAACACAGCTAAATAATTTGTGGGTCAAAGAAGAAAAAATTGGAAAATATATTCAACAAAATGATGTAGAAATACAGCATACCAAAATTTTTAGGATGCAGCTAGCCCAGGGCTAACAGAGATTTATAGCTGAAAAATGTGAACATTGGAAAAGAAGATCTAAAATTTGTGACCTTACCATCCACTGTAAGAAGTTGTAAAAAGAAGTAAAGTAAACCCAAAAGGAATTAGAAGAATGAAATATGAGTAGAAATCCCAAGTGGAATTTATCCCAGAAATGCAAGGTTGGCTTGACATTAGAAAACAATAAATGAAATTCAAGATATTAACAGAATAAAGGAGAAAATTATATGATCGTTACACTAAATGCAGGAAAAGCATTTGATAAAATTCAGCACTCATTCATGTTTAAAAAAAACCTCTCAGAAACAAAAGTAAAAGGAAACTTCCTCAACCTGATAAAGGGTATCTATGAAAAACCCACACTGTAGTTAATGGTGGAAGAACTAAAGGCTTTCCTGTAGGATCATGAACAAGACAAGGATGTCTGCTTCCACCACTTCTAGTCAGTATTATACTGAGGTCCTAACCATTGCAGCATGACAAGAAAAAAAAAGGTAAACATCAGAAAAGAAGAAGCAAAACACTATTTCAGATGCCATGGTTATTTACATAGAAAATCCTAAAGGGGGACTTCCCGGGTGGCACAGTTGTTAAGAATCCTCCTCCCAATGCAGAGGACACGGGTTCAATCCCTGGTCCAGGAAGATCCCATATGCTGCGGAGCAACTAAGCCCATGCACCACAACTACTGAGCCTGTGCTCCAGAGCCCACGAGCCACCACTACTGAGTCCAAGTGCTGCAACTACTGAAGCCTGCGCGCCTAGAGCTGGTGCTCCACAACGAGAGAAGCCACCTCAATGAGAATTCCACACACCGCAACATAAGAGCAGCCCCCGCTCACCGCAACCAGAGAAAGCCCACGCACAGCAATGAAGACCCAACACAGCCAAAAATAAATAAATAAAAGAAAATCCTAAAGGAATCAACTACTTCAGCTAATGAGTGAATTTAGCAAGGTTGCAGGAACCAAGTTAATTTGTAAAAATCATTTGCATTTTTACATACTACAGCAAACACTTGGAAAATAGGATCTTGATATTTCATTTACAATTTCATCAAAAAACCAAAATACTTTAGAATGAATTTACAAAGATGTGCAAGATCTCTACATGAAAATTTGCTAAGTCTGAAATAAACTGAGGGCTATACCTCATTCATGAATTAAGATGTCAATTCTCCCTAAAATAGATCTGACACAATCCTAATCAAGATCTCACAAGGTTTTTTCTGATGAAATTAACAGGCTGATTCTACAATTTTGATGGAAATGGTAAGATGCTATAATACCCAAAGAAAATCTTGATAAAGAAGAGCGAAGTTGGAGGACTCACACTTCCTGAATTCAAGACCGATTATAAAGCTACAAGTAATCTAAATACTGTGGCATTCTTATAAGGATAGACAAATAATGAGCAGGATACAGATTCCTATAATAAATTCACTTTTTTCTTTTCAGCAAATGACACTCAAATAACTGTATAGCCACACGGACAAAATATACCTCGACTCTTTTACCTCACGCCATACAGAAACAGACTTAAGATAAATCATTGACCCATGTACAAAAGCTAAAACTATAAGATTTCTACAGGAAAAAAACCTGTAAAACTTACGCAACCTTAAGGGAGGTGATGATTTCTTATTACACAAAGAGATCCAAACATAAATGAAATGATTGATAAATTGGGCTTCACCAAAATTAAAAACATAAACATCAGAAAACATCTTTGAGAATTAGGCAATCCAGAGACTTGTTGAAAATATTTCCAAGATACATATCTGAGAAAGGACTAGTATCCTGGATCTATATAAAGAATCCCTACAGTTCAGTAGTAAAAAAGAGAAACAAATCTTTTAATGGATATTCAACAGATTTTACAATATTTCAAAAGATAAAAAAGCAGATATACGAATGGCCAACAAGCACATTAGTCATCAGGGAAATGCAAATTAAACTACAATGAGATACAACAACACATCCACCAGTATGTTTAACATTAAAATGACTGATACTGCCAAATGTTCACAAGGATGTGGGACATCCAAGACTTGTATCTTGTTGGTTAGTACAGCTACTTTGGAAAAATGTTAGGCAGTTTCTTATAAAATTAAATACACACCACCCCTATGACCCAGCAATTCCACACCTAGGTATTTACCCAAGAGGTATGAAAACATATATCCGCAAATACTTGTGCGAGAATGTTCCTAACAGTTTTATTATTTATGATGGCAAACATTTTTAACAGCCCTGGTTTCTATCAATAAGAAGAGAATGAATATTCAAACAATTAAAAAGTAGCAATAAAAGAACAGATTACTAAGGCATATAACATGGATAGATCTCAGAAATACAGTGCTTTACACAAAAGAATACATAACTGTATGATTCCATTTATATGAAGATCTAGAACTAAGCAAGACTAAGTTCTACAAAGTGAAAACAAGTTGATGGTGGAAAAATCCAGAACAGTGATTTCCTCTGTAGGAATGTGGGTAGGGATTTGCTGGGAAGGGACATACAATATTTGGTTGACAGGCTGCATAGGTAGGTGTTTAATTTGCAAGAGTGTATGCATTTGTGAGACCTCATTTAATGGTACACTTAAGATGTGTGCATTTCATAGTATGTAAATTTTATCCTCCCCCCAAAAATCTGGAAGTAAATAGGGTTGTGTTGAACTCTAGGTAGTAATATGCAGGGAGAACTTGGGGGGTGGGGTGAGGAGGGGGCGTGTAGTGATGTCTACAACTTACTTCGAAATGAATCCAAACAAGATGGGTTGATGGATGGAAAGAGGGATGGATAGATACGTAATAAAGCAAGTATAGTAAAATGTTCGTTGAGAATAAGGCTATTCACTGTAAAATTCTTTCAACTTTATGTTTGAAATTTTTCACAATAAAATGGGATGGGGGAGTAATTGCAGGACTCAGCCAGTGTGTATACACATGCTCCTCCTGTAAGTGCTGCCACCTAAAACTCTTGCCCTCGATAGGCTAGATAAAAGAGGGGTATCTGGGGGTGGATAACGGGAGAGGAGTGGGAGAGGAATCCTAGCAGCATCAGGGCTTCTTATGGCAGATGTATTGGAACCCGGAAGTGTGTTTTTTTTATTCTCTGCTCTTGGGGAGTATAGGTGGGTGGCCTCTGAGCCTGGGGTCGCTCTCTTGGGAGGCGAGGAAATTCTCCTTAGTTCGAAGATGCCCATTCATCTTTCCTTCTTGTATTCATATTCACTCCCAAATGCTAGGGGCTGGTGATTCCGAAGGGGCAGTGTGTGGCTGGGTACGCAGGTGGGGGCGAGATGTGTCTGAAGGGGACGGAGCGCCCTCTTCTGGCCCTGGAGGGGCCCACACAGGCCCGCTAAGCACCTGACCTGACCCTCCTCTTGAGCACCCACTCCCGGGATCTGTGCGTCCGGGATGGGAGCGCCGCAGCCCCCGGGTGGCCCAGCAGGGAGCCGGGCATCAGCAGGCGGAGACTAGTGCTGGGGGCGGCTCCGCGCGGCCGGGAGGCGGAGGACGGGGTGGAGTCGCCACCGCTGCTGCCAGCCGAGCGGCTCCACCTGTTGCAGCGTCGGAGCGCGCGGACCAGGCAAGGCAGACCGCGGCGTGGACCTCTGCTCCCCCCGCAGAGGGACCCGGAGGACAGTGCTGACAGAGCGGCGCGGAGGGTGCACTCCCCGGTGAGTGAGACTCGAGCGCGGCGCCAGCGCCCCTTGAAAGGCGGGGTCTCGGGGAGGGGCCCCGGCGGTTTGCTAGCGAGCCTGTGGCTAGGGTGGGGTAAAGCCCTCTCAGCGGAGCCCTGTCGGCGCAGGATCTCTGGAGCCCACCGAGGCAGCCAAGCCAGGGTGCAGGAGATGGAATTCTCCGGGGTCACTGCCTCCTGCCCGCGTGCTCCTCCAGTCCCCGGTCCTTGGCAGCCTCCCCAGAAGCTGGGGCTGGCTCGCGGCGTGCGCTTCGAGCGGGCGGATCCGACACGTGGGGGTGGAAAACGCCCCCGCGCAGGATCCAGAAGCCAAGGGCGTCTGGTCGGGCAAGGCTAGGAAGGCTGCCTGGGGGAGAGGCCCCTAACTTCCTTCGCTCCGTCACTCCAACCTCCCTTTCTGGTCTCCTCCTCCAGCAAGTCGGCCCGCCGGACGCCGCGCAGCGTCGGGGGCGGGCGGGAGGTCGGAACCCGTGAACCGCGCTCTGCGCAATCCCTCTGTCCGTGCGCCCGCCCGGGACCTGCTCCAGCCTCTAAGCGCCGGCAGCCGGGCCGGTGACCCGAGAGGCCCGAGGCTCCGCGCGACGCCGAGCCTGGGACACAGCACTGCGGCTGTATCTGAGGAGGCACTTCCAGCACTAGCGGACTGAGAGCCCGCGTCCTAGACGTCAGCGGCTTGAGAAGCGACGGTCAAGGAGACAGAGACCGCGGGGCTCCGCTCACCCGTCAGCGCCCGAGGCCCCTTGCTTTGGGGGAAGGTCAAGCCCACCCGAGTTTGCCTTGAAGATGCGCCACGCCCCCTCCCCAATCTGAGCCGGGCAGGACACCAGGGGGAAGCAGCGGCTGCATCCTCGTGCCAAGCAGAAGCGGACTCCGTGCCGGGTCACTCAGCTCTTCAGCTTTTAGGAGAACTCTTAGGGGGGCGGGGACGGCGGCGAAAATGCGGATTTGAAACCGGGAGTCGAGGCGGACGTGGGGGGCTGGCGCTGCAGGAGCGGTCGACGCGGCGGCCCCGGGAACCGCGTGGCCTGGAGGAGCGTCCGGCGGTCATGGGCGAGCTGGCTGTCGCGCGGCCAGGGGCAGACTGAGCGTCGGGCCGAGACCGCACCTCCCGGGGCGCCCGGGTGACAGTCAGCCGGCGGACACGGCCGCCCGGCTTGGGGCTGCCCCGGGGGTTTAGCCATGGCCGGCCGGGGTTGCGGCTGCAGCTGCGGCCCGGGCCACCTGAACGAGGACAACGCGCGCTTCCTGCTGCTCGCTGCGCTCATCGTGCTCTACCTGCTGGGCGGCGCCGCCGTCTTCTCGGCGCTGGAGCTGGCGCACGAACGCCAGGCCAAGCAGCGCTGGGAGGAGCGCCTGGCCAACTTCAGCCGCCGCCACAACCTGAGCCGCGACGAGCTGCGCGGCTTCCTTCGCCACTACGAGGAGGCCACCGAGGCCGGCATCCGCGTGGACAATGTTCGCCTGCGCTGGGACTTCACCGGCGCCTTCTACTTCGTGGGCACCGTCGTGTCCACCATAGGTAAGTGGGCCCTGCGGTAGGGCGGAGGGGCGACCATCCTCGCTGGCGTTTTTCTGGCCCGGCGCTTCGAAGGGCGGGACCGCGCTTCCCAGCCCTGCATTCATCCACCTCCGCGCTCGGCCAGGTGGCACCGATGTGAGCTGTTGCCTGATCCACAGGTGGTATTGCCTCCCTGCTTCTTTAAGTGAGGTCCACGGACCAGCTGCGTCAGCATCACTTGGGAGCTTGTTATAAATGCAGTCTCAGCCCCTCCCCAGACCACTTGAGTCAGAATCTGCGTGTTAAAATCTCTAGGGAATTTGAGTGATCCTTAAATTGGAGACGTTCTGCTCTGGGAGTGTTCCTAGTTAAGGAGACTGAGCTTGAATTCATGGAACATTAGGGAGAAAGCTTACAGATCGGGACAGGAGCCTATAAACATGAATTGAGTTAGTACAATGCGTGAGGCACTGGTCTGAGGGGGAGAAACAAATTTTAAAAAGACTGTCCATGACTTAAAACTTAATAGAGAGAAAAAATAGATCGAAAACAAGATTGGAAGTAAGGAGGCAAAAGTGCTAATGAGGATGGAAATTGTTTTCTGCCAGGAGGAAGCAGGTGGGGGTGGGGAGAAGGGACCTATGGGCTGAACCGCTAAGTGTTGGCCTGATTGGGCTCTGGAAACTAAAAGTGCTTTACACTGCGGAGGAGGAGAGAATTGCGTTCAGGGTCCAGTGAGCTCCCTGATCTGTAGGGAATAGTGGAAGGAAAGCTAGGGGAGTCTCCTGGCTAATGGGATGGAGGGGGGAACTCTAGTGACAGACTCAGGAGCTACAGCTTATCTAGAGGCAATTGGAAGCTATTGAGAGTTTTTGAGCAAGCGTGTTTCATGGCTGCCGTCAGTTATGCCTTTATTACTAGCAGAAGGAAAAAGATTGGGAGTCTTTGCACCACACTCCTAAGGACTGTTCATGCGTAAAGCATACTTGAGTGATAAGGGGGTTGGGAAAGATGCTGTAGAAATTCTGAAGAAAGCAGAGAGCTGGAGCGGAGGAGGGGGCTTTGAAAGGCTGCGCAGAAGGGGAGCGGCTCCCGGCTGGCTGCCGGAGCACCGGAGCCGCAGCAGGGCCGGCAGGGGGCTGTGCAGGGGCTTGGCTGCCGTAGCCCCTGTGCTGCCGGGAGAGCTGTCAGTGAGGCGGTGACAAGGCGGACTTCTTTGAAGCTCCCACACAAGGTTGTCTTTGGTAGACGTTCTTTCAGGAGAAGGAACACAAGGTACAACAGGGATCAGCCTCAGGCCTGATTAGTCAAGAAAGACTTCCCAGGGTTAGTCTAGAAGCCCAGGGCTTCAGGTGGTGAGTAGGAGGCAAGGTGGAGAGGACTGGCCTGATTCCAGATACACGGGCTGCGTCTGAAGTGCTTTGTGCTGAACTGCCCAGCTCACCACCGCAACCCTGTCTTATTTCAGGCGGCCCTGCCCATCCGTGGGCCGTTATGACACCACAGTAACTGGGTATCTGGTAAGAAAGACTTTCATAGCATTCTCCACGATGACCAGAACACGGGCCCTGACGGGGATGGAGACAGAGTAATACCCTCCACAGCTCTCTCCCCCAGCCCACGTTCTCCACTGGACTCTCCTAGCAGAATTGCCTAAGTCCTCCCATTTCTCAAAAGACAGTTCCAGAACTTCTATGTAGGGAGGACTTGGGGTGAGCAAACTGATTGGGAAGGGTTGCTGTGGAACTTTCCTTGAATCTGCTATGTCTGTGTAGCTGGTACAGGGTTTTGATTTAGATTATTCATTTGGGGGTGGTTTTGGTGGGAGATTGGGGAGCTAAGTCCTCCCCACGCCCTCCACAGGCCCCCCCGTTTGTACTTCCCATGGCCGTGGACGTAGGAAGGAGCAGAGTGTGTGTAAAGACTGGTGAACACCAATGCCAGAGGAACCGCGGATGTCGTGGATGGGTGGGCATATAAGCACACAGTCATCCGGGGGCACAAATAGAATAATGAAGCCTGATGGAACAGAAGGAAACCTGGACCGAGAGTCTGGACTTGGAGCTACTGACCCTGCCTGTACGTTGGGCCGGTTCCTTAACATTCTGAGCCCCATCCTTCTCTTCTGAAATACCTACAAGTGCCCACCTTGGAATCTGGCACATTGTAGCTGTTGAGTAAATATTAGTCCCGTCTCCTTCCCACACCTGCCCCTAAGCCTGCCCCTCTCTCAGGGTTCTTGCCAGGGATAATGAGCTCATATAAGTGAATGTTCTTTGAAAAGGACAAAGCACTATGTAAGTATGGGCTTTTTTTACTTTCTCATTTCTCACATGTCCTTAAATTGTTTCATTAATCGCTGATGTAATAACAGCACTTGCAACCCTTTATTGGGGTACATAATTAGGCACATACTGTGATTATTATGTGAATATGTGATGCAGCTAATTTCATCGATTAACCACAATTTCAATCAACACAATTCATATATGTGATATGTGATTCATATGTGTGAAGTGTGATTATCCCTGTTTTATAGATGAGGAAACTGAAGCTTCATGTTCTTTGTAAAATAAAGAAAAAAAAAAAAAACCCATCTGTAATGACATCACCTAAAGTTGACCATGGTTGACATTTTGGTCATTTTTTTAAATTGAAGGTTAGTTGATTTACAATGTTGTGTTAGTTTCAGATGTACAGCAGAGTGATTCAGTTATACATACATATATATCAGTTTTTTTCAGATTCTTCTCCCTTATAGGTTATTACAAAATACTGAGTATAGTTCCCTGTACTATACAATAGGTCCTTGTTGTTTGGTGCATTTCTTTCTATTCTTTTTCCCTATAGACACACCTATGTACATATGTATTTTTCTAAATTTGGATCATATTCTATAAACCCTTTACATCTTGTATTTGAATCGTAGTATTACATGATGGTTTTTTCTTCTAAAAATTAGTTCCACTCTGTTTTATTCTGCAAAGCTGTTGAGGTAACAGATAACAAGAAAGCATACAGTAGAATAATCATAAAATGTAAATAAAACCTCAGAACTAGGAAAAAAAGAAGAACAGAAATATGGAAAGCAGTTGGATCTAGGAAATCGGTAGAGAGGAGCTTTGTCTTAGCTGAAGTTCCCTCAGAAGCAGCTTCTGAGCCAAGAATTTGAGTGCAAGCAGTTTATTGGCGGATTCAAGGGAGACAGGGAGGTGAAGGAGGAAGTGATACAAGAGAGGGAAGTCAGTCAGTATAGGGTATGGTATTAGGCAGAAAGCATAGTGGGCAACTGATCCTTAATCTCAAGTGGAAGCTTGAGAACAGTGCAAAGCTCATTAACCGGACTTACCCCAGGCAAGGGAGCTGGGGTATTTATACACCCACACTAGTCAGAACGTGGTTAAAAGCTGCTTGGAGGGTGGGGGAGGCACAAAAATATAATTCCCAGGTACTTCTGTCCTGATTTTTCATGGACGGCCCAAGAGTAGCCTTCTGATAAGATATAGGCACTGGCCATTTGAAGTCAGGCCAGTGTGTCCAGAAATGATAAAGGAGATGCCAGGGGGTGAGGACTCAGTACCACCAGTGACTATTCAAGCTTCAGATTTGGCTGCAGGCTCCATGGCGGAGTCATGACCCACACTGGAATTTTGTTTTTTGGCTGTGTTGGGTCTTCGTTGCTGCACGCGGGCTTTCTCTAGTTGCAACGAGCGGGGGCTACCCTTCATTGTGGTGCACAGGCTTCTCATTACTGTGGCTTCTCTTGTGGCGGAGCACAGGCTCTAGGCATGCGGGCTTCAGTAGTTGCAGCACATGGGCTCAGTAGTTGCGGCACACGGGCCCTAGAGCACGGGCTTCAGTAGCTGTGACGTGCGGGCTCAGTAGTTGGCGGCACGTGGGCTCTAGGGCATGTGGGCTTCAGTAATTGTGGCACACGGGCTCTAGGAAATGCGGGATTGAGTAGTTGTGGTGTGCAGGCTCAGTAGTTGTGGCTCATGGGCTCTAGAGCGCAGGCTCAGTAGTTGTGGCACATGGGCTTAGTTGCTCCGTGACATGTGGGATCTTCCCGGACCAGGGCTCGAACCCGTGTCCCCTGCATTGGCAGGCTGATTCTTAACCACTGCACCACCAGCGATGTCCCCACACTGGAATTCTTAGTAGACAAAAGGAAGCATACACCTTTTCCCAATATGCAATTCTCAAAAATATTTTCCTCTTGGGATTTTATATGGGAAACATTGCATAGGACAGTGGGTGATGCTCACAAACAACAGTTTCCTGGAAAATGCAACTGAGGATTTCATGCAACTGTCGTTTAATTTAAAAGTCAGAGCAGAGTAAAAAACACTGTGGCCAGTTTCTCAGAAGTTTAAACATAGAACTACATGTGACCCAGAAATTCCACTCCTAGGGAATATATATCCAAAAGAATTGAAAGCAGAGACTCAAACAGATACAGGAACACCTCAGAGATGCTGCGAATCCGGTTCCAGACCACCGCAATAAAGCGAATATCACAGTAAAGCGAGTCACATGAATTTTTTTTGGTTTCCCAGTGCATATGAAAATTATGTTTTCACTGTGCTGTAGTCTGTTAAGTGTGCAATAGCATTATGTCTAAAAAATGTATATACCTTAATTTAAAAATACTTCATTGCTAAAAAGTGCTAACCACCATCTGAGCCTTCAGTGAGTCATAATCTTTTTGCAACAGTAACATCAAAGATCACTGATCACAGCCCACCATAACAAATATAACAATAATGAAAAAGTTTGAAATATTGCAAGACTTACCAAAATGTAACACAGAGACACGAAGTGAGCAAATGCTGTTGGAAAAATGGCATCAATAGACTTCCTCGTCACAGGGTTGCCACAAACCTTCAGTTTGTAAAAAACACAATAGCCGTGAAGCACAGTAAAGCAAAGCACAATAAAAAGAGGTATGTCTGTATTTGTACACCAGTGTTCATTGCAGCATCGTTCACGGGAGCCAAAAGGTGGAAGCAACCCAAGTGTCTATCAGCAGATGAATGGATAAACAAAATGTGCATACATACAATGGAATGTATGGACAACGCAGATGGACCTTGAAAATATGATACTTAGTGAAATAAGCCAGACACAGAAGGACAGATACAATTCGACTTAGATGAGGTGTTTAGGATAGGCAGATTTCATAGGGATGGAGAGTAGAATAGAGGGTACCAGGGACTGAGGGAAGGAGGGAAGGCTTCTTTAATGGCATTTTTGTTGGGGATGATAAAAAAGTTTTGGATATAGAGAGTGGCGATGGTTATACAACAATGTGAATGTATTTAATGCCATCAAATAGTACACGTATGAATGGTTAAAACGACAAATATTATGTATATTTTACCACAGCATAGAAAGAGCAGAATATTAAAACACGACTCAGGGAGTTGATTCTGAAAGAGGCTGGTGATCAGACTTGAAACAAGAATGAATTTGAAGCACTCAGAGAAGTAGATTGACGTTATACTCTGTAAGTGATCTTCTGTAAATATCTTTTTCTCTCAAATAGGCATCTATTAGGCATTTGTTTTTGTGTTTGCCTGTGTATTTATAACTCAGCTTCTGTCCACAAAGGATATGAGATCATTTGCATATTGATATGGTCAGGGTAGCCTTAAGCCTTGGGCTACCCCGTCATCTCAGTAGCTTAACACAACAAGAGTTTACTTCTTACTCAGCCAAAGCCCATTGCGGGCGAGGTGCTTTACCAGGACAGTTGTCTCCTGGGTTGGCCCAGTGTTCCAGGATTCTTCTATCTTATGGCTGCTCTTTATCAGCTCATGCCTCCAGTACTGCCCAGGAAGGGACAGAAAGGGTTGAAGAGTGCAGCCACCTGCAATTAAACGGCCACCACCTGGAGGTGACAAGAAGTCACCTCCACACGCGTTTCATTGGCCAAATCAAGTCCCATGGCTACACCCAACTTCAAGGATGTAGAGAACCACACTCCTCCCATTAAGTCCAGAAGTGGATAAGACTTGATCTCGGTGAACAGCACGGATGCCTACCGCACATATATGCACTAGAAATGGATACTAATGGATTTAAGACATTGGGGAGATGAGAAAACATGAGTAGGATAGGACAGTGAAGCCACACATTGTTAATACACAGAGGTATATGTCAAAAGGACCCACGTAATTGCCAGATTTGGCTGTGAGTTTTCCAGTTGTTGAAAGAAAGAGGCAAGGGCAACCATTAAATGGTTCCTTTTATCCAGGCTGGCTGCTTGGAAGACACCCAGCTTTTTTAGATGGGAATAAAAATTTCTCCTATAGATTGTCATGAAAGGGACAAGACAATGTGATGAGTAGTCTTCTCCACTGCATCTCAGCTGTGAAAGACAACCCTGTGCTCCTGCACGGCATAGCATCGCTCAGTACAAGGTGCAGTTCCGGAAGAGCCCCTCTGCCTAAGTCCAAGGTCATGCAGGGCGGTGTCCAGCTTCCAATTGTATGGTCCAGTAAGAACGTCTAGAATTCTCTACTGGCGGTTCCCAAGGTTCACTGTCCATAAGTACTCACCTGAGGGGAGTGTGGTGCTTCTTAAAATGCAGGTGTCTGGATCCGCCTTTCAGAGCTCCTGATGCATTTTAAGAAACTTCCCCAGATGGCTCTGATAGAGGCAGAACAGGGAGCACACTTGAGGCATGTGTGATAGGAGTTGGCCTAGGGTTGAAAATTGAGACCACCCCCAAGGATTCTTGCTACTCAAACAGTGATCCGTGAATCAGCAGGACAAGCATCACCTTGGACCTTGTTAGAAATGCAGAGTCTCAGGCCAACCCCAGACCACCTGAATTAGAAGCTGCTCTTCAACAAACCACCTGGTGAATTGTAGCCACGTTAAAGTTTGAGAACTCGAGTGTAGGAGGCTGTTATGTGATATTGTGATGTTGCTGACCAGGGGAGGCCCCTCCCTGAGCTTTGAAACTTAGGCAAGCCAGTGGCAGGGCTAGAATGGAGAGGGGTGAGATGTGCTTGTCTTTTGCCTTGGTGGACCTCCTCACCTGCTGGTGATTAAGGAGGCGAGGGGAACATTAATTTAGAACAACACTGGGACTTCCCTGGCGGTCCAGTGGTTAGGATTCCACGCTGCCACTGCAGGGGGCCACAGGTTTGATCCCTGGTCGGGGAACTAAGATCCCACATGCTGCGTGTCGAGGCCAAATAAAAACAAAAAAGGGGAAAAAAGGCGCAAATGAAAACAAATGAGATAAGGAAAAACTCTTGAAAAAGAAAAATCTAGAACAACACTTATCAGATGCAGGGATGTGCTGCGTCTGAGCTGAGAAAGTGGCTTGTATGGGTCTGGGAAGCTCAGACTCAGAGATGACCAGCCCCGCCTCAGTGGTGGACCACTCAAAGTAGGCGACCAGATCTTCAACACAGTTTTATCTATTTTAACTAAACAGAGATGATCATAGTGGCGCCCCTTTTTGGACCTGGGTGTGGTTCATGATTAGCACCTGTGCAGCGGTATTCTACAGGGCTCTCGTGGGGTTCAGGAGCCGGGCAGACAGGTGTGTGATTTGGCCTGGCCAATGTGCACACCTATGGGGTGCTGGACTGGATGTTGTTTTCAGAATCGTTTTTTTTTTTTTTCTACATGGAAAGAGCTTTTGAATCAAATTATATTAGATCCAAAAAATAAAATACTGGGAATCACCACCTTATAGTCTAAAGCTATGACCGAACATCAAAGATGATGAACAGGCATTGCGAAAGAGTAAAAACATCCCCTGAATACATTAATAAATATCATATGTTAGCAGATGTCATACGTGTGTCAAGATTTAACTGACACATTGAATTGGCACTTTACATTTTACAAAGCATTTGCACACAAATCTTAGGAGATGGGCAGAGAAGTTACTATCAATTCCATTTTGCAGATAAGGAAACTGAGGTACCGATAACATAAGTATTTTATGACCACGTGGCTATAAAGCAGCAAAGTCAAGATTAGAACCGGATTTCATTTCGTTTATTGTCTGTTGATAAAAGAAATACATATTCATTTTAGAAGACTGGAAATATATGGGAAAGTATAAAAAAGAAACTAAAAATCACCCATAATTCTACCATCCAACAAGAACCACTGTTAATATTTTGGTTTATCATATTATATTGGACCTAAAGTACTAAAGATTTTACTGAATCTAATATGCATCATTATTTTATGTACCATTAAGAAAGCAAATAATGCTGCCAGTTAGATCTTGACATGCTAGCAATTGTGAGATTATCCTGATTTCCGAGATATTAAAATATTGGGAAAAATATCTTAAAATCACTGAAATATATTTTGTATCTGTTTTCCATATAACCATTATAACATGAGCTTATAACAACTCTTGTATAAAATGAGCGTATAACAACGGATGTAATTAGGTAAAAATGAATCTCATTATAGTTAGAATTTCTTTGATTTATATTAAAGTTGCTTAATTTTAAATATTTATTAAAAATAGAGTTCATCTCTGAATCAACTAGCTACTCCCCCATTTTTCTTTTGGGAGCAAGAGATATTGTGTTAATCATTGTATGGTTGTGCTTTATATTTTGAGAATTTTAGCCGTTTGCCATGTTTGTATCTTACTTTCCATCTGTTACTTTCCATCTGTCGTTTCCTGTTTAATGTTTATTTAGATATAGAAACATTTTTAATTTATGTACCATTTCATATTTTAGTTTTTCCTTCTGATTTCTTCCATTGCTTTTGTGCTTAGAAAATCTTTTCCCGTCTGTAAGAGTGCTTATTGGTTTTTTTTGTTTTGTTTTGTTTTTGTGGTACGCGGGCCTCTCACTGTTGTGGTCCCTCCCATTGCAGAGCACAGGCTCCGGACGCACAGGCCCAGCGGCCATGGCTCACGGGCCTAGCCGCTCCGCGGCATGTGGGATCCTCCTGGACCGGGGCACAAACCCGTGTCCCCTGCATCGGCAGGCAGACTCTCAACCACTGCGCCACCAGGGAAGCCCTATTGTTTTTTTTTTTTAATTGAGGTGACATTGGTTTACAATATTATGTAAGTTTCATGTGTACAGCGTTATATTTCTACTTCTGTATACGCTGCAATGTGCTCGCCACCAGAAATTTAGTTTTCATTTGTAGCCATACAGTTGATCCCCTTTACCCATTTTACCCTCACCCTGCCTCTTTCCTTCTGAGAACCGCCACTCTGTTCTCTGTATTTACGTGTTTGTTTTTGTTTGATTTAGTTTGTTTGTTTATTTATATTAAAAAAAATTTTTTTTTGCGGTACGCGGGCCTCTCACTGTTGTGGCCTCTCCCGTTGCGGAGCACAAGCTCCGGACGCGCAGGCTCAGCGGCCATGGCTCACGGGCCCAGCCACTCCGCGGCATGTGGAATCTTCCCGGACCGGGGCACGAACCTGTGTCCCCTGCATCGGCAGGCGGACTCTCAACCACTGTGCCACGAGGGAAGCCCTGTTCATTTATTTTTTGTTTTTTATATTCCACATATGAATGAAATCATATGGTAGTTGTCTTTCTCAGTCTGATTTATCTCACTTAGCATAATACCCTGAAGGCCCATCCATGTTGTCACAAATGGTAAGATTTCATCTTTTTATGGCTGAGTAGTGTTCCATTGCATGTATATATGTGTGTGTGTATCACATTTTCTTCATTTATCTGTTGACGTGCGCTTAGGTTGTTTCCATATCTTGGCTATTGTAAATAATACTGCAGTGAACATTAGGGTACATATATCTTTTCAAATTAATGTTCTCATATTCTTTGGGTAAATACCCAGAAGTGGGATAGCTGGGTCATATGGTAGTTATATTCTTAACTTTTTGAGGAACCTCCATACTGTTTTCCACAGTGGCTGCACCAATTTACATTCCCACCAACAGTGTAGGAGGGTTCTCTTTTCTCCACATCCTTGCCAACACTTGTTATTTCTTGCCTTTTTGATAATAGCCAGGATGCCAGTTTTTGTTCAGTATTTTTTCAGCTGCTCTGCACTTTTAGTCATAGCAATAGTTGTTAAAACACTTTAAACTATTGTTTCATGTGAACAATGATGGGTACATTTTAAGACTGTAGCCAAGGAGCAGTGCTGCTCATGGGGAATGAGGGAGCAGAAAGCGTGGCTGGTAGGAATTTGCATGCATTCATTCCAGGTAGGGTCATCTCTCTTGGGATCTACTACCAAATTTTCACGGGGAAGCTCTCAGACTGTCCATTCTGAGAACGCTGGATTTGTTTAATTATTTGTTTCCTACTTAGGAAACTTCAGTACCTATCTTGGAATTAGAGACTTTGCAGGCCATAGCTCTTACTCTCCACTGCCCAGCATTCTCATACACACACGTGTTAATTTCAGCTTGTTTCACTAGAAATTCTCGTTTATGTTATAAAACAGCGATTTCCTCTTCTTTTACCCTAAATTCCCTCCTGTTCTCTCTTCCCCTTCATACCTTTCTCTGTGAAGGAGAGATGGCTTTGGTATGAATGTAACCCAAATAATTCTGGGGCTCCTTAGGGTTCTTAGGGTATAGTGTTCCCTACAAACAAGCATGTTCCATTAGCCCAAAGTAATGGAAAAATAAATTCAGTTTTTGCTTGTGTATCTCTAAAGAATCTTAGGCTCCAACTTATAACACAAAGGAAAGCTAGCTTCCTCTCTCCCCATCTCCCAGTCTCTCATTCCTCAAAGGAATTCTGGAGCCTTTTATCCCGAAACCCCTCCCCAAATCCTCCCCAACGGGCAGCCCTCTCAGTCTTTCTGTCCTTCCTTGTCTCTTCTCCCCCATCTCTCTCTGCTCTGTATTATCATGATTGACTTAACCTCTCCGACTTCTTTTAGCTTCCCTTCATTCAGCCTAGTGTTCATAGTAAAGCATAGCCCCAAGAGCGGACCCCACAAGCAACAGTCCTTTCCCCTGAGGAGGAAAGAGAGGAGGACAGGGGATGGTTCCTATCACCAGCCCGTCAGTGACTTTATACGCGGGGACACTCCCACCCTGTAGAGGAACACATTCCTGTGTTTGGATCCAGAAGCCCACGGTCCTGCTGAGGACAGTGGGGAGACACACCTCATCAGGACACATCTCCATCGTCGTGCTGCTCTCCCTTCGCCCTCCAACCTTCTGCCTCCTTCTCTTCAGCTTATCTGATTGCTGGACATTATAGCACTTTTCTGAAATGCTGCACGTTTAGCACACCCACCGCATCTTCCTTTGGCCGGAGAGCCGCCATAGAAGCGTCATGAAATGCTCAGGATTTATTGTTCCCATTCTCTGATCAACCCCCCAGCATCTCTGCTATTGATCACCTCTTCTTGGAAGGGAAATCCTGTGGTCAGTGAGCCCAGGGGTCAGACCAGGAATGCAACTGAGTGGGACTTAGAGATGTGGGACATTAGGGAGCAGTGGAGCATGTGCCCTGGAAAGAGCAGCCCCACCACAGGCATTCAGATTCTAATTGCAAAACAACATTGTCCTGGCCAGACAGGTCTGAGGACAGCTCGACTCCAGAGTGTGAGTCCCTCAGTTAAAGCTTTGATCATCCGTGAGCTCCAGGCTGCTTTCCCTTTGGGAGGGAGAAGGATAAGAAGCTCTGAACTCTTCTTCATCAGTAGCAGCATCTTGATCTTTGCAGTTCACTTAAGTACCTGTTTGTGCAGGACACTTGATCATCACAGAGGGGAAATCTAACATATTTGCTGTCACGTTGTACACCCACTAATCTCTAAAAGGAGATGGGGGTAGTTATCAATATATTCTCTTAACTCTTCTGATACTCATGACTAAACATATTGTATTGTAATCCATAAGTACCTACTATTCTGGTTTTTTTCCTTTCCTTTTATGTTATTTCCTATACACTTTCTCAAGAATTCCATGTGTTCAATTAATGTAGAATAGTTTATTTAACGGTCCTTAAATTATTGGATTTGGGGGTTATATGTGATTTTTTTTTTACTCTTGTGTTTAATTAAAAATTATGAAATTTATTGGGTGCTTTACCATAGGTTAAACCCAGTACAATCTTTACATATGTTTAATTCTTATAACAACCCCATAAGTGTAGGTACTGTTAATATTCTCACATTACAGACCAGGATCCGAGGCCCAGAGAGCTTCCAGGCAGTGTCTGAAGTTACCCAGTGGAAGTAGTGTGGGGCATCCCTTTAGAGCTTATACTGTGACCCACCACTTCTTTGCCATTTCTTCCTTTGGGGTCCGTGTGGGGAGAATTGCCAGTTAAAGAGATCACAACCTCTTTTTTCAGTGGTGATGGTCCTTAGGCAACCTGGGGTAATAGAAGAAGACAGAGATAGCCTGGGTAGCAGAATGTCAGGATGGTAAAAGGTTTGGGTGGTGTTCTGCCTACCTCCCAGGAGTCCACATAATCAGAGCCTGTACTTCCCATTGGAATATTTGATGTCCTCTCAAAGTTGCAAGCGTCCTCCCATCACCATGACAACTAATGTGCCTGCCCCCAGAATTTTACTCTCCAGTTTGGACATATTTGATCCCAGAAGTCACTTCCTGACTCTGCCCATGAACTCTTGGAATACTGGCACCAAAGTGGTGTCTTGGGTCTTCCCTAGTATTAAGCATCTGATGAAGATCAGGTTGACCTTAGAGACCAATCTTAGAGACCAACATCGATCTTAGAGACCAACCAGGCAAGTGGTTTTCAAACTATGCTCCAAGGACCCCTGGGATTCTTTGTGGTATATAAGTACTGTCTTGAGAGCCAAGGGGGACACATCAAGTTCTTATCTTTGTTGTATGTATTTATTTATATATGTCCGAAATAGTTATCCTATTCTGCTACCTTTTTATTGACTATTGTTTGGAATGTAGAAAAGATTTTTATATACCCAAATACACTCATTTTCACTGGCATTTTTTTCTATATTTTTTCATAAATTTAGGTCCTCTCTGTGGTTGAGATAAGTATTCTTATCCATTCTCTGTTTAGTTCTAACTCATCTCAATGTTTTTCAAAAAGACTGTTTTATAAATGCTTTTTTATGGCTGGCTATATAATTATGCTTTGATTTATTTCTAAAATTATCACATAATAGTTTGAGAATGTGCATTTTCCAGAGTTCTCTTTTTTATTTGAGTGTTTCTGTGTATCCTGGTATCTGTATATATTTCAGTTGGATTTTTTCTTACCTTACAGAATTTTGGAGCAGGAGGGAACATAATCCCCAACCACACTCCAAGCCTAGTAAACACACCCAAAATAACATTTGTGTGTTTGGGGACATATAAATTCAGTGTTATTGATTTCATCACTTGTGTAACTTTAAATTTTATTAATAATACTTTTATTTACTTCTTTATGCTTTCTATGCTAACTATTTTTAAACTTACATTTGATTAAATTCCTGCATTATATTAGCAGAGACTTGCTGACTTTTGGATCATCTCTCTAGTTTTAATTTTTAAAATAAACCACCTAATTTTTTTAATTTCCCGGTTTTAAAATTTTTATTTTTTTATTTTTGGCTGCATTGGGCCTTCGTTGTTGCGCACAGGCTTTCTCTAATTGCGGCGATCGGGGGCTACTCTTTGTTGTGGTGCGCAGGCTTCTCATTGCGGTGGCTTCTCTTGTCGTGGAGCACGGGCTCTAGGTGCGCGGGCTTCAGTAGTTGTGGCATATGGGCTCAGTAGTTGCGGCTCGCGGGCTCTAGAGCACAGGCTCAGTAGTTGTGGCGCACAGGCTCAGTTGCCCCGTGGCATGTGGGATCTTCCTGGACCAGGGCTCGAACCCGTGTGCCCTGCATTGGCAGGTGGATTCTTAACCACTGCGCCACCAGGGAAGGCCCTACCATGACTTCTTTATCCATTCATCCATTGATGGACACTTAGGTTATTTCCAAGTCTTGGCTACTGTAAATAATGCTATGGGATTGCAGATATCTTTTCAAGTTAGTGTTTTCATTTCCTTTGGGTAAATACCCAGAAGTAGAATTGCTGGATCGTATGGTAGTTCTATTTTTAATTCTTTGAGGGAACTTCATACTGTTTTCCACAGCAACTGCACCAATTTACATTCCCACCAACAGTGCCCAAGGGTTCTGTTTTCCACACACCCTCACCAACACTTGTTACCTCTTTGATAACAGCCATTCTAACAGGTGTGAGGTGATATCTCATTGTGGTCTTAATTTGCATTTCCTTGATGATTAGTGATGTTGAGCAACTGTATTTCTGCTTTGGAAAAATGTCTATTCAAATCCTCTGTCCAGGGGCTTCCCTGGTGGCGTAGTGGTTGAGAGTCCGCCTGCCAATGCAGGGGACACGGGTTCGTGCCCCGGTCCGGGAAGATCCCACATGCCGCGGAGCTGCTGGGCCCGTGAGCCATGGTCACTGAGCCTGCGCGTCCGGAGCTTGTGCTCCCCAACGGGAGAGGCCACAACAGTGAGAGGCCCGCGTACCGCAAAAAAAAAAAATCCTCTGTCCATTTTTTTTTTAACATCGTTATTGGAGTATAATTGCTCTGCCCATTTTTAAATTGGATTGTTTGGGGGGTTTTGCTATTGAGTTGTCTGAGTTTTACATTTATATATATATATAAAATATTTATTTATTTATTTATTTGGCTGCACCGAGTCTTAGTTGTGGCACTCGGGATCTTCGATCTTCGTTGTGGCATGCGTGATCTTTTAGCTGTGACTTTCGAACTCTTAGTTGTGGCGTGCGGGATCTAGTTCCCCGACCAGGGATCGAACCTGGGCCCCCTGAATTGGAAGCGTGGAGTCTTAGCCACTGGACCACCAGGAAAGTCCCTATATATTTTGGATATTAACCCCTTATCAGATAAATATGATCTGCAAATATTTTCTCCCTTTCAGTAGGTTGCCTTTTCATTTTGTTGATGGTTTCCTTTGCTGTGCAGAAGCTTTTCGGTTTGGTGTAGTCCTTGTTTATTTTTGCTTTTGTTGCCTTTGCTTTTGGTGGTTTATAGTTTCTATCTCTCTTTTCTCTCTTAAAGTAGATGTTCATTCAATCTTACTCATCTGTGGGGTTCCTTCTTTCTTAGTTTCCTGCTACTTCCTATAAGCCACTTCCATTCCCACCAGAATCTTGAGATCTTTCTTTGGGACTTAAAATTTGAAAACTGAATTTATGCTACAGTTAGCATTTTCCCCACTAAGGGCTTTTTAAATTAATTCTGGCTGTTGATGTTTTCTGCTTCAGATGTTATATTTTTGGTATTTGGTGTGGAGGCCTGCTATATATACTATTTCTTGACCTACTGTATTTTTAGACTTAGTTTCTTTTATTTAACAGCCTGTGACTTAATACCAACATCTGTAAAAACAAATGTGTAGAAGGCATGCTTTGACCACACAGGGATTTACTGGTGTTCCATTTCATGGAATGATGGATGGAGACCATCCATCTGGGAGCTTATAACTTGAAACAACAACTATCACTCTCTCTTCAGTTAATTAAGACAGATTTCCTGGAGGATATGAAGTCTAGGGGCTGTTTGGGAAGAGTTGATGACCTGCTTATTCTTTCAACAGTTCTTTGAGTTCTGGAAAGTAAGGCTCAGAGAGAGTCAGTAAATTTCCCAAGTACACACAGCTGTTAAGGGAGTATATCAGCGTCAAGTTACCAGACCCAAAAAGTAGTGGTTGAAGCAGACAAAATTTTACTCTATTCCAGAAAAGAGGTCTGCACTGCATATAGACAATTCAGGGCAAGTGTGGTGACTGCATAATGTCAACAGGGAGTCAGGTGTCTTCAGCTCTGCTATCCCTAGGATGTTGCCCTCGTCCTCAGGGCTCAATGTGGTTGCTGGAGCTCTGGCCATCATATCTACACCATAAGTAGCAGTAGTAGGAAAGGGAGAGTCTTTCAAGGTCTGAGGTCATTTTCTCTAAGAAGCAGACTCTGGGCTAAATGTTTGGGTGGAAGTGATTTATCAAGGAAGTACTCCGGAAGAGACTAGTAGGAGAGTGAGGGGTGTGAGGATGGGAAAAGGGAAGAAGCCAAGTAGGAGGTTATCTTATGGAGCTCTGCAGCATAAATTACACCTTGCGGTTTGTCCCACCTTGGGGCAGAGGAACTGGGCTTTTAGACGCCCACACCAGACACTCACTGGCTCTGGCTGGGGTGGGAAGAACGAGGCACTTTGCTGTTTCTGGGGGGGAAAAATCACATTAAAAAGGGCGGGGTAATCCTTTGTTGTGAGGTTGTCCTGTGCATTATAGGACGTCTAGCAGTGTCTCTGGACTAAAGAGAAAATTTTGAAACACAGGGTTTGGAGTGTTTGCCTCTGTCCATGCCTCACCCACACCCCGACACCTCACCTTTAACTTGAATTGTTAACTGTAAAGTGGCTTTGTTCTTTTCTTTTAAAAAATATTTTTTCCATTAAAAAAATTCCTAAACTAATATATGCACATTTGAATAGATTTTCAAATAATTCAAAAGTGTTTAAAGTGAAAAATCAAAGTCTCCTTTTACTTTCTCATCCTACTCCCCAGAGGTAACCATTGTTTTTTTTACACATACTGGGGTTCTCTTTTCTTTTTTTGGTAATAGCTTTATTGAGCTATAATTCATATACCATAAATTTCACATATTTGAAGTGTACAATTCAGTGGTTTTTAGTGTATTCACAGGGTTTTGCAACCATCAACACAATCAATTTGATGACATTTCATCATCTCCCAAAGAAACCCCATCCCCTTTAGCAATCACCTCCCATCCCCTCCAGCCCTAGGTAACCACTAATCTACTGTCTGATTCTGTAGATTTGCTTATTCTGGACATTTCATATAAATGGAATCATATAGTACACAGCCTTTTGTGCCTGGCTTCTTTGACTTAGCATAATGTTTTCAAGTCATCCATCTTGTAATACATATCAATACTTCACTCCATTTTATTACTGAATAATATTCTATTATATGGATGTACCATATTTTATCTATCAGTTAATCAGTTGATGGACATTTGAGTTGTTTTCACTTTTTAGCTATTATGAATAATGGTGTACAATGATGAATAAGTGTACAAGTTTTTGTGTAGACATATGTTTTTATTTATCTTGGGTAGATTTGGAATTGTCGGGTCATATGGAAACTCTATTCTCAACCTTTGGAAGAACTGTCAGACTCTTTCCAAGTAGGTGTATCATTTTATATTCCCAACAGTGTGTGAGGGTTCCTATTTCTTCACCTCCTTGCCGAGACTTTCAATAACCTGTCTCTTTGGTTACATCCATCCTGTGGATGTGAAGTGGTATCTTATTGTGGTTTTGATTTGCATTTCTCTAATGACAAATGATGTTGAGCGTATTCTCACGTGTTTTTTTTTTTAGTCATTTATATATCCTCTTGAAAGAAATGTCTATTCAAATCCTTTGCCCATTTTTAAATTGTTTTTTTAGTAATTGAGTTATAAATGTTCTTTATATATTTTAGATTCAAGTCCCTTATCAGATATATAATTTGCAAACATTTTCTCCCCTTCTGTGGGTTGTCATTTCACTTTCTTCATGGTATCCTTTGAAGCACAAACATTTTAAATTTTGGTGAAGTCTAATTTACCTATTTTGTCATTGTTGTTGCTTATGTTTTCAGTACTATATCTAAGAAACCATTGCCTAATCCAAAGTCACAAAGATTTGTACCTGTGTTTTCTTCTGAGAGTTTTATAGCTCTGCTCTTACATTTAGGCTGTTGATCCATTTTGAGGCAATTTTTGTATATGGTATGAGACGTGGGTGCAGCTTTATTTTTCTGTGTGGTATCCAGTTCCAGCACCATTTGTTGGAAAGACTATTCTTTCGCCCACTGAATAGTTTTGACACCCTTGTCAAAAATCAATTGACCATAAATGTGAGGGTTGATTTCTGAACTCTCAGTTCTATTCCACTGATGTATATGTGTATCCTTATGCTAGTACCACACTGCCTTGATTACTGTAGCTTTGTAGTAAATTCTGAAATCAGGAAGTGTGGATCCTCCAACATTGTTCTTCTTTATCAAGATTGTTTTGGCTATTATGGGTCCCTTGAACTTCCATGTGAATTTTAAAATCAGCTTGTCAGTTTCTGCAAAGAAGACTTCTGTTGAATCTGTAGATCATCTTGGGGAATGTTGTGATCTTAAAAGTATTAAATGTTATAATCCATGAACATGGGATGTCTTTTCATTTATTTGGATCCTTTCATTTCTTTCCAATGCTTTGTAGTTTTCAAGGTATTGAATATAAGTTTGGCACTTCTTTTGTTAAATTTATTCCTAAATATATTATTCTTTTTAGTGCTATTGTAAATTAAATTGTCTTCTTAATTTTATTTTGAATTGTTTATTGCAAGTGTAGGGAGTACAGTTGATTTTTATATATAGATCTTGTATCCTGTGATCTTGCTGCACTCATATATTCTAATAGTTTTTTAGTGGATTCCTTAAGATTTTCTATATAAATATTATGTGATAATATCATCTATGAATAGAGATAGTTTTCATTCTTTCCTTCCAATCTGGATGTCTTTTGTTTCTTTTATTTCATGCCTCCAGTACAGTGTTGAATAGAAGTGGTGAGAGTGGACATTCTTGCTTTATTCCTGATCTTGGGGGGAAAGTTTCGGTCTTTCACCATGAAGTGTGATATTAGTTCTGGTTTGTTTTGGTAGATGGCCTTTATTGGGTTGAGAAAGTTCCCTTCTATTCCTACTTTGTTGGGTGTTTTTATCACAGAGAGGTGTTGGATTTTTGTCAGATTATTTTTCTGCATCTGAGATGATCATGTGGTTTCATCCTTTCTGCTACTGATGCTAGGGTACTGCATTAATTAATTTTAGATATTAAACCAACCATGGATTCCTAGGATAAATTCCACTTGGTCATGGTTTATTATCCTTTTCATATATTGCTGCATTTGGTTTGCTAGTATTTTGTTGAGGATTTTTGCATCTATATTCAAAAGATATATTTGTCTATTTTTTTTCCTTTCTTGTGGTATCTCTGTCTTGCTTTGGTGTCAGGATAATACTGGCCTATAGAATAAGTTGGGAAGTATTCACCTATGGTTCTTATATAACTTTCTGAGGTTGCCCAGCATATACAACTGTGGTATGAATGTTCAATAATTTGTTCCTTCTATTGTGGGACATGTGGTTTGTTTCTAATTATTTGCTAGTACAACAGCTCTATAAAGCATATTTTAAATTTTAATATTTAAACTTTCAATTGTAAGTATTTGTAGGTACTGCTAAACTTTTGAGTATTTTAAATTTTAAAATTGTCTTAACCAATTTGTAAGAATTTTGTTATTCTCACAGCTAAAGCATATTGTATTCTTCTTCTTCCTTGGTATTACGCTAAATGCTCTAGATACACAATTTTTCATCCTGTGATGTAGGATTATTGTTTTCCTCATTCTATTGGTGAGAAAACTGAAGCACAGAGGGATAAATAGCTTTCCCAAAGTGATACAAGTAGTAAGTGTTGGAACTTTAGTTCAAACTTTGTTTAGCCATGATTTAAATTTTGGAGAGGAAGTTAAGTCTCTGAGATAGTATTCTAGTGAAAACTGAAATAAAACCTATGACTCCAGTTCTATTTTTACCATCAATGGATTTGATGTTAGTGATGAATATTATTTGCAAGTTATCGTTTTGAAGAACCTGGGCTCCCAGGCTGTATAATAAGGAAGACATCTAGATGTCCCTCACTGGGTTTGAACAGTCTTTTCTCCCTTCTTATTGTCTTAGAACCACACTCAGCACCCATCTTATATCAAGCAGAAAATTTAGTTTGGTTCAGTCAGAATTTATTGAATCCCTACTATGTGTCCAGCCTGATAACCTGGGTCCATGCATAGCATTCAGGAGGCGTATAAATTTGGATGGGAAAAGAATTCCGTCTTTATGTCTACTAACCTCGAACTAAGCAGCCTCTAGCGTTTCCTTCAATAGAGAGTATAGGCAACAACTCAGAGGCAGAATGAGTGGCACCTGTAGCTTTGTCACCAGAAGAAATCACAAATGTGTTCCTTTTATTTAAGAATGTGGCAGATCCCACCATGGTCATCCCCCCTCAACATACTTCAAAATCATGGTAGTTGTTAGGCCTGTTCTTGTTATTTAATGATATAATAAAGTTGCTCATATACTATATCACACATTTGTTTCCTAGTTTAATAACTTTGTTTTAATATAGTTGCTTTTGTAATTCTATGCATTTTATTTCATTCATTTAAAAAAAGCATTCATAGATGGAACCCGCAGGCTTCCCGAGATTGCCAAAGGCTCTATGTCACAGAAAACAGGAAGTGAGAACCAGACTGAGGTTAGGCTGATTCTGAATGAAGACAGAAGGGGAAATTGTAACTGTTGTTATTGCTTCTCCTTGCATGGCTGGCAAAGAGCTTTAATCCACTTGCAGTTGTTTGAAAACTGACTTGAAAGACTTATTGCTCAATCACTGTGCATAATCTCATCTTTTCCTGATGATTCAGAAGACATTTCAGGATGTTGCAATGTCTTTTTTTTTTTTAATTTTATTTATTTATTTTTGGCTGTGTTGCGTCTTCGTTGCTGAGCGCGGGCTTTCTCTAGTTGCGTCGAGTAGGGGCTGCTCTTCGTCCCAGTATGTGGACTTCTCACTGTGGTGGCTTCTCTTGTGGAGCACGGGCTCTAGGTGCGCAGGCTTCAGTAGTTGCAGCACGTGGGCTCAGTAGTTGTGGCTCGTGGGCTCTAGAGCACAGGCTCAGTAGTTGTGGTGCACGGGCTTAGTTGCTCCGCGGCATGTAGGATCTTCCTGGACCAGGGCTTGAACCCATGTCCCCTGCATTGGCAGGTGGATTCTTAACCACTGTGCCACCAGAGCAACCCCTGTTGCAGTGTCTTGAGGGTCAGGTTTGGAGCATAAAATACCACACTCCCTCGGAGCAGTGCGGAAGCAGTAAGTGTTTAGAAATGTATTTATAGGGTGTACTTTTCCTAGGGTCACAGGCTCGGTTCAGAGCTGCCTCACTGTGTCCTTACCTTTGTGTTCTCAGCTGATGATGGTGTCCCTCTGACTCTTAGCCCACCGCCTCTCCTGTGGTTACAGTGTCACATGTACTCTTTGTTGTAAATACAGGTTTGGGAATATATACTACTTCTTCGTGGTTATTTAACATTACTTCTAGTTTAGTATTTAAATTAGAAGATGCAACTTTGGCCAAAGGTGACATGCTTTATTTGACCCACAGATGCTGGTAAATGTTTGACAATCAGCTTAAAAAACAAACAACCCTATTTGTAGCATTTGCCTGTTTCTGTGATGTAAATATTCCCCAAATGGCTAATTTCAAGCTATGAACATGAAGTCACTGAAGGCAAGAGTAGAGGAAATATCCTCTTGTGAGCCTATAGCAGCCAGCTCCAGGACATGACTGTGGGCTGCAGGGTGTTGGAGAAAATTCAAATCAGCTGTCAACTTTTAAAAATGAGATTTCCAGTCAAAGTCTAGATTTCTGATTTCTCTTGGAAAATGGGAAACCTGGCTATGCTGGGCCCACATTCCTGCATGCCAACCACTGGGTGAAGAAGAGCTATGGGTGCTCCCTTTGGGGAGCCCACTGGTTCCCTGGTCCCACCCCATCTAGGTTGAGTGTTACCTGCCATTCATCAGTGTGTTTGACTTCCTTCCTGTCGCCTGGCTTAAGCACTGTGGTTCTTCCTACCTCTTTGAGATATAAGAACCAAGTGATCTCGTCACCTGGCTCTTTATCAAAAAATCAAGAAGGAGTTGCAGAGTTGTGTCCTGTATGAAAATACTTTTTAGAAATTGCTTCCAGTTTGATCATGGGACAATCAATTTTCCCCTGATGGGATGCATGGAGATTTTATTCCACTCTTGTTGGTTTCTCTCTGATCATCCCAGATCAGTAGGCAAAAGAGCTTTTCTTCTTAAGCTGTGTAATAAATGAGGTTGAACTAGAAAAGCATGAACTTTATGACAGGCTAAAGGTTTTCCTATGGGAAATTAAGACCCACTAACTGGAAATGACGAAAAGTAACAAGTTCAAAGGAAACTCAGTGGAGTAATTAAAAATGTATCAAGCCCTGTACAGTAGGCAATAGACACAGCACAGTGAAAGGAAAAGAGCATCTCTGAGTTCTCCTTGGATACCGGCCATGTTGATTTTGGATAATGCCCAAGTGTCTGGGGGAAGGATCATTCTTAAACCTGGGACGCCAACCCCGCCAGAGTGATTGTACTGTAAATACCTCATTATTTATGGGTATTAAGGGACCCAGAAAAGGTAATAGACACTTTAATACCGTGTTCTTGGGTGAGGTGGAGTGCTTCTGCAGATGATTTAGGAATTTGAGGTTTAGAAAAGGGCTAAGGGAGAGTCTTGGAGTTTCCAATGCTGAGGGATGAGGGAAAGTCAGTCAGAAAAGCAGTGATGTTAGGAATTGCATTATATATGTACTTACTTAAACATTGGCAAGAGTGTTATTTAAGAATAAAGTCAATTTCATTGTGGGAAAGGGAGCTCCATTTTTTTAATTCAAACAGAAAGTCACAAAAATTATAATCATCCTCAACATTTCACTCAGTCCCATGTAATTAATTTTTTTTTATCTTGATCTTTTGTTAGCACTTTTATGAATTCATCAGTTTTCCATTAGAGTTCTGAAAATGCTTATTCATTCACTTCAGCAGTATAGTCAGTTATCAGAAACCTGTACTTGTCAGAGTCTTTTCCATGAATTCCTTGAAGATGAAACGCTTTTATAGGAACATTTTTGCAAAAGCGTCAGAGTACACCCAGAACTGTCTGTAAATGACAAAACACTTAAAAATGACCACGGTTAAAGACTTGATGAAAGTTCATAATAATGCAATTGACAAGAAAATTTAGTTTTTTCTGAGATATACATTTTTTTTTTTTTTTGCGGTACGCGGGCCTCTCACTGTCGTGGCCTCTCCCGTTGCGGAGCACAGGCTCCGCACGCGCAGGCTCAGCGGCCATGGCTCACGGGACCAGCCGCTCTGCGGCATGTGGGATCTTCCCGGACCGGGGCACGAACCCGTGTCCCCTGCATTGGCAGGCGGACTCTCAACCACTGCGCCACCAGGGAAGTCCTGAGATATACATTTTAAAGTAATAACTAGAATTATGACTTATAACATTATACCAGAACTTGTAAGATTTTTAGAAATTTCATGTAATGTCTGAAACATTTATATTAACATATTTCCATACAAATAACCCAAAGAAAGTTTAGTATTAGTTGTTTTCTTTGTTTTTTTATACTGCAGGCTCTTATTAGTCATCAATTTTATACACATCAGTGTATATATGTCAATCCCAATTGCCCAATTCAGCACACCACCATCCCCACCCCACCGTGGATTTCCCCCCTTGGTGTCCATACATTTGTTCTCTACAACTGTGTCTCAACTTCTACCCTGCAAACCAGTTCATCTGTACCATTTTTCTAGGTCCCACATACATGCGTTAATATACGATATTTGTTTTTCTCTTTCTGACTTACTTCACTCTGTATGACAGTCTCTAGATCCATCCATGTCTCAACAAATGACTCAGTTTCATTCCTTTTTATGGCTGAGTAATATTCCATTGTATATATGTACCACAACTTCTTTATCCATTCGTCTGTCGATGGACATTTAGGTTGCTTCCATGACCTGGCTATTGTAAATAGTGCTGCAATGAACATTGAGGTGCATGTGTCTTTTTGAATTATGGTTTTCTCTGGGTATATGCCCAGTAATGTGATTGCTGGATCATATGGTAATTCTATTATTAGTTTTTTAAGGAACCTGCATACTGTTCTCCAAAGTGGCTGTATCAATTTACATTCCCACCAACAGTGCAAGAGGGTTCCCTTTTCTCCACACCCTCTCCAGCATTTGTTGTTTGTAGATTTTCTGATGATGCCCATTCTAACTGGTGTGAAGTGATACCTCATTGTAGTTTTGATTCGCATTTCTCTAATAATTAGTGATGTTGAACAGCTTTTCATGTGCTTCTTGGCCATCTGTATGTCTTCTCTGGAGAAATGTCTATTTAGATCTTCTGCCCATTTTTGGATTGGGTTGTTTTTTTCTTTAATATTGATCTGCATGAGCTGTTTATATATTTTGGAGATTAATCCTTTGATTCATTTGTGAATATTTTCTCCCATTCTGAGGGTTGTCTTTTCGTCTTGTTTATGTTTTCCTTTGCTGTGCAAAAGCTTTGAAGTTTCATTAGGTCCCATTTGTTTATTTTTGGTTTTATTTCCACTACTCTAGGAGGAGGATCAAAAAAGATCTTGCTGTGATTTATGTCAAAGAGTGTTCTTCCTATGTTTTCCTCTAAGAGTTTTATACTGTCCGGTCTTACATTTAGGTCTCAAATCCATTTTGAGTTTATTTTTGTGTATGGTGTTAGGGAGTGTTCTAATTTCATTCTTTTATATGTAGCTCTCCAGTTTTCCCAGCACCAGTTATTGAAGAGATTGTCTTTTCTCCACTGTATATCTTTGCCTCCTTTGTCATAGATTAGTTGACCATAGGTGCGTGGGTTTATCTGTGGGCTTTCTATCTTGTTCCATTGATCTGTATTTCTGTTTTTGTGCCAGTACCATATTGTCTTGATTACTGTAGCTTTGTAGTATAGTCTGAAGTCAGGGAGTCTGATTCCTCCAGCTCCATTTTTTTCCCTCAAGACTGCTTTGGCTGTTCGGGGTCTTTTGTGTCTCCATGCAGATTTTGAGATGATTTGTTCTAGTTCCATAAAAAATGCCATTGGTAATTTGATAGGGATTGCATTGAATCTGTAGATTGCTTTGGGTAGTATAGTCATTTTCACAATATTGATTCTTCCAATCCAAGAACATGGTATATCTCTCCATCTGTTGGTGTCATCTTTAATTTCTTTCATCAGTGTCTTATAGTTTTCTGCCTACAGGTCTTTTGTTTCCCTAGGTAGGTTTATTCCTAGGTATTTTATTCTTTTTGTTGCAATGGTAAATGGGAGTGTTTCCATAATTTCTCTTACAGATTTTTCATCATTAGTGTATAGGAATGCAAGAGATTTCTGGGCATTAATTTTGTATCCTGCAACTTTACCAAATTCATTGATTAGCTCTAGTAGTTTTCTGGTGGCATTTTTAGGATTCTCTATGTATAGTATCATGTCATCTGCAAACAGTGACAGTTTTACTTCTTCTTCTCCAATTTGTATTCCTTTCATTTTTTTTTCTTCTCTGATTGCCGTGGCTAGGACTTCCAAAACTATGTTGAATAATAGTGGTGAGAGTGGACATCCTTGTCTTGTTCCTGATCTTAGAGGAAATGCTTTCAGTTTTTCACCATTGAGAATGATGTTTGCTGTGGGTTTGTCAAATATGGCCTTTATTATGTTGAGGTAGTTTTCCTATATGCCCACTTTCTGGAGAGTTTTTATCATAAATGGGTGTTGAATTTTGTCAAAAGCGTTTTCTGCATCTATTGAGATGATCATATGGTTTTTATTCTTCAGTTTGTTAATATGGTGTATCACATTGATTGATTTGCATATACTGAAGAATCCTTGCATCCCTGGGATAAATCCCACTTGATCATGGTGTATGATCCTTTTAATGTGCTGTTGGATTCTGTTTGCTAGTATTTTGTTGAGGATTTTTGCATCTATATTAATCAGTGATATTGGTCTGTAATTTTCTTTTTTTGTAGTATCTTTGTCTGGTTTTGTTATCAGGGTGATGGTGGCCTCATAGAAAGAGTTTGGGAGTGTTCCTTCTTCCGCAATTTTATGGAAGAGTTTGAGAAGGATGGATGTTAGCTGTTCTCTAAAAGTTTGATAGAATTCACCTGTGAAGCCATCTGGTCCTGGACTTTTGTTTGTTGGAAGATTTTTAATCACAGTTTCAATTTCATTACTTGTGATTGGTCTGTTCATATTTTCTGTTTCTTCCTGGTTCAGTCTTGGAAGGTTATACCTTTCTAAGAATTTGTCCATTTCTTCCAGATTGTCCATTTTATTGGCATAGAGTTGCTTGTAGTAGTCTCTTAGGATGCTTTGTATTTCTGCGGTGTCTGTTTTAACTTCTCCTTTTTCATTTCTAATTTTATTGATTTGAATCCTCTCCCTCTTTTTCTTGATGAGTCTGGCTAATGGTTTATCAATTTTGTTTATCTTCTCAAAGAATCAGCTTTTAGTTTTATTGATCTTTGCTATTGTTTTCTTTGTTTCTATTTCATTTCTTTCTGCTCTGATCTTTATGATTTCTTTCCTTCTGCTAACTCTGGGTTTTGTTTGTTCTTCTTTCTCTAGTTCCTTTAGGTGTAAGGTTAGATTGTTTACTTGAGATTTTTCTTGTTTCTTGAGGTAGGCTTGTATAGCTATATACTTCCCTCTTAGAACTGCTTTTGCTGCATCCCACAGGTTTTGGATCGTCGTGTTTTCATTGTCATTTGTCTCTAGGTATTTTTTTATTTCCTCTTTGATTTCTTCAGTGATCTCTTGCTTATTTAGTAACGTATTGTTTAGCCTCCATGTGTTTTTGTTTTTTACGTTTTTTTCCCTGTAATTCATTTCTAATCTCACAGCGTTGTGGTCAGAAAAGATGCTTGATATGATTTCAGTTTTCTTAAATTTACCATGGCTTGATTTGTGACCCAAGATGTGATCTATCCTGGAGAATGTTCTGTGCGAACTTGAGAAGAGAGTGTAATCTGCTGTTTTTGGATGGAATATCCTATAAATATCAATTAAATCCATCTGGTCTATTGTGTCATTTAAAGCGTCTGTTTCCTTATTTATTTTCATTTTGGATGATCTGTCCATTGGTGTAAGTGAGGTGTTAAAGTGCCCCACTATTATTGTGTTACTGTTGATTTCCTCTTTTATAGCTGTTAGCAGTTGCCTTATGTATTGAGGTGCTCCTATGTTGGGTGCATATATATTTATAATTGTTATATCTTCTTCTTGGATTGATCCCTTGATCATTATGTAGTGTCCTTCCTTGTCTCTTGTAACATTCTTTATTTTAAAGTCTATTTTATCTGATATGAGTATCGCTACTCCAGCTTTCTTTTGATTTCCATTTGCATGGAATATCTTTTTCCATCCTCTCACTTTCAGTCTGTATGTGTCCCTGGGTCTGAAGTGGGTCTCTTGTAGACAGCATATATATGGATCTTGTTTTTGTATCCATTCAGCAAGCCTGTGTCTTTTGGTTGGAGCATTTAATCCATTCACATTTAAGGTAATTATCAATATGTATCTTCCTATTATCATTTTCTTAATTGTTTTGTGTTTGTTTTTGTAGGTTCTTTTTTTCTCTTGTGTTTCCCACTTAGAGAAGTTCCTTTAGCATTTGTTGTAGAACTGTTTTGGTGGTGCTGAATTCTCTTAGCCTTTGCTTCTCTGTAAAGCTTTTGATCTCTCCATCGAATCTGAATGAGATCCTTGCAGGGTAGAGTAATCTTGGTTGTAGGTTCTTCCCTTTCATCACTTTAAGTATATCATGCTGCTCCCTTCTGGCTTGTAGAGTTTCTGCTGAGAAATCAGCTGTTAACCTTATGGGAGTTCCCTTGTATGTTATTTTTCATTTTTCCCTTGCTGCTTTCAATAATTTTTCTTTGTCTTTAATTTTTGTCAATTTGATTACTGTGTGTCTCAGCGTGTTTCTCCTTGGGTTTATCCTGTGTGGGGCTTGATGCACTTCCTGGACTTGGGTGGCTATTTCCTTTCCCATGTTAGGGAAGTTTTCGACTATAATCTCTTCAAATATTTTCTCTGGTCCTTTCTCTCTCTCTTCTCCTTCTGGGACCCCTATAATGCGAATGTTCTTGCGTTTAATGTTGTCCCAGAGGTCTCTTAGGCTGTCCTCATTTCTTTTCATTCTTTTTTCTTTATTCTGTTCTGCAGCAGTGAATTCCACCATTCTGTCTTCCAGGTCACTTATCCGTTCTTCTGCCTCAGTTATTCTGCTATTGATTACTTCTAGTGTAGTTTTCATTTCAGTTATTATATCGTTCATCTCTGTTTGTTCTTTCTTCTAGGTCTTTGTTAAACATTTCTTGCATCTCCTCGATCTTTGCCTCCATTCTTTTTCCAAGGTCCTGGATCATCTTCACATCATTATTCTGAATTCTTTTTCTGGAAGGTTGCCTATCTCCACTTCATTTAGTTGTTTTCCTGGGGTTTTATCTTGTTCCTTCATATGGTACATAGTTCTTTGCCTTTTCATCTTGTCTATCTTTCTGTGAATGTGGTTTTTGTTCCGCAGGCTGCAGGATTGTAGTTCTTCTTGCTTCTGCTGTCTGCCCTCTGGTGGATGAGGCTGTGTAAGAGGCTTGATGGGAGGGAGTGGTGGTGGGTAGAGCTGACTGTTGCTCTGGTGGGCAGAGCTCAGTAAAACTTTAATCCACTTGACTGTTGTTGGGTGGGGCTGGGTTCCCTCCCTTTTGGTTGTTTGGCCTGAGGCAACCCAACACTGGAGACTACCTGGGCTCTTTGGTGGGGCTAATGACAGACTCTGGGAGGGCTCACACCAAGGAGTACTTCCCAGAACTTCTGCTGTCAGCGTCCTAGTCCCCACGGTGAGCCACAGCACCCCCCCAGCCTCTGCAGGAGACCCTCCAACACTAGCAGGTGGGTCTGGTTCAGTCTCCCCTGGGGTCACTGCTCCTTCCCCTGGGTCCCGATGCACACACTACTTTGCGTGTGCCCTCCAAGAATGGAGTCTGTGTTTCCCCCAGTCCTGTCGAAGTCCTGCAATCAATTCCCACTAGACTTCAAAGTCTGATTCTCTAGGAATTCCTCCTCCCGTTGCTGGACCCCCAGGTTGGGAAGCCTGACGTGGGGCTCAGAACCTTCACTCCAATGGGTGGACTTCTATGGTATAAGTGTTCTCCAGTCTATGAGTCACCCACCCAGCAGTTATGGGATTTGATTTTACTGTGATTGCGCCCCTCCTACCGTCTCATTGCGGCTTCTCCTTTGTCTTTGGATGTGGGGTATGTTTTTTGGTGAGTTCCAGTGTCTTCCTGTCAATGATTGTCCAGCAGCTAGTTGTGATTCTGGTGTTCTCGCAAGAGGGAGTGAGAGCACGTCCTTCTGCTCCGCCATCTCGGTTCCTCTCGGAGCTCCATTTTTAAAGACACTTCTTTTTGAACCTTAACCCAGTGAGACGTTTTTCATGACTCCTTTGTAAAAACCCTCTACATTCTCATGATCTCATGTTTGTTTGAGAGGCGATAGGACCCAGTGCTAAGTCATCCTTCCCTTCAGATTCTTCTTTACAACAATTTGTGTAAAATGAAGAGAGGAAAGGGTTTTTAACTGATGGACTGAGTTTATTAAACACAGATGCAGTAAAGCCACAGTTAAAAACAAAGAAAAATACTGAGGTTTGCAGGCAGAAGGTAAGGAAACATGGAAGATAGACGTCAGAGAGAGCATTTTGAGGTAGAAGGAAAACCCACCAGTGAGGAAAGAAGATGGGTAGGATGTAAGATACAGAAAACAAGCTTTTCAGACATCAGCATCTTCATTTCTTTGTCTTTAGAGAAGCATCATGATGCTGTGAAAGGGCAGGGAGACCAAACAGCCACCACTGGTACCCATTTTGCACCAGATGCTAAATATCCTCTGGGCACTGGGCAGACACTCCCAGTAGGTGCCCAGATTATAATAATTAAATTGTTGAGCCCTTCAGTGTGCCAGGCACTGTACTAAGTGATGATTTGTGTAATAATCATCCTGTTTGATCCTCAGAACAACACTCTGAGGTAGGTGATGATGTCGCCATTTCAGAGATGAGCAAACTGAGCCTTAGGAAACTTGCTTCTCATCCCACAGCTGGCAGAAGGAGGAGCAGGTCCATCTGGCTTCAAAGCCCACACTTTTTCCAGACTGCTGTGTCACCTTCACCAGCATCAGATTGTATTGTGAACTAATTAATTAGTTGAGCATAATGCTCCCCAGAAACATGATGTAGAATTGCCACTGTTCTCCTAGCACTGGCGAAAAAAATTAATTCAAAATATCGGTGAAGATGGAGTCAGCTCCACTTCCACCTGATTTTATTCTTCCTTGATAGTATTTTTTTTTAAATAAAAGCTATTACCATTGCCCTGATTACTCTTTGCCACCTCTGCATTTTCAACAAATCCAGAGTGAGTCAGGGAGAATGGTGGATGCTTCTGATGCTGTATTCCAAGGAATCCTAATCCTGCCAGTGTGCGCAGCCTCAATTAGACGTGGTGTGAATATTGCTAAAGGGCTAAAGAACCCAAGGAGAGCAGACAGTACTGGGCTTGTCTGAGGATCCTCTCTCCCAGTCACTTGCAGAGAACATGATGAGCTGTCTCAGTTCTCTAGGGTGAGTCCCTTGCAGAAGACACGAAGTTCTCCTTGACCATGCGTGGGTGGAGACTTAAATCAAATCTTCATTCATGGAACTCTGGAATACAGTCCTCAATCTTTCTCGATAACTTAAATGGTCTTATTCTGTAGCTGAATTAGTGCCTGGCATTTGGAAATGCTGATTTATCACATAATTGGCTTGGCTGTATTGGGATTTGTTTAATGGGGTTTGGTGGGTGCCTCTTCCTTCCTCCCTCCCTCCCTCCCTCCCTCTTTCCCTCTTTCCCTCCCTTCTTTCCTTTTCCTTTCTTTTCTTTTCTTTCTATTTATTTTGGCTGCATTGGGTCTTCGTTGCCATGTGCGGGCTTTCTTTAGTTGCAGCAAGCGGGGGCTACTCTTTGTTGTGTTGCAGTCGCTTCTATTGTCGCAGAGCACGGGCTCTAGGCGCACGGGCTTCAGTAGTAATGGCGCACAGGCTCAGTAGTTGTGGCTCATGGGCTCTAAGTGCAGGGTCAGTAGTTGTGGCACACGGACTTAGTTGCTCCGTGGCATGTGGGATCTTCCCGGACCAGGGATCGAACCCATGTCCGCTGCATTGGCAGGCAGATTCTTAACCACTGCGCCACCAGGGAAGTCCCTGGTGGGTGCCACTTTCCCGCTCTGGCTCCTTTGTCTCATTACATCATATCTCATCGCTTCTGCTTCAGCATTCACTCCATGGGGAAGGGTGGGGAGTCTCCCAGTACCTTTAGGTCTTGCTGTCCACATGGAACCGTGAATCCCCTGTCTATCTCATTTACTTCTGTGTGTCTGCAGCTAGCACACAATGCCTGGCACACCACAGGCCCTCAGTAAATGTTTGTTGAGTGGATGAATAAATGGAACTACTTTCCGTGCGTTTTGACTGTGATGTCCTTGTGCCCTTCCTTTGTCGCCACTGGATGAGAACCCGGCATTCATATGATCTCCCAAAATGACTGTTTCTTCTGATAGCCAGAGAAGACAGTGATCCAGCGCAAAGCCCCGAACCGGGGCTGCTCAAATGAATTATCAGAGGTGAGACAAGTGTGAAGTGACTTATCTTAATGTTTAATAAAGCAAAACAGGGCTTCCCTGGTGGCGCAGTGGTTGAGAGTCCGCCTGCCGATGCAGGGGACACGGGTTCGTGTCCCGGTCCGGAAAGATCCCACATGCTGCGGAGTGGCTGGGCCCGTGAGCCATGGCCGCTGAGCCTGCGCGTCCGAAGCCTGTGCTCCGCAATGGGAGAGGCCACAACGGTGAGAGGCCCGCGTACCGCAAAAAAAAAAAAAAAAAAAGTTAACACGATAAAAAAAATAACTGATTCTGTGAGAGGAAATACCAGAGTGTGGAGTTCTTGCTTTACTTGCTTCCTTTTCCTCTGTCTTAATGAGATCGAGTCCTATCCCTGGTCACCTAGAAGGAGGACTAGTCCCCATTGCACGTGCAGCACAGCATCATCAGGTTTATTGGGCACCTACGGGATGATGTGCTACATTATCAAGGATTTTTCTCTAGAATTAAAGTTTTCTCTAGAAATGCATTTGTCCTAAACTTGTTTCTAAGTTAATCATTTTGTTAGAAACATTTTAATGAATTAAATGTTTGTGTACTGATATTTATCATGTATCAAGATTTATTATAGTATTGGGTTGGCCCAAAAGTTCGTTTGGGTTTTCCTGTAACATCTTATGGAAAACCCGAACTTTTTAGCCAACCCAGTATCATAGTGAGAATTTAGCTTTCTAAGCCTAGAATTCACAAAGGATAAGACTGAGAGGATTTGGGTGAAAACACAAAACTTCTGTGTACTTAACACCTAAAACAAAAGATAAAACAATCAACTACAAAAAGTGTTTCTAGCTAATGAAAAGAGTTAATGTCTGTTATATATACAATAAAGAAAACATGAATACCCGCACCCCGGGAACAACCTAATATTCCATCAGTAGGGAAATGATTAAGCACATTATAGTAACAGTAGTAACTGCTACCATTTATTGAGTACCTACTATGCACCTCACATGGTTGTCTCATTCCACCCTCACAAATTCATCCATAACTGGAATGCAGTGAAGCTATAAGAAGTATATTTTTTACACAGAACATGATCATAATATATAAAATAGAAAATATGTCATAAAACAATATCCTATTTATATAAAGAAAAAATATATACATAACCTGATAACATAAAGAGAGAAAGATAGAAACCCAACAGTGTGATATAAATCACAGAAGAGTGGGTGACGTGATTCTAGGATATAATTTGTTTTAATGCTTATCTTTATTTTCCAATTTCTACAATGAAGAAGTTACTTTAAAATTTTATGGACATTGCAAACTCAACCCCTGTTTTTTTTAAGAAATGGATTACATGTGATCCTACCTCCTCAAGAAGTATATATTGAACATAATTTAAGCTACTTTGGATGTTTGAAGCTTATCATCATGGGCAAGAATATCACCGTGTTTCTGAGCTAGGAAGGAATTCTACCAATGCCATCAAGGAACCACTGTGGTTAGCATTATTTGTCTTTACATTAACCTGTGACCGCTAGAACCTTCCTTTGCTCAGATGTCCCTTTGTCCTGGGATCAAGTGGCTCTTCCTAATAGGAGTGCACATCAAAATCTCCTAGGAAACTTTTTTTTTTTTTACATCTTTATTGGAGTATAATTGCTTTACAATGATGTGTTAGTTTCTGCTTTACAACAAAATGAATCAGTTATACGTATACATATGTTCCCATATCTCTTCCCTCTTGCGTCTCCCTCCCTCCCTATCCCACCCCTCCAGGCAATCACAAAGCACCGAGCTGATCTCCCTGTGCTATGCGGCTGCTTCCCAGTAGCTATCTGTTTTACGTTTGGTAGTGTATATATGTCCATGCCTCTCTCTCGCTTTGTCACAGCTTACCCTTCCCCCTCCCCATATCCTCAAGTCCATTCTCTAGTAGGTCTGTGTCTTTATTCCTGTCTTACCCCTAGGTTCTTCATGACATTTTTTTTTCTTAAATTCCATACATATGTGTTAGCATACGGTATTTGTCTCTTTCTGACTTACTTCACTCTGTATGACAGACTCTGGGTCTATCCACCTCATTACAAATAGCTCAATTTCGTTTCTTTTTATGGCTGAGTAATATTCCATTGTATATATGTACCACATCTTCTTTATCCATTCATCTGATGATGGACACTTAAGTTGTTTCCATCTCCGGGCTATTGTAAATAGAGCTGCAATGAACATTTTGGTACATGACTCTTCTTGAATTACGGTTTTCTCTGGGTATATGCCCAGTAGTGGGATTGCTGGGTCTTATGGTAGTTCTATGTGTAGTTTTTTAAGTAACCTCCATACTGTTCTCCACAGTGGCTGTATCAATTTACATTCCCACCAACAGTGCAAGAGGGTTCCCTTTTCTCCACACCCTCTCCAGCATTTATTGTTTGTACATTTTTTGATGATGGCCATTCTGACTGGTGTGAGATGATATCTCATTGTAGTTTTGATTTGCATTTCTCTAATGATTAGTGATGTTGAGCATTCTTTCATGTGTTTGTTGGCAATCTGTACATCTTCTTTGGAGAAATGTCTATTTAGGTCTTCTGCCCATTTTGGGATTGGGCTGTTTGTTTTTTTATTAAGCTGCATGAGCTGCTTATAAATTTTGGAGATTAATCCTTTGTCAGTTGCTTCATTTGCAAATATTTTCTCCCATGCTGAAGGTTGTCTTTTGGTCTTGTTTATGGTTTCCTTTGCTGTGCAAAAGCTTTGAAGTTTCATTAGGTCCCATTTGTTTATTTTTGGTTTTATTTCCATTTCTCTAGGAGGTGGGTAAAAAGGATCTTGCTGTGATTTATGTCATAGAGTGTTCTGCCTATGTTTTCCTCTAAGAGTTTGATAGTTTCTGGCCTTACAGTTAGGGCTTTAATCCATTTTGAGTTTATTTTTGTGTATGGTGTTAGGGAGTGATGTAATCTCATACTTTTACATGTACCTGTCCAGTTTTCCCAGCACCACTTATTGAAGACACTGTCCTTTCTCCACTGTAAAAAATGTGTAACTGCCTTGACTGCTTGACTGGAGTTTTTTATTCAGTGGGTCTGAGGTAGGGCCTTGGAAGCTCCATATAAAACAAACTCCAGAGCTTCCTTTTTATCTTCTTTGAGAGCCAGTGTTATAGTCAACATGTCTTCTGCTGCTGCTATCAGCTGCCTTAACTTTTCTCAGGTTATTTGTGTGAGGACCCAAGAAAGGCTTCTTCCTGCTGCCAACACATTAGAGCAGTCATTCTCAAACTTGTTCAGATGATGAGATACCTCATCGTCTTAGTCGTCCTTGCAGACTACAGTGAAACATTGTGACATTTAATTCTCTTATAAAAACTACAGACAGTTTTGTTAGCAGTAAGTATGACCATGTTTTCTGTACTGCCTCATTTTCTTACAAGTATTAGAACTCACTTGGATTAGCTCAAGGCAAAATGCAGAATGTGTTATAAGGATAGAGGGGTAGTTTCTGGACCTGTGGGGCAGGAAGCACAGCCAGCCCTCCCAAGAGCCCTAAACTATGAGGTAGAAAACCAGCAGGAAACGGCATTTTCTCAATCTCTTGTTTTTGACTTCTGCTTCCTGCCTCTCCCCACTCTTGGAGGCTGATGGCCACCCCTCAGCCCCTGAGTTTTTATCTCCTGAGTTGAAACAACCAGCAATGACTGCCTGCTGTTTCTTAGTCCCGCCTCTGCATTCCTTAGAGAATCTGATTGTCCATATGTACGTCAGGTGTTCATCCCTTGTCCAATCAGTTGAATCTTAGGGGGTTGGATCAGGCAGGATGAACATGACTGCAAAGGCAAAATCCCCAGGGAGGAAATAGGTGGAGGGAAACCCCAAACCTCCTTCATTTTATCTTATTTTACCTCTTAACATGAGCTCCCCTTCCTGTACACCTTGAGACATGGCCCAGTATAACCAGCCATGTTATCAACAGCCACAAATTGTGTTCCGCATCCTTGATGGGAGAATATTCAGAGTCCTGTGAGCTGCAGTGGAGAGAGGATCCTGGTTCCCAGGTGTGACCACCTACCAGCTGCCATTTGTGGACTAAGCAATCAGGTTACATCACCTACAACATAAATTCCCCTTTAGAAAAAGGAATGGGGTATAGGAATCACCATGGCATCATGTCCAGTTATCACCCATTGGTGTAGAGTGTATACAGCATCCCGAGGGCTGGAGAGAGAAAAGTGAACCCAGCTCCTTCAAACACAGGTATCAAAACCCACACACACTAACTTAAGCAAACAGAGAGAGTCCATCACAAGGATCCAGCTCACTCTCAAAATCTCAGGGCAGACCTGGGGGGATGACTCTCAGTCTCTCTCTGGGCCTCCTGTAGCTGCGTCACGTTTCTCTCTCTACTTCTGTCTCTCCCAGGCCCTAACCTGGGCACTCTTCATAGGCTCTAAAATATGAATTCAGAGGAACTAGAAATTCCTACTGCAGGGTTCTTTAAGTACCACTGGGGCTACATATAATTTTAGGTGGTACATGGAAAACACTATATTTTTAAATGGGTATTTAATTGACATTTATGTACTCCAATTTTTATGTATTTAAACAACGCGCACACGCACGCACGCGTGCGTGTGCGCGCACACACACACACACACACACACACAAAACCCTCTGTGATTCTTGCTCTCTCTGTTTAGGAGGAAGTTTAGTTAGCGTTTCCAAGTGCTGCAATTTATATAACAGTATTAGGTCCATGACCACTCAAGCTAAAGGTCGATACGGCCACATCATGGAGAGAGCTTCTGGAGACCCTAAGAGCCTCACCCAGATTTCCTTGGGAATGGAACTCGTCACATTAATGGGCTTCTCTTGTCATCAAGAAATACTAGGATCCTATTCCGAATCTTTAAAAAAATAATTTTGTATCCATCTTTGAAACTAAAGAATGAAAATCACCTATTATCTCACTAACCAGAGTTAGGGCTTCCACTTTTGTGTGTTACTTTCCAAACACTGTGTGTATGGTTTTCACAGAGTTGAGATGAAATATTTCTAAAATATGTTAACCCACTCTGTTGTATCAGTAGGTAGAGTTTTTGTTTGGGATTCTGCATGGCTTCCAATACTGTTATGAACTGTTATGAACAACTGCAATTACAGCCAGTATCAAAAATGGACCTCTCTCCACCCTTATTCAAGTCACTCCCTTGGTGACTTTGTAAACGTCCTCAATAATCTCTGATACACCTTGTTTCTTGTTAATGGCCTCCTTTTCCTGAAAGTTATGTATAGGGGAAATCCCAAGAAAAATATAATGTCCATTAGTTGAGTTTCAGGAAATTGATCATGGATTTATCTATATGAGTTATTAGATTGTTTCTGACTCAACAATTGGCTTTGAATGTCTCATCAAGTTTTCTGTTTGAGGCAAGTGGGGAAAAAGTGCTGATTGTTTAGGCGAGTTTTGAGGGCTCTAGATGAAAGGCATTGCTACCACAGAGCAAAGTGAAACCCTGTGTGATCAGAGCAGTAAGTCAACATCTGTGAGAACCTGACCATACAGCAGAAAAGTGGAAATTGGGGTGGGCATGATGTTCACAGAATTATTCAGAAGGGTTTGGAACATCTGCTTAAGGGAGAAAGTCCCAGAACCACATTCTTTCTCCTACCAAGCAAACATAATTTTTCCTTCCAGGGGAAGCGAGTAGTGCAAACAGTTTCCAAATGGCATGTATTTGGCTTTGACATACAGAATGGTTTCTTCCCGCCCACCCACCCCCAGCAAATTTCCTTCTCTGATAGATATATATACACCTGACTAATGATGCAACTCTTGAATTTTCTCGAGCTGCTGTTCTATTAGCACATTACCTAAGTCTTGGTTTTCTTCTGCCTTTCCCTCTGCAACTCAATATTAAAATTAATTTGCTTTTTCTATGTTAGGAAGTACCTAAGGGCTTAGATAAAGTTTCTTGGGCATTAATCCCACTTTGGTGTAAATAGTGTAGATAATCTACACCTGGATAAATAGGGACTGGCCACAGTCAAAAAAGAACAAAACTAAAAAGTGCTTGATTTAGGAACCCTGAGGCAAGGAAGTGTGAATTCACTTTACATTCTTAAAACTCCAGAATAGTTGCCATGGGTGCATTTCTGTGGCTTAATTTTTCGTCATTGGCTCATTCTCAAAGCTCAGTGATGTTTGACCCTCATCGAGTCTGAACTCGAAGTAGATACTGCGTAATGAAATTACACTTAATAAACCGCTTTCCGGGGAATTCCCTTGTGGTCCGATGGTTAGGACTCCGCGCTTTCACTGCCGAGGCTCCGGGTACAATCCCTGGTCGGGGAACTAGGGCACTGCAAGCCATGCAGCATGGCCAAAAAATTAAAAATAAGTAAATAAACGCTTTCTGGCTGGTACCTGTGACCTCCAGGACATAAGGCTTTTCTGTTTCCTGGCGAGAAAACTGCCTACCTCATAGAAGACAAGGCCTAATCAGCCCCAAGGTTATTAGGCAGGCATCTTAAGTGTGAAGCGGAGGATTGAACAAATGAAAACAATAATTTTATCCAATTAGTAGTGGTTATTTTTGTAGCTTTGATTTGTACACGTGAAACAGTGGAATGATTTTGAAAACTATTCTGAAGATCTGCTACTTATAAAGTTGTATTTGCATCTTAGGGTAGCTGTCTGACTCCTGCAGATGCCCTACATGCTTACAACTAAGTGGGCTGCAGCTTACCTGTGGATTTACCCCTTGCAAGATGCTCCACTCCTCTGTATCTTCGTTTCTCCATCAGTAACAGGGGGTGATGATAATCACAGCTCACGGAGTTGTGCTGAGGAATGAAGGAATGACATGGGCATGGCGTTTAGAACCATGCTTTTTCACTGACATCACTCTCAGTACCAAATGGGCAGGGGACTCTTTCTGAAATCTTCATCATAAGTCCCAGCCTGTCTCTACTCTGATAGCTTGTCCTGGATCAGTGATCCCAGTGAGGGCGTCTTGTCCTTTGCATGGCAAAACTAGTACTGAGACAAGGGAGCGGGGTCTCATCTTCAGGAATGGCCCATCGGAGTGAACTCCTCTGCAACTATGGGGGTGCTCCATTAATTCTGGTTGAAGGTGGAGACGTACACCTGTGGTGTGGTACAGGTGACTGTAACCACCATCGCAGAGAAAGCTCATTGGACACCAGACTCAGCACATAGCTCTTGCACTTACTGGAATACATTCACCTGTGGATGAGAGAAAACAGGCTTCCAGGGGTTAAGTAAACATCCTGCACGTTCTCAAATGCCTTGTGACAAAGGCAGGACTCCTTCCTGGACGATGGGATTCCAGGAGTCATAATCAACCCTGGCTGCACACAGCCACTCTCAGACGCTGTCTTCTCTCCTGCCCCGTTCCTGGTTATCAGAATCAATTACATGAACAGTATCTTCTCTCCTGGGTCCCTCCCCCAACCCCTGTGAAATTCCTTCCCTTGTCTATATATAGCCCTTGGGAACTGGAGCCTTTCTTGGCGCTTCTAAATCAGTATGGTGTGTTTTCTCAGATGTTCACACTGAGTTTCCATCTCTCTGCTGGTTGCTGTTTTCTGGATATCTAGTCGAATTGGAAAGCTTTAATCTACCGTGTTAGAACATTAGAGTTGGAGGAATTTTGTGTTCGTTAACACTCTGGGAATTTTAATGGCAACTTGGGTGATTTTATCCAGGAGCTTTTCCCATGAAAAATAATGCAGGTATTTTTGGAGATTGAAAAATACACGGGAAGTTAGAGCACCCTCTCCACACCAAGGAGAAAAAGGTGTCTTTTTCCCTCCCTTGGGCCAGAGAGACCTGTAAGCGCATCGTGCCCCTCGGAAGACTTCTCTTTTCTTCTTCCGTTCTCCCTAGGCTAAATGAAGCATGGATCTTGTCCAGATGCTTGAGATCAGCCTCTCAGCTTCCTTGAAAGCTACCCCGTCTTTACCTCTGCACATTTCTGGCAGCCAGGAGTCAGCCCTTTTGTCCGCTTGTCATCCTCCATTCTTTCTCTGCTGATCTTTCGCCTTTCTTCTGACAACCCCCTTACTTTGCTCCTGTGCCCAGTTTTCCTTCACCATCAGTTTTCCGCTTCCTGTCAGAACCTCCTAGTCTCGCTCCTCCTCTAGGACGGGAGGAATGAGAGCTTTGCTCGACCCCCCGCACCTGCTCCTTTACATGCTGTTTGGCCCCCTCCCTGCCTTCTCTTTGGGTGTCAGGAACTGAGTCATTTTGGGGCCTTCTCTCTGGACCCTTTCCTCGCTGAAAGCAGTAACCTTACTTTCTATAGAGACTATCTCAAATCCATTCTTCTCCAGGCCTTTCTTTGATGAGTTTCTGAAAACACAGATTGTCAGAAGCCTGTTCTCTCTCTTGACACAGCAGAAGCAGCCCGCCGGCAACAAGTCACACTGCCCTCGTTGCAACATGTGTGCCCATGTTTGGGGACTCTGTGACTTGCTTGATACTTTTATCTTTTAAAAAATTTCTTTGAAGCTTTTGTGTGATCATCTGACGAATTCTGCCAGAATTGTCTCATGAGGGTGATATCCATTCTGTTTCTCTCCCAGGCAGTGTGTCCTCATGGGATGACCAGGTTAAGCCCAAAAGAAGATTCTGCGCTACTCAAGTTTGGCCAGGAAGGTGGGAGAGTCCCAGGGAATCCCTTCCTTTATGAGGCATTGCCATCTTAAACTTGGGGATTGACTACTTTCCAACTCCATCTTGCTATTAACGAATAGTAGGGTGGTGGGGTTGCGTTCAGCCGTACTCCTACGACCTTCAGTAATACTGTCCCTTACCCACGCGGGTCTCCTTTCTGGTCTTCCAGTCTTCCACGCTCCTTTCTGCTTCCGGCCCCTTTGGACTCGCCTTTCCTTCTCTCAGCTCTATATGAAACTGGGTCAGCGTCCTTCAGCCTCACCTGAGGACATGCCACCTTCTATTACCCGCTCTGGGAAGTAGCCCTCCCCTCATTTACCTCCTCTCTAGCCCTTACCTGAAATGATGGATGTTAGAGGCAAAGCTGTCACTTGATTTTCACACGCAGGATAAAGCAAGTGGCAGAACAACCAACATTTGAGCAACTCAAGTCCCTATACTTTTGTGGGGACACCCTGTGTCCCCACACAGGCACCACCCACCCTGTGGTCCTGGATCGTCGTCGCTGAGGGTGATAGTGTATTAATGGGCTTAATGGGCTTAGCATCTCAGGCATTAGGTCTTTAGGTACAAAATCCATTGCCTTCCTCCATTTAGGTACAAAATCCATTGCCTTCCAGAATCAAGGAAGTTATTGTTTTTTTCTTGTCAATTTTCTTGAAGTCCCTTGAATCTAATCGCAAACAGACAAGGACAGGCAGTAATTTGTGTCCCGAGAGAGCCAGGAACAAGAGCTCCATTTATTTTGTAATTTGTAATTTCTTTGTCTCCAAGGAAAAGACCCTGGGTAAAAAAAAATCATAATTGAGAGTCCAGCAAAGGTTTTGTGCTTCCTTGTGAAGCTGCATGATGTTACAAATTATTACCCAGGGCCTTGGTAAGAGCAGGAGCAGAGAAGGAGGTTTTCAGTGGAGACGAGATCTTCAGATGGCTGGGCAGGCTGAGTGGGTGGTGCTGGGGGGCAGAAAGCCAGTCCTGGTAGGGGCTGGATTCTTGGGTATCTGGTCCTACTGATGCAAGTTACCCCATGACCTTGGCCACTCTACCTCCCTGGGTTTCAATCCTTTATCTAAAAAATGCAGTTCAATCAGGGCATTTTTTCTTAGGTCTGTCATACCCAATAACTTCCTTTTTATGTCAAAAGTTTTCTTACGGTACTAAAATGAAATTTTAACAAATAAGATATTCCTTTACTATCCTGAAATGAGACTGTATAAATAAAATAAGCTGTCTGTACACATAATTTCAAAAAAGACAGTATATTGACTTAATTTTAACATGAAGAAGAAAACAAAGGAAACTATAGTAAAATAATATGTACATTAATAAATCCATTCTAGGGTCTGACTCTAATGAAATAGTCTGGTGCTACACCTACAGGTAGACTAACAGGTGTGCTGTACCACACACAACTGCACTACCTTCCGCAGTGGGATATCTGAGATCGTGTGTTAGAGTTCTCCAGGGAAACGAAACCAATGGGGGAGAGAGACAGAAATAAGAGGAGATTTATTATAGGAATCGCTCATGTGGTTATGAGACCAAGAAGTCCCACATTCTGCTGTCTGCAAGCTGGAGAACCAGGAAAGCTGGTGGTTTAACTCAGTCGGAGTCCAAAGACTTGAGATGGGGGGGCGGGGGGGGGCTGAGGGGTTAAGTCCCGATCTTGGTCCAAAGCCTGAGAACCAGGAGCCCTGATGTCCAAGGGCAGGAGACAATGGGTGTCGCAGCTCCAGCAGAGGGAACAGATTCTCCTTTGTCAGCCTTTTTGTTCTGTTCAGGCCCTCAACGGATTAGATGATGCCCACTGCTTTGGTGAGGGTGATCTTTACTCAGTCTACTGATTCAAGTGCTAATCTCTTCCAGACACATGTTCATAAACACACTGAAAAATACTGTTTTACCAGCTCTCTGGGCATCCCTTCACCTAGTCAAGTTGGCACATAAAATGAACCATCACTTATGGTGAACAACTCATAGTAATACTTAAAATCAATGTTGACTCTTCCCTCAATTTATACAGCGGTTGCATTCCTGGAAATTAAATTGTATGTAAAAATGGTTCCCCTCAAAAGGGTAAACAAGAATTAGGTTCTGGGCTTCCCTGGTGGCGCAGTGGTTGAGAGTCCGCCTGCCGATTCAGGGGACGCGGGTTCGTGCCCCGGTCCGGGAAGATCCCACATGCCGCGGAGCGGCTGGGCCCGTGAGCCATGGCCGCTGAGCCTGCGCGTCCGGAGCCTGTGCTCCGCAACGGGAGAGGCCTCTGAATATCCAGCGGGATGTCTGAATGTCTGCAGGAGGCAGGATGCTTCTTTAATGTGTTGACCGTCCTGTACATTGCAGGATATCAAGCATTTCTGTTCACAGCCAAACCACCTATTTCCTAAATGCTCTGCGGGGGCAGCACTGCCCTGTTGAGACTCTGTCTTCCGTGAACCCAGGATATGCTGCTAAAACTTGGATGTGCACACGTTACCTGGAGGATCTCATTTCGTACATATGATTCATCTGCTCTGGGTTGGGCCCAGGATACTGCATTCCCATCAGGCTTCCAGGTGCCACTGCTGCTGCTGGACTGGGGCCACACTTAGAGTAACAAGGACCTACGGGACTCACACGGCACCAAGCTTCTTGCACTAAGCTTCTGTAGATTCAGTACGTGGCTCTCCAAAGTGGGGTGTCTTTGAGAACCACTGCTATCAAATCTCCTGGGGTGCTTTAAAAAATGTACATCCCTGGGCTTCCCTGGTGGCATGGTGGTTGAGGGTCCGCCTGCCGATGTGGGGGACACGGGTTCGTGCCCCGGTCCGGGAGGATCCCACATGCCACGGAGCGGCTGGGCCCGTGAGCCATGGCCGCTGAGCCTGCGCGTCTGGAGCCTGTGCTCCGCAACGGGACAGGCCACAACAGTGAGAGGCCCGCGTACCGCAAAAAAAAAAAAAAAAAAAAAAAAATGTACGTTCCAGAGTCTCACCTGGACGTCTTGAATCAGGAATTCCCTGTTTCTGCATCTTAATAATTAATTCCCCGAGTGTGGCCTTAAAATCGCTAACGTTGAAAACCCCCAAGTACGTATCTTGACATCTCTGGATCGTGAGGATCTTTGTGGAAAAAGCCCTGCTTCTCCAACAAAATCTCAGATGTGGCGCAAATCAAAAAACTCCTAAAATATCATATGATATCACTTATATGCAGAAGGTAAAAAATGATACAGATGAACTTACTGACAGAAACAGACTCACAGGCTTAGAAAACAAACTTACGGTTACCAAAGGGGAAACATGGTCGGGGGGAATTAGTTAGGAGATTGGGATTAACATATACACACTACTATGTATAAAATGGATAATCAACAAGGACCTACTGTATAGCATAGGGAACTTTTCTCAATACTCTGTAATAACCTATATGGAAAAGGAATCTGAAAAAGAATAGATATATATGTAACTCAAATCACTTTGCTGTACACCTGAAACTAACACAACATTGTAAATCAACTATACTCCAATATGAAATAAAAATTTAAAAAAAACAAAACTGTTCTGGTTCATCAGATAGCAGTTGGAGAGTCAACCACTCCTCTGAAGTTCTAGAAATCTTCTATTTCTTGACTGGGTGGTGGTTACACAGATGCTCAAGGCTTTTGTGCACTTATTCACTTTTTTCTGAATGTATGCCACATTTCACATACCGGGAAGACCTCTCCTCGGTGGCTTTAATAGATGTGGTCGTTTAGCCCAGGGAAAGCAGGAGGGGAATTGGTATTTACTATTCAAGCCCAGTTATCCTTTATTTCCCAGCTGTGCTCTTTTTCTGTTGGTTTCACTTATTCTAAGCTACTGGTGGGAGAGGGCAGCGTGGGAGACACAGTGAAATACTTCCTTTTGTTGTCCTGAGACCAAGCAGAGAGCTGTTGACCTGCTCTATTGGAAAAGGCATCTGGGGGCATCTGGAGAAGGGGTCGAGTCTTCCTCTTTCTGGATATAGAACATCCCTCCTCTCCCTCGATGCAGCATCTCTGCCCTGCATGGCTCAGCCACGATAAAGCCACTTTCCCTCTGTACTGGCAGGTGGTTACCACGAGAGTGTTACAGCTAAACCTTCTAAGAACATGTTTACCTAAATAAGGCCTCTGATCTCCTCAGATGAATTACCCTCTCTGGTGATTTCCTGGTTGCACCCCGTTGGTGCAGCCCTTGGAGGTGGGTCGCTGTGTCATGTTACAGATGCTGCAATAGACTCCACTCCTCCTGTAGGGGTCTAAAGCGGGGAGGCCAAAAGTTCAGCAGCTTGGGGCTGGCCCACCCTGACCTTGTACCCTGGTTCCAAGAGCTAGGACTTCTCCCCTTTGGCCACGCCTCTGCCTCGGCCCATTTCTGGTGCCCGTGTCTCTGCCCCAAATCCTATTCTGCTTGTTCTGCTTCGCTCTTGTGCCTTGTCTTTTGTCGATCTTCTACGGCTGGCTGCACAGCCGGCTGCCATCCCATACAACTCCAAGAGTGCCATTTACACTGTGCCCCGTGGGCAAGGCAGCGCTGCTGGGGTACTGGCATCAAAAAATCAAAGCCCCCTGCCTTTTTTTTTTTTTTTAAATAAGGCAGGTCATTTGACTCATTTGACCCCATTTGTTCTTACTCTGCCGGACCATGCATGTGAAGTGAGCTCAAGCGTCCAGAAAAACTGGATGGACAACACAATAGATTACTTCTGGACAGTTGGGCATTCGTGGAATATCTGAGAAGAGCTGCTCAGTTCTTCCATGGCTTACCCAAAAGAGTACAAATTATCTGTTTTTATCCAAGTTATCAGTAAATGTTATTAGTAGAAATATCCAATGCACAATGAAACTGGCAACAGTTAACACTGAACATAACAAGATGTTACAAATGAGAAACTCATGATTGTAAACTTGTTGGTAAGTTTGAAAAGTACAAAACAATTGAAGTGGGAAAAAACAGGTATAATAGGAAACACCTACACAAAATAAAACCAGCAGAAGGAAACATGCATGCACATTGAAAATTGATTTTTTCCCCCTCAGTGGCATTTTTCACGGAAATAGAACAAACAATCCTAAAATCTATATGGAACTACAAAAGGCCCTGAATAGCCAAAGCAATCTTGAATATATATATATATATATATAAAATATATATATAATATAAAATTATATATAATATTATACAAATACTGAACCATTATGTTGTACACCTGGAAGTAATACAATGTATGTCAATTATACCTCAATTCAAAAAATAAAAATTGAGTTTTTTAATCAGAGGAATCAATCTTGGCACAATCTGGATATGCAGATTTTGACCCAGGAAATTGCTGTTGGTTGAAATGCGGTCATCAAAGCAAACTCAGATTGTCAGAAGCCATGATGGACAGCATTCATATAGACAAAAGTAATTGAAGAACCATGTATTTTTAGTAATATTTTAGCAGGGAAAAACTCCTGTTGAAAAAATTTTAAATCGGAACAACATGGTAATAGTTTAACCGCACAGAATGGAAAAATTGTTGAGGGATTAAAGTGGTTTATGATGGAATTCACTGAGGAAAGTATAGTTTCTCAATGAAATTTCTTCAGTGTTGGTAAAATTCAGATTAAAATCTACATATTCTTAAAGACAGAACAAAAAAAATGTTTTTAAGGGCAAAGCACCAAGTGGGTCAAATAGAGTCTTCAAAAATGGTGGGTGGGGACAAATGGGACATGATGACTAGATGACTAAATGCCATTTTAGATTGGATCCTGGGACAGAAAGAAAAAGGATGGTGGTGGAAAAATTGGTGAAATCCAAATGAAGTCTGGAGTTCACTGAATAGTAACGTACCAATGTTGGTTTTTTAGGTATGGCAAATGTATCATAGTAATATCAGATATTTATATTAGGAAAAACTAGGTGAAGAGCATACAGGAACTTTCTGTATTATCTCTGCAACTTTTCTGTAAGTCTAAAATTGCTCCCCAAATATGGTGGGCTCAAAATGGCCTGGACCAGAGGGAAAAACAACCCAAGCTTCCCACTGCAGCTCTCCTATGAGCCTCGCGGCTCACTTCCCGGTGGAGCCCTATGGTTGTGCTGCATTGATTTCTTTCTAGGGACTTGTACCTAATGCCACGCCTGCCCTCAGCACCCGTGAGCTCATGGCCAGCCTCTGGCCTCTCCCCACAATGCTTTCCTCCGGTTCCAGACAGCCTTCTACTGCTCATCCTGGAACCAGCTCCCTTGGGTCTCCTAGTGTGTAGACCTAGCGCTCCAACTTGGCCAAATATTGCAATCATCTGAGAAGTTTAACAATTTCTGGTGCCTGGTTGCCACACCCAAATATTCTGATTTAAGTGGTCTGGAGAATGGCCTGGGCCTCTGGATTTAAAAAACCTCCCCAGGGGCTTCCCTGGTGGCACAGTAGTTAAGAATCCACCTGCCAATGCAGGGGACATGGGTTTAAGCCCTGGTCGGGGAAGATCCCACATGCTGCGGAGCAACAAAGCCCATGTGCCACAACTAATGAGCCTGTGCTCTAGAGCCCGCGAGCCACAACTACTGAGCCAGCGTGACACAACTACTGAAGCCCGCGCACCTGAAGCCCACGAGGCTAGAGCCCATGCTCTGCAACAAGAGAAGCCACTGCAATGAGAAGCCCATACACCACAATGAAGAGTAGCCCCCGCTCGCGGCAACTGGAGAAAGCCCGTGTGCAGCAACAAAGACCCAATGCAGCCCAAAACAAATAAAAATATAAATAAATTTATTAAAAAAACAGAAAACCTCCCCAGGTGATTCTAATTGCAGCCAAGTTTGAGAACCCTTGGCATCACCTCACCAAATCCTATTAGTCCTTGAAAAGCCTAGTGAAGCCCTGACTTAATTACAGCAGCCCTTCCCTGTCCTCTGGACCATGGAGGTTACACATGCTCCTTCCACCATAGATGATTGCATATGTACATTACGCCCACTCTGCTTTCATATATGTTAGTTAGCACTCTGTGGGCAGTTTTGTTGCATATTTTTTTACATCTCTACCACCAGGAGGTTCGTGCTCCTGATTCTCAGGATGTTGTGAGTCATCCCAGGAGTGAGGAATAAATTGCTCGTTTCTCTTCTGGAAGCAGATGGCCTTGACTGTCCTGAGGGACTTCATTGTTAGGTAAGCACCGGCCTCACCGTGTAGCAGCCCACAGTGCCTGTTTCCTCTTCTGCGGGTGGCCCTTATCCCTGATGCAGTTGCTGGTCCTTCTCTGATCACTTCCTTGGCAGAGCAGAGACTCTCGGGTGCCCTCCGCGCGTGGCCTGGGCAGAACGTACTCTCTTGTTTGCACTTAAAGCCAAAGTCAGATCGAAATCACTTGACTCCCACTGATTCATTGCACATTCTGAGAGAGTTTGGGACCTGGGACCCTTTGCTGCAGTGCTGCAATGCTTGCACCTGGACAAACATCTCCTAGAGCTACAAATTACAGAGAAGTTATAAGGGACTAAAAATAATTTGTGGGCAAATTCTGGACAAAAGATACAAAAAGACCAAAAAAACTCCCAACTGCCTCTTCTGAAGAGCTGGGAACAAAAACAGGGTGTCCAGAGCAAAAGCAGGGTAGTGCACATGCCCCCTGCACTCAACACCGCCAGAGGGGTGGGCAAAACACCTAAGCTACCGCTCCAGCCCGGCCCCTGGACACACCCCTACCCTCACCTGTAAGGAACCCGGCAGCCCCCTCTCAGGGAGAGAGCAAGGGAACATGTTACTTGTTTCGCTCCCTCCTGCGGCCACAGGGGCCCCAATAAAGCCTTCCTGAATTTCTTGTCTGGCTTCTAGTCAATTTCTATTGATTGTGGAAGGCCAAGAACCCTGGTCAGTATCAATTCCAGTGTCCAGGTGGAATTATGCCTTTGAAATACTGGATCTGGGCTGGGATCTGGTCTCGTTTCAGCCTCTGAATGTCAGTATTCCCAAACACAGAGAGGAGCTGGGGAATTTTTTTGTTTGCTTCTTGATTTTTTTTTTTTTTTTTTTTTTTTTGCGGTACGCGGGCCTCTCACTGTTGTGGCCTCTCCCGCTGCAGAGCACAGGCTCCGGACGCGCAGGCTTAGCGGCCATGGCTCACGGGCCCAGCCGCTCTGCGGCATGTGGGATCTTCCCGGACCGGGGCACGAAGCCGTGTCCCCTGCATCGGCAGGCAGACTCTCAACCACTGCGCCACCAGGGAAGCCCTTGATTTTTTAATAGCAGTTGATGGACTCTACCCTAGATCTTCTGATTCAGAATTCAGAGTCTGAAGGGTGACAGCTGGGAATCTGAGTCTTCCTAAGTTCCTCAGATGATGCTGGGGGAGCCAGCCCACTACTGCTGGTTTTGGGCTCCACTGGGAACTGTATCAACCCAAAGCATCAGGGGACTGGTTTGGAACTCAGGGTTCCTCGTGAAAACCTCCTGGAATTTACAAAGACGTCAGGCCCAAGCCCTAGCCCTGAAGAGTTGGCTGTGGAAAGTTGCAAGTGGTCGTGAACATCTGAGTGGTTTGTAAACTCCCCAGGTGATTCAGATGTGCAGTCCTGATCTGATGCCGGGATCAGCAGACTTTTTCTGTAAAGGGCCAGTGAATAAATATTTTAGTCTACATGGTCTCTGGTACAACTGCTCAGCTTTGCCATTGTGGTGTGGAAGCAGCCAGGGACGTTATGTAAACGCATGCGCATGCGCGTCGCTGTGTTCTCGTAACACTTCATGTGTAAAAACAGTCAGCAGGCTGATGTAGCTCTCGGGTCATAGTTTGTCCACCCCTGATAGAACCCCCTGGGGAGCTACAAAATCATCTTGTCCCCCCAGGGCCAATTAAATCAGATTCTCCATTGGGGGTGCCCAGGCGTGGGTATTTATGAAAACCTCTTCAGGTGAGCTTTCAATCAGCCGGGATTAAGACCCACAGCTGTAGTATACTATGATTGCACACCTCATTCTAAAAGTCTTGCCCTGACACGATGTTTAGTCTGCTGCAGAAGATTTTTTCTTTCTTTGTATGTTTGTGTGCTTGATTTTTAAAATTTATTTAAATGGAAGTATTCCAGGCATACTGTTCTATGCCTGCCTCTCCCTGGACCACAGTTTTTTAACGAGATATGACATATATGCCGTCAAGTGTACAGATCTTAAGTGTACAGCTTGATGAATGTAAAAACATTTATTGATTGTATCCTTCTTGTATAGAAGATTGTATATTGTGATTGTGAATTGTATCCACATATATTATAGCCATGTAACCACCACTCAGATCAAAGTATAAGACACTCGGAGAAGCCCTGTTCCCCTTCCCAGTCAGTAGCCTCCGGATGCTTTTTTGAAACCTGCCTTGAAATCCATGTTCTCTCGGAATAGGTGTCACTAAGTCACCGAGTATTTGGCGCTTGCTTTGCCCACAGATCTTGGCATTACAGGGGTGAAAGCAAGCATAGGGTGTGCCTGGCATCTTCCACTATACGTTTCGTTGCTGTGGCACACGGAGCCCTTGGAAGGCAAGCTCTGCAGGCCCCATTGGCCCATGATCCTCAGGGAACAGGGAGGGCTTTCAAGCAGGCCTGGGCTAGTGAGCTCACCACACTTCCATGGATTCTCCTGGGAAGGTAACAACAAGCCCGAGTAGACAGCTCATTTCAGCACAGCAGGCAGCATGAGCTTCATCTTCGCGTGGTCCCCTTGCCCCGCGCATCCCAGGGAAGCCGTGTGCAGCAGGCCCAGGCGAACGCTGCTCCCCCCGTGGGCCTGTGTTCCAGCTGAGGAACCTGAGCACAGGATCCCCTGGTCTTATCAGGGACTGCAAACAAATGTGCTCAACGTTTTTCCCACAGAGAGACATTAGCTTTATTATTTGTTTTAACTGTGATGAAATTCACATAGCATAAAATTTGCCTTTTTCAAACGTACAGTTCAGTGGCCTTTAATACATTCACAGCGTTGTGCCACCACCACCTGTATCTAGTCCTGAAACATTTTCATCACCCTAAGAAACAACTCCATCCCATTGTCACCCCCAATCAGCCGCTCCCCTCAGCCCCTGGCAACCACCAACCCGCTTGCTGCCCCTGTGGATGAATCTGTAAAGGCAGTCATACAATATTGTGACCTTTGGGGTATGGCTGCTTTCATTTAACATAATGTTTTTGAGGTCCATCCATATTGTGGTATATATCAGTGTTTCATAGTTGATGGACTTCTGGGTTGTTTCTACCTTTTGGCTATTATACATAGTGCTGCTGTAAACTTTCATATATAAGTATTTGAGTACTTGTTTTCAATTTTTGGGGTATAAATTGAGGAGTGGAATTGCTGGGTCATGTGATAATTCTATGTTGAACTTTTTGAAGAACCTCCATGCTGTTTTCCACAGCAGCTGTAACATTTTATATCCCACCAGAAAAGTACCTGGGTTCTAGTTTCTCCATATCCTCACCAACACTTGTCATTTTCCATTTTATTATTGCCATCCTAGTGGGTATCTCACTGCAGTTTTAATTTGCGTTTTCCTAATAACTAATGAGGTTGCATGTCTTTTCATGTACTTATTGGCCTCTTGTATATCTTCTTTGTGGAAATATCTATTCAACTCTTTTATTCATTTTTTAAATTGTGTTGTTTGTCTTTTTGTTATTGACTTGTAGGGCTCTTCATGTATTCTGGATACAAGACCCTTATCACTAGACCCTTATCAGATATATGATTTGCAAATATTTTCTCCTACTTTGCAGATTGTCCTTTGATACTGTCCTCTGACGCACCAAAGTTTCAAATTCTGATGGAGTTCAATATACCTATTTTTTTCTTATGATTTTTGTGTCATACCTAAGACACCATTGGCAGATCCTAGAATGTAAGCAAATCTACTCCATGCGGGGACTTCCCTGGTGGTCCAGTGGTTAAGAATCCACCTTCCAATGCAGGGGACACGGGTTCAATCCCTGGTCAGGGAACATGCAGATCCCAGATGCTGCAGTGCAACTAAACCCACATGCTGCAACTACTGAACCCATGCAGTCCGGAGCCCCCGCATCATAACTAGAGAGAAGCCTTCATGCTGCAACAAAGAGCCCATGCACTGCAACTAAGACCCAATGCACCCAAAAATAAATAAGTAAATACATACATAAATATATTTTTTAAAAAAGTCTGCTCCATGCCTTAGAGCGGTTTTGGAAACATCCTTGAACATAGCTGCTAATACTCAGCTTTGCTCAGAATATATGCAGAAACACTAGAATTATCTCCCAATAGGCCAACATGCAAAGGCTGAGATGAGAGACAGAGCTGAAAAAAGAATCTTCATACCAGTTTAGGGGCTGCAGCCAGCTGTCCCAGAGTGAAAGACTGCTTTCTCTTAATCTGGTCATATGATCCAATCTTCCTTTTCAGCTTAAACTAGCATAAACTGGGAGTTCATTTCTTACAAGTGATTGAGTCCTGAGCAATGTGGTGATGTACAGTGGTGGTCTTCTGTTCTCCTAAGTTTTCATACAATCAGTAACAGCAACTGGCTCATAACTGATGTCGGAGAGGCAGCAAAAATAATCCCTCAACAAACTCCCCTTTCCAGCTCAATGCCAGACTTGAACTCCCGTCTTTGGGCAAGATGCTTTACAGGACATCTGAACTGTCTACCCCAGATGCCCTTCTGACCTGGCGAGGTGGGTTTGGTCACCCCAAGACACCCCTTAATGAGTGTTTTCTGTGTCCCTCTGCAGTGGGGCCCTACCCCTGGCTGTGCTTCCACGGCTGGGATATCTGAGGATTCTCCAGGAAAGCCCTTTGGAACGTGTCCATCTGGCTGGGTGGTCAACCTTGAACTAGGAAGTGGCACAGTCCTTTGTTTCTATATCCCAAGGCCTAGACATTGATGAGAGTAAAGTGTTCAATAAATGTTCTTTTTTTTTTTTTTTTTTTTTTTGCGGTACGCGGGCCTCTCACTGTTATGGCCTCTCCTGTTGAGGACCACAGGCTCCGGACGCGCAGGCTCAGCGGCCATGGCTCACGGACCCAGCCACTCCGCGGCACGTGGGATCTTCCCAGACCGGGGCACGAACCCGTGTCCCCTGCATCGGCAGGCAGACTCTCAACCACTGCGCCACCAGGGAAGCCCTAAATGTTCATTTTTAAGAATAGCTAATAATAACCATGAACACTGACTTAAGTACTAGTTCATTCCATCCTCACAATAGCCTTATGCAATGGCGTTCCTATTTTACATTTGGAGAAACTGAGGCATGAGGTTTTCATGTCCAAGGTCACAGAGCTCATAAATGATAGAGCTGAGATACAGGCCTAAACAGAATGGCTTAGTGCCCATGCCCTTTTTACAGCTGCCCAAACAAGTGATGAAGTCTCCCTTTGCCTGGCAATGGCCCATCTTCTTGCTTCATTCCATTTTATTCCTTCTGGTTTTCTTTAGTTAAGTGTTGGTATATGTTTTTTGAGTCAACCAAGTATTCATTGTGTTACCACTGTGTGCTCAGAGCCCCTTGCTGCGGACACTTTGATCCTTGGTTTCCATTCTGCTTACTCTTCAAGTGGATATGTGTGTTGTGTCGTGCTGTGCTGTGTGTGTGCTGTATGTGCTCATGCCATTCCAGTGAAGATAGCCAACTAATCCCCTCCAAGAGTTTACTTTGAATTTTATTTATCTACTCCCGTTTACCCAAAATAATCACCATATATATATACACTCATAAAAGTATTCTCATGGGCTTCCCTGGTGGCGCAGTGGTTGAGAGTCCGCCTGCCAACGCAGGGGACACGGGTTTGTGCCCCGGTCCGGGAAGATCCCACATGCCGCGGAGTGGCTGGGCCCATGAGCCATGGCCGCTGAGCCTGCACGTCCGGAGCCCGTACTCTGCAACCAGAGAGGCCACAACAGTGAGAGGCCCGCGTACCGCCAAAAAAAAAAAAAAGTAGTCTCATAACAAGGTCTGAATATGGGTCCCTGGAGTCTTGCTTTTGTTTTTCTGATGGGGGAGTTGGCAATATCTGTATCTAGCCCGGTGGCAACTTCTAGTCAGAACTTAACATTTGGATCCATTAAGAGGCCGCTTCTTACCACCAAGCACTCTGTGTTGGCAACCAGAGTGTGAGGTTCTCCGGCCTGATGAACTGCAGAGAAGTACCTCTGGCTGGGCAGTGTAGGAAGGGAAAGAGTGAGCTGGTGAATAGAAGCGTCTGGGTATTTTTCCTTGTTGTTATTTTGACGGAGCTGGGAATAGCCATAGAGATACTTTACTAGTCCAAGAGCCCAAGGAAACTTCTCATCACTGTGGTTCAAGCAAAACCCCCTTGCCAGGGGCTGGACGGGGTGCTGCTCTCCTGACAAGCGGGCCCATCAGTAGTTGTCTTCAAACTTTTTGTTCGTATGCTTCCTAAAAGAATTTTGGAAAACATACATTTTTAAGTCAGCATCTAGAATTTCATCATAAATGCAGATAGTAAAGATGGCTTTTTAGATACACTGTAAATATTGATATTTAAAACAAAACTGTCCTATCTTTCTTTTAAATGTACCCAATGGAATCTAAATACCATAGCAATTTGATACCCACCAACCACCACCCATTTAAAAAACATAAAAACAAGATTTTCTTTACCTGTCAGAAATTTCATATTGTTTCATTTTCTTTTGGAACCTGTGTACCCATTCCACTTCCCCCACAGAAATTTATACTAATGCATTTTACACATAAATCTTTCTTTGATCACCTTTCTCCTACAACAAAACTATATACATATAAGTTTAAATTTAAGTTTTTGAATTTCCTATGATCATAAGACTTAAAATTTTTTAAAATTTCTTCGTGATTGAGTTATCCTTCAATTATTAGAAGTATATTATTGATCAAAACCACATGAATATGTAACAACTTTGGATAAACAAGAAACACATAAAAAGTAAAATTTTACTGAAAATACATTTCTAAATGAGATGAATGGAGCTTTATAATTTTTTCCAATTAACTTATCATTGAATGAATGTTACTTATTGCTAGAAAGAATTCGGCTTAGAATTCGGAATTCTATTCCGATCTTTCTTGAATGTAAGCGTGCAAGCAGCCTTGTTTATATAAACAGGCAAATAAGAATGGAAGGAAATTTTGTTTAGCAATGTCACTCAATTTTCTGAATGTCTTCTGAGTTACATGCCCAAAATCATACATGCATTTTCATCAAAAATTATATTTAATGACTGTGGTAAGCTAAATGCTGCCCCGCTCCCCCACCGCCCGCCCTGCCGGTATCTCCACATCCTAATCTCTGGAACCTAGGAATATTACTTTGTATGGCAAACGAGGCTGTGCAGACACGATCAAGTTAAGGATCTTGAAATGGGAGAATAAGCCTGGATTATCCACGTGGGGCTGATGTAATCACAAGCATCCGGAAAAGAGGGACACAGGCAGAGTTCTGTGAGGAGAAGGTGGTGATACGAAGACAAAAGGAGAAAGAGTTTCAAAGATGCTGCTCTGCTGCCTCTGAAGGCAGGGGCCACGAGCCAGGGAATGTAAGGCATGCAGCGCTAGAGGCCGAAAAAGACAAGGAAAAGTTTTCTCCCCTCAGATCCTGGATCCTCCAGATCCTTCAGAAGGAACCAGCCCTGCCCATACCTTCACGTTAGCTCAGTGAAACCATTTTCAGACTTCTGACCTCCAGAACCATAAGAGAATAAATTTGTGTTGTTGTAAGTCACTGTGTTTGTGCTGAGTCGTAATAGCAGCTGAAGGAATCTAATATGTTATCAACCGACAGTTCAGTTACATCCCCCTAGTAAGTAAAGAATTGGAAACCATGACCACCGTGTCTTCATTCCAGCCCATGGGAAGTGGCAGGGGAAGAAGAGGATGCACATAATCCAGAAGTTGCCCCATCAGTCACGTGATCTCACCTAATTAAAGGAAACAGGGAACTGTGGTTTTTTTCCTAAGTGGCCATGTGCCAGCTCTTTTAGGAAGGTTCTATTACTATAGAAGAAGGGGAGAATGAATTTAGAAGGAAAGTAGTGTCTGGCTTAGAGTTGTTGAGGGAGAGACGGTGGTGGCATTAGCCATATGGAGAAGTGGATGATGAGGGATTTGGAGTCCTTCCGCAACAGGACCTGAAGCGTTGGTGCAGTGAGAGGGGTAGGGAGGCAGTGACTCAGTGCCTGGATTTCTGCCTTAACTGAGTGGCTGGCTGTGTCGCGCGCAGCAGAGGTTGGGACCACTGTGTAGAGCGTGCTACAAAGTGTAGGAATAATATACGTGCCTTATCAGAACTGCAGGTTTGTGTAAATATTGACTCTCATCGACAGGTTTCTGTTAACTTAATTAAGGAGAATGTTCTGTTAAAGGGATAGAAGAGAAGTTGCTGAAGCAGCACTTGGCAACTTCCTGCCCTCGCCTCTCTGTAAGCACTGTGACTTCCTTAGGGTACGTTTTACACCCACACCAGGAAAATGTTCTGGCGGGGACATCATCATGCCAGAGCCGTGTCATTAGCTAAATGGCATTCGATCATTTGTATGCATTGTAATGAGACAGCTGAATCCTCGACAAAATGAATCACCTGGGTCCTGTTTTCTGTTGATTGTCATTGGCTGTCTTATATTAGCTCTATTTTTATTTTCCCTTATGATAAATGTAGTCTACTCTCCTTTTAGAAAAAAGTCAGAGGTAGAGAACAAATGTATGGATACCAAGGGGGAGAGGGGTGGGGTGGGAGGAATTGGGAGATGGGGGTTGAGGCATATACACTATTGCTACTATGTGTAAAATGGACAACTGAGGGGAACATACTGTACAGCACAGGGAACTCTACTTAATGCACTGTAGTGTCCTAAATGGGAGGGAAATCCAAGAGGGAGGGGATGTATGTGTATGTATGGCTGATTCATTTTGCTGTGCAGTAGAAGCTAGCACAACATTGTAAAGCAACTATACTCAAATAAAAATTAATTTTAAAAAAACATAATAAAATAGTAATACATTTTTAGTAGAGTAGCTAAAATTAAACAGGACTGATGATCCTAATCATTGGTGAGGATGTAGAGAAACTGGCATTCTCACACATTTTTGATGGAAATTTCAAATAATACAGCCACTTTGAAATAGTTTGGCATTAAAGAAAAAATAGTGAAATATACACCTACCATATGATCTAGTATTCCACTTCTAGATATTTTCACAATAGAAAATAAAGCATGTATCTATACAAAAATAAAAGTCAGAAACTTCAGAGAAGTAGAAGGAAGGAGGAAGATGACACATAATCCCACCAGCTAAGGTCCCCCTTTATTAGCACCTTGTTGGATTTCCTTTCAACCTGATCTCTATGCATTATTATTTCTTTTTTTTTGCGGTACGCGGGCCTCTCACTGCTGTGGCCTCTCCCGTTGCGGAGCACAGGCTCCGGACGCGCAGGCTCAGCGGCCGTGGCTCACGGGCCCAGCCACTCCGCGGCACGTGGGATCTTCCCGGACCAGGGCACGAACCCGTGTCCCCTGCATCGGCAGGCAGACTCTCAACCACTGCGCCACCAGGGAAGCTCTGCATTTTTAACTTACGTATTCTGCATCTTTTTCTTAAGTAAACACCATGATATAAGTATTTTTCATAAATTCACTAGTTTTACAATAGTCTGTGTTGAGCATGTACTATTTTATATTTTATTTGGGCATTTAGATTGTCTCTGATTTTTCAGTTACCTATAATGCTGTCAGTACTAACCAAGTTATTTCTGTATTTAGCCTCTGTTCCTCAGAAGTAACAGAAGTGAAATTTCTGGATAATAGGATATGAATATTTTAATGGCTTTTCACTCATAATTTGACATTACTTTTGCAAAATATTTATATTTTAAGGATCCTATGTGAAAATGTTGGGTCTTATTTAGAATGTGATATTTACCAACTGGCCCAAGGCGTTCAGTAAACAGCAGAATAAAGGAGAAGCTGCAACTGGGTGAGACCAACATTAGAACTAATTTTTAAAATTGCAGCTGAGCTGATAGAAGAAAAAGTTTGCATGGATTTGCTTTGTGACACTCTGTTCATTCTTTCAATACATACCCAGTAAGCCCTCGCATCAAAATCAAAATCACACAGGCTGAGGAAGGATCCTAGTAGATTTCCCATCACACAGATTTTTCCATCACGCGTTATCTCAGCAGTCAGCGTGAGGTAATGGCATTTTACAGATGAAGATATGAAGCTTAATGACTTAGCCAACCAAGATCACATAGCCAACTAGTGGTGGGACATAAACCCAGGCTTGTGGCTGCTTTGATTGGATTTATTGAGCTACCGCTATATTCAAAACAGCATGATAAGCATAATGAGAAACAGGTGAGAAGGCCAGGCCCAACCTAAGAGCTTGCACTTATTGAGGGAGATCAGATATGCTTAAAAGGGTATGTTCGTCTGCTCGGGCTGCCATAACAAAGTACCACAGGCCTGAAGGCTTAAACAACAGGACTTTATTTTCTTATAGTTCTGGAAGCTTGAAGTCCAAGATCAAGGTGTTGGCAGGGTTGGTTTCTTCTGGGACCTCTTTTCCTGGCTTGAGGATGGCTGTGTTCCCCCTGTGTCCTTACATGGTCATCTCTCTGTGCCTGTCTGTGTCCTGATCTCTTCTTAAAAGGATACCAGTCATACTAGATTAGGGCCCCATCCTAATGACCTCACTTTAGCTTAAGTAATTAATAAGGTAACTTTTTAAAGACTCTGTCTCCAAATATAATCGCCTTCTGAGATCCTGGGGGTTAGGACTTCAACATATGGATTTGGGGGACACAATTCAGCCCATAACAAAAGGTCATAGTGTCCAAAACGTTGTGAGTCCTCAGTTATGAAATTTGGCTAATTCTAAGCCAGTGCCTCTCAGCCTCAGCTGCACTTTAGAATCACCTGGGGATGGGCTTCCCTGGTGGCGCAGTGGTTGAGAGTCTGCCTGCCGATGCAGGGCACACAGGTTTGTGCCCCGGTCCGGGAAGATCCCACATGCCGCGGAGCGGCTGGGCCCGTGAGCCATGGCCGCTGAGCCTGCATATCCGGAACCTGTGCTCCGTAACGGGAGAGGACACAACAGTGAGAGGCCTGCGTGCTGCCAAAAAAAAAAAAAAAAAAAAAAAGAATCACCTAGGGAGTTCTTTTAACAAATAGCTGTGGACCCCCCGAGTCACACTTGACTGGTCTGTGGAGCACCTGACAAAGGTGTTTTTTAAAAGCTCCTTGGTGATTTGAATGCGTACCCAGGACTGGGAGCCTTGTTGCATTGAAATACCAAAGAGACACCTGAGCTGGTTTTGTTGTCTGAAACTGTCCTGCTTTCTGTCCGGCCAACACTTAGCTGTATGCATAGAATACCTCAGCATCAGCAAAGTATCAGAGCAGCCGCTCAGTTTTGAGTCTCCACTTCATGCACACTCAGCTTTCTCTCTCAGTCATTAAAGGAGATAGCCGTTCGTTGAAGGCCTGTGGTACACCAGACACTATGCTGATGTGAGAAGCTGAATAATGACCCCCACAGATGTTCATGCCCTAATCCTTGGAACCTTGAATACGGAGATTATTCTGGATTATCTGCATGGGCTCAATTTAATCATACTGCTCTTAAAAGCAGAGAACCTTTCCTAGCAAATGTCAGAGAAATATGACCCAAGAAGAGCAGGAGAATTTTGAAGCATGAGAGGGACTTCATCCACCACTGCTGCCTTTGAAGATGGAAAATAGGGGACAGTAGCCAGGGAATGCAGGCAGCCTCGGTAACCTAGGAAACTGGGCAGCCGGGAACGGCCTTCAGCTCTCAACCAGCAAGGAAATGGGCCCTCAGTTCTATAACCTCACGTCATTGAATCTGTCAACAACCTGAACGAGCAAGGGAAACATTCTCCCGTAACAGCGCCAGAAAGGGATGTAAGGAGTGCGGCCCTGCAGACGCTTGGTTTTAGCATGGTGAGACCCAAGTCAGACTTCTGACCTCTGAAACTGTGAGATTATAAATTTGTGTTGTTCTAAGCCACTAAATTTGTGGTAACTCGTTACAGCAGCAATAGGAAACTAATACAGCTTAAAAGTGAAAAATAAAATAATAACACATTCTCCCTGCTGTCGTGGAGCTTAGCAACTTAAATTTGCAAAATTTATAAAAGGAGAAACAAATCAAGTTTCAACTCAAGTCTTAGGCTCAAGAAGTTTTTGAATTCAAGGGCCCTGGGTGTTAGGTGGTGTGTGAGGCCCAAATTATGCACTTTTTAAAAGTGTAAACATAACTCTTATATGCACTGGGAAACCATATATATACATACATATACATTTTATTTATCCATTCATCCATCAGTGGACACTTGGGTTGCTTCCACATCTTGGCCATTGTAAATAATGCTGTGGTGAACATAGGGGTGCATACATTTTTTCAAATTAATGTTTTGATTTTCTTTGCATTTATACCCAGGAGAGGAATTGCTGGATCATATGGTAGTTCTATTTTTAGGTTTTTGAGGAACCTCCATACTGTTTTCCATAGTGGCTACACCAATATGTATTCCCACCAACAGTGCACAAGGGTTCCCTTTTCTCCACATCCTCGCCAGCACTTGTCATCTCTTGTCTTTTTGATAATAGCCATTCTCACAGGTGTGAGGTGATATCTTATTATGTTTTTGATTTTCATTTCCCTGATGATTACGAATGTTGAGCACATTTTCATGTGCCTATTGGCCATCTGTATTTCTTCTATGGAAAAATGTCTATTCATTTCAGTAGGTCCTCTACCTATTTTTTAATCAGTTGTTTGGGTTTTTTTTTGATATCGAGTTGTAGGAATTCTTTGTCTATTTGGATATTAACCCCTTATCAGACATATTGTTTGCAAATATCTTCTCTCATTCAGTAGGTGGCCTTTTCATTTTGTTAATAGTTTCCTTCACTGTGCAAAAGCTTTTTAGTTTGATGTTGTCCCATTAGTTTATTTTTGCTTTGGTTTCCCTTGCCTGAGGAGACATAACAATATATATATATATATATATATATATATATATATATATATATAGCTAAGACTAATGTCAAAGAGCATACTGCCTGTGTTTTCTTCTAGAAGGTTTATGGGTTCAGGTCTTACATTTAAATTTTTAATCCATCTTGAGTTGATTTTAGTATGCAGTGTGAGAAAGTAGTCCAGTTTGATTCTTTTGCATCTAGCTGCCAGTTTTCCCAACACCATTTATTGATGAGGCTGTTTTTTCAGAATGTTGTATATTCTTACCTCCTTTGTCATAGATTAGTTGACTGTATAAGTGTGGGTTCACTTCTGGGCTCTCTATTCTGTTCCATTGATCTATGTGTCTGGTTTTTGTACAAGTACCATGCTGTTTTGATTACTGTAGCTTTGTAGTGTAGTTTGAAATCAGGGAGTGTGATACTTCCAATTGTACTGTTTCTCAAGATTCTTTTGGCTGTTCAGGATCTTTTATGTTTCCATACAAATTTTAGAATTATTTGTTCTGGTTTTGTGAAAAAAGCCATTGGTATTTTAATAGGGATTGCATTGAATCCATAGATTGCCTTAGATACTTGTAGATAGTATGTTCATTTTTACAATACTACTTCTTCTAATCCATGAGCACAATATGTCTTTCCATTTTTTTGTATCATTTTCAATTTCCTTCATCAATATTTTATTGTTTTCAGAGTATAGATCTTTCACCTCCTTGGTTAATTTTATTCCTAGACATTTTTCTCTTTTTGATGTGATTGTAAACAGGATTGTTTTCTTGCTTTCTCTTTCTGATAGTTCATTATTAGTGTATAGAAAAGCAACATATTTCTGGATATTAATCTTACAACTACACTGAATTCATTTATTAGTTCTAATAGGTTTTTGGTGGAGACTTTAGGGTCTTCTATATATAGCATCATGTCATCTGCAAAGAGTGACAGTTTTACATTTTCTCTTCCAATTAGAATGCCTTTTATTTCTTTTTCTTGTCTGATTGTTGTGGCTAGGACTTCCAATACCATGTTGAATAAAAGAGGCAAGAGCGGGCATCCTTGACTTGTTCCTGATTTTAGAGGAAATTTTTCAGTTTTTTTCACCATTGAGTATGATGTTAGCTGTGGGTTTGTCATAGATGGCCTTTATTATGTTGAGGTATGCTCCCTCTATACCTACTTTGTAGAGAGTTTTTTTTTTTATCATAAGTGGATGTTGAATTTTGTCAAAAGCTTTTTCTGTATCTATTGAGATGATCATATGGTTTTTATTCTTCAATTTGTTGATGTGGTATACCACATTGATTGATTTGTGTATATTGAACCATCCTTGCATCCCTGGGATAAGTCCCACTTGATCATGTTGTATGATCTTTTAATGTATTATTGAATTTGGTTTGCTAATATTTTGTTGAGGGTTTTTGCAACCATGTCCATCAGTGATATCAGGCTGTAATTTTCTTTTTTGTGTGTGATATCTTTGTCTGGTTTTGGGATCAGGGTAATGCTTGCCTTGTAAAATGAGTTTTGAAAGTATTCCTTCCTCTGAATTTTTGGAATAGTTTGAAAAGAATAGGTTTTTTAAAAAAAACTTTTAATAGATCTTTATTGGAGTATAATTACTTCACAATACTCTGTTAGTTTCTGTTGCACAACAAAGCGAATCAGCCATATGTATACACATGTCCCCATATCTCCTCCCACTTGAGCCTCCCTCCCATCCTCCCTATCCCACCCCTCTAGGTCATCGCAAAGCTGATCTCCCTGTGCTCTGCTGCTGCTTCCCACCAGCCAACTATTTTAAATTCGGTAATGTATGTATGTTGCTGCTACTCTCACTTCGCCCCAGCTTCACCCTCCCACCCCATGTCCTCAAGTCCATTTTCTATGTCTGTCTCTTTATTCCTGCCCTGCAACTAGGTTCATCAGTACCATGAAAAGAATATATTTTTAACTCTTTAAATATTTGGTAGAATTCACTGGGAAGCTGTCTGGTCCTGGACTTTGTTTGCTTAGAGTTTTTTTTCTTTTAATTACTGATTCAATTTCATTACTGGTAATTGGTCTGTTCATATATTCTATTTCTTTCTGGTCCAGTCTTGGGAGATTGTACATTTCTAGGAATTTGTCCATTTCTTCTAGGTTTTTCATTTTATTGGCATATAATTGTTTGTAGTAATCTGTGGTCCTTTGTATTTCTGTAGTGTCAGTTGTAACTTCTTTTTCGTTTCTGATTTTATTGATTTGGGCCCTCTGTCTTTTTCTTGATGAGCCTGGCTAAATGTTTATCAATTTTGTTTATCTTTTCAAAAAACAAGCTCTTAATTTCATTGATTTTCTATTGCTTCTTTAGTCTCTATTTCGTTTATTTCTACTCTTATCTTTATGATTTCTTTCCTTCTACTAACTTTGGGTTTGTTTGTTCTTCTTTCTCTAGTCACTTTGGGTATAAGGTTAGGTTGTTTATTTGAGATTTTTCTTGTTTCCTGAGGTAAGCTTGTATCGCTGTAAACTTCCCTCTTAGAACTGCTTTTGCTGCATCCCATACATTTTGGATCATTGTGTTTTCATTTTCATTTGTCTCCAGGTATTTTTTGATTTCCTCTTTGATTTCTTCAGTGACACATTGACTGTATAGTAGCATGTTGTTTAGCCTCCATGTGTTTGTGTTTTTGAAATTTCTTTTCTTGTAATTGATTTCTAGCCTCATAGTGTTGTGGTAGGAATAGATGGTTGATATGATTTCAGTCTTCTTAAATTTACTGAGACTTGTTTTGTGACCTAGTATGTGATCTATCCTGGAGAATGTTCCATATGAGCTTGAGAAGAATGTGTATTCTGCTTTCAGATGAAATGTTCTATACATATTAAGTCCATTGGGTCTAATGTGTCATTTAAGCCCAGTGTTTTCTTATTGATTTTCCATCTGGATGATCTGTTTATTGATGTAAATGGGGTGTTAAAGTCCCCTATTCTTATTGTGTTACTGTCAGTTTCTCCCTTTACGTCTGTTGATATTTGTTTTAAGTATTTAGGTGGTCCTATGTTGCATGAATATGTATTTACAATTGTTATGTCTTCTTCTTGGATTGATCCCTTTACCATTACATAATGTGCTTCTTTGTCTCTTGTTACCGTCTTTGCTTTAAAGTCTATTTTGCCTAATATAAGTATTGCTATCCCAGTTTTCTTTTGATTTCCATTGGCATGAAATACCTTTTCCCATCCCCTCACTTTTGGTCTTGTGTGTCTTTAGATCTGAAGCAAGTCTCTTATTGGCATCATATACATGGGAATTTTTTTTTATCCATTCAGCCACTCTATGTATTTTGATTGGAACATTTAGTCCATTTACATTTAAAGTAATTATTGATAGCTATGTACTTATTGCCATTTTGTTAATTGTTTTAGGATTGTTTTTGTAGTTCTTTTCTGTTCCTTTCTTCTTGTTTTGTTCTCTTTCCTTGTGATTTGCTGACTGTCTTTAGTCTTATGTTTGGATTCCTTTCTCTTTTTTGTGTGTGTATCTGTTTAAACACATTTTTAACAACCCTGCACTTTTACTCTCTGCCCCTCATCATTTAACATTTCTTAAGTCATATATAACATTTTTGCTTTGTGTATCCCTTAACTACTCATTGTGGTTATAGATGATTTTTACTACTTTTATTGTTTAACTTTTCTCCTAGCTTTATAAGTGGTTGAACTAGTGCCTTTACTGTATATTTGTCTTTACCAATGAGATTTTTCCCTTTGTAATTTTAATGCTTCCAGTTGTTGCCTTTCCTTTTCCACTTAGAGAATTCCCTTTAGCATTTCTGGTAAAGCTGGTTTCATGGTGCTTAACTCTTAGCTTTTGCTTGTCTGTAAAAATCTTTATCTCTTCTTGAAATCTGAATGATAGCCTTTATGGGTAGAGTATTCTTGGTTGCAGGTTTTTCTCTTTCATCACTTTGAACTTTGAATATATTGTGCCACTCCCTTCTGGCCTGCAGAGTTTCTGGTGAAAAGTCAGCTGATAGCCTTATGTAACTTGTTGCTTTTCCCTTGCTGCTTTTAATATTCTCTCTTTATCTTTAATTTTTACCATGTTAATTACAGTGTGTCTTGGTGTGATCTTCTTTGGGTTGGTCCTGTTTGGAGCTCTCTGTGCTTCCTGGATCTGGATGTCTGTTTCCCTTCCCAGGTTGGGGAAGTTTTTATCTATTATGTCTTCAAATATGTTCTCTGCCCCTTTCTCTACTATCCTTCTGGGACCCCTATAATGTGAATGTTACTGTGCTTGATGTTGTCCCAGATGTCTCTTAAACTGTCCTAATTTTTAAAATTCTTTTTTCTTTATTTCTGTTCAGCTTGAGTGATTTCCACTTCTCTGTCTTCTAGTTCACTGATCCATTCCTCTATATCATCTAATCTACAACTGATTCTTCTGAGTGTATTTTTTTATTTCCGTTATTGTATTCTTCAGCTCTGTTCGGTTCTTCTTTATATTTTCTAACTCTTTGTTAGAAATTTTCATCTTCTTACTGTGTTCATCATTCTTCTCCCAAGTTCTCTGAGCATCTTTATGACTATTACCTTGAACTATTTATTGGGTAGGTTGCTTATGTCTACTTTACTTAGTTCTTCTGGGATTTTATCTTGTTCTTTCCTTTGGAACGTATTCCTCTGTTGCCTCATTTTGCCTATTCTCTGTTTTTATTTCCATGTATTTGATAGGTTGATTATAGTTACTAATCTTGGAGAAGTGGCCTCATGTAGGAGACGTCCTATGGGGTCCACCAGCATACTCCCCTCTGTTCACCAGAGCCACATGCTTTAGCATGCACACTATGTGGACTGCATGGGCCCTTCTGTTGTGGTTTGCTGACTACCGTGGTCATCTAGCAGGTGTGGCTGGCCCCTGGTCTGGTTAGTTGCCAGGCCCTGCCTAGTGCAGATGCTGTTGGATGCTGGTAGGTGGGGCTGGGTCCTGTCACAGCTGGTTGCAAGGCCTGCGGAGTTTCAGTCCTGGTGCTGGCTCACTGCTGGGTGGGGTTGGATTATGATGTGACTGGCTATGGAGTCCTGGGGTGGGTCACAGGGCTAGTGTTGGCCCACCGATGGGAGGAGCTGAGTCCTGGGGTGGCTGGCTGCCGGACTGGGGGTCCTGGAGTACTAGTGTTGGCCTGCTGGTGTGTGGAGCTCAGGTCCAGGGGGTCCTGGGGCTGGTGTCAGCCCACTGGTGAGTGTGACTATGTCCTGGGCCATCTGTTGGGTGGGGCTGAATCCTGGGGTAGCTAGGGGCTCAGGGTCCTGTGGCAGCTAGCCTGCTAGTGAGTAAGGCTGTATCCCTACCCAGCTAGCTGCTTGGCCTGGGGCATCCCAGGACGGGTACCAATTGGCTGGTGGGTGGGCAGGTCCCAGCACTAATAAGCTAGAGGGAGGATTACAAAATGGCACCTGCCAGCACTAGTGTCCTCATGGTATAATGAACTCCTAAAAATGGCTGCCACCATCATGTGTGACCCTAGGATGAATCCCAGTTGCCTTCTGCCTGTCCAGAAGGCGCTCCAAGATCAGAAAGAGAGTCTGACTCAGGCTCCTTTCAAGTTACTGCTTCTGGCCTGAGTCTCATAGTGTGTAAGATTTTGTGTGGAGTCTCTATTTCCTACAGCCCTCTGCCTCTCCCAGGAGTAAGCTGCACTGGCCTTCAAAGCCAAACGTTCTGGGGGCTCATCTTCCTGGGAAAGGACCTCCAGGCTGGGGAACCCAATGTAGGGCTTGTACCCCTTGCTCCTTGGGGAGAACATCTGCAATTATAATTATTCTCCTGTTTGTGGGTCACCCACCCAGGAGTATGGGTCTTGACTATACTGTGCCTCCACCCCTCCTACCTGTCTCATTGTGGTTCCTTCTTTATATCATTAGTTTTAGAAGATCTTTTCTTCTAGTCTTTGGGTCATCCTCATTGACAGCTGCTGTGTAAATAGTTGTAATCTTGGTGTGCCCATGGGAGGAGGTGAGCTCAGGGTCTTCCTACTCTGCCATCTCAGGCACTCTCCCAAATTCTGCACTTTTGTGGGAGGTTTCTGGTAAAAGGAGAATGAGGACCCTGTTACTGCAGATTGATGGAAAAAGGAAATTTTTGTAGCTATATATAGGAAGGACTGATCATACAGAAAGGGTAGACTTTATATAAAGAAAATTAAGTAATAATAGCTTCTCAGACTTCAGAGGAATACCTATCCTCTCCTACCCTCAGCCCCCAAATCTTCTTAATTTTATTATGAAAGCTTATGGTAAAAATCGTATGCATCTAGTAAGGAAATGCTCAAAATTAAAAAAGAAAAAGAAGAAAATTCCACAACGATGGGCGTATGTCAAAGGAACATAGGAGCCAACTGAAAGAACTCCAAGTGGCCAAAGCTGAAACAATTTGAGGAATAAAATAAAGTAGTATTGGATAATAACCCAAATATAAAGTAAATATCCATGAGCCCATGCTAATATAAGTAAATGATTCAGTAAATAAGTGGGGAAGCAGAAACAAACCTCCCGTGAAGAAGAATTCCAAATCATTTATGTAGGTGCTCCACCCTCAAGGAGGTGAATGGAGCACAGCTCCCCACCCCTTATGTGTGTGTGCACAGTGACCTCCTCCAAGAGCACAGGGCAGAGAAGGCTAGGTGGGGACACAGATAACTGTATAGTGGAGAAACCTGTCGGACTCTCCCTTAGCCAGGTGATCAAGGTTTTAGCATCGTCTGTGATAAGGCATGTGGATAGTAAGTTTCCTTGACACGATGTGATGAGAAGAGCACTTCCCCTCTGTGGTCTTCCTCCCCAAGGATGTGATATTAGACATATCACCCAGTCTAATCAGGAGAAAGCATCGGACAAGTCCCAGTTGAGGGACAGTCTACAAAATCCCTCACCAGTACTCCTCAAAACTCTCAAGGTCACCCAAAACATGGAAAGTCTGAGAAAGTGTCACAGACTAGTGCCATCTACGGAGACATGATGACTCAATGTAACATGGTCTCCTGGATGGAATCCTGCAACAGTAAAAATACATTAGATAAAACAAAGGGAATCTGAATAAAGAATGGACTTTAATAATAATGCATCAATATTGGTTCATTAATGGTAACAAATATACCATACTCATAAAAGCTGTTACTATAGGGGACACTGGGTGTAAGGTATATGGGAACTCTTTGACTGTTTTTCTGTGACTCTAAAACTATTCTAAAATAAAACGTAATTTTTTAAGTAAAAAAGAAAAGCATATGCACCTTACAAATGTTTCTTCCATGGACCACATATGTTCCGTAGAGTAAGAATAATCTTTCTATATTTTCTGAAGGGGGAAAGGAGCACTGCGTGTGTGGATTTGGACACGGCCCCCAGAGTGGTTAAGAGGCAGGGGCATTTATTTTTCAGGTAGTTTAAAAGTAGAAGCACTCACCATACTTTATTATTTTTTTTGTACACCACTTTCTCTGTCTCACATACGACTCACTCATCATCCTACATTAAAGCTATTTGATGTTCCAAGAGTATGTTTCATTTAACAAAGTATAATCCGTGACCATTTTGAGTATACTTTTGGGAAATAAGGAAAAAATACGCATCATGGAAAACAGACGGAGCTTTGGTACTTGCCTGAGTTGAAGGCAAACCTGGTTTGACCCTGGGCCTCTGGGAGCCCAGCTCTAGCCTGTGCCATTTAGGAGAGCTTTCCACTCTAATTGTCAATCCATCTGCACATGGAAATAAAAATGGGTGCATTACCCTCTAGTCCATCAGAGGGAGCATAGGAATCGTGTATCTCATCTTAAACAGTGGACTTGATGGCGCACACATTTAAGTACTTTGAGAGGTGGTTAAGTTCTCTATCTTCAAATGAAGCTAATTTACTCATTCAGGAAAAGATTGACAATTTTTCAAGCAGCACTTTATTTCCAGTCCCAGGGAAGATTCAACCGGTGGTAGGAAAAAAAAAATGTATGTGTGTGTGTGTGTGTGTGTAGTAAGAGTGCCTGTATGTATTGTTGACATTTCAGGAGGCCTGGGCCTCCTCGGCCAGCTGTTCCTCGTGATTCCTCTCCTCACTGCCTTACAGCTCATCCCTTGCCACTGACTTCTCACTGCTTGGCACACTGGCGGCTCAAGTGTTCAGTGAATGAATAACCCAGACAAGGCTGGTGGCAGAAAAAGAGCCAACACACAGCACTGTTACTGTCCTAGAGATGGAGGTTGACGAGGAGGAGGGAGAGGGATTCTCTGTGTGTGTCTACTTCCTTCATCCTCTGCAGGCTCCTCTGAGGGCGGCAGTCCTTCCAGTCTCGTTCCCCTTTGGAGGCTTTTCTCATCCTTTCTCTTACAGAGTACTTTTCCTGAGCATTGCTCTCCTAATCAAACAAGAATAGTGTGGTACTTGTCAGAATTCATCCCCTTCCCCCCCTTTTTTAACTTAATATTTGATACACACAGAAGAATGTGTGGAACACAAATGTAACTTACAAATCTTCCTAATAAGGGGAACCCACCACCTGCTCTAAGAACTGGGAGTGTTACCTACACTGCTGCGTCTCCCGACCTGTTCCCACCTCCCCACCCCCAGAAGTGACCATTACCTCAAACTATGTGGTTATCATTTCCCCAGTTTTTAAAAATTTATACTTTCATTACATAAGTATATAGCCCTAAGGAATATACTGTTTCATTTTTGGCTTGAGGTTTACAAAAGATGCACCACACTGAATGTAGTCAACTGCAATGTTCTCCTCAGCCTCAAAATTATGTTCCTAAGATTCATATATATTATGTGGAGCTCTTAACTGTAGTTCATTTACTTTGGGGTCTGTATAGTATGCTGTAATATGAATATGCCAGTTTACTTCTCCATTCTCCTGACTTGGGGCATCTGAGCTTTTTCCAGGTTTTGTGCCGTTATGATTGAGGGCCCAGGGAACATTCTTGGTGGACGTCTCCTGGTGCATTTTCATATGCGCATTCATTAGTGTAGTAGTTCTCAGACGTGAGCATGCATCAGAAGTCTCCAGAGGACTTGTTGAAACACAGATTGCTGGATCCTATGCCCAGAGTTTCTGATTCAGTGGGTCCCAGAGATTTTGCATTTCTAATAAGTGTGCAGGTGATGCTGCTTTTGCTGCTGGTCTGGGACCGCACTTTGGGGACCGCTGTCCTAGAGGAAACACCTCGGAGTTGGATGGCTGGGTTGCAGGGGATGTACCTGTTATAAGGTAATACCCAGTTGTTTTCCAGTTGTTGTATCATCTTATTTTCTCATGACAGTATAGAAAATTTCCATTGAGCCATATTTTCACAAATCCTTGGTTTTATTCGTGTTCTTTCTCTACATTCAATGTGACTGACACTGTAGGAAGGGAAAGGATTTATATACTGAGACAAGTATGTTTTACACTTTTTAAAATTGAAATATAATTGATTTACAATATTGTGTTAGTTTCAGGTGTATAGCAAAGTGATTCAGTTATATATTTATATTTTTTCAGATTATTTTCCATTATCGATTATTACAAGATATTGAATATTGTTCCCTGTGTTCTTTGTTGCTTATCTATTTTACGCATAGTAGTCTGTATCTCTTAATCCCATACTCCTAATTTATCCCTTCCCCCTCACTTTTCTTCTTTGGTAACCATAAGTTTGTTTTCTTTGTCTGTGAGTCTGTTTCTGTTTTGTAAATAAATTTATTTGTATTATATTTTAGATTCCACATGTGAGTGATATCATACAATATTTGTCTTTCTCTGTCTGGTTTACTTCACTAAGTCTGATGTTCTCTAGGTCCACCCCTATTGCTGCAAATGGCATTATTTCATTCTTTTTTATGGCTGAGTAATATTCCATTGTGTATATATACCACATCTTCTTTATACATTCATCGTTTTTTTTTTTTTTTTTTTTTTTTGCGGTACGAGGGCCTCTCACTGTTGTGGCCTCTCCCGTTGCGGAGCACGGGCTCCGGACACGCAGGCTTAGCGACCATGGTTCACGGGCCCAGCGGCTCCACGGCATGTGGGATATTCCTGGACCGGGGCACGAACCCGTGTCCCCTGCACTGTGCCACCAAGGAAGCCCTATCCATTCATCTTTTGATGGACACTTAGGTTGCTTTCATGTCTTGGCTACTGCATTTTACCCTTTTTAAAAAGACAGAGATCTTTACACTATTTGAGTGTGTTTCTTTGGGCTTAACAAGCAAAAGAATGGACTCTAACAGGTTTGCCAAGGGAATTAAATAGTGAACAATTGATATAACTTTAAAAGGACATCATTTACCAGTGTCAGGGGGAGCTGGATGGTTTAGACATTTAGGTTCTTTGCAAGTAGCAATAACAAAACTGGAGAAGGTTCTCACACACTAGCTGAAACGATTACAGACATTTTTGTCTGTTCTCCCATCAGAGTACAATGCTGGTTAATCAAAAGGCACTTCTTTTTGAGAAGATGAAGACTCAGGAGGGATGTGTTTGAAATTTTTTTGATATTCTGACAGATAAGATGATCTAGGACTGATGTATCACATGCCAGAACTGGAAGAAGAGAAGAGATGGGTATTTAAAATAAATAAGAGGAGAGAGGAGACTGTCCTGTGCAGGATGTGGAAGGATTAACTTGCCCACAAGGTGGCAAAACAGAACATGGTAGAAAGAGTATCAGCTTTCATCTGCCAGCCTTCAGCTTGAATTTTAGCTCCTCTAGCCAAGCTCTGGTGTGAGAACTGGTCCCAACTGCTTGCTCTGTCCTGAGCCTCAGTTTCCTCTTCTATGAATTGGAATCAGTCCCGTGTTGCAGAGGTTTACATGAAATAACACACACAGCGCCTGGCACATGGTAGGACACCCAATAAGCATTCCATGTCTTCTTTTCCTTTGGAACAGGTTTATAAGTATAGTAAGTATTGCCATTTTTACATTAGCTCACTGTTTGCAAAGCCCTTTCCCATATCTAATTCTCATAGTGCCCAAGAGGATGCTATTTCCATCATCCTCATTACGTGCTCATTCACCTCACCTGCCTCACCTCTGAGGCGGTCACCTCTGTAATTAACGTCACTCCTTGCTCTCCGCGCACCGTTTTGAACTTTGAAGAGCGGTGCGCATGCGCCATGGTTCCTCACTCTCTGCGTATGGATGACGAGATCATTACGGACTGGACAGGTGTCTAACCTGATCCCCTCCTTGGCTCTGCAAAGATACAGCATGAGGAGACCTAACTCTGAGTACTTCCTCTGCACCAGACATTTGGCGGGCTTCTCATCTAAACCTCATAAAACATCTGAGGTAGATTCAATTATTACTTTCATTTGATACATGACTAACTAGCCACAGACCGCAAAAATATTTTGCTAAGTGAAAGAAGCCAGTCACAGAAGACCACATATTGTGTGATTTAATTTACCTGAAATGTCCAGAAAAGGCAGATCTATCAAGGCAGAGAGTAGGTCAGTGGTTGCCAGGAGCTAAGGGGATCGAGGGAAATGGGGAATGACTGTTAGTGGGTATGGCGTTTCTTTATAGGATGATGAAAGTGTTCCAAAATTGATGTGCAGGTAGTTGCACAACTCTGTGAATATCCTACATTGTAAATGAATTGTACTCTTTAAACGGGGGAGTTTTATGGGGTGTGAGTTATATCTCAGTAAAGCTGATTTTTTTAGAGTCTTATTTAAAACAAAACAGGCTCTGAGCAGTTAGGGAACTTGACCAAGATTATAAGCACTAGTAAGTAGCAGGCAGACTGAGTTCAGAGGCCACACTTGAGGCTTCTGGGTTCCTCTCTCCCCATTTGTCTGCCTGACAAGCTCCAGCTGGTCCTTCAAGATTCAGCTCAATTCTTCCTCTTCCGAAAGGTTTCCTGCATTTCCAGGCAGCCTCCGTGCTCCCTCTCCGGGGCCCTTATTGTCCCAAGAAAACCTCCTCTGTAGAGCACTTTCCACAGTGTCCTGTAAGGTGAGCTGCTTGTTTGCTTCCTCGGTATAACCATGTACGCTTCTAGAAAGCACGTAAATCCAGGGCTATGTAAATCCAGGGCCTAGCTAGTGTCCGGCACCAATTTCATGTGTTCAGTCCTGGCACTGTGGCTGAAATAATGGGGCAATAATGGGGACCCTTCCACAAAGCGTCCTTCGGCACCAGCATCAAAGAAGACTCCTGAGCGAAACGGCCCCATGTGAGATACATTTATGGACCCAGTTGGGTATGATGAGGTCGACTGATGCCTTCTTCACACTGATGAGGCCCAAGTGGCCAGTCTAATCTCCGTGCAGATCACTGAGCATTGCTTTCTTTTCTGTGATTGCAATTTGGACCCTCACCCCAGACAGCCTTCTTGTAAAGCCCGTGCAGTTGATAAGATCGGATACTAGAAATGACTGTGTGTCATTGGGGAAAAATACACTATTGCCTCTGGAAAAATATTTGCAAGTTCATGTCCAAGTGGTGGGAATGAACGCTATTCCTTATACACAGAGCTGACACTTCTTAGTTTTTGACCCTCCATCTTTCCTCCTAATGATAGTTTTTAGAGCATAGCCTTGGAAGATTAGTCAGAACCCAGCTGAAATGGAAAGGGATTTTAAGAAAAATTAAATTCCTCCGTAAGATCCAAGATGTGTGAAATGTTGATGTTTGTACATACACACACACACACACACACACACACACACACACACACAGACTGCAAGGAAATACATTAAGATGTTATCAGTAAAGCAGCTCACATTAATTATCTCTTGTGTTGTGCTGAGTTCTTTACACTATAAACTCACTTAAATCCTCCTACTCTTGAACTATTATTTGTCCCTGTTTGGCCGTTGGGAAATCTGAACTGCGGAGAGCTGTGTTAACCGCCTTTTTCTGGACAGCAGGATTGTGAGGGGTTTTTAATTGCTTTTCTCTGGTTTTCTGCGTGTTCTGAATGTTCTACAGCGAACATGTGTCATTAGGAATAACACATATGAAATGTTATTACAAACAAAATGTTGTTAAAAACAAACCAGGTCTTCCCTGGTGGCACAGTGGTTGAGAGTCCGCCTGCCGACGCAGGGGACACGGGTTCGTGCCCTGGTCCGGGAAGATCCCACACGCCGTGGAGCGGCTGGGTCCGTGAGCCACGGCCGCTGAGCCTGCGCGTCCGGAGCCTGTGCTCCGCAACGGGAGAGGCCACAACAGTGAGAGGCCCGCGTACCGCAAAAAAAAAAAAAACAAAGAATGCAGCAACCGCTGAGGAGAAAACGCTTTCCCAGATGATGGGCTGCCCCGCCGTGGGGCTGGTGGGGGTCAAGCTGGCCTATTAATCATGCACAGGACTGACTCGAGAGTTTCTGTCCTGGCTGCAAGGCTTACTGAAGCATGCCAGCTTACTTTTAAAGTCACGTGTGAATGCCTGACATTTCGCATTGTGAAGTCGCAGAGGAATTGTGCTCAGTGGCTCATCTGAGGGAGTTTCACCTCCACGCTGCCGGTGACCCAGGTCCTCTAAGAAAAACACACACATCTGTGCGTAATCCTTCAACTGGGACTCATTCAAAAAGAAAACAAAGATAAGGATAAAGTGGATTTCATGAAAGAAAACCGACCATGTGCTTGATGACTTCTTGGCAAAGGCGGACAGGAAGTGTGCTGCCGGCCAGCATCTCCTTGGCCGCCCCGGGCCTGTCTCGCCTGCCACAGCATGTGGTCAACGTTTATCTCACCGAGAGCCAAGGGAAGGGAGGTGCTGAGGTTCACCGATGGCTCGCACTGTTTCCAGGCTGATACGTGATTTTTCAGATTGTCAAAACATAAAGATGTTGAGGTTCCATTGTTTTCTGTTTGGTGACCAATGCCTGGTGTCAGGTCTGGGAAGACCTTTCCTGCCTTCATTGCCGTTGGGGGGTGATTTCTGACTGATGTGGCTCCCGCGTCACGGGTGGGCGTGAGAAGCATCTGGCCTGGTGGGGAAGGTTGGAGGGCACTTGGCTTGCCTTTCAGCTCTAGATCGTGCAGATGGCCTCTTCAAGAAAAGGAAGCTTTGGGACTTCCCTGGCGGTCTAGTGGTTCAGACTCCGTGCTTCCACTGCAGGGGGCATGGGTTCTATCCGTGGTGGGGGAACTAAGATACTGCCTGTCCCCGTGGCCAAGTGTTGAGGTCTTATAATTGAGTTTAGGGGCATGAGCTGCTCACAGAGTTTTAAAGAAGTTTCCCAAATTGCCTGAAAGGACTTATCAGAAGGAAGGGTCCACATTCACTGGGACAGCGGGAGATGCGGATAAGCCACTTTCTTCCCCCAGGAGAAATAAGGAGAGGCCTCCAGCTGTCATCACTCACCTGACCGGAAGGGAACCATTCCCCAGGTGCTGCAGGCCCACCACTGCCACCCACGCCACCTGCAGGACACGCACACCTGGCCTGAGTAAGCCACGGCCAGGGCAGCGGTGGTATGGACCGACAGGCCCGATGGTATCAGGAAATGGAAACATGTTACTGAAGAGGGAGGCTGGTCTGAGGGTCATGAACAGTGACCAGAACGTGAGTGAGAGCTGATGCGATGGGACGGGGCAGACGGCTGAAGGTCAAGGAAGTCGGTGCCTGCTGGGTGTGTATTCTCTATATCTCTGGTCTGAATGGCTCCTCCTTTCCTGCAAAACAAAGTAGATGGACCGATGGTCCCTGATCTATTTTGCAGGCCTCCTGTTTGCCCATCACAGAGCTTTGCTTCTGTTCTTGTGGTTCCCATGCAAGAGTCACTTCTAAGTGGGAACAGGAAGCTGAGCATAGGTGGCTGCTGATTGAAGTGGGGCGTCTGGGGACAAGGAATCCGGAGACTCCTTACCAAGTAAGTCCTGAACCCAGAAGGGGGTATTCTTTAACAAGGACCCCACAGAAAGCATAACGTAAGCCTCTCCCTTAGTGCAGGGACACAAACTAACTAACTGAATATAGGGTTTGTTTGTTTTTAATTTTAGTAACACCTGAATTCTCTCAGGTTTTACTGAAAATAAAATAGCTGATACTAATAGTCATCATTATAATAAAAACAGTACATAGCGTTCTGTAATGAAATGGCCCCTTACTCTCCGTCTCTCCAGTTAAGTTTTTTGAGCTACTTGAGGGTGGGAGTCTTCCACCTCCATCCTCAGAGTCTAGCCAGAATAGATGTTGAATGAAGGCTCAAGGATGGTCTGGGGGGAAAGACTGGAGAGAGAGGGAAGGTCCTCCAGTCTCCCCGCCCCTCATTCCAGGCTGAACCAAGGGTGACTACAGACCGGGTCTTCTTTTACATACCACTTGGGGTGGTGAAAGTCTACCACCAGGTAGATTTTTTAAATCACAAGCCTACTTTCATGAGTAGCTCTACATGTATTACTCTGGCTAAAACAGACAATGAAAGAGAATTGAACAGAAACAAAGAAAGAGTCACAAAATAGCAAACCGGGCAGGGAAAGTAGTTTCTAGGACCAATTAATTACCCACAGGTCAAAGGGCAGCTCAGTGAGTTTTTCTGATTCGTATTTCTTCCTTTTCTGTTTGTGCTCATTTAAAAAGAGCCAAAGAATTCTATCAAACATTTACAGAAGAGCTAACACCTATCCTTCTCAAACTCTCCCAAAATATAGCATAGAGAGGAACACTCCCAAACTCATTCTACGAGGCCACCCTCACCCTGATGCCAAAACCAGACAAAGATGTCACAGAAAAAGAAAACTACAGGCCAGTATCACTGATGAACATAGATGCAAAAACCCTCAACAAAATACTAGCAAACAGAATCCAACAGCACACTAAAAGGATCATACACCATGATCAGTGGGGTTTATCCAAGGAATGCAAGGATTCTTCAATATACGCAAATCAATCAGTGTGATACACCATATTAACAAATTGAAGGATAAAAACCATATGATCATCTCAATAGATGCAGAAAAAGATTTTGACAAAATTCAACACCCGTTTATGATAAAAATGCTCCAGAAAGTAGGCATAGAGGGAACTTACCTCAACATAATAAAGGCCATATATGACAAACCCACAGCCAACATCATTCTTAATGGTAAAAAACTGAAACCATTTTCACTAAGATCAGGAAGAAGACAAGGTTGCCCACTCTCACCACTGTTATTCAACATAGTTTTGGAAGTTTTAGCTACAGCAATCAGAAAAGAAAAAGAAATAAAAGGACTCCAAATCGGAAAAGAAGAAGTAGAATTGTCACTGTTTGCAGATGACATGATACTATACATAGAGAATCCTAAAGATGCTACCAGAAAACTACTAGAGCTAATCAATGAATTTGGTAAAGTAGCAGGATACAAAATTAATGCACAGAAATGTCTTGCATTCCTATACACTAATGATGAAAAATCTGAAAGATAAATTAAGGAAACACTCCCATTTACCATTCAACAAAAAGAATAAAATACCTAGGAATAAACCTACCTGAGGAGACAAAAGATCTGTGTGCAGCAAACTATAAGACACTGGTGAAAGAAATTAAAGATGATACAAACAAATGGAGAGATACACCATGTTCTTGGATTGGAAGAATCAACACTGTGAAAATGACTATACTACACAAAGAAACCTACAGATTCAATGCAATCCCAATCAAACTACCAATGGCATTTTTCGCAGAGCGAGAACGAAAAATTTCACAATTTGTGTGGAAACACAAAAGACCCCAAATAGCCACAGCAATCTTGAGAAAAAAATGGAGCTGGAGGAATCAGGCTTCCTGACTTCAGACTATAGTACAAAGCTACAGTAATCAAGACAGTATGGTACTGGCACAAAAACAGAAATATAGATCAATGGAACAGGATAGAAAGGCCAGAGATAAAACCATGCACATATGGTCACCTTATCTTTGATAAAGGAGGCAAGAGTATACAATGGAGAAAAGACAACCTCTTCAATAAGTGGTGCTGGGAAAACTGGACAGCTATATGTAAAAGAATGAAATTAGAACATTCCCTAACACCATACACAAAAATAAAGTCAAAATGGATTAAAGACCTAAATGTAAGGTCAGACACTATCAAACTCTTAGAGGAAAATATAGGCAGAACACTCTATGACATAAATCACAGCAAGATCCTTTTTGACCCAGCTCCTAGAGAAATGGAAATAAAAACAAAAAATAAACAAACGGGACCTAATGAAACTTAAAAGCTTTTGCACAGCAAAGGAAACCATAAACAAGATGAAAAGACAACCCTCAGAATGGGAGAAAATATTCGCAAATGAAGCAACTGACAAAGGGTTAATCTCCAAAATCTACAAGCAGCTCATGCAGCTCAATATCAAAAAAAACAAACAACCCAATCCAACAATGGGCAGAAGACCTAAATAGACATTTCTCCAAAGAAGGTATACAGATGGCCAACAAACACATGAAAGGATGCTCAACATCATTAATCATTAGAGAAATGCAAATCAAAACTACAATGAGATATCATCTCACACCAGTCAGAATGGCCATGATCAAAAAATGTACAAACAATAAATGCTGGAGAGGGTGTGGAGAAAAGAGAACCCTCCTACACTGTTGGTGGGAATGTAAATTGATACAGCCACTATGGAGAACAGTCTGGAGTTTCCTTAAAAAACTACAAATAGAACTACCATATGACCCAGCAATCCCACTACTGAGCATATACCCTGGGAAAACCATAACTTAAAAAGAGTCATGTACCACAATGTTCATTGCAGCACTATTTACAGTAGACAGGACATGGAAGCAACCTAACTGTCTATCGACAGGTGAATGGATAAAGAAGATGTGGCACATATATACAATGGCATATTACTCAGCCATGAAGAGAAACGAAATTGAGTTTTTTGTAGTGGGTGGATGGACCTAGAATCTGTCATACAGAGTGAAGTAAGTCAGAAAGAGAAAAACAAATACCGTATGCTAACACGTATATATGGAATCAAAAAAAAAAAAACGGTTCTGAAGAACCTATGGGCAGGACAGGAATAAAGATGCAGATGTAGAGAATGGACCTAAGGACACAGAGAGGGGGAAGGGTAAGCTGGGACGAAGTGAGAGAGTGGCATGGACGTATATACACTACCAAATGTAAAACAGCTAGTGGGAAGCAGCCGCATAGCACAGGGAGATCAGCTTGGTGCTTTGTGACCACCTAGAGTGATGGGATAGGGAGGGTGAGAGTGAGACACAAGAGGGAGGGGATATGGAGATATAAGTATATGTATGGCTGATTCACCGTGTTATACAGCAGAAACTAACACAATAATGTAAAGCAATTATACTCCAATAAAGATGTTAAAAAAAAAAGAAAACTATAGAATTCCCACCCTCTCTCACCTCACTCTCCTCTCCAACCAAAATCCCCTGTGTGGGAATGCAGACAAGTTATTAACTATTGGATTGTAGTCTGTTGGTTAAAACACTTGTTTACACATGAGCTTGCTAAACCTGTATACTACAAAGCAGGCTCCTCTAAACAAGCACGGAAATCAGTTCTGATATTTCCTGCCGCTGTACATCCTCTACATCATTTTTTTAAGTTAATTAGTCTGTACAATTCAGCATAAATAGTTCCATTCCCTTTCAGGTTCAGAGGAAGTATGCAAGTATGGAGTAGTAGGAAGAACACTGAACTTGGAGTTCCCAGGAAGATACTGCTGTGAACTTGGGGAAATCTCTTAAATCTTTAGAGCCTCAGTTTCCTCATTTTTAGGGGGGTGATAATGTCACTTCCCTGACCACTCTCATCTGGCTGTTGTGAGGGTCAAGTGGGTCAGTGGCTGTGCTAGCAGTTTGAGAAGTGTCAAGCTCTGTTCCAACGCCATGTGCTTTCATTATTACGAAGAATAACCAGCACAGGCTGTTAAACATTTCCCTTCTCATGAGCTTATGTCCTTTGAAGCTATTGTTATTTTCTTGAGTAGAATCAGCTCTTGTGAGGCGTGCCCAGAAAATTCATTGTGGACATCGTTGTTTTTAGACCGCTAAGATTAATCCACATGAGTGAAATTTATCATCTTCCTTCAGCATCTTTCAGCATCACCCAAAAGTATATCTTATTTTTAAATTGACACATAACTGACGTATAACATTGTGAAAGTTTACGGTATACAATACGTTGATCTGATACATTTATATTACAATATGATCACCATCACAGTGTTAGCTAACACCTCCATCATGTCATATAGTTATCATTCCTTTTTTATGGTGAGGACATTTAAGATCTAATCTCTTAGCAACTTTGAAGTACATAATACAGTATGATTAGCTGTAATCACAATACTATGCATTAGATTTCCAGAATTAATTCAGCTTTGTGCCCCTTGAACAACATCTTCCCAATTCCCTCACACCAAGCCCCTGGTAGCCGCCATTCAACGCTCTGTTTCTCCGAGTTCAGCTTTTTCAGATTCCACATATAAGTGATATCGTACAGTATTTGTCTTTCTCTTGTCTGACTTCTCTCATGTCGCATAATACTCTCAAATTCCATCCAGGTTGTCACAATGGCAGGATTTTCTTCTTTCTCGTGACTGAGTAATATTCCATTGTGTGTGTGTGTATATATTTATACCATACCTTCTTTATCCATTCGTCCATTCATGGACACTTAGGTTGTTTCCATATCTTGACTACTGTGAATAATGCTGCAATAAACATGGGAGTGCAGATTTAAAAAAATAAATTAATAGAGCCAAAGTAAACACACAAAAACGTGGCCAACCTTCCTTCTGACTTCTCGACCTTTGGTTTCTCCTTGCTGCACTGGGGTTGCTGTCTACTTAATTCCACTTGCATTTTCCTGCCCGTAATAAGGTGTACACTCAACAGTGTGACTATCCCCCACCCCCCACTTTGCTGCTTTGTGGCCAGTGATCCTGTTCTTGTTTTAAAAGGACACATCAGGAACAAATGAAAGAAGACTATTAATTGTGAAGTTATTCCTAAAAATGGAGGAAGTAAATGAGCTGTAAACATGTGAGCCATGTAATTGACTCTCGGCTGAGTGTTTACCGTATTACAACTGCAAGTACCAGAATTCATTTTCCCACCCAGTGGCTTGACACAATGGTAATGAGTGGCTTGCACACACGATTGTGTGTTTAAAAGCCTGTAGTTTCTTATAATTAGAAATTGATTTCACTGTTAGCCTGGCAGGCGGTTTAACTGTTAGTGTGAAGGCAGGATTGTTCCGCCTCTGAGGAATTGCTGTCATCGTGTGGAGTGGGGCGATGTCCCCTGCCTGATTATTCAGCCCTTGGGCAGAATCTCCTCCTCTGACCCGACTCATTTGGGGTCATTTTCCTGCTTACCAGCACCCATAACAGGAAATAAAATTAAAAAATTTTAAATTGAAGGGTAGCTGATTTACAATATTGTGTTAGTTTCAGGTGTACAGTAAAGTGATAGTTATACACATGTATATTTCTTTCATATTATTTTCCATTATAGGTTATTACAAGATACTGAATATAGTTCCCTTTGCTATACAGTAAATCCTTGTTGCTTATCTACTTTATGTATAGGAGTGTGTATCTGTTAATCCCATACTCCTAATTTATCCTTCCTGCCCTCCCTCTCCCCTTTGGTAACCATAAGTTTGTTTTCTATGTCCGTGAGTCTGTTTCTGTTTTTGTATATAGATTATTATTTTTTATTCCACATATGAGTGATATATAATATTTGTCTTTCTCTGTCTGACTTACTTCATTAAGTGTGATATTCTCTAGGTTCATCCATGTTGCTGCAAATGGCCATATTTCATTCTTTTTGTTTGTTTGTTTGATTTTTGCGGTACACGGGCCTCTCACTCTTGTGGCCTCTCCCGTTGCGGAGCACAGGCTCCGGACGCGCAGGCTCAGCGGCCATGGCTCACGGGCCCAGCCGCTCAGCGGCATGTGGGATCTTTCCCGACCGGGGCACGAACCCGTGTCCCCTGCATCGGCAGGCGGACTCTCAACCACTGCGCCACCAGGGAAGCCTTCATTCTTTTTTATGACTAATATTCGTTTGTATATATATATATACCACATATTCTTAAGCCAATAATCTGTTGATATTCACTTGGGTTGTTTGCATGTCTTGACAATTGTAAATAGTGCTGCGGTGAACATTGGGGTGCATGTATCTTTCTGAAAATTTTTAAATTTTATTGATATTTACTTTTTTATTTATGAAAGAAACTGAAATTCAAAGCAATTAATTTTACTTTTTATTTACAGTTTTTTAGTTCATGCTATTTTTTCCAAAACAGCAATATTATTATTTTCTGTTTATAAAAGTAATGATAAGCTCATTTAAAAAAATTAGACCGTTCAGAAATATATCAACTATAAAGTCCCATTGTAAATCCTACTCCCCCAAATAACTACTACTATCTACTGTCCTGTCTATCCATACTTAAATAATTCATTTTGATTTTCTAATGCGATCATGTATCTACTGAATTCTGTAACTTATTTTTTCGTTTTAAAAAGTGCTAATGTCATGTGGTTGATAAAATGTGACAATGTGCTTCAAGTGTCTAGCCCAGCACCTGGCACATAGTTAGGACTTGGTAAGTAGTGAGATTTACGAAAGTAAGGTTTGGGGGTTCCCTTTGGCTTTCAGATCTTCATTCTCTATTTACCATGGATAATTGAGAGTTCATATAAAATACCAGAGAACTGAGGCTTACAGTGAGGAAGCTAAAAATCTAGCCTATGGGGCTTGACCTGGTATCTCTGAGGTGACCCCTCAAAGATGCGCCTACAGCTGGGTGATGTGTGCACTGCACAAGAGGAGTCGAGCGGAGAGCTCAAACCCAGCCTGCATGCACTCCACGCTCTGCACCCAGGGGGCTACATCTGCCCAGAGGGAAGCCTCTTTCTGATTTTCACACAAATTCCCACACCAGCTAAGTGGCACCCCCTTGACTACTAGTAAGAGGTTGCTTCTTATGGGGTAATTTTCTATTACATCCTAAGACATAGCACAGCATCACCCTGAAGAAGTTGGTCTGGAATATTGAGCTCCCCTAAATGGGATGCTACTAACTCCAGCAGGCCTCCCAGAGTGCACCGGGCAACATTTCAAGATGGACTTGCACAGGCATCTGGTGTTATGCTTGGAGGACCAAGGCTTCTGGATTCCAGACATGCCCCAGAAGCAGGGGAAGGAGGTAGGGAGGGCCTACCCTGCACATCCACGCAAGTGGTGCTTAGAAGGCAATAGTGGGGCTCCAGACAAGGCCCAACAAGGTAAAAAGGATTGGTTCCATTAATCACACAGAGTGTGGCTCAGGGGACTCTGGAAGGAGAAAACCACATGGGAGCCAGTGTGGTCCAGGCATCTGCTTGGCCCTGGAGAGACAGCAGAGTAAGACGATGAGGTCCACCGTCTCATGGAGCTTTCATTCTGTTATAACAAGTACATAAGGAGGTGATTTGAGATAGGGGCAAGTGCCGTAAAGAAAAATAAAGCAGACTGAGATTATAGTGTGCATCTGGGCAGAGGGCCAGGCTGTTCTTTAGGTGGCCAAGGGCCTGGGGATACTGAAGCTGAGATGTGAAGTCAGCAGTGTGAATGAAGAGCTGGAGAAGAGCATTCCAGGCAGACAGCATAGCAGGTACCAAGACCCTGTGGCAGGCCAGCATGGCCAAAGCACAGTGAGCTAGGGGGACAAAATAACTAAATGAGATCGGAGACGAGGTGTGATTTAGAGCATGCGGGGCCCTGGAAGCCATGGTGAGAAGCTGGCGCTGTGTACTTTCCTGCAGTGGGAGGCCACTGAAGGATTTTAAGCACGAGAGTGACAAGATCAGAGTTATATTTTCAAACAATCGTTCTCAGAATGAAAAATTAACTTAATGATGAACTCTGCGTGCTGGGAGGAACTGGTGTTGTAGGTGAGCAGGAGAGGAAGCAGAAACGTCCTTTAGGAGCATCTGCAGTGGTCCAGGCGAGCAGTGAGGTCTTCGGCTGTGGGTGGCCATGCAGATGGGGAGTGGTCAGGTTCGCGATGTCAGGGATGCAGGAACCACGGTCTCAGGGGAGCCAGGATGGCTATCATGAGAGCCACTAGGATAGTAAAGGTTGAGACAGGCCCCCTGACTTTGGGGTGTGAGGTTAGAGGGTGGTTATAATAACCAGCAGGAAACCACACCCCAGAGCCTCTGAGCCATCATGTAGGCTCCTGAATAAGGGTTAGATTCTCCCAGTGCCTGGTCTCAACTACAGGATAAAAGACTTGAGAAATGTGTTCCTTTCTTCTGGTTCTCGAAGACCTCCCCCTCATTAAGAACATTCTGGTTCTTGAAGGCCTATTAAGAAGCAATGAACTTAAACATTTTAAACATACCATACGACAAAGCAGTCATTTCGATCTGGGGAAATGGAGACGACGAATGGTGCTATTAATTGTTAAACATTGATGCAGGGCTGAGATCATGAGTCATCGCCCCTTCCATCCCAGCCCCCTCTCTCCAAAGAAATAAATCTGGTACTAAAGCTGGACAAGCACAGAAATAATTTGAAACCCACTTCATGTTAATGCTCCTGCTTTGAAAATCCCACAGGATCCCCTGTAAGATCCCAGTGAACCCTCTGAATTATCTGAGGAAGGTGAATTATGTCCAGTAGAGTTTGAGGGTTAAGGGTAGTGGAAAGGAGCTGAAGATAAATGTGCCAGTGCCTTTTGTAGGTTTTAGGTTCCGTGGTGAGAAATAAATCAAAGGTTCATTCTCTCCCCGGGGCAGTGAATTTGTTATGCTCATTCCTCCAGCCACTTCTGGCCGCGCTCTCACATATCCTGGAGAATAAGTGAGTAAATAATGGCAACTTAAAAGCAGCATGTGGTGGAGGGGGCTCGAGCCTCAGCCACCTACCTCTTCCGTTAGGGGAAGTCATACTTTTCTCATCAGACCAATTTACGCTCTTACCAAGAGTGAATGAGAGGAAAGACTTCTCTCCACCACCCACCATCCCCTCCCCCAGAGATGGGGGTCCTCCTGCACATCTTAGCTTCTCCAGGTCAAAACCAAGAGAGCTGGCCCCCTGCTGGCAGCCCAGCCAGGACCCTCCTTCCCAGTTCTTGGCTCTTCTCCAGGAAGAGACTCTAAAATTGACCACATTTCAAGGAGCATTTTCCCCAGTGCAAACACAAACAAGGATGTGGCACCACTTCAAGGCTTAATAGCGTAACCAGAGAGCTGTTTGCTTTAAACCATAGATTTTGTCTTTTACAACTTGATTGAAATATAATTGACATACAATAATCTGCACCTATTTAAGGTATACAGTTTGATGAGTTTTGACATATGCATGCCTCCAGGAAGCCAACTAAAGAATTAAGATAATGAACATCCCCATCATTTCCAAGAGTTTCCTTGCGCCCTGTTATAATCCATCCCTCCCTTCCCCATTGCCAGGTAACCACTACTACTCTGTCACTATGAATTGTTTGCATTTTCTAGAATTTGTGTGTAATTGGGATTATACAAGTTTTAAACTGGCTTCTTTCACTTAGCGTAATCATTCTGAGATTTATCCATCTTGTTGCATGTATCAATAATTCGTTCCTTGTTATTGGATGTCCATTATTTCTAGCATCGTTTGTTCTGATGTTAAAAACATTTTCAATTCTCAGTTGAATTGCCTAGGTACCTTTCTAAAAAATCAATTGACTGTGTGTGTGTGATGTGGGTCTATTTCTAGACTCTCTATTGAGTTTCATAGATCTGTGTGTCTATCTTTACACTAATACCTCATTGTCTAGATTGTTTTAACTATATAATAGCCTTGAAATCAGGTAGTATAAGTCTCTAGCATTGTGCTTTTTCAAGTTGCTTTGGCTATTTCAGGTCCTTTGCACTTCAAGTTGCTTTTTCAAGTTGCTTTGGCTATTTCAGGTCCTTTGCACTTCTATATAAATTTTAAAATTAACTTGTCGTTTGCTACCAAAAAAAAATGCTGTGGGATTTTGATTAGGATTGCCTTGAGTGTATAGACCAATTAGGGGAGAATTGACATCTTAACAATATGAAGTCTTCTATTCACTCTGCTGTACAGTAGAAACCAGCACAACACTGTAAAGCAGCTATACCCCAATAAAAATTAATTTAAAACAAACAAGCAAAAAAACCAATATGAAGTCTTCTGATCCATAAACATGGCATCTCTCTCCATTTATTTAGGTGTTTCATTTTTCTCAGTAATGTTTTATAGTTTTCAGTGTACAGGTCTTGCACATCTTTTGTCAAATTTTCCTTAAATATTTTCCTTTTTTTTCTAAACACCTTGATTGGAGTATAATTGCTTTACAATGGTGTGTTAGTTTCTGCTGTATAACAAAGTGAATCAGCTATATGTATACATATATCCCCATATCTCCCTCTTGTGTCTCCCTCCCACCCTCCTATCCCACCCCTCTACGTGGTCCCAAAGCACCAAGCTGAGCTCCCTGTGCTATGCGGCTGCTTCCCACTACCTATTTTACATTTGGTAGAGTATATACGTCCATGCCACTCTCTCACTTCGTCCCAGCTTACCCTTCCCCCTCTCCGTGTCCTTAGGTCCATTCTCTACATCTGCATCTTTATTCCTGTCCTGCCCCTAGGTTCTTCAGAACCTTTTTTTTTTTTTGATTCCATATATACATGTTAGCATATGGTATTTGTTTTTCTCTTTCTGACTTACTTCACTCTGTATGACAGATTCTAGGTCCATCCACCTCACTACAAATAACTCAATTTTGTTTCTTTTTATGGCTGAGTAATATTCCATTGTTTACATGTGCCACATCTTCTTTATCCTTTCATCTGTCCATGGACACTTAGGTTGCTTCCATGTCCTGTCTATTGTAAATAGTGCTGCAGTGAACATTGTGGTATGTGACTCTTTTTGAATAATGGTTTTCTCAGGGTATATGCCCAGTAGTGGGATTGCTGGGTCACATGGTAGTTCTATTTCTAGTTTTTTAAGGAACCTCCATACTGTTCTCCATAGTGGCTGTATCAATTTACATTCCCACCAACAGTGTAGGAGGGTTCTCTTTTCTCCACACCCTCTCCAGCATTTATTGTTTGTACATTTTTTGATCATGGCCACTCTGACAGGTGTGAGGTGATAGCTCATTGTAGTTTTGATTTGCATTTCTCTAATGATTAGTGATGTTGAGCATCCTTTCATGTGTTTGTTGGCCATCTGTATACCTTCTTTGGAGAAATGTCTATTTCGGTCTTCTGCCCATTGTTGGATTGGGTTGTTTGTTTTTTTTTGATATTGAGCTGCATGAGCTGCTTGTCTATTTTGGAGATTAATCCTTTGTCAGTTGCTTCTTTTGCAAATATTTTCTCCCAAGTATTTTACAGTTTTGATGCTATTGTAAATATTTTAGTTCAATTTTTTATTGTCGTATATACTGCTAGTATGTAGAAATACAATTGTGTTTGTGTCCTGCAATTTTGCTAAACGTATGTTAGTTCTTAATTTTTTTTGAGATTCAGTTGGATTTTTTTATATAGACAATCATGTCTCCTGTAAATGAAGACTTCTTTCTTTCCTTCTAAGAACTGTTTTAAATGCATCTTTAATCTTTCATATTTTGATTTTCATTCCTTTCAAAATACTTTCCAGTTTCTATTTATTTCTTCTTTGACTCATGGGTTATTTAAGTGTGTTGTTTAATTTTCAAGTAATTGGGGATTTTGTGCCAATCCTTTTCTTATTATTTTCTAACTTAGGCCCATTGTGGTCCTCCACGTACTTATTATTTGAATGCTTTGAGATTTATTGAGTTTTGTCTTATGGCCGAGAATATTATCTATTTTGGTAAAGGTTCCACTGCACTTGAGAAGAATGTGTGTTCTGCTCTTGGTGGGTGGAGTTTTCTACAAGTATTAATGAGGTCTGGTTGGTCAACACTTTTGTTCGAGTCTTCCATATCCTTACTGATTTTCTATCTGCTCGTTCTGTCATTTATTGTGAGACATGTGTTGAAATCTTCAGTGGTTCTTCAGTGGTTATCATGGTTTTATTTCTACTTACCGTTCTAGCAGTTTTTGCTTCATATATTTCAAAGCTCTGTTATTAGTTGCTTAAACATTTAGGGTTTTTTTGTCCTCTGGATGAATTGGTCCCTTCTAAGGAGATCTAAGGAGATCCCCTTAGAAATGATCCTCTTTCCTCCAGCAGTGTTCCTTGCTCTAACCTATGCTTTATCTTTAATGAATATAAACACTCCACCTTCTTTTACTTAGTGTTAGTGTGGAATATCTTTCCCATCCCTTTACTTCTAAGCTCTCTGTGCCTTTATATTTAAAGTGGGTCTCCTGTAGACAGCATATAGTTGGACCTTGCTTTTTCTTCCCCCAATCTGAAAATCAGTGCTGGCTAATTAGGTGTTTAAACATTTACAGTTAATGTGATTTGATGATTAGTATGATTGGGTTTAAATCTACTATTTTACTATTTTTTCTGTTTGTTCCATCTATTTTTGTTCTCACTCTCTTTTTTTTTTTTTTCATTTTCTGCCTTCTTTTGGAGTAACTAAGTATTTTTTATTATTCCATTTTATCTTCCCTGCTGGCTCATTAGCTAAAACTCTCTGATGTGTTATTTTAATGGTTGCTAAAGGTTTATAATATCCATATTTAAGCCAGTCTATGTTCGAGCATTATTATGCCTCTTCACATATAGTATAAGTACCTTAAAATAGTGTATTTCCATTTCTCCCCTCCCAGCCTTTGTTCTACTGTTGTCATACATTTTACTTCAACGTATGTGCTGCCTGCTGTTCAGTGTCTGAAAACTGTCATTTCATGTATTTTGTCCAATAGTTTTAGTCATTTAAGGCAAGAGGGTAGATTTAGCTCGTTATTCCATCATATTCAGAAGAGAAATCCTAAGAGTTTTTTAGCCACATCTTTTTAATTTTGAAGTAAAAGTTTTTCATCTCTGTTCATTACAGAAATTTTAGAAAATGTCAGACTGTACTAAAAAGAAAATATTACCCATAAGATTATCACCTAGAAATAACCCCTATTAATATTTTACCATATTTCCCTTACCTTTTTTGTTTTTACATTCTCACACAATTGAACCTATATATAGTCTTACAATTTAAGGGGAAGAAAGACATTTTCTTAAATAATGAAAAACTCTTCACCAACATCCTGTTATTGGCTGTCTCCTAGTTCATCACCTGTTGGCTGTTTAGTGTGCCTACCCATTCCTGCCCTAGTACCATGCTACTAATCCATAAAACACAAATAAGTCTAGGGCACCTGATCCATCATAGGTACTACCCAAGCCATGAGGCCATGAATGAGATCCTCTTCCTTCATCCCAGGGCCTTAAGACCCATCATGTCCGGGGAGGGAGGAATAACCTGTAAACAGATCATTTCACACAGATAACAAATGCTGCCAACGGCAAGAAAGGAAAAGAAACTCTGTCAGGGAAGCTGAGCAAATCTTCCCAAAAAGGGGGCCTTTGAACTAGGTCTTGAATGGCAAGAAAAGGGGCACAGCAGGCCAAGGACACGTACAGGTAGCATTCCAGAGGTGCAGAGCGGCCTGGTGCCTTTGGAGGACACCCAAGCTCTGCCATGTGCCGGAGGAGCAGGACGTGGCAGGAAAAGCTTCAGGAGGCCAGATTCTGGGGTCCTGCTAAGGAATTTATATTTTCTCCTGTGAGCAACAGGAAGCTCATAGAGGTTTTTTCAGAAGGGAGCAATCCATAAATCATACTTGCTTTAGTTGCCATCACTCAGTGAAAGGTGCTGGCGATGCAGGAATGAACAAGTAACGACACACAGTCCTTGCTCTCTGGGAGAAGACCACGCTTTGCATTGAATTGTGAATACACTGTAAAAACTGTAATAGCGATGTGTTACAGCTGTGCCCCACTGAGAGACGAGGTCAGGAAAGATTTTGCAGGGTTTATTGCTCAGCAGGAGGAAAAGCAATAAGGAGATCAGAATAGGCCTGGTGAGACTAGAGGAAGGCCTAAACTAAGACCATGAGGACCATGGTGATGGAAAGGATTCAGGAGGCTTTTCTGAAAAAGAACTTAGGTACATGTTGGATTCAGGGAGATGGAAGAGGACAAAGGATGATTGAGGTTCCTAACTGTATTCACAGATGCATACAGAGCAGCTACTGTGTGCCAGGCTTTGTGCTAGGCACTGGTGACGTACCAGCAATCAAGTCATTCCCAGCCCTCCAACTGCTTGGAATCTAGAAGGTGAAACAGACAAACCAACCAGCAGTTACAGCACTAAGTTAGGCCTACCATAGGGATATGTAATGTTGCTCACAGGAGTGTACATAGGAGCTCACAGAAGGGACACACAACTTGGTCAGTCCTCAAAGATTTGGTGGACTCAGGATGTCTAATCCAAAACTTGAGATACACTGTAGAAATTATCCAGCCAAAGAGGTGAGTGGATAATAAAAGAGAGTTCTAGGCTTAGGTCCAGAAGTTGGGGAGAACGTGACAGTGGTGTAGTATGAGAGGGGTATAGCAAGAGATGAGATTGGAGAAGCAGAGAGAGGCCAGCGTATCTGAGGAATTTGGACTTTATTCCAAGGACTACTATAGGGTTTGAAGCAGGAATGTCAATTTTGCATTTTAACTGAAGTTCTAGTTGCAGAATGAAGAATGGGTAGGAGTGGGACAAGACCCAGGCAAGAGAGATGATGGCCTGGACCAGGGATATGGCAGTGATGGATCAGATAACTATTCCAGGGCTGGAATCAATGAGACATGAAGTTTAACCAGATAAAAGATGTAGGGCAGTCAAGCTAACCCCAAGGGTTCTGCGTTGGGGTAATGGTGATACTCTTCACCCAAAAGGGAGGGAAGGATTTGGGGCTTAAGGATGATGACTTCAGTTTGGAGCAGGTTGAGTTTGAAGTGTCTATGGGACATGTAAATGCAGATGTCTGGCTTACTGGAGAGATCTGGGTTGAGATATAACTTTAATGACATCAGGATATAGATAGTAGTGAAAGCTCAGAGAATGTGTTAGCGCTGTCAGAGTGTGTTGAAAATGGGAAAAGGACAGAACACAGAGAGTGGTGAGGAAAACCGACATTGAAGGGGAGTGCAACAAGAGACCACTCAGGAGAACAAGAAGGACCTACCAGAGGCCTGTGGAAAAGCAAAGGAGTGTGGTGTCATGGAAACTAAAGCTACAGGGAGTTCCAACAAAAGAGGGGTCAGTTGTGTCAAATGCTGCAGAGAGACCACAGAAGAAGAGGACTAAAACATATCCATTGGCCTTCCTGAAAAGAAGTTTCAGTGACTTGTCTGAGAACGGTTTTCTGGAGATGGGAAATTAAGCCCATATTCCAAAGGTTCCAGAGGAGTGAACTGGAGATACGGAATGGAAACAACTGATTCTCTCAGCTGTTTGAGGACATTTGGCAGGGAAGTAGAGGAGAAGGAAGAGAGGTAGTGACCATAGGAGGAAATGGGAGAGACCTGAAAAGTGTAAATGCTGATAGGATGGGTCTAGAGAAGGAGAATGAAAGATATAGGAGAAAGAGGAGGTAAGTGATGGAGCAGGACCCCTTGGGAGACAGGTGGGAGACAGGCACACATGGCAGGATTAACCTTAGTTGGGGAAGGGCCACCTCATCCGTGGTGCAGAAGAGAAAGCAGAAGCGTGTGGAAGCAGGGATGTGTGTAGGTTTCTTGAGAAGTTCTGTGCTAATAGCTTCTATTTTCTCTGGGAGGTGTCTGGGTAGTTGAATTCACACAAAGATGAGAAGACAAAGAAAAGAGCAAAGTGTTGGCATTCCTTGGGGAGCACCAATCCCATGGGGTGGATGGAGAAGGAAAAACCAATGAAGGGATGACCAGAGAAACGGGAAGAACCAAGCGGTTCCCTGAAGCCAAGGGGAGAGTTTCAATAAGGAGGAAGCGGATCAACATAGCAGAACAAGTGAGGACTACAATGAACTGCTGGATTAGGCAAACCCAAGAACAGTGAGGCAGGAGTCAAATTGACAGAACTATTAGGAAAGTCATCTGGAGACAGCAAGTGTAGACAACTCCTAAACTTTAAAAAGATTGAGTGGTAAATGGAAAGAGGTAAAAGAAATTCATCTAAGGGCAGTTCAGGGTAAGGGTTTTTTTCCCCTGTGGTCCTGCCATTCTCTCCAGGCGGGTGGTGTGGCTCCTTGGAGCAGATGTTCGTTCATCTAGTGTGGTTTGGAGCTCGGGCTGGAGGCGGGGCTTGTCAGGGGCTAGTCTGCACTCGTCACCGGCTGTTCTGGGTACAATAGGCAGGTTGGTAGACGGAACTTTTGTGGCTCTTCCATGGGAACGTTGAGGAACAGAGGTTAAGTAGCTTGCCCAAGTTTCCACAGCTAACACGTAGCAGAACCAGGTTTTGAACCCAGGGAGTCTGGCCGTAGAGTCCACAGGCTTAACTACTCTGATCTCCTGTTAAAGGTGGGATCCCCAATCCAGCCCTCAAAAGCCTTCATGAACGAGACACTCCAACCCACAAAGTCCAGAAAAATATTTGGAGCTAGCTACTTCAGGGAAGGCCTGTCTCATGTACAAGGAAGCAGATTTCCACTTTCAAGTGTACATGCTAAGGAAACTTCTTTAAGGAAGCCTATGGCTAACAGACCTCATAGGTAACCCATTTTAACCGACACGGGGACTCCTGTTCAGGGGGCTTCATTCTGGAGATTTCTGAGGCTTGAGAGATCTGTAGCTCATGGCCTTGCTGGGCTACATCATAGTAAGGGCCTGATCTGGGCCTTGACATTCCGTCTCCATCCCCTTCCTGCTGGCACTGTCCTGGGCACACCATGCTCTTTCGAGCCCCTTCCTAGGCACTGGAAGTTCCCTAGCCTGGAACATTGTTCCCATCATTCTTTACCTAGACTGCTCAGCTCAGGCATCCTCCATCTACCTCCCAGGGGAAGCCTTCTCTGATGTCCCTGGCACTCCTCCCCTGGCCTTTCCCTAAACCCAGTCAGAGTTAGGGGTCTCCCCACAGTATCACCTAGCACCCCAAAAGTCAGCAGGGTTTACTGATTAGGAAACAGCTTTGGAGTCCAAAAGACTGTATTTCTCTTACTGGTTCTGCGTCTTCTCGGCTATGTGACTCTGGGCAATTTATTGTACCCCCCATAAGTCTCATGTGGAAAATGGGAATAATAATACCAGTAGTACCTACCTCATGGGCTCCTAAAGTAAGTAATCCGTGTAAAGCTCAGAGCACAGAGCCCGGCACCCAGTAAACTGTTGCTATTATGATTATTATCATTCACTTATACTTGGTATGTTTCTGTCTTCACCGCTGCACTTGCAGGCGGGAACTGGATTTACTCTTTCTTCATGGTCTCAGGGCACAGCCATAGCCCGGCATGCAGTGGGTAGTCAGTGAATATTGTGGTATGAATAAATTTCCTGTTTGCTCAAGGTCCTCCACCTGATGTCACGAGAACTGGAAGGGGACCTGGGAGGAAACACGGGCTGCAACCTGCAGCCTCTGAGCTGTGAAGAAGATCCCGAGGCAGGGAGCCCTCTTCAGGTGCGGCAGCTGCAGCCACGTGCCCTGTGCTCCCAGCTTTTCTCCCAAGAGCAGTGACACCTGGCAGGCTTTATGCACCCACCAGGAAAGGTGCTTAGAGCAAGGGCAAACAGCCTCTGTCCTGGGGGCTGCAGGTGACGGTGAGCGGGTCCTGGCATGGACCTGCCACCTCATGTGGTTAGTTCCATTTGGATTCTGACCTCTACCTGGTCCCTCGTCTCTGATATGTCCCTATGCCTTGACCTCTGTCAGGATTCTTGTACTTTGTTCTACCTGGCTATAATTAGGTAGCTCATGTTCTCTTTGGTTTGACCTGAAAGCACTGGAATTTTCTGCCCTTGCCAACAATCCTGAGTGATCTCTACCAACCCTGCAATGGGCTTTCCTACCACAGTGCTGTGTTCTCGTACCCACAGTGCCTGCTCCCCTACCCATTTGAATAAAGACCTGAAAAGAGGTGAAGGGGCGAATCTTGCAGCTATCCAGGGGAAAAGCAGAGAGAGTAAAAGGTGCATGGGTGGGCCTGGGATGCAGAAGAAGCAAGGAGGTCACTGGGGCTGGAAGAGTAGAGGGGCTGGAGAAGTCGGAGGTGAATTAGGGAGGGGGCAGATGGGGTCCACTTTGTAGGTTCTTGTAAGGACTTCGGTGAATGGGGGTCACTGGAGGGTTTGGGACCAAGGAGTGTGTGATCTGACATATTTCAGAAGGGTACCTCTGGCTGCTGTAGGATGTTTCAAGGACAGCAGCAGGGAGACCAGTCAAGAGGCTACTGTAAGTATCCAGAGAAGACAGCTACAGCCTTTCTGCGCAGGTTAGAAATCAGAAATGGGGCCCACAGACTCAGCATCTGGCCCTCCTCTCCTTCCAGGTGCCCGCTGCTCTCAGGGCCACGTGCACGGCCAGTCAGTGGACAGTGCGGCCACTGTACGCTGTCTGTTACTGATGGCTGGCTCCAGTCAGATATGAATGGAAATGCTATTCCAGGTGCCATGGTGAGGGCAGGATGGTGGGTGTCAAGTGTACCGTGTGATTGGGCCATTGTGATTATGTAAGGAGTTTTCCCAAGGCGCACGATGAACACTCAAGTTTACAGAAAGCATCACTCAGCAAACGCTGTGCAAGGCACGATGCTTGGCCCCATATGTCAGTAACAGCGGCCCCTTTAAAGGGCTGACTTCAAACTTGAAGGCACCACTCTAGCATTTTGCCTGTATTAGGTCATTTAATCCCCACAAAAACCCTATGAGGAAGGTGTTACTACCTGGTTTTGCAGATGAAGGAACCAAAGCATAGTTTAAATAATTTGCTCAAGGTTAAGATAATGATCAAACCCTCTCTGCATCCCTTTCTAGCTGAGTGTCCTTGGGAAAGTGATGGGGCTCAGATGTGAGCCCAGACAGACCGACTTCAGGCTTGGTGTTCTTAACCATTGTGTGTGTGTGTGGCGGGGTGGCCCCGGGAGGGGGAAGGCTGAAGGAAAAGACTCTGCTTTTAAGGAACTTAAAGTCTAACAGAGTACGAAGAAGTGCTGATCCGGAACTCAGTCCAGGCCTTCAGGCCACAGCAAAATAAGAACACACAGATGAGCAAGAGAAATTGTGGGAGTTCCCTGGAGGTCCAGTGGTTAGGGCTCGGTGCTTTCATTGCCAAGGCCTGGGTTTGATCCCTGGGCCGGGAACTAAGATCCCACAAGCTGTGCAGTGCAGCCAAAAGAAAAAAGAAAAAAAAAAAGAAGAAAGAGAGAAGTTGTTTGTGCGGAGAGCAGAAGAGAAGTATATTCCAAGGGAGCTGTCAGGAAACCACAAATATCTGGACATGGATGGGACAAATTGCCCCTTCAGATAAATTCTGCTGCCTTTTGGGCCTCAAGTCACTTCGGCCAGGTTGAAGGAATCTCTCTGTTGAACCTACACCAACCACTCTCTTTTGCCTTCGCAGAGAAGCTCATCCAGAAGATTCAAAAGCACAAAGAGAGAGCTGACTTTTTTATTACAAATTAAACTTTAAAGCTTTGAGTATCTGGTATGTGCTGAGCTCACAGTCTAGGAATGGGCAAGCGTTCGTCAATAACTAGCGCGGTGAGGTCAGGGCCTGAGAGAAGCAGGAAAGGCAGTTGCCAAGGGCCTCGAAGGATGAGGACATATGTTCTGTTTTGTTTGGGGGTTTTTCTTGTGGAGGGGAGGGGGAGGCTCATAAAAAAATCTAGAAATAGAACTACCATATGATCCAGCAGTTCTACTCCTGGGTACATATCCAAAGAAATGAAAATGCTAATTTGAAAAGATGCACACATCCCACTGTTCATAGCAGCACTATTTACAATAACCAAGGTATGGAAGCAACCAAAGTGTCCATCAACAGATGAATGGATAAAGGAGATGTGGCACATGTATACAATGGAATATTACTCAGCCATAAAAAGGAACGAAATTGAGTTATTTGTAGTGACATGGATGGACTTGGAGGGTCTTATGGTTAGTGACATAAGTCAGAGAAAGACAAATACTGTATAATAGCACTTACATGTGGAATCTAAAAAATAAAGCAAACTAGTGAATATCACAAAAATAAAGACTCACAGATATAGAGAGCAGACTAGTGGTTACCAGTCGGAAGGGTGGGGGGGAGGGGGAAGATAGGAGTAGGGGATTAAGAGGTACAAACTAATATATATAAAATAAATAAGCTACAGGGATATATTGTACAACACAGGGAATACAGCTAATATTTTATAATAACTATAAATGGAGTATAATTTTTATAATAAGTATTGAATCAGTAAGTTGTATACCTGAAACTAATATAATATTGTAAATCAACTATGCATCAATAAAACAGCCAATAAGAAAACAGACAACCAAACAAATATATATGGTAGAGGGAAAGATTCTGTTCACACCACCTACAAAAGCTAAGAAACAGAATTCGGTGCGACAAGATTTGTGATGGATTTATATGAGGAAATTACAAAATTCTACTAAGGCTTATTTTTTAAAGATTTCTGTGAATGGATAGAGATACAATGTTTTCCTGGTGGGAAAACTCAATTTAGTAAGGACGTCATTTCTCTACAAATGAATCTCTAAACATAAGGCAACTCTAATCAGAAATCCAAATACCTTTTCTGGAACTTAACCAAATAATTCTAGCTCATCAGGGAAATTGGACATGAAATAAGCTGGACATTTTTGAAAAGAAAAAGGAGGAAGAGAAGAGGGGACAAGGAAGAGGGAAGAGTCTTCACGGATATTAAAAAAGGAGAACTGCTTGGGTTTTGGGTACCAGTCCCAGCATAGACAGATCAATGGAACAAAATACATAATCCAGAAACAAATTTAAGAAAGGTGCCGGGCTTCCCTGGTGGCGCAGTGGTTGAGAGTCCACCTGCCAATGCAGGGGACGCGGGTTCGTGCCCCGGTCTGGGAGGATCCCACATGCCGCGGAGCGGCTGGGCCCGTGAGCCATGGCCGCTGGGCCTGCGCGTCCGGAGCCAGTGCTCCGCACCGGGAAAGGCCACAACAGTGAGAGGCCTGTGTACCGCAAAAAAAAAAAAAGAAAGGTGCCTCTGATAAAAATGACATTTCAAGAGAGTGGAAAAAGAATGGACTATTTAAAAATGATGCTGAAGAGCCTACACATGTGACAAAGTTGTGTAGAACTAAATACACACACACATGAGTACGAGTAAAAAAGGCAACATGTAAATATAAGATGGTAGGTTATAGCAATGTTAATATCCTGGTCATGATATTATACTGTAGTTTTGCAAAGTATTAGCAAAAAACTGGGTAAAGTATAAACACACTATTATTTCTTATGATTGCTTATCAGTTTGCAATTATCTCAATAAAAATTTTAACTAAAAATAGTACTGAGAAAAACAAACTAGTATTTTCAAAATGTTAGATCCCTACAGTTAAACAGGAATGATTATCAAGTTTTAAAATTCAAACTGTAAGTGAATACCAGTATATTCTTGGGGTAAGGAAGGACTTTTCTCTCCATGACTCCTAAAGCCAAACGCCACAAAAGAAGATTGATGGAAACTGATAGATTTTCCTACATAAAAGTTAAAGTTCAGGGCTTCCCTGGTGGCGCAGTGGTTGAGAGTCCGCCTGCCGATGCAGGAGACACGGGTTTGTGCCCCGGTCCGGGAAGATCCCACATGCCGCGGAGCGGCTGGGCCCGTGAGCCATGGCCGCTGAGCCTGCGCGTCCAGAGCCTGCGCGTCTGGAGCCTGTGCTCCGCAACGGGAGAGGCCGCAACAGTGAGAGGCCCGCGTACCGCAAAAAAAAAAAAAAAAAGTTAAAGTTCGGCATAGCAACAAAACATGTAAAAATAAACGACAGACATAAATTGGGAAAACTATTTCAACATATGTAAAAGATGACAAGTTAATTTCTTAAAAATCTATGAAGTGCTCTCACAAATCAATAAGAAAAACAGTAGATACCCTAATTGGAAAATGGACTAGACATGAATAGGAGTTCACAAAAGAAGAGAAACAGAAGGCCAATGAACATGAAAAATGTAGGCAATGAAGCAGAAATTGGTAGAGAAAGAAAGTATAAATTATGGAAGAAATATAGTTGAAGGAAGCTGAGAGGTGATATCTTATTTACTGATACCTGATTACTGATACCTGAGTTAGCTCAGCGTCTGAAACATAGCACATGCTCAATAAATGTTTGTTGCAGGGATGAGTAAGCAGAGAGAACACAGGTTACTTGTCAAGGAGAAGGAATACTTCCAGATGCACATGGGAGAGAAGAGAAAGGTAGAAGTGTAGCATAATTTTAAGGGAGAAATGGGCAAATTAGGTGGACTTTGATCATACAGCCTGTTTTGCCAGTTAAATCAGAAATGATGTCATCAGAAGAAAATCCCTTTGTGTCAACTCCAGAAAGCCTCCAGTGAAAGTACACTCAGATAGGAGAGTCCCTGAGATAAAGTTTAGGGTTTAAACCATTCTTTTCAAGGCCTATTGTCTGAATATGCAGCCGCTCACGCTTCTTCCCATCCCCCAGTGGGTAATGAGTGACTTTGCCCTTTTCCAGCCCCATGATTTTGCCATCAAATCTGATGCCGCTCAACATAAACAGTGTGACTGACGAGATGCACATCAGATTCAGGGTGCACCTGAATTCTGGTTTGCACTGGGCACCTCAGACTTGTTCTCCAACTTTTAAGTTCACATTTCCTTTTTCGGAAGTAACTTAGCAGAGACCCTCGCATTTGGGTTAATAGCCTAAGTTCACAGGAAGTGTTTGTCTTCAGTGTTTTTTCCCTCAGTGGAAAAATCAGTCCTAATGAACTAGCCCTTTCTTTCCCCACGACTAGCTAAAATACCATTTTATTATACTATTTTCAAACAGCTCCGCCGGCAGTTGTTATACCAATTCCATTTGTGCCACAGGTGTCATGGTGCTTTCTGAAATGGGTTCTCGACTGGCTTTGGGCAAAAGAAAGTTATAATTGCTTTCTGGAACTAATAATATCAAAATTAAATGTTTTTAAGAAAAGGCCCCAACCGAGCCCCTCAAGGCACAGTTTATTACAGAGCAGTGACTCATTTAGATACAGCCCAGAAGGTGCCTCTACCAAGAATGAGGTTTGAGTTTCTAAAGACTTTTTCAAAGAAATGGAGGGTAGGAGACTAGAAGCAAAGGAAGGAAGGGAAAAAAAGGAAAGAAAAACTTGATTTGCTGCAGGGAGCTTTGATTTCCTAGAGCCTAGTTTTCTTTGCAAACATGAGGATGTTTGCCAAATGTTTCTAGGAAATTGTAGGTGATGCAGGGTAGGTATGGGTCCAGTAGTAACGTACTGTCTTAGCTCAGGCTGCTATAACGAATACCGTAGACTGGCTGACTAATAAACCACAGAGATTTCTTTCTCTCAGTTCTGGAGGCTGGAATTCCAAGATCAGGGTGCCAGCTTGGTTAGGTTCTTGGGTGACAGCTCCCTTAGGTGTTTCAGACTGCTATCTTCGCCTTGTATCCTCACGTGGTTGAGAGCAGAGAAGAAGAAACTAGCTCTCTCTGGTGAATCTTATAAGGGCACTAATCCATCATGACAGCTCCACCCTCATGACCTCATCTAATCCTGTTTACTTCCCAAAGGTTCCACCTCCTGATGCATCACGTTGAGGGGGTAGGGTTTCAACATATAAATTTGGGGAGGACACAAACGTTCAGTCTGTAACATGTAGGAAATTTCATGAGTTTCTAGGGAAGCAGTACAGACTGGGGAGGAACATATATTATGATAGTATAAATAACACATTGATTTCTTCAGTCTTATATGATTCTGTCATTTAGCTTGCCTGGGCCATACTTCTTTCATCCTTGTTAGATCATCTAAGTAAAACCCTAAAAGCTAGAGAAACATCAGTATTCTGTAGGTCTTTGACTTTCACACCAGATTTCTAGAAGCACTAGGGTCCCACGAAGGAGCTAAAAGGCTGCTGCTGTGGGAGAAGCGAGGTGTTGAGAAGGTGGGCTGGGAGCCATCCCAGGTCAAGCAGAACAGGTGGGCATCACTGTTGTGTACACCAGCTCCCACCACTCTAGGAGAACCTTACATCCCTCTCAGCAGCAGCACGAAATTCAAAAAGGCAGGTGCATTTGCTTGTGCTGTATCTGGATATCCATTAAAATAAAGGTATCAATTTCATAGTGTCTTGCAGCCAGATCCTCTCACTCATGTGGAAGAAAAGGCACCTTTCATCAGTTGCCACCTGTGTTGTGCTAACATTCTACTTAATTGAACCATTTCTTTGTAGTCTTGGGGAGGGCAGTTTTGTTCAAGAGAGAACATAATTACAGGTGCTTTTTTTTAAATAAATAAATAAATTTATTTATCTATTCATTTATTTTTGGCTGTGTTGGGTCTTCGTTGCTGTGCATGGGCTTTTTCTAGTTGCAGTGAGCAGGGTCTACTCTTTGTTGCAGTGCGCGGGCTTCTCAGTGCAGTGGCTTCTCTTGTTGCGGAGCACGGGCTCTAGGCACACAGGCTTCAGTAGTTGTGGCTCGTGGGCTCAGTAGTTGTGGCTCGTGGGCTCTAGAGTGCAGGCTCAGTAGTTGTGGCACACGGGCTTAGTTGGTCTGCAGCATGTGGGATCTTCCCCGACCAGGGCTCAAACCGGTGTCCCCTGAATTGGCAGGCAGATTCTTAACCACTGCGCCACCAGGGAAGTCCCTAGGTGCTTGTTTTTAAGGAGTAGTTTCACTATTTAAAAATTAAGAAAGGGCTTAATTTGTGACCGTAGCCACAGGGCACAATGCTGGACCAGGAAGGAAAACTGAAAGAGGCCAGAGAAAGCCAATTTCGCGTCCCATCGTTCCTTCTTGGTAATTTTCCAGTGTTTGGTTGTGGAGAAAGAACCGTGTCAAAGGCGAGACATTCTTAGCTTGATGTTACTAGTTAGTAAGGACTGTCTTTTTAGTTTGTATAAGGAAGATTAGGGTGACCACAAACATGGTGTCATGTGAAATCCCATCAAGTCAAAGGGATGCTTTGTTTATCGGCAGCACTCAACAGAGTGTTTAGGATGGGAAAGGAGAGACTTTTTAAAAGTTTTAGAAGGTCTTCAAGAACGATGAGTCATCCTCTTGTTCCTTTGCCTTAGTACAGGGGTGCCTCAAGTGTGAGGTGAGTGGAAGTTGTTTCTCTCCTGTAGGGCGTGTCAGCATTTGGTACACAACCACAGCTTTCCATTAGAGCGTTCAAACCCTGGCTTGTCATAGAAAAATCCTGACAGGGTGTTAACACAAGCAGTTTCTGGTGTTATTGTGTTGTTTGAGTGGTCATTTACCATTAAAAACTTCACTATAAACAGGTAAGTGTGTGTTGTGTACGTTAACTTCAGTTTATACCCTAGCAGCAGTTAGCCATCAATGGAAGCATCTCTTCTGGAATCCATTCTCAAGATGTGGCTGTTGGGACTTCCCTGGTGGTCCAGGGGTAAAGAATCCGCCTGCCAATGCAGGGGACACGGCTTCAATCCCTGGTCCGGGAACTAGATCCCACATGCTGCGGGGCAATTAAGCCTGAGCGCCACAACTACTGAGCTCGCGCGCTGCGTGCTGCAAACTACAGAGCCCACGCACCCTGGAGCCTGCGCGCCACAACTAGAGAGAGGAAACCCATACGCCACAACTAGAGAAAAGCCCGTGCACCGTAACTAGGGAGAAGCCCTACAATGAAGAGCCCACACTGCAACAAAAGATCCCATATGCCTCAACGAAGACCCTGCGTGCTGCAACTAAGACGCGACGTGACCAAAAACTAGATAAATAAATTAATTAAATAAATTTTTAAAAAGAGGTGGCTGTTTAGCACTATGAATATTGTTATGAAAATCTATGCCATAGGGCTGGGGTCCCCAACCCCCGGGCCAAGGAGGGGTACCGGTCCATGGCCTATTAGGAGCCAGGCCGCACAGTGTGGCCAAAATAAAAAATGGAGGGAGGAGCTGGAAGGGCAGGGAAATAGAGAAGATGCCTGGTGAACAAACTGCAAGTCCCAGAGGGAAGTCATTTCATTATCCATCGCTTGCTATGTAGCAGACTGCTCCAAAGTAGTGGCTTAAACAACAACCATGGACATTTCTCATGATTCTGTGGACCTGTTGGGCTCAGCTGGTGGTTCTTTGGTTCCATCAGGTATCATCTGGTGTAACTCATACAACTGCATTTAACTTGGAGCTTGACTGGGGCTGGAATGTCCAAGACGGCTTTACTTAATATCTGGGGAGGCCTGAATGGCTGGGGAGAGCCGAGCCTCTTTCTGCAGCTGAGGGGTCACGCTTCTTACACGGCAACTCATGGATCCAGAGAGAAAAAGACAAAATTGCTGGGCTTCTTACCATTTAAGCCTGGAACTGGTGCAGCCTCACTTCTACCACATTCTGGTGATCAGAGCAAGTCTCAAGGTCACCCAGGATTCAAGGGGAAGCGAAGTAGGCTTCACCTGTTGATGGGAGGACCAATAAATGCTTACAGGGATGGGAGCAGTTAGCTCAAAATCATCTCTGGAAACAGTTGACCACAGGCAACAAGAGTAAAGGAGGGCAGTCTGGATGGAGAACCTGGGTTCAAGCCAAGCCTCCACCACTCATGAAGGTTACCTGGCTTACTGGTGCCTCAGTTTTCTCACCTGTAACACAAAAACTTGGACGTGAAGCCTGTATAGAGATAGTGTGCCTGGTGAGACCCTTGACTCTTCCATCATTGGAAACCACTCCCCACCCCCCAACCTCCCCCCCAAGAATAATCCACGGGGTCTGCTCTTGCCCCCTTTTTCCTTCCCAGTTGAAATTGGAGGGTCTTTTGAAAAAAACACCCACAAACCCCTATGAAACCTCTTTCATCCCACACAAAGAGGCTTAACATTTCTGAATCAAAAACCAAAAAAAAGAACTTTACTGGTGGCGCAGTGGTTAAGAACCGCCTGCCAATGCAGGGGACACGGGTTCGAGCCCTGGTCCAGGAAGATCCCAGATGCCGCGGAGCAGCTAAGTTGTGCATCACAACTACTGAGCCTGCGCTCTAGAGCCCGTGAGCCACAACTGCTGAAGCCTGAGCGCCTAGAGTCCGTGCTCCGCAACAAGAGAAGCCATTGCGATGAGAAGCCCGTGCACCGCAACGAAGAGTAGCCCCCACTCGCTGCAACTAGAGAAAGCCCGCACGCAGCAAGAGACCCAATGCAGCCAAAAATAAATAAATAAATAATAATTTTAAGAACCCCCCCAAAAATTCTAAAAATAAAATTTTTTTATTAAAAAATTTTTAATAAAAAATTTTTAAAAAGATTATGAAAACATTTATTCAAATCAAAGTTTGATTTCTCGGTGTATTAACGAGATGAATCAAGAGGAATGCTTCTTCTGGGCAGGTGTTTACCTGCAATCTGAGGAAACATTCCAGAATATTATAAAATATTTTTCTCAGTTTAAAGGTAATAAATGATATAAATCATTAAGAAAGAATTATCACCACCCTGAAATAACCGATTAAAACTTTTGTGTCTTTCCCTTTATTTTGTTTTTTTCTGTGTATGTTTGTGGCAGACATTGCCTGTTTTGAGGTCCCTCTCTTCCTCAGGGGTGCTGGTAAACCCTGACCAGTCTAAGAGGAAATCCACTCCTCCTGTAGATAACTGGTTTGAGAAGTGGGTGTGTGACTTGGTGCTGCTTAATGGTATACAATGGGAATTTTGCTAGGGGGTTTCTGGAAAGGATTCTCTCCTCCGATAAAGACGTAAACAAGGCAGGAACACAATATGTTCTGACTCTGGACACTGATGTGTGAGGAGGTAACTCCTGAAGCTTTTGGCGTGGAGGGGGGACTAGACGGCATGTTGATGGAGCCAGAGCCAGAAAGGTGAAATGTTAGAAAGCCACCTAATGAACCGTTCCTGGAGCTGCCCTATCTCCAAATTTCATGTTCTATGAGATAATATATCCCCTTCATGTTTAAGCTACCCCTACTTATGATTTGCTGCTACTGGCATCCAAAAACACCCTAAGTGCTACAATATATATAGCTGTATACATATATTTTGTAAAGTTTATTCTTTCATCCAACAAATATTTAATGAGGATGTCCCAGGCTTGAGTCATTCCGCAGACACACTTTGGCTCTGCTTTTTTCCACTTAACATTTTCTCTAGTCATTAAAAATTATTTGTACATGTAATTTTTAAATTGAAACATAGTTGATGTACAATATTATATAAGTTACAGGTGTATAATATAGTGATTCACAATTTTTAAAGGTTCTCCATTTATAGTTATTATAGAATATTAGCTATATTCCCTGTTTATATGTCCTTATAGCTTATTTTGTACATAATATATATATCTTATGTATACAGAATTTTTAAAAATTTATTTTATTGAAGTATAGTTGATTTACAATGTTTTAATTTCCACTGTACAGCAAAGTGATTCAGTTATGCATATATATGTATAGGTATATATTCTATTTCATATTCTTTTCCATTATGGTTTATTACAGGGTATTGAATATAGTTACCTGTGCTATACAGTAGGTCATTGTTGTTTATACATTTTATATATAAAAGCTTACATCTGCTAATCCCAAACTCCCACTCCATCCCTCCCACATCCCCCTCCCCCTTGGCAACCACAAGTCTGTTCTCTATTATCTGTGAGTCTGTTTCTGTTTTGCAGATAAATGCATTTGTGTCATATTTTAGGTTTCACATATAAATGATATCATATGGTATTTGTCTTTCTCTTTCTGACTTACTTCACTTAGTTTGATAATCTCTAGGTCCATCCATGTTGCTGCAAGTGGCATTATTTCATTCTTTCTGATGGCTGAGTAGTTTTCCATTATTTATATGGACCACATCTTCTTTATCCATTCGTCTGTCAGTGCACACAGGTTGTTTCCATGTCTTGGCTACTGTAAATAGTGCTGCTATGAACATAGGGATGCAGGTATCTTTTCGAATTACAGTTTTGTCCAGATGTATGCCCAGGAGTGGGATTGCTGGATCATATGGCAATTCTATTTGTAGTTTTCTGAGGAACCTCCATATTGTTTTCTGTAGTGGTTGCACCAATTTACATTCCCACCAACAGTGTAGGAGGGTTCCTTTTTCTTCACGCCCTCTCCAGCACTTATTATTTGTAGACTTTTTTTTTAACATCTTTATTGGAGTATAATTGCTTTACAATGGTGTGTTAGTTTCTGCTTTATAACAAAGTGCATCAGTTATACATATACATATGTTCCCATATCTCTTCCCTCTTGCGTCTCCCTCCCTCCCACCCTCCCTATCCCACCCCTCTAGGCGGTCACAAAGCACCCAGCTGGTCTCCCTGTGCTATGCGGCTGCTTCCCACTAGCTATCTATTTTATGTTTCGTAGTGTATATATGTCCATGCCACTCTCTCACTTTGTTATTTGTAGACTTTTAATGATGGCCATTCTGACCGGTGTGAGGTGGTACCTCATTGTAGTTTTGATTTGCATTTCTCTAATAATTAGCAACGATGAGCATCTTTTCACGTGTCTATTGGCGATCTGTATGTCTTCTTTGGAGAAATGTCTATTTAGGTCTCCTTCCCATTTTTTCGACTGGGTTGTTTGTTTTTTTATTCCTGCGTAGTATGAGCTGTTACATTTTGGAAATTAAGCCGTTATTGGTCGCATGATTTGCAATATTTTCTCCCAGTCCGTAGGTTGTCTTTTCATTTTGTTTACCATTGCTGTGCAAAAGCTTATGAGTTTGATTAGGTCCCATTTGTTTATTTTTGCTTTTATTTTTATTGCCTTGGGAGACTGACCTAAGAAAACATTGGTATGATTTATGTCAGAGAATATTTTGCCTGTGTTCTCCTCTAGGAGTTTTATGGTGTCATGTCTTATATTTAAATCTTTAAGCCATTTTGAGTTTATTTTTGTGTAGAGTGTGAGAGTGTGTTCTAACTTCATTGATTTACATGTGACTTTCCAACTTTCCCGACACCACTTGCTGAAGAGACTGTCTTTTCCCCATTGTATATTATTTCCTCCTTTGCCAAAGATTAATTGACTGTAGGTATGTGAGTTTATTTCTGGGCTCTCTATTCTGTTCCATTGATCCCTATGTCTGTTTTTGTGCCAGTACCACGCTGTTTGATTACTGTAGCTTTGTGGTATTGTCTGAAGTCTGGGAGGGTTTTGCCTCCTGCTTTGTTCTTTTTTCCCTCAGGATTGCTTTGGCAATTCTGGGTCTTTTATGATTCCATATAGATTCTAGGATTGTTTGTTTTAGTTCTGTTATGTATGTGTAATTTTTTGTTGTTGTTGCTGTTTTTTGCGGTACGCGGGCCTCTCACTGTTGTGGCCTCTCCCGTTGCAGAGCACAGGCTCTGGACGCGCAGGCTCAGTGGCCATGGCTCACGGGCCCAGCCGCTCCGCGGCATGTGGGATCTTCCCAGACCGGGGTACGAACCCGTGTCCCCTGCATCGGCAGGTGGACTCTCAACCACTGAGCCACCAGGGAAGCCCTATGTGTAATTTTAATGACTTCATTTTAATGGCTACTTTTATTTAGTCCTTGCCCTGTTATCTGACACTTAGGTTGCTAAAGATTTTCATTATTAAAAGTAAAGCCAGGGTGACATCACTGTATGTAATTAGTCACATTTCTAATACTTTGGGGGATATATTCCTAAAAATAAAAAAAACAGAGAGAAAGATATATTTTTAAGATGTCTGATGCATATTCCCAAATTGCTTTCTAGACAGTTTATGCCAATTAGTATGTCCCCATGCAATGTTTGAAATTTGCTACTTCATCTGAAGTCACTCTCATAATATACATTTTTCCCCAAATGTTTCTGGAAAAAATTATGATTTAAGTCTACAGGACACATTTGCCCAACAAGTCAATGGCATAAAAAAAAATGGAAATGGAGACTGTTAACAAATGAAAGTGACTTAAAAGATATAATGCATGGACCTTGTTAGGATCCTGATTCATACAGATGGTCTGTAAAAATATATTTTTGAGAGACTGAAATATGGACTGGGTATTGGTGTTAAAGAGTGAGTGTTGGGCTTCCCTGGCGGCGCAGTGGTTGAGAGTCCGCATGCCGATGCAGGGGACACGGGTTCATGCCCGGTCCGGGAAGATCCCACGTGCCGCAGAGCGGCTGGGCCCGTGAGCCATGGCCGCTGAGCCTGCACGTCCGGAGCCTGTGCTCCGCAACGGGAGAGACCACAACAGTGAGAGGCCCACGTACCGCAAAAAAAAAAAAAAAAAAAAAGAGTTAGTGTTAATTTTGTTAGGTGTGATAACGACATAGTGGTTATACTGGGAAAATAGAGTCCTTGTCAGTTACAGATGCATCATTATTAATGGATGAAATGGCATGCTGTCTGGGATTTACTTTAAAAAATTCCAGCAAATAAAGGGGGTAGGGTGGAATAGGAGAAACATGATTGGCAAGATCTGAACAATTGCTGAAACTGGGAAATGAGGGCTTATTATAGCAGTCTCTCTACCTCTGTGTATATTTGAAAAATATAATGCAAAGCTTTTTGATTTTTCATCTTGACTAATTTTGAAAGAATATGTAGTTGACACTATACGCATAAAAGGGTGGGAGACGGCAGACCTAGTCTCCTCTCTTCATGGTCTAAGTGAAGGGCTCTTTAGGGGTTGACTGGGACGCTGGCAGTGCCTAATTGCTTCATTCCTGGGCCCAAGGACACCAGGGAGCCCGGTTTGGTCCCAGGAGCACATTAAAACAGATCTGAAATGGCCAAGGGAGCTCAGCCGAAGTAGACTGCCAGGCGAGCTCCCTTGGCCTCCAAACCAAACCTAGGTGCCCTTGATCCCCAATCAGCTACCTCATCTGCTCCCAGACTCAGGGGCTGGACACAAATCAGGAGACTGCAGGCTTGAAGCACAGGAAAGAAACTGTATATTGGAAAGCACCACCTGTGACAGTCAGATTCATTTGTGTGCCTATGAAATACAAAGAGACCGAATGCATGGGGTGTAACAAGTTTTTTAAACCGATGTAATGGCATCACTCGTTGGGAGAGGCACACGTACGTTCAGAAACGTAAGTGAAGACTGTAGGGTTTCAGCTTCTGATTCAGCCGATCCCCTGATTTTGGTACCAGATCTGGCAGCTGCTGCAGTCTGGGTGTCTATGTAAAGCATTAGACGCTTGGTTAATTTCCCTCTCAGTTCTGCTTACAGTGTGTACACCTGACAGTGGTTTCACTCACTTAGCGTAGGCAGGTAGAAAGATCACAAGCCTGGGAGACGAGATAAATCTAGGTTCTAACTCTGGCTTTACTTTACATCTGTACACCCGGGAGCGGGCCTGGGTATTAGGAGTCAGTGATACCTGGCAGAGGGCAGGCCTTTGATAATACCTGTGTCCTTTTCCTCCACTAAGGAGGACCCTGAGGCTTATTATTCCCAATTCAAGGGATCCGTAATGCTCAGTATTATGGGACTCAAAAAAGTGGGAGACTTTCTATGAAAAAGCCTGCATTATTAGCTGACACACTGTTAAGCTCTGAGAGTAGTAAAGCCATGGCAACACCTCTAACTGCAAATATTAGGAAGCTGTCTCCCGTTGCTTCTATGAATAACACCGCTTGTGCCATCTTCTGTCATTTTTGCTGATTGAAAAGATGGTAGTGATCAAGCAAATAGTGCAGGTAATCGAAAGTCACAGGTTTAGGGAGGGTGGGAGGGAGGGAGTCGCAAGAGGGAAGAGATATGGGAACATATGTATATGTATAACTGATTCACTTTGTTATAAAGCAGAAACTAACACACCATTGTAAAGCAATTATACCTCAATAAAGATGTTAAAAAAAAGTCACAGGTTATCCTTTCTTTCATAAAATTGAATGTTTTAAAACCAACCAAACAAGATAGAATATAGAGATTTTAAATCCCTGGAACGTGTTGCAAAATCACTAGACGTCTCAGTCATTGGAAAAAAATCAGCTTGTCAAGCTTGTCAGCTGGCTTCAGCAACACGTCTACATGGATCTCAGTCATTCATCCCGAGTGAGGCTGCATTTGGGACCCTGAAGCCAGGATAGCACCACTGTGACTTTACTTTGGCCCTTGACTCACTCTGCCTTGTTTTGCAGACAGCAGTTTATCTGTCGCAGCCTGGATGATGGGCTCCTGGAGGCCGAGGACCTTGTCCAGGCCATCATTGTGTGGCCCAGACACCTAGTGCTGCCCCTGACCTTAACAGATGCTCAATAAATAATTGTTCTTACCTTTGACTGAGAGCTACTCATTACTCCTGCTTCTCTGCTCTCCAAGAGGAAAATCATTAAGTTCCTTCTGGGATCAGAGGAAGATTTTGTAAAAGAAAACATTTGCCCACTTGCGTCTTGCGTTACACAAGAAAGCTCTCTGATTGTTGGCAAATGCCTCCCCTCACTCCTCCACATATACACCTGTTGTTACCTCTGGGCCTTCCCTTATTTTTAATATATTTTTTAATTTAACAAATACAGCTCAAAAAATGAGTTGCCCTGTTGAATTGTTTTTTGTTATTGTTGTTTTTTATTGGGATATAGTTGCTTTACAATGTTGTGTTAGTTTCCACTGCACAACAAAGTGAATCAGCTGTATGTATACATATATCCCCTCCCTCTTGGACCTCCCTCCCACCCCACCCCCCATGCCACCCAACTAGGTCACTGCAGAGCACCCAGCTGAGCTCCCTGTGCTATATAGCAGGTTCCCACTAGCTATCTGTTTCACTCATGGTAGTGTATATATGTCAATCTCAGTCTCCGAATTCATCCCATCCCCTCTTCCCCACCGTGTCCACATGTTCATTCTCTACATCTGTGTCTCTATTTCTGTCCTGCAAATAGGTTCATATGTACCATTTTTCTAGATTCCACATATATGCGTTAATATACAGTATTTGTTTTTCTCTTTCTGACTTACTTCACTCTGTATGACAGACTCCAAGTCCATCCACGTCTCTACAAATGACCCAATTTCGTTCCTTTTTATGGCCGAGTAATATTCCATTGTATATATGTACCACATCTTCTTTATCCATTCCTCTGTTGATGGACATTTAGGTTGCTTCCATGTCCTGACTACTGTAAATAGTGCTGCAGTGAACATTGGGGTGCATGTGTCTTTTTGAATTATGGTTTTCTCAGGGTATATTGGGCCTTCCCTATTTTCAATAACTTTATCCTTTTTTTGGAATGTTGTTGGGTCAATAAATGGCCGCAGATAAACGTTTCTTCTTTTTCCTGCGTGTTGCCTCGGTTCTGTTTCAATGAAGACAGCCGCAATACTCTGCTAGCCTTACAGCTTTGGGGCAAGGGCTCCAGCTTTCATTTTTATATCTTCTTAGTGCAGAAGCATTCACAAGCTTACTGGTTTCAGGAATTCACTGAGCCAGAGGAGGTCCCCCCCCCGCAGCCCTAAGTGATCAGGAACTAATCACTCCACACCTTGGTCACTCCTCCATGTTCTTCAGACTGGGTAGAAAAAGACACTGCTCTCAGCTCAGTCCTTAAACTCAGTAAGTTTTTTCTTAATTCTCTACTACTTCAACCGCCTCATTGCAACTCAAGCTTGGGGATAAGAATTAAAGTTACTAACAAGAGAAAAGACAGCAAAGAGAGAATTTCCTTACATCATAATGAAGATATCTAACAAATGAAACCTACACTGTCAAGAGTCACTAAAGGCCTTTAATTTTCAAAACAAGAGTTCCCAGAGAAGAGATGATGGTCTGACTTTCTCTCTACCATTAAAGGGCCAGGACTGTAACTCCCAGTGGAATTATTCCCTGCCCCTCGCTCCTTCCTTACCTGATCACCCATTCCACTCCACGCCAACCAGCTAAAAAGCAATCAATATCTTCCTGCAGGCTCTTGGCTATATATTGTTAATTTCCTACCCTAGATAGACCCTTGTATGCTGAGAAAGGAAAATTGAATTTACTTGGAAAACTAAATGGTAACGCAGTATGCACACCTAGGTGTTTGGGAAAGGTGGCCCATTGGCTCCACATGAGGAAGCAGGAAGTCATAATCCCAGAAGTTCACAAATCGCGAGGTCTGATCTGACCACGTCCCAGGATGCACTGGGAGGCAGCCACGGGCTGAGCTGTGGCAGCAAAGAAAAGTGTTGGCTTGATGATAGCAGGGTGTTATCAGGAAAGAGGATAATGGGTGAAACCTAGAGATCCCAATGATGCGGCCTCGGTTAGGAAACTGAGCTTGACAATAAAGGAAAAAGAAGGAAGGTTTGACAAAGAAGGAGGTTTGACTTGAATAAAAAATCTGAACCCAGGGTGGCATGATGAATACTTATTTTTCAGATGGTGTTTATTATCAGAAGGACTTTGATGCCCATCCCCTCAAACAAATCAGACTCCTCATGTTTACTGAATCATTTGCTTGGAAGAATTTCGTGTCCCTCACGGTGAGCTGAAGATTAGTGCCCCTGAGTGAGAAATACTGAGTGTATTTTTCTTCCGTTTCTCCTTTTTCTTAGTGATGTCCACTGTCCTACAGTTGGTATCCTTGGTATCCTTACTATCATATCTGTGTGTAGGGGTAGAAAGGTCAAGAAAGTCAAAACTGTGAACAGTAAGAGACAAAGGCAAGAGAGACTTTTTATATGTTATCAAACTATAACAACTGACACGTCAGTTACCACTCCCAAAGCATGAGAGTTTTGTTTAAAGATGGGAAAATCTTGAGCAAATTGTTCATTTCCGTATATGCTGGCATGTGCTGTTTCTCTGCCTGAAACATCACCACCACCACACACACACACACGCACACACACACACGCACACGCACGCACACGCACACACATATACACACGCACACATATATACACACACACACACACACATACACACACACACACATATACACACGCGCACACACACACACACACACGCACACCCTCCTTGCCTTGCCTAACTCCTCTTTAGCTTTAGGTCCTCCCTGTTTAGTCTTCCTAGACTCCAAGTCTGAGATGTGTTTCCCTCTTAATACCTCCCATAAGACCCTGCACATTCTCCAGCACCATGCTTATTACAACACTGATCACAAAACAAAGTAATCACTTCACTACATTGGAGCTCCATGAAGGCAGAGACCAGATCTATCTTTCTCCACAGTTCTATCCCCCATTCCTGGAATGGCAGCCAATAAGTGTTTATAGAATAAGTGAATTCTGTAAGACTTTTCTTTGTATGAGCCTTTGTTTATCTCTCTGAACAACGTCTGTTAAGTATGGTCGTTCAGGTCATCTACTGTATGAGGACATCTACAGCAGAATCGGGAGGGGAGGCTGAAATCCAGCCCACATTCTCACCACCAAGCCACTGTCAGTGGTGGTATCCACTCAGAGGAAGAGGTACCTTGTTCTGATTTGCACTGTGGCACCATATGGACTTTGAGCAGCCCAGCTCTGAACAACACTTAGTGTCTTCAAAAGCAAGTCAGAATTCTCCCTCTCCTTCCTAGAAAGGCTAGGACAGAGTGCTTTTACGAAACTGTTTATTCAGGTCCTTTGCCAGCCATCAAAGCCAAGACTGACCCCCATTCACGGCCGAGATCTCCCTCACTCTCCTCTGATTTTTGTCTCCTGCAGGGTTTGGGATGACGACTCCGGCAACAGTAGAAGGAAAACTCTTTCTGATCTTTTATGGCCTCCTCGGGTGCTCCAGCACCATCTTGTTCTTCAACCTCTTCCTGGAGCGCCTGATCACCGTCATCGCCTGCATCATGAAATCGTGCCACCAGCGGCAGCTCCAGAGGCGGGGGGCCTTGCCCCAGCAGAGCCTGAAGAACCCGGGGAAGGGTGAGGTGGACAGCGCGGCTGGCTGGAAGCCCTCCGTGTACTACGTCATGCTGATCCTGTGCATGGCCTCCCTCCTCATCTCCTGCTGCGCGTCCGCCATGTACACCTCCGTGGAAGGCTGGAGCTACTTCGACGCGCTCTACTTCTGCTTTGTGGCTTTCAGCACCATCGGCTTTGGGGACCTTGTCAGCAGCCAGAATGCCCGGTATGCTAGCCAGGGCCTCTACCGCTTCGCCAACTTCGTCTTCATCCTCATGGGCGTCTGCTGCATCTATTCCTTGTTCAACGTCATCTCCATCCTCATTAAACAGTCCGTGAACTGGATCCTGAGGAAGATGGATGGTGGGTGCTGCCAACAATGCCAGAGAAGACTCTTGCAGTCCCGGAGGAACGTGGTGATGCCAGGCACTGTCCAGAACCGGTGCGACATCTCCATAGAAACGGATGGAGTCATAGAGAGTGACACGGATGGGCGGCGTCTCTCGGGTGAGATGATCTCCATGAAGGACTTCTTGGCGGCCAACAAGGTCTCACTAGCCATCCTCCAGAAGCAGCTGTCCGAAACGGCCAATGGCTGCCCCCACCAGACCAGCACTCTGTCGTTGGACGATGAATTCTCAGGGGGGATAGGAGCCTTTGCAGTAATGAACAACAGGCTGGCAGAGACCAGTGGGGACAGGTAGGGGCAAGGAGAGAATGGACAACGAGGGTACTGTCAACCAGCTCAGCTCTGTGCCCTGGCTGGGTTCATTCTGTTCCTTCTAGCCTGGAGCCCAGCTTGAGAAATCTCATCTTCTTGTCTCCAGCAAACAGCCACTTCCCAGGGCTGCGGGAACCTGCAGCCCCGATGCCTTTCTCCTTATCTTTATTCTTTAAGTCTGAATTCAGTCTTTTAAAAATGAGCCACAAAAGCAGTCTAAGACATCATATTGTCTTCTTTACCCACCTTGCTCCAGGGCTTTAACTGCCTAAGAGAGGGAGGGCTTCCTTCAGCCTTGATCTCCTGCTGCTCTATCCTTCATTTGGAAGTAAAAATCCTGAAGATCCTGACTTTCCCCTGGAACTCTGAACAGCTGAATTCACTGCCCCTCTTAGTCCCGTCAACAAAGGGAGGGTGGGAACCGTTTGAGAATGTGACTGGGCTTTCTTTTTGCTGGGCTTCCTTCTGGGCAGATTCATCCATGGGGCCATGGCTAGGGAAAGCCTCTGTTCCTCTTTATACCTGCTTCTCAATTTTTGTTTTTCTTTTCTTTTGTTTTTAAGCTCTTAACGCTTGACTAAGGTGTCTGTGGGACCTCAGTGTGGTAAGAAGAGGAAATTCAGCTTCAGGCCTTTAAACTGAGGCATGGTGGTGGGAAGACTCACTCTCGTCACTAAAGAATAGAGCTTAACGTGTTAAGCTCTATTCTTAACACGTTAAGCTCTGTTCTTAACACGTTAAGCTCTATTCTTAACACGTTAAGCTCTGTTGAATGGACCCTTTGAATGGTCCCAGAGCCCGCTTCATTTTTACCAGGGTTTGGGGCCCATTGCAAAGATAATGGCTGACTATTTATTAGAATCGAAAGTTTAATAAATCCTCCTTTTATTAACGAAGATTACATGAGTGCTCATTAAGGGCATTGCGGGGAGGCTGCCTAATTAAACAGGCACGTACTGCGCTCAGAGAAAAAGGAAACAGGAAGTTCACTTCTAGGAATGCGGACATCATCTTGGATTCTTGGCTGGAGAAACATTCTAGACCAGATAATGAAACTTGGCTTCACTTGTCTAATCCGTTTCAGTTCTGCCTTGTGGTATCGTAACAAGTCTAATTACATAACCTCCCATGTTGTTAAAGCGGTCCATGCTAGGAACAAGAGCTGTTGATCTTCTACGTCTGCGCAGGAGAGAAGATTTGGGGGGATGAGAGCAGAGTTCATAAGAGATAGCTGCACTTTTTATAAGATAAGAATGGTGTCCAAAAGGCACTTTCAGAAATGAGGAAGAAAGATGGGCGCCATAAAGAAGACAAAGCAGAAAAGCTCTGCCCAATGAAACTGAGCTGTTGAGCAGATGGTTCCTAATGGGAGGACCCTTAGGGACCATCCCATTCAACCCCCTTGTGTTTGACACAAGGAAACAGAGGCACGCGGGGATTGCTCCTTGTCTGAATGCTCAGGGCTGATGGGACGCAGCTAGGAGAAGCGCCCAGGTCTCTGCTGAAGTCTGGGCTCTCCACCCATACTCTACCCAGCCTCGGAACACCCCCAACAGCTCCCTCTCCAGGCTGAGTTGCTTTTTCTTCCAGCTGGCAAACCCAGATATTTTCTTTACGGTACCAGGAGTGCCCTAGAACCAAAGTGCGATAAGCAGCAGCGCTGGGCTTTGAACTTAGGGCTGTGAAGCTCCAAAGTCAGAGATCCTCAACCATTACCTTGTATCACTCTTACAGGGCAGCAGCCTGGAGCTACTGCAAAACCCTTGTTAGGAACTTCTGATCATAAACTGAGCTCCCTGGGGGCTCTTCCCTGCACGAGGCACTGTGGGGATGGGGAGAGCATCTGGGTCCCTGCCCGTAGGGGATTTCTTGATCTCCACATTCCTGGTACAGGGACTGGCACGAAGCAAGGCCTTGCTTTCTAACCTGGGTCCCTAGAGATCTCGCAGGTGTACCAAGAGGCCAAGGAGCATCAGTATAAGCAAGCCTCATCTTCCTGGAGGGTCAGTTTTACTAAATGATTTTTGCAGAGAAATGTTATGTCAAAACACATCTATTTAAGTAGGTCCCGAAATTGGCGTAAACATTTAAGCTAAACATGAAAAACATTTGTGATCTTATGATGAGCTTTCTAAGTCTTCTCAGAGTCTCAGAGGATGAGTTTGTTCTCCTCTAGGTTGGGGGTTCCCTGGTGGAAACACTTGAGAACCAGTGTAAGGAGAGAAAAGTGCAATGCATTTAGGATGGATGGATAGATGGATGGGAGTAACATGCCAAAAAAATTACAAAACTAGGAATCTTTGTTTAGATAAACCTCTTTATACTTACCCTTAGGCGTGAGTTGGTCAATAAGAGAATTTCTAGATAGTAATATCAAAGCTGGAGTTCAAAACCTGAAGCCCACAGACCCCCTAATATTGTTATGTATGTGTACACGAACGTGAGCGGAAACACACATGTGCAATTTCCTAGGTAACAGCCTTCATGGTTTTCATCATGTTTCCAAAGGGGTCCTCACATCTTCACTAGAGTAAGAACGTTTACTGCTATTTTCTCTTGTTACCTTTGTCCCCACTCAGCATGTCTCTGGCCCTCCTGACCAGTTCTCTCTATTCTGTTCTCTCTGAACTGTCCCTGTGTGACCTTTAGGCTGGCCCAGGTTCTTCTGTTTAGGAACCCAGAGACTCCCCAGAGTGATAAAGGACCTATTGACTCAGCATCATGAGGTGGTCAGGCTTCATCCACGGCTGGGCTCACAGCTGGCCATCTTGAGCTCTCTGTGACGCTATAAATGTGAACTGGCCTTGAATGCAGGGACCTCAAAGGCAAGACCCAAGTGACCATCAAGTTTCTCAAGTGACCATCATCCCACACACTTGCACAAGTTTTGTTATATCTCCATCCTACCTGAAATAGTATCTTCTTAACATTTTAATCAACTCAGTTTTAATTAGTTTTGTTTAAAAAGAAACTTTGTCTCACTACCTAAACAGAAGACTCATATCACTTGCCATAAACAGAAAATAGAGTCATTACAAAAATCAATATAATGAAGATAAAACTATGTTATTAAATTCTAACAAGATCCCATATCCTAGTAAAGGCTTTAATCCCAAGATCTTTTCTCTCTTGGTTAAAAACTGAGATTGGCAAATGTGGGGAGTTGTTATAAAAACTCATTAGCACCGAACAGAGTCTCTCTTCATGATGTAATGAAAGGACTGGAAGAGAACTGGGAAGGGAGTAACTTTCTGACCGTACGGTTCAGTGTTAATTCATTCCAAGCCTCAGGGCCCCTAAAATCATCTTATGTTCCACCCAAATCATTGGTGCACATCCCACATTGGGGGGGCTACATAAAAGTAACAAAGTACAGCACAGTTTCTGAGGTCATGCCCCCCACATGGTAAAGAACAGTTCTCGGATTTGAACACCAGGCCCGGTAGTTGTAATGTGAGAGACAGTGGGCAGCTCTCTCAACCTCACTGTATCCCATTCCCTCTGTACCTGTGATGTGGAAACAGTAGCAACACCAGATCAAATGAGGAGATGCACAGGGCAGGGCTTTGTGGCCTCTGAGGAGCTGCAAATGCAGTGGGTGCTGGTGGTCCATGTGCTGTGGCGGTGGGGGGACGTTACATCCAACAGGGAAGGATTTTGTTCTCGCACCTTCCACCCAGCACTTGCCACACTGCACTTCATCAACTGTTCTCATTTATTAAATGGTGTCACTCTTGGTGAGGGTTTTATACTAAACCAAAAGACCACAATGTCTTTATTTCTGTTCCACTGAGTCCTTTTATTTTAGTATTAGCTGAGCCAATTGAATGATTTGACACAGTAGAATGTTCTGGGAGAGCTGTAATATCTTGGATTTTGCTAGAATTTTATAGCTTTTAAGGCTTATCCATTCACAGTTGTAATATTTTAACTTTTATAACCACATTGCGAAGTAGGTAGGGTACTTATCTTCAAACTGCCTTTAAGCTTTTCTGAAATAAGAGAGAGAAATAATCACACTTCACATAAAAATTAACTGGGGTTCAGATTGAAGTAGGTTAGAGACTAAGTAAGTTAAAATTATACAGGGCTTCCCTGGTGGCGCAGTGGTTGAGAGTCCGCCTGCCGATGCAGGGGACATGGGTTCGTGCCCCAGTCCGGGAAGATCCCATGGAGTGGTGGGATGCCGCGGAGTGGCTAGGCCTGTGAGCCATGGCCACTGGGCCTGCGCGTCCAGAGCCTGTGCTCCGCAATGGGAGAGGCCACAACAGTGAGAGGCCCGCATACCACACCAAAAAAATATATATATACAGACTGGGTTTGAAGTTTGGCTTTGTCACATTCTGGTTATATGAATATGGGAAAATTACTTAATGTTTTAAAGCCTAGTTTCCTCATTGTTAATGTGGGAACAGTTGTATCCGCATTGCGGCATCACTGAACCAGGTAAATGAAGTGATCTGGGTCTAGGCTCTCATCATCAAGACTATGGTCCCTAAGCCCTTGGAAGTGAAGGATGATAAGTCACAGCATTTCAGAAGCCAAAGGAAAAACAAGACCAGCTTCTAGAAGAGCCCATTTTATTCCAAGATTTGGAAAGAAAGGAAGTTTCCTCCTTCCTATATGACATAATGTAATACATTCTTTTATGACCAAGTGGGATTTATCCCTAGGATGCAAGGACAGTTTAACATTCACAAATCAATAAATGTGATACACAACCAATAGGCTGAAGATAAAAATCATAGAGTCATCTCAATAGATGTAGAAAAAGAATTTGACAAAATACAACATCCTTTCATGATAAAACAAAAACTCTCAACAAATTGGGTATAGAAGGAATGTACCACAACGTAATAAAGGCAGTAGATGACAAGCCCACAGCTAACATCATACTCAACAGTTAAAGGCTGAAATCTTTTAAGGTCAGGAACAAGACAAGGATGCCCACTCTCATCATTCCTATTCAACATAGTACTGGAAATCCTAGCCAGAGAAATCAGGCAAGAAAAAAAATAAAAGGCATCTAAATCGGAAAGGAAGAAGTAAAAATTCTCTCTGCAGATGATATGATCTTACGTATGGAAAATCCAAAAGACTCCGCAAAAAATGTTGTTAGAATTAATCAGTGAAATCAGGAAAGTTGCAGGATACAAAATCAGCTGTGTTTCTATACACTAACAATGAAATATCTGAAAAATAAATAAAGAAAAGAACCCCATTTATATTAGCATCAAAAACAACAAAATATTTAGGAATAAATTTAACCAAGAAGTTGAAAGATCTGTACACTGAAAACTATAAGACTTTGATTAAAGAAATTAAAGACAAAAGATATCCCATGTTAATGAGTCAGAAAAATTAATATTGGAAAAATTGCCATACTACCCCAAACCATCTATAAATTCAATGCAATCTCTATCAAAATTCCAATGGCATTTTTCACAGAAATAGAACAACAACCCTACAATTTGTATGAAACCACAAAAGACTCCAAATAGCCAAAGCAATCCTTAGAAGAACAAAGCTGGAGGCATCACGCTTTCTGACTTCAAACTATATTACAAGGCTATAGTAATCAAAACAGTGTGGTACTGGCATAAAACCAAACACATGGACCAATGGAACAGAATCAAAAGCCCAGAAATAAACCCAAGCATATGCAGTCAACTAATATTTGATTAGGGAGCCAAGAATACTCAATAGAGAAAAGACAGCCTCTTCAATAAATGGTTCTGGGAAAATTGGACATTCACAAGCAAAAGAATAAAACTAGACCCTTATCTTACACCACTCACAAAAATTAACTCAAAATGGATTAAATACATAAATACTGAAACCATAAAACTCCTAGAAGAAAACATAGGGGGAAAGCTCCTTGACATTGGTCTTGGCAATGATTTTTTTAGATATGACACCAAAAGGACAAGCAATAAAGGTGCAAATACACAAGAGGGACTACATCAAACTTAAAAGCTCTGCATAGCAAAAGAAATAATCAACAAAATGAAAAGGCACCTTACAGAATGGGAGAAATTATTTGCAAACCATCTATCTGATAAGAGGATAATATCTAAAATGTATAAGGAATTCATGCAACTCAACAGCAAAAAAATCAAACAATCTGATTTTAAAATGGGCAGAGGACCTGAATAAACATTTTTCCAAAGAAGACAAACAAACAGCCAACAGGTACGTGAAAAAATTCTCAATGTCATACTCTCTGTGCCTCCAGAGGAATGGGGTTATCTATAGCCATGTACCACATGGGGAGCAATGAGGAAATTCCCACCCCTTATTTAAACAAAAAAATGTACTAGAAGATTCAATCTTCTGGTATGGAAAAAAGGTAGTCTAGTGGTTTGATAGACTGTCTTGTCGTCTCATTTAAAAATTTAGCTACTGCTTCCTGGATATACAGTGGTGTGCTAATCAGGTGGGATGGAAAGTACCAGATGAGATGGGAATCCTCATCCCTGCTGTGCATCAGCATCCTTTAGGGACTTTTGTTAACATAACAGATTATCGGGTTCCATTCCTCACCTACTGCAAAATATTCTCTGATGCTGGAACCTCAGAAATATATTTTGCACAATTTTCATTGGTGCTTCTGATGTGCAGTCAGGTTGAGAGCCCCTGTTGAGGAGGAGCTTGTTATCTTGGGTTCCGGAAATTACTGTATCTAATTAGTAAGGATGATCTAACAAGCACAGTACCTTACCTGGCGTAATCTTTATAGTTTTCGAAGAGCTTCCATGTGTTCCATGTGCCACTTGATCCTGATGACAGTCCTGTGAAGAAGGCATAACCGTTCCCACATTTCTGATGAGGAAACTGAGCCTCAGAAAAATGTAAGGACTTGATAAAATTTCTGGCCTCTACCCCTAGATGTGGAGAGCTGGAAGGAACATCACTCCAGCCAAACAATGAAAAAGAGCCAGATGAGCTTCAAATTCTCCACTTTGTGGGAAATCACTGGAGAGCTGAGGTCGTAGAGCAACTGGCCCAAAATAGGAGGAGAAACAGATAATCTGCCGAAGAAGAGGAAACGCAAGTGCTCACTTAGCTGAGGTAGAAGCATTTAGCCAGAATAATTGATGAACTGGTGAATGGTGATTCTAGCCTCGCGGGATGTGTGAAGCCCCAAGGGCCACAGAAACTGGAGGAGCCCACAGCCTCTTGCAGATCTTTTCTCCATGAACCCCACTGAGCACTCACAGAAGAGACCAAAAAGAGCTCCAAGAAAGTGTCCATCGTGGCGCAAACCCAGGGGAGGGGAGTGGCTGCCACGTGGGGAGAGAAACTCCACCAGGACCCTCTCTCTCCTGTCTCCCCTATGGGACAAAAGTCTTAATGTGGAGTGGAGGTGGAGCAACAAAATCTGCTCTCCTTAGGGCAGAGTGAAAACTCACTGCAGTGGGGCAAGGGGACAGAAAAAGTATCTCTGCTTCGGGGAGAGAGGCAGGAATATGTGCTGCACCAAAAGGCACAGGCAGGGGACAAGCAGGAGGACTGGGACGAACATGTCCCTGATGCCCAAGGACATGGCACCTCTCGGAAACAAAGGCTGAATGTGAACAACACAAACACTCCCAGCATCCTCCCCATCGAGCTCAGGAGCTTCCGATGACAGGTATCAGTGGCAGGAAGGTGAGAGCGTGCAAAGAGACCCCCTCTCAGAAGGGTGCAGGGAGAAGACCTAACATTCAAGATCAAACAAACCTCGCTCTGGCAAATCAAGTTTCATTCTAAACACAAGGCATTGCTACAGGAATGTGAGGCCTGAGGAGCGCTGAGGGTAACCATAGCAACCACCAACCTCAAGTCCAGGCCAACTCCTAACTGGATTAAATCAAACATCCACACTAAGCATTTATCAATAAGAAAGGCATGCTCGTGTCTAGGCGTAAAAACTCTGCCTCAGTCTCTGCTGACATACACAAGATGCCCAGCTTTCAAGAAAAAAATTATAAGGCAGGCAGAAACATCAAAAAAAGAAAACTTCCCCCAGAGACAAAGCAATCGTCAGAACCAGACTCAGATTTGAAACAGATGTTAGAAAATATCTGGCAGGGAATTTAAAATAACTATCATTAGTATGTTAAAGATTTAAGAGGAAAAAGTGGACATCAGGCAACACAGGATGGATAATTTCAGTAGGGAGATGGAAACTATAAGAATCAAGTAGAAATGCTAGAAATAAAAAACATAGCAACAGAGATAAACAGTGCCCTTGACAGGCTCGTCAGTCGACTGACACAGCCAAGAAGAGAATCCACGAACTTGAAGACAGGCCAATAGAAATTGCTCAAACTAAACCACAAAGAGATGAAAGAATGAAAAAAAAAAATGACATCCAAGAGCTTTGGGACAATATCAAATGGGCTAGCACATGAATAATTGGAATCCCAGGAGAAAACAATGAGAACAGAGCAGAAGATATATTTGAAGAAATAATAGCTGAGAATTTTCCAAAATTAATGACAGAAGCCAAGATCCAAGAAGCTCATAGTACACCTAGCAAGTTTTAGGTATAAACACACACACACACATACATAATACACAAACGCACACCACATACACCTAGGCGTATCATATTCAAATTGCAGAAAACAAAAAATCTTGAAAGCAGTTAGGAAAAAAAAGAACATTACATTCACAAGAACAGGATAAAAATTACAACAGATCTCTCATCATAAACCATGGCTGTCATAAGACAATAATAGTATGACATCTTTAAAATGCTGAAATTTTTTAAAGAACCCCTGTCAATCCAGAATTCTATATCCATCAAAAATCTTTCAAAAGGGGAGGAGAAATAAATACTTTCTCAAACTAAAACTTAGAGAATTCATTGCCAGCAAACCTACCCTTCAAGAAATGTTTTTTAAAGTTCTTTAACATTTTAAAACAATGGGAGAGAAGGAACAACTTTTCCAAACAGAAGAATTCTAATTAGTAAATGGAGAGGAAATTAGGGAAATAGAGAATTACCATTAGAACACCAAAGTAATAATTGCTGCAGGGGAGACCCACAGATGGATGCTAAAATTAGTGATGTAAAACTTGAAGAAGAACCAGGATATTTACGGTCTCAAAGGATCTCCACCCACCACCAAAATATTTAGTCATTACAAAAAGAAAACTAGTCACTTAACAGTGGACAGTTCTGGCAGACACCACATTAATCCATTGAGCGGAGTTAATGTCACCAGTGACACCATGATGTCACAGATATCATGAGCCATCTAAAATGATGCGTCGAGACGGGAGCAGCAACTAAAGCATCCTTTGCAATAACTTCAATCTAATCATGAGAAAGCATCAGACCCAAACTGAGGGACATTCTACAAAATAACTGACAAGTAGTCTTCAAAAATCTCAAGCCAGTGAAAGACAAGACTAAAGAGGCATGACAACTAAATGCGTGTGGGATCCCGCCTTGAAATCTGAAATATAAAACAGACTTTAGTGGACAAACCGGGGTGACAGTCAATAAATTCTGTAGTCTACTTAATAGTATTATACCAAGGCTACAGTCTTCGTTTTGATGATTGTTCTATGGTTATGTAAGATGTTAAATAAGAAGCTGGATAAAAGGTATATAGAAACTCTCTGCACTATTTTTACAACTTGACTGTAAGTCTAAAATTATCTCAGAAAGTTAGGAAGAAAAAAACCCAAGAATTTCTCGAGTTTGCACACAGCCAGTCACAGCTCGGCGTGGGCTGTGACTTGAGCGTAATACACCCGTGATTCCAGTTCAGTTCTCACATCCTCAGCAGGTCTTGGCCATCGCTGTAAAGCTGTGGTTCTAAGAGTGTGGTCCTCAGATCGGCAGCCTTAACAGCAGCACCTGGGAAGTTTGAAGTGCAACTATCTGAGGCCCCAAACCTGACTTGAAGAATCAGAAACTCTGAGGGTAGGGCCCAGCAGTCTGTATTTTAACCAGTTTTTCAGGCAATCTTTTTCAGTAAAGAGTGCTTTCCTGAGCATGAGCTATAAAGGATGGGAAAGAGACCCTCCCTGGGACCCAGCCTGCATCCCCATCAGGCTGTTCCACTGTTGCCAGATGCCAGTGGCTCCCAGAAATTAATTTCTTCTGTATCTCAGAGCCATTTCTAATCATTTTGAATTTCCCAGACACTAAAATAACTACTCTGGAAACTCTGCTCCCTGCAGGTTATTAGATGAAGGTAATGATTCTGGATTTAGGCAGAAGATGGTGCTTTTTTGTTTGCAAGGCATTTTTTTAAAAATATCATCTCCTAGTTGTCCTCGGGTAGATTTCTTTGTATTCCTAGGGCATTTGCTGAGTGAATTTTGTTTAGTCTTCCCAGCAGCTGGCCTTGGAATTTAAGTTATTACAGAATTCCCTGCCGGTGGGAACCATGCGTCCAGTATGTCCTACCTTCCTCAAAAATCACCATAATCCCCTGGGGAGATTGTTTTTCATGCAGATTTTCAGGACTTTCCCCAGACCTTCTCCATCAGAACCTCTATGGGTGGGACCAAGGAATCTGCATTTTTTATTTTAATATGCATCCACCATCCCCTTAAAAATCAGTCCTTCAGCACATTAACGTTCGAGAACCACTGCTTTGTGGGGTTAGGTGGGAGGAAGAAAGGACATCGCCTCAAAGAAGGTGCAGGATCTGCCTCGGGTTTGCTGAGAAAGATTCGCGGACACGTGAGATTGTAAATTGCAGCAGAGATTTGTGCATTCATTCAGCTTGGTTGGGCTGATGGCCACTGAGACGATCAGAAACCTGCGTGGTGCACCCGTTCCCATGATTTATTCCTGACTTTCTCTGGCCCGCGTGGGAACTTGGGCACCACCCCATCCGCTTCTCCATGCGCAATGGAAATGTTCATCTCTGCTTTCTCGCGGGCTCTTGTAAGTCAGTTCCATATTTATTAAGTATCAAGACCTGCCCTGTGTGAGCTGCTTTGAAGGTGCAGAGTGAATCTCAGGCAGTCAGTCCCTGACTTTAGGGACACACTCAACACACTTTATATCACTAAGGGTTGAAGACAAAGTCTCTGAAACATTTCCAGGGTGACCAGGAAGGGGTGAGGGTCCGTGTGGACTTAGCAAGTCAGGGAGATCGCATGGAAGAGGTGGGCTGGGAGCTAGGACCGGGAGAATGGATACAAGCAGTAAAGAGCTCTCTGCTGAAGGCGTAGGTAGGTGAGAAAGGGAGAAGGAAGATCATGACTGCAAGGAAAGAGACTGTGTCCTGCAGCCAACATTGAGTATTTAAGAGCACCTCCCATGCGCAAGGGAAGTCAGGGGTGAGAACAAGTCTAGAGCTGAAGGCAGCTGCTTGCTCATCTTCTTCCGGAATTCTTTTTCTCCCTCCTCTAAGGAGAGTCTGCCCTGACTCTTCTCTTTCCTTTACTAGAATCTCTCTCCTTCTTGGTCCCCCTGGGTCCTCCGGGATTTTACACTAACCGCAAGGACTCTTTAAACTCTCCGTGAGTTGCTTAAGCTCGATCTAGTGGGAATGGAAGGTAGCAACCAGCGTCAACACCTCGTGCTCCTGGAGAAGAGACGTGGGACAGAGGAGAGTGATGAGCTGGGAGGCACCACCTGGGGAAGATGGGCAGGCCACAGCCTGTTGTATTAGCCAGCGTTCTGCAGAGACACGGAACCCATAGGTTGTGTAGATGCATAGAGACTTCTTTTAAGGGATTGGCTCATGCACATGTGGGGGCCGGCAAGTCCAAACTCTGCAGGGCTGGCCAACAGTCTGGAGACCCAGGGAAGAGTTGATGTTGCAGCTCAAGCTCAAAGACAGTACAGAGGCAGAACTCCCTCTTCCTCCGGGGACCTCAGTCTTTTTCTCTTGAGGTCTTCAACTGATTGGATGAGGCCCACCCACGTTTTGTACAGTCATCTGCTCTACTCAAATCTACCAATATAAAGGTTCATCTCTTCTTAAAATAGCTCCACAGCAACATCCAGACTGGTGTTGGACCAAATATTTGGGTGCCTTGCCCAAGCCAAGTTGTCATAAAACCAACCATCATCACATCTATTAAACACCTCAGAGCCTAAAGCAGAAAAAAATTAGAAACTATCCTAAACCCTGAAATCCCCTCCAGTTAAGCTTCAGAGAGAATGCCCAAAATGGCACACTCTCGCCTCAGGCGTCTGGACCTCAGCTCTGAGGGAGGGACGAGCACTCCTCTAAGTGTCCAAGGTCCCCCTCAGCCGCTCTCCCTCTGCTCTAGGGGCGGTAGCTTCTTTCTGCAGTTGCTGCATCTGCACACTTAAGATCCTCCTTCCCCCTCTGAGTGGTTAACACCTTTCACCAGGTAACCATTCCTTCTGTTAAATTTTCCCTGTTCAGATTGTTGGTGTGGTTTCCATCTCCAAATGGACTCTGATTAAATCAGAGGGAGAGCCCTGAGGAGAGCACCTGTGATCCTTCCCTTCCCTAATTCAGCTGGGAGACTGAAGAAGGGAGAGAACAGAAAATTCTATCCTCTGCTGAAAGTGAAAGCTGCTGTCTGTAGTGTCTCCTCTAGCCTTTTTGCTTCAACAGGGCATCCTCTTCTCTCACTGTACACTTGAATCATTTGAGAGCTTTAAAAAATATATGATGCCCCATTCCTGTCTCCAGGGATTCTGGCTCAGTTGGTCTGGGATGATGCTCAGTCATGAGTATTATTTAGTTGCTTCCATAGTTGTTACAAGAGAGAACTGCATGAAGTACTCAATTTATGCTGTATAAATTGCTATATAAATTCTGTGTTTCTATGTATTTTTTAATTTTCCCTGAGCTATATTTTGTAAGATTTGTTTTGAAATTTTTATCCTGCCTCAGGAGAGAGGTGGTTTGGTCCTCACTCAGTCTCAGGAGAAGAGCATGAGTAGGAAAGTCAGATTAGACATCCATGCCTTGCCTCCTGCAGGGAGGCCACAAAACATGCTCTTCTTTGTTGGATCCACGTGTCAAAACATAATTTTCAAAAAATTAAAATCATAATTCTCATGCAAATATACAGTGAACAAAAATAGAAGACTTTTTTAATAGAAGGTATCTTTAACTCAATGAGGGAACAAAAAGGAAAGAAAAAATGAGAGATGACAAATCATTCAAAGGATGATAGGAGATACATAATTCATATGTATGTACACACACACAGTGAAAGAAAAGATGCTGGAATAAAATTGCTAAATTAGATACAACGTGGGTTAAGCTAACAGCTTTATACAGAACACTCCACCAAATAACAGCAGAACACACATTTGTTTCAAGGGCACATGGAACAGTCTCCAAGATACCCCATATGTCAGGCCACAAAACAAGTCTTAACAGAAAGACTGTTTAAATTAAAATCATACAGAGTATCTTTTCCAATCACAACAGAATGAAACTAGAAATCAATAGCAGAAGGAAATAGCAGAAACTAGAAATCAATAGCAGAAGAAGAATTCACAAATATGTGTAAATTAAGTAACTCTTATGCAACCAATAAGTCAGAGAAGAAATCACAAGGGAAATTAAAAATATCTTGAGACAAACGAAAATGAAAACACAACATACCAAAACTTATGGAATGCAGCAGAAGCAGAGTTAAGAGGAAAATTTATAGCTATAAGTGATTACATTAAAAAGAAGCAAGATCTCAAATTCATGACCAAACTTTACACCTTAAGGAATTAGAAAATGAACAAAGTAAACCCAAAGCTAGCAGAGGAAGGGAATAAGAAAGTAGAGGTAAATAAAATAGACAATACGACAATAGAAAGAAAAAAAAAAAAAACCAAGAACTGGTTCTTCAAAAACATCAACAAAATTGACAGACATTTAGCTAGATTGACTAAGGAAAAATGAGCAAAGACTCAAATGACTACAATAAAAAAATGAAATTGGGAACATTAGTACTGATTTTACAGAAATAAAAAGATTATAAGAGAATACTGTGAGCACTTGTATAGCAACAAATTGGATAACCTAGGCGAAATGCAGAAATATCTATAAACATACACTCTACCAAGACTGAATCACAAAGAAATGAAAAACCTGAATAGAGATTGAATCCATAATCAAAAACCTCCCAACAAAGAAAAGCCCTGGACCAGATGGCTCCACTGGTGGAATCTACTAAACATTTAAAAATAAGGCCAATTCTTCTCAAACTATTCCAAAAGTTGAAGGGGAGGTAACATTTTCTAACTCATTCTGCAAGGCTGCATTACCCTGATACCAAAGCCCAACAAGAACATGACAAGAAAACCATAGAACGATATCCCTTATGAACATTAATGCAAAAATCCTCAAAAGAAAAATATACTAGCAAACTGAATTCAACAGCATATTGAAAGGGCTATACACCATGACCAAGTGAGATTTGTTCCTGGAATGCAAGGATGATTCAACACATGAAAATCAATCAATGTAACACACCACATCAACAGAATGAAGGGATGAAAAACACATGATCATCTCAATTGATGCAGAAAAAGTATTTGACAAAATTCAACACCCTTTCATAATAAAAACATTCAACAAACTAGGAATAGAAGGAAACTAGCTCAACCTAATAAAGACCAAATATGAAAAACCCACAGCTAGTATCATTCTCAATGATGAAAGACTAAATGCTTTTCCTCTAAAATCAAGAACAAGACAAGAATGCACACTTCAGCCACTTCTATTCAACATAATATTGGAAGCAGTAGCCAGAGCAATCAGACAAGACAAAGAATCTATGAGAGAAACATCTAGTTAAAAAAGAAAGAGGAAAGAGAAGGGGATGGGGGAGGGGAGGAAGGAAGGGAGGGAGAGAGGGAGGGATGGAAGGAAGGCAATTATTTCAACCTCAATATTTTTCATTACTTTACATGGATCGTTTCAGAAATATCTCTTGAAAAGAAGAAACATTTATTTGAAGTTTAATGATTTCTTCTATTTCTTGTCAGTTACTTCTATAAAGTTCAAGTAAGATTAAACGTAATTAGTCTTCTAAATGTCATGTATAGATTCATCCCATTTTTGCAATAGCATTTCTTTCTACAGCTGTCTATTCATCCATTTACCCATCTATTTATTTATCCATATTCTGATGCCTAAAAAGATGTCTGAAATTTTGTTCAGGCATAAACCTGGAAATAAATATACTTAAGATGCTAACAATAATTAATTCTGAGTTTTCATATGGCTGACTCTTAATTGCTTCTTTGTAGTTATCTATTGTTTTTAAATATTCAAGAATTAAAATAAAAATACAAAATAAAATGAGTTCAGTAATATGTAGTGGGAAAATCAGACAGATTTCTATTTGCGTATTGACAACTTTGTTAATTTCTCTGACTTTCAGCTTCCCCATCAGTGAAACAGAATAATTATACTCACCTTTACAGCAGAGTTGCACAGCTGAAAAGATTTAATGTCTGCAAAATGACCAGAAGTTCCTGGCTCAGAGTAAGCTCTTAAAGGAACTAACTTTGACTCTGTTCTTGACATGTTACTGTCTCCCTCCTCTTTTAGGGTCATCCTGGCAGCTGTCTCTTTTTCAGCTACCACTCTGACTTTTGGACCAGCCACTCTGCACTGTCTCTCCTAGTTAACGCTTCTAAAATAGACCCTTAAATGAATTTTAAATTATTGATTAAATATGAGTTACTAAAGCTGAAAGAGAGTCTAAGCAAGAGTGACTGGCTTTACTGTAGGGTTTATGGCATTTTAGGGCCAAATCTGTGTGCTGCTATGTTCATTCAATTAACCATTCATTTAGCAAATATAGATTGAGCATCTACCATCTGCCAGGTGCTATGCTGGGCATTAGAGGTAGAAAGATGAATAAGGCACAGTCCAGACTTAGGAGATCCACAGACTTCAGCCTTTATTCCATAATGTGGAACTTGTCAAAAAACTGGTGTCTGGTGCTTAGATGGGTGTTAAGGTGGATTTCTCTGTCCCCGAAGAGCTAGATCAGTTCAGGGAATACCCTGGCGGTCCAGTGGTTAGGACTCCGTGCTCTCACTGCCAAGGGCCTGAGTTTGATCCCTGGTTCAGGAACTAAAATCCCACAAGACGTGCAGCACAGCAAAAAAATAAAAATAAGTTTGAAAAAAAGCACATTAAAAAAAAAAAGATCAGTTCAAAGCCCTCCCCTCCCTACTCCCAAGACTGCTATGAGTTCTAGGGGAGCCATTGCTTTTGTGGTCATTTCTGGCTCTGAGATTCTTAACAGTCTAAACTGTGTTTTTTCAAAATAGGTCCTTAAATGCCTTCCTGGGTGAACACATGTGTGGTTCCTGTTGTGGGTGCTCCCACAAGCACACAGGCACCATTCTTCTGGCTTCTCTCTCTCTCTTCTCCTTTGTGATGATTAATTTCATGTGTCAACTTGACTGGGCCACCAGATGCCCCGGTATCTGGTCAAACATTATTTCTGGGTATGTCTGTGAGGGTGTTTCTAGAAGAGATTAACATTTGAATTCATAGACTGAGCAACGCAGATGGCCCTCTCCAATGTGGGGGGCACCATCCTATCTGTCAAGAGCCCCGGTAGCACAAAAAGGTTGAGGAAGGTTGGATTTGCTCTCTGCCTAACTGCTTGAACTGGGGAATTGATCTTCTCCTGCCCTCGGAGCTCCTGGTTATCAGGCCTTTGAACTACACCACCAGCTTTCCTGGGTGTCCAACTTGCAGACAGCAAATTGTGGGACTTCTCAGCCTCCATAATCCCATGAGGCAATATCTCATAATAAATCTCTTTATCTGTATCTATATCTCTATATCTTCATATCACTATCTATCTATCAATCTATCTATCTATCATCTATCTATCTCTTATTGGTCCTGTTTCTCTGGAACACCCCAACTAATGCACCTTCCTGCCTCACCTTCTCATCCTCTCCTGGATTATTCTGGGGAACTACCGGTTCTTCTCATCATTTATGAAGAATTATAATATTTCCTTCTCTTCACTGTCCTCCTCTTTTGAATTATTCCCCTTCAATGTGAAAAGGGCCTATCGTTGAATCTAATAAATATCTCTAATTAGCATCACAAAGGAGAAGAATTATTTTAAATTATTGCTGAGAAGGATGCCATTATATACTATAGGGAAAGATCTTTCTCTAATATGAAGTGGTTGGGGGCGGGAAGAACCAGTTACAATCGTCTAATTGTTTTTGATCCAAAATATTTCCTGCTTCATTTGTTTTACTTTTTTCTCAGATTAGTGACGGGGGCTGGAGGATTGAATCATAACATGGTTTGAAGCCCCATGTGTGAGGCCAACAGATAGCTTCCTGTTGAATGTTTCAAGGATCTGTTCACTGGGCTGAGAGTGCAAGTACAGTTGTTCTTCATCTCCAGAAATGGCCTCTTTACTCAGAGGCTCTCAGAAAAATTTAAGGAACATTCCTCCAATCAGTTCCATTTTCAAAGGCTTACCTAAAGGGATCCTTAATTAGAACCTTCAGTATAATGGATGCCACTCCCAGACAGTCGTAATTAAGTTACTTGCTAAGTTTCTGAGTCTACGCTGTAGTGACAGGCCTGTCGCAGGGCAGTTCCAGGGGTCCCTTTTGGTCCAGACACTTGGTTGCATTTCAGCCACTGAGCCATCTTTGGCTGTCACTTCTCACTAGATGAAGAGATTGACCTGCAGATGTTACAACTTTTCCACCCTGGACTCGCCATTGTCTTATCTCAACTTAGCCCCTGTGATCCCCCACTTCTCCCATTCTCTTAATTTCCTGGTCCTCACTTCAAAAGCCCGTTTCTGGTGCCTCCCCATGGCCTGACCTGGGCCAGTTTGGTCATTTACAATTCTTATGTTTTCTGTGCTGGATGCTGGAGACCACCAAAAGCTCTGAGAGGAAAAAGAGTTAAGTACCCCACCAAACCCTGCTGCCAGGAAATAATGAAAGGAAGTCTTAGACCAAATTCCACCCTACATATAGACGTTTATTAAATAACTATTTATCAGCATGTCGGTCCCAAACCAGTTCCTACAGCCTGTTCCGTGAGCTTGACGGAGTCCCAGCCCCTGTCCTTCTACACCCTCTGACCACACTCCACATAGAACATTCATCAAGGCAGAAGGACCAGTAGCCAGCATCAAAACAGATCTCTAGGTTCTGCGTTAGACAAGGGACACTTGGAGACTTGGCTGAGGGACTGGGTTCAGTCATCACCCCTTCCCTTCTGCACAGCTGATCTCTTCTATTAGCTCCCTCCGCCAACAGAAGAGCCAACACTTACTGAGTTCTCGCTGTGTGCCAGGCACTGTGCTAAGCGCCTTGTAGATGTTCTTTTATGCAGTCCCCATAATAACCACATGACCTAGGAAGTATTAGAAGCCCCGTTTTACAACTAAGAAAGTGGAGCTTGGAGAAGTGACTTGTCCTAGGTTACAGGAATTAAAGGTGCCCAAAGTTAGAGGAATAAAGAGGGAGGTCTGGCTGGTGCCAAAACTTTAACCACTTAACCACATACTGCATTTAACCACTGCACTGTGCTTGAGTCACTCCCAGAGAAACAAATAAATAAAGTAAAAAAGAAACAGGAAACAAAAAAATTCCTTTGATCTGCCACCTGGGCTCTCGTCTTCCCTTCAGAGCCACGCTTCCCCAAGCAAGAGTTGAAGTTGCCATTTCCTCTTCTCTACCCGCCTCTGTCCCGCTGCAGCACAGGCTGTGCCTCCAGCACCCACGAGATATGGTCACCAACAGCATCCATGTTGCCAGGGGCAATGGATACCTGGGCGCAGACCTTACGCTGTCTCCTGGCGTATTTGGCTCTGTGGTCCACGGCCTCCCTGAAATTGTGTCCTTGCTAGCCTGGCTGACAGTTTTGTCCTACTTCTCTGGGCACCCCTCCTCCAGGGCTCTTCTTCCTTGTGCATCCTGTGAACATCCTCCAGGGTTTACACTCACCCACCCACGTGCCTTTTACTCCCACCCTGTGGAACACTGCTTAGAGCTCTACTGATGTCACTCACTTGTCCTGCTGGTGGTAGAGAAAAAGGCAAAGCAAGTTTCAGCCTGTGTAAGGGATACTCTCTTTGCAGACGTTTCTCTCCCTGTTATATTTGTCAATACTTCAGTATGAGAAGTGTAGTGGGGAAGGCTGCGCCCGCAAGATAATCCAAACCCGTAACACCTCCGCAGACGTGCCTAATGAGCATAAGGGATGACAGAGCATCCTTTGGTTGGTGGAATTACAGGTGAAGTATCGGGACCCACCGTGTGATTAAGTATGAACACTGGTGAGCCCTTATGATGGGGAAACCTCTGGAAGTCTAGTTTGACCACAGCCCTTACCTGTGAGCCATGTTGTCACTCAAAGCTTTCATGCATGGGGTAGATGTGAGTCCCTGAGATGGAGAGAGACACCTTTCCTGAAATTCCAACCGCTAGTGAGACTATCTAGGCTGTTTACTAATAAATGTCTGTGTGTTTGGCAGAATGTGGAGGGGACTTGCTCTCACTGTCACTCACCTCCTGGTGGTGGCCATGGGGGCGCAGAGGGGCGCACAGCTCCTTTCTGCCTCCAAACACTAGAAGCTGCCCAGAGTCGTCAAAAGAACCCGACATTCAACAGATTATAAGATGAACTTTTGGTTCACAACACTCCATTTGGAAAGGATAAAATCTAAGGTCATAAAAAATGTCCTGCCAATGGAGGTTTTTTATTTAATACTTTATTTTTAAAATAAATTTACAGGACTTCCCTGGCAGTCCAGTAGTTAGGACTCGGAGCTTCCACTGCAGGGGGCGAGGGTTCAATCCTTGGTCGGGGAACTAAGATCCCACATGCCACGAGGCATGGGCAAAAAATAAAAAATAAAATAAATTTTCTATTTTAGGATTATTTTAGATTTACAGAAAAGTTGCAAATATAGTACAAAGTTCCCATATACCCCTCACCCAGGTTCCCTGAACGTTAACAGCTTACGTAACCATGGCACAATTGTCAAAACTAGAGAGTAGTACTGATACATTATGATTAACTAAACTAGTCTTCCCACTGATGCGCTCTTTCTGCCCCAGAATCCCATCCAGGGTCCCACACTGCAAATTAGTCATCGTGTCTCCTCGGTCTCCTCTGGTCTATGACACCTTCTCAGCCATTGCTTGCTTTCCTTTTCAAGACCTTGACAGGTTTGAGGAGTACTGGTCAGGTGTTTTGCAGAATGTCCCCCAGTTTGGGTTAGTTTGGTGCTTTCTCACAGTTAGACTGGGGTTATGTGTTTGGAGGGAGAGTCAATGCTGGAAGTCCCCCCACAATGCCCACTGAAGCCCCCTCCACTGAGCAGGGGCCCCCAGAGTGCTCTGTGGGAGCTGTAGGCTGGGAAGGGAGCCGGAGTGACTAGGAGACAGTGCCTTGGAATTCCATGATGGGACATCACCCTGAAGAGCTGTGTGGATTTTGTGGTCACTGGAAGGTCAGAGCTAGAGAAAGGCAACGGTTGTTGATGAAGGGGGTAAATATATCCGAGGCTGAAGGAGGGAGAACAGTACAGCTGCGCATGGGAAACCCTCACCCCTGTGTGTTGTAAATAGATGGGTTAAGCATCCTGTTGCTGTTTCTTATTTTTTCCAAATCTGCTTTTCCACAATAAAGCTGTATTTCCTGTCTAAGAAGGAAGGAAAGAGGGAAAGAAGGAAGGGAGGGAGGGAGGGAAGGAGAGAGGAAAGAAGGAAAACGTACTAGAAAGAAAGAACCTGAATATAATCCACCCTGGATTGTATTTGTCTTTGAACCAATGCAATCATCAAATATAATTTTAATAGGTTTTTTTAAAGAGGAAAGGGACCACAAAAGTTACACCACAGCCTTGCTCCAAGTGCTGGCAATCTTATTTATTTCTTAATTGAATGCAGGTCCCTGAGGAACAGGGTTCCATGAAGCTTAACTTGGGGTGAATGTTTATCAGCCAGTGTCCCCAGTAAGAGGGGAAAGATACAGCCAGAGAGCCTTTGGTGCCCACAGTGGAGGGGGAAGTATTGGTTGAAGCAGAGTCCACAGTATTGCTAAGGGCTGGACTTGTCCTTGAGAACACTAGTTCCTTGAGCTCCACTGGGCAGAGTCCCCATTCCACACTAATTGATTAGTGGTAAATGGCAGAAATAAATGGACAAATAGGCTAACAATTTAAATTAGTTTACAACCAGAAATGAAGTTAAATGCACAGAGCCCCAGTCTCTGGAGGAAGAGGCAAGATTACCAGGAAGCTGGACATGCCTCAGCTTCAGGGAGCTCACTACCTAAGGAGAAAGATGAAGAAATAAACAAATAATCACAAAGTAATAACACATTGAAGGGACAATGGGAGTGCAGAAGAGGAAAATCTATGCCTCAAAGTCAAGGATGACTTTATGAAGAGGTTAATTTAGACAGATGTGTGAGAGTTCACCAGATGAAGGATCAATGTTAGATGATAAAAATCACAGGCGTTGGAATCAAGCAGTCCAAGATTCCAATCCCAGCTCCATTCTTTACTGTTCATATGACCAGAGACAAGTTATTTAGCCTCTCTGAGACTCAGTTCCCCTATCTATAGTATACCTACTAAGAAGAGTTCTTGGGAAGATTAAAAACAATAATGTACATATAGTATCTAGGTGCTGCCTGGCACTTAGTAGGCTTTCTTGTAAATAGGAGCTACCAAAAGGAGAAGGTGCATCAGATGATGAGGGTGTGTATAAAGGTGTGTCGGAGGGATGAGTCACACAGAGGCTGGGGAGAGGGTATGTTGGAAGGCTGTTGGAGCCCAGGGAGCCTGGGTTTTCATTTCTTCCAGTCCTTGACTTACAAGCTGTGTGATCCTGGGCTAATTAGTTTCTCTGCAACCAGAAGATGTGGATAATAGTAGCACAACCTCAAAGGGCTGTTGTGACGATGCAATGAGTTAATGCAGGTAAAATGCCCAGTACAGAGTGACCAGTCAGCACAGGGCACCTATTATTTCTGTTGTCATCATCGTTCTTTTTGTCATCATTGGGAAGAAGGAAGTGAGAGAATGGAGCTAAGAACCAACAGCCTATATCTGGCCCTCCATCTACCTTGACAGTATTTATTGATAGGTTTACCTCTTTGTTGTATCTCCCCACTAGAACACGCCCTCCCATGAGGGTGAGCTCATGGTCTTATTCAATGCTGAGAGCCCAGTATCCAGCATCGTGCCTGGCATGTAGTATGTGCTCCAAAAACATATGTAAGATGGGTGGGTGGGTGGATGGATGGGTGGGCAGATGGATGGATGGATGGATGGATGGGTAGGTCGTTGGGTCATGGATAGATGGGTAGTTGGGTCACAGATGGATGGATGGATGGGTAGTTGGGTCATGGATGGTTGGATGGGTAGTCGGGTCATGGACGGGTGGGTGGTTGGATGGTTGGATGGTTGGATGGATAACTGGTTGCTTGGTTTGGAAAGAGCACAAAGCCTATTACAGGGAGGACTCAGAGCAGGAGAGTGACTGCGACTCAGCTCCACATGCAGTTAAAGCTCCAGAAACGTTTCCAGCAGTGGCCCTGGGAGAATAAAGCAGGAAGAAGGCAGATGGGTGCCATTGCAGGTGGGTGGGCGTACGTGGAATGCACCCCAGCCCCCGCACACAGGTGCAAGGTCAGCTGGACCTTCAAGGGGATCCTTGCCAGCCCCCAGCCACTGGCCCTAGGGAGCCTGGAACCCCACCCAGACAGCAGTGATGGGAGCCTGGCCTGGGTCCCCAAGGAGGGATGGTGGGGGGAGTGGAAGTGGGGCCTCTCCACTGCTCAAACTCTGACCATCCTTTGTTACCTTTTTCTAAGTATCAGGAGATCCGAATTCAAGTCCCGGTTCTGCCACTCACGGCTGTGTCTCTTAAGCCAGTTATACAACCATCTGTGCCTCAGTTTCCTCATTTGTAAATAGTGGGGAGAGGACCTACCTTCTAAATTGTTGTGAGCATTAGACCCAACACAGAGGACGCCCTGGACAGAGGTGACAGCTGTTGTTACTACTGTTATTATTATTTTTGATAATAAAATGCACTTCATAAACAGCTACAATTATTACTATAGGCCAAAGGAATCTCTTTTTTTGCTGAACAGCATAAAGACAGCTTTTCCTGTCTCAGTTACAAAATCCCCCTCTAGATGCAAAGCTCGTTTGGGGCTGTGGCCTCTGAGAATCATCCGTGTGTCATTCTGCTTTCCCTGGCTGTCAGGAGCTCCTGGGTCACCGGCGTGGTCTCTCTCTCCGTCTCTTTGTCTGTCTCTCTCTATCTCTATTTCTCTCTCTCCTCCTAACTCTCTCTTCCTTGATGTTCTCTCTCCTGAGGTCCTCCCGGCCCCACTCACCATCACCCTTAACCGAAAGTGACCCCCTCGCGACTCCCCGCCCCCCCCCCACTCCTCTGGGCAGCTTTGCACAGAGCCTCAGTTTCCTTGCCTGTTAAAGCAGGTATGGTGGCAGCCACATCTCTCAGGGCTGTGGGAGGATTCAGTGAGATGGAGCAGACAAATTGCTTAGCCCAGGGCCTGGCGCTGGGAAGCGCTCAGTCACAGGGCAGCACCTGTGCTCTGCATTTGCACCTCATTTCCTTCCCTTCATCGTGAGTCCTTAAGTCAGGCACTGCGCTCTGGCGTCATCCCTGAATAATTCCCAGCATGTATCACGGCGTCATCTGGGGACCAGTGAGGGGTGAGGAAGACACAAAAGGGAACGAACAGAGCGGGTGATGAGCTGGCCCTGCTCATAGAAAATGTAGTCCTTTTACTTGTCTATTTTTTTGTTGTTGCCTTTGCTTTTTTTTTTTTTTTTTTTTTTTGCTGTATGCGGGTCTCTCACTGTTGTGGCCTCTCCCGTTGCGGAGCACAGGCTCCGGACGCACAGGCCCAGCGGCAATGGCCCACGGGCCCAGCCGCTCCGCGGCATGCAGGATCCTCCCAGACCGGGGCACGAACCCGCGTCCCCTGCATCGGCAGGTGGATTCTCAACCACTGTGCCACCAGGGAAGCCCGTTGCCTTTGCTTTTGGTGTCAAATCCAAAAAATCATCACCAGAACCAATGTCAAGGAGCTTACTGCTTATGATTTCTTCCAGGAGTTTTAGGTCTCAGGTCTTACAATTCAAATCTTTAATCCATTTTGAGTTAATGTTTGTGTATGGTGTAAGACAGTGGTCAAGTTCATTCATTTGCCTGTAGCTGTACAGGTTTCCCGGCACCATTTATTTATTTATTTTTGAATTTTTCAATTTTATTTTATTTTATTTTTTTACACAGCAGGTTCTCATTATCATCAGTTTTATACACATCAGTGTATACATGTCAATCCCAGTCGCCCAATTCATCACACCACCACCACCACCCCCCCCGTGGCTTTCCCCCCTTCGTGTCCATACGTTTGTTCTCTACTTCTGTGTCTCAATTTCTGCCCTGCAAACTGGTTCATCTGTACCATTTTTCTAGGTTCCACATATATGCGTTAACATACGATATTTGTTTTTCTCTTTCTGACTTACTTCACTCTGTGTGACAGTCTCTAGATCCATCCACATCTCAACAAATGGCCCAATTTCGTTCCTTTTTATGGCTGAGTAATATTCCATTGTATATATGTACCACAACTTCTTTATCCATTCGTCTGTCGATGGGCATTTAGGTTGCTTCCATGACCTGGCTATTGTAAATAGTGCTGCAGTGAACATTGGGGTGCATGTGTCTTTTTGAATTATGGTTTTCTCTGGGTATATGCCCAGTAGTGGGATTGCTGGATCATATGGTAATTCTATTTCTAGTTTTTTAAGGAACGTCCATACTGTTCTCCATAGTGGCTGTATCAATTTACATTCCCACCAACAGTGCAAGAGGATTCCCTTTTCTCCACACCCTCTCCAGCATTTGTTGTTTGTAGATTTTCTGATGATGCCCATTCTAACTGGTGTGAAGTGATACCTCATTGTAGTTTTGATTTGCATTTCTCTAATAATTAGTGATGTTGAACAGCTTTTCATGTGCTTCTTGGCCATCTGTATGTCTTCTTTGGAGAAATGTCTATTTAGGTCTTCTGCCCATTTTTGGATTGGGTTGGTTTGTTTTTGTTTTGTTTTTGCGGTATGCGGGCCTCTCACCGCTGTGGCCTCTCCTGCTGCAGAGCACAGGCTCCAGACGCGCAGACTCAGCGGCCATGGCTCACGGGCCCAGCCGCTCCACGGCATGTGGGATCTTCCCAGACCGGGGCACGAACCCATGTCCCCTGCATCGGCAGGCGGACTCTCAACCACTGCGCCACCAGGGAAGCCCAGTTGTTTGTTTTTTTAATATTGAGCTGCATGAGCTATTTATATATTTTGAGATTAATCCTTTGTCCGTTGATTTGTTTGCAAGTATTTTCTCCCATTCTGAGGGTTGTCTTTTCATCTTGTTTATGGTTTCCTTTGCTGTGCAAAAGCTTTGAAGTGTCATTAGGTCCCATTTGTTTATTTTTGTTTTTATTTCCATTACTCTAGGTGGTGGATCAAAAAAGATCTTGCTGTGATTTATGTCAAAGAGTGTTCTTCCTATGTTTTCCTCTAAGAGTTTTATACTGTCCAGTCTTGCATTTAGGTCTCAAATCCATTTTGAGTTTATTTTTGCGTATGGTGTTAGGGAGTATTCTAATTTCATTCTTTTACATGTAGCTGTCCAGTTTTCCCAACACCACTTATTGAAGAGGCTGTCTTTTCTCCATTGTATATCCTTGCCTCCTTTGTCGTAGATTAGTTGACCATAGGTGCATGGGTTTATCTCTGGGCTTTCTATCTTGTTCCATTGATCTATGTTTCTGTTTTTGTGCCAGTACCATATTGTCTTGATTACTGTAGCTTTGTGGTATAGTCTGAAGTCAGGGAGTCTGATTCCTCCAGCTCTGTTTTTTTCCCTCAAGACTGCTTTGGCTATTCAGCGTCTTTTGTGTCTCCATACAAATTTTAAGATTTCTTGTTCTAGTTCCATAAAAAATGCCATTGGTAATTTGATAGGGATTCCAGCAACATTTATTGAAGAAGATGTCCTTTGTCCATTGTCTTGTAAGTTGTTATGGGAAAACCCGAATGAACTTTTTGGCCAACTCGATATATTCTTGGCTCCTTTGCCATAAATTATTTGACCATATATGTATGGCTTTATTTCTGGGCTGTCTATTCTATTCCATTGATATGTGTGTCTGTTTTTATGCCAATACTGTGCTGTTTTGAATACTATGGCTTTGTAATATAGTTTGTGATCAGGAAGCATGATAGTTCCAGTTTTGTTCTTTTTCAAGATTGCTTTGGCTATTTAGTGTCTTTTGTGATTCTGGAGTGTGTTGCATTTCTGAAGGGCCATTTCATTGTGATCGACTGTTTCAGGCATCATGAGATGTCCAGCTTTCTAGCCCACTAAATGCCAGGACAACCCCTCCCCCCAATCACTATGCCAACAAAAAATACCTCCTCATGCTTACAAATGCTCCCCAAGGAAGTGATATTATCTTATTTTAAGAACTGAGTCTTACCTGGGGCTATTTGCCATGCTCTTTTGTCTGACACAGACTGGTCAAAATATCAATACTTTCATGAAGCACATTGGGATTCTGTGGAGGCTCCCCATGAGGACCTCCACACTGCTCTGTTCCCTGACTTTGGCTTCAAATTCTCCAGCTGACCTCTCATGAACACCCCCCCTCCTGCCCCTGGGGGTATGCCACACAGACTCCCCCTGCTGGGGTTCCTACATGCTGGCAGACACCTCTTGGTTGGGATCCACTGAAGGTTCAAGCCAGCTATTTTCTGTGGCATCCTCTTGTTCCATGATGAGCAACAATCAGGCTGCCCCCTCTTCCAATGGCCACAGCAAGCTGGTCCAGGCACCCTCCCACACGGGCCCCCCAACTACAGGCATACATATCAAGTTCCCACCAAAATTACTCTCACGTGCTGCAGCCTGGTACCCCCATATGTCTGCAACTTAGCAAACCTGCAGCCAGGGAACCTGCACTCATCCCCTTCCTGACGGGGAGCCCCACATCTCTAGGGGTGATTCTGCTTGGGTTTGCTCACTTGGTTTGGGAGAGGGAAGAGAAAATCCAAAGTACTTTCTGCTTCCAGGTGTGACCTTCTCTCTCCAGTTCCTTTATAGGCGCCGTCATGGTGGCTGATGGGAGTTGATAGGACCAAGCCCTGCAAGGGTGTATCTGATACCTCTCTTAGCAGGTGGAAGGACTCGTTGTCTGCTGTTCTCAGTTTTAGGATTTCTCCTAACTTCTGTCACCTTCCACCTCCCCTTACAAATGAATGAATAAGCACAGTTCTTTGCGGAATGTAGGTAGGTCTCTGAGCCTGGAAGCCAGATTGTATACAGAGCAGATGAGAAAAAATGAGTCAGCTGGAACTCCAGAATATGTACAATAAGTGTTTATTATGTGCTAAGCTCCACACTATGGGCTTCCCGTGCATTATCTCATTTAAAACCTAATTTTACAGAGAAGGAAACTGAGGAGCAAAGAGGTCAGGTGACTTGCCCAAGGTCACCCAGCTGGGTGGAGGTTGAGGAGCTAAGCTGTGAACCAAGGTGGGCTGGGGAAAGCCAGGCTCTGAACTCCTGCTGTGATTAAGGTTAACCTCTGGGCGGGTCCATCCTGCTGGCAGCTTGGACCACAAAACCCTGTGGAGGGGATCAGAGGGGTCTTCATTATGGGGGTGTTTGTTATCCCAGCAAGCAACAGTCCCAGGCTACAGGAAGCAACGCTGCCATTTTACTAATGAGTTCAGCCGTTATAAAACCAGTGCCACCCAGTCACCACCCCCGCTTCCCAGCACACGGGGTCCACAGCTTTGTCCTCAGTCTCTTGCTCGTGTCTGATTGTCAGATGTTGCCATCCAGATGCAAGAGCAGAACCTTGAATCTTGACAACGATGCTGGACTTTGGGACAGTGATGCTGGAGAGCTGCTTGTGTCTCAAGCAAAGGTCTGGTCCGGGGAGGATGTGGTGAGGACAGGCCAGTTAACACCCCAGGACAAGAGCTTCAACAAGCGGGTGGTGACACGTAGAAAGAGAGTGATTGAATTTTGAGAGTCCAGGAGGCCGTCAAACATTTTTGCTAGAATGACCTTTCTGATTGTGCCATGAAAATCAACTGGGACAGGAAGGATTTAGTATCGCACTGTCATTTACGCTTGTGCTGCAGAAATCACTCTAAGAAGCCACCTCCAAGCAAGCAACGTCTGATTCATTCTTTGTTCACTTTTAGAATGTATGTGGGATGCCATTACACCCTAAATGTCCTTATATATTATTTTCCTAATTATGAGTTCTATTTTTCATAACTGAGTTTCAGCCATGTTTTTTTTCCTCTCTACTTTCTATTCCATTTCAATCCTTGCTTTAAGAGCCTGATAGGATGGGGAAAGAGAGAAAGACTGAGGCTAGGGAGAACTCAAAGGGGGAATGGAAAGAGTTTAGGAGATGGCTTGGAAGAGGAACAAAGGAACCGGAAGCCGTGACGTTGGGAATGGCAGCTGGTGAGGGCCTTACTGGGCTTCGTGGGTGTGGCACAGACACCATGGGTCTGGGGAGGCCTTGGCCATACCTTTATCCACACATATTCCCTGAGTGCCTACTGTATACCAGAAGTGCTGCTGGGGACACAGAGATGGAAAAGACCTTACAGCTCACAATCTATTAGGAGAAAGAGATACATGAACAGATAATTACTATATAAGGGGATTTTAATAAACACTAATAGTGAATCTCTAGGAAATTGTGTTTTTATAGGTTGAATTGTGTCCACCTCCCAAAAAGATATGTTTGAGTCTTAACCCCCATGACCTCAGAATGTGGCCTTCTTTGGAAATAGAATCATTGCAGATGTAATAGTTAAGATGAGGTCACGCTGGAGGAGGGGGGGCTCTAGTCCACTAGGACTGCCGTCCTTATAAAAAGACGGCCAGGTGAAGACACAGATACAGAGGGCAAGCCACGGGATAATGGAGGCAGAAGTCACGCAGCTGAAAGCCGAGGGACACCAAGGATTGGTGACAGTGCCAGATGCTGAGGGACCTAGGACAGGTTCTCCCCTAGAGCCGTCGGGAAAGCATGGCCCTTCCGACACCTGGATTTTGGACTTTCAGCCTCCAGAACTCAGAGACAATACATTTCTGTTATTTTAAGCCATCCAGTTTGTGATACCTTGTTGCCAGAGCAGTACTAGAAAACTAACACCTCTGCTGAGTAAAAATATCCCCAAAGGTTACATTTATTTAACATTCTTGAAATGGCAAAATTACAGAAATGAGAACAGATGGGTGGTTGCTAGGGGTTAAGGAGGGGGCGGGGGTGAGAGCAAAATGGGTGTGGCTGTACAGGGATCCCAACCGGGCTGTTCTGCATCCTGACTGTGTCCCTCTCGAGATCCTGGCTGTGATCTTGTAGTACAGCAGTGCAAGGTGTCAGCACTGGAGGAATCTGGGTAAAGGGTATGCAGGGTCTCTCTGTATTATTCCTAATAATTACATGTGAATCCATAATTATCTAAAAATTTAGAGTTTAATTTTTTTTTGCCCTACATGGGCCTCTCACTGTTGTGGTCTCTCCCGTTGCGGAGCACAGGCTCCAGACGCACAGGCTCAGCAGCCATGGCTCACGGGCCCAGCCCCTCCGCGGCATGTGGGATCTTCCCGGACCGGGGCACAAACTCGTGTCTCCTGCATCGGCAGGCGGACTCTCAACCACTGCGCCACCGGGGAAGCCCTAGAGTTTAATTTTTTTAAAAAACGTAGCTACCATTGATTAAATAATTACTGTGTGAAAGCACGTGGCACGTCTTATCTAATTCTCACTAAGATCTGAGGAAGAGGTATTATCATCCCTATTTTAGGAGGAAATGGAGGTTCAGAGAGGTTAAGGAGGACGTGGCTAGGAAGGGTTACGGATCAGGATTTGAACCCAAGCCTGAATAACTCAAAAGCCCAGGGGCTGAGAAGCACATGCTGCAGTAAGTGGGGAGAGAAGGTCCAGAAGAAACCGAAATGTCCAGGAGGCAGCTGGGGATTTAAGACTAAATCTCAGGACTGAAAAAGAGACAAAAGAGATTCTCCTTCTGAAAGTGGTGGCACGAGGTGAGTACCTTCTTCAGGAAACGCATATAAAAATGGACAAAGTGGGCTTCCCTCGTGGCACAGTGGTTGAGAGTCCGCCTGCCGATGCAGGGGACACGGGTTCGTGCCCCGATCAGGGAGGATCCCACATGCCGCGGAGCGGCTGGGCCCGTGAGCCGTGGCCGCTGAGCCTGCGCATCCGGAGCCTGTGCTTCGCAACGGGAGAGGCCACAGCAGTGAGAGGCCCGCGTACCGCAAAAAAAAAAAAAAAGAAAGAAAAAAACTGGACAAAGTTATCAAAACGACCATCACAGGGCCCTGGAAAATGATCAGAGGCAGACAGCTTGAGAAGTGCTTACTCATGAAAGCACAGCTCCTTCATGGAGAAGGAAGGCAAGTTCAAGGCATTCTGTTTTTTTTTCTTTTTTTTTTAAATTGAAGTTTAGTTGCTGTACAATATTATGTTACAGGTGTACAATATAGTGATTCACCATTTTTAAAGATTATACTCCATTTATAGTTATTGTAAAATATTGGCTATATTCCCCATGTTGTACAATATATCCTTGTAGCTTATTTTATACATAATAGTTTGTACCTCTTAATCCCATATCCCTATATTGCCCCTCCCTGCTTCCCTCTCCCCATTGGTAACCACTAGTTTGTTCTCTGTATCTGTGAATCTGCTTCTTTTTTGTTATATTCACCAGTTTATTTTTTAGATTCCACATGTAAGTGATATCATACACTATTTATCTTTCTCTGTCTGACTTATTTCCCTTAGCATAATACCCTCTAAATACATCCATGTTGCTGCAAATGTGATATTTCATTCTTTTTTTATTTGACGGAGTAATATTCCATTGTATATATATACACCACATCTTCTTTATCCATTATGTGTTGATGGACACTCAGGTTACTTCCATGTTTTGGCTATTGTAAATAGTGCTGCTATGAGCATAGGGGTGCATATATCTTTTCCAATTAGTGTTTTTGGTTTTTTTGGATAAATATCCAGGAGTGGAATTTCTGGGTCATATGGTAGTTCTATTTTAGTTTTCTGAGGAACCTCCATACTGTTTTCCATGGTGACTGCACCAAATTACATTCCCAACAACAGTGAAGGAGGGGAGGGTTCCCTTTTCTCCATGTTTGAGGCATTCTTGAGTGGGGTGTTCCACCCCCTCCCCAGCTCACGTGGCAAAACCTGCAGTTTTCTCAGCCACAGGTGGTGTCTGGACCAGGCAGGTGGCAGAGCAGCTATAAAGCTAACACAGCGATAGTGAAGTGAGAGAGCCAGGAAGACTGAATAACAAACTCCACAATCCCTGGCTGACTGCCCAGCTACACATGCGAGTGGGGGACCCCAGAGAACCCAGAGAAAATTCAAAGCCTGAAGAGACTTCTGAAATTCTGCACTTATGAATGCCTTTCCCATTCCCCACACAGCTTGGGCTGCAGAGGGTAGTGAAGTGTCTGAACAGAACCTCTACTGACCACTTAAAATATGCAGCTGCAAGGGAGACCGCTAGGGAGCGAGGCTCTAAAAACAAAAACCAAAAACTTTGAGGAAACACATCAGCAGCTACATATCCCAAGAGATACAGATTTTGCAGTTAGAGTTAATTACCTAGAAAAAGAAAAGAAACAAAAACAAAACACCAGAACCCTCAGAAGAACAAAACAGAAGCCAGAAATGTTACAGTGATACCACATATTGTTCACAATGTTCAGTTTCAATAAAAAAATTATTAGACCTGCAAAGAAACAGGACGGTGTGACCTGTGCTCAGAGGAAAGCGATCACTTCCGAGTGGGAATATGGGATTTAGCAGAACAAGACTCCAGAGCATTCCCGAGTATATATTCAAATAATTAAAGGGAAATGTGTTAATAATGAGTCAACAGTGGAGAATATTGACAGATAAATGCAAACTGTAAAAAAAAAAAGAACTTCTAGAATTTAAAAGTGTAATGTCTGAACAAAAAACTGACTAGGTGGGTTCAATGGGCAGAAGAAAGAATGAGTGTCTTTAAAGAAAGACGAATAGAAATTAAACCTCCAGAAAACAGGGAGAAAAGGGAAGAAAATTGAACAGAGCCTCTGAGATTTAGGACAATATCAAGTGTAACAACATAGAAGTAATTGCAGTCCCAGAAGGAAAGGAAAAAATAAAAAAGAGGCAGAAAAAATTTTTTGAAAAATAAATTGCTGATAACACCTCAAAGTTGGTGAAAAGGATCAACTTACAGATCCAAGAATTTCCATGAACTCCAGGTAAAATAAACAACGCAGGAGAGAAGGCGGAAGGAGGTGGGAGCTGTCTTCACAGAGGGGCTGGCTGAAGTCCTGGACTCTCCTCGGGGAGGCTGTAGGGAAAGCAGCCAATGGGCCAGGGTGACTCTAGTGAATGGCTGTAATTAGAGGGACTGGAGGAGGGACAGTTAAGGGCGAGAGGCCAGCCTAGACAGTGTACATACATGTCAGGGAGGTGAGGGGGAGAGAATCTCATGGAGGTCAGTGGTGTCGCGTGCACAGAGCAGCGTAGAATTAAGGACAAGGGACCCAAAGGCCACCGGGTATGGTCCTTACATCTCCAGGGCACATTCCGCCAACACCCTCATCCTCTACTGTTGGGAGGGCAGCCTGGTGCAGACTTGCAATATGGCAAAATGGCAAAATATTTAAAAATGCTAACTTTGACCCACTCACTCTACTTCTAGGAATTTATCCTATAGAAATTACTAAGTGAGGCACACAGATTTCTGCATATTCATTGCAATAATAATGACAGCGGACTTTTGTTAAGTGATTACCAGGTGCTGAGTGCTCTGCGTGTGTTATTTACCTCAATGAGGCAAATGCTATTTTTATACCCATTTCATAGATGAGGATACTGAGGCGTAAAGAGATTAACTTAACAAAGGCACATAATACAAGGGAAAGCTCAGGTCTTTCTGACACAGAGCCCCTACTCTCAAATGTGAAAGCAGCATAAACGCTGAAAAATACCAGCTTGGTATAAATGATGGTATATCCAACAACCGAAGTATCACGCTATCGTAAATCTCTTTCCCGTGAGAAGGTCAGCTCCATGAGTGTGGGGTGTTTGTCTGACTTGTTCCTCAACGCCTGAAACAGTGCCTGGAACATAGCAGATGTTCAATAAATGAGTTTATTTCATATTTGTTCATAAGGTAAATTCATAAAATAAGTGAAGGAATAAGCCTATATAATAGAATATTAAAGGTCATTAAAAATCATTTTTCAAAGAGTAGTTAATGACATGAGGGAAATATTCATGATAAACAACTGTGATAATATTTTAAGTAAAAAGGAAATATGTCACATGAAATATATAGTATGTTCCCGATTTTGCTTAATTATTTATTATACATAGAAAAAACAGCTTAAGGAAACACACCAAAATGTTAATGGGGTTACATCTGAGTGGTAGAATAGCAACTGACTTGTATTCGCTCAGTTTTTCTCAACTTTTTTCTCTATTTTTAACATTTTTTGTAATGAACATACGGCACTTCCAGATTTAGAAGAAAAAAAAAATGTTATGGGCAGGGTCAGCAGAATGAAGGTCACGGAAATCACACGGCAGATGGAAGGTTGAGGAGAAATCAACTGCAGGGGCATGGAGCAGCGGTCCCACCAGTCCTGCTGCGAAAAGGAGAGAAATCAGACAGAAACAGGAAGGGCAGCCGGGTCCGCTGAGGCTTCTTCTAGGTGATGATGATCCCGAACCTGTCTGAAGGCAAGGTGGGGAAGAAGCCCAAGGAGCCAACTTTGAAAACCCTGGAGGAAAGTAGAAGTGGTTTCCGTTTAAATGCCTTTGTATTTAGCCAGACCCACTGCAGAGCAGCAGAACTGCTCCCAGCTGAGCAGTACTTTCCTTCAACCAGTAAATGGTTAAGGAGGCCCCACCAAGTGCCTGGGGCAGGATACAGTGATCCAGGGATGCAGGGGTGAGCAGTAGATGTGGCACCCAGAAGACAGTGTCTGAGAATTGTAAACTTTTGTTTCCAATGACAAGCATCTAACTCTTGTGGGATTCGTGCTCAGAGAAGAGAAGGATGAGAAGATATGGCTGGGGTGGGGATCAGATCTGCCGGCCAGGGAAATGTTCTGAGGTGGATGCTGTTATGGGAGAAGAAGAACTCTTCCTCTCCCCTCTAAGGTTAAGTGAGTGGGTACATGCGAATTAAACTGACAAGAGACATATTAACAGGAGAAAAGGTTTATTCATATGCATATGAGAGGTAACAAGAGAAGTAGTAGCTCAATAAATGGTTAAAGTTAGAGGCTTATATACCTAATTTAGTAGCGTAAAGGGAGGGGGGAGAAAAGGCTCCTGCGGGAGAACAAATTGGTTTCTTTAGGAAAGACAAACATATTTCAGGGGAACAAATGGGAGATAAGAAAGGTTGTGATGATATTTGTCTATGCAGGTTTGAGTTGGCTTTCTGTCTTCTTCGGGGCCATAGAACTCCCTCAGAGGGAGGATTTGTGGCCGGTTTACTCTTGGTCTCTCTCCTGGAAGTAAACTGCCCCAAGAGGAAATTCATGGCAGCCTCATTTCCCCAAAGTTGCTGCTTTTAGTCAGATAAGGGAAGCTCCTAGGCTTCTTTCCGCATCTGTTGACTCTCAAATGTTTTCAGCTCATAATAATCTTCCTACCAACTCTGGGATTCTGAGTGGTTACCCGAAGTATCTAAGCTGAGATCTGCAAGTTAAGTAGGAGGAAGCCAGGCAGAGATGTCCCCAAGCAGAGGTCACGGGGCCCCCCAAGGGCTGGCTGAGGCACTGATCCACTGTCTGGGAAGTGCAGAATGTGAACTTGAGGCTGCATCCCAGTCCTAAAACCCTCTGGAGTTTCCTGCAAAAAAAAAAAAAAAGGCGATGAAAATAAAGGTTGGGAGCTGGAATGTCTAAGTTAGACCTGACTGCCCATCAGCTATATGGTCTAGAGCAGGTCATTTAATGACTCTGAGCTCCAATTTCTCATCTGCAATTTGGGGGTAATAGATGAAACTCAAAGCATTGTTGTGAAGTCATGTGAGCCCAGGTCGAAGAAGGTGGCCAGGGGGCACTGGGTGAGAGTTAAGTGGACTCCGAAGTCTTTAGCGTTAGTTCATGCCGTGGGGTCAAGGGCCCAAGGGGAGCAGAAATGAGGAGGAGTGGGAGAGCAAGGGAGAGCGGCCCGGCGCCTTTCGGGCGCCTTGGAGGAGCAAGAGTCCCGCTCCACGAGGCATTTCGAGCACGACCACTGCGCAGTATTTCGTTGGGCGGCCCCCTCTGCTGGTGAGTCTCTGAACTGCATGCACCCTTCAGCCACCCGGAAAACTGGCCGCCGTTCATTCCTCCTTCAGTCCCCCGGCTTGGGAGACACACCGACAGTAACAAGCAACCTGGGCGCTAACTCTGGGGTTTCTTCTTGTTGGAAGGTTATCAAACTTCAAGTCATTTAACCCAAACCCTTTATTAAAAAAGATAATTTAACAAACATAACTGCTCACCACACTGTTTTATGTACTACAAATGTCACCTAGTTTGTTATTTTAAGTACTTCTGTGAGTAGGGTCGGTTAGTGTACCTACTTTACGGATAGGGAAACTGATGCATGGGGTCACACACTGACATGCTGTGTGAGTGGCACACTGGGGGTCAAACCCAGGCAGCCTGGCTTTAGAGTCTCTGCTCTTAACCATTACTCTACACCACCCACTCCTTTATATATATATATAAATAATACATATATATAAAAATATATATATATAAAACAGCTTTATCGAGATATAATTCACAACTGTACAACTTATCCACTTAAAGTGTACGATTCAGTGGTTTTTATATGTCTTCACAGATATGTACAACCATCACTGCGGTACATTTTGGAAACTTTTCATCACTCCCAAAAGAAACCCACTACGCACCAGCAGTCAATCCCCATACCCCTCACCCGTTCCCAGGAAACCACGGATCTGTATACTTTCTGTCTCTATTGATTTGCCTGTTATGGACATTGGAAGTATATGTGGTCTTTTGTGACTGGCTTCTTTCCCTTATAATTTTTTCAAGGTTCATTCATGTCATATGTATCAGGACTTCATTTCTTTTATGTCTGAATACTATCCCGTTGTGTGGATATACACCACCTCATGTTTATCCATTCATTGGTGGACATTTGGGTTGTTTACACTTTTTTGGTCATTATGAATGTGGATGAGAAATTAATTGTCAACTGAAGAAAGAAATGGAGAATTTTACTCCAGCCAACTTGAGGATTATCACTTTGGAGGCAGTCTCTCAGAAAGCTCTGAGGACTGTTCCACCCGTTAGAGGTCAAAGCACAGTCTTGATTTCGAGACAAAGGGTTATACATCAAAGTAACATACTGACCGTTTACGTGGTCCAGATCTGCACGTACAAGGCCAGTAGTGGGTCATCGTGACCCTTGACAGGACTGGGAAAAGAATGTTATCTCCTAAGGAGTTACCTTGCTGGTACCAGGAGAAAACTGCTCTTTTCAGTTGAGCAGGCATTCCTGTGTCTTCCAAGGGGATCTGGTTAATGTATAATGTACATGCACAGGGCACACCAAAGAGGGGTAGTGGCCCAGACGGGCAGAGAGAATTTTATGGGTAAAAAGTTTCTTGTCGTGCCTTAAAAATAATTTTATTCCCTCAGAATAATGCTGCTATGAATGCTGATGCACAGGTTTTGTGCGAATGTATTATGTGTTCATCTCTCATCATCACCCAGGAGTGCAATTGCTGGGTCACAGGGTAGCTCTGTTTAACCTTCCAGAGCAGCTTCCAGACTGTTCTCATTATTATTTTTTTAAATGTATGTGTGCTTTTTTTTAAGGTAAGGCCCAAGGAGGGAAGGGACTCTCCCCAGTTCACACACAAGGTAAAGAAAAGGCCAGAACCTGACCCCAAGTCTCTGACTCCTGGCCAGTGCCCCTTCCGCTACACCATACCGTCCCTTGGGCCGGTGGCCTCACCCGTTGGGTCAGCTGAGCTGCCAGCACTGCCACATTCCACCCCTTCCTCCACCTGCTTCCCTTCACCTTCTACACCAAATAGCGGAACTTCCTTCCACACCAAGGTCCAGATGACGCTTAAACCCTTCCCAAGGGCTTCTGCTTTACAGCAGGAATCAAGCCTTGAGAAGAAAACTTAGTCACTTTAATGGTTAAAGTTCATGGTTGATGCAAAAAGGGTCCGGTTCCAGGCTCTGATCCTCAGAAACAGGTTTTTCAACCACAAAGATGCCTGGCGGTAAGGTATTGAGAGTCCTGGTGAATGCAGGATGTTTCATTGTGTGGGGTGTCCCTGCCCACCCTGCCGCCAAATACCAGTCACATTCCTCCTCATCACAAGGACCAAAAGCTGCCCCAGAACTTTCCCAAGTGTCCCATTAGGCGGCACCGTCTCTGGGAACCCAGCTCTGAACACCCACTCCTACCCCCAGATTCCCTTCCTGTCTGCTGCACCTACAACCCTCCCCACCAGCCTGGAGAGACTTCATTCTTAATCCACGTGGACTTTATCAAATCTATGTTCTAGGTCCTGAGATCTTTCCTTGCCCCCTTGAAGCTGGCTTCTGACACTGGCTTAGGAAGCAGGGGCTCCGTTTTCTCTGCTCTGCGCCAACCTCTCCATCCCTCACCTGGAGCAATGGGTCCAGGAGAGCCCGGCAGAACGGGGGAGGGCAAAAGGTAAAAGGCGATGTTGGAAACTGGGACACAAAACAGCCAGTGGTTAGGATTTTCAGACTATTCTTTCACCACAGCACCTAAAGGAGACTGACACCAGCAAGAACAAAGGCAGCCGGTACTGAGACAGGGGTTCTCAGGTAACGCCAAGCAGCCCACTTAGCTGAGGAGGCAACTCTGAAGGGAAGGCACCTGGGCTTCCCTGGTGGCGCAGTGGTTGAGAGTCCGCTTGCCGATGCAGGGGACACAGGTTCGTGCCCCGGTCCGGGAAGATCCCACGTGCCGCGGAGTGGCTGGGCCCATGAGCCATGGCCGCTGAGCCTGTGCTCCGCAATAGGAGAGGCCACAAGAGTGAGAGGCCCGCGTACCGCAAAAAAAAAAAAAAAAAGTTAAGCATCAGGGCTTTCCCGGTGGTGCAGTGGTTAAGAATCCCCCTGCCAATGCAGGGGACACAGGTTCAAGCCCTGGTCCGGGAAGATCCCACATGCCGCGGAGCAACTAAGCCCGTGCGCCACAACTACTGAGCCTGTGCGCCTAGAGCCCGCGTGCCACAACTACTGAAGCCCGTGCGCCTAGAACCTGTGCTCGGGAACGAGAGAAGCCACAGCGATAAGCCCGCGCACCGCAACGAAGAGTAGCCCCCGCTCACTGCAACTAGAGAAAGCCCGTGCGCAGCAAAGAAGACCCAGTGCAGCCAAAAATAAATAAATAAAATAAATAAATAAAAGAATGATGCATCTTATGATAGAGGTCAGATCATCAAACGAAACTTGTCATCACTCCCACTTTGCCTGTTTCCCCATGTATAAATTCAGAACACCGCACCATGGCTGCAGTACTTCCTTCCGACTCTGATGTGGCTGAATGGCTTGAAGTTGACCATTATTTGCCAATTAGACATTTTTCATAAATAGAATATTCCAAATCACTGATGCACCACAGTTTTTGACAAGATCTATTTAAAGAAGTTATGTGACAAAAAAATCTCGTAAAAAATATTACAATATTTCCAAAGCTGTAATGAAATTAATGATGTTAAAATGTTTCCCAGCTTTCTTTGAGGCTATTAGTTTAAATAAGGGGTTTCTGAGTGAAGAGGTAATAAGGATAATAGTTAATCTTTTGATGTGTCATGGTAAAGCCTTTTGGGTGCATTTCCCAGAAACTGAGAGTAAATGGCTTTGATGACTGAGTAGTAAATCCTTTTGTACACCCAATGTTTTCTAGTTCCTTGCCATCACATGGAAGAAAGACTTAATTCAAATTATCATTAATAATAGATTTTGCTGATAGATCACTATGTGATTTGGGGTATACGACACAGAAGGATTTAAAGAATTGGGTGACATTTTAATTACTAAATTCTTTCCTTTGCTTTTTAATTCCTAAAAATTAATTTATCACAAACTATAATATAATATATACTTTTGATCAAGTGTGTACTAGTTATAGTTTGTAATAACTCAATCTAGAAAACATTTTTAACACATGGCACCTTAAAGACAGAAAATAAAATACATTGTAAAATTCTAATTTGTATAAAATGTTTACAGAGATGTTTGGGAGATTGATCAATAAAATATTTTCAAGCACAGAAATACATGACATTAGGATAAAAGTATGTGGGATGGAAATGTGAATTCAAGGAGAAAAAAAATTTTTAACCCTACAACATACTCACCACCAAAAATTTATTTTCCATCTGTCACCATACAGTTGATCCCCTTTATCCATTTCACCCTTCCCCTGCCCCGCCCCTTCCCCTCTCATAACCACTACTCTGTATTTATATGTTTGGTTTTGTTTGGTTTGTTCCTTTCTTTTGTTTTGTTTATTAGCTTTTTATATTCCACATATGAGTGAAATCATAAGGTATTTGTCTTTCTTCATCTGACTTATTTCACTTAGCATAATACCCTCAAGGTCTGTCCATGTTGTCACAAACGCATGCTTTTATCTCTTTTTATGGCTGAGTAGAATTCCGTTATACATATACACATGTATACCAATTACATCTTCTTTATCCATTCACCTGTTGATGAGCACTTAGATTGTTTCCATATCTTGGCTTTTGTAAATAATTCTGCCATGAACATGGGGGTATCTTTTTGGATTAGTGTTTTCGTATTCTTTGGATAAATACCGAGAGGTGGGAAAGCTGGATCACGTGGTAGTTCTGGTCTTAATTTTTTGAGGAACCTCCATACTGTCTTCCCTGGTGGCTGCACCAATTTACATTCCCACCAACAGTGCATGAGGGTTCCCTTTTCTCCCCATCCTCACTAACACTTGGTGTTTAGTTGTCTTTCTGATAATAGCCATTCTGACAGGTGTGAGGTGACATCTCATTGTGGTTTAATCGGTTGTTTATTTTTTTGTCGTTGAGTTGTATGAGTTCTTTATATATTTTGAATATTAATCCCTTTTCGGCTATATCATGGGGAGAAAAATTTTCAGTGCTAAAGAAGAACCTGTGTACATAACTTTCAAATGGATGGTGTTAGATATCAAGCTATCAAGCTAGTTAGATTCCACTGGATAGACAGGAAAATATCAAGACTTCAAATGTGCTGATGAACGGATTCCTTGCAGCTATTTAAAACTTATGATGAAATTTAGATGCCAACTTAGAAATGTGTCACACAATATGTGGTTGTGCAGAGTTTTTGTTTGTTTGTTTGTTTTGCGGTACGCGGGCCTCTCACTGTTGTGGCCTCTCTCGCTGCGGAGCACAGGCTCCGGACGTGCAGACTCAGCGGCCATGGCTCAAGGGCCCAGCCGCTGTGCGGCATGTGGGATCTTCCCAGACCGGGGCACGAACCCGTGTTAGGCAGGCGGACTCTCAACCACTGCGCCACCAGGGAAACCCTGCAGAGTATTTTTGAGGACACGTGTAGGCAAACGTGTTTGAAGATCTCTGTACCAATAGGTTATAAATTTTGTGAAGGATATGTGACCATTTAATACAGCACAGAACAAGGAAACTAGGAGCAATTCGTGTATTAAAAATACTACTACTAATAATTGTAGCTGATGCTTAGAGTTCTAGGCACTTTAGTCCTCAAACAAGGACTCTGTGTGGGAGGAACTTTTTTTTTTTAATTTTATTGGAGTATAGTTGATTTACAATGTTGTGTTACTTTCAGGTGTAAAGCATAGTGATTCGGTTATACATATACATATATTCATTCTTTTTCAGATTCTTTCCCCATATAGGTTATTATACAGTACTGAGTAGAGTTCCCTGCGCTATACGGTAGGTCCTTGTTGGTTGTCTATTTTACATATAGCAGTGTGTGTATGTTAATCCCAAGCTCCTAATTTATCATGGGAGGAACTCTTAAGGCCCCTATTTCACAGATGGCAAAACTGAGGCACAAAGGGCTTAAACAGCTTACTAAGACCACACAGCTCCTTAGTGAGAAGGCCAGAAAGGAGACCTGAAGTGGGGGCCCACACCCTTAATCCCTGTGCTGATTGCCTGTTTAATTGCTCTTCTTTTATAAATAAAAGATTTAGTATTTAGTATCTAAAATAAAAAGATTTAGTTTCATTTTTAGCATGAAAACATTCTGATTTCTTGTCAGCTGGGTGGAGAATATTGAGAGGGTCCGTGATGGGGAAAAAAGAGAGGACCATGTTTGCTCTGCATTAAGAAGTCTTTTTTAATGAACATCCTCCAGAATAAATTCTTAAGTTTTCGCTATTAGCCTATATTCTTTGAATGTGACACAATCTCAGGGGCACTGTACTTCTTCAGATAACACACAGATTTCCTAGATATTCTGCACAACTCTGGAATTGCTTTCCGCATTCCTGAAGGGAGAGTTTTCTTGTCCCTAACCTATCACATCATTTCATGTATCATGTAGATGCCACATTTGTTAGTGGAGGTTGACAGTGTCAAGACTTTCTATTACAGTATTTTAGTGATGAAATGGAAATAGTAAGTTCCTGTTGCGTGTTAGGGAAATATTTTTAGACTTTCAAAATTAAAATGCCTAAATTAATCTGGATGGGGATGGGGTGGAAATCAGACAAATAAATCCATCTCTCCAGTTCAGCGAGATGCAGCATTTTGAGCACCTGTTATGGAAGTTTACAGTGGCCAAAAGGATGCTTGCCATCTTTCTGATGTTCTGCTGGATGTAATAAATGACGAACTTTACAAACTGGGTGCAAGATGAGGACTTTTAAGACAACATTTGGCATCATCACAAGTCATCAAAAAAAAAAAAAAAAGATTTAGATGATTCATGAGACAGATGAGCAGATTAATTCCAGAGACCAAATCAGAGCTTAAATGTTGGTGCAAAAGTATATGTTAACTTCTCAGTTCCAAATGCCAGTCCAGTTCTTGGAGAAGTAAGTAAAGGTCTTCCCAGCTTGATTTTTGCATATTAAAAAAAATTATATTTTCACAATTGTCTTAGTGTGACAGTCGAGGTCATTGTCTTAAGTTGTTGACAATAACCTAATAACTGCGATTTAAATTTTTTTTCAAGTTAAATATTTATAAGGCTCAAATCTCGCTTGTAAGTTAGCGCATCATTGCCCACCCGCTCGCACAAGCCGTGAGAGCTCATTGGTGCGTGCGGGATTTGGTTCCTATCGGCCTCCGTGGAGTCCCTCGTCAACTTCCGCCTCTGACGGGCCGCCGAGGCGGTGCACTTCCGGCAGCGGCGGCTCGAGCGGCCGAAGCAAGATGGTGAGTGACTAAGGGTTTCGGCTGGTAGTGGCGGTGCGACGGGGTCGAGGCGGCTGCCGGAGGCACTCGGTCCACCCGCCGGCCCGGTCTCCTGGGGCGGGCCTTATCCCGGGGCCCCGGGGCCGGGGCTCGGCATGGAGGGTCCCCCAGGCGGGCCACGGGGGCGGCGGAGCGGCTCAGGTGGCCCGGCCTCACTCCTCCGCCGGCCAGGGCTCTGCCAACCGGCGCGGGGTGTTTCGGCGGGAGCCTGCTCGAGTAACTGGGACGAGGGCTTTCGGAGCCGCGCAAGTGGAGGGATGTGCGGCTTGAGCGGAGGGAGGGATTCTCTCCAGCTGAGGAGGGAGAGCGAGTCGTGGGAGACCGCCCGGAGTTGGAGGCATTTGACGGAGGCCTTAAGATGCCTTTCTAACAGGTGGACCTTGGAGGGAAAGGTCCCGTGGTGCGCTAGTAATAATAAAAGCAGCTAGCATTTATTAGTTCGCGGATTGATGCTGCACTTTGGCGGAGGGAGGGCCCAGGCTCTGCTCTAGGCGCTGGGGATACAGGGGGTGAGCATGACTGACCTAGTCTCTGCCTCTTGGAGCTTACATTCTCAAGAAGACAGACAAAAAATAGAGGAAGGGGTATGTGATATGACGTCGGGGCGGGTGGCCGTCGCTTAGGGCTGTTGTGCAGAAGGGGGTAGGATGGGGAGGGGTAGCTGTTTTACATAGCATGTCAGCGAGTCCCGATGAGGAGGTGAGATTTGAGCAGAGATCTAAATGAAATGAGAGAGTAGCCTATGCAGGTACCTGAAGGAAACTGGTCCAGGCAGAAGCAACAGCAAGTGCAAAGGGCCTGAGATGGGAATGTGTTTGGCCTGTATCGTGAACAGCAGGAAGTCCCGACCACAGTCTTACAGGTCTTAGAAGGACTTCGGGGTAGCAGTATTCTGGGTATGATAAACACGTGGCAGGTACTTTTCCAGCATTTGGTCATTATTCTTCTCAACAGCCCCTTGAGGTAATTATTATCATCCTCAGTTTACCAAGGAGGAAACTGAGACAGGGTAAGCGGCTGTGCTAGAACACAAACCCTGTGGGTCTTTGCTATGAGGTACTAGTTACTCAGGCAGTAGAGAAACACAGGTATTGGTGTCCCGTGGGCCTGAGTGTGATTCCTGGCTACCTCTCTGACAGCTTTGTGACAACAGGCAAGTCACTTAACCTCTCTAAGCCTTCATTTCCTTATCTGTAAACTAGGGGTATTGATGGTGCCAACCTCATAGCGTCTGTAAGAATAAAACGAGATGATACCTTGAGAATGTTTAGCACGCTGCTTGGCATATAGTGTAATGCATATACTTGTTATTATTTGAGGCTGAGAAACATCATGTAAATGGCCCAGACATGAAGAAGTTCGGGACCGACTCAGGAAAACGTCCTCCAGTGGGGCCAGACTTGTAGGACCGTGGGAAAGGTAGATGAACCTGGGAGAAGTTGGTTGCAGCCAGTTTGGCAAGGGCCAGTCATGCCAAGCTAAAGAGTTTGGACATTACACTCTAAATGTTAGGGAGCAGTTGAAGGTTTTTGAGGAGATTTGAAGGATCGGCTCTTTGCTGTAGGCGGTAATAATTGGATTGGTGAGGGAAGAAACTGGACCTGGAAATCTCAGCTGGGAGACTAGAGCCCAAATAAGATATGATGGCCTGGACAAAACAGAGACAGGGTGTGGACAGAAGAGAGAGTGAAGAACTGAACCAGAGTGGGTTTGTTTCAGAGCCCAGACTTTATAACCAGACTGACAAAATCCTGACCCTGACATTTCTTATTCACCAATGATATTGTATTGAGTAGGTACTATGAGTCATGCAAATTTGAAGTGTTTTACGTGCATTACTTCATTTTCAGCAACAAATAGGAGCTAATACTATCCCCACTTTCCAGTTAAGGAAACCAAGGCTCAGAGAGGTGGCTTGACTTACCTGAGGTCACATAGCCTATTAGGAATGAAGTCGGAATTCAAACCTGGATACATTTATTTCCTTAGCCCATGTTCTTAGGCTTGTTGCAGTTCCTCATCTAGAAAGTAGTAGTAATGAACCCTACCTTGAAGGACTGTCCGGGATTAATGCGGCAGTGAAGGAGAACGTCTCGTACAGCCTTCGGCGCATCGTAAACATCTCGGACAGCTGCCCCAGCCAACAGCACACTCCCTTAGGGGTGTAATTGATTGTGAAAGGCCTGCAATTTGGACGGCTTAATGCAGTAAAACCAATTCTATTTCCCAAAACTTCTCAGAGCCTTGAATTACCTTCTTCAGAATAAAGTGCAAAGTTTTAAGAATCCTGCATGTTGGGAAATAGATTTGACTTTAACTCTTTCAGGTAACGATGAGAGGGTTGTTTCGTCCTGATAATGAAGCTGGTGCTGTATTAATTTAGAGGAAGTGATTTGAGGGGACAGAGGGCCCCTCTAGTCAAGTAAATTCACTATTGCTCATTTCAAATGCCGTCATTTCTGAGACACTGCTCTGTGTGAAACATTGTCCTGTAACTGAAGGGTCTGTTTTAAAGTCAGAAATCTCACTGAACTTATTAATACACTAAGTTCTTGATAGCTTAAGGTGATTCAACATTTTAGATTGGGAAGAAGGACCTGCCCGAGCACTCCAGGCTTTAGGGTGGGAGGTATTTAAGCTGCCATTGAAAGGAAAGTCTCCTGGATCTTGGCGTGATGCTAGTAAGGAGTAAGTGACTGACAAGTGACTGTTGAGTAGGTTAAATGATTTAGCTTTCATGGCCCAATTTCATGAAATACACTCTTGGTGGCCTCAGCCAGGTAGTTTTATATTAGAGAGTGTCAGGCTCTATACCTTCCCCTCAGGAAAGGGTGGTCTTAAGATCTTAGTCTCATAATGACACATTAGTTATATCTGTTTCTTAATAGAGTTGTCCTTGATTTAAGATGCAGTCTGTGGCAAGGTGCACCATTGATCTAACAGCTTTCCAGGAAAAAGAAATTCTGCCACATTAAATGTATACGTTGACTGCAGGGTATATCTTGAGTTCAGAAATATTAAAATGTGGGGAAGTGTTGGTGTCTTAGAATCGCAGGAGAATAAGAAGGGTTTTTTGAAGTGATCATATTCTGAATTTATACCTCTGTCTTAATTTTTTTATTTTTTTCAGGGTCAGAGTCAGAGTGGTGGTCATGGTCCTGGAGGTGGAAAGAAGGATGACAAGGTAAATAAATAAGAAGCCAGATATGTCTGTCATGTGAGTAAATTGTGGAAAATGTCAGATCTCAGCTGAGAAGTTCTTTGGGGATTCATGAATTTCAAAATGCAAAATAAATTATCTCTTCATTTAACCAGCCTAGCCTACAGATACAGTACCCTTTTCGTGTTTTACAAAAGATTATTGACCGTCACGTAGGTATTTATGAATTAATGATTTTTAAAGGTGTAAAATTAATAACGTTACAGAAGTGTTAAAATAAATTGCCTGTGATTTTAGTGTTTAATATCCTTAGGTGTGAAGACTTGTGTCAAATCATTTCACCTCAGACTTCTGGCATATTATTCTGAATTCTGACTTCTGTTCCTTATTGAATGATCTGTCAGTGTGTATTATAATAAAGAAAGATCAGTTACATTCACATATTATCATTGCAGGAATGTAAAAACAGATTTTGGGGTTTTTTAGGACAGTCTTTAATAACATCCTAAAAGATGAGGAAAATTGTATTACCTGAAAATAGATGATGGTCCCGCATAAGTAAGTTTGTGTTTTAATATGATTTCTGTGTGATTTTTTTTCCTTACTATTCTAAAAACTCAAGGACAAGAAAAAGAAATATGAACCTCCTGTACCAACTAGAGTGGGGAAAAAGAAGAAGAAAACAAAGGGACCAGATGCTGCCAGCAAACTGCCCCTGGGTAATGACATGGTTCCGATTCCTAGGGGGACTGTCTCTGTGTGTGTAGCTTAGAGGTCTGAATGTGGAGACAGGAAATAGGGCGTGGTTGAAGCTCTAGGTCTGTGACTTTGTGGGGCATTCTCTAGGTTGGAATAAAAGCTGTATTTTGGTTTTAACAGTATACACAGGATACGACTGTTATTCATTTTAAGAAATTCCATTAATTTCCTCTAAATAACCAGCTCCTCTAGTGTATTAGAGTACGGGGTTAGATTAGAAAACTCAGGTTGAGCTTGGTTACCTTAGAGATAAGATACACTTATTTCATGAAGAAATGGAATTTAGTGTATTGGAACTCACAGCATGCGATGCCTGAACATAAAATTTTTCAATGTCTTCCTACCAAGCAAGGAATAAAACTCAATCAGGTGACCTCACCCAGCCCACTGCTCCATCCTCAGCCTCTTGCACTCCCCTTGTGTGTCGTTCTTCACACTGCCCTGCCTCACGTCCTTTGAATCTCCTGCATCAGGGCCTTTGCTTCCCTCTGCTTAAAAATGTTCTTCCCCCAGTCCTTCCCGTGGCTGCCTGCTTCTCATCCCTTCAGGCTTCAGCTCAAATACCTCTGCCATCCTCATCTATCATCTAAACAAGTCTATTCCTGCTTAGATGCAATAAAATAATTTTTAAAATATTGCTTGGTTAATAATAGAGTCAGACAGTAAAAAAATGTGCCATTAACCTACCGTAGTGAATCAATATGGTATTGATAAAGAACAGATCATCAGATCCCCAGAAAAGCATATAAAATTCAAAAACAGAGTCAAGTTATGGATAACTAATATGTGGTAAAGGTGACATTTCTGTTCTGTGGAAGAGGATGGGTTATTTAATATAAATGGCTGGCATCTTTTATTTGTTATTGAGAGAAAATGAAATTAGACCCCTTGCTCTTTGGCAGATGAGTTAGATATACATATGTAAATAAGTAAATAAATGAAAATTCAGGAATACATTTAACCTTAGGGGAGGAGAGACCTTTTGAAGAAGCCAAGAAACCCAGAAACTACAGAAGAAAAGTTGTCTATATAAATGTTAAAAGTCCTATGTAGCACGAGACTTTAGGCCAAAAGAAACAACATACGAGTGTGGAAAAAAATATTTGCACGTATGTTAATATCCCCAGTATTTCATAATCCTCCTATAAATGAACGTATGTGTTACCGCTAGGGTGCAACAACCTATACTGACTGAACAGCACCTGCAGCTATCTTTATTAGCACCTGTGGGGAGTAATAAACCAAAGCAAACTATCTTTTTGGTCAATGAGTTTTTTCTTCTTTGTAGACAGTTACCACATGTCATTTATATTATCTGTTTGGTCATAGGCCTCATCCCCATTATTATTGGGCTGGCCTAAAAGTTCATTCGGGTTTTTCTGTAAGATGTTACAGAAAAAACCGAACGAACTTTCTGGCCAACCCAATACATAAAATCCCTCTCCCCTTTGCATTTAGGCACCTGCTTACTTCGGGTCACCAAACTTTGAATTTTTCAGTGTCTGTCCAACTAAACTAAGTTTAAGTGTTAACTTCTTTTTGTTCTTAAGGATGAACCGAATTAATTGCAAACTTCAAGCTCCAAGTATAATAAAACTTTCTTTTTTAATTACAGTGACACCTCACACTCAGTGCCGGTTAAAATTATTGAAGTTAGAGAGAATTAAAGACTATCTTCTCATGGAGGAAGAATTCATTAGAAATCAGGAACAAATGAAGCCTTTAGAAGAAAAGCAAGAGGTAAATTGAGAAATTACTGTAACTTGTTTTTTTTTACCAATTGAATTCTACTTAGAACTTAAAACTGCTAATGAATAAATGAAATTCATTTTCTGCCTTTAATGAATTATTATTTAACTGCCTTTTTTAAAAAATTTTATTTTAAATTTATTCATCGATTGATTGATTGGTGGCTGCGTTGGGTCCTCCCCATTGGGTCTTCGTTGCTGTGTGCGGGCTTTCTCTAGTTGCGGCGAGCAGGGGCTACTCTTTGTTGCAGTGCACGGGCTTCTCATGGCGGTGGCTTTTCTTGTTGCAGAGCATGGGCTCCAGGCGCACGGGCATCAGCAGTTGTGGCACGCGGGCTCAGTAGTTGTGGCTCTCGGGCTCTAGAGTGCAGGCTCGGTAGTTGTGGCACACGGGCTTAGTTGCTCCACAGCATGTGGGATCTTCCCAGACCAGGGCTCGAACCCGTGCCCCTGCATTGGTAGGCGGAGTCTTAACCACTGCCGCTACCAGGGAAATCCTTAGCTGCCTTTGAAAAGTACCAACTGCTTTGTGAATCTCGTGAACTGTCAGCATCGTCTACTTTTTAGGTCTAATCTGCTTTTCCTTCTTGGCCTACTCTTATGTAGGAGGAAAGATCAAAGGTGGATGATCTGAGGGGGACCCCAATGTCGGTAGGAACCTTGGAAGAGATCATTGATGACAATCATGCCATCGTGTCTACGTCTGTGGGCTCAGAACACTATGTCAGCATTCTTTCATTTGTAGACAAGGATCTGCTGGAACCGGGCTGCTCGGTCCTGCTCAACCACAAGGTAAGTTGATAGCCTAAGAAAGCCCGTCGGAGTGCTTGCTTCTTGCTTGCAGATCCGTCCACCTGTCCCGTGGAAGTAGATCACCAGAGCACTCCAAAGGGTAGAGAAAATTCTGTGATTGCCATTTCATTGTAAGTGGATTGTGTGAACCTTACATGCCTGTGTTAAAGCTTAATGTCCCCTGTTAGGTGCATGCTGTGATAGGGGTGCTGATGGATGACACGGATCCCTTGGTCACAGTGATGAAGGTGGAAAAGGCCCCCCAGGAGACATACGCTGATATTGGGGGGTTAGACAACCAAATCCAGGAAATTAAGGTATGTCAGGGAACCAGCTCTGGGGTTTTATTATGTATTTATTTATTTTAAAATATTTATTTATTTACTTGGCTGCTCCAGGTCTTAGTTGTGGCATGCGGGCCCTTTAGTTGCGGCATGCATGTGGGATCTAGTTCCCTGACCAGGGATTGAACCTGGGCCCCCTGCATTGGGAGCTTGGAGTCTTAACCACTGGACCACCAGAGAAGTCCTGAGCTCTGGGATTTTAGACCTTTGGTTTCTTACTGCTGTCTCATTTACGGTGCTTGGAGTTGTTTTGCGTGTTTTGTTTTTTCTTTATTGATCAGACCAGTAGCTGACTCATACCTTACTAGTGGTGGTGTTTTGTGTTGTTAGTACTGAGTTAGGTAATAGAAGTAAGTATAAATTGTGTGATAGTTTTGCGGCAGCAGCAGCTTAATACTCTGTACATGTAATGTTTAATGATTATCTGTGTGAACATGTTTCCAATTGTACTGACTTCAGCTGTGGCTATCCAGAAACCTCCAGTGATGTCTGGGGGTAGGGTGAGTGGCACACACTTGCACAGTGCTGGCGTCTAGAACGTTAACCCCAGCTCCTGCCATGGTCCTGGGGTCAGGGGCATGTGGTGGGCCAGCCCTCTGCAGGTTCTTTCATCTGCAGGGAGGTCATTCAGAGTGATCACAGATCTCCACTGGTGGCTCTCAGACAGCTGGGAAATAGCCGTCATGTCCCTTGGTGGTCACAACAGAAAATCTTGCCAGCTCCTGCCTGCAGTTTCATTGAAAAGGGTGAATTTTAGCTTTAAGTTTCTTTTGCTCAGGAAGGGCTTAAATGTTACTCAAGGTTGACTTTTACTGGGAAAGGGAAATTGGGTGCTATTAGGAAGAGGGGATCAGTGCTGGGAGCTCAGGTAGGACAGAGGTCCTCTTCAATGTGTCCTTGCTGCTGGTGGAAGTCAAACGTTGTCTCTAACAAGAATAATTGAAATTTTAGCTTATTTTTGTTGAAAGTGAGATGTACCCATGATGTCAGTGAATGAATCTGATAAATTTCAGTAAGAAAGCCTTTTATTTTTACCAAGTGTCTGTTTTCTTTAGGAATCTGTGGAGCTTCCACTCACTCATCCTGAATATTATGAAGAGATGGGTATAAAGCCCCCTAAGGGGGTCATTCTGTATGGTCCGCCTGGCACAGGTATGTGTGCTCTGTGTTGGTCACTTTCCAGGCACTAAGCTCGTCTCTTGAGCAGCAGCACTAGCTGGTTATAATGACTTAGCTGTTGAGTGAGGATGCCACACTTCCTTAGTTTGAAAATGTGCTCTAAGCAGCATTTTGGACATTTCTGAATAAGCAGCTCCTCTGGAAACATACCTATTGCATGAAAGTATATATTTCTGTATAATAGGTGTACTAAGAAACTGAACTATCTTAGGCTTGTAATTGTAGACTTAACAGAGTTAATGTGTTAAAAACAATAGTAGGAATTACAACACAAGATAAACACCAGTAGGCACCCCCCCAAAATGCCTGCTCGATGTGAATGCATTTCCAGTTCCCCTGCACACCTGTTGTATGCTCAAATGTGCTAGATTTACATGTTGTAAAACATAATGCCTTTAAATATTTTAGAGTAATGTGAGTCTGTTGAAAATATTTTGTAAGAAAAAATAAAAATAAACAGGGTGCTCAACTTTGGCTGTACGTTGGAATCACCTTGGGAGCTTTAAAAAATACTGATGGCTGCTCCCATCCCTGAAGATTCTGATCTGTTCATCTGGAGTGTGGCCAAGCATCAGCACCTTGGTGGAGGACAACTGTTTTAAAAGCTATCCTGTGCTGTTCAGATTAGGTTCATCCTCCTGGTCCGTTGGTACTGAATGAGTCTACCATTGGATGAATAAATGGATAAAGATAAAAATGCATATACGTATCTGGTTCATTATGCAGTAAGCTGACCTGAGTAAGTTGTATAGTCATTGCTATGTAAATTCCAAAGGAAGAGAGGTTATTTGATTGAGTGAACTGAAGCCATGTTGCCAAGAGGGTCTGTACTGAGGATTGCCCACGCTGGAGGGACAGGGAGCCAGCTGTACCCTGAGGCAGGGAGCTACTGTAGCCTGTCATTTTATAGCCCAGGGAAGTGAGTTTCAGAGAGGCCAGCGACTAGCCCAAGGCCCCATTAGCTCTGGGAATTGAGCTGGTACCAGGGCTGGAGCTGGAACACAGGCATTCTGACCCGCAGCCGTGAGCCTTCTTTGGGGCACATGTGCTGACAAGGGCTGGAGTGGAGTACCGGGTGTCAGCCCTGTCGGGAGGAAGAGGAGACTGGTTCAGGGATCCCTCTGGCCATTGAACATCCCGGCAGCTGAACCTGGCTGCTTCTGGACTGTAAGATCCCATCCACTTAGAAGGTCCTTTTGGTCTTCTGTCAGCCATCCTTAAATGATGCTCTCAGGAAGCAGTCCAGCCCTCTAATAGGCATCTGAACCTGCCACTCTGACTGCCCGGCTGAGGGAACGCCATTGCCCCGTCTTGTTGCAGAGCTTAGCTCCCTGTCCTCCTTCCCGCTTGCACGAAATCTTCTGTGTCACTCACTCACTCGCCTGCCGGCCTCCTCCCCTCCCCTTACAGGCCTGAGGGTGGTCCTCTGCCAGCTCTGCCTCTAACTGCCTCTGTGTCCTGAGGTGACTGCCCAACCCTCACCATCAAAGGGGCCATGGTCTTGAGCTCGAAAGTTCTCAAGTTGGTACTCTTTGCTTACTCTTGTTCTTGATCTGAAGGAGGAATATCAGGGAACAAAGCAGGGTTGGAAATGTCAGGTCTTCCCTGAGATCAGTGAGGAATGTCCCGTAAGGGCACACCACGAAGAGAAAAGTCTCTTGAGCTTTCAGCAGCTCACAGCTGTGGGCTCCATCAGGAGCTGGTCTTGGCTCAGCTGACTCAGCCCTGGGGCAGTCCCACAGCAATGTCTTCAGGAAGCCCCAGGGCACTGCAGGCCCTGCTCAGGGACACTATGTGTCCTTCGGTCAAACCTAGGGCTCCCGGGCCTTTTTTTCATCACTGATAGTTTTGTAGGAGTTGAGTTTGGTTCTCTAACCCTGGTTGCATAGGTCAGGTTAATATATGCAACTTTGCAGTAAAAAGTATTTTCTGACATTATCTTGATGAATTTAGGAAGATGGTTAAAAATAATCAAAATATGTTTTTTAGGTTTTTTGAATTTCCTCGTCTGCTTTGGAGAACAGAATGCTTTTCACAGAGGGATCCTCCCATTCTTGATGTCTTTTTAAGGTGACAATGAGGATTTTAAAGTTAAAACAGCACTTGAGTTTTTTTTTTCCCTTTTTCTCTTTCAATCTAAAATAGGTAAAACCTTACTAGCCAAAGCAGTAGCAAACCAAACCTCGGCCACTTTCTTGAGAGTCGTTGGCTCTGAACTTATTCAGAAGTACCTAGGTGATGGGCCCAAACTTGTTCGGGAACTGTTTCGAGTTGCTGAAGAACATGCACCGTCCATCGTGTTTATTGATGAAATTGATGCTATTGGGACGAAAAGGTAGACTTTCTCTTACCTCTTTTGTGTTATTTAGAGGTAAAAACCATATGGTTCGTCTCTAAGAATGCCCGACCGCCGGGCACTCCCTACGTGGCCTGCATGTTGGTTTGCCACAGTCCGTACTGGGTCGCTTCCATGCATTCTTTAGGCTCTGCTCTCCCACGTGCCAGGTAACAACTACCCGGCAGTTGACTGGTCAGTAGCCATGCCTTGAGCACCCGCTCTGAGCATGGCACCATCCTGACTCTGGAGACACAGCCATGAGGATGAGTCTCTGCCCTTGAGGAGCTCAATTGTGAAGACTGAATAAATCACATAATTTCAGGCATGAAAACCACTACGAAGAAAATAATGTGTTGTTTATCTTGGGCTTTGGGAGGGTGTGACATATAGGCTGAGACAGAGCTGTGTTTTGTAATCCCCTTTAACAGGAGATCAGTTGGGTCTTCACTTCTCCCTCACTTCTTTTCCAAAGGTATGACTCAAATTCCGGTGGTGAGAGAGAAATTCAGCGAACAATGTTGGAACTGTTGAACCAGTTGGATGGGTTTGATTCAAGGGGAGACGTGAAAGTCATCATGGCCACAAACCGGATAGAGACTTTGGACCCAGCACTTATCAGACCAGGTCACATTTGCTTTGGTTTCATTGTGGAGAATGAAGGTCCTATGTGGATTTGTATTTCTTAGGAGCACTTTGGGGAGAATATAAATGATACGTGTAAGGCAAATACTGCCTGGAAACTTAGAATAATTCACCAAAACTGTGTTCCCTTGAGATAATCGTGATGTAGTCTGTGTAGCTTGGCCCTTTTAGCCTCGAGACGCCTTTTTTTTTTTTTTAAAGAAATATGACAGCTGAGGTCCATTTTTTACATTCAGGTAGTACCAAAAGAAGCAGTAGCTAATTTTACTGTCTTTTGTAATGTTTTTAACATGATTGATCTGTCCTTTTCCACTAACTGTGCCATTTAGGAATCTCTCCTTTCGTTTGTTTCCCAAAGTACCAGAGCAGAGAGGATTCTGTAAATGAGATGAATTCAAACGTTGATATTTACAAACTACAGACATGAGTGTTCACTTTTTAAGATCTGGACCTCCTTCCATAGGACACTATGTGACTGAGACCACTCGTGTGGAGACTAAGGCCTCTCCCCGGGCCCCCAGGAGTGTGACTGAAAACCTTTTATACCCACAGGCCGCATCGACAGGAAGATCGAGTTCCCCTTGCCCGATGAAAAGACGAAGAAGCGCATCTTTCAGATCCACACGAGCAGGATGACACTAGCAGACGACGTAACCCTGGATGACTTGATCATGGCTAAAGATGACCTCTCTGGTGCCGACATCAAGGTGAGGACCTGGGCTGGATTGTACCCCTTTGTTTTATCACGTGTGTGTATGAGTTTGGACGTGTCTTCCCAGATGACCGGAGTTTAAAGCAAGGCCTGGCAGCACTGCATACGGCCACAGCCTGCCTTCTGGGGGAGGACCTGGGTTGATGCCATGGTTAGGTAGGGGCGGCACACACAGGCTGTTTCACGCTGGTGCCTGCACTGAACTGCGTATCCCTGGCATCTATAGAACTAGGTTAGTGTCTCAGTTGGGGAGTAAATCTCTCTTTTTAAAATTTAAATTACCTTAAAATTCTGCACCAACTTTTTATTTAGAAAAATTTCAAGCCTTCAGAAAAGTTGCAACAAAAACACCCACATACTCATCACCCCCATTTACCAAATGTTACCCTTTTACCTGTTTCTTCTCTCTGTATGCAGAAACACTCTCTCTTCTGAACCATCTGAAATAAATATCCTAAAGGCCATAACCAGATAGAACCTTCAGTGCCAGGATTGTGTTTTTACCATATCATGTTGCTTGGGTTCTTGTTTTACTTTTGGCAAGTAATTGTTGAGAAAATAGAGTAAATACTGTACTAAAACTTGTAAATATTTAACCAGAAAATACAAGTTCTCTTCTGACTATAGGTAAATGAAATGGATGTACACTCTATGTGGGCTCTAAATTTCTGGAATAATTTTATCTATTTCTTAGGAAGATTACTGCCTTTAATGAAAGCAGGGCTGTGAGAACTTACTGACCTGCCAGGCCACAAGGTGGGGGTTGGAACCTGAGCCGGTCCTCTTCCTTAGTGAAATAGTCCCAGTTTAAGCCACTTCAGGTCCTTTGAGGAAATAATTAGAATGTTTAAAACATTAAAAAAATCTAATCGTTCCCAAATGGTTTGAGAACTTCGTGTTTAGGCTGGGTGCCTACACCAGATTTCAAAATAGCACTCTCTGAATTGTTAGCATAAAAAGTATTTCACTTTCTGAACACACTGTTCCTTCTTACAGGCAATCTGTACGGAAGCTGGTCTGATGGCCTTGAGGGAACGTAGGATGAAAGTAACAAATGAAGACTTCAAAAAGTCTAAAGAAAATGTCCTTTATAAAAAACAAGAAGGCACCCCTGAGGGGCTCTATCTCTAGTGGACCACAGTTGCCTTCCAGGAAAAGGTTGGAAGTGTGTCGACCCCCTCAGAGGTGAGAGGTTGGGGAAGTTGCCCAGGAGTCCATGTTGCGGTTGATCTTCACTAGCACAGCACCCCGAGCACCTTTGCAATGTGATGTGTAGGATGCCCGTCCGGCCCTCTTCGTATGTTGCTCGCGTGCAGCGCTCTCTTGCCAATAAAGCGTGCTCTTTCTCAAACACACACTGAATCCTGTTTCTGGGCCCTCCACACCGGCCGCTCGGTAGCAGCAAGTCGATGGATCTGGGTGCTAAGGAAGCTGGCTGACCAAAAGGACTGCAGACTTCAATACCTGCTGCCCCGTCACACCCCCAGAGCTGGTGGCAGTTGTTCAACAGCAGCTGATGGGAAAGCAACGAGCGTACGTAAATAGCGGCTATCTTTGTCGCTTAAGCAACAAGGGCTGAGGAGTCCCTACAGCCGCGGCTTCCCTTTTGGAAGGTCGGTGGAGCATGTGGGCTCTCAGCGCTCTGGAGGCAGGAAGGAGGTGTTGCTGTTGCTAAGAGACTGAGGCTCCTACAAGAGACCTCAAAAGGGCAGGGCTGAAGAGTCCCTTACCAGCCCTGCCATCCCTTGTTCTCGGGTTCAGAACCTGATCCCTCCCAAGAGTGCTCAGAAATGTGTCAAGCTTCCCCTTCCCTTTCTTTGTCTATTATTTCCTGCTCTTCTCTCATTTCAGAACAGTTCCATCTCAAAGCCTGTAAGTGGGGCAGATCAAGGAAAGCCTCCACTTGGTTGGTCAGCTTCCTTGGGTGCTCCAAGATGCCCTTTAGAAAGTGCTCTAGCTCAGGGGTCCCCAGTCCCTGGGCCTCCACCTGTTAGGAACCACCGGGCCGAACAGCAGGAGGTGAGTGGCAGGTGAAGGAAGCTTCATCTGCTGCTCCCCATTGCTCGCATTGGGGCCTGAACCATCCCCCATCTCCCTCCCCCCCACCCCACCTTCTGTGGTAAAACTGTCTTCCACAAAACCGGTCCCTGGTGCCAAAAAGGTCGGGGACCGCTGCTGTAGCTGTGCTGCCCTCTGCTGCTTCTTCCCAACCAGTGTCCATCGATTTCTAGCCAAAATTCTATGCCACAGCACTGGCCTTTCTGGATGAGGTGCCAAGGAAATATGCTTTCAGCAATTCTAGAGAGCATGATTGATTTAAAAAAAAAAAAAAAAGCCAGAGAGAAGCTGTCCACTTTCTAAAAAGCAGGGCCTCAGAGAAGATAAAGCAATTTCCTCTCAGCCAAATGTAACTCAGTTCCTGGAAATCAAAACAAGAGCGTGGCCAACACCGCTGAAAGCCACCTCCGGCACGTGTCACAGGCAGCACTGGGTTTGGTAGGAAGGAGCTCGCTCCATTTTCCACGACTGGCTGCTGGTGAGCTCCCTGGCAGCGGAGTCCTTATTTGTTCAGGCAGTGCTTTCTACACGGTAACGTACACACAAAGTCCCCTAACAGGGCGTCCTGTTAGAGCCCAGGTTCTGACAGCAGGGCTGGGGAGGAGCCTGAGGGTCTACATTGCTCCCAAGCGACGCTGGCTGCTCAGGCCGTAGTCGAGGACGTCACTGAATAGGGTTCAGGGAGTAATGAGAACTTAACACATTTGATACAGGTGAGAATACCAAGGTTTAAACGACTCCCCACTGCTCTGGTCTGAAGATAAGGGTAAAATCTGCTAAGCAGCCCAGGGGAGGAAGTCCTAGTATTGAGTAACCAGACCTTTTTTTTTTTTTGACTGCAAGACCCAGGAGACCTGGCAGGACCACCAAGGATGCCAACCGAGAAGGTACATTCACCCCAGCAGGGCTGGCGCTGGCTGGGCAGGGGAAGAGTGGACCAAACGAGAACTCGCACATCAACCATGACAGGTTCATTTATCACTTAGCATGATTCCTGTCTATGCACATATATACACATACATATATAATATGCAAAACGATGGTTTTGTGTCATTTGCACACACAAACAATGTGCAAGAGGTGAGAGACCAATAACCCAGACACAAACTATCAGGAAAGAAACTCCAAAGGCAGAGGTCTTAACACACTCGCACGTATGTGTCACCGTCTCTTCTGGTATCTCCTGCTCCCATGGGGCCGGCGCCGAGGCCTCGGAGGCACGCCCCACTCCCCTCCTGGTCTCTAGTCCTCAAGCAGAAGCTCCAGCTCCTCCAGCGGCAGGCGCACCCGGAGCTCCTTCTCCGTCATCAGGTCCAGGATCTCCTGCATCTCATCGGGGAAGTACTCCACGGCATCCAGGTACAGCACCTGGGGCCGGAGAGCAACATCCTCGTCAGCCGGCCGCTCCCTCCAGCTGCCCCGCCACAGCCCACGCTCCCCTTGCTGTCCTAACCCAGCAACACCTTGACGTGCTTCAGGAAGGGCTGAACTCAAAAGCAGAGGGAAAGTGAGTAAACTCAAAGTGAGACCCTCTCTTTCCAAAGTGGGGCTGGCAGCTGTGGGCAGACACTGCGGTCACCATCAGTCTGGTCTCTGAACATCTCCTGACTTGGGCTGTACAGGGCAGAGCTGGGACGCGGATCCCAACGCTCTCAGCATCTGGGCTGAGCTTTGGGCAAATGTTGGGCACCAGCTGCCTACAGCAACGCTCCCATGAAACGCCAGCTCCAGTGCAGGGAAAGGACACAAATGCCCCTCCGTCTCCAAAGGGGATGCTCTGACTATGGAAAGGCCTGGGAAGTGCCCTGTCCCCATGACACTGACTGGATGAGGCTTGGCAGGGAGGTCCTTGGGAATCTGAAGAGACCATGGCCTTTAGAACTCACCTTTGCCCAAGGACAATTCTGAAGTGCCTTGTAGAACACACCTTTGCTTCTTTCTTTATTTCCTAAGGAAACCTGAGGCAAGGGGAAAAAATACAAAAATGACGAAAGAGAATCCAAGGCCATCCCGGTACTGATCCACCCGGGGCACTGCCACAGTGGCTGATGGGTGGTATGGGTCCCTGTACCACGGGATGCCCTCAGGGGCCACTGCTGTGTCTCAGTGGGCCTGGAGTTGACCTTTAACACTTCTGACTTGTTTTCATCTCCTCCATCACTGGGCCATCACACCTGGCATTACTAAGAGTGCCTAGAACGAGGCCTGTGCATGAGGTGAGGGTGATAACTTTACACAGAGAAAATATTTGCTTTAATACTTGCCATTTTTTGAAAACTCTCTTAGAGAAATGAGGTGACCAGGATTACTGAATCAGTAACCTTATCAAAAGCAAATTTCAGGTCAAAAATTTCAGTCTGAGAGCATGCAGATATTCAGCACGTTTTTAATCTAAGCACATTTTTATACTGATATAAAATCCTTATATCTTGTATCAACTCACAGACAGGCGCTTTTTCCACACCTGCTGTGGAAGCCGGAGCAGCGTGTGTCCTCCCCTCCATATCCCCGGGCCTCTCCCAAGTCCCAGGGAGGGATCTGTCCCTCCTCCAGGGAGTCACAACCCACCAGGCAGCTCCCCAGGCGGGCGTCCGCAGCTGTGAATGGGCACAAGCTGAGCTCACGGAGCTGAAGTCTGTTCCTGGGCTTCCTGCCCACCCACCTCCGCCAGACTTCCCCTTCCCACCGCAGAGCTTTCTAGTGGACGCTGGCTCTGCCCACCAGGCAGCCAGGGCATGATGTCCAGACAAGACCGGTGAGGGCTGTTGACCGACCTCTCAGAAACGTGGGGGATGGCATCAATAGACCCCTAGCCACAGCTCAGGACCTCTATCTACCAAGGACAGCCTCGCCTCCTTTTCAGATCTTTCAGGTTAACTCCCACAGTCAGGAAGACTGGAACTCCGGGCTGTAACCAGCATCTGTGATAACCTTCAGGCCGGCAAGGCGCAGGCCTTCCTCACCCCCTCCCAGTGCCACCCACAGAGTCAGCCGCGTGGCCCGGGGGACTCCTGCCTCCCTCCCTGGTATGAGCCTCGGCCATTCTGAGGCTGGACCTCTGAATTTATACCCAAGAAGCCAGTGTGAGCTGTCCTTTTTTCACACACCAAAATACTTCAATGTCCTCTGCTAAAATAGTAACTACACTTAAGGCTTTGTTCTTGAAAGAAGAAAAACTGTACTCCTGTACTTTCTCAACCACTGTATTTGTGAGACTCACAGTTAACCCTGGAATCCAGCAAATCCAGGTACGTAAGTTGGCTAGCCTCAAATGAGAACTGCCCTCTGCTATCTCCTTCATCCGTCGGCCACTGGAAAACGCCGTTGCTGCATCAGGTATGAAAGGGTTAAACGCCAGGTGAAAGCGTGGTAGTGACGTTTCTCCTCCAGGGAGCCAGAGCCACACCCTTCCACAGTGGCCCCACGGCGTCCTGCCCTCTCCTGGCACTCAGAGCCTACACATCACATTTTGGCCCTAATTTGATTTTTTCACTGAGTTTATCAAAGCGTTAGGAGCTCACCCAGATGCCTCAGAAACTGCTAGGAGTTTCACTGCTCTAATTAATTCTTGGTCTGATGCTAATCTTTCCAAAAAGACAGACATTCCTTAATGGTCCCAGGCTTTTTGTCTAAGTCAACAAGAATTTTTCTGTCTACAGTCCACCCAGACTTGGCTCATGGCAGATCCTCAGTGAAAGTACTACAAGTTTGCACTTCACCCTATCTGTCTCTACCTAAAAAAGACCGGAGAAGTTAAATTGGCAAGTGTGCAAGCTCTCCCTCTTTTTAAATTTAGAGTCTTTCACTGGCTTAGACTCCCAGAGTGTTAGCGCTGGAACCATTAGGGAGCATCTGGCGCGCTCCTTCAGAGAGGGCCTGACCACGGGGGTGGAGCTCAGTGGGAACCCAGCCCTCCTGCTGCACCCCAGTGGCCTCCTCTGGTAACAGGCAGGGCCCGCGTCCAGGCCGCGCGTGCCCACGGACACCACGCTGGCGTCTGGACTTCTGAAGGTTTCCATTTCACACAAGGGAGTCAAGACGTAAAATCTGAGCTTTTGAGTCTGAAGAATAAACATTAAAAACACAGAAACTTTGGTGGTAATTCATCTTGATGCCGACTTCTGCCCACAAAATTGTGCCCGTTTGTCCTGGGTGTGCTGTCCTGAGATCTGTCCTTCCCTGCTACTCAGGCCTTTCAGAGGTCAGGGGAGGTGCTCCCCGATGAATTCTGGACTCTAAGAGGATGGGGGAGGCCCAAACCTCTCCTAACCCCTAACTTACACTCTATGTATCTCTTTACACCCGACTCTGTCAAATGTCAATGGGAAATGTTCAAATACTTTGATCAACTTCTGAGAAATTATCCTATGGAAACAATCAGGGAGATACATATTTATCTTCTTTTCCAGGAAGGTCACTCCTGACTTCTGAAAGGTACAATATTCAATGGAGGTCACTGTGATATGATTCAATAGCCTTGAGCTAAACAACACTCAAGTGGCCTAGAAGATTGTTTCTAAAAAAGCATGCACCTTAGCAGTAGATGTATTATAGTAAAGGAGGCCCAGCCCAATGCCAAGCCTTTAAGCAAAGGCAGAGACAATTCAAGACTCCAGGAATGAAGCCCAGGAACCACCTTTCAGCCTGCACAACACATTAACAAAACTAAATGGCATCTCGCCATATTCAATTACTGTGGTACTTTTAAGTAAAAACAAAGTTGCTTTGGAAAGGTCTATTTTAAAAACCACATTCCAGATTGAATCTTATCTTTTAGTAACAAAACAGAATCAGGACCTGGAAATTCTTAGAGGCAGAACAGCAACAAATTTAGGTCTCTTTCAAATGAAAGCTCTTAGACTATTTCCAAGTTGTTGACTCAACAGCATCAACTAGGAGAAAGCCACGTGACATTCTGCTGCACCGAACAGCCCAGGCATCACTCCTCGCTATCATTCTACCAAAGGCCCCAGTAGAAAAGGCAACTTGTGACCCCTCCCACGTCCTGAGGGACCTGACGTCATCCCACCAGGATGCCCACAGGATGAGCCAAGGCTGAGAGGGGTGCGGGCTGCTGGACACCCGCACCGCTCACTTACGAAGGAGGAGGCAGAGCTCTGCATAAACACAAAAACTCCGCATCTTTTCTTACCAAAAAATTCAAATACATCCTCCACAGTAAGGGGCACTGGCTGCCGTAGTCACTCCGCATCGCATTTTCAAACAGGGCTCTGATCCGATGTGTCAGGCCGGTCTCGGGAATGGTGGCGTAGACCTCTCTACCATCTACCCTGCAAGACAAAAGCTCATGTACCTCCAAGACAACTTCCCACACCTACGTTGCAGTGGGAAGAGATACGTCAGTGACAGTTGACGTCAGCGACAACTGGATCTGAGCACGTCGGAGGCAGTGCTGCGGCCAGGTCTGGGGACATGGGGGTGCAGGATACAGTATGATGTGGCTCCTCCAGGGCCAGAGGAAGCCAGCGTCGAGGGTGCTGTGGTGTCTCCGCCACACTGGGTCTGCCTAGAAGGCACACAAACTCCCTGCTTCTCTGTTTTCTAAGGAAAACCTACCCTTTCATCAGCAGAGTGCAAATTCTACCCTATGGGAAAGAAAGACCTTTCAGTTGAAAGTAGAGTGAATAAAATCCTGATGGAAGAAGTAAAAAACAAGTAAACTGAAATACTATTCTGGACCTCCCTGGTGGCTCAGGGGTTAATAATCTGCCTGCCCACGCAGGGGACACAGGTTCGATCCCTGGTCCAGGGAGATCCCACGTGCCGTGGAGCCACTAAGCCCTTGCACCGCAGCTACTGAGCCTGCGCTCTAGAGCCCACGAGCCACAACTACTGAAGCCCACGCACCTAGAACCTGTGCTCCGCAACAAGAGAAGCCACCACAGTGAGAAGCCGCACACCGCAATGAAACTAGAGAAAGCCCGCGTGCAGCAACGAAGACCCAACGGAGAAAGAAGGAAGGGAGGGAGGGAGGGAGGGACGGAGGGAGGGAGGGACGGAGGAAGGAAGGAAGGGAAAGAAAGAAAGGAAGGAAATAAAAGTTAAAAATTATTTATTAAAAAAAAAGAGAAAGAAATACTATTCAGAGGCAATTCTGAACACTCGATTTCTAAGGTCAGAGTGAAGTAACAACAAAGCTTCTGGAAGGAACAATGATGCCTAAGCCAATATGTTCCCAAGCCTGTCGTTTAACCTTCAGATATAAAATACTGTATCCAAAAAAAAAACCCAAAACATTTAAAACATGACACTGTTATCATCAGTAATAATAACAGAGGCTAGTAATTAGTCTGCACTCTCTCTGTGCTCGATACTCACCCTTCCCAGCAACCCTCTGAGGCAGGTCTTTATTCCCATTTTACAGAAGGGGGAACCTACTGGAGACATGAACTGACTTGTCCAAGATCACACAGCTGCTAAGTGGAAGAGCTGGGATTTGACTCCAGATTCCAACTCCAGAGCCTGTGTTCTTACCCCCATGCTTTTACTACACCTTCTCAGACACCTGAAGACCTGGCAGTCACCACTCATGCACCGTAAGCAATGCTCAGGGATCCCAAAAAGCACGGCCTAAGGAGACAGCCACGGGAGCCTCTGACGAAAGGTGTTGCTACTTGCAAGTCTCTCATTCCTTTTTCACCATGTTTTTCTACAACACGGAGAAACCCCCCGGCAGGCGTTCCAGGCCCAGGCCGCATTCACTTCTGTATTCTGGAGGCCGAGTGGGTGGTGGGAACATGGCAAGCACTGCATAAAGGTTTCTGGACACACAGACAAGATGCTCTGTAATTACCTCTGCACAGTTTCCACTAGTCTTTTCCTCATTTTCTCAGCTTCAATTGCGAACAACCACGGCTCCAAGGGTTTGGCAGACCTGGTGATCGCATCGAAGAATCTTCTGGTCTTACTGGCACTGTGGGACTTATTCTGAATCTGTACATACGACCTCCAAAGAACCTGGTTGTCCGGATACAACTTTAAAGCCTCCGAGAGAGCCTCTCGCAGAGGAGCCAGAGGGTAGACGGCGACTTTCATGTGGAATCTAAGCAGGCTCGTGTGCATCAGGGTGACGGCCTCAAGGACACTGCTCAGGCTCGGGGGGCTGGCACTGCCCTCCAGACCAGGGCCCTCTGCGGAAACAGAGACCTTGTGTTTCGCAAATACCTGCTCATATATCCGCACAGCAGCGTCGATCCCTATGGTCAAATACTGGAAGAGCATAAAGCATTTAACCAGGCTAATCAGGCGGCTAAAGGAATCGGCGGGAGCTGGATCAGAGACACAGCTCTCCCCCAAACAGTCCTGCAGCGCGTGTTCATAAGCCTTCCGAGCTTTCAAAATGTGAACGGCCAAGACTTGCCCGGTGTAGGGCCCGTAGGCCCCATTCTCGGTCAGTCTGGTCAATACGTGAATGGCTCGGGCTGGGGCAGCCCCTCTCACGTCCGGCAACAGCTCCACCTCCAGCTCGGCGTAGAGGAGACCGAGCTCACACAGCTCATGGTCCTTCAGTTCTCTGCTCCCTGCCATGCCGAGCGCTGTATCGAAAACTCTTCTGGCATCCTCTGTGTTGCCGAGCAACCACTCCAGATGCGCATACTGCTTCCAGAGGCAAAAATTGTTGCGGTTGTCTGGCTCCTTGAGGAGATTCTTGGCTAGTTTTTTGCAGTTCTTTCCTTGTGATTTTAATCTCTTCTTGTTTTTAGTGCGCAGACACCAAACGACCTAAAGGTAAAAAGAAAAGAATGACTCCAAGTGCTCTGTGATATTAAAGACATCCCTTCGTACTGTCAGCTGCAGGAAGCCACACAAGGCTCTTCACTGCCTTCCTTTATCACGTGTCTGCTAAACACTTAGGCTCTCCGAGAAACAAATCAGGATTCCACCAGGGCCACAGGAGCCCCAAAATGAACACATCTAGGTTTCCATCTGAAATCCCTACAAAGAAGGCTTATATACTCCACATGCTCTTCTCCAAAGATAGATGACCACCAAATTTTACCAGGCACTATTTTAATAATACAGCCTGGTGTGTGCAACCTGCAATTAAAGCATCAGAACTTTGGGTTTTATAATTCAATACTAACCGGTGGCCAGCAGAGGGCAGAGGAGTCAACCCTAGATGAACTTCTAGCAGATAATGAAGAGCAGCATAAGTAAGTAGCTTATTTTCTCTATTTTAATAAGCCCCTAAATCCTCTAACCTGGCTTAAGCTTAAGCTTGGTCCTTAACACTAACTGCTCACATAATCACAGACATCCGGTAATAAAGAGTCAACACAACAAATAGCTCCCGTCACTGACGCGCTGGACTCACTCCCACCTTCCTCCTCTTCCCCGTGGCCCCTCAGAAGGGGCAGCCGCACACCCGGTGCCTTTGGGTCCCCGAAGGAGGAGGTGCTGTGGCCCAGAGCCCTGAAGAACACCAAGAGCCTGGCCATCCCACTGACAAACAGCGACGGGAAATGAGGTCCTCACACAGGGGAGGAGGAGGCCGGAGTTACCTTTGCAATCTCGTACCGTAACCAGGAGAAGCAGAGCTGAGACCTCTCCTTGCCTGAAAACAAAGGCATCACGAGGTGGAAGATGTTGCGGATGAACTCCTCGCCCTCTCGACTGTGACCCCTGGTCCAGTGCCGGCAACCCAGCTGGTCTGTGCGTCCGATACAGCTGACGCCAGAAAATGAAAGGTTGAGAAAAGTCAAGGGCTTTTCATCATAAAGTCCATTGTCAAAGATGCTGTTCTCATCCATGGCCAGATAGAGGCAGGAGGCCGGAGGGCTGAAGCCGGAAGGCACACCCAAGAACTGCAGAAAGGCTGCAATCAGCCGAAACTGAAGATCCGGGCTGGAAAGCTGGATCAGAGACTGTCCAATATCATCAAACAACACCTGCAACAAAGACAAAATCATGTGACCGAATGCAACAAACAAAAAAGCCTTCACATTTTTTTCCACAATTCTTTTTAGAGGAATATACTTACGAGTCAACATTATTCAAATTAAATTTTAAACAGACAGGAGCTAGGCTGTCTGCAAGGCGCAAAAAAGCTAGAGGCCTCCCAAGGCAAGCTGAGGGCGGGAGGGTGACTGCCAGGGGTCCTGCAGCGCCGGCAGCATCTCACACTTCCTGGGAATCCTCCACAGGAGGGGACACCAAAGTGGAAACTTTCAAAGTCTCCTAACGGATTCACAGGAAATCTAAAATCACATTCACTTCTTTTTCGTTACATGCATTTCTGAGAACACACAAAATTGCTTTTCTAGTTACTCTGATAAGTTACAATTGTGAAAAATTTTTATTTTAAGATAGAAGAACTTTACTACTTTGTGGTTTCTTTGTATAAAATTGCTTCAGGAAATGAAAAATACGCTCAAAAATACACAAACAGCAGCACAGTAAAAAGGAAACTGCAGGAGCAACGGACCATGCTGAAAGCAATTGTAAGAGCCTAATACGGACTGTAACCGTTTGTAGCTGACTTCGCGTAATAACTTTAAAATGTAAGGCCACGGGGACTACACTGTGTCTCAGGTCCTGCTTATCTGACTGGTCTCTGTGGCCCTCAGCAAAGAGGAAATCAAAACACGAGCACAATAAAAGTGGACTACCTGGGACTCAGCTCATCAAAACCATCAACTAATCAGAAAGCTTTTTCTCCTCCAGGCTTTGACTAGAGAAAAAAATCTCTATTTCTAGAGAAATTGTTCGCGGCAGTAGGTTCCTCCAAAAATGAGGTTCCGGGAAACCGCCAAAGTGCTGAGCCTTGAGAACTAACTTCTGAAGGGTGACCATGAACTCTGTAAAGCCATCAAACACCAAAGACCGAGCCCACCCACCCTGCCTGAAAACTTCAGCTCGGCGGGCGGGGACCTCACAGGCAGGCTCGCCTCAGAAGGTCGAAGGTCACCGCATGAGCAGCCATTCCCCTGGGCGCTGGCCCTTCCCTCCTGCCCAGAGGCCACCTCCGTCCTTCCTCCCAATTCTGTTTTCTCATTCTGGCCACTCCTCGAACATCCCCAGCCCTCTGGTTCCTTCACTCCTGCTGATCCCTCTGCCTGGAGGCGAAGCTCTGGCATCACTCTCCACATCCAGGACTACTAACTGAGCGCTCACCACTGGGCAAGCCTCGTCCAGGCACTGGTGATGCAGCAGTGACAGAAACGGGAAAAGTCTCCACTCTCACGGCACGTGATTTGTAGGGAGCGAGCGGGTCAAAGCTCAGGAGCCTTGCTGCTGTAAAACCTCTCAGACTGTACTTGTGACCTGTCGCGTGCCAAGCAGCACACAGTAGACGCTTGAAGAGCACGGGTTTGAACTGGGCGGGTCCACTTACACATGCATTTTTTAACTAAACATGTCCCACAGGACCCCATGACCCGTGGCTGGTTGAATCCGCAGCTGTGGAACCACGGATGCGGAGAGCTGACTGCAAAGTTTTACTCGGATTTTCAGTTGCTCGGTGCCCCTAACCCTCTCGTTGTTTAAGGGTCGACTGTAGTAGGTATCTTGCCAAAGTGGCTCAATTCCAGGTATCAAAATAGAATCTCTTCCTTTCGTTTAATGTAAAACTTCCAAAGCTGCTGGCCACTGGGCACAGAGTAGCAGGCGCCAAGCCACGCAACAGCCGTGAGGGACGTAACCTGAGTGCCTGGCAGCACAGGTGCCCAACAGATGCTACTTCCTCCCCAGCAAGATGAGCTGGACACCCACCGTCCCAACACGGCCTCTACATTCCTGTCCCTCTTGTCTTCCGGAGTCACACCCACCCACCCATCTTTAAGGATCCAAGAGTAGGTGGGGAAAGTGGACACAGTTGAAGAATCTAGGACAGTGACTCCATGCTTTTAAACCCTGAGCCCCCAGGCTTCCGTGCGAAAAACTAACTGAATAACCTGGAAGACAATCTCCAGAAGGGGGGACCACCAGAGCCGACCCTCCTCCTCGGGGACAGTAACTATCAGGTCGAGTGCCTCGATGCTCCCCCATCAGTAGCAGCCAGTGAAAGTCTCCCCGGTTTCCGGGAAAGAGGGGAGTTTCCGTAGGCAGGAGCAGGCTAGAACCTCCCAAGCCAGGCAGGTGCCCAGAGAGCCCAGCATACTCCTTCCGGGGAGCCAAACCCCAAGGGGAACGGGGGCAGAGCAAAGACCCCGCGGGAGGCAGCGCTCACCTGCCTCTCCGGGTCCTCACAGTCTTCCTCCGCCTGCTTCTTGGTCTTCTCAGGGCGCCACGGCCGCCAGTGTCTGTGGTCTCGGGACCGCTCAGCAGCAAGCCAGATCTGCCACCTGGGCAGAGTCTTATCTTTAATTTCCTGGTCGTCGTCTTCTGGTTCATCATCGTCATCATCTAGGCAAGAATCAAACTTCTAGACACCTAACCAGCAAACAAAGCCACCATCAACACTTAAATCTACCTGCTGGTTCCAGCTACAGAGGTGGGCACCTGGAAGGCCAAGGTAAGACCCAGGCCCAGCCTTCTGCGACACTCAGTGGCATTTACAGACTCTCCCATAATCACTCAGGTTCCCAGAAAAAAAACGGCAGGTTAGCCGGTGAAATCAGATGATTGTTAATGCTATCACAGCAATTAAAATGGGAATGACACATATTTAGGACAGCACTGCCCAGTGGAACTTTCTGTGATGCCGAAAGTGTTCCAATTCTGCGCTGAGTAATATGATAGCTACCAGCTACAAGTGACTTACTGGGCACTTGAAATGCAGCTGGTAGAATAACTGAATTTTAAATTTTATTTCATTTTAACTAATTTTAATTAAAATAACCACGTGTCACTAGTGGCTACTGTACTGTACAACACACTTCTAGAATGCTAAATGACATTTAATGAGAGCATTGCTTTAGATTTTCTTAAGCCATCAGAATTTTTAGCCAGTGGCCCTATGATTATGACACATGTTTACTTTTTTTTTTAAAAAAAAAGCAAGCCAAGATATCCTATACTTTATTTCACTTTGTTTCCTAACTCTGAACATGCAGAATAGGAAAGGAAAAAAGTCTGAGTCTTCTGTAAAGTTCAATATTTAAAAATAAACAAACAGAGTATGTACAATGGTGCAGCCACCCAGAAAACAGTTGGGCGGTTTCTTATAAAACTAAACTGCACTTAACGTAAGACCCAGAAACTGTATTCCTCGTGCTGATCCCAGAAAAATGAAAACCTATGTTCACACAAAAACCTATACATTAATGCCCACAGCAGTTTTATTCATAATAGCCAAAAACTGGCAACAATCCAACTGTCCTACAGAGGGTGAACAGAGAAACAAACTGTGGTACATCTATGCCATGGGCACTGCTAAGCAATAAATATGAAGAAACTGCTGACACATGCAACAGTGTGGACGGATCTCAGGGGAATTCTGCTAAGTGAGTAAAAGGCAATCTTAAAAAGTTACACAGAAAACAACTGTTAGTGAGGATGTGAAGAAACTGGAACCCTCGTGCACTGGTGGTGGGGATGTAAAATGGTGCAGCTGATGTGGAAGACAGTATGATGGATCCTCAAAAATCAAACCCAGAACTACCATATGATCTGTCAATTCCACTTCTGGGTATACACCCCGAAGAGCTGAAAGCAGGGACTCAAACAGGTGTTTGTGTATCCACGTTCACAGCAGTATTATTCACAGCTGCCAAAAGGTGAAGCAATCCAAGTGTCCATCCATAGATGGAGAGAGAAATAAAATGTGGTGTATACATACAACGGAAAATTATTCAGCCTTAAAAAGCAAAGACATATTGACACATGCTTCATACTGTATGAACCCTGAAGACATTACACTAAGTGAAATAAGCAATCACAAAACAACAAATATTGAATGATTCCACTTATATGACGTTCTTAAAGTAGTCAGATTCATAGAGACAGAAAGTAGAGTGGTGGCTGTCAGGGGCTAGGGAGAGAGGAGAGGAATAGAGAGTTAATACTTAATGGGTATAGAGTTGCAGCTGGAGAAAATGAAAAAGTTGAGGAGATGGATAGAGGTGATGATGGTCGCACAAGTGTCTGAATGTAATTAATGTCACTGAACTGTACACTTAAAAATAGTTAAGATGGTAAATTTTGTGTGTGTTTTACAATAAAAAATGTTGAAAAGAGTTACATGCCATGTGATCCCATTTATATAAACAGAGGTGAAATAACACAGTAATATAATAATAGACATGGAGAACAGATCAGTGGTAGGAGTGGGGGGAGCGGGGAGGAGGTGTGGCAAGAAAGGTACAGCATAGGGGGCCCTGTGGCGATGCAGTGGTTCTGTATCTTGATTGTGGTTACGTGAAGCTGCACATGTGGTAAAACCGTAAAGTACGAAACAAACACAGGCAAAGACGAGTGCCTGTCAAACCAGTGAAATCTGAATAAACTCTGTGGATTGTACCAGCATCGATTTCCTGGCTGTGCTACTGTCTGCAGCACTACCACTGGGGGCAGCTGGGTGAAGGGTGCACAAAACCTCCCTGTGTATTTTTTTTCCCAACTTCTTGTGAGTTTATAAGTATTTCAAAATAAATAACAAACAAGCAAAAATCTCAAAAAATCGAAATGCATGATACGTGTACCAGCATTTAAAACCCAATATTCTACCCAATGCTCTTCTGAATTCCTCAAAGAAGAAAACAAATTTAACTATTTATCACCTTCTTCTAAAGGTCTACACTTGAAGTAATCCTTTAATCACGCTGAGAAACTTACTATAAGAGAAATTACCCTTGTGAGCTACATATCAGACTTAGATACCAGAATTTATTACATCAGTAATTCAAAAAGTTACATGGTTGTGGACAGATGTATATACGTAACAATCACAGCCTAACAGGAAGCGAGGGTAAGCAAGGAGAAATAAGTTGTACCATATGAAGAAGTACTTCAGAATCAATGAGAAACACCAGCCACTCTCTAAATGCCAGCCCTGTCCTGATGAACCAAAAACTTAAAAATAAAACAAAACCAAAAATAATTATCCACTAGTTTTCTGAAAACAAGAATCTTTCAACCTTTCTCCTGATGCTGCTGGGGTTTTGCGTACTCCCATTATATTCATTAGAAAGAAATTCATTGAATTTTCTCTATAATGGAAACTTTGCAGGAATATTAGCACCAACATATGTCCCTAACTCGATACTAAAAATCAAGGTTTCAACACTGGGGTTACCTTTCTGAGAAAATTAACTTTACATCTGATTATGAGTGACGATTAGACATTCGGACATTTATCAGAGAAGTAATGTTAACTTGGTCTCTGGACACTGCTATGAGAACTCTATCCTCATAGAACTGCAGAATACGGTAAACTTTAGAACGTAGATTCCATGCAGTCTAAGAGTCTTGCTCATTCACAAAACACAGAAACAAAAACAAGCTGAAAACACAGAACCATGCTGAGTCGGTCACTCAGAGAAAGAAGATTTATTACCCAAAGACCTATGTTCGTAATTCTTCATGTGGTCTCGCAGACTCAGTGGCTAAAAGTGCAACACCTACTTCCATTTTTCCCTGCATGTTATTGTTTTCATATATGAAACCACTGAGGTCAGCCTGAAGAACAGTTCCAGTTCTTTTAGGAAAGGACACTCAAGAGAAGTCAAAACAGCTGAGCCTTTGACAGCATAGGTGAAGCATGACCATCACCAGACAGTGCTGCCCAGAGCAGAGTCACCCCAAACACCTGACGGTCCCCCCCACCCAACCTGCCTTAGTGGAGGCAGGGATGCCACCTGGCCTGGAGCTCTGCGCTGCCACGCAGACCTTAGCTAATCCAAAGCTTCCATGCCACGGATGAAGAAACCAAGGCCCAGAAAGGTCACACCTGTGAGAAGAGGCTGGCCGAGTCTGGGCTCTCTCCCCCTCACACTTTCAACAAAACCAGAAAGTGAAGCAATTCCTGAATAGCTGAGAGCTGTGCTGTCCAATTCAGTAGCCACAGTATGAGGCTATCAAGCACCTGAAAGTGGCTGGTCTGAACTGAGATGTGCTGTAAGTATAAAATATACACGAGATGGCAAAGTCTTTGTATGGAAAAAAAAGAAGGCAAAATATCTCATTAATTTGTTTAAATTGATTACATGTTGAAATGTTCATGTTCTGATATACTAGGTTAAACAAAATAACATTATCAAAATTAATTTCACCTCTTTCTTTTCACTTTTTTAACGTGACTACCAGAAAATGTGAAGTTACATATGTGACTTGAATTATTTTTCTGTTGGTCAATGCTGTCTTGAAGAATACAAATCTGGAAAATACTTTGGAGTCACTTAGGATGACTACTGTATAAATGCTAGTTAATAATTATAGTATTCCTAAAAAGGCAAGTATTTTTCAAATAATCTGTTGGTCTGTACATTGCCAAGAAAACGAAAAGACAGTCTTAAACACACACAAAAATGGGAGGAGGGAGAGCAGGGGATTAGTAACAAAATTACTAATCAGAAGCAACCTACAAAATGAAAATTACTTCCTCTGGAAAGAAATTCAACCCTCAAGAGTGTATGGACTAAAGGAGGGCATGGCAGTCAACTGCTTTAAAATCTCTAAGGGGAAGAAACAGTCTTTCTCCCAGGTCAGTTACTTCATGAGTTTTTGACACTTTGATGTTTGCACAGTGTTCTTAAGCTACTGATAAATAGCTCACACCTACAAACAAATAACCCGTGAAGACGTGAAAACAAATTCTGGAAGGAAAAGGCAGAGCATCTCAACTGAGAGGCGCCTTACCTGGGCTGACGACCACCCAGCCGCCCCGCTCCTGCTGCTGCATCCACGCTCTCCAGCCTCGGGCGCCCTTCTCCCCGGCCCTGGGCTCTCCACTGTCCCAAAAGGGCTCAAAGAATTCTACCTGTTCAGGTTTAAGACACAGAGGTTAGCCTACCTTGTACAGAACTGCTAAGTCACTGGGCAAAATCAGTGCTGACTGGCATAAGAGGGGCTTATGATTCTTGAAATCTTGCCTGTCATCAGTCCTGGGAGTAGATATACGATACACAAAACAGAAAAAACAATTCGTGTGACAGGCAGCCACCAAGAGAGGCCCCCGTGGCCCTCCCCTGCCTTGAAGTATTCACACCCTTGAGTGTGGGGTGGGCCCAGCGGCTTCTAACAAACAGAACATGGCACAAGGTGATGGGACGACACCTCTGAGGTTAGTTACAGAAAGACCGGCCAAGCCCACGAAGAGGGACCTGCAGCTGGGTGGGAGAAGGACGATTTGCCGGTTCTGACCCTGGTAGGCCAGTCTGACCAGGGACAGGGGCACTGCCAGTTCCCTGAATGCCACTGGGCCCCCTAACTGATACCTGAAGTCATGTTGCTTTCAAGACCTTTGGAGGGGAAGGAGAATCAAAGTCTTTTCTTTAAATAGAATGACAGTTGATTTACAATATTATATTACCAAAGTTTTAACAGGACAGACTGTGAGCTCTTGAGGTCAGGACCACATCTCAATTACAGTAAATTCCCAGCACCTGGCACTGTGCCCAACACACAGGAGGGACTCAATAATAAATGTTTGCTGGGAGACAGCTGAACATGGCTGGCACCCAGCGAACAAACAGGCCTGCAGGGTAAAGCCTGGTCCCTCCCTCAGTCATCTGGCCACCAGGCCTGCAGCGTGTGGGGGCAGTTTGGCAGCAGCAATTCCCTATGGAACAAACGTGAACACTTCCATGAACAGGAAACTGAATATGTCATCACCTGACAATCGGGACTTTGAAAGTTGGCCAGTAGGGACTTCCCTGGTGGTGCAGTGGTTAAGACTCCACGCTCCCAATGCAGGGGCCTGGGTTCGATCCCCGGTCAGGGAACTAGATCCCACATGCCGCAACTAAGAGATGGCATGCCACAACTAAGGAGTCCGTGAGCTGCAGCTAAAGGAGCTGGCAAGCCGCAACTAAGGAGACCCAGTGCAACCAAATAAATAAATAAATATTTAAAAAAAAAAAAAGTGAGCCAGTAACCTGTTCAATGAAAGCTTTTGCAAGAAACCTCTTGAAGAAGAACGAGCAGGCTTCAAAGGGCAGGAGCGGCAGGATGACGCAGCCTGAGCCCCAGTCTGCAACCAGGAGAGCCACAGGAGGGCCAGGCCCTGCGCTCGAGTGCAGGCAGCCACCTCGGCCAGGGGAACCGCGAGGACTACACTCCCTCTTTACAGGATTTGCTCTTATAATAAGAAGGGATGGCAGAAGCGCAGTCAAGAAAAAGAAGGTTTGTTTTTTTTTTTTTAAGTGTGATGAATGGTTATAACCAATTCATTTATTCCACAGAAGACCAGTAATCCCAGACTCTGCCTGTTTTCTGTTGTACTACTCTGTTTATGGTAACAATGTCTCTCAGTTACAAAGGTATGGAATGTCATTAAACAAAAGCTTCAAAGTTGTCATACACATGCTTTGAAATCACAGATCTCTTATTCACTGGGTGCCCACCACCGTCAGCTCTGTGCCAACAAGCACTGGTCCCTACCGTGTGCTGGGAACACGTGTTAAGCTGAGGTGTGGTCATGCCCTCCAGAGTATTTAAAGCCTCAAGTGCGTGGGCCAGTCCTGGGTGATGCTTCTGTCCTGGGCAGCGCCCCCCAAGCCGATCAGCAACTGCTCCCACCCCAGAGGGTGTCAGCAGAGGGGTGGGGGTGAGGGAAATTCTGTTCCTGACCCCCAGCACACACCCCAGGCTCCACAGAGAGGTTAAGAACCACTTCTGCGGCACAGCAGGTTCTTCAAACAGCAAAACGTGTCTTAAAGTAACTGTGCTATCTGGCTTATTATACTAATAATCAGTTATACCAATACTAACCAATATTCTTTAACCCAATTTTGTCTAGGAAAAAAAGGTTAAAAATAAGGATGATAAAAAGTCTTTACAGGCAGTTCATGAAAGCTCCACAAGATGGAGACCATAGCCTGTCACCAAAGACCTTTGAAAGTTCACCATAAATTCAGATGTCCAATCCATCTCTCATCAGACCCTCTTTGCTGAGTAGAAAACTCAGTTTTCTTGAGTGGAAAAAGGGAAAAGAAGGTTGTCTTATTTGGATAGTTCTATAGTTAGTTTTTTTTATTGCTTCACATCACGAATATTGGCAATGTTCACTCATCTTCTAAATGACTAACCCCCCCAGCCCTACCCACCCCCAGTTAGGATCGGTGTTGACAAAGCACCAACATGTGCTTGCAACTCCACTTGCAACTCCAGCAAGATTTTAGGTGGTGGAAAGGTTAACCGGGGGAGAGACGCGAGACCCAGATTAGAGTGCACGCAAGCAGGAGAGAGGACCACAGTTTACAGGGCATGACAACTGCCTGCCTGGAGGGCGGGGGCAACTAGCACTTAAACACGGGCAGTTAAGTAAGGGAAAAAAAGGAACATAAGTGAACCTTTATATTTGGGGAGGCAGAGGGATCGTCTTTCCTCTCTCCATGTTTCACTACTTTCATTATGGAATTTTCCTTGCATTGCCAGAATATTTCTGAGGAACAATCCTCAACAGGACTGATGTAAAGGAGGATATAAATATTCTAAAAATACGACCACCACCTCCCATTATCCACACACCCCCACGAAAGAGGGAGAGGGGGAGAGAGATAGAGATGGAGACGGGGTGGGGGGGACTCAAGCAGGACTCGCACCTGTCCTTTGGTAGGCAGGTCTTTCACACTGTCGGGTTTGAAGAAGGTGAAGTCAACCATGGCCTGGAACAGAGAGACGGCCTTCTCGGAGTGACCAGCCTGCCGCAGAAAGTGGCACTGCTGAAGAAAGAGGGCTGCAGGCAGGGAGAGCAAAGGGGGAGAACCCTGGTTAACACCCAAAAAGGGAGAGAACATAACTCTACAGACATGCAGTTCAACACCCAGAACATCTTTTCCCTGAAATTTAGTGACTTAATATTTTCAAAGCTGTGAGACATACATGTCCTGATTTTAAAGGACTCAGATGGTACTGCAATGAAAGTACATTCTCATTTTTATGTGAAACTATCACAGAGTACTAATAGTAACAATAAAATAAGGCAAGAGGATGGTCTGAATATTGGTTATCAAATACTCAAAGCTCATTAATACGAGAAAAATTCTAGGAAAAGGATGGCGTCATAGATTTCTTATCAGAAAGCAAAGATCTGTACTCAACTGATCACTAGATGGCATTATTCACCAGCAATTTTCATGGTGTACTCAGTCCGCTGTAAACAAATCAGGGTTCCATGTTTGAAAATTTCAGTTCATTTAAACTGTGGTACAATTCCATCTACTAAATACCATTAAGCTATTTGAGCTCATCACAAAGGATATCAAACATGAGACTCTTTTAAGTCAGTGGAGTAAATGCTTATTATTTCTAGAGCAATATATTTCTATCTTTAGAAATTAGCAGCACTATTCGATAGCAGGGATTTGATCAAATAAACACCTGCTACATGCCGGACCCTGAGCTAGACTCACCATATATTATCTCAGCTGACGTGCGCAACAATCAGGTAAAGCAGGTATTGTACTATTGCTGCTGAGGGAGAAACTAGAGCTCAAACAGGTTAAGGAACCTATCCAAGGTCACACCAGAACCCATGAAGGGCAAACTCAGGATTCAAGTCAAGAGTGACACTCTCCAGCTCCTGTATAACATGCAGTCTCCCGTGCCTCATTACTGGACAAAATTTATATTCTAGTCTCCTTCAGGACCTGCCAAAAATGGTAACAGTATAATAATACCAAAAACCTATACCTATCAGTGATGTCAGCCAGTCAGGGCAACCCGCACACAGTAGTACCTCAGACCCTATGCTATAATGGGTCAGATGAGCAGTGCAGGCATCTCAACAGATAAGGCCACCAACAGCCAAAGCAGTTAAGAGACTTGACTACATTTACCTGATTAACAAGTAGAAAAGTTGGAACTTCTAGTCTGGTGATATTTTCCGAGCCCTACTGGCTCTAATGCCCCACCACCAAGAAGCTGGAGGGGGAGAACCTGTTATCAAAAGGAGTCATAATACCTTTTTTAAAAATCAGTTTTATCGATTTAGACATTCCTAAAATAAACCAAAAATAAATCTTCATTTTCAAGTTAGCCAAAAGAAAGTACAGCTCCTCCCGCGTAAGAGGATCTGGTCATCATCTCCTTACCAAACATGGCCTCCTCAGTGCCAGGCAGCTCAGGGTGAGACAAGATGCTGCCGTCCTTAACAGCAGACAAAGTACTCAAGCATTTTCCATAAAGACTCTGAATTTTTGATATGGAAAAGGTGCTAAACTGGCTCTGGCAAAATAAAAGGTATTTCTGCCAAAGGGCTGTATTGTTGGGATGTAAAAATATCAGTTTCTGCCACTCTTTGACCAGAGTGGAGGGCTCCCAGAACTCGGTGCAGAGCTGCAGCTTGGCAAGTTTCAGATCCACGCTGCTCGGGTTGCTTTCCACGGCCCGTTCCAGAATGGCCAGCTTCTTCTCCAGAACCAGCTTCAGGGACCGCTTCCGCTTTTCCTGCTGTCCTTCCTCGATGGCATACAGGCCCGGACTCCTCATGACCTCGTCCTCAACAACAAAAACACCGATTTACAAATGCAAATGGAAGTGGGGGACCCTCAGGATTTCAAGGCTGCTTGTAGAGTGACTTATAAGCTCCAAACGGTTTCTCACCTCTCAAAATGAATTGTTATTCAGACATGTTTGATCTCGAGTTTAGTTCACCTAATTTACCTATCCACTCTCTGTCATTTTAAACTTAGATTTATGTATCAATAACTAGCATGCAATGTCTTGAAAACCTTTTCTGAAGAGCCAGTTTTACCAATAACACAGCCAAATGTAGGACAAATATGATAATTATATAAGTGGTTCAAAAAGATAAGTGGGACGAAGACAAATCCATGTGTTCCAGAAGGGGAGCACACAGCTCTAACTACGTCATTCCACGGGCAGCCCCTCTTTGCAGTTCTGTGCACTTCGCATGTGCTGTTTGTATTTCAGGAACGCCTCCCCCTGCCTGGTTAGCATCTACTGTTCTTTCACGATTCTGTTCAAGTTTCACCATCCCTTGGAAGCCATTTCTTACTCCCTAGTGGCAAGTCACCCCCTCATTCCATCCCCAAATTAGATGTTATAGCGTTTATTACCCCAGATTGCATTTATCCTCCCTCACGGGGCTTTGAGTAAACTCAAGGCGAGGGCTGAATTCTAGTTATCTTTAGAGGCCCGGCACCAGGGTTCCTCCTAGGAGCTCAAAAATCACTGCAGAGTAAATCAGTGCCCCAAATTATGACCGTCATTCTAAGGTAAGAGAACTGGGACAGCGATACTTACCTGAAAAGCAACAAATGCCATCCACAGCTGAATGTCCCGAGGATTCTCCCAAACCCTCCTGTTAAACTCCTCCACCTTGGCCTTGAGAAGCACGTTCTCTCTGTTGGGCTGTGAATCTGGCTGCTTGGATTCTTGCTCTGAAGGACCCCGGCCCTGCAACCACTGCGTGGTGGCTTCATCATAAATCCCCAGAGGGTTCAACCAGGTTGTAACAGGGGAAACCACATCCTCTGCACCCTTCACTGGGATAAATGAGATTGACTCTGATGAGGGAGGTTCAGTTTTACTGCTAATGGCAACTCCGTCAATGTTCATTAATCCCACACTCTTCTTTGTAAAGTAGCGCTCGACATGCTTGTGTGACCGCTTCTTTTCTGTGGAAGTCCCCTCCCAAGATATACACTGCTTCCTAGGGTTAATGCCAAGGCAGGAGTCTCCTTTCCTCTTGTATCTTGTATTTGAAAAAGAAAACAAGTTACTGAGAGAACATGTGCCCTGGATCCAAATGACTGAAGGCCCAGCAGACACACTCTTGTTCTGCAAGTTAACTGCATATATTCAAATTCACCTTCCCTTCAAACTGCTTCTAGTTAGAGAAGCACGAGGATTAGCTGCTAACTTTTTCTGCCTGTTTGACTTATTCCTCTAACATGACTCTTTGTTTATGTCTCATGAATTTAAGATCATGCCTGTCTTCCAGATCTTAGTAACTTATATTCTCCTGCAGCTTTGTACAGCACTGTCCCATACATTGTGTCATTTGAACACCCCAATCATGTGTGACAGGCAAGGCGGAAATCATCTCCTCTTTTACACCATTCCTAGATGAGGACGCTGAGACCTCAGGTGACACTATGTCATCTGTCTCCTAGACCAGTCCCTTTTTCTCAGTACTGCCCTGTGTCCCTGCTTAAGATAACAGAGAGGTCTAAGATTCTTTTTTTAATCCTGAAACGAAGTATGTCAAATAAAATTACACTTGGCTATTTTCTCCTCTACAGGAAAAGAGGCTGGGTTCTGAAATGCTTTTATGGATCATGTAGGCGTCCCCAGAGTTAAACACAAGACTACTGAATATGTGCACAAAAGCTAAGGAAAACTGTGCACACTTTTCTGTATGTATGTTATACAAACAACCCAATTAAAAAATGGGCAAAAGATCTGAACAGAAATGTCACAGAAGATATGAATGACCAATAAGCACATAAAGTGGTCAACATCATTAGTCATCAAGGAAAAGCAATTAAAACAGTGAGATACAGCACAGGCCCACCAGACAGCTAAAATTAAAAGGACTGACAATACCAAATGCTGGCAAATGCTCTGTGGAGTAACCGGGACTCTCATATGCTGTTGGTGGGAATGTAAACTGGTACAATCACTTTGGGAAAAGGTCTGGCAGTTTCTTAAAAAAACTAAACGCAGACCTTACCCTATGACCTAGCAATTCTATTCCTAGGTATTTACCCAAGAAAAAGGAAACCACAGGTCTACACAAAGAGCTGTGCACAAATGTTCTCAGCAGCTTTATTCGTAACAGCCAAACACTGGAAAAAGTCCAGGTGTCCATCAATAGAAGAATGGATAAACAAATTGTGGTATGGTACTCCCACCAGGAAAGAGGAACAAACTACCGATAAATGCTACAGCATGGATGAAACTCAAAAACATTATGCCGAGTGAAAGGAGCCAGACACAATGGAGCACGTACTATATGATTCCATTTATATGAAATTCCAGAATAGACCATACTAATTGATGGTGGAAAAAAATTAGAATGGTAATCTTCTCTAGGGAGGTGGGGTGTGGACTGAGTGGAAGGGAGCCTGGGGAAACTTCTTGGGGTCATAGTAATGTCCTCTATTTTCATAGGTGTCTGGGTTACACAGGTATATGCATTTATCAAAACTCAGCAAATAAAGATGTCGATTATTACACTGTAAGTAAATTTTAAATCAAAAGAAAAAAATAAGCAAATCTTGAACTCTAGCCAATGATATGCACGTTGAAGTATTTAGGGGGCAGTGTATTGATTTCTGCAATTTACTTTGAAACGCATCCAAAAATTAAGATGGGTGGGTAGACAGCCAAATGGACACGTATGTAACAAGGCAAGCACAGAAACATCAATGGTAGAACGTAGGGCATGGTTATATGAGTGCTCACTGTAAACTTCTTTCGACTTTGGCTGTATTTTTAAATTTTTTCACAATAAAATGCTGTGGAGAGAAAAAAACAAGAGAGAGGTGCTGCCATCTTCTGTCAACTCCCAGAGAGCTTCTCTTCCACCTCCTCCTGGTCCAGCTCCATCACCTCCTTTCCTTCCTCACTGTCAGCAGAGACCTGAGAAGCTCTCTGCTTGCCTGTGCCTCCCTCACCGCTCCACTGTGGTGGATTCCACTTTAGGGGAATAGTTTCTCTTGCACACACAAGTTTTCTCTCAAACCCTTTCTCTTTATCCTCTCTCCCAGTTCCTCCTGGATTACCTCTGGATAATCTCTCTCCTTTCCATTTATGAGTCAAACAACTTTAGCAAAGGGGTGATGAGATAAAATAGGCTAAAATAGCTCTATATAAGCCTTTCATCCCCTAAGAAACAAATTTTAAGTTAAAAACTAGTTTTGTTTTCCTTAATTACTATTTTCTTTTATTTTCACTAAAAATGAACAATATTTTAGATATTCAATCTCTTAAAAAATGTTTTCTGACTTTAAAACTGCATTTTGTAAAACTGATTTTAATAGCTTCCTTTTATAACAAATTTGATGAAAATGATAAAGGAGAAAAAAGAATGCTACTGGCCTACATTATTAAGTATCAACTTTCAGATAATGTGCATATGTATATATTCATATATATACATACACACATCCTTTTTAAAAACAGCTGATATATTATAGCTTCAGGCTTTCCTCCCTACTTTTAAGCATTTCCCCATACCATTAGTTTTAGAAAATACAATTCTTACTGGCTTCAAACTGGTTCATTGGAAGAGTGTGTCATAATTTATTTAACCATTTCCCTACTGTTGGATATTTAGGTTCTATACAATTTATCACAGAACCTTAATAATTGGACAGGACCTAGGATTAATGCAATAGTTCCCCAAATAAAGGCACTTTTTCTATAAAATCCTTACCAAATAATCAGCTAGTCTTCACTTGAATAATTCCAGAGGTAGGGACCCTCACTTTGTTTGGAGGTTCAGTGAATGATATCACATGTATCTAATTTAAATAAATTCAGATATAGGTACTTAGTCACCTCCCCAAAAAAAAGAGAGAGAGAGAGAAAGAAAGAAAGAGTGAAAGAAATGAAAAGAAAAGAAAGAGGGAAAGAGTTTGGGAAGAGAATATGTTTAAATCAAACACCCAGTTCTGCCCTGAATCCACTCAGTGGGTCTGAGCCCCAGAGTAAGCTGGACTGAACAACATGAATTTGCCTTTCCTTTGGCGAATTCAATTCACACATGCCTTCTGAGTGTCTGACTGCCTAGGTCCAAATTCCAACTCCACCATTTACTAGCTGGGTGACCATGATCAAGTTTTAAAAAACAAACAAACAAACTGTGCCTCAGTTTCCTTGTCTGTAAAACAGGGATAATAACAGTACCTTATGTCAGAGAATTGCTAGAATGATCAAAAAAGTTTATATATGTAAAGTCCTGGGACTTCCCTGGTGGCGCAGTGGTTAAGAATCTGCCTGCCAATGCAGGGGACATGGGTTCAATCCCTGGTCAGGGAATTAAACCCCACATGCTGCGGAGCAACTAAGCCTGTGTGCCACAACTACTGAGCCTGTGCTCTAGAGCCCGCGAGCCACAACTACTGAGCCCACGCACCACAGCTGCTGAAGCCCGCACGCCTAGAGCCCGTGCTCTGCAACAAGAGAAGCCACCGCAATGAGAAGCCTGTGCACCGCAACAAAGAGTAGCCCCCGCTCGCTGCAACTAGAGAAAGCCCACATGCAGCACTGAAGGCCCAACGCAGCCAAAAATAACTAAATAAATAAATAGAAAAAAAATTAAATTATATATGTAAAGTCCTTAGCCATACAGTAAGGACTAGATAAGTTTAAATTATTATTATTATTATTTCATACAACTTGGCTCCTAAACTTGAGCCAATTATTTCATTTGGTATATAGCCAAAGAAACAATAATCTCTTCCAAAAATGGAGGAAAAACTAGCTGAACTTCACTGACAGATAGTATACTAGTCCTATGGAATTTTCCAAAGGTAATTCTGACTTGTTATACACTCACTTTAGAAGCTGACCCTTGCTTACCACAATGCTCCAAAACACACCACATCATTGCTGGGATGCTCACACTCTTAGATCGCTTTCATGCTGAGCCAAACTTCCACTCACTGGTCCTCGTTCTGCTTCCCAAGTTACACAGGACATTGCCAACCCACCTTCCAAAACACAGTCCAACAAAGCCTACAAAACGACGACCATATCCCTGACAGGGGCCAAATACCCACAAGCCCTCACCTCATCCTCACACGATGGCCTTTAGTCAAGTGTCTGCTCACCTTCCTCTCAATGATCTTGGTTTGTCAGTATCCCTCTTAAAAAGTGTGAAAATTCAGCACCTGACACAGTATTCCCACCATCCCCTGAGCAGCTCAGAGTGCCATGGGACCAACACCTCCTCAGACCTGGACACTAACAGTTGTACAGCTATTAATCTGGGCAAGACTTGCCTCACTTAAGTTTTAGTAATTTACTAGGAAATCACACCAATGCCCTAAGCCCTTTGTAGTAGTCTCTTTGCAGTTTAGATTAACAAAGTTGTCTTTAATTACTCTTCCTGAGCTCTGGGCCATTCATTAGCAGAGGCTCAAGAGCCACTCTCTGTTCATATTTTTTCCTTTTTTCAATCTGTTACTAAATAATAACTCTTTCTATTTGCACACCAATTTCTAATTTCATAGCAAATATTTTTGATATTTGAGTGTAAGGCACAGCAGGCGTTACAATTCCCAATTTACAACTGAAGAAATGGAGGCTCAGAAAGGTTAAGAGACTTGCCTGGGATTACATTACTAGTCAACAGCAAAGTCAGAATGAGAACCAGAGTCTTCTGTTTCCCAGCCTAGAAAATGCCCTACCACCCAACCTGTCTCCTCTTTTTGTGGACAGTGGAAGAACATCTGAAGTCAGAGAAATACAGGTTTAAACCCCAACTCTCCTGCTTCCTGGTTGTATGACCTTGAGAAGGTACTTCATCTCTGAGATTCCTTTCCTCGTTGGTAAAATCAGAGTGTCCCCTCCTCATGGAACAGCTGTGAGGGTCAGACAGGCTAGCATCAGTGAGAGAACACACACAGGATCATGCTACCTACTTCATGCCAGGCCAGCATTTGCTGTGTGTCCCCACATCTGCGGCATGAAAAACCGCACAGGACTTTAGGGAGCATTAAAATCATTCTAAAAATACACAAATACACTTTAAATATGATAGTCATTTACTCCCTGCCATGAGGTTTTAGTAGACAGTATGGAGATACAAATATGCACCAAAAAATAACTGATATAAACTCATCATAGAGGAAATTTTAGTTGGAGTTGCTTATGTGGTGAGTTACAGTGTCAACAATGAGTGACAACATGACTAAAATGTGGAGGTGCAGCAAAGTAATGGGAACTAAAATTTACTTTAAAAAGTAATTAGCCCATGAAGAATGATGATGATCTTCAAGGCCTCCTCTTGGCTGTATATTCCATGATCTCTACCTTCAGTTTTCATTACCTATAAGCTGTTTGGGAATAGAGACTGTGTATTATTGTTCTTACAAAGTAGTAAGTGTCTAAAGAGTTTATTGAGGATTCCAATATTTTTGATTGACAGATTAGAGGAGAAAAGTTTAAACTCATTACTGAAGCAAATACCATCACCTATTTTTACGATTATCTGGTGACATCTGCATGCTGGAAGCAGTTTGAAAAGGTCATTACCATTTAATGTCATTTTTTAAAACGGCACACGTGCGTTGCAGGGGGTGGACAAATAAAAGGCTTTTGTAACTTTTAAGAACGGCATATAGATTAGCCCAAATGGTTCACGGATAGTCACAATTATTTCAAGGTATTTTTCGGTTCATTCATTCTACAAATATTCATTGAACACCTACTATGCCAACACACTATGCCAAGCACCATGGCTAAATAAGATTAATCTGACCTGGGTCCTGATCTCAAGGTTTAAAATTTTATTTTAGAATGTGAGATTACTCACCTTCTATTGTATATGCTTACATAACTTAACAGTGGATAAGAGTCAACAGAGTCGATGGGGGGCGGGGGAAGGCAAAAAGACACAGACAGTGCTGAGAGAGCACAGAGGAGAAGGAAGTTCCCTCCCAGCAGGGAAAACCAGGGAGCGCTACCACGATGGATACCTTGCTACATCTCCTCGGTAAAGAGACTTATACTCCCAGTTTGCAGGATCCGGCTTCTTATCTGTTCTGAAGGTTTCTCCCGTCAGAGCCTGAATGTCCTCAAGCCAAACAAAGTGACGTCCAGTATCAGCAGTGGCATTATTTTCTTGACTGTGGGACAAAGGAAGGCGAACAAAAAAAGGGAAGAGGCACTTAGAAATCTCCCAGTTACATATCTCACGTTTCAGAAATGTGAAAGTTACACACTTCAAACTCCATACAGCATCAAGCACACCTAAGTACATAAAATGTGCACATGCCATAAAAATGGGAAGAGGACTCCTACTCTGGAGAAAGTTTTAAAATACAGAGCAAAAACTGTCAACACTAAGTGACCCTTTACCAAGAAATCAAGTCAACTTATCCCAGAAATACAAGTGAAGGATACAGGTGTTTTTTAAAAAAAAATTCATTTAAATGATTATAACTTGATTTTCAAGTATATTTATAAACAAGGTTTTTTCTAAAAAAAAAAAGAGAGAGAGAGAAAGATAAGGCTGCCCTAACTTTGCCTAACTTTCTTGAAAGTGCTCAGATAATTTATTCCAATTAAAAACTTAACAACAACGGCAACAAAGCCACAGTTCTGAATGCTTCAGTCTTGCGTGCTACTTATGTATGGTCTAAGTCTCGTTTTTATAGTCTGGGCTCTGTGTAGGGTGTTTTGCCTATACGTCCGGACCTCTATCTAAAGGGCAGAGTCTACTATAAGACAAGACCCTTATTTATCCCTTTGAACCAATTTGTGACTTGGCAGACTTTCAGATACAAAGGGAACCAGTTCCCTAGGAGTCAAAGAAGAGGGAGGTTTTTTTCTGGCATCTAACATGTTTCTTCCTCTAAAGAAAATCAGTTCATAATGCTGCTGACACAAGAAGGTGCCAAAGTAGTCGAAACAGCCATTAAGTGTTGTTCCATCTTTGCTTTTTGGCTCTGCCCAGATAGAAATAAAGATTCTAAAGGCTTATAAATCATTCTTGGCTGGCAACACAAGGGAATGGTATTTCAGGGACACAAAGTAGCTACTCAATAAGTATTTGTTGAATGATGCATCTCGGGTTAAAATACATGGTGATTTTTAACACATTCCCCTCCAGAACAACTGTGGAGGGTTTTCTGATGACAAAAACTGAAAGGGGCAGCAAAGGGAGAGAAAGAGATCGGTGCACTCCAGAAAGAAATGGAAAGCCAGTGCGGAGAGGGGGCGGGAAGGGCCAGGCTGCCGACCACCCCTGGGGAGCAACAAGCCCTCACTCCTCCCCTACTGGGTACTGCGGTCAGGAAGCAGGCTGTGGTCTAGGCTGTGTAAGAGGAAGGATGCGCCTCCCCCTGAAGGTGAAGAAGAGCTCATCCTAGGAGACAAAGGTCAGTTATAAGCTGTGACCTCTGGGGAAGCTGTCCCTCGATCACCCTGAAATAGAGTCCCATATGGTATGCAACCCACCCCTCCCTCCAGGCCACTTTCCTGACATCATGGAAAGACTCTCACAACTCAGTAATATCTTACTCCCTGTCTGTACAGAAACAAACGATTCTTCCAGGTCACCGTTCCAGGAACAGACTGCAGAAGTGAGTAGTGAGAAAGTAAAAGACAAAGACAAGAACAATCCACTCTGATCTTAATGGGGATATTCTACAAAATATCAGCAGACTTAAAAATGCTGTCTGGATCATAAAACTATCAAGAGGCTGTAAAGATCACCTCTGATGTGGTTAAGCACAGGCTGAAAATAACTTATCTTTCAAGTTCTTATGGTCATTCCTGTACAGTTTCAGGAAATCCTTTAAAACTCATTTTCCTCAGCCATAAAAAAAGACAGTTAAAGATGAGTCTTCAGAACACACAGCAATTAATGTATTTTGCTTTGAAGACATACCAAAAAAGCAACAATATCAATGGTATATTCATCCATTCATTCATGTAACAAAAACGTACTTGAGCATTTACTCCACATCAGGCCCAGTGCCAACGGCTGGGGGGACTCAAAGGCAAGCAAGGTGGGGTGGTTCCCACCCACAGAAATTCAGCCAAGTTCGAAACCTTGCTGCTAGACTCCTTTATTCCTTCCTCCTCTAGGGTTACAGGGATAGCACCTGAGACACAGAGAAGGCTAAATAAATCTGGGTCCTCTGAGCCACAGAGGACTGCGGCATTCTCCAACACTGATCTGCTGACAAAAGGGTCCCGGAAGACTACGGTGTCTGCCTCTCTGGAGACTACGGGCCGGATTCCAGACTCACTCTGACCAGAGCTCTCACGGACATCAATGGGACTTCTAAGCACACCACAAGAGCAAATAATCCCTGAAGAGTCGCAAAAGTCTTAACAGCACTAAATTTTTTCAAGTATGCCTTGGAAAGGACTTAAATTTTCTCTCTTCTAGACCACATGAACAAAGAAAAGAAAAAAAGTTAAATGAGGAATAATAATTCAAGTAGTTTCACCACATAACCACCTGTCTCACGCATGGGAAAAGTGCCTCCCTATGTAAGAGGAAGTTAGATTAAGCAGAGAGGAAAAGCACCTGCTCTGGGGTCAACCTGTAGAACACCTGGAACACTATGCTCAGCGTAGACAGCAGAGCGAAACACGGGGAGAAAAAAGGGCCCCAAGGAAAGGAAATGCTGTGGTCATGAGCCATTCTATACCATTAACACAGTGGTTCTAAACAAATGTGAAATAAGGACAAAAGCAATGATTATTTTTAAGTGCTATATTAACCTTAACGTGTGTGTGTGTGTGTGTGTGTGTGTGTGTGATGCACACAGGGGTTCTGATGTGAGTGACTGAAAGGAAGACATATCAAGAAAGAGAACGAAGACATTTTTCTTACTCGTTACAAAAGCGTGTAAAGCTAAGTAGTGACCTGGTTCACATGCCCACTGTAAGGCACATCTGCCACCTTTCAGAAATCCTGTAGACTTTTTGTCTGAATCAGATTTGACACAATCATTACTGTGTCTAAATAATATTTCTCAAATAAAATCATGGTCCTATTTTTTTTTTAAATGAAAGTTTTCTTTTCTTATGTTGACCTAATGATAGAACTCTTTTCGGTTTTTTCCCACTTTACTGAGGTATTTATTGACTCCATTTTGATTGAGTGGCTAAACAGTCATTCAGATGTCTAACTTGTGGCAACGATCAAGGGAGAAAAAAATCAAGATTTGAAAAATCATAGGTATCTGAGAATAGAAAACCTACTTCGGTTTCTCTGATTCCTTTTTACTGCTTCTGATGCTTCTGGACGATATGTCTTTTTCAGAATCAGTATATGACTCAGATCCACTGCTACTTGACTGCCCACGTTTTCTCTTGGTTTTCTTGTGGTGCTGATGCTTCCTTTTCTTCTTTTTCTCTTTCTTCTTTTTTCTGCTTGTTTGTTTGGGCTTTTTGTTAGTGTCACTTTCATCTGAAGGCTCTGAATTCAGAGGACTCCTATTTGGGAAAAGCAACATTAGAATTATTTTCAAAAGAGAATTAGGGAAATAATATGTAAGTAAGTATGCAAATAAACAAATATGCAAAAGGAAATTCTATAAATGCCCACACCGACTTACTATGTGCCCATACATTATACAGTACCTTCCTGGATTGCAACTCACCTTAAAGATTTAAGAGTTGGACCTAAAATAACATCAGCCGAAGAAATTCTAATCTTTCTAAGATTTCTAAGCTTGTAAACCTATATTTTCATAGCTATATATTTTTAAATTAATCTACCAGTTATTTTTATCAAATACAGTTTTTTTAATGCTATAAAAGGTTTATTTTCAGTCTTACATATTATGCCAGCATATCCTTAATGCCAAAAGAAAAAAAAGGTTTAACTCTGGTCCTTGTTTTTTAAAGTTATAACAAGATCTTCCTCATTACTCCCTCTCATGCATTAACTATTCTCAATTTCTAAAAGCTTCCTACACTTTTAGAGTACATCATATTAATGAGACCGTTTGGCCTATATTTGTGAGAGAGCTCATTTCTCAATCCAGTGATCTATAACAAAATTCTTTCAAAGCTGGGTACAGATGCGTGCCATTTTGCTTTCCCCAAAGTTTTCATGAGGTTTTATCCTATCCTTCTATTTTTGCATGCAACTTCTATCTTTATGCAACTAAAGAAATATCTGAATTACAATATTCTAAAGGTTACTAATGAGGTTAATAAAGTTACTTAAGAATCACAATGATGCCATTTCCCTTGTGGCCTAATTACTGGCAGTAACTGTGTCAGGTACTTGCCACTCCAATGGAAAGGGAAAAAAAAAGGATAATCTGTTAAGAGTGAGATAAGGGAAAATAGTCAAAGATTACCTCATTACATCAGGTAAAAGGAAGAGTTTTACTTAACTCTTTTATCACAGGGTTTTCTATGGAGCATCATTCAAACTAAGCCATAGATGGTACACTGACAAAGACTAAAAATCCACCTATCAAAAAAACTACCTGGTCAGTAGCGACTCTTCAGAAACAAAGGCTGTGACCTCTTCAGTTTGTTGGCTCAGAGATGTTATGGTTCCAACACAAAAGCTTGGGTTGCTCAGCCAGTCTAATTCTGCACATGGGCAAAAAGGAGAAAAGATCAATGAAATTAGCTCAATAGGATTTCTAAAGCAGGAAATCCATCTTACCAGCTGACATCTTAATTCACAGCCAACGTCAGCCAGACATTTTGAACAGTCCACAGAAGCTGAAGGGAATCCACGAAATTGTTATTTCATAGGGCATGGGGCTTTAACACACTCTAAAGTATTTAAAACTGAAATCCTCTTGTGATATCAGGCTGTAGCTTAAGCAAAAGCCATGTAATAAGCATGGCCTAAAATACAACAAGGCTTTACGTATTCCATCCACACTCTAATGAGCATGAACGCTTCCAAAGCATTAGGTTTTAATGACCCCAAATTTGATTTAAACAATTCTGAAAAGTTAAAAAAAAATCAAATCATGCATAGAAACCCACCAGGCTTAACATTATTCCAGAAGATTCAGATATTTTTCTTTAAAAAAAAATTCCAATGTTCTTAGTATAGTAACTTAACATAAGCTTTTCCTTATAACAGTACTCTGTGAAAATAAAAACAGAAGGTGTCAACTTTTTAAATTAATGCTAAAATTATATAAGATGTTAATAATGATTATCTTTGGACAGTGAGGTTAAATGTCCAAAATTTTTCTTCTTTCTGCTTATCCATTAATTTCTAACTCTTCTATGATGAACTATTTCTAAATTACTTATTTTCTAACTTTTAGGAGTCTTGGCTGTGAAGGAAAGAAAAAGAATGGTGGCAGCAAGGGGGCCCACGGTGGTGTGTGTATTTTGTCCTGCTTTGTTTTAGGATGGGAGGCCACAGCACGATCACATGCTCAGGAGAAAGGACCCACAAAATGGTTGAAGTTAGAAGAGAAAAGGGTTAATTACATTTTTTAACAGTTGTACTGGGATATAGATTATATACAAGGTTCACCCATTTAAAGTGGACAAGTCAGTGGTTTTTAGTATATTTAGAATTGTGCAACTGCCACTGTAAGATAATTTTAGAACATTTTCATCATCCCCAAAAGAAACCCCACACCTATTAGCAGCAACTCCCCATCACCCACCTCCTGCCCTCCGACTCCCACAACCAGCCCTAGGCAACCACGAATCTACTTTCTCTCTCCGTAGATCTGCCTATTTTGGACATTTAATATAAACAAGATCATACAAGGTATGGTCTTTTGTACTGGCTTCTTTTGCTTGGCATAATGTTTTCAAGGTTCATCCATGCTGTATCATGTATCAGTACTCCATTCGTTTTTATTGCTGAATAATAATTCCATTTTATGGCTATACCACATTTTATCCTTTAACAGTTGAGGGACACTTGGGTTGCTTCCACTTTTGGCTATTATAAATAATGTTGCTATGAACATCCAGGTACAAGTTTTTATATGGACATATGTTTTCAGTTATCTTGGGCAGATATCTAGGAGCAGAATTGCTGGATCATATGGTAACTCATGTTCAGCATTTTGAGGAACTGTCAGATTGTTTTCCTAACTGCCTGCACCATTTTATACTCCCATTAACAAGGTATGAGGATTCCAATTTCTCCACATCACTGCCAGCTTGTTACTCTCTGTCTTTTAGATTACAGTCATCCTACTGGGTATGCTGTTTTCTCACTGTGGTTATGATTTCCATTTCCCAGGTGACTAACGATGTTGAGAAACTTTTCATGTGTGTGTTTGTTGGTCCTTCATATTTCAATAGAAATAGTTATTCAAATCTTTTCCCCATTTTTTAACTGGGTTGTCTTTTTATTATTGAGTTGTAAGAGTTCTTTATATATTCTGTATTCTAGTCCCTGGTGGTAACTGCATCTTAGCGAAGAGGGGATATCGGAATGTATGCTCCATGATACAGTACCTTATTTTATTCACTGCTGTATCCCTAGCACTGAGAGCAATGCCTGGCATACATCAGTAGGAGTTTAATAAATATCTGTGGAAAAGAGGGGATGAAGGAAGGAAGGAAAGTTCCTTAAGAGAAAAGGTACATTGAAAAGCAGAGGAAAAAGGGAAAGAAGAGAGGGAATCTAGCTTATGAAGGGCTTTACTGTAGGTCAAGCAACAGGTTAAGCACTTAATTTACATCCTTTAATCCTCACAACAACCCTCTATAGGAGGTACTACAATCTTCATTGTACAGAAGAGGAAACTAAGGCTCAAAGGGATCAAGTAATTTTTAAGGTCATACTTAATAAGAGTTAAAAGAATTCTTCATGCAGTCTTTCTTCTATTGTCTCCTTTTTCCTTCTGTGGGGTTCCCTTCCCTTGGGCCTAATTCCTGGCAAGAGGTATGTGAAAATAGTTCCTGTTGCTCACTGAGGTCACAATTATTTTCACAATAATTGGATTCTATCATGAGCAAAGGAAAAGTGGGAAAAAATGGAACAAACAATATGCAAGGAGAGATGCTCTCAAAGAAGTCCATTATATTTTTACATAAATATCTGGATAGTGAGGAGAGCTTGGAGGAAATGTAAAGAAATAGATACGTTAAAACAACAAAGTGTGTAGCTCTCCAAAGTCCTTCAGAAGGTACAAAAAAAGCTTTTAAAGGATGCATTTAAGGCTTTGCCATATGGGACCACTGTGGGGAGAGAAAAAAAGTAGTTTATAAAGAACTAAAACTCTTGAGTTTTGAACTCAGATCATCACTGACCCTCTGAGTGACCTTCATCTCAATCAAATGACCTTTTATAGGAACAAAAGGTATTTTTACCTGATAAGAAGTTGCTGCTGGTTTTTGGGGGGTGGGAGGAGGGAGGCTATCATATTAGCAGTAACCATGTGTGGAATATTAAAGTAATAATCATTGGGTGTTAGGCCTAGAAAAATTTGGGAGATCACCTAGTCCACAGATTTTCAAACTTTCTTAGCCAAGGAACTCACTGTTCAAGCACAATCTTTCAGAGAAGTTCAAAATGCAGAACAGAAAAAGCAGGATGCCCTTGTTGGGGGCTCACAGGGAGGGAGCAGGTCCACAAAGACTCACTGGAGCACAGCCTGGATACCCGTCCCTCATTTACAGATCAATAGCCAGAGGCTCAAAGAAGTTAAGTCACACACACATCTGAACCTGGATCTGGGATCCTCCATCCAGCCCTCTCTAACCATGCCATGGTGCTAACTCTTCACTGCCTCAGCTAAGGAGTTGCTTTTCCTAAGTCTCCCCGCAATCGGTACAGGGGACTACGACAGCAATTTTCACATTGTAATCTCATTATCTGCATGTCAAGTCTTCCCATCATATTCTAAGCCAAAGGCCAACAACTCAAATCCTTACAGGGACCAGATGAGTAATGATTACTATGACACTATCGAGAGTGACAACAGAAAAAAAGAAAACGACAAAAATATTCTTCCAGCCAAACAAATATACCAACTGGTTTACAACTCGTGCATCCAAGTTTCCAGCTTGCCTCCACTCCCACTCCCTTCTTCCCAAACCAAAAGAAACATGAGGGCAGGAGCCATGACTATTCACTCCTGTATTCCCAACTCCTAGCACAGTGCCTTGGTACAAAGTAACTGGAGTCAATAAATATTTGTTGAATAAGTAAAATGAATGAGCATCTGAATCATATCTCTGCATCCCTGTACCCCCAGCACCTAATTTACAGAACTGAAAAAATTTGATTGTTAAAAGCATGCCATTGGGGCTTCCCTGGTGGCACAGTGGTTGAGAGTCTGCCTGCCGATGCAGGGGACACGGGTTCGAGCCGCGGTCCGGGAAGATCCCACATGCCGCGGAGCGGCTGGGCCCATGAGCCATGGCCGCTGGGCCTAAGCGTCCGGAGCCTGTGCTCCACAACGGGAGAGGCCACAACAGTGAGAGGCCCGCATACCGCAAAAAAAAAAAAAAAGCGTGCCATTATCTAGGTATAAAGTACTACTTTATAATTCTTCCAGTCTTCATTGTAAATTCAGATTTAATCATTAAAGAATGGAATACCTACTATGTGTCCAGGCACAGTTCCAGGCTTTGGAGGCACAGTGGTGAACAAGTCCCTGCTCACGTGGTGCTTATACTTAATCATAACATTAACTGTTCATGTAATACATGTGCATTCTTAAATTTTAATTACACAGAATCCTGGAAAGTTATCTGAGATCAAAAGATGCTTTATTAATCAGATTGCAAAGTCCTTTTCTATATTTACTTACATCTTCAAATAATTTACAAATACCAATTATGTATTTAGATAACTGTGCTAATACCAAGCAGGATGTAACACGTTACAGAGAAGACTAGCAGGATACCACATGCCTAGGGTTTAAGATAGAGAAGATGACTAGCTAACAAATCTTTTGTCCCAGCAGGTTAGTAAGTAAATCACAGGTTGAAACTTACCTGGAAATTAGCACCCTGCTATACACATACACACATCTAGGAAGGGAAGAAGAGTGGAAGTATCAGGCAGAAAAACCACTTTAGAACTACTGCCTAACAAAACCAGGCAGGTATCTACAAAAACCACATCATGTGTAATTTTACAGAAAAAAATATAATGTATCATCACTGAATACTTCAAGCTGAAATGCTTTTTGCGATTATATAAGTTTATTATATAATTCTATTTCTCCATCACTAGTGAAAATGCTTTAATTCAATTCCACTATAGATGGAGGGAAGAAGGAATTGTCATGAATAGATTTAAATTTTAAAAACAAATTTTGGGGGGCTTCCCTGGTGGCGCAGTGGTTGGGAGTCCGCCTGCCGATGCAGGGGATGCGGGTTCATGCCCTGGTCTGGGAGGATCCTGCATGCCGCGGAGCGGCTGGGCCCGTGAGACATGGCCGCTGAGCCTGCACGTCCGGAGCCTGTGCTCTGCAACGGGAGAGGCCACAGCAGTGAGAGGCCCGCGTACCGCAAAAAAACAAACAAACAAACAAACAAATTTTGAGGACTTCCCTGGTGGCAGAGTGGTTAAGAATCCACCTGCCAATGCAGGGAACACGGGTTTGATCCCTGGTCCAGGAAGATCCCACATGCCGCGGAGCAACAAAGTCTGCGCCACAGCTGCTGAGCCTGCACTCTAGAGCTCATGAGCCACAACTACTGAGCCCGCGTGCCACAACTACTGAAGCCCGTGCACCTAGAGCTCATGCTCCGCAACAAGAGAAGCCACTGCAATGAGAAGCCCGTGCACCGCAACGAAGAGTAGCCCCCACTCACCACAACTAGAGAAAGCCTGCGCACAGCAACGAAGACCCAACACAGCCAAAAATAAATAATTTTTTTAAAAAATTAAAAAGTTAAAAAAATAAAAACAAATTTTGAACCACAGGTGGATAAAATGCCCTTGTTCTACACCCATTCCCCATTGTATTAGGCTTTCCCCTGCTTTTCCAAAGTTCACTGTATGACACTTTCCTCTTATGAAAGACCTTCAACTAGTACCTATTTTCACTAGCCAAAATCCGAAGAGGATTTTCGCTTTTACCAAAAAAAAAGGCGAAAAGCAAAAGTAGCCTTCAGTGTTTGTTTTGCAGCGAGCCTTCAGAGAGGCAGTGAGCACCCCAAGCAGCAACAGTGGCGTCACCAAGCTCCCTCCTCAGGAAGGAGCTCAGCATCAAGCCGCCATAGCTTTGAACTATGTCTGTGAGTATCTGTGCTTTATCCTGATTTACTCTGTGCATCCGTTAGCAAGATGTGTCCTGAAGTAACTGTTTCTTCACTGTACATCATTTCAGCTTAGGACAGGTTTCATCAGAACGCTGCTCTACCTTCAGATAGTGGGGGAAACCTGTATAACAAAATAGCACTGATTATGAGTTTACGTAAACTCAGAGGCAAGCACCATCCCTTCAGTGATAATTCAAAAGACATTTCTAGGGCTCTACAGCATACATATTAGGGAAGGGGGTTATTCCTTTAAAAAGAATGAGCCAAGCTCTTTGTTTTGATGGAAACACTTGATTCCTGACAGAATCTGAGAGCACAAGCATTTGTACAAACAGCACTGGCAAACATGACTAAACTGCATTTAAGACAGTGAGTACAGAGAATCTAAGCAAAGTCAGCCTTTCCACAGAGTTAAGCTACAATTTGAAGAGACCCAGGGATCCCAAGGGTAATGTTTAAACAACCAAACCCCAAAGTACAATATCACAGTGTGGTTTATAATACAATTTCCGGTGTCAGAAGGACCTGCGTTCAAACACTGGCTTTAAAGTTCATTAGTTGTGCAACTCGGAACAAAAAGCCTAATCTCTCCAAGTTTTCTCCTTTCATCCAGCACCTTTTCCCTGAGAGCCAGGCATGGACAAACCCAGGACAGCCCTCAGGGAGCGGACACACTGGCAGTCATTTACATGCAATTAGACAAGGCCAAGATAAAGAAAAGTTACAGGGTATAATGAGAGCACACAGCTGGGTTCCGTAGTCCATACTAGGTATGGATCAGAGAAAGCTGCCTGGGAGAACAGCTCAATAAGACCTAAAGCATGAGAAAAAAAGTAGGCAAATATGCTCCTAGGAAGCATCTAGGCAAGGGAAATGGCTTATACAAAGGCCTGAGAGTGAGAAAGCATGACTCTCTGGGCAACAGGAGGGAGCTGCTATGGCTGGACCACTGGGAGTGAGGGGGTGGGGCGGGGGGAGCAAAATGAAGCCAGAGAGGTTCAGGGGCCTAAGAAACCCTATCAGAGTTTGTGTTTACCCTAGGAGCAATGGGGAAATGCTTGAGTTTGTGGCAAGGGTGACAAAATCAGGCCTAGGGTTCAAAAGATCAGCAGCAAAGAGCATACACGTTTTGAAGCTAGATTGCTTGAGCTCAAATCCTGCTTCTGTGCCTGTTTCCTCCTCCCTAAAAATGCTGACAATAATACCGACTTCACAGGGTTGTTATGAGGATTCAGTGACTTAATATGTATTTGTAAAGCATTTAGATCAGTGAATGGCACATAGTGGTCTTTTTTAATTTATTTTTTATTGAAGTATAGTTGATTTACAATGTTGTGCCCATCTCTGCTGTACAGCAAAGTGACTCAGTTATACACATACATTCTTTTTAATATTCTTTTCCATTATGGTTTTTCCCAGGATATTGAATATAGTTCCCTGGGCTATACAGTAGGACCTTGTTGTTTATCCATTTTATATACAATAGTTTGTATCTACTAACCCCAAACTCCCAGTCCCTCCCCCACCCCCCCTCCCCTGGCAACCACAAGTCTGTTCTCTATGACTGTCTTTCTGTTTTGTAGGTTGGTTCATCTGTGCCATATTTTAGATTCTACATATAAGTGATAGCATATGGTATTTCTCTTCCTTTTTCTGACTTACTTCATTTAGTACAATGATCTCTAGGTACATCCATGTTGTTGCAAATGGTATTATTTCATTCTTTTTTATGGCTGAGTAATATTCCATTGTATATATGTGCCACATCTTCTTTATCCATTCATCTGTTGATGGACATTTAGGTTGTTTCCATGTCTTGGCTACTGTGAATAGTGCTGCGATGAACACAGGGTTGCATGTATCTTTTTGAATTATAGTTTTGTCCAGATATATGCCCAGGAGTGACATTGCTGGGTCATATGATAGTTCTATTTTTAGTTTTCTGAGGAACCTCCATACTGTTTTCCACAGTGGCTACACCAACTTACCTTCTCACCAACTTACATTCCCACCAACAGTATAAGAGGGTTCCCTTTTCTCCACACCCTCTCCAGCATTTGTTATTTGTACAGTTTTTAATGATGGCCATTCATTACCAGTGTGAGGTGGTACCTCATTGTAGCTCTGATTTGCATTTCTCTAATGATTAGCAATGTTGAGCATCTTTCCATGCGTCTATCAGCCATCTGTATGTCTTCTTTGGAGAAATGTCTATTTAGGTCTTCTGCCCAGTTTTCAATTGGGTTGTTTGGTTTTTTGCTGTTGAGTTGTATGAGCTGTTGGTGTATTTTGGAAATTAAGCCCTTGTTGGTCGCATCATTTGCAAATATTTTCTCCCATTCTGTGGGTTGTCTTTTCATTTTGTTTATGGTTTCCTTTGCTGTTCAAAAGCTTGTAAGTTTGATTAGGTCCCGTTTGTTTAGTTTTGTTTTTATTTCTATTGTCTTGGGAGACTGACCTAAGAAAACACTGGTACGATTTATCTCAGAGACACACAGTGTTTTTAAATAAGTAGTTTTAAAATTCTGGCTGTGGTGTGGAGAGTGGTTCAGGGAGTGACTATTTAGAAGGCCGTTGTAATAATCCAGGGGATGACTGTGGTGAAAATTATGCAGTGGCAGTGAGAATAGAGGGAAACTAACGAATTTAAGAGTTATTTGGAAGGACTGGATGAAGAACTGAATGGGAGGAACAGGAAGTTGAGGTATGTGTCTAAGTTTTGGCCTGGGAGAATGGCGGTGCCATTTTCTGACATGTGGACACAGGAAGAAGAGCAGGTTTCAGGTAAAAAGACAATGTGTGCAGTTTCTTCCCCCAATATAAATAATAACCTGCTTCATATGCCTCATATCTTCCAGCCCAACTCTGTCTGAATATTCAACCCCCAAGCAACAATGTTTTAGAGTAGACAAGCCTAATAAATCTGATGGTGTAGAAAGAAAAGCTCGAGAATTGGAGGGATCACACACTGAGGTCTTTCTGCTGCTCCTAACACAGGGGAGGCGCTGGATACCTGTTTGTTGACAGAATGAATGTTACTGAATTTAGCCTCCCCAAAACACTTACTGAGCGTGATGCCTGCTTAAATCCTGGCCTAACTCTTAACAGTACCGAGAGAGCGGCGAACAGAGCCTCTCTCACTTGCTTTGGTATTGCTCATCTTTCCTGTCCAGGAGTTTTTTGTTTCTGTTTTTGTTTTTGTTTTTAATTGAAACTCTGCACACACCAGTACTAACACCATCTTACATTTTTAGCACATTTTATAGTGTAAGGCCAAAAGTACAGTGCTTCTATTTTTAACAGCAAAAGACCAGAAACAGTCAAAATGTCCTTAATAGGGACTGACAGAATAAAGTATGTGACATCCACACTATGGAGCTCTGTGGACCAGTCAAAAGAAGTGAGGAAGACTTCTATACTCCACTGTAGAGTGATGTCTGGGATTTTAGGTAAAATGCAGAATAATATGCATTTAAGAAACAGAAGTGTGGGCTTCCCTGGTGGCGCAGTGGTTGAGAGTCCGCCTGCCGATGCAGGGGACACGGGTTCGTGCCCCTGTCTGGCAGGATCCCACATGCCGCGGAGCGGCTGGGCCCGTGAGCCATGGCCGCTGAGCCTGTGCGTCTGGAGCCTGTGCTCCGCAACGGGAGAGGCCACAACAGTGAGAGGCCCGCGTACCGCAAAAAAAAAGAAAAAAAAAAAGAAACCGAAGTGGAGGGGGGAGGAGAGATAAATTTGGGACTTGGAATTAACAGATATACATTACTATATATAAAACAGAGAAACGATGAGGACCTATTGTATAGCACAGGGCACTATATTCAATATCATGTAATAACCTATAATGGAAAAGAATCGGAAAAAGTATATATATATATATATATATGTATGTATAACTGAATCAATTTGCTGCATATCTGAAACACTGTAAATTAACTATACTTTAATTAAAAAACAAAATATTTAAAAAAAGAAACAGAACGGAAATGTAGTTGCTCATGTTAAGGAGGAAAGAAATAGAAGGATATCATTGATTACTAAAAATTCTAAACTGTAGGGGAAAGTTGGAGAATTGAGATGGAGGTTTATTCTCCGAAAATAACTGGGTTACACGTATTTTCAACTTTAGAACCATGTAAATGTTTCACAACATTACAAAATGGGACCAAATCAAAAAGAAGAAAAACACAATCCCCCAAAGTTAAAAACAAATATACCTAATTGTATATCAAACTGGTAATGAAATCACACAGAGAATTATTTCAAATGAATTTAAAACACAGTAATTTGACAGCACATGGGTTGTGGGATACAGCGTAAGGACAAATAGAACCATAAAGAAATAGTGAACTATTTAGTATTAGTCATACTACTATTGTTATTTTGGACCTATATATAATTGGACTAATGACACTAAGAACTAATATTTTCAGCATAAGAGGAAATGAATATAAATAGTAAATCAAAGAAATCAATTAAAAATCTCATAATCTTAAACTTGGATTAGAAATATCAGTATGAAGGCATGATGTATTTTTCTCTTTCTGGTTCTGGCCATTGAAAATGTTTAGAAGTAATGACAACCCAGTGCCATGAGTACTCCCAATATCCAATTTGTGGTTTTAACATACCCATACCATTTTCCACTAAAAGAAACCAGGGTTCCTTTGAGAAATAGTCAATTCCAGGCCATAATAAAACATGTAAGCGATGAGCTCTGAGCAGCTTTTAGGGCAGAAAACAAGGAAGTGATTAAAGACAACGGGTTTATGCTAAAAAGACACAGGCCCAACTTGATCAAGGCCCCATCAGCCAAAAATGGGACAATTTGAGCATTAGAAAATAGTATTCGCAATGGACTGAAATATAAGTATGTTAAAAATTCATGAGTTCATAATTAAAGGGGGTGGGGGGAGAAACACCTCATTTGTCACCTCTAAAAGTTGCCAAGACCCAAACTTGTTATTCTGTAAACTAACAAAAGGAACAAACCAAGTATTCATCCTGTCCTTCCTGCCTGAACTGTATTTCGGGGTATTCCAACAGTTTTGAGAAAAAGTTCTTTATAGGATAACTGATACTAATAAATATAGGAGGAATGCTAAAAACGGAAAATACCCATTTTGTAACCCCAATGAAATGGTGGATCTAAGCAATAATCATAAATGGCTGCAAAAATCATTAGGTGAAAGACTGATAGGCAGCTTCATAATGGATGAATCAGGCCATCCAGGAATCCACTGATCAATCTTACCACTAAAAGGGAGAAAACTGGACAGCTCATCTTCCTGATTTGGCTCAACAGCAAGTGTAGAGCACACCCAATGAGGTATTTTCAACTAAAAAAATTGTACCTGAATCTAATTAACGCTCTACATCTAACTACCAGTTTACAGGAAATGCTAGGGTAGAGAAGCATGTTAAATGACACCACAAGGATTTGGTGGGAAATGTCTATAGGACAAATGATGCAGTTTCCTCAACAAATCACAAGGGAAAATAGAAGGGAGGGAGAAATTGTTTTATATTTTTTAAAAAGACCTAAGAGACATATCCAAAATGCAGTGTTGGATTTCTTTGGATACTGATTTGAAGAAACCAACTGTAAAAGGCCATTTTTGAAACAACTCTGGAAATTTGAACATTAACTGACAATTAGATGATATTAAAGAATTATAGTTACTTTCATTATGGCTAATAATGTTGTGTTTAAATTTTTTAAAATACAGTACTTTATAAAAAGCTCTTAACATTCTCTAACATCATACACAAAAATAAACCCAAAGTGGATTAAAGACCTAAAACGTAAGACCGGATGCTGTAAAACTCTTAGAGGAAAACACAGGCAGAACACTCTCTGATATACACTGCAGCAATATCTTTTTGGATCCACCTCTTAGAGTAATGAAAATAAAAACAAAAATAAACAAATGGGACCTCATTAAACTTAAAAGCTTTTGCACAGCAAAGGGAACCATAAACAAAACGAAAAGACAACCCACAGAATAGGAGAAAACATTTGCAAACAATGTGACCGACAAGGGATTCATCTCCAAAATATACAAACAGCTCATACATATAGCTCATATTGATACAGCTCAATATCAAAAAAGTAAACAACCCAATCAAAAAAAAAGAAAAAATGGGCACAAAATCTAAATAGACATTTCTCCGAAGAAGACATACAGATGATCAAAAAGCACATGAAAAGATGCTCAGCATCGCTAATTATTAGAGAATTGCAAATCAAAACTACAGTGAGGTATCAACTCACACCAGTCAGAATGGTCATCATCAAAAAGTCTATAAACAGGGCTTCCCTGGTGGCGCAGTGGTTGAGAGTCTGCCTGTCGATGCAGGGGACACGGGTTCGTGCCCGGTCCAGAAAGATCCCACATGCCGCGGAGCGGCTAGGCCCATGAGCCATGGCCACTGAGCCTGCGCGTCCGGAGCCTGTGCTCCGCAACGGGAGAGGCCACAACAGTGAGAGGCCCGCGTACTGCCAAAAAAAAAAAAAGTCTATAAACAATAAGTGCTGGAGAGGGTGTGGAGAAAAGGGAACCCTCCTACACTGCTGGTGGGAATGTAAATTGATACAGCCACTATGGAGAACAGTATGGAGGTTCCTTAAAAAACTAAAAATAGAACTACCATATGACCCAGCAATTCCACTACTGGGCATATACCCTGAGAAAACCATATTTCGAAAAGATACATGCACCCCAGTGTTCACTGCAGCACTATTTACAATAACCAAGACATGGAAGCAACCTAAGTGTCCATCAACAGATGAATGGATAAAGAAGATGTGGTGCATATATACAATGGAATATTACTCAGCCATAAAAAAGAGTGAAATAATGCCATTTGCAACAACATGGATGGACCTAGAGATTATCGTAGTAAGTGAAGTCAGAGAAAGAGAAAGACAAACACCATATGCTATCACTTATATGTGGAATCTAAAAAATGATACAGATGAACTTATTTACAAACCAGAAACAGACTCACAGACTTAGAAAACAAACTTATGGTTACCAAAGCAGAAAGGTGGGGGGTGAGGAATAAATTAGGAGGTTGGGATTAACATATATACATTACTATATATAAAATGGATAATCAACAAGGACCTACTGTATAGCACAGGGAACTCTACTCAATACTGTGTCATAACCTATACGGGAAAAGAATCTGAAAAAGAATAGATATATGTATAACTAATCATCTTGTTGTACACCTGGAATTAACACATTTTAAATCAACTACACTGCAATATAAAATAAAAATTAAAAAAAAAACGAAAATAAATAAATTTTAAAAGAATAAAAAGCTCTTTTGCAATCATTACCCCGATGCGGGTACCCAGAAGATGTCCAATAAACACTGGTTAAGATAAATGACAAGAGTAACACTCCCCTGTAAACCTGCCACTTCACCCTCCCAAAATAAAAGGATTAATCCTTGGCCTGTTATTCAAGTCAGTACCATCCCTCATCACCAGTTCCAACCATATTTCCCAAGGTGCCTCCTTACACCTCTACATTTCCAGACAAATTGAACTACCTGCAGTTTTTTGCAGAGGTCTCATGTTTTCCTTCGTGCGTGCCTTTGAAGGCCCTGGAATGCCCTTCCACTATCTCTTTGTCCAAATCTACCCTCTTGAAGACCCATCTCCAAAGTTAGCTCCTATATAATGCTTTCTTTGAACTTCCCCACAGAAGTCATTATTCCGCTGGTTCACCTGTGTCATCTATAACATCCCACCTTGTAAGTACTGTTACTTTTTTGTTAAGTACTTACTATTGGTCTGTACATTCAGCTAATATTTATCGAACACCTACTACACTTTGGGCCTGTGCTAGGGGTTAACGATGCTGCAATGAATAGACAAACACTGTTTCTGACTACGTGGATGTTACGGTCTAGTAAAGGATGACCAAAATTACACTAGTTATATAAGAAATTACTCACAATTATGAGAAGCATACCAAAAAAAGAAATGTAGGAATTACGACTGGATACGATAAAGGTGTCAGACACAGCTGGACTCTGCCACATAAGGGCATGATTTAGGATTAATCACTTTAAATTACAATTCACTATGTGCCACAGCTTTTAACAATGCAGATCTGGGAACGCTTAAGGCCTAAATAAAATATGTAATGCCATTACCTGACCTACAGTCGACCCTCAATAAATAAATGTTAGTTCTTATTCCCAGCAGCTGTGCCCATCTGGACAGAAACTGTGTTTGATTAGCCTTTGGATCCTAATTCTCTAGCTCTTGGTCTGCCAAAAGATATGAGTCCAATAAACAATTCAGAAATAAGGAGAACAGAGAAGGAAAAAAAGCTGTAATAAGAACACCCAGCATTTGCATCAGGAGTCTCCCCGAGATGTGGAGTACCATTGTTTCCATCTTACAGGTGAAGTAACTGAGGCTGGGGGGAGAAAACGGGGCTCAACAATATGATTACATGTAAGTCCCAGCTCCGAAGCCTCTCCCGGTCTGTCTTTCTCCTTTTGGACTCTACAACTCTAGCGCAGAAACCCGGACGAGCGCCGCTGCTCCTCCCACAAGGCTTTGCAACACCGCGGAGAACTCTGGGATACAAATGAATAAACAAATCCAAGGCAAGGGCGAGACCTGGGCCCGAGAAACTCCGCCCTAAGCCCACCAAGTACCTTCTTCATCCCTTTTGTGTGCTTACCTTTCCTGGGGCTCCCGCTCTCGGGCTCCTCACTAACACCCGCAAAGGCGGGGAACAGCGCCATGTTCACAGGCCACACCGCCTTTTCACTCCACAAAAATGGCGGCGGGAAGCCGAGGCCGGTAGTAAGGCCCTTGCGGTCGGTGTGCACTCTGGGAAGTGTAGTTTTCCCGTCGGTCCTTTGGCTTGTACCCAAACCGCGGGGGCGGGGCGGAATGAAAGGGGAAGGGGCGTGATGGGGGAGGGGCGGAAGGGACCACTTCCCAGTAATTAGTACCGTCAGGCTTCTGTGAGAACCAGAAAATGCTGAGACTGGAGGTGCAACTGTTCAGAGCACAAAGTTCAAGGAAGTTGGGATTCTGATTACACCCCAGAGTTCACACCATGGCTTCCTGAGTCAAATCAAATTCCCTAAGCTTCAGGGTTTTTTTTGGGTTTTGGGGTTTTTTTTTTGCGCGGGCTTCTCACTGTTGTGGCCTCTCCCCTTGCGGAGCACAAGCTCCGGACGCGCAGGCTCAGCGGCCATGGCTCATGGGCCCAGCCGCTCCGCGGCATGTGGGATCTTCCCGCACCGGCGCACGAACCCGTGTCCCCTGCATCGGCAGGCGGACTCGCAACCACTGCGCCACCAGGGAAGCCCCAAGCTTCAGTTTTGATGAAATAAAAATTTGTATTTTAAGGCAAGATAAAAATTTAAACAAAATTTTTCTCTGCCCATTTGTACCTCCTCCCTCCCATCTAGTGTGCATCCTGCATCTGCATTATGCATTAACCAGACCTCCGCAATGGCAGAAATACCTGCTCAGCCGTAAAGATCAATTTTTCTTTTTCTGGTGCCAGCTGGGTAATTCCTCAGAAGATAACATTCCTTTCTCAATCCTGTAAGGGGTCATCTATGACCCACCACTCACCCTGTATGTGTAGGCATCTTTGGTGAACTTTATGTACAATACCAATATGTCATTTCCCTTAAAGATAGTGATTGGTGCAGAACAGACTGGTCAGACGACCTGCGGAGAGTACTGGGCCACACCTTATGGAAGTTCTTGGCTTAAATACATATTTATGAACTTAATGTTACCAGCTATATTACTTGTTTTCTGTCTATTCTATAAGATTATTGTTTCCTGCATTACCAAATGTGTGACTGAGTCTCAGATAAAATTAATGATGAATAGATGCCTTGAAGTGATTGATCAAATACATAGTTCTATAAGATCAATGATTGTAATAGTGTAACTCTAGATACGGGAAAAAGCAACAAGAGGGAACCATTTCCTGGACCATAGAAGACTAGTAAGACAGGCAGTCCAGAGGCTTTTGGTTACTGTTAAAGGGGCCTACTCCAGTAACAGTACCTTGAGGGGCCTATCAATGACATCTTTGCTTGACCTGGGAATGAGCATTTCCAGCACCTTGGGACAAAGTGGTCACGAAATCCCTCCCAAACCTTGGTCAAAATTAAGACCAAAAGGGAGGGGATTGTAAAATAAAGAATGTCACCCACCATCCAGTTCTACAAGAATCAAGTCACTAGCCACTGCAGTCACTGAAAGGAATCCCTGAAAGGAATTCAGGGCAAGCATCAGGATGAGGCACTTTTGTGCTCTGGGAGAACTGATAGAACTGGCCCTCAGATAGTTAGATATTTTCAGGTGAAAATTTTATGAACCCAGTTTCTTGCACCTTCCAATAATTAGAAAAGCACTAAAACCATTAACTAAGATACCTTTTCCTCCCAAATGGCAGCAACCTCCTATCAAGATGAGGGTTTGCATGTAACCCTTCACCAAAATCACATACATTCTGGCCTCGTACTGTATCTCTTCGGAACAGTTCTCAGAGCTGTCTGGGAGATTGTCTCCTGTATTATAATCCTCAGTTTGGCGCAAACAAAACTTTCCATTTCTTTCTTAGATTGACAATTGATTACGTTTTTTGTGTGGACAGTTTCTTCTGCAAAATGTTTTGAAGGTTAAATTAGCATAGAGGTAAAGTGCTTAGGCTTGTGCCTGGCTCGTGGAAAGCACTTAATACAAGTTAGCTTTTATGTGAGTTGTGACTGCAAGTCTGACTCAAAGCCTTGTGAGATATCCAAACTTCAATCAATTTATCATTTTAAATATTTTAGAAATACAAAAGAATTCAAGGTCTTCTCAAGTTCAAAGGTCTTTGCTGGTTAGAAAATATATTTACCCACTTATGAAGTATTCTTGACTTTAAAAAAACTGAATCTGAATCTAATGAAGACCGCTACCAGAAATACATGAGTAAAGGAACAATTTAAAGAGCTCATACCACCTAGAAGCAATCAGCCAAATTCGGAGTGTAGGAAATGATAGACAACAACCCAGTTTCTTCAACGAATCAACATCTTTAAGGGGGTGGGAGATTGAAATAGATGAAAAGATTTTAGAGATATATCAACCAAATGCAATATACGGCCTCATTATGATTCTGGTTGGAAGAATTGTAAAAATTCTTGTTTTGTGACAGATGGAGAAATTAGAAGTCGACAGAATATTAGATGACATCAGGTAATTCTTATTAATTCTGTTAGATGTACTAATGTACTAATGGCACTGAGGTTACTTTTTTAAAATTCTTATATATCAGAGATATATAGTGAAGTATTTGCAGGTGAAAATAAATAAATGAAAATATATTGGGGGGGTGGTGGAGTCCCAGGGAGTTCAAAGATCTTTAGTTAGGAAATAGATTAAGAGTGGGAGATGCAAATCAAGTCAAAGGATGGATGGACTCTTGCGAAAGCTGCAGACCTGTGTGAGAATTAGGTTGTGTGCGTCCAAAATGAGCACCCTTCAAGTTTTTTTTTGTTTGTTTTTTTTGGGTTCTTTTGCGGTACGCGGGGCCTCTCACTGTTGTGGCCTCTCCCGTTGCGGAGCACAGGCTCCGGACGCACAGGCTCAGCAGCCATGGCTCACGGGCCTAGCCGCCCCGCGGGATGTGGCATCTTCCCAGACCGGGGCACGAACCCGTGTCCCCTGCATGGGCAGGCGGACTCTCAACCACTGCGCCACCAGGGAAGCCCACCCTTCAAGCTTTGAAGGCCTCTACACATTGCTTACAAAAAGAGACTTAGTATGACGATATGAGCAGCAAAAGTCTGCAACTTTCAGGTTCTACCAAAATCTCTGGCTCTAAGGTCCCTCAGTTAATCGGGACAGCTTCCGCCTCCATTAGCAGACATCTCCCTTAGCAGACTCCCCTGGCTGCTGCGTTCCCCACCGCTTCGTATCCTTCCATTCCAGAAGAGCAACTAATGTGGAAGGGTTAGGAGAATCAGGGCCATAATAGTAACGTTTTTGTCCAAGAAGGAATCTGGGCATATTAGATATTTTCGGTACTACAGATGGGGAAGAGAATTTGGCTTAAGAGACGCCTTATAAGCAAAATTTAAAAGTGTGTAACTGAGTAACTGCTTTAGATTCCTGATTTTAAGTCGAAATCTTATGAAGTTTAGGCAAAGTTTCAGACCATCGAATAAGTTTACCATACTTTTAGGTATAATTGATTACCTTTGTAAAAATTAATACTTGAAGAAGATTGATGTATTGTCAGGTAACTGAAATACCCAAAGAGGAAATAAAATGTATTACGTTTATAAATTTATATAAGATGCATAAATGCTAAGCCAAGTTCAGCAAACTTTTTCTTAAAGGTCCAGATAGTAAATATTTTAGGTTTTGTGGGCCAGAGGGTCTGTGCCACAGCTACTCAATTTTGCCACTGTATTGGGAAAGCAGCCAGAGATAATAAATGTTAAATGAATGGACATGGCTATGTTCTAATAAAACTTTATTTACAAAAACAAGTGGTGAGCCCACAGGCCATCATTTGCCAATCCCAAAGAGGCCTGTATTACATTGGGAAGTGTTTCATTAGCTAGCTTTATAAACTGAAGCAAACATTATTCAAGATCCCTAAAAATTATTGCTAAAATAACAAATGAAATATGTAATCTGAACTTGAACATTTAAGAACATTATTCTTCAATTAAATCATTTATTCCTTTATATCCAACAACCAGTTTTCAGGAAATGAAAGGACAAAGGAACGTCATAAACACCACCAGGGGATACAATCACCAAAATCCTGATTTTGGGAAAACGTGTGGAACAAACTACCTGCTTGCTTTCTTTCTCTCTGTTTCTCTCTTGGCTGTGTTGGGTCTTCATTGCTGTAAGCGGGCTTTCTCTATTTGCCGTGAGAGGGGAATATTCTGTGTTGCAATGCACAGGTTTCTCATTGCGGTGGCTTCTCTTGTTGCTGAGCACGGGCTCTAGGCGCACGGGCTTCAGTAGTTGTGGCTCGTGGGCTCTAGAGCGCAGGCTCAATAGTTGAGGCGCAGGGGCTTAGTTGCTCTGCAGCATGTGGGATCTTCCCAGACCAGGGCTCGAACTCGTGTCCCCTGCGTTGGCAGGTGGATTTTTTGTTGTTGTTGTTTTTTGTTTTTTTGCGGTACGCGGGCCTCTCACTGTTGTGGCCTCTCCCGTTGCGGAGCACAGGATCCGGACGCGCAGGCTCAGCGGCCATGTCTCACGGGCCCAGCCGCTCCGTGGCATGTGGGATCTTCCCGGACTGGGGCACGAACCCGTGTGCCCTGCATCGGCAGGCGGACTCTCAACCACTGCGCCACCAGGGAAGCCCTAGCAGGTGGATTCTTAACCACTGCGCCACCAGGGAAGCCCCCTGCTTTCTTTAACAAATAAAGTGCAAGGGAAAAAAATAAAGCAAGTACCCAAATGGAGACATGTATTAAAAGAGACTTGAGTTAAAAAAAAAAAAAAAAAGAGAGACTTGAGAGGCATATTGACCAATAGTAATGCACAGATCTTATTTGGATTCTGATTCAAACATACTGTATACGTAAAATGATGACATTTACAAAACAGCTGAAAATGTGAACACTAGCTGGATATTTGATAAAATTAAGGAATTATTGTTCAAACTTTATAGACATGATAAATGTGTTATGGTTATATATTTTTTTAAAGAGTCCATATCATTTAGAAATACATGCTGAACTATTGACAAGTAAAATGGTATATGCCTAGGATTTGCTTCAAATATGGGAGGGAATTAATTGGTGAAGGTATGGTTGAAACAACATTGGCCCTGAGTTTATAATTATTGAAGTTGGGTAATGTGAACATGGGGGTTCATACATTATTTGGGCCTTTTTTGTTAAGTATATTGAAATGTTTCATAATACAAAATTTCTAAACTGGAAATTTAAAAGCTTATTTTTTTAAAAACATAGCAGTGAAAAGGAACAAACTACTGATATACATAGCGACATGAATGAATCTCAAAATCTATGCTGGGTAAGAAAAGCCAGACACAGAAGAGTGTTTACTGTATGACTCTGTTGATATAAAATTCTAGAAAATGCAAATTAATATATAGTGACAGAAAGTGGATCAGTGGCTTCCTGGCTCTGGGAGTAGAAGGAGGGATATTCTGTGTGGTGCAAGGAGAATCTCTTGGGAGTGATGAAAATGCTCTGTGTCTTGATTGTGGTGGTGGTGGTTTCATAGATGTGAACCATCTGTTTTTTTAAAAAGCTTAGGAACACACTAAGGTTTCGAATTTGTTGTTTCAATAAACTGAATGCTAATCTTTTAAACCAGGATCAGCAAACTTTCTGAAAAGGGTCACATAGTAAATATTTTAGACATAGCAGGACATACGGTCTCTGTGGCAACTACACTGAAATCTGAATTTCAAAAATTTTCACGTCACAAAATATTATTCCCCTTTCTATTTTTTCCAACATTTATAAATGTAAAAACCATTCTCAACTCGTGGGCCATGCAAATCAGCGTGGGCCGATTTGACCCACGGCCATAGTTCACTGGACCCTTACAAACTTTTTACCATTAGACAAAAATAAAAGTAAACTTTTGAATAGTCTTTTCTGCACAGGAAAAACCACCCCAGAGAGCATGAAACGAACTCACTTAACTATTAGTATTATTATCTGGGTATTTCCAGTGCATTTGGCAGGGTATTTCTTGGAATAAACCAACGTTTTCAAATTATGATTTGGTTTTGCGTGGAGCTTGACTAAAGGAAAAGAATGCACTGCTCATCTACTTGTAAATGTTGCTATTCTTTGTAGTAGAGATTACTCACTCTAAATTCATAAGTTGCTGTTCTAGCATCTGTCACACTTTCTAATGTACACTCATTTAGCCTGTCTCACAGACCTTGATCACCCTTGGACACCAACAAGGGTGAATCTTTTCTCCAAAGCTGGGAGGAAAAGATGTGGGGCAGGGGGGGTTGTGCAGGAGAGATATATGAAAAGGGGCTGTATTTTAGTTGCAGAAGAGTTGGATGAGAGAGGTTATGCAATCTTGATCTCAGTAAAGTGGGCAGTCAGACTGGCCATGAAGAATGAAAAAGACGCGGGCATGACGTAGGGGCTGAAAACCATAGAAAACAGCCTTTAAACGATGTCATAGAAGACACAACATGAACAAAAGGATTACCAGGAGGCAGTTAGATACCAAGTACGTAGGTGTAGGTACTCAGTACTTGTTTGTTGCCAAAATAGCACCTACATAATTCCCATTTACTTTTGGAGAAGGATATTATAGAAAAAAGAATAGGTAGTGGACATCTTTTGTTTTGCTTAACTAGCACCCTCTTTTCTGAATCCACAGGGTGGTCGTGTTAGTACAATGTGGCCTTACTGTCCTGGCCCCATCTGATTGGTCAGGGTAAGGATGTGACCCAACTTGGCCACGTCTATAGTTGGTCAGTGTTCAACACAGCTCTGACCCAGTCCGGGCCAAGCAAAGTTCTTTTCCAGGAATTTTGGAGCTAGAACTGAGAAAGAGAAGCTTGTCCCTCTTTGTGTGTCTGGACTGCAAGATATAATAGCCCAGGAGCTGGTGGACAAGTAGAGGAACCCTGCTTGTAGAGAGAGAAGGATGAAAGCAGATGTGAGTTGGAGAAGAGGGGTACGGAACTCTAATTCTAATCGTCCCTGGAGCCTCGGGTCTATGCTTGGATTCTGGAAAACAGCCCAACATCCCTTTCATGTATCCCTCATTTCAGTTAAACAGATTCCAGTTGACTTTCTGTCACTCACAACCAAAAGTCCTATATGATACAGAATGAATGAGTGAATGAATGAATAAATGACATCATCTCTACACTCAAGGTCATAATCCCAGAGCCTAGAGGTGCTCCAATTAGTTTCAATGATGATGAGATTTTTAAACTGGTATAAATATTAATAAAGGGAAACCTCACTAAAATGGATTTGGGAGGCTAGAAGCAGGAGAGCTCTCATGCACATACCACTCAGTCTCAATTACAGGAAAAACTGTCAATTACAGACCCCAACAAAAGAATCACCAACAAGAAGGAACCATCAATTCCAGGCCCCAACAGAAAAAGATGTACATTGCATCTCCTACATGAAATCTAATACCTCAGCAATTCAGCCAATGAGAAACCATCATTACCCCAAACTCTCACTTTCTCTAATGGACTTTCATTCAAAACAACGCCCCTGGGCTTCTCTGGTGGCGCAGTGGTTAGGAGTCCTCCTGCTAATGCAGGGGACACGGGTTCGACCCCTGGTCGGGGAAGATCCCACGTGCTGTGGAGCAGCTGGGCCCGTGCGCCACAACTACTGAGCCTGCGCTCTAGAGCCCGGGAGCCACAACTACTGAAGCCGGCGCGCCCGGAGCCCGTGCTCCGCAACAAGAGAAGCCACCACAATGAGAAGCCCGTGCACCGCAACAACGAGTAGCCCCCGCTCTCAGCAACTAGAGAAAACCTGCGTGCAGCAGCAAAGACCCAGTGCAGCCAAAAATTAAATAAATGAATAAATAAATTTATTTTTAAAAAAAAAACCTCCCAGTGCCCTCCTTTTTCCCTATAAAATAATGTTCTTCTTTGTTTATTGGACTTGCCTATGGTTTTTGCTATAGCTTGTTTGTCCCGAATTGTAATTCCTCCGCTATCCCGGAATAAACATATTTGCTGGTTGAATAACTGACTTTTATTTTTATGGTCAACATTGGCCTATGAAGAACATGTAAAAGCAAACTCTTTTCATCTTAAGAAGAAAGGAATCTTCACCCAGTAACTCAGGCAAACTGGAGAAACCGGTCTATCAACTCATTCAATCTTAAGGAATTTTCTGCTGGTCCCTATGAAGTAAAAGAAAGAAAATGTGCCTTTGGAAACCAGAGATATCAACAAGGAAATAAAAGAGCCTGAGCCATTTCATTGCTGTGATCTGCTTTCCCTTTTTTTTTTTTAAGAGGAAGAAGGATGGCATGTCTTAGGTTGGAATGCCTTAATACGTGGACACAATCCCGAGCAATTGTTCTTCAGTCATGGCTAAAGTGGCCTATTTATGCCTAATCGCAGTTCACATACTCAAGAATCTGTCTGAAATATGTAAAGTTTTGAGAAGTGGTGCAGAAATTACGGAAGAGTGTCAGCAACAACGCTTAGTAATGATGTTAGCATTTAGAAGAGTCTCTAGGAGGAAACTCAGGTTTACTCTTCTATAAGGAAGGTTATGTGGTCAGGCTGAGGGCGTTGCCTAAGAGCTTTGGATAAAAGGGATTAGAACCAGAGTTTTAAAAGGTTAAATGAATTTTCTTGTGTAGCTTACTCTTAAACTAGCCTTTCTTCCCAAAATGCCCTGAACTTTCAGTCTCTGTTATGATTAGACTCTTCCAGAAAGTGATATGTTTTATAAGTTATACTGATAATGAAAGGGATCAGTGAAAAAACATAAGCCTTTTATTTTTTTAAGTAATTTTTAACAAGCAAATAGTTAAATCCCCACTAGTCAGGCTGCCTTTCTTTGACTAGGAAAGTGACATTTTTAAGAACTGGTTGGTCCCAGTTTCCATTCAAAAACTCCTTTTTCCTATTGACTTTTCTCTCCCTGGTGATTCTCCTGGCTTGTGGCAGCATGTCTTTTAAGTATGGGGCAAGCGTGGCCGGTTTATCTCCTCCCCTTCTTATTCCCATCTTTGCCTCTCTTCACTGCCTCCTCTCATTGCCAAAAAGAACAAAAATGTGCATTTTTTTCACCTGTAAATTTCCAGTTGCAAATGAAAGTATCTAAATTAAATTGGTTTCACCTTGTGCCCACCTATTTAGGAGTACAGAGAGGAATTATCCCCCCCTACCATTTTAAGCATGCAATACATGCTTGATACAAAAAAAAAAAAAAAAGGTTTAAACACTGGAAAGTATAAAGAAGATGGGGAATAATTGCCCATATTTTCATTACCCAAAGACAAATACTATTTTGGAGTATTTCTACAGAGCCCTTTTCTTTCTTTCTTTTATGTCTTTTTGGGGTCTTAGTTTATGGGTATATTTTTTCATCATAACTGTGATTACTTTTCCTCCTAATATTCTATATAAGCATTTCTCGGTTTTACTACAAACCTCATAAATATGCATTAGATGCATAATATTTCATCCAATGAAATATTCTACTTAACCACTTTCTACTTCTAGATATTTCGCAAACCTTACTTCTTATGTCATCTCATCAGTGTTACCCGTGAGTTTTCCAAAACATGAATGGCCGGGCAGGATGGTCAGCAACAAGATCTTAAGTGGTAGCTCATCCACCAGTAGCCAAGAAAGGATGTTTGCAATGAGGAATTGCCACAGTGCTGGAGCATGAAGGGTGACGTGGCGAACATGGCAGCAAAAAAGGGCAAGAGGACACTTTCTAAAAAGACAAATATAACTTCAAATAATGTAGGCAAAACTCCATGAAACATTCACTCGGCAGTCACTACATTATGTGCCAACAGGACATACAGACATCTCAACAAACAAAGTGCAAAGATAATCTATAAACAAACAAGGAGTACCAGCAGCTGGGGAGGTGGGGATTAACTCTGCCTGGGAGGGCTCCACAGAGGTGGAACTGCTCACCTACGTCTTGACAAATAAGAAGGAGTTCCCTGGCTAGACAAAGGAGAAAACACAGGTAGACAGAGGAAATAGCATGTGCAGAAGTCCAGTTTCTAAAACAGCAAGGTGTGGTCAAGGACTCTCAATCAGGGCTATGTAGCTGCAGTGAAGTGAGAGAGGCTGGGGTCACGTCCTGAAGAACCCTGATGCCCTGTGTTGAACAGTAAAGAATTTGTCTGGTCCTTGTGTCTCTCAGTGGTAAACACTAAATCCTTGGCATTTACTGAGTGATCCTTTGCTGTTCATGGTGGCCCCTGACCACACCTGTGTTTATGCTAACGCGATGACTTTCCAGCATGACTGTCATGACTTAGACCAGTCATGCTGGAAAGATCAACCATGTGATTAGAGGGTTGGGGCTTTGAGCCAGCCAACCTCTAGGGAGTGGAAGGAGGCTGGAGGCTGAGTTCAATCACCTGGCTGATAATTCAATCAATCATATTATGTAATGAAATCCCAATAAAACTCGAGACCCCAAGACTCCAGTGAGCTTCCTGGTCGATAAATACATCAAATGTGCAAGGAGGAGGGTGCATCCTGAGTCTACTAGGAAAGTGCACAGAAGCTCTACATCTGGCTGGTCCTGATTTGCATCCTTTATAATAAAACTGTAGTTGTGAGTATAGTACTTTCTTGAGAGTTTTATGAGTTGCTCTAGGTGGTTGAGGGCACCCCTGAATTTGTAGCCAGTTGGTCAGAAGTGCAGGTAGGCTGGGGGCCCCTGAACTTGTGACTGGAATCTGAAGGAGAGCAGTCTTATCAGGGACAGTGCCCTCAACCTGTAAGTCTGCAAACTTCAGGTGATCTGCATAGGAATCGCACTACAAGGTTGCATCCTGGGAAGAAATTTGGACCTGATTTTGAAGGATTTTAAGTAAAGGGACATCACATATTTGTGTCTTAGGAAAATCACTCTGTGCAGTATGAAGAGTGGACTAGACAGGGGAAAATATGAAGGGAGGGCTTTATGGATTGCTGGGAATCAGGCAGGAGCAATAAACTAGGCCAACATACAGCAATCAGGAGTGAAGATGAATTACCAAAAATCTCTGAAATAACTGTGTGAAGCAGCAGATCAAAGAGCAAATCCCCCAGGGTTGGCTCTGCAAGAATGTGCCCAACCTATCATGGAATGAAGACAGAAGTTTATTGGAAACATCACTTTCGATTATCACAAGCTAAAAGATTTGGATCTTTTAAAAAAGAGTAAAAAGATACATTTTTCTTTTGAGTCTTTAGGAAGAGTTTAAAGACACAGAATAATACAACGAATGATTATGTGCTTACCCCTGCCCCCAATTAGCACATGTAAATATTCTCTTCTTTTCTATTAATTAGTTCTATTTGTGCTTATTTGTTTTCTATTATAAATCAGTGGCTTTCCGCAGGGGGGCGGGGGACTCCCAGGGGACATTGGATGGTGTCTAGAGGTATTTTTGGTTGTCACAATTGGGGATGCTACTGGCATCTAGTGAATACAGCCCAGAGGTGCTGCTAAACATCCTAAAATGCACAGGACAATCCCCATCGCAAAGAATTATCTGGCCCAAAATGTCAGTGCTGAGGCTGAAAAATCCTGATTTAAATAAAAGAAATAAAATATTATAAAGTTGAACTCCCTGTGTACCCTTCCAAACCCACTTCCCAACCACCCTCTCCCCAAAGGCAGCCACTAACTTGAATTAGGTATAAGGACAGAGGATTTTTTTGGAGTTATATTTTTCCAATTTCTTTTTTGCTAAGTTCTTAGGGTTCAACCCTTTGAAAATGTTTAGTTAATTCTCAGTGTCTCCTACAGGAATGAAAGTACCCACACAGACACCACTGTGCCACCAAAAAAGGACAATTGTAAAGGTGCTGCCTTTACACACGCACACACACACACACACACACACACACACACCCAGATCCATCCCCTTACCACTGTTAATCTGCGCTGCCCTCTTTCTCAAGCTAGGCTGGGTTGCCCACCTAAAAGCGGGAGAGGAGACACAGTGCTAGACATGCTTCAGCCTTGACCAAAACATAACAAAAAACTCTTCTTCATTCAGTCTCCTTTGACACTGCTACTAGCGGTCCATCCTACAGGATCCTATGGTTGACCCTTTTACAGAATATAGTAAGTGTTTAATAAATTTGTTGGAACAGGGTCACTAAAAGCAGGCTTATTGAGCAAGGATGATCTAATTCAAGTCATCGTCTTACAAAAAACTTACAAACAGATGTTTGTGTTACAAACAGCTTATGAGAATTTGGGGGTAATACTGAAATGATGCTTCAATGCAAAAAAAAAAAATCAACTAAAAGAAATGAAAAAGTTATCAAAAAGATGGAGAACAAAAAATAGCTCCTGGGCTTCCCTGGTGGTGCAGTGGTTGAGAGTCCACCTGCCGATGCAGGGGACACGGGTTCGTGCCCCAGTCCGGGAAGATCCCACATGCCGTGGAGCGGCTGGGCCCGTGAGCCATGGCCGCTGAGCCTGCGCGTCTGGAGCCTGTGCTCCGCAAACGGAGAGGCCACAACAGTGAGTAGGCCCGCGTACTGCAAAAAAAAAAAAAAAAAAAAAAAAAAGCTCCTTGTTTTTTATTTTAAAAAATAAAAAGCAAAACTATCTTTTAACTGCATGCTAAGTACTATGCTTTATACTGGTGATAAACTATCACTCCAAGTGAGGGAAATATCACTCAAGATGCCTTCAAGGATCTCATAATCCAGAAAGGGAAACACAAACATTAGCAGATAATGCTCGTAAGATGACATGGTGGGACAATGAAAGAGATATTTTTTCAGTATAACTGCAGCAGAGATGAAATTAAAGACTCAATTGGTAATAGCAATGCCCTTCTTCATCCCATGCAGACTATTGTTTATAACCTTGTAATAAGAGCTGAGAATGCCATTTAAATTAAAATAGTCCAACAAACTTACTCTACCAGATTTAAAATATATTGCTATAATAATCCACTGTAATTTATATGGATAAGACACTGGTTTAAAACTAGGTAGATATAATAGAATAGAGAGTATAGAAACAGAGTTTGATCTAGCATAAATATGGTATTTCATATCAGTAAAGAAAGTATGGATTATTCAATAAATGATCTTGAAATAAATTTTAGTTTGGAGGAAAAAGTACATCATATCCCTAGCTCTTCTTAGTAGCAAATAAATTCTAGGAGGATCAAAGATTAAATATTTTTAAAACACATGAAAAACTAGAAGGAAATATAGGTATTTTAAAAATCTTGAGTCAAATGAGATATTTCTAAGTATGACACCAAATTTAGAAATTCCAAAAAGAAAATAATTTTTGCTAGATTAAATTTTTAAACTTCTGAACTACAGAAAACTGTCACAAACAAATGTAAAAAGAGAAGCAATCTTTTTTCAAAAAAAAAACTAGGTCATCTGGACTAATATCCTTAAGACATATGAAGAGCTCTTATAAATGAATAAGGAAAATGTGACTCTCCCTGATAAAATGGGGAAAATGAAATAAAAATGTAATTCACAAAAGATTTACAAATAATCAGGTAGAAGATAGCGTTCTTATTAATAGTCAAAGAAATGCAAATTTCACCACAATAAATGATGGTGAAGATTTTAAGTCTGAAAATACCAGTTTGTGCAGAAAGCAGATATTATTACATGCTGATGGTGGCAAGATACCTCGGTAGAAATCTTCTAGATGGAAATTTGGTAATACGTGTAAAAAGTTAAAGGAGAAGAGAAAATAGAGGGGAAGAAGGTTGAGGGGAAGAAGAGATGCTGAAGGGAATACTTTTGAACTAGTCCTTTTCATGAAATTTGTCTTAAAATTTATCTTAGATATGCTTCTAGGTCAAGGTGTCAGCAGGGTTGGTTTCTCCTAAGACCTCCTTGGCTTGCCGATGGCCACCTTCTCGCTGTATCCTCACGTGGCTTTGCTCTGGCTTTGTTTCCTTTTCATATAAGGATACCAGTCATATTGGATTAAGGCTCTACCCTTATTTAACATTAATTACCTCTCTAAAAGCCCTATTTCCAAATATAGTCACATTCACGGTTAGGGCTTCAACATACGGATTTGGGGGGAACACAATTCAGTCTATTACAAATCGTGAAAAGTGGAAACAACCTAGAGGTCCAGAAAGTAAAATATTATGCAGCCTCACAGCGATGAAGCCGATTTATACTTGTTCACATGGAAAGCTGTCACAATACATGACATTTTTTTTTTTGGCCGCACCCCACAGGTTAGGGGATCTTAGTTCCCTGACCAGAGATTGAACCCCTGCCCTCGGCAGTGAAAGCGCAGAGTCATAACCACTGGGCCGCCAGGGAATTCCCTATGACATGTTTCTTAACAGGTTTTAAAACAATAGGCTTAGTATGACCACACTTTTGGAAAAATATATATGTATATTTGCAAAAAAACGTTATGTATGTAAACAAAGTGACATCTGGATAGCGGAGCTCTGAGAAAGATACATATTCAATTTTATATTTTTATGAATAATATAAAATGAATATTTTAACCTTTATAATAAAGGAGAAAAAAGTTATTTTCGAAAGGGCAGTTCCGTCCCAAATTTATTTCTTCCAGGATTATTTAAATACATTTCAAATTCTGATTGCTAATTTTTTGCATAAATAATTACAAACTATGAGCCAAAGTGACTCCGCGGGGTGCACCAGCGGAGGCCACTGATGCGAGGCAGATGACAAGCTTGAGTGGAAGAGATTCATTTGCAGAAAAATTATGAACATAAAAAAGTGTTAATTAGCCAACAGAATTTATGGGTGTGTTTTGTGGACCCTGGCACTCATTCAGTTTGATTATTGTAGCCTATCAAACTACATAATTTAAGCCAAAAGGCCCTGTTAGAATAGACAAATACATTGACAAATTTCAAAGACAATAGATTCCTTTTTTTAGCAACTTGGAATCCTATGCACAATTTCAACACCAACCAAGTGGAATTTCACAAAAAAAGTGCAGTTTCACAACAAGGAAAAAAACAACGTAACTGTGTATGTTGGTTTAGTCCCTGATTGGTTTATCCACTAATTCAGTCCCCCGAGTGACAACTCTTTCCTTTTAGTGAAAAATCATCTCAATTTGCTACTTCTTTTGAGTTAGTTTTTGTATTTAAAGAATCAAAATTCAAGGCAGCTCCCTCAAATTTGAAGACCTCAGCAGTGAAATCACCTAGTGGTGATGGTCGTTCAGACTAAGCAACATTCCCAGTGTAGCCCTCCCTTCTGCATCATTAGTTATGGTTACGTTGTAGACAGAACCTCCATAATGCAGCTTGATTTGCCTAAATAGAAGAAATAGATCTTTCTCTGTTAGAGGGAAAGTTGGCATCAAGGACAGAAATTCATCTCCTGATTTTTTGCCATCCTCAAACGTTTAGCTAACTGATTCATCAGAACAAGCGAAAGCATAATGTCTTTCAACCTCTCCTGGGATTATCAAGTAGCTGATTGCAACCTTTCACAATCCTTCAGCATATGGGTTGCATAATCTTTAGGGGATTCTGCAGAATGTGCTGATAATGGTTTCCTCTTTGACATTCAAGTTAATTATCACTATTGAATCTTTAATACTTAAAAAATATGTGTTGCTTAATTTGTTCATGAATCAGTGGTTTAATAAATGCCAGCATATATATTAAATTATGTTAATGTTTAATATCTTTTTTGAGCAAAGTGCATTAAAAATTAAAATAAAATTAATTCTCACTTTCCCATTCTTACACTGTAAGTAATGTTATTTTACGCTGTGCTACAGTCTTCTACAAATTGATGTTCAGTGCTTTGAATTAATGAACTTTGTGATTTATATACTGGCTGGGGTATTATTCATTGCTTTTTCAATTACAGTAAAACTTTATACATCATGACATGAGACTGAGCAATTGGATGAATAGTACTGGGGGAGTTTTTCTTTTAAAAGGGATCACGTAATAAAGACAGAAAACTAAATTAGCGTCTCTAATATGCCAGCCAGCGACACTGGGCTCCGTGTTAGTGCGCTTATGAATGACCTTCCGGAAGTGAAGTTTTCAGAATCAGAATGTTCAGGAAAACCTGATCTCCCGCCCTTGAATAACTGCAAACGTTCATGGCGAACCACTATCATCCAGAGAACTAAAAAACAAGAATCTCTAGGATCCAGCGTATTAAAAAGAGGCTGAGATTTTGAAAGTACTGACATGTCGTATCATCCTATCAATTTTTAGAACTGCCAGAAGTGATGGTTATGCTTTGCACCAACACCTAAGTGTGTCCCATGCATCTGACTTCTTTCCATATTTCTTTTAGTCAACACTGACAAGATTCCTATCCCTGCCCTGGGCTCTAAGGGCTGAGGGAACATAACACAGGGATGACATTCCCCCAGGGTTTGTTCTGTTTGTTTGTTTGTTTTAATCTCTTGAAAACCATGTGTCATTCCCAGGAGGAGCATCCCATGTAGTACATGGCCCCAGCTGGAAAACTCAAGGTGAGGCCAATGTGAGGAAAGGCTAGAGGGGGCCTCACTGAACTGCTCCCACAATCACAGAAGAGCGAGAAGCACAGTGAGAAGCCAGGAGAAGCGGTTGACAAGGCAACAGAAGCAGCAAACAGGCTCACTGGGAATCCAGACTCAGCACCGGCAAGCCACTGCCTGTGAAAAACCCACAGCCACATGGGGCCCAGGCTCCTTCCAGCCAGCTTGACCTACTCTGCTCATGACCCTCAACCTACAGGAACTTCAAATGCGCCAATAGAAAGGGAGGCTTTTCACCTGGCATGAGGGATTTTACTATTCAAAAGGAAGGACACAGGGAGGGAGGAAAGACCTGTTATCGCCTCAGAAAAATGGGCCTGATGACAAGACCCTGCACCACGAATACCCCAGAAGCCTGGGCAGCCCCTTGCTTACTCAGGCAATTTGAGACCAGACCACACAAAACACCGGAAGGAAGCCTGTGCTTAAGACAAGGGATAGCCATGTAACTAATTAGCATTTATTAGTCCTGTGCATAGATATGCAAAATACCCATCACACAAGGAGACTTCAAACTCTAATTTTAGGATTTTATTCCTGTCTGAAAAATATAACCTCTGTTTTCTGGAATTTTCCTCATTCTGTTCTGGCATCTCTTAGTTGGTCAATCTGCCCACATCCCTTTGGTCACCTCCCATTAGAACAGGTCCCCCTCCACCCCGCGCCCCGCCCCCCAGGGCCATTGCCTCCTCCGGCACAGGGCTGGTCCCAAGTCACTGTCTGTCATACAAGCATCCATCTGAACTGACCCCTCATTTCTTGTCCCCCACCCTGTTCCCTGCTTATGGTCTTTCCTGACCCTTGTACCTGATGCTCAGGATGGCTTCTCTGGCTCTTAACACTGTCTTCTGCTTTCTCCTTGATTTAAACCCAGCTCTTTGATGAAGCCTGTCTAAGCCCCTCCAGGAGCCCCTTACCCAGGACAGGTCCCCACCAAGCCAGCCCTGGTTCCTCCAGCTGAGCAGACCAAGACAGTTCTGGAAATTTTGCATTTGGAAGTCAAGGAGAAAATCTTATTTTGCATCAACACTTATTGTAAATAACACCTGTAAAAACTGGTGGATTTCTTGTCTGATCCTTTCTCAATGATGCAGCATGGTATGTATCTCAGGGTCCTCATTCCAAACATCAGTGAAGGTTGCACAGAGCTACAGTTCATCCAGTAAGATGGTTCATCCACTAATAGGACCAGACACTGGAATCCTTGGCTTGAGTCACCTCTCTTGTCATTTGATGTTTTCTGATAAGAGACAAGTGCTGTAAAAATAAATAAGCAACAGCATTCCAGTTGTTGCAAGTTCTGGGGAGCAGGGGGCTTTTAGACTTCCTACGCCATAACCATTCAAATGGATCCCAAAATTTACGTAGCTCCTGGAAAGTGTCACAATTATCTTGGCAAGTAAATCACTCTGCCCAGAAGTATCCACAAAATCCATTTTTTAACATCTTTATTGGAGTACAATTGCTTTACAATGGTGTGTTAGTTTCTGCTTTATAACAAAGTGAATCAGCTATACGTATACATATATCCCCATATCTCCACCCTCTTGCATATCCCTCCCACCCTCTCTCTCCCACCCCTCTAGGTTGTCACAAAGCATGGAGCTGATCTCCCTGCTGCTACCCACTAGCTATCTATTTTACATTTGGTAGTATATATAAGTCCATGCCACTCTCTTACTTCATCTCAGCTTCCCCTTTCCCCTCCCTGTGTCCTCAAGTCCATTCTCTACGTCTGTGTCTTTATGCCTGTCCTGCCCCTAGGTTCCTTAGAACCAGTATTTTTTTTTTTTTTTTAGATTCCATATGTATGTGTTAGCCTACAGTATTTTTCTCTTTCTGACTTACTTCACTCTGTATGACAGACTCTAGGTCCACCCACCTCACTACAAATAGCTCAATTTCGTTTCTTTTTATGGCTGAGTGATATTCCATTGTATATATGTGCCACATCTTCTTTATCCATTCATCTGTCGATGGACACTTAGGTTGCTTCCATGTCCTGGCTATTGTAAATAGAGCTGCAATGAACATTGTGGTACATGAGTCTTTTTGAATTATGATTTTCTCAGGGTATATGCCCAGTAGTGGGATTGCTGGGTCGTATGGTAGTTCTGTTTTTAGTTTTTTAAGGAACCTCCATACTGTTCTCCATAGTGGCTGTATCAATTTACATTCCCACCAACAGTGCACAAAATCCATTTTAAAGCCTCTGCTTTCAGGTTATCTGAAGACCCTGTATGGAGAGACCTAGCATAGGTTGTAGTGAATAGATGGTGTAGGTTCCAAGAAAGTCATGACATGTGCTCAGTTTTGGCCAGAGTGGCTCATGGTTATACTGTGGTCAGTGCCAGCTGAGACCCACTCAGGACCCTGCATGGCCTGCCCAATGACCTCCAGAACTTTTGGGAAGGTGGTGACAGCATGGGAGCGTGACTGAGGGAAGATTCAGGGATGTGTCCCACCCTTAGTCTCTGAAATAGGTGTGACTCGTTGGCTCCAGTTAGAACTGGTGAATTCCCCAAATCCAAATGTCAGAGTGGTGATTTCTTGCAGAGAGTGGATGGCAGCCCTGGATATTTTGGGAACGAACCGTATCATCTTCCCTCATCTCTTCTGGGAGAGCAGCCTACTTCTACACATCTGCTCCCAGGAGATCAGTCTCCAAAAAGCCCCACCTTGAGTGCAGGTTAGAGGGTCAAAAGATGCTGCTGCTTTGGCTGCCAGCTGGGGTGATGTAGGCAGAGAAGCTGGGATGCGGAGGCATGCCATCCTGACCTACAACTGCTTCCCTTGCAGCCTGTAGACACTGCGAAAGCAATTTTGAAAATCTGAGACATCTTGACGTATCTGTTCATCTTAAGCTTATTTTAATAACTATAATTTTATTTATTTTTTAAAGCATTTATACCCTTTAAAAATTTTATTTATTTACTTATTTTATTTTATTTGGCTGCGCTGGGTCTTAGTTGCGGCACACAGGATCGTCGTTGCCACATGCAGGATCTTTGTTGCAGCATGAGGGATCTTTAGTTGCATCATGCGGGATCTTTTAGTTGCAGCATGCTAACTCTTAGTTGCGTCACGTGGGATCTAGTTCCCTGACCAGGGATCAAACCTGGGCCCCCTACATTGTGAGCGCAGAGTCTTAGCCACTGGGCTACCAGGGAAGTCCCTAATAACTATAATTTTAGATGGTCATCTTTTATCCTGATCTTGAGTCTTACATCTTACATTTAATTTTTAAGCATCATAATGAATATTAATGAACTAATTTACTTAGGGATTCACCTAGAGTCTATTCCTTTATGTATGGCTTTCATCACAGTGATCTCAAACACTTCTAGGAAGATTACCCACATAAATAGTGCCCCCAGCATTTATGCTGGGAAATACTTGATTGCTTTCTGCTTATTGTTAATTCAGGAAACCCGTTCATTCTCAAAATATAAACTCTTGCAATTGAATCAAATGACTCAGCTCTCCCGCTCCAGCCATGCTGCCTGGCCTTTCCTCACAGCTCCAGACAGGGGTCCAGTTGTCCTGAGCACACCCCCGCTCACCTGTCCTGTTGTACGAAACTAAACGCGTTCCCTTCTTTCCCAGAGTCTCCCTATTTACTCCCACCAGTTAGACTGTGCAAATATTCCCGTGTCCTTCGGGGATCCCAAATCACACTAGACCCATGAACCAACCCCCAAAATCACACATGATATGTGGTCCATGTGTGCATAGTTTTCTGGGGATCACACCCACGGCTTTCATTATATTCTCAAAGGGCCCGTGACCCTCTCATCCAAAAGGATGGAAATCGTCTCTCACTGTCATCGATACTGTCCTACGGTATACTTGCAACAGTAAAACAGCCTCCTGGCTGGTCCCCCCGCCTCCAGGGTCCTTCCAGTCCATTCTGTGCACTGACACCACCTCATTGATCATCAGTGGAACACAAGGTTTACCTGCTTTAATTCTCTCCCATTCCCCAAGTCCACAGGAGCCTGAGAGCGGTGCTACCACACCTGTTTTATTCCTAATTAATTGCTTTTCTACCTAGAACACCTCCCCTGCCTCTCTCCGCACGCCCATTCAACCTCCACACTTCAAGGCCCAGCCAAAGGCACGTCCCAGCCGAAGACCAGCCTAGAGGTGGAGTTCAGTTTCAGATGACAGGATACCTGAGAGGGGATGTGGGCCTGGAGGTTTACAGAGCTGGAAAGGTCTGCATGGAGTTGAAAATCTTGAAAAAGGACGAGCTCTCCAAGGTTTCAACCTTGACAATGAAAGAGCTCTCCAAGGTAACTAAAAGCAAAAACAGTCAAATGTTTATTCTCAATTTCTACAGCACTTAGGTGCCCGGCCCAGGGCTCCACAAAGAGCTCACTTGAATACTTACCGAACAAATGTGGAATGTTACATTCAAAACGAAACATAATCTGATGGGGGAATGGGAGTTTCATAAGGTTAAAATTTGCCTGCAAAATATTTTGAACAAAGTACTTTGCAAAAATTAGGTGAATTATTTCCCTAGTCTTTGCCTCAAAAATTGTAATTTATAAAAGCACTGGAGTTGAAAGTGGTTTAAAGCGGCAAATGAAAAGTCAAATGACATCCTTAATAGGTGCATATTAAATATACATATTTCTATTAACATTTTTCATGGATGTGATGATAAAGTAAATCTACAGTGGAGAGAAAGAAAATACACTTTGCATTAATAATTTGTAAATCACTATCTCAGGGATTTGCTTAATTACTGTTACCTATGCAACTAACCCCGGGCATAATTATTTAGGAAAGAATTCATGTCTTCCTTGCGACACATTCTAAACCAATATTGTTGGTCTCTAAGGAGAAACTGTGTCCGCAGTTAAGTTAGGTGTTTAATATCATGAGTCAATATTAATATTAAACTAGAGCTGAAGAGAGAACAAAAAACAGGGGCTGGTGCACAGCCACAGAACCACGCTACAACTGCAGGCAAATGTGAGTTGCCAAATTAGGTGTTATTGAAATGGAAGACCAAGCAGGAAGCTGGTGGATCGGCAGGCGGGGCCCGTCCCTCATAACGCGCTCACCAATATAACATTCCCCCAGTGCTTCATCTTCATTTGCAGAGGATAATGGATAGGATCAGGGCTGCGAGAGTTTGGTCAGTTGCACAAGACCCAGCCTCTAGGCACAGAGCTACCACGGAGCCTGGCTTCTACCAGACCATCTACTCTCTACCAACTCAACAGCAGTTTATAAATTCCCCCCAGGGCTTAACAATGCCCTTTGGACCTCCATGCACAGGAGCCCTTTAAAAGCCGTCATCCCCAAAGCTGGCTGCCCATAGCATCCCACCAGTGTTCAGACCACACAGCCCAACTGTGCCCCAAATCTAGAGAATTTCCAAGTCAGAGCCCTCAACAATAACTGCTCCTCTGCACATGTGACGAAACAGAGGCCTGGAAGATCTAAGAACTGGGCCCGAACCTGATCTTCTTCCAGTCCGGAGGAGGTTCTGCTGTATCCCAGTTCTGCCAGCTGTTATGACATAGGGGATGCCAACCGAAGTAGAGCTGGCTTTTCAGAAGTGATATTGCAGTCCTTCAGGAATCCTGAGCGCCTGGACCTTTGAGTGTTATTGGAAAAGCATTGTTCCAATTTACTGGAAATTTTCCTTTTACAAATTGACCTCCTGCCCTTGCTAAACTGTTCCCCTTCTTTTCCTCTGGAAATGGTCTACCTGGACACCCCTTGCCATTGTTACCCGGCTGTGGGCACAGGGATTCCTGTCTACTAGGCTCCCTTGTAAATAAATGTAGTGAGCACTGGCAAAGAATGGGAGGAAAAGGCTGGAGCATCAGAGGTTTTTTGATGCAGCTGTTCTAGAGCAAGACCCACGGTGCAGAAAACCAAACTCTGACAGCAGGTGTTTGCAGCAAAATAAGGGTTTATTTGCAGGGTGCCAAGCAAGGGAGTGGGAGACCAGTCTCAGATCCACTCCATCTTGGTCTTTGAGTTAGGGCTGTTTTAAACGGGAAGAACAAAGAAACTGGGATTAATCATTTTGTGACATTTCTGTGACATTTCTTAACTGTCGTTTCGCGAGTCAGGATGCCTCTGGTTTATGATTCTCTGGCCAGATGGTCCAAGCCTCAGGGATCTGTGAGCTCATCTTGCTCTGAGTCTTTACGTTAACGATGACCTCCATAATAGCAATTTTACTGTATTAACAATGTTACCGAGAACAGCCATCTTTGTCATCTGACTGTTTGATTCGTGTTCAGTTAGCACAGGATTGAGGTCAGAGGAGACAAGAAAGAGATCAAGGTTTTGAATAGAGAGATTAATCATAAACTCTGCAAGGGAACTCGGTTTTAGAGGCACTCAGTTTCACAGTCAGTGGCCAAGTCCTTGACCTGAAAGCTGCCTCGGGTGCCCGTGTCTTCATGAAGGGCTTTGCCTGGCTCAGAAAAGCCTTGCAGCTGATAAACTTTGTGAAGTCCCTGTCCTGCCTGTTTCCACCAAGTAAAGCACCCTCAGCCCTTTCCCCTTCCCTCACTGGTTTAGGCAGATGGCCCAGTCCGTCACAACCAAAGCGGAGAAATGGTCTGAGCTGACTCATTGAAGAACAGTAATTCCTTCCAGAGAAGATTCGCCATTCGCTTAGACACTGGAACGATTATTTGCTGGCGGACAGCTGAAATTACTTTTTGCTGCAGGTAGGCAACTGTTCCAGAAGTCAAACTAATAGAATTACTGGTTTCTGAACGGCTTTTGGAACAAGTAATTTTCAACAAGTCAGCACAGCATGTTCAGTGAACTTTCCACCCAGGACAAATCCCTGCCTCTGTGACTCCGCACTGCAGGCAAGATGTGGGTTCTTCGATGGGGCACTTTGGAACTGTAGGGGCATTTTTCTTCCAGGACCCTTCGTTTGAAAATGGGACTTGAGCAAATCGTGCTTGGAGATATTTCATGAGCTTGCACCAAATCACTCTTCTAATTTTTAATTACTCTGGGAGTTGGCATTAAATTGTATCAACCAACTAACCAATCTTTCTAGCAATAGCAGGGTAAATCACTTTCCCAGTCATGGTATCCCATGGTAACTTCTCCCTCCATGCTACCCATTTCTGAAGAGAAGTTAAGGGAAAAATAAATCCAGAGGGCCTTTTAGTCAAGGTTCCTAACAAGATTACCAACTACTGTAGACTGTAGATAATGATTTTGCAACTAGATTCTCTATTTGATAAGAAAAAGCCCTTTTGAATGCTTGTCAACATTGGACCCTATCAGCTGATTTGATGTCTAACAGATTTTAAAAAGCACATCCATGGTCTGTTGGGACAACAGTTCCTTTTACTGAGAAGTCTTTGAGGTATTTTTTGCTGTTGTTGTTGTTGTTATGATTACTAAACATTCCCGCCTCCTGCTTTGCCATCCACTAATTAGCTGAGCTCTGTTTTTGAGTGGGCTGGGCCATAACTGTTCTCTTTGTGCCCATGAGTTGGCTTGTCCTGTTACCTGTCCAGGGGAAGGAGCAAACGCAAAACTGTATGACTTGGGAGAAGACTGGGCCTACCTTAACTCTAGTATCATAAGAAGAGACAGGTCTGCTTTTAAGCAGATTGAGAACACTGAGTTGTTGAGAATCAAGAGAGGATGGACTATATAGACTATTGATCCGGAGACTGTGTATGGTGAGAACATTTAAGACTTACCCGCTTAGTAACCTTCAAATATACAATACAGTATTGTAAACTATAATCACCATGCTGCACAACAGATCCCTAGAACTCATTCATGTTATGACTAGAAGTTTCTACCCTTTGACCAATATCTCATCACCACCCAACACCCCAGTTCCTGGCAGCCACCAATCTACTCTCTATTTCCATGGCTTTGGGTTTTCTAGATTCCACATATAAGTGAGATCATATAGTATTTGTCTTTCTCTGTGGAGACTATTTTTCAGACTTTTTGACATATGGTCAATGCATAGAGACCTGTTAAGGGAATTTATTTCAAGCAATTGGTGTTATCAGTCTGCTTTATTGATATGCAAATTCATTAGAGTCTGGGATCCCCAGAGAAGGAACTGTAACCCCACAGCAAACTTCCTTTGCAGCCCTTAGAAATCAAAAAACCTTCATTCATTGTTAGGAAAGTTGAAAGTATGCTAGATAGCTGTCCTCAAAAGCCTGAAAACTGCTTAGCTGAAAATCATTAAGTAGGTTTAAGGAACTGTTGACTGTTTAGTACTACAAAACATTTAGTATTACCACAACCTTTGCAAGTCATTCTGATGGGGGCACTAAAGTCACTCAACTGCAGGACCCCAGCTCTAAAACATCAGGAGGGTAGAGTCTGCAAATTGACAGCATATGAGTCAGAGCAAAAGTTTGGAATCAGACAGAACTGGGCTCAAATCCCACTCTACCACTTCCTACCCGTGTCTTCCTACAATCCTGTCTGCCTTGCAATGGGGGTGATGAGATAATGTATGTGAAGCACTTAGTGCTGTGCCTGGCACATAGTAAATGCTCAACAAACAGTGATCAATACATTAATTATGCTGATGAATCATGCTTCCTTTAAAAGACATACACCAATAACATTTCAAAGGGCGTACCCTTTGCTAGCCAAACCTCCTTTACGGAAGATCTAACATTCTGGGTGTTGAGGAAGATTCTAAGGTACCCATGAGACCCATACTATCACAAAAGGTCAGTGTGGTCACTTATCACAAAGTGTGGTCAGTGGGCCACTGCCCCAGAATCACCAATAGTGCCTGTTTATAAAACTGGTTTCTGGGCCCCCTAGAAGGCAGGCTGCATTGGTCAGGATTGGCCAGGCTATGCTGCAGTAAGAGACACACCCTAGAAGCTTGGCGATTTCACCTTGAAAGGTTTATTTCTCACTCACGCAAAGTCCGCTGTGGCTCTGAGCGTCCTCCAGGGCATCTCATTTTCAGCAGGGGCTCGGGGACGCAGGCTGTTTCTCTCTGGTGGCTCCACTGTGGAGGTAAAGCCTCTTGCTGTTGACGTGGCAGGTGAAGAAGACCACCAAAGTGACTCCTGGCACATCTACTCACAGTCTGTTGGCCAGAACCTGTCACGTGATCCCGTTTACTTCCAGGAGCTGAGAAAAATGGTGAGGAGGGTGGATATCTGAAATGTCTCTCTCTGCCTCACTCACTGAATCATTCTCTGGGGTTAGGATCTAGGAATCTACATTTTCAAACTCCCCAGATGATACAATTCAAAGTTAGCCATCACAGGGCTGTGATTGTCTACTGCTGGCAATGTTCCTTTTTGGGATAAATAATTTGAAATAATGGAAATGAGAGAGTGGCTCTGTCAACATAATAATTAAACTGGGAGTCTAAGAGTCTAAAACATTAGGCTCTTTTCTAGCTGTTATGTTAAGTGTAGCTCTTAGGTACAGATGCCTCTGAAATCTATTTCTGGTCCAGACTCTCCACTGCCTTCAGACTGATATATACTCAGCCAGGGTGTCACAAATCTCAAACTGTTTGTTCATCTCTACCAAACCTGTCCCTGTGTCGTGTCCTGGGACAGTACCAACACCCACCCTCTCGGGCAGCTTCCAAGGCTTCGTGACTTGGGAGTCTTCCTTGGCTTTTCCCTTTTTTTAACCCCTCAAAGCCAGGCATCAAGACTGTGTTTCTGTCTCTTCACCGCATAGTGCGTCTGTTCCCATCTCTCTTCCTCCACTGCCGTTCCCTTAGTCCAGGGTCCCATCATCACCTGCCCTGGTCCAGCTCCTCTCTCCTCTCTCTCCCAAATTGCTGCCAGGGTGATGAACTCCCCTTCACGATAAGCATTTCCTCATTTCTTCCCAGCAAGACTCCTCTCCTCAGCCTTCTCTGAGCTTACTCTTTTCCCCTTCACTGTTCCCCAGCATACTTCTCTCACACAGCTATAATTTGAACTCACCTGTATCTGCTACACTGCAAGCACCCTGAGGACAGACAGCAAGTTTGCCTCTCTCAGGATGGGATCCTCATGGTCTGACACCACACTCAGCACATAGTAGGTATGAAGGGAGAGACCAGTGAGGGTGGGGAGCTGCATGGTGCCTGGCACCCGGTGGGTGCTATACAAAATTTGTTGAGAAGAGGATATCCAACCATCTTCCTCTGCTTAGTTATCCTGTCCTGCAGCTATGATCAAAGATGAGAAAAAGAGGTGGAGCGAGTCAGCATGTTCAGGGTGTCTGAGTAATATTGTTTTGCAAGCAGAGCAGCATTTTAATTTGCAAAAAAACAATTCTGGGTAAAACCAAGTGAATTAAAAATAAATTGCATGAGTGAACTAATTCCCAGTTCAAGGAGGGCTAACAACTGAAAGTGATATCATTTTTCTTAATTCACAATAGAATCCATAAATATTTGGGGGAGTTAAAATAGTAGTGTTAATATTTGTTATATTCCTGAACATCTACAACAGTATTTATCCACACGTAGTAAAAAGTGAGCCAGAAATATACTCAGAATGTATTTCTAGGAGCATGTTTGTGAGCCATTTACATACTATACAATGGGTCTCATGTCTTAAATCATAATACAATTTTGTTACAAAAGTTTTCTTATCTCTAGGTCTGCTCTTTCATATATTTAAGGCAAGACTTGGCACCTCTACTCACTAAAGATTTCCAAAAAATGACCCTCAAATAGGAGACTCTACAAAAGAGGGTAATGTTCTAATATGTAGATATAAAGAGATAAAGAGAGATTAATGAATTAGAAATAGTACTTGGAAAATAATGAATTCTTTTTTTATATTTTAATTAAAAATTTTTTTTGATGTGGACCATTTTTAAAGTCTTTATTGAATCTGTTACAATATTGCTTCTGTTTTATGTTTTGTTTTTTTTGGCCATGAGGCATGTGGGATCTTATCTCCCTGAGCAGGGATTGAACCTGCACCCCCTGCCTTGGAAGGTGAAGTCTTAACTACTGGGCCACCAGGGAAGTCCCAACAAGAAATTCTTTTAAAATAATTTTTAATAATATGTGTGTGACAAAGCGAGAGAGAGGCATGGACATATATACACTACCAAACGTAAGGTAGATGGCTAGTGGGAAGCAGCCGCATAGCACAGGGATATCAGCTCGCTGCTTTGTGACTGCCTGGAGGGGTGGGATAGGGAGGGTGGGACGGAGGAAGATGCAAGAGGGAAGAGATATGGGAACATATGTATATGTATAACTGATTCACTTTGTTATAAAGCAGAAACTAACACACCATTGTAAAGCATTATACCCCAATAAAGATGTTAAAAAAAATATGTAAACTATTTGGAAACTAGAGACAATCAAAAATAATAAAACAAAAATCGGTCATAATTCCTCCCAAAGCAGATAGTTACTAAATTTTTTGATTTATCTGAAATTTCATATGATGTATGGTGTAGGGGAGAAATCAAACTTTATTTTTTTCCTGAATACAAGTTAGCCAGTTATCTCAACTTATATCATTGGGTAAAGCCTTAGAAGAAGTTAATTTCCACTTAAGCAAACCAAGATTGCACCTGTGTTGGCGGCACTTCCTGAGATCCTCTGCTTTTGCCACAGTTCTAAACTTTCTTGGTTCTCTGACTGAAGGGAATATACCAGCAGCGGTGGCCATGTTGCCCACTCAGACCCCAGCCCCGGGTCTAATTCCTTCTCTGGGAAGCCAGGAGGACTAGTCAAACCAGAACAGGGAGTTCCAGGGTGGCACCAGCTGAGGGAACAAGTGGAGGCAGAAAGGGTGTCACAGACATTTTCCAAAAGTCTGAATGCATATGCCCAGGATACCACCTCTTTGAATCTAACCTAAAGAAATACTTTCACACATGGACAAAAATGCAAAGGAAGCACTGACCACTGCAGCATTATCAGTTATCAGCAAAAACATCAATAGGAAGTTGGTTACATAATGATAAATCTGTATTATGGAATACTTTGCAGTGATTAAAAAGAATAAGGGGGGAGGGAGAGAAGGGAAAGAGAACGACTGCAAAAACATATTAAATGAAAAACCAAGTCATAGAATAATATGTATGATTTGATCTTGTTAATGTAAAACGAACCCTCATAAATGTGTATAATGTATATATGATATATAAAATGTAATATATACAAAATATGTATTTATACATATATAAAAATATATAAAATAAATAAACATATATATACATATATAATATATAGTATATATTTAGAGTATTTAGGTATATGTAACGAGAAAATGTTTTGAAAAGATGCAAATTCCACTAAAGAAATCACAAATGGAATTGACAGGGGGAGTGCTGGAAAAGAGAGATGGCAGAGACGCTGTTTTACATTTTGCTCTAAGTACTTCTGTATTTTTAAAAAATCTTTTACAACGAGAAATGCAGGAAATGCTTATTCAATATTTTCAAAAGACAAAAATAAACATATAAGAAAGGAAGACTTTCATGGAAACCCTAAGCCCATTTATGCCAGCATGAACCAGCATGTTCCCGACTTGCCCGACAGTGGGGTTCAGTCTTTATCAGCAGGTGCAGCTGAAGGCCAGCCCACAAATTCCTACCCATGACTCGAAGCTTAATCTGGGAAATGCAGAATGGAATACAGGAGAACAGGAAACACAGGAGTCCCAGGAACGCTTATATTAAGGACCAGTTAAACCCAGAATTTTAAAAAGTAAAAGGAGCCAGAAATGATGACTACAACAAAAAGAATCATCACCCCCACGGAGAGGGCCAGGCCGATTTTGTTCTGGGCTGGACTTGATTAGACCATGGCATGAAAAAAATGAAATAATTTTTTTTTTACTGTCTCAGAAGAAAAATACAGAAGGTGTGTCTTGAAGTGACCGAAAATCACAAAGTTTTATTTTTTAAAGTGGAAATGATTCTCTCTTTTGCCACCTGGTGTATCTTACCAAACTGATTTACTAAAGGCTTGACCTTTGGGTCGTCCTATGTTTATAGCAGGTGCCAGATTAGATTCCATTAAACTGGAATAAAAAGCACCTGCCCCAGCCTGCAGCATCAGCCCAGTCCGAGGGCCGTCTGAGAGAGCAGGGGCATGGGGAAGCCTCAGGGAGGGAAGACGGTGGGCTGCCCTACCTGTCAGGTGTCCTAAGGAGAGCACTCCAAGGGACCCTGCTCCTCAGACGCTGATTTCTATTAATGAAGGAAGTACTCAGGAGAAGGGAGGGGAGCATAGACGTAGTGGATTATGAGGAAAACACCACTGCCACCACCACCTTCTTTTATAGGTCTGGTCCCAGAAAATGTCACCTTATTTCCCAATTCCCACCCTACCCTTGCCCAGGGGTGAGAAGGGGTGAGAAGAGGGGAAAAATGATTTGCTTTGATACTTGAAATGTATTAAAACCTGCAGACACTGACAGTCTGCTCCTCTTCCATGCAGCAGCGTGGGGCAGTGATGAACCTAAGGAGAGAGATCCTGACAGCTGAGAACACTCACAGGTTAAGTGGTTCTGTGCAATTCCACACCCCTGCTGGTATCCCCCAAAGGACGAAATCCCAGAGTACTGTTAAGTGAGACAGTGTCTTTTATCTAAGGCCACTTTTTCTATTCCGTCCTCTCTTGCTGCGTGCTTTCAATTACCCTTCTCTTGCTCAATTATTTAATCTTTACCCCTCAACTGCAACTTTTCAGCATGCGGAAGGCCTTCCCATTTAAAGAAAAATAACCACATTCTCTTGTTATGGACTAAATTTTGTTCTCCCCAAATCCATTTGTTGAAGCCCTAAGCCCCCAATGTGATGGCATTTGGAGACAGAGCCTTTGGGAAGTGATTACATTTAGATGAGGTCATGAGGTTGGGGCCCTCATGATGGGATTACTGCCCTTATACTCAGAGGAACCAGAGAGCTTGCATGCTCTCTCTCATTCTCTCTCACTTTCACTTCCCACCATGTGAGGACACAGCAACGAGGCAACCACTGTAAGCCAGGAAGAGAGTTCTCTCCAGAAAGCAGCCATGCTGGCGCCTTGATCTTAGACTTTCAGCCTTCACAACTGTGAGAAAATAAAAGTCTGTTGTTGAAGCCACCCAGTCTATGGCACTTCGTTACAGCAGCCCGAGCTAAGACGGTCCTACACTCTGCTTCCAGGAACTACTTCTTCCACCATTTCACAGCCAAATTTCTGGAAAGTGTCAGTGTTTATAAAGCCTGTCTTCATTGCCCTTCTCCCACTCATCACACCCCTCCAGTCTGGCTTCCTCCATTTCACTAGCCCAAAGAATCTTTCTGTTAAGTTACCAATCACTTCCATATTGCTACATCCAGTGGACAGTTTTTGCCTCTCTCAGGTGTATTTGACCACTCCCTCTTCCCCTGGCTTCTATGAAGCCACACTCTCCTAGTTTTCCTCTTCTGTCTCTGGCTGCTCTGCCTTAATCTCTTTTGTGGGCCTATTTTCTGCTATTGCCCTAGGCCCTCTTCTCTTCTCCCTGTAGACACTCTCTCAGCCGGGGTGCACACCTTCAATTATCACTTACATGCCAGTGATTCTAATTTTCATCTTCAGCTGGGACCTTCCCTCTAGGCCCCAGATCTACAAATGCTGATCTGACGATTCTAAGAGGAGCACCCCAGGACCAGCATGTCCAAAGTAAACTCACAAGTTTGCCCATAACATGGTTCATTCATGCATTTAGACAAATGAGTCCGAAATCTAGGAATGAATCATTCTTGACCATTCCCGCCTCCATCTTACATCCAATTTATCATCAAGGCTCACTTATTTTGCTTTCTGTGACCAATTCCCTTTATGCCCCTTCCTCTCTCACCTGCTCTATTGCAGTAGCTTCCTAAATGGTATACCTGCATCTATTCTTGCTGTCACCAACCCATGTGATATTTTTCAAAGTGCAAATCTGATCACATCTTATTCCTGCTGAAATCTTCCAATAAAGTTTCATTGCTCTTACATTATGACCAAAGTCCCTAATGCAGGCCTAACCACGCATCTTTACTTCCGTTCCAGCTTCCTCTCACACCACACAACCCCTCACTTTCTACTCCACAGAGGCCATGTTTCCTCCCGCCAAAGGACCATGTCATGTACTGTTTCCCCTGCATAGAACACTCTTCTACTCCTCTTCTTCTTGTCCTGTTATGGGTTGAATTGTGGCCCCCAAAAAGATATGTTGAAGCTCCAACCCCTAGTACCTCAGAAGGTGATCTTATTTGAAGACAGGGTCTTTACAGAAGTAATCAAGTTAGACAAAATGAGGTCATTAGGGTGGGTCCTAATCTAATACGACTGATGTTCTTACTACAAAGGGGACATCTGGGCACAGAGACCAACATGTACAGAGGGAAGGAAATATAAAGACACAAAGGGAGAAGGCAGTCATATGCCTTGGGAGGTACATCTACAAGCCAAAGAACACCTGGGGTTGCCAGCACACACCAGAAGCTAGATAAGACAAGGAAGGAGTCTCTCCTAGAACCATCAGAGAGAGCACGGCCCTGCTGACACCTTGATTGCGGACTTCTAGCCTCCAGGACCACGAAATAATACATTTCCGATGCTTTAAGCAACCCAATTTTTGGTACTTTATTATGGCAATCCTAGGAGGCCAATACATCCTATCAATCCTTCTGTCTCATTAACTCCCATTCAGTTCAATCAGACTTTCTCAGGGAGTATGTCCTGGACCTCCTGGCTAGGGCCCCTATTAGATATACACAGCACTCTGTTCTCCCCTTCATAGCACTTACCACAGTTACAACTTGACATGTATTTACATGATTATTTGACAGAATCTCTCATTAGACTATAAAGTCCACTGCAGTAGGGACTGTGCCTTTCTTTAGTTTATTGTGCTACTCCCTGTGCCTAGCCTAGTACATCACACATACTGAAGCTCTATAAATATTTGTTGAATAAATGAATGAGAGAAAGAGATAAGAGGGGCATGCTGGAGATGGAACTAGAGGCTAAGACCTTAAAAGAAGACAGGCTGGGAGACAGTTTAACATGATAATAATTTCCAGAAGGGCCTCGAAATACCTCTGCTGTCAGCTGGTGCTATCATTCCATAGAAGAAAGGTTTGAAATGCACATATCCCTGAGAGAGATAAGACATTAACCTAAATTTGCATTAGCATATTAATAACATCCTTCCCAGAAAGTAAGCTCGAGGAGAAGGTGTGTCATGGAGAACACTAAATCAAGACTCTGAATGTCTGAAGATGGAGGCTGTGACTTGATGATGGGAACCAGGGTGAATGGTGTAAAAAAATAACCTTTCTTACGTCACAGTTTTGTTAAGGGTCAGCTTACCATTGGCCAGAAGCAAACTGCCAGATTACTACTTACCAAGCGTCGACGAGACCCCTTCCCAGAGAACTTTAACACAGCGCTTCACTGACACTTGGCAGCCAGGGAACCACTTCCTCTTCAACTAGATGATGCTGGGGGACAGTGAGAGGACGGGTATCCGGGACCCACCCAACCCACCATGCCCTTGAGTTCTGATCACAAGGTTCTTCTGCTGGAATTAAAATGGAAAAATCTTCACCATTGATCAACATCCAGATCCCACAAGGTACAGGCCACCACACACAGCCGGTTCACAAAGGACAGTCAGCTTTTCGGGGAGATCAAACTTTAGAACCCAATAATGACAGGAAATGATCCTCACATTTTATTAAAAAGGATTTGCTGAAGATCAGCAGAAATAGAAGAGAAAGTTGTTGTGTTTTTTTTTGTGGTACGCGGGCCTCTCACTGTTGTGGCCTCTCCCGTTGCGGAGCACAGGCTCAGCGACCATGGTTCACGGACCCAGCCGCTCCGCGGCATGTGGGATCTTCCCGGACCGGGGCACTGAACCCGCGTCCCCTGCGTCGGCAGGTGGATTCTCAACCACTGCGCCACCAGGGAAGCCCCGATAGTTGCTTTTATAAAACGTTTTTAGAGCTACAGGAGTTCATTTTTTTTTTTTTTTTATTCTCTACTGCCAACATGCCTTCAATGGCAGCAAAAAGGGAAACAGATTTTTCTTCATTGCCCCAACTCAGGATATATTTCCAGAATAATGATTAAACACCCCTCAAAATGCCTCCCATTCATACTCTCTGAAATTGTTAACGTTAGTTTTATAAAGGATTAGTCTAAAGTTTACTGAAATCTTAGACTTTTAGAGTTAAAAGGGATCTTTGAGTATATCTGATCCAACCTCCCTCCAGTGAAAAAATATATTCTACAAAATTTCCAACAGTGACCTCAACTTATGCTTGAGTTTTCATGGGAACAATGATCTATTTTACTTCTTTTCTAGCCAAGTTATTCCATTACTAAGCAATTCTACTTAAGCTTTTTTTTTTTTAACATCTTTATTGGTACTTAAGCTTTTTTTAATATATCTTATTACATGGAACTCTATAAAACCAGTTGGCTCCATTTAAATTTTACGCTGGTACCTTATTCTTCCAAAAGTAATTGCCTAAAAAATTACTTAATTGAATATTTAAGTGAAAGGCACAAAATTGGCAATGATTTTATTTTTGCACTTATGACCTCTGGAATATTCCTGTGGCAGGTGTAAAATTAAGCTAAATTTTGAAATCTAACACAAGTTTCAACATGTACATTACACATTTGCAGTCTTTCCCCAAAAAGAGCTTTAAGCATTAGAGTGTTTTCAATCTTTACCTTTTTTAGTGAAACTTGAACTTCACAAAACAGTCATTTGTGAGGTATCTTTCCTACAGTGACTCATTTTTGTGAACAATTTCATTTCTATAAAATATATTGTTGGCACGTGGTATAGTCATTTAATTTTATAATGACAGTATATTTTAAGAGTAAAAGCAAATATAGATGATTTAGAAATTCTGAAACATAAATTGAGCAACTGGAAGTAAAAACCAAAAGCTTTCTCAAATATGTTTTAAATAAACCATTAGAGTCAGAGTAAAAAGAAAACTTTTAACTTTGAGCAGAATTTTAGAACATTTTAAATGTTCATAAAAATCTCAAAATATATAACCAAAATAAGCAGAAAAATACAGAGGTCACAGGCTTCTGATTGGGCTCAATGTGGAAATAACAATCTACACTGTTTCCTGAAAGTCATTAATAGGACTTAGTCAAAACGAGAGAAAATTCTAAAGAAAGGAGATCTGATAATTAAATCATGAGATGATTAGCAAAAGCATTTACCTTCCAAGAGGCAGCAGGAAGAAGGTAATCTCAGCCAACATCTCTATTCAGCAAAAAAGAGAGCCCCGAGAAACTGAAATGACTTAGCTAGATCTCCCCTACTGTTCTCTATAACTGATAGGGGCTGCTGCTGTTTGACTCAGTTGTAAGGACTCATACCGATGAAAATTAGTTATAGCAATTGCTTGTACTGTCAGCCATGTTCAAATGCTGCCTTCTATACTGTAATAATCACGTTTCAACTTGAAAGGGATGAAAACCTCCACAAATACTGAAGCATACTGAAAATAAATTGAAAACCAGTGGGAAATAGAGTGTGGTTTAAAAAGCTTCATCAGCAACTTAAACAGAAGAATTACGACTTGTGCCCCAGATAAAATTTCAGAACGGACTTCAAAAGCAATCCTTAGACTATTTTCAGTGTCTCAAAATATGTTAGTGGGAAGAGAGGCATAACAATTTTATTTGGATCTGTTTTGGACAAAAGAAAGTTTAATTAGAGACAAATTCCATAATTCACTTAGGAAGCAGAGTCCTTTTTCCTTGGTTTTTTTATTTACAATATTTTAAAGTTACAGTTTTGAAAGAGCTGAAAAATGTTTCCTACTAACTCTCCCATGTTCTCTGTGGATAAAAGTTCTGTGTTTTGGATCCTTCACATGACAGAAGATAAATGCAGGAGATGGAAGGAGTGAATTCCACAAACACTCAGCCTAGCTGCAATGTGAAACCAGCAACTCTAATAATTTATAGCTATATAAAAAGAAAAAAGGGAGACTGCTACACTTCACAACCACGAGGAGTAGCTGATCACAACTTTCATACAATACGCATGCAAGCACTTCCCCACAATCACTTCAAAGAACCATTCTCTTGTTCCAAACAATTTCAAAAGCAAAGGAACTACCTATAGCCATTTAGAAAATGAAATGCTGTCTAGAAAATAATTATTGGGATCCATAAACAATTAAAATTGGAGATAGGGGATACTTAGATTTACTTGGATTCTTTCTTAGGAAGTTAAATTAAGAATTATCAAAGAAAATAAATTTCAAAATACTGTATAAACTCCTTTGGAAGTAAGCTACATATAAATAAGTAGGTGTTCTCTTGATCTGTTCAAAAATCATCTGACACTAACAGATATACTACCCTGTATTTTGGTAGTACCATTTACGATCCATAAGATGGCAGGCCTAGATTTCATAGTGATATTCTTAAAAGTGTAAGTATACTGGTTGCCTTGAAATAAATATTGAATATTATCAGCAGTGTGTGGCTAGTAATAATATTAAGGGCATCTATCAGATTAAATTTGGAAATTATGAAGCATGGAAACTATTAACAAGCTAATGCATTCTATTAGCTCATAATGAATCACAAAATACTACAGCCAGAAGAAAACTCACGATCATCTATTTTAGTCTTGCCTTTCTCCATATAAGGAAACCAGAATCCAGATTGCCCAATGTCACAGGGCATAGGGAATAGCAGAGAGAGACCCAGAATCCTGGTTTTCTTCACCCCAGTTGGCATTAATCCTAACGTTCACTGTATTTCTTCAGCTCCTCATGGTGGCATCAAAGGCCACATAACTGCTCTGCCCTATCTCACTGCTCTCAAACCCCACTTCTGCACTTCTCCACAGACTGCCTTTTACTTGTCAAAGTGTCTCTCATGAGTTAGCACTCTGTTCTGCCTGGACCCCAAGCATGGAATTCCACAACTCTCTTCATGAATTTGTTCGTGTGTTTCTCAAACTGGGGTGTGGTGATATGGAGTGGTATTTGAAGCTACAGGAGTAGTTAAGTCCTATCTCTTAGACAGGTTTTTGGAGGTGCCACATCTTCTTAATTGAAAGAAATAAAATATGTATAAATTTTAAACATGAAATACATGAAGTTTCAAAAAAATGTGTAGCACTGGGTAGACTAGCTCAGGCCGGCAGCAATAAATCTCTTCTGTTCCCTATCCTGTCAGGGATACTCTGGTGAAAAGCTTACAGCTGTACAGTCGGCCCTCAGGTTCTGTTATCGGTGGATTCAACCAACTGTAGATTGAAAATATTCGGGAAAAAAAAATTCTAGAAAGTTCAGAAAAAGCAAAACTTGAATTTGCTGTGCACTAGCAACTAGTTACACAGCATTTACATTGTATTAGGTCCTATAAGTAATCTAAAGATGATTTTAAGTATATTGGAGGATATGCATAGGTTACATGCAAAGATCACGCCATTTTGTATAAGGGCCTTGAGCATCTGCAGATTTCGGCATCCTCAGGGATCCTGGAACCAAACCCCCTCACATACCAAGGGTGACTGAACCTGGTTAAAAGGTTCCTTTCCTTCAGAGCATAGCCTGGAGCCCACCCTGTCTTCTGTGAAGTACCTAAGGTCATGTTACACTTGTGTCCTAGACAAACTATCACACTACTGCCTAAATACTGTGTAAATGGTCCTAAGATAAATTTAACTTCTATGTGACAAAACATTATATTATAAACATTATAATGGAAATCAAATATCAACTATTATACAACTATCATATGGGATACATATGTAACAGATAGAGACAACTGGTTGGCAGAATTCTTATGGGCAAACCAAACACAGTAGACGGAATTAATAAAAATAAACCAATGTACTACTTTTAGAGTTTTATACTGAGTTTTTTCCATTAAGCATTATATGCTATAGAGAAAAGTACGGAGATCCAAGAAGGTGAGCTAGAGGACTTCTGACCAATTACCTAATCTGTCTTGGTCTGCTTTCTATTTTCTCATCTGTAAAAAAGAGTGAATTGGACTAGGAAGGGGGGGAAAAAGTTTAGAATTTTAAATTGCTTTTTCTCATCTTTTGCTCTACCATCTCTTTGGCATAACTTTTTAATGAATGTAACATAAAATAATCAGTGCCTAAACCTTTTTTCTATATATCCTGACAGTGATTAATTCAGTTACTTGAAATATACTTACTTCCTTAAAAATTCTCAGCATATTCATGGGTTAGAAATCTGTAAACTAGTCCATGTTGTGAAAAACACAGACGGACTGAGGAAGGATTCCAGATTACGTGACACTAGAGACATGACACTTGAATGCAATGCATGATCTGGGATTTTACTTTTCTATAAAGAACAGTAGTGGGACAATTTGCAAATTTTGAATGAAGACTGTAGATTGGACAATATTGGACAATGTTATTATGTCCTTTTCCTGATTTTGATAATTGTACTATAGTTATGTAACATGTAATAGAATGACCTTATTTCTAGAATTATACACTGAAATGTTTAGGGACAAAGGGCTATCATGCCTGCCACAAGAAAGAGGGAGCACAAGAGAACATGTATGAATGTGCCAATGTGATAAATGTTACCATTTGGGAAATACAGGGTACATGGGGATTCTTTGTACAATTCTTGGAACTTTTCTGTAAGTCTGAAATTATGTCAAGTAAAAAATTAAAAGAGGGACTTCCCTGGTGGCACAGTGGTTAAGAATCCGCCTGCAATGCAGGGAACACGGGTTCAAGCCCTGGTCCGGGAAGATCCCACATGCCGCGGAGCAACGAAGCCCGTGCACCACAACGACTGAGCCTGTGAGCTGCAACTACTGAAGCCTGTGCGCCTAGAGCCTGTGCTCCACAAGAGAAGCCACTGCAATGAGAAGCCCTCGCACTGTAACAAAGAGTAGCCCCCGCTCGCCGCAAATAGAGAAAGCCTGCAGACAGCAACGAGGACCCAACTCAGCCAAAAATTAATTAATTAATTTTAAAAAATTAAAAGAAAGAAATCAGAAAGACAACTTGTTTGATGGCTGCATATAGAACTACAATGGAAACCAGATGTAGAAAGATTAATGAGAAAGGAAAATTTTTCTGGAAAGAAATCCTATTCATTTACAATACTATATTTCTCTGGAATTTGAGTTTATGATACTAGACATAACACACTATACTATGTATTGTAGAAAAGGATGCTCCTATTAAACATTGGTGTAAGGATTCTTATTTGATAAGATAAATGTTTCTATAATGCCATTCTGTTTGTGGCTTGCTTCTTTACTTTTATGTTCTGCTTTAGTAAATCTTTACCAGTGTTATAACTTAAAATCTCTTCACAGACAACTCACAGGAAGAGTTTCACTAAGAATCGATGTAAAAACATACCCCAAGTGATTAAAGACAGTTTTGAGACTATGAAATAGAAAACATACATGACAAATAGAAAAGCAATTTAAAGTAAATTTCCCCCAAAAAATGATATTTCAAAATTTACTTTACACCATAAGAGGGAAGGAAAGGCAAAACAAACAAAACAAAAAAGTGAACTCTAATATATGCCTTCTCTGAGTGCATAGGTAAGCTGTTCTGATGTCCCCAGGATTTAGCACACAGAAGTAACCCTTACTACTTTTTTATGGTATTCAAAGAGCCTGTAATAAATTATCTTCCATATGATTATTAACAAATGTATTTTTCAATCACTTACTAAATGTATTAATTCTTTTTTTTTTTTTTTTTTTTTTTGCGGTACGCGGGCCTCTCACTGTTGTGGCCTCTCCCGTTGCGGAGCCAAAGGCTCCGGACGCGCAGGCTTAGCGGCCATGGCTCACGGACCTAGCCACTCTGCGGCATGTGGGATCTTCCCGGACCGCGGCACGAACCCGTGTCCCCTGCATCAGCAGGCGGACTCTCAACCACTGCGCCACCAGGGAAGCCCTGTATTAATTCTTAATAAAGAATCACATAGATTTGTCTTCTGTAAATCCTTGTTTCTGATTTATCCATCTCAAAGTTAAAATACCCCTGAATTGAGAATGCAGTTTGGGCTGAGGGAGAGGCAGGAAGATGACATTGGGAAGTATACAAGTTATTTTCCACAGTATTGGTAATTTTCTAATTATTTGAATAGGTGGTGAATTCACTGGGGCTTATTTTAATATGCTTAATAATTTACATTTACTATATATATTATTTTATATGTATCAAATATCACATAATAAAGGTGTTTTAAAAGAACATATGTAGTATTTTCCCTTTTAAAAGCTACATTACAAAATAGAAGCTTTTCTTCTTTCATTTAACTCTCTTTTTTCCTCTCCAACTATTTTAATAGTTATTGATTCAGATGTTCAACATACACTTAGTTAGCAACTATTATATGCCAGACTTGGTTGTAAGTATTGAGGGTATAAGCAAACGTAAGTGTAACTAACTAAATAACTAACTAAATAAAACTATGGTCCCTGCCTGCATGTGGGTTATAGTTTAGTTGTGAGAATGTAAAGGGCAGAGCTATGTGTAATTCTTTGCAAGCTCGGTACTCCCAGAGTACCTTGCCCAGGTAAGAACCTCAATAATGTTCACTGATGATATTGATGAAGCTTGCACCACCTATAGATCTTTTTTATGGGTAGAAGATTCTTTATGTTGTAATCAGATCATTTTACCATTTAAAATAGACTTCATCCAGCAACAAAGAAATCTGTCATACTGGATTCCTAAAGGCCACTTGGAATTACATCCTTTTGGGAAATCTCAGCAACCTTGTCTTCCTGAAATAATAATCATTGCAACAAGTTTCCAGGTAGAGGTAAAGAGTTGTAGACACTTGTAAATTTTGTTTGGTATCCAGTTATACCATCATTAATTATTCACACAGAGAAGAACTCTCAAACGACAGCTTGTGTTCCCTCTCTTCACCTTTTAAACATACAAGTTTTACACAAATTCATAAATCTCAGGTTCCAGATGACAGGGTTTCTCTTTATCAGTCTTTCTGCAATAAAATTTATCAAACCTGATGTTAATTAGGAAGAGCAGCACAAGGGAAGTAATACCAAAAAACCCACTGGTAAACTGTTCTGAAAATAACTCAGGCAATCACCACTCATTCTCTTCAATGAAAATACTTTTTCAAGATAATAAACAAACTTTGATCAAAACATCAATTGTACTAAATCTCACAGGAAAATGTTCTGTGAAAAATCTTATTTACGTACTCCAGGTATGTAATTGTATATATTTAATTGTATATATTTCTTTAATTGTATATATTTCAGGTTGTACAGACTTTAAAACAAATGAGAGACCAGAACTTAAAAACTTCAAAGACTAGATTTACCAATATGGCATATTATAATTTGAAAAATGCTTGCATAAGTGACGAATTACAACTCTTATCTTAATGAAAAAAACAATGCTATAATGTATTTTGCCTCCCAAATTCCAGTAGCAAAAAGATGGCCCTTTTTTGCTTTAAAGTCTTATGATTAAAAACAACAATCAGTTCGAGTATTGAAATAGTTCCCTTAGTGCTATGTATACAGTTGATCAACTAAACTACGTATGAATGCCTATGTATGTAGTTATCTATATAGATAGATCATATGTGATCATACAGTGGTAAGGCCTAAACACATCCCACTGAAGAGGATTTTTAGATTTTAAATGTCTTGGTTTTGATTGAGTCTGAAAGTCTAGACTCTATGACAAGAGTTGCAGAATTATTTTGTGTATGTTTTTCTGGGAGGTTTCTATGGCTTTTATTAGACACCCAAAGGTGCTGATGACCCCCAAACCACTAATAACCATGACCCCAGGACAGGGTAATAAGCACTCACATTCAAGGGTATCTGACATACAGAATGAATTTAATAAACATTGTTGAATGAATCTTGAATGAATATCCTTTTTCTAGAGTATCATTAAACTTTTCAGTGCTGTCATCAGAGATAAGTGTTGACTAGAAAAATCAGAAAAAAAGGGGAGAAAAATGACAAATCAAGACTGAGTGATTACTATATGCAGGACAACGGTGCAGGTGGTGGGAATTTTTTTTTAAGGTAATTTCTGTTTTTAAGGAACTTATGATCTAATTAGAATGATAAAAACACACAAAATGATGTAAGAACATTAGCAAAAGGGAAAAAGGTAGTCAGTGTATTATAAAATGTATACTAGAACTACTGACGATGAAAAGCCTTTCCTAGGTTTGAAGGATCTTTGACATATATAGCGTTTAATTTTGCCATCTATAATCAGGAAAAGACCAGAAGTATAAAGGGTAGCGAGAGGTGGAATAGAAGGGGTTGGAATAAATACTCTTTTTACGGTCTTTGGTGATTGGGAAGACGGTACCAAGGGAAACACAAAATAATCCAGTGGTTCTTGAAGGGCAATTGTTCTTGACGCTCTTCCTCCTTATTGCTAGTGTATTTTTTGGAGGGGCACGGTGGGGGGCCATGGGGATGCTGACTTGACCAGAGCATAGGAAAATCACTCCTCCAGTGCTCTGAAACCATTAAATATCTTTAAGCAGGTACTACCCAAGGTCTTTCACCCGAAGGCAAATGCACTGAAAAATTCTAGTTCACATTCAGAAACATGCCCAATCAACAGGAATATTTGGAAGCATAACTTGGTACACCTCCAGGCCACTGCTGTTGGCACTTTTCCTCTATGAGGTTTCTGAGGAGTCCGAGTAGAAGGCCAAGCCCAACTAGCATCTATATACTTTCCCCATTTTGATATCATGAGCTTTCGTACAGTGAGGCAGAACTGTAGCAACATATTTTGCTTACTGGTCTTATTTCCTTCATATAGAAAAATATGTAGGAGATACATGACGAAACCAATGTTGGAGAAGACAGTCCAGGAGTTCAGCCCAACCACAGTGGTATTTGTTGCTTTTTCATTCTTCACTTCAAACTTAAAGTACATAAAATACTATAATTTAAGAAGTATCGGGGACTTCCCTGGTGGTCCAGTGGTGAAGAATCCACCTTCCAGTTCAGGGGACGCGGGTTCGATCCCTGGTCGGGGAACTAAGATCCCACGTGCTGCAGGGCAACTAAGCCCGCACACCACAACTACTGAGCTCGCACACCTCAACAAGAGAGCCCGAGTGCCGCAAAGTACAGAGCCCACGTGCCCTGGAGCCTGCACGCCACAACTAGAGAGAGAAAACCCACACCGCAACAAAAGATCCCGCATGCCACAGCTAAGACCTGATGCAGTCAAAACATAATAAAGACAATTAAAAATATATATATCATTTCTTGGATCTTCTCCTCTAATTCCACTGCTAACACTTTCAGATTAAGGGTAATTCATGGACCAACTACTGCATACAGTAAATGGGTTCAACTTCCAACTCTGTCACCATGGGTGAAGTTGGATAAGTTATTCTTATAACTTAGTTATTATAACTAACCTCTTGTAACTTAGAGGTTAGTTATTCCTCTCTAACCTAAATTTCCTTATTTGTGAAAAGGAGTGAATAATAAGGTTTTCGTGAGCTATAAATGAGATATTGCAAGGAAGGATATTGCACGGCATTTTGTAAGGGCTCAATAAATATATGCCATTATTCTTATCGCTTTCATTAGTCTCCCTGTGTACAGCATCACTGTAAAATTCACCTCCCACTTTGCTGCCACATAATTATTCTGAACTCACCTCTGATTCTGTCCGTCTCTTGTCAAAACTCTTCAATGGATTCCATGCAACGGCATCATCTTATCTTCTGGCCGGGAATGTGTGGCCATTCTCTATCTAGCCTTAACCAAACTGCCACCAGCCTGTCTCCCAAGAGGCCCCTTAATAACAGACGAAACTTCTTCCCCTTCCCTAACATACCCTTCATACCCTTCATACAGCTTGGTAGCTTTGTTCCTGGTATTCCTTCTGTGTTGAATGCCTTCCCCATGTACATCCATATAAGTCGCTGATCCTCCAAGCTAGCTTGGATGCCACCTTCTCCACAAAGCTTTCTCTCATCCCTCTAGCAAAGTGCGTTCTCCCTCTGGATGCCTGAAATACTTGTTTTCTTTTACCTTGAAAAAAATGTTATTTAGGTTCACATTACCTCCCAACTCAAAATACAAGTCCTTTAAAAACCAGGGTTTGAATCAGTTTTATTTTATATCCACATGGCCCCTAGTACAGGGCCACACTCACAACAGATACTTGAAAAACATTTATGGAATGAGTAATCAAATACTCATAATAAAGTAGACAGTAAGAACAGAAGAGGGTAAAATAAAGCACTGAGGGAGTCCAGCGGAGGAAGAGGTTATCTTAGCTAACTTTGCATTTGAAGTCTTTAAGGATGGTAGAACTCTGCTAGGCAGAGATGATGGAAATCAGAAATCGAGGCCCAGAGAGCAACGTGAATGTAAGAGGGAGGGGAAAAAGCACAAAGATTAAAGAACAGTTCGTACGGCCAAAATTTAGGAGTTGCAAAGGGTAGTAGATTATTAGGACTGAAAGATCAGATTACGGAGGGCCCTGAAGGAATTCCTGAGGAAACTGCACTTAAGGCTAGAGGCCATAGGAAGCCATGGGAGGTTGAGGAGGGAAATTATATAGTTATATATGTGCTTTAGAAAAACTACTCCATCAGCTGGGCGTAAGATAGAACTAGGGGCGGGAGAACAATTTTTGCAATAGTTAGGAAAACAGCCACAGTGTCTTGAACTATGGTGGTGACATATAATGGCAAGAATGTAAAGGTGGGACTTCCCTGCTGGTGCAGTGGTTAAGAATCCACCTGCCATTTCAGGGGACACAGGTTCGAGCCCTGGTCCAGGAAGATCCCACGTGCCGTGGAGCAACTAAACCCATGTGCCACAACTACTGAGCCTGCGCTATAGAGCCCACACACCACAGCTACTGAAGCCCGCGTGCCTAGAGCCCGTGCTCTGCAGCAAAGAGAAGCCACTGCAATGAGAAGCCCGCACACCGCGACGAAGAGTAGCCCCCGCTCGCCGCAACTAGAGAAAGCCTGCACGCAGCAACAAAGACCCAACAAAACCAAAAATAAATAAATTTATTTATTAAAAAAAAAAGAATGTAAAGGTAAAAGAGAATAAAAGAGGACAGGGTGGAAAGAGAACTACAATGGAGCAATGGAGAAGGAGTGGGGTTCTGAACCTGGCCTACATGGAGACAATTCAGGTCCATAAACTTGGATGGAAAAGTAGAACATCTCTTTTCACTAACCTCTAAGTGAAATGTAGCATGCCTTCAATTATGAATACAGCAATGAACCATAGCAGCATTAGGCTTCGTCAGATTGACAAAGGGGTCCATGGCATAAAAAAGAATTTCTGGGCTCCAAAGTGACGAAATCTTTAGGAGAGCCTTTACCAGAGATAAAGATTAGAACTGAATAAGAAAATTCCGAAACAGAAAGATTGAAAAGAAAGAAAACAGAGGAAGAGAGGAAGGAAGGAAGGAAGGCACGCAGGCAGGCCCTGTGTGGGGACTGAGAGAAGGAAGGACAATAAAGATGGATAAAATTATGTTTGAATTTGGACATGCTGAGTTTCAGGCGTCAGCCCACACTTACCTTACACAAGGACATCCCTTTTCTTGAGCCCAGTAGCCTCCAGCTGCAGGGAAACCTAATCGCCTCTATATAGTAGGAATCTTCATTTCCTATTCTGTTCATCCTCCCATCTTGTGGGAATGAAAACAGTCCAAGGGTGACCAAATGTCCTGGTTTGCCTGGGACAGAGGCGCTTTCTAGGACATGGGCCTTTGATGCCAAAACCAGGAAAGACCAAGGCAAACTGATGTGCTAGTCACCCTAAGGGCCCTCAAATCTGGCCTGCATGCAAATAAGGCTACAATAATACTATGCCTTCAATTAAGAAAAAAACTATGCTATTTAAGGTTTATTTTAGATCTGAGTTTGTCAATCTGTTCACCCCACAAAGCAGAAAATACTGAAGGAAAATCTTCCTCTCACAGTGTCAGACAGTTATTGGCACTCAATAAATGCTTTAGTAACTGAATATCATTATGTCAATAGTTCTACAATTTACATAGTGCTGGCACATTCCCATCTCATGCAATCGTCACAAGGACGGGGAAACAGACTTGATTCTCTTCATACTACAGAAGAAACCAAGACTCTGGAAGATGTAGTCCTTGGCTCTACCTCCCACAGCAAGCCAAGTGGCGGACTCCCAGCACTGCAGCTGACAAAGAACACTGAATTACTGCGTGTTCCACAAAGGCACGAGTGGTTGTTGCTATATGGCGATTATGCAAAGCTGCAACTGTCTTTCTTTTGCAATGTCCATGAACTCAGTGGTCTGGTATTATATTGATACACAGTAAAATGGAGTGTAAGTTTTAGGCAGAAAGCACCCTAAGGTAAAGTGATGGTTTGCCTATGGGAAAAGGCATAAAAAGCCAATGATTAAATGTTCGAACTCGGTATGATGAGGTAAGAGAAGCAGTAACTTACACATCAAATTGTATGGCCAATGGTTCCAAAACTATGCTCCCGTATGCAGCCTCTAATTACAAAACCCATACAAGGCAGTGACTGCGCCTGTATTAGTCAATATAGGAATCAATACAAGACCCTCGTGTGCCTGTAATGATCAGTCCAGGAACCTTGGACCGGGATGGGAATGGTGAAAGCCAGGATACATAAACTTGGATAGTTAATACTAAGGCTTCATTCAAGGGAGAGGCCTGGCCTTGCTGGGTTTATTGGCCCCCGCAACTCACCAACTACCTCTCCCTGTAGCCATGGCAACACCCACACCAAGGCAGCTCCAGAATTCACCTTTGGATACCCACACCGCACCGAATTTGCACCTACGCAGCTCAAATAAAACCAACAGAGACATCCCTCCCGCTAAACCAAGACAACCATGGCCTTTCTCGTTTCTCCAGCTCTAATTCACCCAGGGAACATAGTCTTTCTTTTCACCCATATCCACTGAAGAGAGTCCTGGACAACGACCACTTCTGCTGCAGTAAAAGATAAGAAGAGGGTTTTTCTCTTTTTTGCGGGTGTGGATATCAGAGACGAATGAAAGCCGGATGCGCGCGCGCGCGAGCACACACACACACACACACACTCACACACACACAGAATAGTTGCCTAAAAAGGCAACTAAACTGATAAGATCAAAATAATTTTCAGCCAACATCTCGTAGCATGTCTGTCAGGCAAGCTCCGTTTTGCTCCTGCAGGCCACTGTCCCTGCAGCCGGTAAATAGTTTCCAAGACGGCTACTGGACTTACAGCTCTAAAACACAAAAAACACATTCCCTGCAGGCGCACAGCATGAGCAAGAACCATGACGTATTCGGGAGAGCTTTCCAGAACTGCTTTCCAGCCCGAGCAAGATGCCCAGGAAGCAAATCTCCCTTTTGCTTCTAGAAATGGAGAGGAATCAAATCACACTCCCCGCGCTCGCCGAGAGAACGCAGACCCAGCGGTTTTCGGGAAGCGGCGGCTAAACGTCCTGTCAGACCCCCTCCTTCCTGGATGGCCACTCGGCCCTGAGCCGGGAGCCCGCGAATTCTACCCCCTCCACCTCCCTGGCACCTGAGCAAAACCGAAACAACCCACCGCAATGGAAAAAAGGAAAAGAACCCCCCTCCACAAAACTTCTGTCGCAAAGCGTTTTTCTACTGGCCCAAGAGCGCCGTGAAAAACCCCTTTGCGTCTGGGACGTCCCGGCTGCCACTAGTAAAGATGGCGGCCATAGGCGGAGCCGCTCCCTCCCGAAGGCGGCCGGCTGCCCCTCCAGCCATGGGCATTCACGCCCACTGCGGCTTGACGCATTGCAGGTGCGGCGCGGCCAATCAGGCGCCTCGACTCTTTCCGGCCAACTACTGCAGGGTCGCGCTGGCCAATCAGAGCATCCTTGTCAAACTGAACGAGGAAAGCAGCCTCGGCAGCGCCAACTAAACAACCGGCCCCAGAGCAGCGCGTTTTGGGGCGTGGAAAGCTAGAGCTGCTGTGTGCTCCTCCGCGGGGAGATATAGTGCCCTCGGCCCGCGCCCCGCCCCGCCTGCCCGCGCGCGCTTGAAAAGCTTAGGCTTGAGGCTCGCCTATTCTCTTCCCCTCGGAGGGACGGGAAGCTAGGAGTTGTTTTAAGAACAATGCTGAGTTCCTTTGCCGTAGCACGTGGCACTCCGGGGGGCGATCTCAAACCACTCTCGCCCTGCCTCCTGGCTTGTTGAGGCCGCGCTCGTTACGGTTCATCCGGCACGTTGTGAGAAACAGTTGCCACTGGTGAAATAAGAAAAACCTCCCCTTATCTCCAAAACCTGACTCGATCCGCCTCTGAGACGACCCTTCCTGTTTACGAGCGGAGGCCCAGCCGCCCGACAAGCATCCTTGTGGGCACTTTTGTTTCAGAAGGGCCCTTTTCCATTTCCCTCCTGTGGTCCCGCGGGCTCGGGTTTTCCGCCGCGGCCGAGCAGGAGGGGCCTGAGGGGGACGCGCCAGGAGCCGGCCTGGGGGCTACGGGACAGACGAGGGTAACTTAACAGGCAGTGAGCTGACAGCCAATGGTTAGCTCCTGGGTAGACCGACGGGGAGCTTCTTGTGTCCTGAGGAAAGACTCTCCTAGATGGAGGAGAAGGCTTAGTGAAATAACCTGTCAAACGTGCCAGATCTGGTACCGTAGTGTGCCTAGTGTGTAGTCTGTCTGGGTTTCTCTAATCCCTCACTGTACAGCCAAACAGTCTGAGATCCAGGAGGGTCAATGGACCCTCCTGCAGTCACACAGCAACTGAGAAGCAGAGCACAGAACAGAATCTAGGTTGTCTGTCTCCCAAGCCCGTGTTTTTCGGCTATAGTAACACCTCATCTTCTGGAGCTGATGGCTGTAGTGTGAGATGGCTCAAGCATTTGGGGAGCTTTATTGTATAATTGAAGGAAGGTATAGGAATTAAGGGAACTAAGTTGTCTCTGAACATAATTTTCCATTAGTGTCCTACAGAGAAAGTTAGCAGAGAAGAAATGTTACTTGGTTATTCTCACTCCTGTAAGAATCTAGCTAAGAAAATGAAATCCTCTGGATTTCTTAGAACTGCCATTTCATTTAAATGTGATTTTATCCTCTCTGATTTTGACACAATATGACTTGGATGATCTAATGATTTTTGTGATTGAACTACTGTATATTCCTGTTTCCAAGATTATGCTATTAGTGGTCTTTCCTGAGGTTTTACAACTTGTAGTGGTGTCTGCTCTGTACCCGTGTAAAAGTTGTTCTCTGATCTAAGGCTATAGTTGCCAGCTGCTGTTTATTGCTGCTTCTTAGGCTTTTACTCAAAGCCTTGATCAAAAAGGAGAAAAGCTGTGGTTTTCTTTTTTTTTGAAGATGTTGAGGGTAGGAGTTTATTAATTTATTAATTTATTTTTGCTGTGTTGGGTCTTCGTTTCTGTGCGAGGGCTTTCTCTAGTCGTGGCAAGCGGGGGCCACTCACTACCATGGCCTCTCTTGTTGCGGAGCACAGGAGACACGCAGGCTCAGTAGTTGTGGCTCACGGGCCTAGTTGCTCCACGGCATGTGGGATCCTCCCAGACCAAGGCTCGAACCCGTGTCCCCTGCATTAGCAGGCAGATTCTCAACCACTGCGCCACCAGGGAAGCCCTGTGGTTTTCTTTCTGTAGGCGGCTAGTAGTCATCTCTAAAGGTGTTTACCAAATGAGCAAATATCTGAACTTCCAAATGAGCAACTCATTATAAAAATACCTACTCAAAGAAACAGTACATCATATTTCTTTTGCAATGTGTATGGTATAGGAAATATGTACCATGACTTCTTGGTGTCAAGTCAGATCATAATGTGAGATAAGAGCTCTGGCTGTGCCACTAACAAATTGGAAATTCTTGGCTAAGCCCCTCTGTTCCCTGGACCTCAGTTTTCTATTCTGTCGAATGAGAGGATTGAATTAGATGATTTCCAGACTTCCTTTCAGCTCTAATATTTGATTCTGCTGCAAAGAAGTTAGACCATAACATAGCTGTGTCGTTATATTTAGGCTTACCTGCTTCTGCATGTAGTGCTTTAAGCTTTTTTTTTTTTTTTGCGGTATGCAGGCCTCTCACTGTTGTGGCCTCTCCCGTTGCGGAGCACAGGCTCCGGACGCGCAGGCTCAGCGGCCATGGCTCACCGGACCAGCCGCTCTGCGGCACGTGGGATCTTCCCGGACCAACCCCCGTGCCCTGCATCGGCAGGCGGACTCTCAACCACTGCGCCACCAGGGAAGCCCTGCTTTAAGCTTTTAAAGTCACTCTTACATTTATTTTCATGCTGGAGGGAGAGTCCCCATTTACCAAGAAGTTAGGTTTACTGTAAAGTGTATCCCAGGTTTATCTTAATGTGAATCAGTGTGCCACAAAATATTCCTCTGAGTTTACTTCAGTCCTAGTACATACCAAACATGCTACTTTTGGTGGTCAGAAAAGTAGCTCACTAAATTGTGAGCTCCTCAAGGACGGGGCCTATCAAATTTATCTTCATATTCACAGTGTTTAGTGAATTTCATTTCCATGAGCTCAATAAAAGTTTATTGAAGGAATGAATGAACAATAATTAGGACAGAGGTAGAAAGAAGAACTTGGATGTGAAGGGGTCTTTTGAGTTTCAAGAAAATCAATCAACCAATACTTACGGAGAGTCTACAGTGTAGAAGGTATAGTTTCTTTTTTCAACACCACAATTTTTTTTTCCATTTGAATTGTCTTCACTTTTTATTTTTAAATTAAGGAAATATCGTCATTATGGGACATTAATCTTTTGAAATAGCAGGGCTTATCTCCAAGCTTTCCTTTATATGTATTCTATCATGTTCTTTGAAGAATATAAATATTTAGAAGAAAATGTTTTTTTAAAAAATTTGACACTCAAAATTGCTCACTTTCCCCTTTTATTGTTGCTTTTCTGGTCTTTTTAAAGAGATCATGTCCTCTTCCCAGCTTTTGATCATTTTTGGCTCTTTTTGGAAATAAATGTCCAGGATTGATCTGTCAGTGGGAGTAGGCATGACCTAGTCTGTTCTAAGTATTTTAACTGAGTATCATTCAACAAAGTAGGAACTCTATAATGATCTGAATTTTTACCATTTATAAAAAGATGTAACTCTTGAGTCAAGTCCCCTATGACCTTAGCTCTATTTACATTCACATCTCCAGGGGTCTCCTAGTTACTAGGGAATTCTGCACAAGTTCCTCACAAATTTCACAAGCAAAATATTTAGAATCATAAAATTCTAGATCAGGGAGGCACCAGAGAAAGTCCATCTGGGTCCCCTTTCCCATTTTTCAGTTAAGAAAACTAAGTTCCAAGAAGTACAGGTTCAGGACAGAGCCGCCTTTAGGGTCTTACTAGACTGATCTTTCCTTTGACCTTTGAAAACATTTTAATGAAAGATTAGTCATATTAAGGGGATCAGAGGAATGTTATCATTTACAAGGCCTCCGAGTGACTGTGGAAAATCTCTAGATGACTTTGCTTTGGACTTTGTGATTCCATTTAGGGATTGGCTGTCCTGAATTGTTCCCTGTGCTAGGCCTTATCTATACAGCTTGTTTAAAATCTTTGACCTCAGTTTAAATTGCTGACACTTTCCTGTTGTTAAGCCTTATCATAGTTTCTTTACTTACGTCTTCTTCAGGCTAGCAGTGGTTCCCTTTCTTATTCCCAAAAGAGCTCAGAGAAGCTAATTTTTAAAAAGAATTTTTTTAACTGAAGTGTAGTTTATTTACAATGTAGTGCAAAGAAGCTAATTAAAAAAAAAATTTATTTATGTATTTGGCCGCGCCAGGTCACTGCCGCGTGCAGGATCTTCATTGTGGCATGCAGGATCTTTTACTTGCAGCATGCAGGCTCTTAGTTGCGGCGTGCGGGATCTAGTTCCCTGACCAGGGATTGAACCCGGGCCCCTGCATTGGGAGTGTGGAATCTTAACAGCTGGACCACCAGGGAAATCCCAAAGAAGCTAATTTTTTGAGATGAGTAACAAACAAATGAAAGGGTAAGTAGTTATACAATTATAATTTTTTCATATCATTCCAAAGTATTTTTTAGGGTATTGCAACATGCTAATAAAGAATAATCATGGATATATCTTCATTTCTCACTGTCCAACTTTTAGGCTGGTTCCTAAAAATTTGGTTCTTTTCTTCAGCTGATTAAAACAGGTATGAATGGACTTGTTCAGAGTATGGTGCTCTTTCACAGAAAGAAAAACTTGTTCCATGACTTTTGCAGCACCTAACCCCCAACCCAGCTGGCTACCTAGCAAATGTTACAAGCAGCAGCGTTTAGAAAGTAAAAATGGCTTGGTGGCAGCCTGTGGTATCACCATACAAAGCACAGGTTGAAATGCATGCTCTAGTCTCAAAGTACCCCAAAATACAAAGTTCCCACAGGTGTATACAAAGTCCTGAACGGCTCTGTTCCGTTCTCAACCTTTCTTTAGGATTTGAAAGTCAGAAATACCTCTATTAGAATCACTACGTCAATAGGCCATTTAAAACATGGCTTCTATATTTTGCTGCTATTCGGTTTTGAGGTCATTTCCTAGGTTTCAAACGTTGTGTGAAACAGGTGCAACTGGGAAACTTTGTGTGGCAGAGAAGAGCTAGAGCAGTGAAACGTGAAACTATAAATCAGTTCTCTGAGTCACAAATCTCTTCGGCTGCTCTAGAAGACAGTGATGACTCAGCAGCATTCCACTGGCATGGTGGAGGGAATGAGTCTGCCAGGGCTTGTTGCCCTGGGCACCAGCCTGTTGGGGGCGTGGAAAGATGGGAGACCTTGGATCTTCCCACTGCTGAACTGTTAGACTGCTTCAGATTCCCTGACTGTTCTGAATTGCCTTCTATCTGACCTTTGCCATGTTTAGCTGATTGATGTTTTAGATATTACAAACAACCACAACTTGTATTTGTCTCGCTAGGTATTTATTGTTTACAAACTAATTCGACATTCTTTTCACGCATGTAACCCTCACACAAGCCCTTGAGGTTTTGTTATCACACCCATTTTACAGATGAGATGGCTGAGTCTGTGTGGTTAACTGGCCAAGGAAATAGTCATTTAACCTGGCAAATAATATGCCACAATATTATCCTCTTCTTGGGAAATAACTGTTTTCTTTGTCAAAACAATAAAAATAACCAAGCCTTTTGCTGAAATAAGACAAAATTTCTTTCGTTTTGGTTTATAGAGGAGGGTGTGAGAAGAAAGGGGGCACACCACTACTCAGTTGTACAGCTTAAAAACTCTCCTGAAGGCAAACCTTTTCAGGGACCAAATGATCCAGTCATCTTGTTGTGATGCCTAGAGTTGGTTTATTAGCCAACGACTCGGAGTCTCTACTTAGGATGAATAAGACTCAAGAAGCATCTTCACTGGACTTAGACAGAGATAGTTCCAGTTTTTCTGTTCAACTACAACTTGCCTTTGGCCGTATTTTCTCCATATAGGAAGCAGGGAATGGATCCAGTCATGTGAAAGTGGGGAAAGAATTGCAGAAGGAGGAAGGATCAGCCCAGGTCCATACGTGCTCAGGGCTGTAGAAGGGTACAGGTCAGGATCAAAGCAGGAACAGTCTGGCCTATTCCTGAGGAAGTATGATCCGCCACCAAATCTAGGGAGACTCATTTCTGGTGGTAGTTCCAGTGGTAGTATCAAAGCAAAAGACTTCCTTTTCCTTTTGTCTCTGCTTTGGAAAATTCACTTCTCATATCCTCTCTAGCCCAGTAGTGAATTGAGCTCACCACTAATCAATTAAATAATCTATTGATATTTATTATCAGGTACTGTGCTGAGCTCAGAGTATAAGATGGTAGCTTCTGCTACTACCTGGTTGAGGAGATGAAATACATGAAAAGATAATACCAAGTAGAAATGGGTAAGAGGTGTAGGCATTCAGAAGAGAGGAAGTATCATTCAGAGCTATGATAATTGGGAAAGTTTGAAAGATGTGTGATTTAAAGAGGACATGAAGGACTGGTAGGATTTAGATTGGTGGCGAGGATCTGGACACTGAGAATGGCATGGAAAAGGCAGTGAGTTGGGAGGGCAGAATGAGTCTTCAGGGGTCAGAGAGTAAACCAATTTGTCTGAGGCAGAGAATTCATATTTGTAGAATAACAAAAGTAATGCTGAAAAAGTAGATCAACAGACTGTTGAAGGGCTTTGAATGCTAGGCACAAGGACGTTGCATTTTATCTCCTGCAGGCATTGGGGAGCCTCTGAAAGTTTCTGAGCAGAGAAGTGACAGGATGAAGCTAATTTGGGTGACTGACTGTGTGCTGCATGTATCAGAAGGGAACAAACTCATTGGGATGAACAAAGAATAATGGATGTGGTACTAAAAATTTGGAACCCTCAGGATTCTTGATCCAGGCAAACATGATGCTCCTTCCTTTTTTTAAATCTCTAGAATGGTGCTGTCCAATAAAACTTTTTTTTTTTTCAATAAAACTTTTGTGATGATGGAAATGTTCTGTGCTGTCCAACACGGTAACCACTAGCTATGGGGGCCTACTGAGTACTTGACTGTGGCTAGTGAAACGAAGGAACTACATTTTAAAATTTTAATTATTTTGAGTTAAATAGCCACACGCAGCTAGTGGCTACTCTACTGAACATCATGGCTCCAGAAGGCAGGATAAAGGCTATTCATTATGATTCAAAACCAAACCACACAGTTACCAAAATAAATCTTAATTCTGTTGGAATTGGTGAGGCCCATTCTTTGGTATAATCCACATTCAGCATCAGTTTCTCTGATTTATCATTATGGCCCAGTTTTCTGCATATCAAGACCTCAGTGAAAGTACCAGTTTGTGCGGATCACTGGCTCTGCCCTTCAGGCAAACTGAGTCACCCCAAAACCTGCCATTCCAGCTTACCACTGTGGCTACACAGCCCTCAGATGACTAGTTGTTAAATCATCTATAAGCTGCTAAATGCCTATTGTTGCATGGACGTCTTAGACCTGCTCTCTGGTATGACCCCCACTGTAGCACATGTGGTAGAAATGAGAAGTTGCTGGTTACTGTTTGGATGTTGATTAAAGCTACTTTTGCACTTGACTTTTGGATTAATGGGGAAAATGGTGACTCAGGAATTTCCAGAATAATATGGCTTAGAGAATACATTGCTCAGTAGGTCAGCTGCATTGTTTTAAAAAAAAGTTTAAATTTAGTGTAAACACCTAAAGCACAAAAACTATGATCTTATCCCATTGGGCGTTTTAGAATCTGAATTCACATACTTGGTCCTTAAGTCTATAACTGTTGGCTGCCTGTGACTTAAAATTCAGTCCATTAAAGCACAGACCTAACGAGGCCCAAGTCATGGGTCCAGTCTCATTAATGGTCAATTATTTTGCTCTGTTCTCACACTTGCTGTGTTGCATATTCATGACCTTGGTCACAAGGGTGGACCAAGCCAGAGAGGGAATAGTGCAAATCCATGACCACAGCTACTAGCAAAAGAAGCACAAGCCCTGTGAATGGAGGGCAAGATGTGTCCTCTACTATACAAAAGAAAGTGTTTAAAAAACAAACAAGAATTGGGCACATATGCAAGGTGAATGGTGCTATTTGGAAATATTTCACTTTAGATCATTAACTAAATATACTGATGAACCCTGCAAGCTGGAACACACAGTAGGACATGTAGTGGTCTGGTTATGATTCACTGAAAATTCTGGGACACTAAGTAGACATATGCTAAAATTGATAATGTTTTTCTCATGGTAATAAGTCATGGCCTAACACTTGCTTATTTTGTTACAATGGTAACACATTTCAAATTTGAATGTAATGTTAGAATTTTCCCTGTATTCTTTACCTATCTAAGAGTCATTCATAAAATATAATAGCAAAAAAAAAGATAATAGCAAAATTTTATATGGAAAAATAATGAGGTATTTTGTCATTGATAGGGATAGTAAAGCTTGTGTAATAATCCTGTATAACACTTAATGAAATGTAAATCCACACACAAACAGCAGGAACCTGTTCTGGCTATTGGAGATGATTGATGAGGAAGACAATCCCAAATGGTGGATCATCATCAAATTATATTGGACTATGGGGCAGAGAAGGAGGGAGCTGGGGATGGTGGAGAGGTAGAAGACAAGATTTCTTTCCTGTGAGACAGCTTACAAATTCCTTAAGGAAAATCCTCTAACTAGATAATCCATCCACGAAGACACAACAGACTATGGTTATATTCAGTGAATGAATTTAGACTGGTTACTTTGTAAAAACCATCAAACCAACCATTCACCTCTCTCTCTCTCTCTCTCTCTCTCTCTCTCTCACACACACACACACACACACAGTCATTTTCTCAAAAGACTGTAAGCTCCATGAAGGCTAGGAGATCTATCTATCTATCTATCTATCTATCTACCTATCTACCTATCTACCTATCTATCCATCATTCCAATCATCCATCTCTCTCTGTGTTTAATTTAAAATACCAAATCCCAGGGCTTCCCTGGTGGCGCAGTGGTTGAGAGTCTGCCTGCCAATGCAGGGGACGTGGGTTCTTGCCCCGGTCCGGGAAGATCCCACATGCCGCGGAGCGCCTAGGCCCGTGAGCCATGGCCGCTGAGCCCGTGCATCCGGAGCCTGTGCTCTGCAACGGGAGAGGCCACAACAGCGAGAGGCCCGCATATCGCAAAAAAAAAATTTTAATAAATAAAATTAAATAAAATACCAGCTCCCAAAGATACAGCATGGAATAGGACTGGGATTAGGGAGTCCTTGGCTATCTCTTTCAATGAAAGCATATAGTCAACTAAATGTTTGACAGTGAGCAAGTCTCCTCACCTCTTTAGGTCTCCTCTGCAAAATGAGAAATGTCCTCCAACTAGGAAGCATCACAAAGTAAAAGTTTTTCTTTTTCTTATGCATTCTACTCCTTGTGTGGGAGATACAGCTATTACTACATTCCTATGATCTTATTTTAGTTTTAAATCCTTGGGTAAGAAGTATCTCTTTAACAACCAAATTTGAACCTTATTCTTTGTGCTCCTTCCAAAAAATTAAAAATAAATTCTATTAAAAATTCTATTAAATTACAAGAGATATAGTGTAATGCTTACATGTTTGGTCCTCTGAAATAGATTTTTGGGTTCCACCACTTAAATTAGGCAAATCACTGAATCTCTCAGTGCCTTGATTTCTACATAAGGATAATAATGACACTGGCCTCACAGGATGGGCAGGAAGATGAAATAATACAGTTAGCACAGAGCCTGGCCATAGCCAATGCTCAGCAAATGTTAATTTTTAAGCCATTCCCATTTCTCCATTTGCCCTCTTCATCTTCAGTATATGTATAATTGTGTGTATACACGCATATATGAAATAATGTATAATATATATTATACATGTATATTTTATAATAACATATATTATAATCTCAGGCACACCGTTTTACAGCTGGAAGGAATTTTTAGATTAAATCCAAACCTCTTGTTTTACCCCTGAGTATGTAAAATTATTACATTTTTATTCTTTCTGTTAGACTCAGATAGGTAGAGTAATCAGGTTAGTGACAGAAATGATATTCGAACTTGAGATTCCTGACTTGGGGTTGCATTCTTTCTATTTTTCTTCAATTTAATATTACTTTATATAAATAATAATAACCATTTTCTATCAATATTATGAAATATTCCATAGTTTTTTGGTTCTCAGTAAATTATGAGTTCATAATAATGTGACTTATTTTCTTGATTCTTGATCTTTTCATAAATTAGGAAGTTTATTCACTTAAAGAAATCTTTAATGAACACCCAGTGATCATCTAGGTGGTCGGAAGAACCTGCTTCAGGAAACAGGTAAATCTTCACACGGTACCTTTAAAAATTTCAGGTATTAATTTCACTAATATCTAATCTAATATTAGAGCCCCTGAGCAAGATCTTGGGCAAGTCACTTGACCTTCTTATATTTCAATGTGTCAAACTGGCCGTAAAACTGAGTAAAGCATGACCTCATTATAAATCCAATTAGACTTGAAAGCTAAGATGTGATTTGATACATTAAAGAATTACCAAAAGGGAACTCTAGCTGGTAAAATATGAAGAATCACAATAATGAATTTTACTATAATAAGTAAAATGATTCTGAAATACAGTTTTTAGCAAGTAAAATCATGAAAAAGGTTCACAGTGTTTTATTTGGGTGAAATAGGTTAAATGATAGAGGAAGAAATATTATTTTAGAAAATGCCTGGTTTTCAAAACCATACATTGTAGCAACTTAATTATAAGGCGTGGAAGACTATTAGAAGGTAATAAACCCTTAACAAACACATTTTATTTCTAGGCCACTATTTCCCCCTACCTACACAACGTATGCCAAGTTTTAAAATGTATTTAACTAACTACTGTATGAAAACCTGGCAAAAGAATACAAATTCCCTTAGTGTGTTTAGCCATTTAGACTGTAACTCACTGTATTACTGAATATTCTTTTAACTGACTTTATATTAGTCCCTTCCCCCTATTTCCAACTCTCCTATTAATATATACATTTAAAAAATATATATACATATATTTTATTTCCACTCAGGTTACCCCTGTGAGCACAAGATGATGATGATGACGATGGCGATGACAATGACAGTGATTGGTAGATGTGTTAACTGGATGATGTCTTTCTCATCTGCAGAGGGAAGGCAGTACCATTCCCTGGCTTGCTGCTACAGCTTCTCTTTAAATCGTACAGCAGGTTCACCCTTTCTGCAGCATTCCAGAAGGAATATCAGTAAGAACAGTTCCACAGATGCTTGTCTGAGGTTATCACAGAAGTCCTGGGGCATCTACAGTGTGCCTGAACATTTTCCATTGTTTTACATCTTTCTGCAGACTTTGTCAAAGCCAGAAACAAACACAACCAAGCAAAGCCCTTTCAAGCAGAGCTTGTCAATCGCACACTTTGCCACATTCTCTGAAACAGTAAGCAAATGATAACTTGCAACTGTTGCTCAGGCCCTGTAAACAAAAGATCAAATTCTGTGCTCTGCCTTGGCCAAAAAAGAAACTGCAGCATTTTGTCAAGATTTTTACAAAGTTCTGGGCTTCAAATTTACAACTGGTACTGTCGTTTCTCTAGTATACAGAAAATTGAAAACATTAGTAAATTTAAAGATTAAAATACTACTTGAAAAAGCATATAATTAAGATTGTACATTAAAGAATGGTCTAGCTCCATAGTAGAGTCAGTCAGCTGTGTGTTCTAGCTCTAATCTAGGGGATTCTATGTATCTATTTTTCTCCTTCTTTGTTTGTACGGGCGTATGAGTAAAGATCTGATCTCTCTCAGGACCAGGTAATTAACAAAAAACCCAAAACCAAACAAACAAAAAAATTAAAGCATGTGTTTTAAAGTCTATAGAAGATGCACAGATACATTAATTTCAGTAAGACTGGGATCAGGATGAATAGTATTTTCCACAGGAAAAAGAGAACCAAACAGTAGGAGAGGGAGATTATTCAGGCATAAAAAAAAAAAAAATTCAGTGGAAACGTAAAAACATTAAAATAAGACTGGCTAAGCATATGAACACGACACAGATTTAGCAACTGAGCATATATTAATTTGTCTCTGATATTACTTCAAATTTTCAAAAGCAAACGTCTGACCAATTTCTTGCACGAGGCACACTGCCCTTCCCCTTCCAGACCCCTCTCCCCGGCAGCAGAAGGAGAGCGGTCAATTCCTGTCCCCAGTTCCCCGCGGCCGCCCCCTACCCTAGGACCGCCCGCAGCTCCCCAACGGAGGCGGCCAGCTGGGGACGACGAGGCCAGGGGCCAGGGGCACCCGGGTGCCCCAGCGGAGCAGTAGGAGATGTGAGGTGGGGGTAGGAGGGGGGCCCACAGGTGGGGGTGGGGCTGGGGTGAGGGGCCTTGGGCTTCTGAAGCCCAGGGCCGCCCCAAGTCGGGGCTATGCTGACGTTCCGTCCTCGCCCCGGCCCCGGTGAGCATCTCCGGGGACTCTTCGCCGCACCTGTCCCGCGACCCTGCGCCTCTCCCCTCACCCTTCGCGTATGGGTCTCCAGCCCCGGCCCGCCGCGGCTTGCGCGCAGGGGCCGGCGGGAGGCCGGGCGCGCCTGGGGGCGGGGCCGAGTGGCCAAGGCCCGGCCCTCGCAGCGCAGCTCAGAACGAGGCGGCCGCGGCTGAGGCGGAGGGATACCGAGCGCCGTATATATATCGCGGAGCGCAGGCTCGCACTTCGACAGTGGTGCTGGGAGTGTCGCGGACGCGGAGCCGTTACTCGCAGTTGGGCGGCGGCGGCGGCGGTGGCGGCGGTGGCGGTGGCGTAGCGCTCAGCGCTCACAGCGCCTTAGCAGCAGCAGCAGCAGTAGTAGCAGAGGCACCCCTGCGGTCACAGCCCCGGCGCAGGTGCAGCCACCCTTGTTCTCTCTGCTCTTCCTCCGTTTGCTCGCACCATGGTAGGTCGGGAGTGGCAAACGCCGGCGTAGCAGCTGCCGGCCCATGATTTCTTCCCCAATTTTTAGTTCAGACTATTTTTTACTCCTCTTTTTCTTTTCTTTGTTGGGTTTTTTTTCTTTTCTGGGTGTTACGAAGCAGGTGCGGTTTAGGATGCATTCCGGATTTGCATCTCGGTTTCCTCGGCCAGGGATCCTCATTTAAATTTTGGTGCGTCTTGGAGCTGGGATTGGCCGTGGGCTGTCCGCGGGCTGGGGCTCTGGCCCCAGCTGAATCGGAGCCATCTGCATCCACCCCCCTCCCCCAGTCCGCACCACTGCATCCAGCGCGCCGCACCCGGGCTGCCCGCAGCGCTTCGCCTCTGCCCCGGGGGGCGGGGGAGCCGGGCGGGGCCGGGCACTAGACCCTGGCTCGCAGGCAGCTGGGCGGGCGGGCAGCGGAGAATGAATGGGCCGGAGCGAGCCGGTGGCGCTCGTTGCTCCTGCCGGGATGTGGGGGGCGCCGTCAGCCTTCCCCCAACACTGCTGTCCCCGTTGGGCGCTCTCTCCCGGCGCTCTTTCCTCCTCCCTCCCGGGGGGCGCGGCGCGGGCGTGGGCTGGGAAGGAAGGAGCCGGGGAAGGGTGGGGTGGGGGCAGGAAGGCGCGGGGTGGGGGCGGAGAGGGCGGAAGCGGCGGGCCGGCCGCCCTGCACCCGGGCGGGGCCCTGCGGCGTGGCCGGGGCTCGTGTCTCGTGGGTTCGTCCCCCTGCAGCCCCCCACCCTGTGCGGCAGTAAAGGCGTGCGGGAGCCTCGGTACACCAGGAGGTCCCTTCCCGAGGGAGGCGCTCGGCTCGCGCTAATTGGGGCGGGGGACAGGCGGGGGAGGAGGGAGCTGGCGCGCAGCTCGGCTTCCAGTAGAGACGCAAAGTTTCTGCTCTGGGAGGCGGTGGCGGCGCGGCGGGCTCGTCGCCTCGGGGAGCAGAAGCGGGTGGGGGGCGCGGGGCGGACTGGGCCTCCGCCTGCCGCGCAGCCGGGGGGTGGGGTTGGGGGTGGGAGTGGGGGTCTCCCTGGCCTGGGAGGGCGGCGCCCCCTTGAACCCGCCTGCACTCGGGGCCCGCTCCCCTGCCCGGCCCTTCGCCCGGCGTTTTCTCCGCCCCGAGCCACTTCCCAGTCCGAAGGGAGATGCCCTCCACGTTTCCGCTTTCTCTGCAGCCTCTAGATTGCCAGATGCGGCTGTGCGCCTCGCTGGGTGTTTTCCATAGCCCCTTTCCTCTCTCGGCGGGCAGGGCTGACATCACCCACAGCGTTTTCTGGCTTGGCGGGGTGGGGAGGTGGCTCCCGGCAGGTTCAGCGCACCTTCGCCCCCAAGGCCAGCGCGGTCTGGTGGTCGGCGTGTATTTCTTTGTCGAGGAAGGCTGATGCTCTCGATAACCACTCTAATGCGAGAATTTTGCGGCGAGGTGAGACTGTCTCCACGGTGAGGTGACAGCTTCTCTTGCGAGGTGTGGCAGCGCTTCCTGTTGTGCAAGACAGACGTTGCCCTGGCATTACGTAAATCATCGTGTCTCCTTCATTCGGTATAAAGAAGACCAACGTGCTATGTCTGGGTTAGAAAGGAAGGAAGACCCAGTTCTAATTTGAAAACATAAGTGTCTGATATAAATCAGTATATGGGAACATCATTCCTATTGTGAAAGCTTTCACTTATGAGTTAGAATAAACTTAATCCCGTCAGCTTTCTAATAGGACTTATTCTGGAACTGGCTTCATTAGGCGTCCTTCATTAATATAAAAATACATATTAGCTCTCCTTGAGATCTCGAATTCCCCTGGCTGGAGGCACAGGTTCAGTGTTGCTGAGGCCAAATAATGCAAGTGAGAATTACCTTCGTGGCCGTTACCACCTCTAGTCAAGTATTTCTATTATGAGCAGCTCTTACGTCATCCATAAAGTAGGTAAATATTCTCTAACAAAGTTAATAGTTCCTCTCCAAAAAAGGGAGGGCGCAGTCTCAATAATTATTATGTAGTTTCTTTGTACTTAATTTTTGCAGTTTTCTAACAGCTCAGCTGTAGGACAGTTCCATTTTTTCCTGGCTCCTGAGTCAGGATAATTTGACCAAGGGCATTTAGCTGTTCTAAATTTTAGGCTTTTAACAAATAGCTGCCTAATTTAAATGATTGGAAAGCACTTGTTACGTGAGAATGAAGTCGGTAGGATAACCCATTGCTGTATATTTTTTTCCATTGAATTGTGTCTCATAAAATAGATATAAAAGCCTGTTAATCCAACCCAATGACATTATGTAACGCCAGTTTGGAGCTTTGGAGTGCCTGCAGCAATGCGCAAGGTGCACTAAAAGTCTGCCCCTGGACCCAATCCTGGCTGCGGTGACAGCAGCAGCAGGCTGGGTCCCTTCTTGGATGGAAGCGGGGACTGTGGCACCCCTGGTGCAGTAGGTGGCGCTCTTCTTTCTCAGAGCCTGCCCCTGCAGCCGATGCAGTGGGCCTTTTGCCACTAGAGGTGCCATTTTTCAAACTATGAACTGACCCTTCCTAGTTAGACTGCAGAGCGTATAGCCATAGGCCCAGAGAAGAAAACCCGAAATGAGATGTTGTCACTTCCTTTGCCATCCTTTGTTTTTAAAATAGCGTAAAGGGTTCCCTTTATTCTAATTGTTTTTATTAAGTGACTTTGCTGAAGTTTTCAAACAGCTGATTTTTTTTTGAGATTGATTTTTGAAAGATCACTATTAAAAGTGTAATTGGAAAAACCATGTTGACCTCGATCAAACTCTGGTGGATTGAATTATAACCTTTTCTTTTTCTATGTAGGCTGATCAGCTGACCGAAGAACAGATTGCTGGTAAGTTGATGATTTCAGGGAGTTTCAGTAGACCGGAACTAGGCAGACTCAGTTCTGGTGACTCCTCTGTCCTCTCCCCCTATAGTCTGAGCAGTTTTCTAAGAATTTACTTAAATGAAAACAATAAGCAGAGATATTTAGGTCAAGTGTTACTCCTTGTCAGCGTTTTGGAGATAATGAGAAAGGAAGTAGAACTAAGAATACCCACATATTATACTCTGGAGTATTTGACTATGCTTCACGGTGTGCCAGGCTTTGTATATAATGAGATTGCATGGAGCCTGCTACAAAAATGTAGCAAAAATGTAGTTTAGAATTCTTATGCCATAGGTCTTTTAGTAATTCACCATGAAAGCTTGTACTTGCTATTCTAAATGGGAATGGATGGAAATAAGTGTCAGGACCACTGTAATAATTGGGAAGGGAATGATTTAGTTTATATTTTAGCTTTTAATATTCCCTGGAGAACTTTTTTTTTTTTTTTTTTTTTTTTGCGGTACGCAGGCCTCTTACTGTTGTGGCCTCTCCCGTTGCGGAGCACAGGCTCAGCGGCCATGGCTCACGGGCCCAGCCGCTCCGCGGCATGTGGGATCTTCCCGGACTGGGGCACGAACCCGTGTCCCCTGCATCGGCAGGCGGACTCTCAACCACTGCGCCAGCAGGGCAGCCCCTGGAGGACTTTTTTGAGATGGTTTCTCTTTAGGAAACCAGGAATGCCTTTGAAATACTCTGAATGCCATGTAGAGAGAATACACTGGTTACGTGGGATTGTACATTTCTGGTAACCACCTCTTCCTATGGCTGTGAAACGGGGAGTTCTTGTGGCTGTAGAAATTTAACAGGAAGGGACCATAAAGGAACATGTGGACCAATCTTCACTTGTCAGATTGGACTTAGGACTAAATTAAGTGTGTTGAAGCTTAGCCTTCCTTATGTGACAATATTGTGGCTTTATGGAACTGGTTACCAGGAATGACGTGTGCTCTATGGACTACTGTGTGAAGGCCAATCCAACAGAACTGCTGTGATCTTTGTTTCAGCAGATAAAGAGCAGACAGTTTCTCTTAACTTGCACAACTTGGATGGCTTGCTTTGGCAAGTTAAGGAAAGGGCGTGCTGTGGCTGGGTTGGGTGAAGACATTCATTCTAAAAGGTAAACTTTTGTTTTCAGAATTCAAGGAAGCTTTCTCCCTATTTGACAAAGATGGCGATGGCACCATCACAACAAAGGAACTTGGAACTGTCATGAGGTCACTGGGTCAGAACCCAACAGAAGCCGAATTGCAGGATATGATCAACGAAGTGGACGCTGATGGTAAGGGCTTTAGCACTATGAACGAATGCCAGCGTTGTGTAATTCAAGTTCAGACATTAAAGATTGTCTTTCAGGTCCCCAGATCAAGGCAAACGTGCAAAGATCCTTTCTGTGGTTTCCTTACAGCCACTGACAATTAAAATAGAAGATTACGGGCCTGCCTTTCGCCCTGCTCACTGTCTAGAATATTTCCTGGATCGGATCACAGTATTGTTCTTTTCCACTCGCCATGACCTACAGCTCAGTCTTTTATCAACTGGCCCATGAGTCTGCACTGAGTCCTATGGGGAAAGTAAAAATAAATAGCCGTAGACCTTTAAAAAAGCTTATTGTCTCTAAGAGGAGAAAAAACCCAAGTGAGGTGGGGGAAGAGCATTCTCAGATGTTAACATGTGGAAGTGAGTACAGTGTGAGCTGTCAGTGTGTTGTTTTTTTTTTGTGTGTGGTACGCGGGCCTCTCACTGTTGTGGCCTCTCCCGTTGCGGAGCACAGGCTCCGGACGCGCAGGCTCAGCGGCCATGGCTCATGGGCCTAGCCGCTCCGTGGCATGTGGGATCCTCCCGGACCGGGGCACGAACCCGTGTCCCCTGCATCGGCAGGCGGACTCTCAACCACTGCGCCACCAGGGAAGCCCTGTCCGTGTGTTTATTGAAGAGGATTTTGAGGATCATTGAGGCTTGGAGGTGGGGTGCATGATGATTGTAGGGAGCAGATTTATAGAAGCTAGTAGAAGGATGTGGAGCCAGAAGGGACAAGCAGTAACCCCTCCAGCAGTTGGTCACCATTTGGTTGTTCGTTCCTCTGGACTCCAGAACAGTGGACAGTAGACCTTTTATTGGGCACTTCTATCAGTAAGTCGTTTTTGATCACTTCCCCCCCCAAAAGAAAACACGTTTTTTGGAAATAATATCAATTAAATTAATAATTTTAATTTATTTAATAAACTGAAGTAAATTAATCAAATCTACAGACATTGTAGAACATCAGTAAATTTTGAAAAGAGGTAGGAATAAACAATTTGGATCTAGACTACTTTCTTGATGATTGGCATGATAGTAGCCATTAAAAATATGGTATCATAAGGTGATAAAATGGAATTACACTTCTCTGGTAATATACATTTAGAAGCAGGGGTTTTGGGTCAGCTCTTTAACAATGGTTTTACCCCATTTGAACTACTTCTAAAGACTGTTTTCATCCTTAGTAATTTGGAAAAAGGTTTTTCATAGTTCCGTCTCGTTTGACTGCTAAGGGTGACCAGCCATCTGGGAGCGTGGGGTGGCTCTCTCATGTTTTGTGTAAGCCCCGGGGAAGCTGCTTGGGGGCTGGCAAAGTGTATTAGGCCCTCGGGTTTTATGGAACAAGGTGGGGAAAGTTGTCTCGAGGTATAGAATCTGGTACTCACAATGAATAAATGTGATGCCTAAGGACATCGCTGTGTGGCTGTAAGAGAGCATTTCAAATAATTTTGTCTTCCGTGAATGTCAATAATGCTTAAAAATTTTGGAGGCTAAATAGATTTGAAGGAATCTCTGAATTATTATTTTGATTTAAAGGTACTGGTGAAAATGAGTGACTTAACGTAAGGCTTTTTTCTTCTAATTTAATTTTTGTTTCTGTTTAGTTCAAGTAACACTGTTGATCTGGTGACTTGTCTTTGGGGTGTTCATCGAGCTGTTGGTTTTAAAGGAGGAGTTGTTTGGAATACTGGCCATAGAACAGATTCTTCTGACAAAGTTTCCTGAATGTTAATAGTCTGAGCTGAGAAAACACTTTTGAGCCTTGCCCTTAATGGGAAATAAAGATACTGGAGTTGGGGAGAACATGATTAGGTGACTTACCATAATGTGGCTGAGAAATGCCTCCTGGAGAAGACTTTGCAACACTTCATGGTCCCTGGCATAACAAAGTCAACTTTTTTCCCGCTCATAATCCTTTTCTTTCCTAAAAACATTGTGTAATCCTGGTGGCCCAATTATGGACCTTCACCAGCATCGCTAGTGCAGGCAGAGCTAGATCCGAGTGACCTCCCTAACTCTGGGGAAGGCAAACTCAGGTGCCTCCCTTGGGAGTAGAAAGATTCAGCTTGCACTGCTGTGGGCTTTTTTTCCTCTTGAACGGTACAAAACCTTCAGTGGCCAAGAGTCTGTATGTGCATTTTCCTTTGCATCATTAAATGCTATCCTGGGCACTGATCACTGGTTTGAATTAAGTGAATCACATGAAATTGCCCTGTGAAGTATTTGAATAGTTTAAACCTAAGATGGCTCAACATAATAAAACAATTTACCAGTTTGTCCTAGCAAATGCTTACTGTTCTATAAAGTGGTTCTAAAACTATCACTCCAGGGTAGCGTCACTGGAGCGCTTATTTTACATGAGCTTTTGTTTTTTTATTTGAGGCAATGGCACCATTGACTTCCCAGAATTTTTGACTATGATGGCTAGAAAAATGAAAGATACAGACAGTGAAGAAGAAATCCGCGAGGCATTCCGAGTCTTTGACAAGGTAACCCTGCGTCTGCATTGCAGACTGTGCTTAAATATGGCTTTCTGGCTGTCATTTCTAAAAGCTTTAACGTTCTGTTCTAGTTAGAACACTTACCTAACTGCCTGAGCCTCTGTAATCTCATTTTCAGATATCCTGACTTATTGTAGTAACCTTATCAGATGAGAGTAAACATAATAAATAGTAGAGAAATTTTGAACCAAGTTTCTTGATTGTGACTTTCAATTTCTGTTTGCTTTTCAAAAGCCCCTGCAGTGTCTGCATTGCCTGACTGCATGTGTTTAGTAGGTAGAAGTGGGAACTGGAGATGGAGAATTGTCGACATACACACAGTTGGCAGTAACTTGAGGGGCTTAATTAAGTCAAAGGCCTACTTGCCCACAGCGAACCACTATGAGTCCCTACCAGTAACAGTTGCTGAATGTTCACAGGATGGCAATGGTTACATCAGTGCTGCAGAGCTACGTCACGTCATGACAAACTTAGGAGAAAAACTAACAGATGAAGAAGTAGATGAAATGATCAGAGAAGCAGATATTGATGGAGATGGACAAGTCAACTACGAAGGTAACACACCAAGTTTCTTCAGCTTGGTTTTTAAGGTTTCCCTTTAGGATCTATAAACAAGTTAACTGCTTGAACTAGATTTTTTTTTTTTTCCTTATGCAGAGTAGAGACGTTATGTTCATTAAAGCTGCTTTTGAAGATAACCGAAAGTTATGATTATTTGTCTTTTCAGAATTCGTACAGATGATGACTGCAAAATGAAGACCTACTTTCAACTCCTTTTTTCCCCCCTCTAGAAGAATCAAATTGATCTTTTACTTACCTCTTGCAAAAAAAAAAAAAAAATTCATTTACTCATTCTGTTTCTATATAGCAAAACTGAATGTCAAGAGTACCTTCTGTCCACACACACAAAAAATCTGCATGTATTGATTGGTGGTCCTGTCCCCTAAAGATCAAGCTACATCAGTTTTCCGATATAAATACTTGTCCTACCTTAATGATAAGGAAGCACTTAGTGGACACCTGGCAGGTCCGTCCGCTCATGGTTAATACACTGTTTGGGCTGGCCAGTTTTTCATGCATGCAGCTTGACAGTTGAGCACAGTCAGGCGTTTGTATTAAAAATGAAAAACAAAAAAACAAATTCAAAGCCTGCTCAAAGGGGCTCTAGTTCAATTTGTTACCATAAACCATAAAAGCTGGTTTACTGAAAACAGACATTGAAGATTGGTTTACCTCAGGATGCTGTGGAAGAGAAACTGTCCAGGCATAGCCCCACTAGCAGGATGGCCCTCTTGTAACTTCCCCGTGCCCCTACCTGTCGTGACCGGGACACACCCTGGTGGCATGCCCACGTGTGTTGGTTTAGCCTTGTGTGCATTGTGCTAGAGCGGAGTGGGTGTCAGGCTATCACCATTCATACAAATTTTTAAAAACCTTTATCAAGGGAGCATCTTTGGACTCTCTGTTTTTAAAACCTTCTGAACCATGACTTGGAGCCAGCAGAGTAGGCTGTGGCTGTGGACTTCAGCACAACCATCAACATTGCTGTTCAAGAAATTACAATTTACGTCCATTCCAAGTTGTAAATGCTAGTTTTTTTTTTTTCCAATAAAAAGACCATTAACTTAAAGTGGTGTTAAATGCTTTGTAAAGCTGAGATCTAAACGGGGACAAGGCAGTTGGAGGGGAGGCAAGTGTACCTTTAAATGCCCACAGCCCAGCATTGGGTTTCCCTCCCTCCCTCCCTCCTGAAATCCCAGCACCAACTGCTGAGCCTGAGACCTTGCCTAAAACCAAGCAGATGCCGATTGCTTCATCTTATTTATGGACATGTAGGTCTACTTGTATTTTCACTGGGGGGGAGGGGGAAAGTGAATTATGGTAACTTAATGATTATTCAGGCGGTAGAGCTCTTAATGAAGGAAAAAAACCACTTTCTCTCAAGCATGTATTTAGGGGTTCTTATCAATTGTGCTGCTGATTACCTGTTTTATGTAACTACTTGAGACCATCTGTGCAAAAGACATGATTTAGTGCGTCTGTAATTCAATCCTCGCTGTGTGTGGTAGAAGCAGTCACTTTTCTAAGCCAGGCTTTTCATGCCTAAAAGACACTACCAGTCACCTTTTGATTCACAGTTTTTAATTTATGATTATACTTACCTTAGACTCCTTTTCCTTTTCCTTTTTGTTTTTTTCGGTTGACTTGACTTTGCTTCCCCACCCCCCAAGTAGAACGAATGCTAGCTCCCAGCTTGAAAGTAACACTCCCAGCCCAGAGGGAATTTTGTGTTTCTTGATAAACCTGTAACCAAAACTCAGAGATGCTGGTACTGGTCTTTGCAGTGGGATTGGTTTGCTTAAAAGCTCCCTAAGAGGCGTTTGGATTTAGCGCAGACCTCTTTTTGAAGTGAAGGCTGAATGTGCATGTTTCAGGGTGTTAACTTGGTTGTATCTTATTAGCGAGGAGATTTGGATTTTGAGTGTTTCTGTGAGAAGTTTTACTTTGCCAGGGAACAGCGGCAGGCTGCTAGTGAGGCAGTGAGAAGCTCTTGGCAGCCAAATGGGTGCATTCGGGGCTGTTTACGGAGACCCTCAGCTTCTCCCTCTCCTACTTCTCGTCTCTCTGGCACTTTGCAGCTCTTTAGTTTTCCCGCCAGAGGGGTGGGTCAGAGCAGTGGAGAGGAGCCTGCCCATCTGCCTTTGCTGCTGGTCCTTAGACCCGGTGGTTGGAAGAAGAGAGGTTGACGTCATGAGCTGGGCTTGGCTTTCACAACTCCTTGAATCTGGAAGGAACATCTCAGAATACCTCGGGGGTTTTCTTCTGGTGAGACAGGACTGGGGTTTCTCCTTCGAGTAAGTTAATAACCTGGATGTTTCTTGCAGGGAGGTCAAGTAGCCTGACTGTTGACCCACTCTCAGGCCTGCGGCCGATGACCTCCTGGTAGTTTTAAAAAGGGTTGAGGGCGATTTGGCTTGTTTTTCAGAAACTTTGCCTTCTATCTTACCCTTTCACCAAGTTTTTTTTCTAGAAGCTGGGTGGACTCCATGTTAGTGGTCCTGCAGTCTTTCCTAAAAGACTACTCTTGAAACCAGATTCTTGAATGGCCCGGATCCTGTACGGGAACCAGAAACCTTTCCCCCAGGGAATGCTGAGTTCCACTTTGGTGCACCGGGAACTCAGTCCACTGTAGCCTTTCTCTCTGGCCTTTGAGAGGGACGACCAGCCCAGGGGTTGAGTGTTTGCAGTCTGCAGGGGTTTGTGAGAGGAAATGGCTGGAATGAGGTGGCAGTACTGTGAAAGTTGGTCAGCACCTTCCTGTAAACTCTTGCCCTACTTCTAACTGCTCTATAAATATATATATATATATATATATACACACACACATATATATATATATATATACACACACACATATATAAAGTGACTAGTTTAACTGGCATCCCGCAGGAGCCTGAGACTTGCCATAAAAAACTGCTGAGTCCTTGGCATATACCTTCATAGTTTTGTTCTCCATCTGTTCAGGGTAGGTGTCAAGCAAGGTAAATGTATCTTGATATTTCAGATGGACTTTTGATGTACTGTTGCCAAGGAAGGTTTTTTTCTGATTTTTTGACAAACGAATTTTTGCACACTTTAAATTGGTGTCTTTCGGCAACTTAAAACACATTGAAAATTAGCTACTGTACATATTTTTATATTCTCTTTATAAATGCATGTCTGACTGTACTTGTAACCATATTGTAACACGTGGCCGCCCAGTAGGCCTCGTGCTGCTGTGGCCCCGTCGGAGTAGCAGCATATTAGCAGCCCCTCAGCATACTGGGAACTTCTTCCTAAACAAAGAATGTAAATTTGGTCAAGTCTGCTCTTGGTTCATTCAATTATTTTTAACATTTGAATTAATTATTGTATATCCTAAATACATTTATCCTTTTGGCAGTGACTAGATTCCACGAATGTGTCTTAATCTATCCCTTCAGCTGGCGGTTACTATTATCTTTTTTGATCCCTTGAAGTTACCCTGTAGGAGACAGAAATTCTTTGCTGTCTGTATTCCTCAGAGTGAGAAGGTAGTGGCATGGGTGGAGTGTGTGTTCTTTCTCCAAATCTATTATAATGTTCATTAAACATGTCTGTAGCAAAGATGGTGGTAGTTCTTTTGTTACCGAAGTCACCCTTCACCGTGGCGATTTGCGAAGGAGATGTACTCGAACGTTTCTGTAAATCGTGAGATGAACTGTTTGGAGATTTAACCACCTCTCTGATGGGGGACCAACTCTATGGAAATTGTAAATAAGTTCTATTTATAAACCTGGCACTGTATTCAATAAACATTTCTGCAGCCTTTCATCTCTAACTGCGAACTCTGTAGGTTTTTAGCTCGCAATGCTTTCCATTCCTTTTGCTCAATGAACAAGCTACACCTGCCCTCAGCTGTGATTCCACCTGGGCCCTAGCGTGGTAGGGGAGGGACCAGAAACACCACAGACACATCCCACTACGGCCTTACCCTGGTTTTAAAGTTTAGGTGTCAATAGCTGACGTTTTAACACAATCTCTTGGCATATTAATGTATCTGTGTTTGCCTTATGTGGAAAATTCACACCGTAAAAAGATTCATTCCTCTTTAACTTCAAGGTTAATCCAAGTCTCTTTAGGAATTGTGTGAAGAAGTACACTTTAAACATTAGATGGGAATTTAGATACTAGATGGGAATTTAACATTACGTAAGCACATGCCTCTGCCCATGTCCAGAGCAGGGCAGTGGAGGCTACAGCTTCCATGCAGAACCTTGGAGTTGAAACCTTGTCCTTAATCAGTGCCATCGCAGACCCTGGTTTCTAGACAAGGTTCTCTAGCAGGAAAGGCCATCTCCTGGCTGCCACCTGTGTTTCCAGAAGGATCTTCCCCAGGCTGCCTTGCCCATTTCCTTTCTTCCCACTGCACAGAAGCACAAGAGGGCTGAGAAGAACGGGAATGATCACAGGGTAAGCCCCTGCTTTGGCCAGAGGGCTTGAGACACAGCCAGCCCCTCGTCTACAAGGATGGAGACACCACCGTGGGGACAGAGCCCTCTGCTGAGACTTTAGGCCCGGCTCCTAGTTTTGCTTCTGTCCTTCTGTAGCCATAGACAGGTTCTTTACCTCTCTACACCTCAGTTAAAATCAGATTATTGGACGAGGTACATTCTACCTGTGGCTTTCTAGTATTGTGACCAACCCAGCTTGGCGTCACTTGGTGTTTAAATTGAAATTGCAGCCTAAAGGGTGGGAGGCAAAAGAGTGTAGGTATGCTGTACACTTGGAGATGACAAATGGCATTTTAAAAGTCTCAGCAGCTCCCTGTTGGGGGTGGAGCGGAGGGTAAACTTGCTCTTAACACTGTGATGTAATACTGGAACGGGGGTCAAAGAAACATCATGAAGTGACTTCCATCCTCCTGGCAGCACAGAAATAGGAAGCTACCATTCACTGCCTGCAGGAGATTCAGTCCAAGTGACGTCATCTAGTTTTTCAGCAGTTTTGGTTCAGGAAGAAAAACACATGCACACATTTCCGATTTGAGCTGAACTTCCCAGAGCACTGAGGGCCGGAGCGTCCAGTGACTCATGATGCCTTAGAAGGAAATCAGACTTCAAGTTTTTTTATAGCTGCTGAGAAGCTGAGAAGCTGCTGCTTCTCTCCCACTGCCCTCAGCCCTCTGCCAGGGAGTGAGAGGAGTTCACTCGTGCTCTGGAATCCACGGGAAAGCTGACGGGAGCCCGAGGAACTGCCGGCTCTCCCATCTCACGTCTCCATCGACAATGCCGGAACTTGGGTTAAAAAAATGGTGGCACTGTCCCACATAAGAATTATTTATGTCCTGCCTGTGTGTCAGCAACTATGGGAGTGAATGTGTAATTTACATATTCAGATAGTATTTCAAATGTCACGTTTTTAAGTTCTGCTTTCACTTTTACAAAGGTGAAAGGTCAGTGGTTCGGCTCCCTCTTCACTCTTTGTGAACATCCCATTCCCTTCCATAGCCTGGCAGAGGCCTGCCTCTTCCTGTTCCTCCTCTTCTGGGTCCCCTGTGGTCCTATCAGAATTCTGACTACTCCTTGAGAAATGCTCACTGCCCCCAGCCAGGAGCCCTTCTCTCTAGTATGGCTGGACCTAGCCCAGATTTGTCTAACACCATGAGAAATGAAGCCACCTGGTCACATCTCACCTCTTCTCTTCTTCGCCAAAGTCTTGATCTTCAACTGGAAGATGTCACACAACACCCCGGGGCTCCCACGACCTGATTCCAACTCAAGGTTGGAGACACTTCCCTAAACCCCAGAAGTGGGTGATGACCCAATGGTTGGCTAAACCCTAGTGAGCTCATCCTTTTTGGAGGGTTCCGGAGGGGAACTCAGGGTCTGAAAGCAGCTGTTCAAACAGAGCAAATCCTTTAACTCAGCTCTGCAAATAACTGCCCGGCCTTCCCATTCAGGCTGCCACCTATGGCCAGGAAGGAATTCAGAGCATAGTTCTTTTGCTGTTTCTTACTGGGAGCGCCAACTCATTAGAGGAAAAAGTGAGAGTGCTGTATTCTGATGATTTGTTCTCAGGTTCAATGCCTACAATGTTCAGAGCTCAGAATTAGAGGACTTCAAAATACTGGAAGGCTCAGTATCAACCTTTTGAGGAGCTTTTGCAGGCTATTCATAGAAACATGAGATACAACCGCCAAGTAGCGTGCCAATGAACAATATATAACAACTTGAATAAATAAGAACTGATGCAGACATAGCATAAGAAAGTATAAAGCAAGAATTGACAAGAGTAACAAATCCATCATCATAGAGATTTTGACATAGTTACCCCAGTTATTAAGAAATCAAGTAGACAATAGTATATTTGAACTACACAATGAACAAGTTGATTTCATGTATGTACGTAGAACATGGCAACCAGCAGTTAGAGATTTCATATTACAGATATTAACATTAATAATAATAAATCATTAAATATTATATTGATTATAGTTATAGGATAATATAATTACAAATACGTAACAAATTAGTAATGATAACATAAGAAATTAATAAATAAGTTTAAGTAGAGAATTAAGATTGACTATATATTAGATCATAAAGTAAACTGCAACAAACATTAAAAAAAATCTTTCATATTGACCAAGTTGCCTAATAACAATGCAATGGATAGAAAACAATTTAAAAATTACAACTTTTAATATACCCATTTAGTTTGAAAATTAAAGTCCACTTCTAATAGCATTTCTAAAAAGAAATAATATGCACATCTAGAAAATGTTTAGGACTGAATGAGAACAAAATTCTACATTCCAAAACTGTGGGATACAGCTTCGAAATTAATAGCATGAAAATGCTTATAATGGAAAAGAAGAAAGACTAAAAATAAATAAGGTAAACATCCAACTTGAGTTAGAAAAAGAATAAAATAAGCCCAAAGAGAGCAGAAGTATCAAAGATACCCACAGAAATTAATGAAATACGAAACAAAGGTACAAAAAAGAAGATCAACAAAGACAAAAAGTTGGCTCTTTGAAAAGATGATTAGACACAGTATGGTAGCTTGTCAAAAAATTAAACATATAATTACCACATGATATATCAATTCCACTTCTGAGTATATACCCAAAAGAATTGAAAGCAGGGACTAAAACAGATATTTGTACACCCATGTTCATAGCAGCTTTATTTACAATAGCTAAAAGGTGGAAGGAACCCAAGTGCCCATCAGTGGGTGAATGGATCAAAAAAGAAGGTGGTGTATATATATATATATATATATATATATATATATATATATATATATATATATATATATATATAAAACAAAATATTATTCAGTCTTTAAAAAAGAAAGGAAATGCTGACATATGCTACAACATGGATGACAACAATCTGTTCTTTTGTAAGAACAAATACTGTATGATTCCACTTACATGAGGTCCCTAGAGTAGTCAAATTCACAGAGACAGAAGGTAGAATGGGTGGATGCAATGGGGGGGACAATCATTGTTTAATGGGTAAAATTTCAGTTTTGCAAGATAAAAACGTTCTAGAGATGGATGGTAGTGATGGTTGCACAGCAATGTGAATATACTTAATGCTGATGAATCGTACACTTAAAAATGGTAAAAATTATAAATTTTGTTATGCATGTTATACAATTGTTTTTAAAAGTCAAGCAAGTGAAGAAAATATTACAGAAAGATAATGTCATCCTGGAAGTTGCTTATATTGCAGATGATGTTTTCTGTTTCATTGATTTTTTTTCCCTATTATTTCACCATTAATATAATGTTTAATTATTATAGTTTTATAATAATAATAATTTTTTATAATAATAATTTTTAAATTATTATAGTTTCATAATAAAAAATATATAAACTATATTATAGTTTTTATAATAAAAGTTCATTCCATTTCTGGTTTAAAAAGTTTAGACAAATCTCAGGCAGTGCTAATGAAAAAAATGTTAGGAGGGAATTCTCTGGTGGTCCAGTGGTTAGAACTCCACGCTTTGACTGCTGAGGGCCCGGGTTTGACCCATAGTCGGGGAACTAAGATCCCACAAGCCGTGGAGTGCGGCCAAAAAAAAAAAAAATGTTAGGAATAAAGTGGGAGACGTAACCACAAATAAACGAGAGATTTTTTAAAAACTGTACTGTAAAAACTTTGATGCCAATAAATATGAAAACTTAGGTAAAAGGGATAATTTCCTAGAGAACTGACTCAAGAAGAAGTAGAAAATTTAAAACAAACTAACCATTAAAGGAATCTAATCAGTAGTTAAAAATATATCTACCTGTGCTGGATGACTGTCTAACTGTGCCCCATTCCTCCCCATGAGTGATGAGGCCTTGGTCTCATACCCTTGAGTCTAAGAGGACACTGTGACTACTTTGACCAATGGAATACACTAGAAAGGATATACTAGTTTCTGGGCCCATGCTTTTTCCAATTCTGCCCTTGGAACATTCTGGAAGCCCTGAGATCTCCATGCTGGAGAGGCCACATGTAGATGCTTCAGCAGACAGTCAGCTGAGCCAAGCCTTCCTGCCAGCTGTCCCCACTGAGGTGCCCAGTAGGTGAGGCTATCTTGGATCTTCCAGACCAGGTCATTTGCCAGCTGAATACCACTGAGTAATCTCAGTTGACCTCAGATGGAGCAGAAGAATCACCCATCTGAACCCTGCCTGAATTCCTCACCCACAAAATCAGGAGATAAAATAAAATGGAAGTTGTTTTAAGCCACTAATATTTGGGTTCATTTGTTCTGAAGTAACAGATAACAAAGCCACCACCAAAAACAGAAAAAAATTATTCCAGAGAAAGAAAACAAAACAGAAAGATTACACTGCAACTCTTTACCCATTCTTGACAAGTTCTTCCAGAAAATAAAGAGAGAGTATGTTAAAACTGATTATCCACACCAGATAAGAATACAAGAAGGAAGGAAAATGACAGGCTGGTCTATGTACATAGATGTAAAAATATACAAATATAATTATTAAACTCAATCCAGCAGTGTATTAAATAAAATGCATCTATGAACATGTTGGTTGTAATCCAATAACCCAATGATTATTTCACATGGAAGGAGAGAGAGTCGTACGAGGGGAAGGAAAGGCTGAACAACCTAGCCAGTGGAAAGGCAGATGCCCCGAGCTTCAGGCTTTTTGGAACTGGGGACTCCCCCTCCTCCGTCGAGCCTCTGGTCCTCTTGCTTGTGCATTGTCTTCCTTCCCTATCTTCCTCGAAGACTGGCTTTCTCTACTGTAGGCAATGTGGCTGGTACCACTCCTGAGATTTATACCCTACACTTTTAGCCAGGTAGAGACAATCTGTTTCAGTCCCAGCTCCAACATTTTTGAGGAAGAATTCTGCTACAGTTTGCCTAAGGCACCCAATCTTGGACTATTCATCTGTGCCAGGAGGTAGACTCTGGGGAAACAACTATGCATTAATTTCTTATTGCTGCCGTAACAAGTATCGTAGACTTAGCGGCTTAAAACGGGGGTCTCCAAAGCCTGGGCTGCAGACTGGTAACGGTTCACGGCCTGTTAGGAACCAGGCCACACAGCAGGAGGTGAGTGGCTGGCCAGCGAGTGAAGCTTCATCTGCCGCTCCCCATCGCTCCCCATCACTCGCATTGCCGCCTGAACCATCCCTGACCCCTCCCCCCCAGCCCCCCACCCCCGACTGGCCTGGAAAAATTGTCTTCCATGAAATCGGTTCCTGGTGCCAAAAAGGTTGGGGACCGCTGGCTTAAAACAGCACACACTTATCTTACAGTCCTGGAGGTCAGAAGTTTGAAATCACTTTCACTGGCCTAAAATCAAGGTGTCAGCAGGACAGGTTCCTTCTGGAAGCCCTAGGAGAGAATCTGTTTCCATGCCTTTTCTAGCTTCTATAGGTCACCTGCATTCCCTGGCTCATGGCCCCTTCCTGAATCTTCAAATGTAGCATCTTAAATCTCTTTCTCTATGACCCCTGCTTCTATTGTCACATCTCCTCTGACTGTGACCCTCCTGCCTCCCTCTTATAAAGACCCTTGTGATTATATTGGGCCCATCTGGACAATCCAGGATATTCTTTCCACCTCAAGATTCTTAATCACATTTGCAAAGTCTCTTTTTCCATGTAAGGAAACATATTCACAGGTTCCAGGAATTGGATGTGGGCCTCTTTGGGGGCTATTATTCTGTCTGCCCTCAACTGTGATTGGCTTAGATTGGATCAGGTGTTCACCTCTGGACCGATCAACCACCACTAGGAAGTTGGGCTACTCTAAAGTCAGGGCTGCTTCCACAGGAACCTCAGAGATGGGGGAGTTCTCAGAAGGATGGGAACACTACACAGAGAGGATGAAAATTTTCCCCTCCGGTGGCATTGCTGTCCACTCATTACCCAAACTAGAAATGTGGGAGTCACTCATAATTCCTTTCTTCCCCCTCATGCAGTATCAATTGTATTATTTTAACCAATACTTAAGTAGCACTTAGTCTGTGCCAAGCGTTGGTTTCAGCCCGTGACCCATAGTCACTCATGTATCCTCCTGTGAGATAGTTACTCTCCCAGCTCCGTTTTCCAGGAGGGAACCTGTGGCATAGAAAAGGTCCAGTGCTTGCCTGGGGTCCCACAGCCAGGAAGCTGAGAGCCAAGATTTGAGCCCAGGAAAACTGGCCCTAGAGGCCATGCTCTTAAACACCCTTCAATTCTGCTTCATCCTTTTCCTTATTTTGCCAGCGAGCATTTCCTAAATGCTGTGTTTCTTCCCTACATTATCTTATTTGCTCCTTCAGATAACTGTGATTGAAGGTGGTCCAGACAATTCTACCTTTTAAACGCCCTGCACCCTGACCTGCTTCCCTCCTGAGCCTTATCCTGTTACCATCCACCTCTTTTTTTTTTTTTTTTTTAGGCTGCACCATGCAGCGTAATTGAACCTGGGACCCTGCGGTGAAAGTGCAGAGCCCTAACCACTGGACTGCCAGGGAATTCCCACCGTCCACCTCTTATCTCTTGGTTGACTGCTACTGCCTTCTAACTGGACTGTCTGCCTCTGGCTTGGTCCCCTCAAATTCATCCGTCAAACAGGTGACACAATAATCTGCCCGCTTAAAATGCTGAAGTTGAGGGTTCCTTTCCCATTGTCGAGGGGAAAGTCCAGTCTCACTAACACACTCTCCAAGGCCTTCCATGAGGTGCCTCACCCACCTCTCCAGCTGCCTTCCTGCCACTTTATGCTCCAGCAAAACCAACTTGCTCATGGGTCCCCTCACATACAACCCATCCCATTAAATGGTGAGTTTCTTGAGGGCAAAGACTTTCTTACTTACATCTGAATCCACTTGGCCTGGCATGGAGGGATGACTCATACTCCAAAAATGTGTTAGGGATCCACTCCCATGGGACAGGAGGTCTCCAGTGGATTGCCACTGAGCTCTGTCCTGATCTATGTTCCTATGCTTGGCTCTGATGAAACCATAACGACACCCCGTATGACAGAATCAGGAAAGTTGAGGTTGAAATGATGGTCCCACAGGAATTTAACAGACATGTGTGTAACATCTTATGCTTAGGTTCCAGAATGCACCTGCCCACGTACAGCAAGAGGGAGACAGAATTTAGGGCAGCAAATAAGGTAGCGCTGTGAAAATTAGAGATTCAGCGAGCGACTCGAGGCCAGGAAAGGGTCAGTGTTGAGTCCAGAGTTTGAAATTCCGTTTCTGACGTTCTTTCTATAGTCCAGCATGGCTTCCCCAAGGCCTCTCTCTCTTATTGGTTTCTGTCTCCATTGAAGAAGAAAAGCGTGTCTTATATTTCACGGCATCCCTGTTGGCTTAGGCGGTTCCGTCTGGTCACCATGCTTGTTCCGCCACTCTGGGATGGCTGACTCCTTCTCAGTCTTTGGGTCTCAGCTTGGATGTTTTCTCCTCAAGAATCCTTCCCTGACCATCCTCTACAAGACATCCGCCCATTAGTCTCTACCACAGCATCCCTGTTTGTTTGCTTCCCACCAGCGTAATTTGCTTCCCTTCCTTGTTCATTGTCTGTCTCCTGTGAGAGACAAAGCCCACGGGGCAGGGACCAGGTTGGTCTTGTTCACCAACGTGTCCCCAGCCTCCGGCTCCAGGCCTCGGTGTTGGAGGTCCTCAGTAAATAAATATTTGTTGAATTGGAGAAAGATATGCCACTGAAGCAGTAGAAGGTTACACAGGAAACGCCAAACACGCAGGTGGGCCTTCTCAACAAGGGGTCCTGTCACGGCAGCGGATGGGAGGAGATGAGGGGGTCAGTAAGCCCACAGCAGGGTCCAGCCCTGGGGGACTGTAGTCCTGGCCAAGGAGCCAAGGCAGGGACTCGGATCCAGGTGGCTCTTTGCTGTGTTCGTGTAGGGCCCAGCATGAAGTTGAGTTTAATACATTATAGCTGGGTTTTATTATTTTTTTTAATTTTTATTATTTATTTATTTATTTTTTCGGCACGCGGGCCTCTCACTGTTGCGGCCTCTCCCGTTGCGGAGCACAGGCTCCGGACGCGCAGGCTCAGCGGCCATGGCTCACGGGCCCAGCCGCTCCGCGGCATGTGGGATCTTCCCGGACCGGGGCACGAACCCGCGTCCCCTGCATCGGCAGGCGGACTCTCAACCACTGCGCCACCAGGGAAGCCCAAATACATTATAGCTGGGTTTTAAAAAATTTACATATCACACCGTAACTGCCTGACTTCTCCCTTGTTTTTTTCTTTTTTAATGGTAGCAAAGCTCATATAACATAAAATTAACCATTTTAAAGTGTACAATTCAGTGGCATTTAGTACATTCACCATTGTGCAAACACCACCTCTGTCTAGTTGCAAAACATTTTCATCACCCGAAAGGAAACCCCAGAGCTCCTCCCAGGCCCTGGCAACCACCAACCTGTGTTCTGTCTCTACGAATTTATCAATGCTGTACAGTTCCTGTGAATAGAGTCATGCGATATGTGGCCTGTCGTGTCTGGCTTCTTTCACTGAGCAGAGTGTTTTCAAGAGTCATCTACACCGCAGCATGTATCAATGCTTTGTCCCTTTTTATGACTGAATAAAATAACAGTCCACTGCATGGATAGACCCCAAGTTGTTCATTCATTCATCCGCGACGGGCATTTGAGTGACTCCCGTCTTTTGGTCTCCCCTTGTTCTGGCCAGTGATGCATGTATCTTAGTGGGTGACCTAAGAAAATGGTACCCCAGTGTGTGTGATGCTGATATCACAAGTGAGAAGAATGTGCCCTGGGGGCCCTGTGTCCATCCTGCTGTCTTTGGGGGCAATGCTAAGAGCCCAGCTGTTGGCCTCAGGACATCCACCTTTGAGTCCTGGCTCTGCCACACGGGCTCCCTGGACCTCACCTGCCAATGGAGCCGGCCACACTTGTGCTGCCCCCTCATAGGTATGTTGGGAGGCTCCTGTGGTTGCCAGAAGGCTTTGTGAGCTGAGAAGCTTAGCAGATGGGCAGCTAATGCTGCTGGTTTCCAGACCCAGGTGGAGCAGTAAGTCTCTAGGCCTCATGTGACCCAGACTGCTGCGGTCCAAATCCTGGCTCCTATAATTTCTAGTCCAGTGGTTAAGACATGTTGTCAGCTTCTCTGAGCTATTGAGAGAATACTTTCCCCCCTGGGCCCCTGAGTTGAGCTGGGCTGGGAACTTGGTTCTCCTGCTTCCAAACTTCAGATTCCTTCCTCTGAAATAATGAGAGGGGGCACCTTTTTATCAAACTGTTGTGGAAAGGTGAGGGACAGGCTCTTTGCGAAACCAACCCACATGGGCGTCCAGATACAAACCTTCACACAGCTGCGTACACACATCCAGGTTAGCCATCAAGACACTGAACAACAGATAGGGCCCTTGTTACCTCCACCAACTAGAATGCTCTCTTTCCTTCACTGGAGCAGGTCGGGGGTTAACCCTTCAGTTGAAGGCTCATCTGTGCCAGGGTTCCAGGGAGGGGCTGGGGCAATAAAGGAGCACTTGGGTGTTTGGGGCAGTGGCTGTTTACCAGCAGGTAAGGATATTTTAGAATATTTGAAGACTGAAGGCCATGATGGTATTTATCAGGTACACATCAGATGAACGTCGACCTTGCCTACCTGCGAACATTTGCTCATCCATCAGCACATACAAGGGCACTGCCCCCTGCCAGCCCGCGTCCGACACCAGACTTTCTGACCTCCTGCAATCAGTTTTCCTCGAATGAGGCCGGCGGGGGCTGACTCAGGCGGCACACGGCCAGCCTGCTGATACTACCCTCAGCTCCGGCCTGAGAAGCTTCAGGGAAAGAATCACGCACATCCTGAGCTCTCACCTGCCCTGGACAGGCCTGTGGGCCTCCTGGTCTGGATGTCAAGGCAGCTGGCCACGGTTCCACCCTGTCCTTCCCTCCTGCCAATCACGTTTGCAGGGAGAAAAACTCATACCACACAGGGTTTCTCCAAAGTCCTTCTTGGGAAGAGGCCTACAGGATGGGCTGAGGCTGGGTTTCCTACCTTTTGGAGCTGGGAAGTCACTCTGGGATAACCGGGCCAAGCTCTCCACTTACCAGGTGAAGAATTAGGTCCCAAATGTTGGAGGAGAACCAACCCAAGTCACCCATGGAGAGGGTGGTGAGACTAGGGCAACGTCCAGGCCTCCCAAGGCCCAGCTGACACCTTCTACCTTTACAAGTAGAAGGGGACATTCCCCCACTTGGTGTTCCGATTCCCTCCCAGGCAGGACCCCACGAGCAAAATGTCCTAACTGGCTCAGTTTTCTCTCCAAGCTCCACCCGTGACTGTTCTGAAGGCCTGCCTTCTATCAGCTCTGGTCAGGACTTAACCCATCCATGTCCTGCTCTCCCAGGTTCAGGTGTCAAATGGGTCCACCTGATTGGCCAGCTGACAGGCTGATGCACTTCAATGAGTGTCCTCTCCTGGGAGTGTGTGGCCTTCATCAACCCAGTTAAATTCACCCTTCCCCACACCCAGCCCATACCCACCGCAACACACTGGCTAAGAGCTCCTTGGAGGTCACAGCTGGTCCCGTGGTCTCTCCCTTGCAGAGCCCAGCACAGGGCTAGACTCAGAGCAAGTGTCTGGTGACTGTTCCCTGAAGGGGACTGAGAGGGACAGGGATCTGCTTAGAATCCATGTCCTTAGAGGGACCGGGAAGGGGAGGAACTGTGGAGGGTGGCCTGCAGGGTGGCTGCGAGCAGGCAGGGAAGGGATTCCCTCGGGGGGTGGGGGGGGCTCTGGAATCCCTCGGCCTGCCTTCCTGGACAGCACCCACCAAGCACCCAGTCCCGCCTGTGACTGTAGGGGCCAAGGTGGGCCGGAGAGCGCTTGCTCAAGATGGGCTGGGGGGCTTCCCTGGTGGCGCAGTGGTTGAGAGTCCGCCTGCCGGTGCAGGGGACACGGGTTCGTGCCCCGGTCTGGGAAGATCCCACATGCCGCGGAGCGGCTGGGCCCGTGAGCCATGGCCACTGAGCCTGCACGTCCAGAGCCTGTGCTCCGCAACGGGAGAGGCCACAACAGTGAGAGGCCTGCGTACCGCAAACGAAACAAAACAAAACATGGGCTGGGTGGTAGCAAGGCCTCAACGACACCCCCCGCGGGAGGGTCCTGATTCTGAACAGATGGGCATGGGGAGGGCTTCAGGGAATGGCTGAGAGCCCAGGATGCGGGGCCGGGTGGAGCTTGCGTGACTCAGGTGGGCAGTGGGGAGCCAGGGAGCCTGTCGGGCTGTTTGTTCTCCGTGTACCCCCAGACTCATCTCTGCCCTTCTCTGCCCTGCCCAGTGTCCTGGAGTGGGGCTGGCCTGTCTCCATGGCATCAGTGGGCCCCCTTACCCACTGGTTTCTGGTTGGAGCTGGCCAAAGGGAAGCACTTAGGCAGACTGGAGGGCAGAGGGGCTAGTCATTGCCAGGCCATGAGTCAGCAGTGGCTGTGTCCCAGCTGCTGCGTGTGTGTGTGTGTGTGTGTGTGTGTGTGTGTGTGTGTGTGTGTGTGTGTGTGTGTGTGTGTGTGTGTGTGTGTGTGTGTGTGTGTGTGAGGGTCCCAGCTCCTGTGGGGCAGCCCTCCCTGCAGCTCCGGCGCTCTCTGGGGACTGCCCCTGCCCCTTGCTCGGCAGGAGTAGGGCTGGTGCCGTGTCTAGCCTGGATGCTTCCATATCCCATGCTGGTGTCCTTCTCCCTGTCCACACCCTGTAAACAGCCCCAATTCTCCTGTTTCAGGGTGCCCTCTGTGTCCCTCCAGGACACTTGTCGGGACCCTGTGGGTCAGGACCAACAGTTGACAAGCATGGTTCTAGAAGATGAGGGGGAAAAGGCCTAAAGCAGACATGATAGTAACTGGGGCTCTGAGGCTCACCCCAGAGCAGACTCCACTGGGCAGCAAGACTTCTGAGCACAGAGGTCGCCCAGACTCAGCTGGAGGCCCTGGGGGCTGAGATTAGAGAACCAGCTGAGCCCACAGACATGGTTAGGATGACTCCCAGAGGAGGGAGCTTGGCTCCCAGGACAGAAGAACCCAAAATGGCCCTCCTCAAGCCCAGGCAGTGGGGGGGGGGGGTGTCTGAACCTGCAGACGGGCACCCCAGAATGGCTCATCCCTCATTCCTGCTCCGCCCTCACACCTCCTGCTGCCCATGGGGAATTGGCCTGGGCTTCCAGCATGCACCTGGACTACTTGGACCTTGATAGAACAGTCCAGAGCCTTGGGGAGATGCGGGAAGGGCAGTGGGGTCAACACAGGGCCTTGTTCTGACTCTGGCCTTCCTACTAATCAGTGATGGAATCTCAGGGGGGCAGCTTCTTACCCCTGGGGCTGCAGCCTGCCCTGCTCCCACACTGGGACTCTGGGGCTTCGACCCAAACCTACTTGAGAAGATACTGAGAGCTGACTTGGCTTCTCTAAAAAATTGGAGAGAACAAAGAAGCAAACTCACCAGTTACCATGGAAACCACCCAAAATTTAAAAGACTAAAACAACAGTTTAATATCTCAAAAATCCTCTCTTTTCTCTCCCCCTCTTAAAAACACACACTCATATACAAATCCCATTGTACCACATTATTCTGATGAGATGGGGTGGAGGTGGAGGGGAGGACGAGAAAAGGATTCAGAATCTCAGGGGGACCACATGGCGATGGGGTTCCCAGAATTAGTTCTAGGGGTTTAAATTAAAACACAAATAAACATTGGAAATGCAAAAGACCTAAATCCTCCTGCTCCACTGCAGATGGAAACAAGGTAAAAGCTTTTCACTGGATTAAAAGGGAGAGAAGATATGCAGGTGGGATAGTGGGGCTGAGGAAGTCAGCTGGGCCCTAGTGCCTGAGGGAGGGCCGGGGACCACTGCTCCCTCCAGAACCCCATCTCTTGGGCTTGGCCATCACTCCAGTCCCACCCTGTCCCATCCCCCCACTCTCTGCAGGGCCTGAGAACTGAAGACTGGGAACAAGGCATCCCCAGAACACTCATCCCCTGGTGTGGGTGAGTGGAGACTGAGCTCCCTTATGTGGAGGCCATGGAGCCACTGCCGAAATGCCAGGTCCACTCCTGTGAGGACAGGTCTCGCCTCCCAGAGTGTCACACTGGCCCCAGAGAACTGCCCCAGTATAGCACCTCACTGCTGGCAGGATGAGTCTGTGGGGCACGCTTGCTGCCCTGTCCTTCTGGGAATGGTTCCCTGAATGTCCACAGGACCCACCCATCCTCGAGTCTCAGGCATGTGGTTTTTGCAGGACTGACTCCACCCCCAGTCCCAGGGGAGAGGCCTGCCTGGCCACAGGGACGTGTTAAAGGATAAGCAAGTGACATGTCATTAGATGCTGACTTGGAGTTCTGCGAGAGAGATGTCCGTCTTCCCCTCTGGGCTTGAACTTGGCAGCGTGAGTGTGCTGGGGGCCACCCTGAGAACATGAAGGGGTAAACCTGCCTAGAGAAAGGAGCCAACACTGAGAAAGCAATGCTGAGATAACATCACCCTGGATTAAGCTTCGCCTGAACCCCATCTCCCGGCCCCCAAATGCTTCAGTTGTTTGAGCAGATACATTCCCATCATTTCCTCCTGAAAACATTTTAGATGGTACAGATCTCGACCCCTGGGCCTGGCATTCAAGGCTTGTCGCCATCTACTTCTCTCCCCTTTTATCTGCATCTCCACTAATTGCTCTGCATGATTCCTCCACTCAGCCCACTGATCCAGTTGGCCTTTTTCCAAACATGCTGCGAGCAACCCACCCTCCAGGGTGTTGCTTACAGCACTGTCCCTACCAGGAATGCCCGTTCTATTTATCTGAGTACTGAGTACTCAGCACTTGCTACTATCTGAGTAGTACTTAGACAGGTAGGCATATTAGATTAGGACTAATTGCTAAGTACTACTTACTCTCCAAGGTCCTTCTCCCTCTTCCAGGAAGACTTCCTTGGAAGCCTCCTCTTGTGTGTTTTCCTGATTGCCCAGGTCTCTCATCTGGCCCTGATGAAATACACCTGGCTTCCCAGGTGGTTCATGAACTCCAAGTATCATCCCTTGGCTTGATTCAGTAGGTTCCTAGAACCTATTTCTATTCCAGCAAGGGACTTGTGTTTAGGGATGGACACCTGTCCCCAGGCCCCAGCTCTGCCCTGTTCAGGCAGCAAAGAAAATGGATCCTATCATACTCATTTTCACATTTGGTCCTTACAATAGGTCTGTGAGGTAGGAGATTTTAACCCATTTTAAGAACCAAACCTTGAGGCTCAGAACAGTTCAATGACTTGTCCAAGGTCACACGTTCCTGCACTAGTAGACTTGGCACCTCAAACCCAGGTCTTCTGATTCCCTCGTTCATTCCTCAGATGAGAGACAGAACTGAATTTTACTGAGGGGTCCCCTGGGATGTGTGTGCATCTCTCCTTGGTCCTGCGGAGCCCAGGGTGGCACCTGTACCTTCACAGCTGAGCCAGTGTCTTCCATCCTGGACCCAGCAGGCTGGGTCCCAGGTGGCAGTGGATTCTGAGCAGCCAGGGGCTGGCCAGCCTCATCCTGACCATGTCAAATCCCAGAGGCCTCGCTGAGGGGTCATGTCCCTCCAGATGAACAAAATAAATTCATGGAAATGTTTTCACAAGGGCGTTTTTCCTCTGCTGGTCTCTGCTTCCTTGAAAAACACAGACTTGGAGGTAAACAGTCTTTGCTGCTACAAGGGAGCAAATACAGACTTCCTTCCCCATCTCCGGCCCCGACAGTTCTGCTTCCTCTGCCCTTCTTTCCAGCACTGTCCAGTGTCCCCCAGGAAGGCCTGAGGACCAAGCTCCAAGGGTGGAGGGTGTCCCACAGAGACAAGCCGCGGGGACACCTGGAGCTCCAGATGCTTCTGCCTCCCCATCAGTCAGGGTAGTTGGACTCCTGTCCTCTGGACTCTCCCCACTCCCATCAGATGGGCCCGCTGGCCTGGAGAAGCAAAAGGGGAGCACTTCTGAAAGGAGGGGTGCTGTTAGGTTAAGATGGAGGCTCGATCCTGACGGGAAAAATAATCCACGGGCTTGAACCATGCTTTCTTCTTAATTCCAGACCCTGGAATTTGCTTGTAAACAACACATTGTCATCTTGATTTTCAGCTCCTTGAAATTAAACAATGTTAAGAAGGGTTTGTACGAACAACCTTAACTGCAGAGGGCAGAATGAGAGGAATTACTGTCTGTTTATTTATGCTTTACATTTTCTACTTGAAAAATGCTTCAAGATACATTTCACTTTCTGTCTGGGATTTTTTGTCCCCCAAGATCCTGGTGGGGACGCCTCTTTCTAGTGATTCCTGGGGATGGACTGGAGGCAAACAGCAGTAGAGTGACCTGCCCTCAGTCACCTGCAAGGGCAGGATTCACATGATGGGTGAGCACCACGGCAGATGGGATTATTGGTTGCAGTTCCTCACTCCCCTGTGCTCATGTAACACACCCACACCCTAGCCATAGCCTCATAGATTTCCTTGTCCCACTGATTTTGAGGCTGACCATGTGACTTGCTTTGACCTATGGCAGGTGGACAGAAATGGCAGTGTGCCAGTTCTCAGCCTAGGCAATAAGAGACCGCACGTATTTCTACTTGTCCTCGTGCGCTTTTGCTATCTTCACGAGTGAAGTTTCCCCTGGTTGCCGCTGCCCTTTTATCCTGGGGCCCAGAATGAACATGTGAGGGGTCAGAGTTGCCCCTATTGATCCACAGATCCCCGAGAGGGAAAAATGACGGCTGTTGTAATTCTCTGAGTTTTGAGGTGATCTGTTACACAGTGTTTCATGGCCATTGCTGACTGATACAAGTACTCAGTAGAAATTCTGTAGATAGTAGGTGATTAATAAATGACACCCTGGCATGTTTATTTCCTACAGATTTACTGAGCATTATCTATGTTTTTGCCAACCACTGTGATATGTTAAGTTATGGGGATACAGATAATAACAAAAATCAGTAAAATAATAATTAACATTTATTAAACATTTACTAGGTTCCAGGTATCATGCTCAGCTCTTTATATATAATATCTTATTGAATTCTCCCACATTTCTATGAAGAAAATGAGGAAATTAAGCCTTTGAGAGTGAAAGCAACCTTCCCCAGATCATATGACCGAGAGACCCAGTTTCTGTCCTCAGGACACTCACAATCTGGCAAAGAAGGATGCTTGCCTGCATACACTTGTGCACGCCTGTCCATGTGACTGGACCGGTATTATTATTGTCCAAGTTTGAATTCTGTGGTGAGGCAGCAAAAGGCAGACTGGCTGTTTTGGCAGGAAAATCTGCCTTGTTCTTCTCCGCAGGCAGAGTTGAGCTAAAGGCTGTTAGCAAGCTAGGGGGTGGTGAGGTTACAACCTGCACCAAATGGCATGAAGGTGAACATGACCCCCACAGGTGCTTAGGAAAGCCCTGCTTTTGGAGTTATAAAAGCTTGAAAGTAAGTTTCTGTGGTTCTGCACCCAGCTTCCATAGACATGTGGTATGACCTTGGGCCCACCCCTTGCTCTCTTTGGGCCTCAGTCTCCTCACCTGTAAAATGGGCTGGAGGATGTGGTTGGGTGATCTCTACAGTGGCTTCCATTTCAGAGATGTGTGTAGCCTTGGACCCCTGCTTTGGAAGGAAAATGTCTTCCTTTCTCTTTGCTCTTGTCATCTGCAAGGGGGTGGGAAAGGGAGTATAGAGGGGTAGGGGAGGAGTGGACGTGTTCTTTTAGAAATTGTGTTAAGGGCTTCCCTGGTGGCGCAGTGGTTGGGAACCTGCCTGCCAATGCAGGGGACACGGTTCTATCCCTGGTCCGGGAGGATTCCGCATGTCACGGAGCAGCTAAGCCCGTGCACCACAACTACTGAGGCTGCGCTCTAGAGCCTGCGAGCCACAACTACTGAAGCCCGCGTGCCTAGAGCCTGTGCTCCGCAGCAAAGAGAAGCCACCACAATGAGAAGCCTGCGCACTGCAACGAAGAGTAGCCCCCACTCACAGCAATAAAGACCTAACTCAGCCAATAATAAATAAATAAATATTTATTTATTTACTAAAAAAAAAACGAAATTGTGTTAAAAGCAGTGCAAGCACAGAGACTTCCCTGGTGGTGCAGTGGATAGGACTCTGTGCTCCCATTGCAGGGGCCTGGGTTCGATCCCTGGTCAGGGAACTAGATCCCACATGCATGCCACAGCTAAGGAGCCTGCAAGCCGCAGCTAAGACCTAGTGCAACCAAAAAAAAAAAGCAGTGCAAGCAGTTTCATACTGTGATGTTTGTTTGATTAGAGACTTTGTTGACTGTGGCTCTTTCTCCTGGAAACTGGCTGTAGAGTGGGATTTTAGCACCAGCACACGGGGCGTGTGTGTATGTGTGTGTGTGTGGGGTGGCCGTGTTCTGTGGGGGGGGGGGTTAGCTTTTCAAATGGAAGGATCACAACCCCATCAATAGCTACCATTTATTGAGCAACTATTATGAGCCAGGCACTTGCATTACCTCCATCAATCCTCCATTTTACAAAGGAGAAAACTGAGCCCCTTAGAGGCTTCCTGTGCTGCTTTCTCCTGCTCAGGAGCCTCTCCTCTTAGCAGAGATGCCCTTCATGGCTCTGTCATCTTGGGCAAGTTCTGAACATCTCTGAGCCTCAGTTTCCTTATCTATAAAATGGGCATAAGAAGCCCTGCCTCACAAGTTTGTCGTGAGGATCACACTGAGTAACATAAGTGTTACTGGAACGTAGAAGGCACTTGATGAAAGTAAACATTTTACTTAATGTGCAAATAAGCATGTATTTACTTAAAGTCTTTCCCTTCAGATGCAATAATTCTAACTCCATCCCTTCCCAGAAATTTTTATTCTGTTTTCACAATTACTCACTTTGCTCAGTTCAATTCAAACCTCAGAATCATAGACATCAAAGCTCAAAATCACCCAATGTCTGCCGGTCCAGTCAGTTTTAATCTTGTTTTTTTTTTTTTTCTTCGCTGTCTAACCAGAGAAACCTTTTTGCTAACTAAACCTTCCGGAGAAGCCCAATGAACAAAACACAGAAAAGCTAGGTTGCTCTGATGGAGGCAAGATGGCTGGGTGGTGCAAGGGATGAAATCCTGCCCGATGGGGGTTCCTCCTCCCCTAGAGGGGGCTTCTAAATGCCTCTGAGGATCCTTGCCTGGCGCCCTTCAAACCGCGTGAAATCAGTCTCCAAGTGCATCATTTGGAGCCCAAGGCTGGTTGCAGAGATCAGACCAAGGAAGAAGGATACTGCACTTTACTGATGACCGCAAAGGTCCCGGCAGTGTGTGGGCTGCATTCAGAGACAGCGGGATTCCATGCAGGAAGCAGCTCCCAGCTGGCTTCTGCTGGATCACGAGGGCTGGCATCCCCAGGCTGGAGCTAGGAGTAACCTTCCTGCTGCACCCCAGCACTCCTGGTGCCGCTAAAGCAAGTGAGCAAGGGCAACCTTGAACCTCTTAAGTTATATTGCTATTAATGAGCACCTTTTCCCCATGCAAATTACTTGTCATATACCTCCCGTGATCCTGCCTGGGATGCCGAGGTGGAAGGCATTAGGCCTGCAGTGAAGCAAGTTTTGATTTTTGTTTTTCTTAGTAATATTCATTTTTTAGACACAGTCCCTACAACTCTTCTGTCCTCCCTTTGTCCCCACCTTCTTTGTGTGCCAGTGTCTCTCTGTGTCTCTCTTAGTCTTTGTGTGTCTCCCTGGATGCCCCAGTCTTTCTCTATGGACTATTCTCTGTCTCTCTCCCTCTCTGGCTCACTGTTTCCTCTTTCTCTCCATCTCTCTGATGTTCTTCCCTTCTTTTTTTTTTAATTAACAGGAACAGAGCTGGTGGCTCTGAATTCACAGTGGCTACCCCCTTGCTAATTTCACCACCAGGACCCATAGACCAATGACCACGTGGGAAGAGGCTTTCAAGAAAAGGGCAGTTCCCATGATTCTCCTCTCCTCTCTCCACGGGAACAGGAGGGGAGCCATTTGTGGCTGGTTTCTCCATGGGAAGCTTTAACAAGGTGCTGGCAATCAATGGTGGCCTTTTGAGCCCCGACTGCCTGCTCTGGGACACCATCCAGCTCTAGAGAGAGCTAAAATACCCACACTGGACAGATATTATTAACACTGAGACAGAAAGTAATTTCCCCTCAGCATTTACAGAATCTTCCCCTCAGCTCTGGGAAGGAAACCAATATTGTCCCCATTTTATGGATGGGGAAACTGAGGGCCAGAGTAGTAAGTGAAGTGACTCACCAGAGGTCTCACAAGTGATTCAGAGCAGAGCCAAGACTTGAATCCAGGTCTCTTGACCCTAAACCTCAATGCTCTGAGCATGAGGCCTGTGGAGATGGAAGCTTCCAGGAAATATTGGTGGGGAGAATGAGAGGGGCAGGCTGCAGGCTGCTTAGAATTGTGACTGTTTTCCTCCTCTGGGTCCCGGGGCTGAAGTGAGGAAATTCCTCCATGAAGCAAAGTTGGATTGCCTCTTGGAGGCTTCTCTTCCTGTGTTTGGAAGGCTCTCAAGGCAGGAGGGAAGGGGAGCAGCTGGTGGGCATGTTCCTTGCGCCAGGAGAGAGCTGTAGGCGACTACTTATTTTCCTGTGTCCTCCTAGGGTTTCTTTTCTTTTCTTTTTTCTCTTAAAAGATTAACTTGAGAATTTAGTATCTTTTATCTATTTATTATTATTTTTTGGCTGTGTCACGTGGCATGCAGGATCTTAGTTCCCCTACCAGGGATCGAACCGTGCCCCTTGCAGTGGAAGCGCAGAATCTTAACCACTGGATCTCCAGGGAAGTCCCTCTACTAAAGTCTTGATTCAGGGCTTCAGTCTGATCTTGGATGGGCAAAGGGGAATTACAGGTAACTGAGGAGGGATGGCAAAGGGGGGCAGTAGTCCACTCCCAGAGCTGCCTGGTGGCAGCATGGTGCTTCATGAGAACACCCTAAGGAAGGTGGGGAGGCTGTTTTGTGCCCAGCTCAGCCTGTCAATAAGCTATGCTGTGGTTGGATTGGCCCTTGTGGTTCTTATTATGATTGTAAGGCATCCTTCGGCAATACCCACCAGGAGACTCTGTAAAAAATAAAGGTTTATTACTTACAGGACCTGGAAGTTACATGACACACCTGGGGCCACACAGCAAGGCCTTGCGGGGCAGGGGTGGGGTAGAGGGAGAATGGGCCTGGGCTTTGCTTTTATCGGGGTCAACGGTGGAGGCCTAGGGTTTCAAGGACTCAATCTTTATTGGTGAATTTAAAACATAAGAGTGAGCAGAGAAAGACAAATATCATATGATATTGCTTATATGTGGGATCTAAAAAAATGGTACAAGGGAACATAATTACAACAGAGAAATAGATTCACGGATGTAGAAAACAAACTTAAGGTTACCAAGGGGGAAAGGCGGGGGGAAGGGATAAATTGGGAGATTGGGATTGACATATACACATTGCTATATGTAAACCAGGTAACTAATAAGAACCTACTGTATAGCACAGGGAACTCTACTCAATATTCTGTAATGACCTATATGGGAAAAGAATCTAAAAAAGAGTGGATATATATATATGTATAACTGATTCACTTTGCTGTACAGCAGAAACTTATATAACATTGTAAATCAACTAAACTCCAACACAAATTAATTTTAGGGACTTCTCTGGTGGTCCAGTGGTTAAGATTCTGCGCTTCCACTGTAGGGGGCAAGGGTTCGATCCTTGGTTGGGGAACTAAGATCTCGCGTGCCATGAGGCACAGCCAAAGAAACAAATTAATTAAAAAAAATAAAGTTTAATTATCAAGGGGGAAAAAACCCCACAAGAGTGAGAATTTAAAGCATGGGAAGAGAAAAAACAACTAGCCCAAATGGTCAGTTATTGAAATCAAACAAGGTCTCTAAAACAAAGGCGCCTCAGTGGGAGGAGGTGGGCTGGGTCTTTACCTAGTCCTTTGGCTGGCAATGTGTTTATTCAAGATCCCCATCATTGAAGTGGATGCCTCTTTGAAGTGGCTGCCTGGACAATCAAAGCTTAAGTCAGGCACTTGCATTACACAAAAGAAAAAACAAACAGACAAGAAACAACTGGCAGGATTTATACTGCAAAGGCCCTCCACAACTGGAACTATACGGACTAGGCACCCTCCCCGCATGCAGACTCTCCCCTCACTGTCAGCTTTGAAGGGCTGGGGTGAGATTTTATTGAGGGAGCTGAAGCTGGTCTGCTGGGTGGGCTATGAGGGAGGGCGGAGGCACTAGTCCATTGCTATCCATTTTGGACATCATTCACTGGTTTAGGGAAGCAGGTTTGCCTCATCTGGGCTCCACGAAGGATGTACGCTGCACAACTCTGGGGAGCACCGGTCCCATTGTGCAGTGCACAACCTACACTCCTGTATGTGGCAGCCTGGTCTGGGAAGGAGGGGTGCCTGATTCAAGGCAAAACCAGCCCAACACAGATCCCGGCTCTGGGAACTGAAAGGCTGGTCTTGGTCCACTTTAGTGACCAATTCAATTTCAGATTGAACTAGCCCACACTGAGCTCCTATTATGTGCCAAGCTCATAGTAGGTGATTTTTCTTATTCAAATCTCTCCATCTCCCAGTGTACTCTCTACTACATTTTGAATTGGAGGAAATTTACTTGCCTTATTGATAGAATGACCACATTTATGTTCTCAGGGCAGACGGTTCATTTTCAAAACTCAAAAGTCAGTTTTTCTTTGTTTTTGTTTTTTTGCAGTACGTGGGCCTCTCACTGTTGTGGCCTCTCCCTTTGCGGAGCACAGGCTCCATACGCGCAGGCTCAGCGGCCATGGCTCACAGGCCTACCCGCTCCGCGGCATGTGGGATCTTCCCAGACCGGGGCACGAACCCATGTCCCCTGCATCGGCAGGCGGACTCTCAACCACTGCACCACCAGGGAAGCCCCAAAAGTCAGTTTTGTAGCCAGGTCTGGCATGCAGTGTAGATTGCCTTTGTGCCTCTAAAGACAATTGAGACATTCAAGTTGGTACTCAAGAGCCTTTCTGGGGCCCCGTGGATGCTTCTTCTCATACTGATGACCCACAGGCTTCCAAGCAATCACTCAAAGGGTCCCTGGGCATTTGGCTCTTAGCCGGGTTAAGAAGGGCCTGTGATTCTGGGAGGTTCTCCTGCATCAGGGGCTGGGCTGCCTGCTGGAGTGGCCTGTGGAACTAGAAAGGACCTGGGTCTTGGGTTCAACTCTTAGCTCTCTTACCTACCAGCTATGGACCTTGGACAAATTTCTTGCAGTCTCAGTTTTCTTACTGTGAAATGGAGATGATAATACATGCTGTATTATATCATGAGGTTTACATGGAAATAAAAGGCACTGTTTATTGAGTACCCACTGTGTACCAGATCTGCTGAGCCCTTGACATTTGTCAGCTCATATGACTTGTACCTGGCACAAAATCCCCACTATTTGCTGAATGAATGAATAAACGCTTCCTCAGAGGGCCAGCTTCACGTGCAGGCCACCTGGGCACTTGCACAGGACCCCACACTTAGTTTAGTGCTCTGCTGTTGCCATCTTGAAATGTTTCATACTTTTTGAGCAAGGGACCCTGCTTTTTTTTAAGGTAAGAAGTAGATTTATTAATATCTTTTGTTGCAGGAAAATGGGGCACAAGAGGACGGTCAGGTCCCAGGTCTCGGGTGAGTTCCTGGGATGGGCCATCAAATAAGGGTCCTTGGCTTCACGCAGGGAAAGAGGACCCTGCATTTTGATTTTGCACTGGGTCCTGCAAATCATGTAGCTGGTATTGCCTCTCCATAAACCCTGTGGGACATGCCTAGTCTGCATTGTCATACCTATTCTACAGATGCATAAACTGAGGCATAGGGAGGCGAAACTACCTGCACAAAGTTTCCCAGCCTATAAAATGCAGAGCAGGGCCCCATTGTGGACCTCCACTAAATGCAGTTCATTTCACTGGGGTGGTGGCCCTGTTGCTCTGGCCTCACGCCTGGGCTGGGCCTGGCAGTGGACAGGTTACAAATCCACAAATTGGAGTGGCCTTTCCTCCAGCTCTTAAAAGTCAGGGGTTTGGAGGATCTCACCAGTCTTTGGAAAAACTTCCAGTTTCTGACAAAGCAGTAAAAATGGCCTTCAGTCCGCCCACTCTCTTTCTGTCTTGTTCTGGAAGATGAGTGAGAGGTAAATGCGGGAGAAACAAGGAAGATGAACAAATGTCATGGAAAGTCAACAACATCTCCCTCACCAGTGTGGTCGAGGGGAGGAGGACACAGAAAAAGAAAGCCCCCCACCCCAGGCCTGGGGCCTCTGGGTGGCTGTGTCCACGGCTCTCCAAACAGTGCTGAAAATGAAAACTGTGGGACAAGCTGGTCCCCACTGCCTAGAACAAAGGGAGGCTGGTGTGTCTTAGTCACTGCTAATTTCTGGCAAATTACTGGCCTTGGGAGCAGGACTGCTTGTAAAGTTCTCAGCTGCTCTAAGCTGAAGGCAATGTATTCAAAGGGAAATAAGGGCCACATCTGCTGAGGTGATGGGGAGACAGGGAGCCTCTTACAAGCTCGTAAAGACGGTGCTGGAATCTTAGATGCACCTGCAACAGGCCTGGCACTCTCCTCAGCCCAGTTTTTATTCTTTTGGATTGGTTTGCAGAAGGATGCCCAGAAGGGTTTATGAGAACCTGGGACTGTGTGTATGGGTTCTTTAAAAAATAATAAAGTCCTCTACTACTCCCATGGCTGAGTGCATGTGATGTGGGAGTCGTGGGCGGGAGGAAATTGCAACTGGTTTTTTTCAGCCTGAGAGGGAGGGTGTTGGAACAGGTTCTGAAGGAGAGGAAATGCTCCGTTGTCTCTTAATTCCAATGATGCTGGATCCACACACAACACTCCAGCAGCTCAAGGCGAAAAGGGAGCTTCAGGTTGTAGGTGAGCGTTCAGGTTCACCAGCGTTCAGGAGCTTCAGGTTCCAGGTCTCAGGGCTGGAAACCCTGCGAGGGTAAAAGGAGAGAAGGAAGAGGAGGTAATGCCTTTGCATCCTTGGGCCTCAGTTTACCCTTCTGTAAAATGGGATCTGGGAGCCCAGACTAGAATGGAGCTTAAACATTCTGGATTATGAACCTAGAGAAAAGGGGCAGGCAGGAAGAGGGGGTTATTCATGAGCCCTAATATGTACACAGAGCTTTACAGTTTATGAGCCTCTTTAAAGACATTGTCCATTTCTTCTTCTTCATTATCATCCTAGCAGACATACAGAGAAGGACATAAGCAAATGCAAAGTGTCATGGGTAATTCTAATTGTAATAAATTCTAAAGCAAACACCCATCTAGTGAACAACCCAGATCAAGACAGAATGAATGACAGAATGATGCCAGCAGCACTAAGTGATCTTTCCCACTCACATCCCCTCCCATATACTACAGGCACTCATAGCTTTGCTTTTATGAAAATCATTTCTTTTTCTTTCTCTTTTGTTTTAGTTTTGCCACCGTGTATACATTCCTCAATGATAAAGTTTAGCCCTGCCTGTTTTTGAACCGTATATAAGTGGATTCATACAGGACATGTCATCTGTGTCAGCTTCTTTTACTCAAAATCATGATTGTAACACTGGCCCATTTTTCCAGATGAAAAAAGGGAGCCTCGGAGAAGTTAAGTGACACATCAAAGGTCACGTAACTAGTCCTGGCAAAGCTGGGCATGAAGCCACACCACCTGGTTACTCCGTTACCCAGATCAATCCGCTGGGGTTGCTAACGTCCGTTTCCAGCAATAGGGCAGAGTAGGTAATCCGAGAACAGAAGAGAGGCCCTTATGGCTGAGCCAAGGTCACGGGCCCTAGAGAAGGAGCCTCTGTGACCTGCTCTTCTCTGGCTTGTTCCTGTTTCACTTTTTTTTTCTCTATTGAAGCATAGTTGATTTACAATGTTGTGTTAGTTTCAGGTGTAGAACAAAGTGATTCAGTTATTTATATATATATATTCAATATCCTGTAATATATTCAATATATTCTATATATATATATATTCTTTTACAGATTCTTTTCCATTATAGATTATTACAGGATATTGAATATAGTTCTCTGTGCTATACAGTAAATCCTTGTTTATCTGTTTTATACTCAGTAGTGTGTATCTGTTAATCCCAAACTCCTAATTTATCCCTCCCCGCCCTTTTCCACTTTGGTAACCATAAATTTGTTTCTGTGTCTGCGAGTCTCTTTCTGTTTTGTAAACAAGTTCATTTGTAGCTTTTTAAAAAAAGATTCTACATATAAGTGATATCATATGATATTTGTCTTTCTCTGCTCCACTTCTTAATATATGAGTTAGGACAATTTATCAAAATAAACCCCTAAGTACCAGCGGGCAACAGTGAGCAATCTAAGCTAATGGAAACATAGATTTTTCTGAATTTCTTCTTCAAGAAAGCCTTGCATTTTCTCCTCATAGGCTTTGGCTCCTGAGGCTGACACAAACATAACATAAAATTGAGGCATTTTACAGCACCCAGATGCCCACAGGACTACATTTCCCAGCCCCTGCCTGGGCAGTTCTTTCATGTTACCCCTGCCTTTGCTTGGCCCTTCAGGGTCATGCCAGAGGCCACTAAAGTCTTGAGAAATGTCCTCAGTTTCCAGCAGTGGCATAAAATGTTTCCTCATATTGTCTTAAGTGGGGCTCCTGGTGAGTCAGTTATATCCTAGACTGCAGAGAGGCTCCCGGGTTTTTGGAAGATATTTGCAGCTGGGATGAGACTTTGGGGAAGGCGGGATTCTTGGCTGGAGAGGGGAGATGGTGAAGGAGGAGAAATGAATATCTGAAGAAATTGGGCTGTGGGTATTCGGGCATGGAAATGGGGGCAGGGCAGCTTAGAAACACAATACAGGGGTCACAGTGCTCGGGGAGGGAGTGTCAGGTGAAGACAGGGCCCTTGCACAGACCCTGGCCTGGGGCGGCTCCTTCGAGGTGCTCATGACTGAGGCCCTTGATCCCTTCCAGGAAAGCACAGAACTATCTCCAGGAAGCCCCCAGCCTTGGGCAGAGGCATGAGCACTTGTCCAGGAGTCTGGGAGCACTCAGGATGTGCCCGGTCCTGTTGCACGCACGCTCCCGTGTTAATTCATTTGAGACTTACAAGGACCCTACACTTTTTACTGGCATCATTACTTTATCATAAAAGGGAACGTGACGGTTCCCTTTTGACAGACGAGGAAAATGAGGCACTGTGAGGGTAAATAACATGCTTGAGTAAACTAGTGGTGGAGCTGGGATTTGAACCTTGGTATCTGACTTGATTTTTTTTAAATCTTAAAAAAATGAGGGGATGGGACCGGGCGACATCCATCGTCCCTCCCGGTCCACCATCACAAGGGCTGATGGTCTTGTCTGCTAACTTTATTGTGAAGTCTGGGGTCACACAACGCAACAGAACAAACCTTACGAGAAGCAAGCAGCTTCGTAAAAGATGAGGCTGCCGGGCTGACCTGATTTCCTTCCTTGACATCATGCGATTGTAAGAGAACAGGCGGGCTGGGGGCACATCCTGCCCGTGGTTTGTGCAGATCAGCCGTGAGCCAGCGGTCCCTTGAAGCTCCACTGTGTTCTGGGTCTCTCTGAACGAATCCTGCCCTGCCTCGCTCATGCAGCTAATGCTGGATGGGGGGGTCCTCACCTCCTCTGACCTCCCCACCTGCTACGCCAGCATGGTGCCAACTTGTACTCACAACCAGTAACGCCAGTGGTGGGGACTGAAGCTGGGCCTCTCTCATCCTTTCTCTGTGGGGTAACACTGGGTTGTCATAAAGTGGGGTCCGCCTAGATAGAGTGGGGAATCTAAGGCTTTCATTGGCCTGACTTGCTTGGGTGCCTGCTTAAGCAGAGAAGCAAAGATGAGCCACAGGGGGTGGCATTTAAGAGTCACCAGGTCGTTAGAAACAAACTGGTCCTGAGAGTCAGAGGGGAGAGACGTTGGCCCCAGCTCTGGGGGGAAGCTCTGAGTGACAGCATCGGGGAACCCCTGCTACCCACTCCCTGGACAGATGAGCAACTTGCCCAAGTTCATAGTGAGTGATGGTGGAACTGAGATTCAAACGGGATCTCTCAAGGCCAAGTCTGGGGCTCCAGCCACTTAACCTTTTCTGCCTTCACATCTGGTACCAGCTCAGGAAACCATATGCTCTGGTCATATGGGCTCGACACCCAGGAGGCCCCACCGCGCTGCCAACAAACATGAACGTGAGTTTGTCCCATCTCTACGGGAACCTCCAGTGATGACTCAGCACCTGCATGCTCTGAGTTCTTGGAGCTCCTCCATCCAGAAACAGAGAGCCTAGGAGTAACATGGCTGGCAGCTCTTGGAGTCGCTCCAGGCCAGGAGGGACACAGCCCGTCACGGGCCACCTTGGCAACCTGTGCCGTTTCTCCGGGGAGTGGATTGATCCTGTGCTCTGCACTCTGTCTCTCCCAGTCCCCGTACACAGCGATACCACCAACCAACATTCACTACCCTTCACAGCAATCTAGTGAGGTTGATACATTACTGCACAATAGCATTTTACCGATGAGGAAACTGAGGCATAGGAAGGTTAATACCCTGCCTGTACTGGTTAAGTACAACTAGTCAGTGGGAAAGCCAGGATGGCAAACCCAGACAGACTGGCTCCCAAGTCCATGTGCCCAATCACTGCACCCAGGTTATCCCTCCCTTCTCCTTTCTGGGGGAAATTCACTCAGCATCTCCTTTAAGAAGCTCCCCTCCTCCATTCCGTGAGGTGGGGGGAAGGGAGGGGCTGGCTGTCAGCCACCATGCCCTACCCACAGGGCGGACCCAATGCCCAAGCTGGGTCAATCAGGTTCTCTAGGCACAGGACTCTTTGCCTGAGTGACAAAGACATCTTGAGTCATCCTCACAGTGATGGCCCCCAAAAGCTCCTTTCTGACTGAGTTCTCTGGACCTGCCTTTGTTTCTTCAGCGTTTCTTTCACCACTGAGCTGTCCAGTTTCCTTCCAATAAATAGCATTTTTCCCCTGCTTGTTAGCCAGAATTAGGTTCTACAGTTCAAGAACCCTATGGGTATAACCACTGCAGAAATGACTTACCTTTCATTCCATATACATTTAGTAGGTGCCCAAACAGGCCTGCATTCAAATGTGAGCTCTGTACTTACTAGCGGTGTGATCCTGAGGAAGGGACTTCTCCGATCTGATCCTCACCCCTCTCATCTGATAAAGGAGGACATTACCTTGTAGAACAATTATACGGACAACATTCCAAGAAGAGGAAAACCCAGATGCAAAGGACTGGAAGTGAGCGAGTGTTTGCCTTTGACCACAGTGGCATTAATGGCCCTGTTCTACACCTCTCCCTGTGTCCATGCCCTTTGTCATGTGGCTTTGCAGTACCTTCCTTATTGTGGGTGGGAGGTACTTCCCTACCTCTTTACTCTGGGCTCGACTATGTGCTTTGGCCAATGGGATGACAGCAGATATGGCTCAAGCAGACACTTGATAAGGGCTTGCAGGACTGATTTTGCTTCCTCGTGCTACTACCATCACCTTCAGATGGACATACCCAGGTGAACCCACTGGCCTCAGGTGGAGGATGAGAGACACATGGAGCACAGCCATCCCCAGCTGAGCCTAGCCTAGATCCACGAGCTGCAGACTCATAAATTGGCCCAGCCAAGACCAGCAGAGCCAGTCAAGTTCAGCCTGGGTCAGCCACCCCCCAGCTGACTCACAGACATGTGAAAAAATCATTCATGATTGTTATCTTAAATGACTGAAATTTGGGATATTTTGTTATGTATCAATAATTAACTGCTACATAAACTGGTACGCAGAAGTGAACATAAATCATATGTAACGTTGTTTTTTGGGACTGGGTGGTGGGAATGAGTAAACTATTAGGGAAGGCTGAAAAAAAAGTAAGGAAATTGCTCTTGGAGGCTGGAAAAATGGCAATCCACATTATGTAATGCTGAATCCTTTAGGAAAACTGTTAGTAACTTGGGAGATAAAAAGTGTATCTAATAAACTCTTGGACTTGGGCAAAGAGATTTCTCAGCAGAGTATTGAAAGCATCAGTTGGCTTTTATGACTGTGTTTGATAAGGTACTACAAAAAAGAGACAAGCTCATAAAATAACTGCCTAGTTTGCAAGTAGTATTAGAAGCATGATAGAGAAGGTAGAATCTGTTCTGTTGCTGTGGCTTCTGGCACATGCTGTAGAATGGAATCAAAGACAAAGGGAACCCACAAAGTTTTTAGGCAGAGTTATATTGACAAAATGACTCATAGCCTGAATTAAAAGAGATGGAAATTGTTCAAAATATAAAAAGACCTCTGGGTAGGAAGTAGTTTCAAAAGATTGCTTAAAGGCTATATTTTATAATGCCTTCAGAAGTAGCCAGTGATGGTGATAGAAAAGGAAGGACATCTCAGAGGCTGGAGCAAGAGCCATAGAGAACAATGGGGAGAGAACCTTTCTTAGAATGCAGATCTTGGAGCCTTTCGGCCGGAACCGCCATCTTCCAGTAATTTGTCAAAATGACCAATGCAAAGGGAAGGAGGAGGGACACCTGCTACATGTTCTCTAGGCCTTTTAGAAAACATGGAGTTGTTCCTTTGGCCACATACATGTGACTCTACAAGAAAGGTGATATTGTATGTATCAAGGGAATGGGCACTATTCAAAAAGGAATGCCCCACAAATGTTACCATGGCAAAACTGGAAGAGTCTACAATGTTATGCAGCATGGTGTTGGCACTGTTGTAAACAAGCAAGTTAAGGGCAAGATTCTTGCCAAGAGAATTAATGTGCATATTGAGCTTTTGAGCACTCTAAGACCCGAGATAGCTTCCTGAAATGTGTGAAGGAAAATGATCAGAAAAAGAAGGAAGCCAAAAAGAAAGGTACTTGGGTTCAACTGAAGCACCAGCCTGCTCCACCCAGAGAAGCACACTTTGTGAGAACCAATGGAAAGGAGCCTGAACTGTTGGAGCCCATTCCCTATGAACTCATGGCATGATGGGTGTAAAGAAAATAAGGGACCTGGACTGTACAAGTGTTTCTCTTAACTGAGTAGAAGTGTTGTGTCCCCTCCCCCAAAGAAATATTTAAAGCACATTTTAATTGTGTCCAGATTCAGTGGGTGATGTCTTTACTTTCCAAATTTAGTAGTTTTTCTTCCTGAAAGATGTGAGGTAGTTTGCTGTGCAATATACTCCACTGGTGAATAAACTGCCAATTATAATTTATATATATATTAAAAAAAGAATGCAGATCTTGGAGCTAATCAAGGAATGTTACCTATCCCCAAGGTTGTGGTAGCTGGAAATGTTTTCCCAGCAGGATTTCAGAATTGCTATGGACCAGTGACTGGTATGGATCTCCTTCTTCCCCTGTTTGAATAGGAATGTTTATTGCAGATGTCCTGTCCCTAGCTTACCATTATATGTTGGAGGTATGGGAGATGGATAACTTTCCCAGAGGTCTTGGATCAAAAGGAGCTGTATCTGGACTGATGTAGATCATGAGAAAGTAGATTTTGAGCTTGATGCCACCAGCTGTTTCTCAGTCTTGCAATGGGAGTGATTGATTTTTGCATGTGGGAAGGATCTGAGTAATTGAGGTTGAGTGTAGGGTGCAATAGATTGATTGCCTTAATGGACCCAATTCTTCACCCCTGCTGTATCCACATCATTTGCCATGTAAATTGGCAGTGCCCTCTTACTGTGGGGAGGAAGCACTTCCCTACCCCTTGACTCTGGGCTCCTATATGACTTGCTTTGGCCAATGGGATATTAGCAGAGCTGACACAAGCAGAGTCCTGACAAATGCTTACCTGATGGGGTTCGTCCCCTTGCGCCTCTGACATCACCATCAGAAGGCTGTGCTCAGGCCAGCCTAGTGATCCACGGAGGAGGATGAAAGACACATGTGGCAGAGCCTCTCCCAAGCTGGGCAACTGCAGACTTATGTGAGTTCACTCAAGACCCACAGGACCATCCAGCCAACTCCAGTCAATCCACAGAGACATGAAAAATAATACGATTGCTGTTTCGAGCTTCAGAGATTTGCAGCGATATTTTTATGCAGCAGTAGATATCTGATATAGCAACAAAGTGGAGTTTTTCTCCACGGGAGGCTGCTAGCCACACATGAAGACCAAATGAACCCCTTCCCTTGTAAGACTTCTCCAATACTAATCATGATAACAATAACAAAAGCTATCACTTACTGAACTCTTATTTCCAGGTCCTGTGAGAAGGGCTAGATGCATCATCTCGCTGAATTCTTACAACAGCCCTGAGGGTTGGTTATGATTATTTCCATTTTATAGATTAAAAAACCCCCAACACCCCCCCCCCCCGGGGCTCAGAGAGGTTAAGAAAACAGGCTGAGGTCACACAGATAGTAAGTAGTACAGTTTGGATTCAACCTCAAGCTAGTCTAACTCCAAAAGCTATGCCATCTAGTCAGGCACAGGCACTGTAGTGAATGGGGTTGGTTTCAGGCCTGCATTCTCCAGGCTGCCCTATGGATCACACAGCATTTGTTGGTTTTGTTTTCCCAACAGACTTTAATGTAAGAAATTATTTGAACAGGTGCTGGAGAATTGAAGAAGTGAAACGGGGGATATGAGCATAACACAGAGGTAGAAGCCACAGCTGTCATCACCCTTAAATCAGGGAACAGAGGGAAGAGGTGGAGTTATCAGAACTTTGCAGCTGGGACTCCATTTTCTGGGGAGGAGCCCTGTCTGGCAGGTGCTGGTGCCTCTGATGGGCAGAGCTCATTTCTGACATGTGAACAATGTCAAGAGCATCAAGGAACATAGCTGGCTGGTTGGGGAAGGACTGGGTTATCCAGTCTGGAACCCACTTTGCTCCAGACATAAAGAAGACACCCAAGGAGAAGGAACGACACCAGGGAGAAGATGGGGCTTGGATTAGGCATCAGAAGATGGGGATAACTGAAGAAGAGATCTAAGGGAAGGAAACACTCACCCAAGTTCCTGGGGCTAGGATGGGGGCAGGGCTGAGACTGAACACAGATCCAGGTGTGCACACTTCCCACACTGCCCTGGGGAGGGACGCACCCCTGGAACTTCCTGCCAAGACTCCAAGCATGGGCTTGTCCACCCTCTGACATGATGATAGTGGTCATGTGTGCTGGGGAGGGCAAGTGACAGTGGCCCTCTGAGTTGGAGTATGGGGGCCACAAGCATGGTCTTTGCAGCCAGATGGTCTGGGACCTAATTCTCCCCTCTGCCACCTAGTAGCCATGTGACCTCAGGCAAGTCACTTAACCTCTTTTATTTTTATTTATTTATTTGCGGTACGCGGGCCTCTCACTGTTACAGCCTCTCCCGTTGTGGAGCACAGGCTCCGGACGCGCAGGCTCAGCAGCCATGGCTCACGGGCCCAGCCGCTCCACGGCACGTGGGATCTTCCCGGACCGGGGCATGAACCCGTGTCCCCTGCATCGGCAGGCGGACTCTCAACCACTGCGCCACCAGGGAAGCCCAACCTCTTTTATTTTTAAACTTTTTATGTCAAGAGAATTTTAGATTTACAAAAGACTTGCAAGGAGAGTTCCCACATACTCTTCACCCAGCTGCCCCTGATGTTAGCATCTTACATTCATCCCAAGAAAGAAAGGAACACTGGTACATTACTGTTAACTGAACTCCAGACTTTATTCAGGTATCTCCAGTTTTTCCACCAATGTCCTTTCTCTGTTCTGGGACCTAATCCAGGATACCCTGTCACACTTAGACTTCTCCTCTCTTTGCTTCAGTGTCCTCATCTGTAAAATGGGGCGATGGTCATGATGGCACCTAGAATCCTTGTCCTCTTGTGAGGATCAAGTGATGGGTCACTGATGCATAGCACTGAGGTGGTGCCTGGCACAGGGAACGGCTGTATCAGTGTAGGTCATGATTATAACGCTTAAGACCAGTGATGCCTTTTCCTGCCTTCTGGGAGCGTACCCTGGAATGCCAGCCGGAGCCCCTACCACTCACTCAGGACTCAGGTTCCTTTGGAAACCCCTGGCAGTTAGGTGGGTGACAGCGAATCCCAGATACCATCACTGAGACCCAAGTGGTGGGAATCCACGTCGTCCAAATCCAGCAACTGCACTCTTCAGCCCGAGCTCACTGCCCCGCAATGATCAATTCTGTAGGAATTTCACAGGCTCAGCATTTGAGGCGTCCCACACATACTGTGGGAAGAGGGATCGGGACACAGAGCTGTCTCAGAAATAGGAGAAAGAGGAGCAAAAATAGGAACCCAGGGAGAGGGTGGGCAGCAGAGCATCATCTGGGCCAGCCTGAGACCCTCCTTTTCAAGTCACAATGCCACCCGCAAGCCCTCGCTGAGTGCCCGGTGCTGGCCAGGCTCTGGGAGGACAGCATGACAGCGGGCGCACATGAAGGTGCCGTCCGAGGCCACCTTCTGGGAGCCTCCCGCTGCCTCTGGGTTCTGGAGGCATCCTCCTGGGAAGGCCCTGATGGCCTGGTTGGGCATTTCTGCAGAAGCATCAGCTGGGTAGAAGTAAAGGGGCGGGGAGGGGAGCAGAGAGGAGATAGCGCGCGGCCAAGGCAAGGGGCGATGTGGCGGACTGGAGGGAGAAGCGGGCGTATGCGATTCCCCGTGAGCTAGGCTGTATGTTCAAATGTGGACAAGTGTTTGCCCAGGGGCACCAAGCCTGAGGGGAGCCCAGCCGGAGAACAGCGCGGAGAGGGCTCGGCCTGCCCGGGAAATTGTTGCATGGCTCTGCGTTATGCTGGGAAAAAGAGGGAGTCTGGGTTTGTGACGACCAAGGGAAGAAGACCGGAAGCTGCCATGCATCACGCCTGCTGTGGGCCCTGAGGCTGACCTCCGCTGTCAGCCACCCTCCCTTCTAGCTACCCCGGAGTAGGGGTTACAGAGGCTCAGAGAAATTAGCTGATTTGCCCACGGACAGACAGGTACTAATTGGGAGAGGTAGGTGTCTCATACAGTGTCCTGCTCTGAGGAGGGTGAGCTGCTTAGGACTCTCAGGGGGTGGAGGTAGGGGACTTCTGCACCAGGCTGGCCTCCCAGCTCGCAGCCCCACCTGCTGTCATTCCTGGCTCTGATGCAGCTCATGGGCTCTGGAGCTCACGCCTAGCTGTGGAGGCAGCTGGGAAAGTCAACCCACGGCCTTGGGGGCTTTAAGACAACCACCAAAAAAATACTAGGAGGGCAGAGAGAAGCCAGCACTTCACTTAAACTGCAGTGGCTGTGTAGAGGCACATTCAGGCAAAACTTCAAAGAACTAGACTGAGAAAGGTCTTGAGGAACAGGAAACAGACTAACAGGTAGAGGGAAGAGCAATGGTGTTTGCTGTCGATTGCACTGATGGCCCCAGGGACTGGCCCACGCTCTTTGCCGTGAGATCTTGCAGCTCCTTCCCACCTCCGATCTGGGATGCCCTTGGTACTTGCTTTGGCTGATAGAATGCAGCAGAAGTGTGCCAGTCCTGAGCCCAAGCCATAAGAGGACTCTCATGCTGCCACCCACTCTCTTGGACTCCAGCCTCCTCCGTGGGAATAGCCTGGGCTAGCCTCTTGGGAGATGAGACACCTCATGGAGCAGAGGCAAGTCACCCAGTTGTCCCAGCTGAGGCCCTGGCATGTGAGAGAGCCCAGCCCACAGCTCTTCTGCCCGCTGACACATGAGTGAGACGGCTAAGACAAAAGAACTGCCTCGCTGATCCCCAGACTCAGAGGCTAAACAAATGCATACTCGTAAGCATGGGTTTTGTGGTTTGTTACACAGCATTACTGTGAAATAGAGAACTGATACAGTGTTCAGTGGGAAGACAAGGCTTGGAGGTGGGAGAGTGTGGGGTACCTGGGGATGGTGAGCAGTCCAGAATTTCTGTTTCAAAGGGAGGGCTGGAGGTAGCCCCAAAGTATTCTCCAGCCAGGGGCCCTGGAACCTCCAGGGCAGCTGACCTGGCCAGCTGTTGAATGATGGATCAAGTGAGTATCTGATTGCCTGGCTGACTGGCCACCAGCCTGACTGCTATCTGATGAGCTGACTAGTTGAATGCCTGCCAGGTTCACAGACAAATAGGCCAGCCTGATGGGATGTTTCCTCAGCCTGTTTTTTCCTATTGATATTTGCCAGTGGCCAGGCCTTTGGAACACCTATCACAAGACGGCTTCCTGGCAGATCCTGCTCACTGGTGACTTTTGCACCTCCCTTGTGCCCTCTATTATGGACTGAATGTTTGTGTCCCCTTCAAATTCATGCACTGGAATCCTAACCCCCAATGTGATGGTGTTAGGAGGTGGAGGCCTTTGGGAAGTGATTAGGTCATGAGGGTGGAGCCCTCATGAATGGGATTAGTGCCCTTTTAAAAGAGGCCCACAGAGCTCTCTCCCCATCTCTGCCACATAGGAATACAATGAGAACTTGGCTGTCTGCAACCCAGAAGAGGGCCCTCACCAGAACCCAACCATGCTGGCACCCTGATCTCAGACTTCCAGCCTCTAGGACTGTAAGAAATAAATGTCTCTCGTCTATAAGTCACCTGGTCTGTGGCATTCTCTTACACAGCCTGAGTGAACTAACACACCTTCTGAGCATTCATTGCATAGATGGCCACATGGGGTTTGTCATGTCTACTGTTCTAGTTGTTAGAGGGGAGGAGGCCTTACAGGAGATGCTGATGACGCAGGGGGGTAGAGTTAGGACAAGTAAGGTCGAGGGGGTCTTAGATGTGCCCCCCTCCTCTGCTGGTGCTGGAGCTGAAATGTGCCCCTGAAACCCTCTAGTCTAACCTCTTATTATGGAACAGGGAGCCTGAGACAGAGAAGGCAAACAGCTTGTCCTTGGTCACACAGCAAGTTCACAGCAGGGCTCAGACTGGAACCCCATGCCAATGGTCCCACCACACTGCCCAGCACTGCCTTGCCTTCCCATAATCTCCCCTTGCTGCCAGAGCCAAGCTCCCCCTTCACCCCTTCTTCTGCCCCTCTCTGAGGGGGAGGGGAGCAGAGCCACACAGAACAATCTGGCGTCCTGGCTGGGTGGATGGGTGGTCAGCCCCTCATGCCAGCTCAGGACCCCCGAGTGCCCCTCCCTGTAACTACAGTCATCAGTCATTCTCCTTGTCCTTGTCTTGTACCTGGTCTCTCCCCCACCAACCCCCACTTCTGTCTGGGTGCTGCTCAGAAGGCCTGGGGGCAGGGGTCCCAGCCTGCCCCTCAGAGAAGAAAGGGGGACCTTCCAGCCTGTCCTGCCCCTTTCCTTTTTGTTAAAGAGTCCCTAGTCAGCTAGGTTCACAGCAAGGGCACAGTGATGGGGGTGAGGGCAGTGGAGGTTGTGGGCATCGGGTGGTGGGGAAGGAGACCTGTGGGTGTGGGAAGAGCCTGAGCTGGGAGTCTGGAGAGCCATCCCCAGTCCTTGCACTGCCTCAAGAGGGCTCAGTATCTTCATTTATCAAGTGGGGGGTGAGGAGTCTAAGGGAACTCTGAGATCCTGTCCAGATCCCCAGCCTGAAGTTTTTGTGTTACCCCCTGAAGATCTGCATCTGAGAAGGGAAGGAGGCTACCTGTGTGTGTGTGTGGCGGGGGGGGGGGGGGGGGGGGGCTTGCTGCATGCCAGGAGTCCTTTGAACCTGCCGTGTGGGTGTGACCCCCAGGACCTTGAGGGAGGCCCAGAGAGGCTCCAAGACCATGCCTAAGTTCCATAGCTGTTAAGAGGCCAAGGTCATTCTGGGACTGGAACCCACGTCTCTGGCCCTGTGAGGGTGCTCTGTGTGACAGAGACAGAGGCCCAGGTCACCTGCACACCTTTGGCAAAAGCACAGGTAGGAAGTAGGTGGGAAGTGGGCTAGTTCAGGCCTAGGCTAGAGGGCCAACCCCCATGGGAGGGGCTGGAAGGGAGGGACCTACTGCCTCTGCCCCGAATGTGCAGTTTGGTGGGGGCATGGGTAGTCCTAGGCCTCTGCCCTGTTTCTGAGGAGAGCAAGGAAACGCTCCGTGTGTCCTGACTCTGTGGCTCCAGCTGGAAGTGTGTTTTTGCAAGGCAGCCTCTCCCTTCCCCACCCTTCCACCCACCCAAGCAGTCCCTCTATCCCAGGACTCCCCGTGCCCAGGTTGGTCCCTCTGGCTGGGGACCTGTGTGAACCATAGAGCACCAGCCTTGGCGTCAGGCAGTCCAGAGTCAGGTCCTGGCTTTCTGCCACTGCATCTTTCCATCCCTCAGTTTTCTCATCTGTAAAATGGGGATCACGACAGGGATTACCTCATAGGGTTGGGGGAGGGATAGGGCCCTTGTGTGCCAGTGCATGTAGTTGGGATTCCTGGGGCAGAGATAGGATGGAGGGGCCCACAGGTGTCTCACCCCCTCCTTCGAGAAGTAAAAGCTGCTTTGGTTTCCATCCCCAACTCCCCCTGCTCTCTCTCCCTCGGGCCATTTGAATGGTCTTTTAAAAAAAGCACAGGGATTTCTGAGGCGAAGGCAAGTCCTGGGCAGCTCCTGGCTGCCCATGCCACATTTTGGACTCAAACCTGTAATTCATCACGTGTCTAGAGCAAGTCGTAGGCATCCGAATCTCACACCTCACATTCTCAGCTCAGCCTCCTCCCTCTGGGCACCAGGCTGTTTCCCCGGAGGGCCGGGCTAGTGCCTCTTCCTTTCCTCACTCTCCTAGGATTTGCGCGCCCGCAGACTCGAAGGCACTTGCGCTGCCCCAGGGGGTGACGGAGTAGGGGGTGTTTGGAACCCTCTCCCCGCGCTCCCCCATGAGCTTAGAGCTTGGTAAAGGCAGCAGCCGGCAGCTGCCAGTCCCCGGGTCTGCTCAGGGAGGGACCCGGGCTCCTGGCTCAGTCCTTAGCTCCCCCAATTCGCGCCCCACCCCCTCCCCAGACCCTTGATTCCTTCTGCGGAAAACCCCCAGCCGCGAAAAGCACTGCCCTGGAGTGGGTTTTGGAGTGGCAGGAAGAGCAGCCAATGACGTTGGAGGCCAAGCATTACATCATCACTGTGGGCTCCCATTGGTTGGGGACACGGCCTTCCCGGCGCTTACCCCCGTGCTTGACAATGGGCATCTCTGTGCCCCAGGCTCCCAAAGGTCTAGTGCTGGGTTTGCAGAAGGGCCCGACGAGCTGGAGGTCCAGGCTCTGCCACTGATAAGGGGTGAGGCGCTGTGTCGCCAGGCGTCAGCTTCCTCACGTGCAAGAGGAGAGAGTTTCTGCTTTAACATCCTCGCCCACTGCCACCATTCTACAGAATTCCCCAGGACCAGGCTCTGACCCAGTTCCTCCACACCACATCCACCGGCTTGAAGGTCCTCCCCGCGGGGCCAGGAGCCCTGGGGGGACAAGAATCTCGCCTGGCCCACTCTCCTTTTCATCCCCAGAGCCGGGCAGGACGTGGACATGTATAATAATGGTTAGCGTTAACTGAGTGTTTTCCTAAAAGGCAGACATTGTGCTAAGCTTTATATATCATTTTATTCATATTATAAATATTAACTCCCCACTGACATTGAGGCTGGGTAAGGACAATGATTGCCCAAGGTCATGAGACTGGTGAGTGGGAAAGCCAGGCATCGCGCCCAGGCAGGCTGGCTCCAGAGCCCGTAATTCCAAAGCCATGGGAATGAAGGACCAACCCTCACCGCTGTGCCTGGTTTAAGCTCCCCTGCCTGACAGGCAGTCCTTGGCAGGAGCCTTCCCTGGACTGGCTTCTCAGGGCAGGGCTATTCCGCTGAACTGTTGTCAGTGAGCTTGGGTGTTGCTGGGGAAAAGCTGTTGCTGGGATTTGAGGAGTTCGGTCCTGAGCTGTCAGAAAGGATTTTAGCTCTTGTGCCACCCCAGGGATGGTGGCACATAAATCACAGCAGACTGGCTCCTGGCATGTCACCTGTGGCATTTGATGCCAGCATGGCTGCCTCCTCTGTCTCCCCATCTGTCTTGGCTCTTGTTTGAACTCTACACAGATTCTCTGAGTGATCCGGAGAAAACTGTCCTGACTGTTTAGGCCTGACATCCGCTAACCTGTACCAGGAAAGGGCGGAGATGGATAATCTCACACCCAGGAAACCTGTGGGGCCCTACCTGTGCCCTCCACCTGAGCTCATCTGGCCTGTGCCCTATGGTTTTTGAGCCAAGGTGCAGTTTTGGGGGTGCAGGACCAGGGAGAGGGTGCAGGTGTCTGAATGCTTTTTTTAAAAATTTTTTGGCTGTGTTGGGTCTTCATTGCTACGCGTATCCTAGCAACCTCCAAGGCTGACATCCGCAGGGCTAGACCCAAACTCAAGGCTTGTTCGAATTCCCTAGCCTTCCATTAATGTGTGTTTCCCACAGAAATGGGGGGTGGGTTGGGGAAAAGAGGAGAGAAAAAAGCAACAAGTGTAGCATCCAGCCCCATCCTGGCCCAGATCAGGCCTCTCAAAAAACACAGTGGGGGTGGGGGGGGGAGGGAGGAACAAGGGGAGTCCTTTAACTGAATATTGCCACCTGCCTGTCACCAAGGTCAATTTACAGCCATTTAGAATACAGTGAATCTAGGCAGTGACCGTCAATGACAGCTAATATCATAAAATGATAGCTGGAAATTATGTTCCTTCCGATGGAAGAACACAACACTATCTATGCAGTATTCCTGCCCCCAAAATCAAACCTGAATCTGATCAAGCCTCTAGAGGTAACTCCCAGTTACAGAGATGCAGCGAGATCTTATCTATAGGAAAAACACTACAGGTTTCATCAACAAGAGACTGTAAGGAAAAGGAACAACGGCAAGAACAGCAACAACAAAAACCTCAAACAAAACAGAAGGGGAACAGAAGCTCAAGAGAAATACCAACCAATTATAATATATGGACATTGTTCGGATCCTGATTCTTACTAATAAACTAAAAAACAACAATGACAGTAAAAACTAAGACATTCTGGGCTTCCCTGGTGGCACAGTGGTTGAGAGTCCGCCTGCCGATGCAGGGGACGCGGGTTCGTGCCCTGGTCCGGGAAGATCCCACATGCCGCAGAGCGGCTGGGCCTGTGAGCTATGGCCGCTGAGCCTGCGCGTCCGGAGCCTGTGCTCCGCAGTGGGAGAGGCCACAGCAGTGAGAGGCCCGTGTACCGCAAAAAAAAAAACCAAAAACCTAAGATATTCATGAGACAGTTGGGGAAATTTGAACACTGACTGGATGTCTACTGATATCATTGAATAATTTTAATTTTTAGGGATGTTAAAATGATTTGGAGATTGGAAAGAGTCCTAGTTGTTCAGGAATGCATACTGAAATATTTGTGAATAAACTAATAAGAGGTCTGGAATGTGCTTTAAAGTAATCCATGATGGAGAGGAGGGTGGAGAGGTTTAGATGAAACAAGATTGACCTTGAGCTGATGATGGCTGTAACTGGGTGGTGATAGGAACATGGGGGTCATTATACTATTAATTTAAGTCATGTCGAATAGCTGCTATTTAACCATTTTGGACCTTCAGATGGCAATTTTGTATGGTACAAACTAATCCTTTGGTATATGTTTGAAATTTTTCATAATAAACGTTTTTTTAGAGCAAAAGGAGAGGTCCAATCCTGCTTTTCCAAGAGACTGTGCTCTAGGAAAGTGATATCCCAGGCTGGTACTAAACTCTGTAGCACTGTTATGAAAAAAGCTGAAAACAACTCTCAGAGGCTTCTGTAACCTGCATGAATGATCTCTGTTGAACTACTAATAATAGTAACAATATAATTTACTGATCACTGACAGCAAATGCTGAGCGACTTGACTGGGTATGTTTGAGCTACGGAAGATGGCTTCATTGACATTTTAACTGCTTACTAAGTAACAATAAAAAATTAAAGGAATCCAAACAAACAGTAGACACATCAAACGAAAATTCTTCTTGCTTGCGGAAGAAGGCACACTGGATCACTTCTGGAGCATAAATTTTCCCTGCGGAACATTGGCCAGAAGACCCCAAAGAGGGGGCAGAGTCAGGCCCTGAACTCCAGCGCTGCTTCATCCCATGGTCTCTGCAAATCTCCCAACTTTTGAAGCCACAGTGTTGAACTCCTGCCCATTTCTCAGACTTGTGGTTTCCTGTACCTGGAGAAGGCCCAGGTCACTCTACTACATCCCTTGTCTAGTTCCTGCTTTTATCTCGATGCTGAGTTAATTACTCATGCAACCAACAAGGTTTTATTTGTTTGTTTTAAATAATGTCTTCTCTTTGTGAACCACTGTGCTGGATGCTTTAGATGACACGGTTTCTTGTCGTGACAAGCTCGTGAATCAAATCCCAACTCTTAATAGCTTTGTGGCCCTAGGCATGTAGTATTTAACCTCCATTTGGGTCTCAGTTTCCTTACCTGCAAATTGGGGTTAATGATAGTTAATACCTGCATATAGGGATTTTGTGAGGATTAAATAAAATAAGGCAGATCAACCACTTAGTGTCTGGCACATTGTAAGGCTCAATGAATGGTAACTACCACTATTATTATTATTACATAAAACCCTGAGTGTTTAACAGTAAAGGTAAACTGTGTGGTTTTGGTGATATGTGATATAAGATATCCTAGTGGACTGGTTTCACAGGAAAATCTTGTACTGAGAAACTACTAACTGCCCCTCACTATTCATTGTCCCTTTTTTCCTTAGTAACAAAGCTGGGACTACATTTCCCAGCCTTCCTTGCTGCTAGACATGGCCATGTGACTAAGTTCAAAGAAGTGAAAACACAGGTGTTATGTAGGACTTCTAGAAAGGCTGCTCAAAAGGATCTGATTCAGCTGGGAGGAGAGTCCCTTTGTCCCCATTTCTTGCTTCTGCTGGTGTGGAATGCTGATGTGATGGTTGGAGCTCTAGCATCCACTTTGGAGTGTGAATCCATCTTGCAGATAGAAGAAGTGTACTGAGGATGATAGAACATGACAGGAGCCTGGGTTTCTGATGACTGTGGAACAACCATGATGTCCCTGGACTCCCTATCTCTTTACTTTTTTGTGTGAGAGAAGTAAACTCTCTTGTTTACCCCACCCCCTCTTCTCTGGTAACCACCTGTTTGTTCTCTGTATTTATGACTCTGTTTCTGTCTGTTTGTCCATTTGTTCTGTTTTTTTAGATCCCACATATAAGTAAAATAATACAGTATTTGTCTTTCTCTGACATTTCATTTAGCATGATACCCTCTAGATCCATCCATGTTGTCTCAAATGGCAAGATTTCATTCTTTTTTATGGCTGAGTAATATTCCATTGTGTATGGGGTGGTGTCTCATTGCAGTTTTGATTTACATTTCCCTAATGATGAGTGGCTCTGAGCATCTTTTTATGTGCTTATTGGCCACCTGAATGTCTCCTTTGAAGAAAGAATGTTCTCTTTAGTGTGTGTGTGTATGTGTGTGTGTAGGTTATAAGAGGGGCTCGAAGATATCACTGGAAGTAACATCAAAGAGGCCAAATGAATCAGATTACAGAAGCCTGTGAGAGGTAGATTCAGAAATATTCTTGAATTTGAGGCGGTGGAGCATCTGTGGGTTTGGGGGTGAGTGAGGGACCAGATGACCATCGGAAGTGATGAATCTTGGCTGTGCAGTGCCAGGTGGCACTTCAGTTGCCCCTTCAGTGTAACAAGCCATCTCTATCAGTCAAAGAAATCATGAGTCTGTCCAGATTCGGGGGAAGCACACATAGGTGCCCCTTCTCACCGGGAGAAGAGTCAAGTTCATATTGCAGAAACACATGAGATGGGAGATTCGATTGCAGTCATCTGTGGAAACTACAGCCTGGCGCTGGAGGTGTCCTTCCTTTTCAGCACCTGTCTAGTTAAGAAGACCCTCAGGGTGGATGCTTTCCCTTACTTCGCAGTTCCAGCCCATTCAGAAGTATCTGGAGGTGCTTACTGCCTTCTAAGTGGGATACACAATGTGCACCTAAATTATTTATGGAAACAAATGATATCTATCGTGGAAAATAACCAAGAAAAAGCTTAAGCATTGAACTAATTAGCTAATGTAATTGAAACAAAGGGAATAGTTCAGACTCTAAGTATGACTCAAAAATAAAGAGAAATGATTTTTCAGTGGGAGATGATATAGTTCCCATCACTATCCAAAATTACTGGACTTATGAGTTATTCATTTAACAAAATTTCCGGAGTGCCTACTAGGTACCAGGCACTGTGCTGAGTCCAGGTTAGAAGCAGATGATCCAGCTCCTACCTGCAAGCAGTTGGATAAGATTTAAAAACTGTGGACCATGATGTGCTAAGCGCTCTGCTGGAGGAATGCAAAAGGAGCCCTGGGAACATGGGGGTGGTTGGGCTCAAGGGTCAACCTTGAGCTGGGTTTTGAAGGAGTATAAGAGTACTGGGAACCCAGAGGCAAAGCAGGGTTTGACCTGCAGGGTGACCCTGCAAGTTTCCTGAGGCTGGATCTTCTCAACCATGGCTGAATGTTGATCTGTCTCATAGACCCAAAGTTAAAAAAAAAAAAGAAATATATATATGGTTTCCGTCTTTTTACTGTAGCCTTAAGATAAGGAACAGCTAGTTTTATACAGCAATATGGGCCTATTCAGGGAAGGGGCAAGCAGCCCCCCAAATCTCTACAAGCCCAGAGGGAATCGTCCAGTTGTATTTAGGGCAATAATCAATGTCAATAATGATGATTCTGGGCCATCCAAATGTTTAATTATCTCTTAGATCCATTGTTTAAATGAGGCACAGCAGATGATTGCATCTTAAAGAAAATCAATCATTCTTATATAAATTTACAAACAACATTTACACATATCCTTTGGTCTAATTTTCTTGACAGTCCTGTAAATGAGTTTATCCCCACTTTCTGGATAAGGCTCAGAAAGGTCAAGGGGCTCACTCAAGGTCACTCAGTTAAAATCAGAGAGGGGACTCCAGCTTAGTTCTTCTGGTATGTTTTACTTTCTTGACGGGATAGTTAACTTCTGGGGAACAACTGATTCTTCCATGATGCCAGATAAATGACAGATGAATGGATTCAAGTTAGCATCACGGAGGGGAGGAAGCGATGGTCTTTGGTCTTTTATCATTTCGAGCCCCACCCCCAAGGTCATTCTGAGCCTGGATATCCCACTGGCAGGAAGAGGAAGAGAGAGTATGGCAGCCCAAGAAGATTTTCTGAACCAGGTGGGGATGTGGCATACATGATGTCCCCCACATTCTGTTGGCCAGAACTCAGTCACGTGGCCTCATCTCAAGATCGAGGTGGCAGGGAAATATAATCCCCAAGTAGTAAAGTGCTTCCCAGTGCCATTTAGACTAAGAAAGAGAAGCATGATTGTCTGATATTCTGCTGGTCATCAATGCCGTAACACACTTGTCAAGCGTTTACAATGTACCAAGCAACGTTCTATGAGTTCCACCAGTATTGACGCATTTAATCCTCACACCAAAACTGGGTGGAGGTCCTGCTGTTAGTCCCATTTACGGGTAAGGAAGCTAAGGCACAGAAAGGAGGTAGTTAACTGGGATTCACACTGAGATCCTTGCTCTGGACCTTGGAGCTTGGCTTGTCTCCATCCCACACATCCCTTCTTGACTTCTCCTCTGACTTACAGCCTGCATCTGGCGCCTCGTCTCCATCCTCTGCCACAGGTCCAGGTTACACTTTCTCCATATCTCTTGTGTTCCCCTCTCCCCTAGCTTGTCCCCTCCCATCCACTGTCCCCTCTGCCACCAGTGATCTTGAAAGTCAAGTGTGGCTCTGTCCTTGCACCTTCCTACCAGTGCCTGTCTGTTGCCCTCAGGATAAAGTCCAGACTCCCCTCCGTGGCAGTCTAGGTCTATTCAGTTTGACAATATCTCCATCCTCATCTCTCACCAAGCTGTGTTCTCCAAACACTAGGCTTCCACCCCTCTGAGCTTCTCACCAGTCCCCACTCACCAAGGAGCCCAATTGTGAACTCATGCGTTTGCAATGCTGTGCTTTCTTTCTGGAATGATCTTTCCTTCTCGCATTTGTCAAATTCCCAGTTCTTCAGGACGAGGCTCAGAGACCGCCCACCCCATACCTCCCCTTGGGGCTCCCCCAGGTGGGTCCTTCACTCCCTCTTCTGTGCTTCTCAAGTTTGCACGGAGACTCCAGCCCTTCCCACAGTACCTTGTTGGTTCTTTACTTGAGTGTCTCCCTCCCCAGACCAGGAGCTACTCAGGGTCAAGACAGTATCTCCTCCACCATCATTTCCATGGGGCCCAGAACAGGAGCTGAGCTCTCACACTGTCGAGCCAGGAGGAAGGGAGCCTGTGTCCTATGGCCCGCTCTTCCCTGGCTAGATTTGACCCTAGTCAGCCTCTCTGTGAATGAATGGAGGGCATTTGTCTAGTCAGTGGTTCTTAACCCCAGGAACCTTGTAAAAATTACTGATGGCTAAGCGTTACCCCCAGCAATTCTAATTCGATGCTCCCTGGTGATTCTAATATGCAGCAGGGCTGAGGACCACTCCAGCGCTTCTCTGGCTTTAATGTGCACGCAGATCCCCTGGGATCGTGTTGAAGGGCCAGCTCGGATCCAGTAGGTCTGGGGTGGGGTCAGAGGGTCTGCATTTCTCACGAGCTCCCCAGTGATGCCAGTGCTGCTCGTCCAAGGTCCACAGCTTGAGTAGAAAGGACTTAGATGATCTCTCCCGTGGCTGGCCTGGCATTCGATGCCACTGAGAAGAGAGGAGGAGGCCTGGAGGCCTGCAGGTCAGAAAGAAGGGGTGAGGGATGAGGGGAGGTAGTGAGGTCAGGGAGGTGGGGCATACCTGAGAGCTGTCAGGGAGGACACATGGGGGGGACATGGCGATACTTGGCACAAGGGTGGGTGACGAAGGTCCTGGCCTGCATGTTGTGGCACCACGGTCCGTGGTCCTGCGAATCGTAACAGCTAGTGTTTACCAGGTACTGGGCAATATTCTAGACTTCTAATAACTCATTTAATCCCCTCGTCCTTTTCATAAATGAGGAAACAGGGGCACAGAGAGATTAAATAACATACCCAAGGTCATGCAGTAGGAAGTAACAGAGCCCAGGCACTCTGGCTGCAGGGTCTGAGTGACTGACCCCTTCGTCATATGGCCCCTCTGGTTTCTGAGCCAATGCATATTCATTTCTTTGTTCATTTCACCAAATATTTGATGGCCGCCCGCTCTGAGCCAAGGTCCAGGTTGGGCACTGGGAATACAAGGGTGCCACTGCCCTGGCCCCCACCCCACAGAACCCCAGCCCCTTCTGCAAGATCTACTCTCACGAGCAGCTCCTCGAATCTGGCCCCAGCTGGCGGGCATGCTTGGCTGAATGGAGGGTCAACGTGTAGCACCCACAGGGCTCTGGACCGGAGGAAGGCAAAGCAGCCTGGGGCCCTTGTCTCTTTCCCTGACAACCTCCTTCCCTGCCCTGCCCAGCCTCTTAGGAGTTCAGTCCTCTTCAGGTCTCCTCTCCAGTCCTTGAATTTCATTGTCCCAGCCCATGAGGCACCTAACTGCTTGCCTTTTACAAAATCAATTCCATTCTATTATTTACTAATTACTTAGTTATTATTTTGATGGATGGAATAGGCACCCAGCCCTCTGGGCTTCTGGAAGCCCACAGTACTTGGATAAATAATAGATCCTCACACTGGGAGGCAGGTGAAAGCCCATGTGCTGCGATGCCATTGTTCTCTGTGTCCCTTGCTCCTGGGGACCGAGAGCCTTCACCTTCCCTCAGGTGGGCTCTCACGGAATGGGTGCCCCATTTGGTGAGCTCACTGGCTGAGGTCAGAACTCTCCCTCAGGGAACCTGGTTGCTATGGGGACTGATGCCCTGAGCTCCAGGTCGGGGAGAGGAGACGGACACGGGGTCAGCAGGAGAGTTATCCAAGTCAGAGGGAATCAGACTGACCAAGGAAAAGCTTATCCCAGCCAGACCCCCCTGGTCCCAGCCTCTGTCTCATTGGGTCGTCATGTTGGCATCATTGCCGCCACCATCAGGCTGGGAGCTCCAGCAGCATCTGATTTCTTTTCATCTCTGTCACCCCCAGAGCCTGTGTAGATGATGTCATGTGTATCCCATGGGAGGGGAGAGCCCAAGGATTATCATTCCAGTAGCTGTCACCAGCCTGGCATCTGCCATTCATCTGCCGTTTTGTTTGACTCCTGTTCCTAATAGCTCACGTTTGTGACACATACGGTATACTGTTTATTCACAATTAGTATTTCCACTTGATGAAAACCTATGGGATCTTGTAACTTACATAGCAAACTCATAGGGAGTGTTTACAATGAGCCATGCCTTGTTTGAGGTGTTATTCACTCATTGAATCCTCATAGCAGCCCTATGAAGTAGGTACAGTCATCATCTACATTTCACAGAAACCTGAAGCACAGAGAGGTTAAGTCAACTTGTGGGTAAGTGAGGAGCTGGGATTTAAACCCAGGCGGCCTGGCTGCAGATTCTGTGCCCTAACCCTTAGCTGAGCTCCTCTCCTGGTCTTTTCATTTCCAATCATTCTTCTCTTTCCCTGATGTTGTATGCCTGCCTTGATCAACATAAAGGAGCTTCTAAACTTTCTGATCAGGTATGCCACCAGCAAAAATTTCTGAGCGTGCATCCCTCCAATATACGTATATTTAAGTGCCTATAAGTTATGTTCAGGCACTGCCATCAGGAATCAATATCTCAAGACCCAATATAGACTTCGTGCAAGGGCCATCACTTACTATGATGGAAATAACCCACTTTTCAAATAGTCTTCTTGAGAATTAAAAATTGGGGGCTAGGGGTAATTGTTTGTCAGATTTGTCACTGGTTTTATCTCAAAGCAGCTGAAAGTAAAGGCTGTCCTTGGAAGAGAGGAGGGTCAGCTTTGTCATTTGCTTGTTTTTCTCCTGTGCTTACGTGATTTGTATTATCTTCAGCCCATAGATTCTTGGGAGTCTTTTAAAGCCATATGTCCACTTCTTGAGAGCTGATTTAATGAAAAGTAGTTTGCAAACTCAGTTGCCTTGGGCAAACCTGAAACCCACACACTGAAACACTTATGGAAGAGGGTCTGCGGTTAACCTCACCACACTGTGGCCACCTGATTTGGGACAACCTAGAGGTCAGTTTGTAAATTAAACATTAGTAAAGTATCATTTCTTTCCTAATTTTTACATGAAGATCTGAACAAAAATTCTAATATTGTCTGAACTCAGATGAACCAGCTTTAGCACCCCCTGGGTGCATATACCGCCCCCCATTACAGTCTGTTTCTTGCTCCTTTAATGTTTATTACCATTTTTTCTATGGTTTTCCAGAGTTCTTACACATGATCGGCCAATTTTACACAGATCAAACCTTTGACTAACAGAATAAACACTTAAAAATAGCCACAGAAAATTATTTGATTAACTAAATACAAGCTCAGAAACACTAACATTTCTCAAAAACACTTTTATGGGTGGCATTAAGTTCAAAATAGGTGATCTGTGTTTAGTATTAAACACAGTAGAAATTCTAAGCTTGATTTTAAGAGATCAAGTAAACAAGTGCTCTGAAGGACTTGCAATTCTTGTGAACAGTCCCTGCCTACCTGTCACTTGTTGGGTCAACATTTACAGAGGAACAAGGATGGTGATCACTGCTGTAGTGATCATGGGATTAGTGGGCCCAGCTGCATTTGTATCTCCCATATCAGCATTTGAAGCAGAGAGGTTTAAAAGGGGAGGCACCTGAATCTTGGAGAGGTTAAAGGTCACACAGAGAGTTAATGGTGGAGCTGGGTTATAGCCAGGTCTTTTGATAGTGCTATAGCAAGCTTTCAAGTTGGCCTGTGAATTTTTGAAAAAATTTTGAGATTCTTTGATGTTTTTTTCATTTTTATTTACTTGATCCCAAGTCAAAACTATAAAACATGGTACATTCAGATAAGTCTACTTCTAGCTATGTTCACTTCTATTGTTTTTATTAGCTTGGGGGATTACTTCAATTGTTTCTTCTTAAAAATATAGATAAAACACACACACACACACACGTGTGTGTGTTTGTGTTTATATGTATTTCTCCCTGTTCTACACAAAAAAAGGACAAACTATGCACTCTGTTCTGCACTCTCTCTTAACAATATGTCTTGGAAATTTCTGCATAACATTACGTAGACATTGTCCTCATTCTTTTATACAACTGCATAGTAATCCATTGTATGGATGTACATAGGCTATTCAACCAATTACATATTGATCAATATTTGTTTTTTTTCCAGTTTTTGACTGTTACAAATAATGCTTCAATGAATGACTTTTACCTACATCATTTTGCATTTCTTTCAGTGTACTTTTGGGATAGATTCCTAGAAATGGGATTGCAGGGTCAAAAGGTAAGGCCTACGTAATTTTGCTAGATATTGCCAAATTCTTGATAGGGAGTGCTTTTTTTTTTTTTTCTACCAGAATTATGTGAGAGTGCCTGTTTTCCTAAGGCTTCTCCAATAGTGTATGTTGTTAAATTTTTGGAGTTTGCCAGTATGTTAGGTAAGAAGTGGTATCTTGGTTTGGTTTTAATTTGCATTTTCTATTTTTATAAGTTTAGTGGCTACGTGCTTTTTTTTCCCCCTGGGAACTGTCTATTCATATCTTTCATCCATTTTTCTACTGAGCTGTTGTTAGGGGTACTAACTCTTTGTGATGTAAGCTTAAAAATATTTCCCCAGTTTATCATTTTTTCACTGTGCTTATTTTTTTATATAAAAAAAATGAAAACTTTTTTATATAGTAACTTTACTATTTTTTCCCTTATTGCTTCTGGATTTTTAGTCATAGTTTAAAAAATGTTTTTCCAACCCCAGGTTATAAAGGAATTCACATATATTCTCTTTATAGAATTTTATTTAGTTTCTACAATTAGATTTCTGGTTCATATGGAATTTATCCTGGCATGCAATGTGAAGGCTGGATCTGATTTTATCCTTTTCTATATGGCTACCCAGTTGTCTCAACACAACTTATTAAAATGTTCTTCTGGGCTTCCCTGGTGGCGCAGTGGTTAAGAATCCGCCTGCCGATGCAGGGGACACGGGTTTGAGCCTGGGTCCGAGAAGATCCCACATGTCACGGAGCAACTTGGCCTGTGCACCACAACTACTGAGCCTAAGCTCTAGAGCCCGTGAGCCACAACTACTGAGCCTGTGTGCTGTTACTACTGAAGCCCGCATGCTTAGAGCCCGTGCTCTACAACAAGAGTGGTCACTACAATGAGAAGCCCGCACACCACAACGAAGGATAGCCCCTGCTTGCCACAACTAGAGAAAGCCTGCACACAGCAATGAAGACCCAATGCAGCCAAAAATAAATAAACAAATAAATAAATTTTAAAAAATAAATAAATTAAATTAAATTAAATTAAATGTTCTTCTGGGACTTCCCTGGTGGTCCAGTGGTTAAGACTGTGTGCTTCCACTGCAGGGGGCACATGTTTGATCCCTGGTCGGGGAACTAAGATCCTGCATGCCATGTGGTATGGCCAAAATAAATAAATAAATAAACAAATAAATTAAAATAAAATAAATTTTAAAAATAAAATAAAATGTTCTTCTTTGCCACCATTGACTTGAAATGCTACCTTTATCATATACTAAATTTCCATATACACTTGTGTTTATTTCTGGATTTTGATCAGTGTGTGCACCAATACTATACTGTTATAATTATAGAGGCTTTAAAATATATTTAATATCTTTTAATGCTAGGATCCCTTATTACTCTTCTTTTTTAGTTTTTTTTTCTTTTTTTTGGCTACTCTTACTAGCTTTTTTCCTTATGAATTTTGTAATCAACTTCTGATGCTCCAGGGAAAAATAGACGGTATTTTGGGAGTGAGAGATCTCAGTAAATTTATAAATTAACTTATGGAGAATTGGCATTTTTACAACGTTGAATTTTTCTACCTGAGAACATGGTATATACATCAATTTACTCAAGTGTACATATCTGCATTTCAGGAACTTAAAACTTTTTCTTCTTATAGATTTTACACATTCCTTGTTAAGTTTATGTCTAATTTTTTTTTAAGTTTTGCTATTATAAATGGAGTCTGCTCTGCTGTTTTTTATAATTTCTAACATAATTTTTTATATTTATGAAGACTTGGTTTCTGCATGTTAATTTTATCTTACTATTTTGCTAAATTCTCAACATTTATAGCAGTTTTTCCATATTCTTTTGGCTTTTCCAAATATATATAGTCATATCATCTGCAAATAGAGATAGTTTTTACCTCTTCCTTTCTGGTTCTTATACCTCTACTTCCTTTCTCTTATCTAATTGCATTGGTGAATATCTCCAATGCATGTTAAATAGTCACAATGTGCTGTTTTAAAATGTGCTGTTGGTTTTTGTTTGCTAGTATTTTATTTAAGATTTTTCTATCTGTGGTCATAGGTGAGATTGGTGGGGCCTGTTTTTAAACCTTTCCATGGTAACCATGGCTTAAGCATGGGTGACAGCATGAACTGCAAAGATTCTCATTAACTTCACTTTGTGTCTCTTTCCTCTCTTCTTCCTCCACACTGGCTGGTGTTATCACCTTCAAAATATACCTCCCCTTTGCTTCCTTTTTCTCACCCTCCATTGGTTTTTTATTCTTCTCCATTCACCCTCATGTTTGCTTTCTGTTCTTTCTCTTTCCTGGGAATCTATGAATCTTGATGGGATTGGGTAAGTGAATAGACCTCAGACTCACAGAGACCAACCTGGTATTGAATCACAGCTCAGCCACTTACCAGTTCTGTGACTTTGGGCCAATTGTAGAATCTTTTCAAGCCTCAGCTTTCTCATCTGTAAAATGGAAATGATAATAGTGCCTTACTTCACAGTATTGCTGATAAGAGTAACGGATGAAACAGACAGTACAATTAACATGTGTCTGTTATAGCTCACCAAACCCATCCTTTCTTCCTGAGCATATTCTTAAAAAGCATTTCCATTTTTCCTTGCAGTTAGGTGTGGCCAGGTGCCTGTGTGCTAGCCAATGGAATATGATCAGAATAATGTGTGATACTTACAGGTAAGGGCCATAAAAAACTTCCCACAGGTAATTGTCCATGCTTTTCCCCTTCTGCTAGTTTCATGCAGACAAGCAAGGTGCAGATGGTGGAGATGCAATGTGGAAGGAGGCTGGGCCCCTGCATTGCCATGTGGAGGAGAGTCACTCGTTAATCAGAAACATAGTTTCAGACTTTACTTGAATACATAGTAAACCTCTACCATGTTTGACCCATTGCCCTTTTCAAGGTTTGCTTGTTACAGCAACTAGAATTACCCTAAGTAATACCATGCTCAATAAACATGACTTCTTCCCATCCCTTACAACCCATCTCACAATGCCAGCTCCCTGGTGAGACTTTCTCCACCCTCCTCAGGCAAAATTAACGTCATTCTGTCTCTGTGCTCGCAGGTCACTTAGCACAAGCCCTGCCTGAATCACAAACTGGATTGTGGATTCTTTGTTTACTTACCTTCTCTAGTCACCTGGCCCACAGCTGGTGTTCAGCAAGGGTTGGCGGGTTGAATGAAGAATGTGTGTAGTATGAAGACGCATCAAATCCACGTTCTAATAAAGATGGAAGGCTAGCTGATGGCTGCAAAAGGGTGTGGAAATAACACACTCACCTGCTCGTCCAAAGTTAAGTCTCAAAGCGAACTGTTGGCCTAGTTACAACATTACGTCACTGCCAGGGACAGCTCTCAGTAAAGGCTCTTGTTTTTGCACTGGTACCAATGACGTGGATCGCACGGGCCCTTCATTTCCTACCACATAAGGTTCAAGCCTTGGTTCTGTCTGGAATTGGCTGTGCGGCCTTGGACATGTTACCCCTTCCCCCGCCCCCAGCCCCGGACTCACCCCTCCAGCTCAGAGAGCTGTACCTGGGAGTGGGGGAGATAACTTCTGACCTGAATGTGGGCCTAGGGGAGCTGAGCGACAGGGACCTGAGGCTGGGGGAGGCCTCCCTATGGCTTCTCTGGGGTCCCAAGTGGCATTCATGTCAGCAAACATCAGAATTATGGGCCCAGGCCTCAGCTCTCCCTGTCTTGCCCAGCTCAGCCCCAGCCAGTCTCACTGCTCCAAACTCCCCATAGGCAGGGCCACTATATTTGGAAGAGATTCTGGGGATCGCCACCACTGCAGAAGTCATACAAAATTAAAACAATACTGGAAATACTGTAGTCCAAATGAGTTCTGATTTTTTTGATGATTATTATTTTGACAGTGCTTTTACAACATTACATATCAACATCTTTCTAAAATGTTTTATTTTTCCTCATTTATTTTTGGTGACCCTGCTTGCAGTCTACTTCAGCACCTGCTGGGCCTCCTGTGTTAGGATCCAGGAGGCAAGTGATACTCATCTGAAAGCACCTTGAGAATTGCGCATCCCTGGTGTCTGTGGGAGCGGAGCCCAATTCCTGTCCGTGTGGGTAGGTGCTGATACTTCCCTTCACACGTGGCTGGAGAGGAGCCAGGTCTCAGAGCTGCAGCACCTCTCTCCAGTTCCCGTGGCACTTGGCACTCGGAGGAGGAAGGAAGTCTTGCAAGCTGCCGAGTGTGGGGTGAGGGTGTGACAAAGGGTGCAGGGATGGGGACGGGTGGGCAATGGAGAAGCTGAGCTGGGAGGAAAGTGAGTCGGGAGGGGCCCCTAGAAAATGCCACGTGCGTCATCCCTTCGGCTCTGGATGAGGCAGAAAAATGTGGAACAAGCCCAGATGGTGCTTGGTGGTACAGGGGATTAGGGGCTTGGGACTGGGGAACAAGGAACCCCTGACTGGACTTCCAGCCTTTCTTCTGATGTTCCAATAGTGGCAGTGAAGCAGAACAGTTAAAAAGAATGCACTTTAGAGCCAGATTGACCAGATCCACATCTGGGCCCCATCATGACCTTGGAAAAATCACTTAATGTTTCTGAGACAGGAGTTGGTCCAAACTGGAAGGGATCAAAAAAGCCAACTAGTCCAGCAACCTCGTTTTATAGAGGATGCTGCTGAGATCTTGAGTGGGGAATGAGCTCTCCAAGAGTCCCAGCTAGTAGGAGGCAAGCTGGAGTCTGAACCACGGACTTCTGACTCCCAACCAAGTACTTCATCCAGTACATCATTGTGAATATTGGGTACAAACAACATCCACCACCAATTCCCCCCATTTAACCAGTTATCCCTCCAACCATCCATCATCCATTCACAGATCTACCAACTGCGCCATTTACCCACCCATATACCTCATTCCATGCATGACCCATCTATCATCCATCCATCCACCTATCAGTCTATCCAACTAGTCCTTATCCATCCATTTACCCACCATCCTATCCACCATCCATCTATCCACTCACTTATCTCCCCATCTTTCCATCCAACCACCATGACATCCATCAACCCGGGGGAAGAGAGGGGGAATGACTGTACATAACCAACAGTGTTTGCCATAGGGTGTGAAGCTGAAATTATTACTATTAAACCTGTTGTTCTTAATTCAATTCAAAGTGATTACTGAGTTGCTATTAAGTTCATAGCTTTGTGCTAAGCACTGCTGGGTAGGGGTAGGGATTCAGAAAAAAAAAAAACCACAATACATAAAATATTTCCTCCTAAAGAAATAGGACAACTAAAAGCAATTCTAGACCCTGGGTTGGGTCTTAGCTTGGGAAAATAAAAGGACTATAAAGGACATTACTGAGACAATTGATGAAATTCTAATATGGGCTGTACAACGGATAATACTATTTTCCTGGTATGGTTAATTTCCTGATTTTTATAACTGTACTGTTGTTATATAAGAGAATGTCCTTTTTCTTAGGAAATTCACACTTGAAGTATTTGGGAATAAAGGGGCATGAAATCTTTGACTTACTTGCAAATGATTTCAGAAAAAAGTTTTTTATATATATAAAAATATATAAAATGTATAATATATATTAACACTGTAATATATGGTAATATATATGGAGAGAGAGAGTGAGGAAACAAATGGGGCAAAAAGTAAGCAATTAATGAATTTGGGTCAAGAATATAAGGGGGAGCCTTTATATTCTTGCAAATTTTTTGTCTGTTTGAAATGATATGAAATAAAAAGTCAGTCCCCCAAATCAATAGTTCCTTTGTGTTAGAGCTTATAATTAGATGAGGGAGATACCCATTGGAAGCTCAAACACATATGAGGAGGGCGAGATGCGCATTAATTTGTGAGTGTTTGTGTTCCCCTCCCCCACCCTGCAATGTACATCATAAAGAACGGGAGGGGAGAGAATGCAAGTAAATCTGTAGGGGCTGGGGCTGGGATGGGCTTTTGAGAGCTGCAGCTTCAGGCTGTATGAGGACCTGGGAGTCGCAAAGGAGCTTCTGAGAAGTCTGCTACGGATGATGAATTTGTTTTTCAAGCATCAAGAATAAAGACTGAAATGTCTTTTGAAATTACTTTTGGTTGCTTGACTGTCTTTGAGTGCAAATCTATGCAAAGACTGACCACACGGAGCCCTGCATCTTATCCCGGTAACAGATTTATAACTACTCCCTATCAATGAGGACTACAGCAAAGAGGTGACTGAGGAATGGGCTGGTCAGAGAAGGTCTACCTCCGATAGTCATTGGAAGATATGGACGGTGGAGCTTGAGGCATAAGTGGCAGCTGGCTAGGCAGAGAGGAAGAGGAAGCTATGGGAATCCAGTGAGAGAGGGGAAAGTCACAGAGAAGATGGGTATTTATGGAGCACTGTACTAGGCTCTTTTACATACCTTCATTTCACTTAATCCATACGATATCCCTGCTAATTACTCACTGTTAGTTCTATTTTGCAGGTAAGGAAGCTGGGTCGCAGGGAGATTGCCTATACTGCTGGTAAATGGCAGAAGCAAGAATTGCATGACTCTAAAGACCTCTGATGCCACAATGCCTCAGGAAAGCGCATGGCTCGAGGAGATGGTAAGGACAGATGAGAATGGGATGTGTCTGAAGGGAATGGCCTTGAATGCTAGTGTTAGGGGAACCACTGACGGAAACCACCCTCCCTGCTCAGGCATGATAGTAGCCACTTGCATGAGTTATCTTACAACAGGAGGTCCTGGTAAGGAACGTGGAACTAATAAGCTACAACCAACCGGAAGAATTCGGGAAAGGCCAAGAAGAGGGAGGAGACACCGGTCTATATGTCCCTAACAATCTCCCAGAATCCTTCTCGCTGGAATCCATCTTGCCTGAGTGATGTGCACGCCACCAGGAAGGACCCTGAGTCAGAGTGATTGGCCAGAGACAACCTGGAAACTAATTCCATCACCATAAAACCCAAGACTGCGAGCCACGTGGCAGAGCAGTTCTCCTCGGCTGCCTTACCCTGCTGCTCTCCACCAGGGCGCCTGTTCCCAATAAAGTCTCTTGCCTTTTCAGCACGTGTGTCTCCTTGGACAATTCATTTTGGAGCCCACTCTCGGACCCTGGAAAGTGTCCCCCTTCCTGCAGCACTAGGAGTGAGATCCCAGGCTTTACAAATACAGATTCCCAGAAAACTACTAGAGGGAAAGGGCCTGGTGGACGTAGAATATTAACAGTTGGGGCCGGGGGACTTCCCTGGCGGCGCAGTGGTTAAGAATCCACCTGCCTATGCAGGGGACACGGGTTCGAGCCCTGGCCTGAGAGGATCCCACATGCTGCAGAGCAAATAAGCCCATGTGCCACAACTACTGAGCCTGTGCTCTAGAGCCCGCGCACCACAACAAAGAATAACCCCCGCTCGCCGCAACTAGAGAAAGCCCACGTGCAGCAACGAAGACTCAACACAGCCAAAAAAAAAAAGAAAAAAGAATTGGGGCCGGGTGTTCCCAATCTTATCCAGCCACAACAGCAGTGGTGACACAGAAGGCCACCTCTTAGCGGGCCTGGTTGGTAGACCTCTCAGCCTGATTGAATATCCTCAGGGTAGAAAATGCTTCTTTCACCATGGCACCAGGCACATTTAAATTCAGAGAGAAGGATTTGTGATTCTGTGTGGGCAGACTCCAACTGTGAACTTGCCAGCTGTCGCTTCCTGTTCTCTCCTGCCACAGGATGGGGGGAAGCGCCCCACTTCCCCCCCCCCCTGCCTTGCAGAATGCATGATTATTGGACGCACACCAGCTGTTCAATTATTCCAGCCTCCCTCTGCTTGGTGACTTGGACTGAAGCCCTGCCCACCTGGCCGGCCGTGACTCCAGACCCAACCCTTCCGGGATGGGCAGAGGGGCTGAGCATGTGACACAAGGGGCCAAGAGAAGGCTGCAGTTTGGAGGAACGGCTTCAGGGCAGCATGAAGGGAGCAGTGAAAGCCAGAAAAAAGTCATTTGGGATTTCAGCAAAGTCGAATCCATTCTCCTGACTGGGCCAGGGCTCTGTCTCCATCTTTCAGATGATGGCAGTGAACTATGCCCTGCAGGATGGCTGAGCCACGAGATGGAAGGATCCTGGGTCTCTGAAGGACAGTGAGGAGGACAGCTGACTAACCACCCTGAATACTCAGCCAGGACTAGTGTGAGCAAAAAGAACTTCTGTTGTGGTGATCTGTTACATGTTTGGGCCTGCAGTTACAGCAGTTAGCCTGCTCTAACCAATACACAGTCTGAATCATCAGGGTGTCATGAAAAGAGCACCCTACTCCTGGTTCTACCACCAATTCACTCTGTCATCTTGGACCAGTCACTTTTCTGGGCCTTGGCTTCACCATCTGTGAGAAAAGAGTATGAGTTAGGTGATTTCCAAAGTCTCTTCTATTCTACAATTCTACAAGTCTGTTTTCTAAAAGGTGGGTGGTAATACTTGAGAATAGAAACCCAGTCAGATATTTGACAAAATGCTCCCAGTCATCCTTACTAATAATATAGTAAAATGGAACCTTGCAGGTTGTAGGTGGAGACTGGTCACAGCAGGTTGATTAATGATACCTAAGGAGCACTGAGAAGTAGATCAATAACAACTGGGAAAGGAGGTCTCTAGTGACATGCTACAGGGCTCTTTTAAAATCAACAATTTGGATGAACACACAGAAAGGAAGCTGGGAAAATACAGATCTTTCTCCACTTACAGTGGGGTTACATCCCCATGGTAAAGTTGAAATCACTGTGAGCTGAAAATGCACTTAACACACCTAACCTAACGAACATCATAGCTTAGCCTAGCCTATCTTAAAGTGCTCGGAACACTTATATTAACCTACAGCTTAGCAAAATCATCTAAAACAAAGACTTTTATAATGAAGTGTTGAATATCTCATGTCATTTACTGAAGACTATACTGAAAGTGAAAAACAGAATGGTTGTCTGGGTACAGAATGGTTGTAAGTATATAACCGTTGTTTACCCTCGTGATTGCTGGCTGACTGGGAGCTGTGCTCACTGTCTACTGCCCAGCAACAAGAGAGAGGATTGTACCATATATCACCAGTCAGGGAAAGATCAAAATTCAAAATTTAAAGTATGGTTTCCACTGAATACATACTGCTTTTGCACCATCGTAACGTCAAAAAATTGTAAGTTAAACCATTGTGAGTCAGGGACAGTCTGTATATGGAAAACACAAAGCTGGGAGGGCTGGTTTATAGATGGATGAGGGACTCATGGTTCAAAATAGTCTTTATTAAGCAAGAAGTTGGGACAAAGACAGCAAAGGAGAATGAACCAAGATGGATGCAGGTCCTGCAAAACTCAAGGGCCGGGGCACTTGTTTTGGCAATAGGCCTTAGCGACAGGCTGTGCAAAAGTGCCCTGGGCATTTCTGTTGACCACAGGTTCTCATGGAGCCAATGCCGGGTCATGGCTGCTGAAATCCACAGCATCTGATGCTGCACCAAGCAGTCACACAGAGGATCCTAGGAGGGGACACCAAGGGAGGCGCCCATCCTGAAGGTCAGGCCATACCTGGGATCTCTTGTACCATTTAGGGGACCACTGATGCTTTGGAACAGGGGTCAGAAAACTTCTTCTGTAAAGGGACAGGTAGTAAATGTTTTAAGCTTTGTGGACCATACAGTGTCTGTCTTGACTATTCAACTTGGCCTTTGTAGCACAAAAGCAGCCATAGACAATAATAAATGAGTCAGTGTGTCTGTGTCCTAATAAAACTTTATTTACAAAACAGGTGGTGGGCCAGATTTGGCCCTTAGGCTGTAGTTTGCAATCCCTGCTTTAGAAACAGGCAGACATAAGCGACTGGAGTGGTGAGGGTCCTGGAGGTTGGGGCATATGTGGATTGGTCAAAGAAAGGAGTGGAATTCACTGTGGAGAGTTAGATGTGCCCATTCAGTGGTCTCAGAAGGAAAACCATAATGGGGGGAAGTCACAAAGAGGCTTAATTACATTCATGCCAATAAGGACACCATAAACCAACAAAGAGATGATTCTGTATCATCGGAGGTGTGCAAGCAGAGGCTGGGGGATGGGGGAATTGGGCTGGGTGCTCATTAATCCCCAGTCCTGCTCTGGAGTGAAAAGGTTTTCTACCTCTCATGACGGCCCTGTCTTCCCATCCTTCCCAGTGCTCAGTGCTGAGCTGGTACATCCTGCCCACATAGTGAGGCGTGAATAACACATTGGAGGTGGAGCCACAGTCCCTTTGATCATGAAGCTCCAGGAGTCGGGGAGACATTTGTAGGGCTGGCTTGATAGGAGACTTGCAGTGAGCCCCGTGGAGGATGGCGAGCGGATGCAACCCCCTTCCCTTATGGGTGATAGAAAGCTGCCTCCTACAATGGGGGGCCTGGCCCAGAACTGAGCATTCAGAGCTCCCCACATGACCAAAATGGTGGGAAGGAGTTGGATGAGTTAATTTCTCTGGTCCTTCTCAGCATAGGTGTCGTGGGGCCAGCAGATGGAAGCATAAACCTCACTCATTGCTTTTGGCTGACCGCTGGAAGGAGGCTTGCTAGTAGAAGTGGGACCTCCAGGTTTCTTGAGACAACATTCTGGATCCCCTCACCTCAATTCCGTAAGGTCACGACCGAGCTTGACCAGGTCTGACATTCAGTTTTGCAGTAAACCTATGGAATGGCAGGCCGGCCATGAGGTTTTGTTACTAGTAACAGAAACCACAACTCACCTGACTACATAGAAGCATAGAAGCAAGTGACTCAGCACCAAGGGTATGAGACCCAAGTCCAGGTGAGTGAGGTGTCTGCTCAGGTAAAAGAACCCGCAATTCCAAATGGCTTAAACAGTGAAGAAATGCATCCATTATCTTAGCAACGATCTTCAGTAACATGGGACCCCGCCTCCCTGGCCACAGCTGATTGGACCAGGAGAAAGCACCAGACTCAGAGCAGCCAATCAGTGGCCTGGCCAGCAGCCCATGGGATGGTCTGGAGGGGGAGTTCTGTGCCATCAGGGTGCCAGCAATTAAGATGTCCAGGCTGGACGCCTTGGAAATTTGATCCAGAGAGTTGGAGAGAGTGGGACAAGCCTTAGAGGGATCTGAAGACAAAAATCCCACCCAAGGTAGTGAGTAGAGGAGCATCAGGCACAAGGATACGGAAACCAGGAGAAAACAAGGCCAAGTGGCTCAGCATGGAGGTCATGCCCAGCGACTGGCCTGGCTGAGTTACTATCTTTGCTGCTCCCACAATATCTTTATACATGATCTCCCACCAACCCCTCACCATCATCTGAAAGGTTCTGAGGAGTGCAGTGAACCCCCTGGAATTCTAAGCCTCTTGTAGGAGTATGATGGGCATAGGCAGACCTGAACCCTGGGTCAGGTTCTCAATCCCCAGGGTCCCCCAGGAGAAATGAGGGGGTGCTGGGAATGGCATCCAGGTCTCTGGCTCCCTGAACCTCCTAATGCCATCTCTAGGACAGGAGCCTCCTCTGGACCTAAGAGAGCGAGCACTGGTCAGCCAAGGCCAGGAAACTCAGCCAATGGTGGTGCCCGGCAGGTGTGGGCAGTTGGCATTGCCCTCCACCCTGGCTTCAACCAGGAAGGTCGGTGTGGGGTGCAGGCAGTGGGAGGGGAAGTGGGGACAGGGTCTTCAGAGCATGGACATGTGCTGCCTGTGCCCCTCTGTGTCCCCCCGCCCCTTCATTTCATTAGCAGCCCCTGGTGTTTCTTAGACAATGGAGACCATCCAGACACCACAGTGGCTGAGGGTGCCGTCACTGGCATCCAGCCAAACTCCTGAGTCTGCCAGTTACTGGGCAAGTCATCCAACCTCCCTGGGCCTCCACTTGCCCATCTGTGAAATGGGGATGATGATAGTACCTACCACATAGTGGTGAGAGGGTTAAATGAATTCACATGTGTAAAACACTTGGAACAGTGCCTGGTGCGTAGTATGTGCTCAGTAAGCACCAACTACTGTTCCTAAGGGCAAGGGCTCAGGGAAGGGAGCGGGAAGGAGGACCTAGAGAAAGGAGAAAAGAACATAGAAACATCAAAAGAGGGAGAAGGGAATGAAAATGCAGAGGAAATGTGGGGTCCGCTTGGGTACTGGCCCTACCCTCGCCCAGGGCCTGCTCAGGGCTCACTTTCTTGTTCTTCCCTCCCCCATATGCTCTCCCCGGAATTCTGAGGAATTCTGCTTCCATCCCCCAGCAGTTGCCATGGTGATGGAAACCTGGACCCAGTGGAAAGTTCTCTGTGCTTGGCAACGAGACTGCAGCACCCTGCCTCCTGCCTGCCTGTGCGTGGGCGGCCAGCTACGACTGCTGCCAGATTCAGGGCCAGCACGGCCGCTCCCTCTCCATGGAGACCAGCCCTCCCCCATAGAATCTAGGATGGGAGCCCTGGCATGACTGGCACCAAGCGCCCTCAGGGAACATCTAGCCTGTCCCACTTTATAGGTGGGACATTGGGCCTGGGAGGCGACGTGGGTGACACAGGGCACCTGACACCCCTGTATTCTCTCTTCTGGGCTCAGCTGTGAATTCTGCAGGCATGGGGTACCCGAGGACATCACAGCATTGGCTACAAGGCAGGGCAGGCCAGTCCCAGAGAACTGGACAGCTGCGGAGAGCCAGGGGGACACAGGAAAACAATGGGACTCTGGGGAGGGCACCACGGTCCCCTTCCCACGTCACAGTTGTCGGTGGGGTTTGCTGGGGTGCTGAGTTTGCTTTCCTCTAGTCAGGCCTACTTTTAGCCAAAGTGAGGTCATAAAGCCAGCCTTTAGCAGCTCCCATCTGGCCTTTCCTGACAGGGTCCCACTGCCCAGTCTCAGCTCCTTCCTCCACCCCTTCCCTTCCCCCCAGACTGAACCTTGGTTCCCAGAAGGAGACCAACTATTTCCTTCAGGTGTTGGTAGGTCCTGGCTTCTCCTCCTTCTCACCTACTCAGCTTCTTCTGTGTGATGTTTCTTCTATGGATCCCATATTTTCAAAACATTGTCCCTTGAGCAAAACATCTTTATTGAGTGGCTATGCTCACACAGCTCATTTTTCTTTTTTTCACAGCTCATTTTTGATCATCAAAATCCTTTACACCCCAGGTTTGACTGCTCCAGAGGCAGAGACACGGGACTTGTGTGGCTGTATGGGGGATACATGGGACAGTTCCAAGAAGTGAAAACTGCCGCTAGCTCAGGACTCATGGTCCCCACACCTTAGAACCCTGCAGGTGACAGTCCGCAGGTTGGCGACAATGGGATTTCTCCCAAGTCCCACAAACCACCAGTGGGTAGGATGTGGGTTGTCTTGGGAGCTGTGGCTACTGGCCAGACGGAGGCCAGGATGGGCCATATCACGCCTACCCGCATTTCCTGTGAGTCTGGAGTGTCCAGGCGTTTGGGGTTTATGAAAGACTCTTGCGGTTGCTGCCGAGAATCCAGCTCTTGCCAAGAAGGGGTCTCCCACCCTGTTTCTGATAATATGACTTGGACAACAAAACAACTTATTAGAAGCAAAGGGCTTTCCTCATGGGATCTTAGTGACCCTGGAAGCTGTTACCCAAAGACTAGACACTAAGCCCATGAGTCCTAATTTTCCATGGAAGCTAGGATTTGGAAAATTCCCTTAGAGATAGATGTAGCCCAGTGTCTTCATTACCCAGCGGTGTGAACTGCAGTCTAGAGGGGGGAGTGATGGCATAGGCAGGGGATGGGTACCAGATCCAGAGCCAAGGCATAGGGGCTCAAGAGCCACCTCTGTCACTCCTGAGCTAAGTGATTACAGAAGAATTGCATCACTTCTCTAAGCTTCAGGCTTCCCATCTATAAAATGTGGCCACTGTTCATTCCTTCACCAGGTCATGTGTTCCACAGAGGAAGAACCATGTCAATCTCTTGTTTCTCTTCCACATTCCTACTACAGAGAGCCTGGCATAGTAGTCCTGGTGAAATCAAAGGGTAGGAACAAACCATGAGGGCATTCCTTCCTTAGACCATCCACCTCTCATTCATTTCATTAATTCATTTGTTTGTTCAACCAAAATTTATTGTCATCACTTATGTGTTGGGGGCACAGCAGTGTGGTAGACAGACAAGCTTATCATTAACTCATGGGGTCAGGTAGGTGATTCCCCACACACTGGGATGTGGGAGGTACAGAACATAGAGGAGACCACCACCTTTAGTTTTGCAGAACCTGAGAAGCCTTCCTGAGGAGGTGACAACTCAGCCAAGACCTCAAAGATAAGAAGGTTTAATACAAGCAAAAGCAGTAGGATTAGAGTTCTAGGAAAGATAAGTATAAACTGGAGGGGGAGAGGTCCTCTGGGGCCACACAATTCCCCTTCCCCCCCCTCTATTTCCCAAAGAAACAACCTCACTCTGAGCAGAGACCAGAGAGGTAGTTCAGGACCACGGAGAGCACCGTAGGGACTTCCCCACCATTTTGACCTTGCTAATTCGAAGGTGCACCACTTGGGCTAAGACCTGAGGAGAAGGGCTGGTCTGTGGCGGTTTGGGAACCACCGGGTTAGAAAAAGAGGTAGGAGAGTCTGGGGACCTGACTGAAGTCCAGGGTACCAACTGTCACCTCTCCAGCTGGGTGATGGCTGCAGTCACCAGACCCAAGAGGAGCCTGGTGAGCAACCCCTAGGCATGGGAGCCCAGGAGCCCTGCTGGCCACAAAGAAAACAGCAGGATGATTGAGACAAGTGGTTCTCAAACTGTTTAGAGTCAGAAATCCCTTTGAGAATCTGCTAAATAATAAAGAATAAATTTAAAAACATAGCATATAAATAAGTAAATCATATAGCATGTCAGAAGGTGATATATGCTGTGGGAAAAACAACCCTCCCTCCCCAATTAAAAAAACAACAAACAAACCCAAGTGAACTGAATATTTTGGTATAATTTAGGAGGTTTTTTTTCTTTCTAGCATTCTAAAGTCACCTCTTTATTATTTATTTATTTATTTTTATTGAAGTGTAACTGATTTACAATATTATATTAGTTTCAGGTGTACAATATAGTGATTCCGTGTCCTTGTAGATTACACCCCATTTAAAGTTACTATGAAATATTGGCTACATTCCCTATGCTGTATACTATATCCTTGTAGCTTATTTATTTTATACATAATAGTTTGTAACTCTTAATCCCCTACCCTTATCTTGTCCCTTCCTCCTTCCCTCTCTCCACGGGTAACCACTAGCTTATTCTCTGTATCTGTGATTTTTAGCATGCCCGAGCCCTCCATGGACACAGTTAAGAACCAGTCCCCCTCCAGGGTATAAGCCAGTCTGCATGAGTGTAAGGGATGGGGGGGGAGGATAGGTGGCGAGGGAAGCTGGCTGAGTCTGCCTGGATCCCCAGGAAGGTACTGGGGGCCCCATGCTCCCTGACCAGCTGCTAGGGGCATCCCCAGGATCCTGGATCCTGACTTACTTGCAGTCCCATCTCTCCATCATCATATTTATTGATTGAGCATCTATGTTGGATCAGCCACTGTTCTAGGTGTTTAGAAGATATCGGAAAAAGTAAAGCCAATGCCCCCAGGGAGCTTATACTCTAGTGGATGAATGCAGATTGTAGATAATCAAATAACTGAAAATTATATAGTATATTCAAAGTGGTAAGTGCTGTGCAAAGAAAAGAAGAAACCCGGTAGGTTAAGAGGGATTGGGGGCACCCAGGATGGGCTGGGTGGGGGAGGGGCAGTTGCAATTTTAAATATGGAGGAAAGAGTGGGTCTCACTGTGGAAGTCACCCCTGAGCAAAGACTTGAAGAGGGTGAGGGCCGTGGCCATGCAAACACAGAGGGGAAGAGGTCCAGACCAAGGAAACAGCCACTGCAGAAGCTGCGAGAAGGGGACTGTGCCTGGTGTATTGGAGGGATGGCAAGGACCAGTCAGGGAGTAGGGGAGGGGGCAGCAGGGGACCAGATCGTGGGGAGGCTTCACCAGGCTGGTAGCCAGAGCAGTGGAGGAAACAGGTCAGATTCTGGATAGAGTCTGAAGGTAGAACCAACAGGATTTGCCGAAGGATCAAATGTAGGATGGAAGACAGAGAGAGAGGACTCAAGGATGACTCTGAAATTTTGACCTGAGCACCTGGAAAGATGGAGTTGCCATCCACTGAGATGAGGAAGCTGTGGAGGGGGCAGGAGGGGACAGAACGAGAGCTCAGTTTCAGCTGTGTTCTTTTCGAGATGTTCATTGAACATCTCGGTGGAGACACTGAGGAGGCATTTGAACTATGGGCTGGATTTCACAGCCCAGAGTGGCTCGAATGGCTGCCTGAGCCCAAGCGCCCATCAGAGCTGGCGCGTTCCCTCACGCATCTCCCATCACTGCTTGCACGTCCCCAGGGATGGGTGCTCACTGGCTGCTGAGGCGGCCCCTGTCTGTCTGAACAGTCCTGACTGAGAGAAGTTCTTCCTGCACTGAGCAGACTTCTGTACCAGGGCTCTAAGGACCGCAGAAAGAAACGCAGATGAGAGGCACTGGGTCGCTGCCTCCGGTGTAAGAGAGTGACATGTAGAGGAGATATATGGGTTCCTGACACCTTCCCAGGGTCTGGCTGCAATCCTTTATGAGACTGGGTTTCCCCAAGATGCCTGGAGCTTCCCCACAGATGTTCCCTTTCTCTTGAGCTGGCTCCAGCGGGCTCTGCCCCTGCCACCTAGATCCCTGCCCAGCCAAGCCCAGGACTGACAGAGGGGCTGTGAAGACTGGGTGAGAGAATGTGTTGAATGCTTGTCCCTGTGCCTGGTGAGGAGCAGGTGCTAGATACAATGAGATAATCACCTGTGACAGAAGAATCACCTGTGCTCCAGAAGCATCCAGAAAGGCAGTGGTCAGGAGCCTTGAGTGAAGTCCTGAGAGGTGGGTAGGAGTTAACCAGATGAAGGGAGGGAGGAAGGGCTTCCCTGTCCTCAGGACATCTCTTCTCCATACTGAGCAGCCCAGCTCCTGCCACGGCCACGCACCCTCCCCCATGGCTAGTGTGGCCCTGCCCCTTACTGGCCGTGCCCAGCACAGAGCTGTGAGAGAGAACATAGGACTGTGTAAAGAAAGTTCACAGACTAGATCCAGATATTCAAATTCAGACCCTTTGCTTACTAGCTGTGTGACCTTAGACGACTTAACCCTTCTGTGCTTCTGTTTCTACTGCAGACAAGGGGATAGTAAGAGAACCTACCTTGTAGACTTTTGTGACAACAAAATGGGATAGTGCCTGGAAAGAGTCTAGACATGGCGAGCGCTCAAGAAATGTGAGCCTCTGTCATCACAGATGGAGCCTGACGTGGTACTGGTCTCTGCCTCCACTCCGTCCAGCCACCTCTGGTCTGCCACGGTTCACAAGGCTTGCTCCAGCACGTGAGCTCAGGAGACCCCATTTTACAAAGAATGAAATGAAGGTGACTCTGAGTGGCCAAATGACATTTCTTAGACCCTAGAGCTGGTTCAGGGCAAACTCAGCCCAGGGTCTGGCTCAGGAGAGAGGCAGTTACCGAGGGACCCAAGTGAAGGTGTGGTGGGAACTCAGGGCTGCAGCAGGAAGCAGAGGAGACAGGCAGGGCTGAGGGGAGAGAGAGGCAGTTTCCAGCAGGAAGAGGGAGAGGAAACCCAGCAGTCTCCCCAGGGGCAGAGGAAGGTCTGACCCCAGACACCTGGCCGTTCCGTTAGGTCCCCACAGACCCCTCTTGCTTCGACTCTGGGTCCTGGGCTGCAGCAGAAAAGTCATTTGCTGAGTCACCCAGCAGCTGGGACAGCCCCAGAACTTCCTCAGGCTTCCTGCAGAGCTGGGCTGCCTGAATCAGCTCATCCCATTCAGTTCCATGCCCCTGCCCAGCGTCACCTCTGAGGCTCGGCCTCTGCTCCGGCCTGGCCACTAGCTGATGGTGTATCCTTGGGCAGGTTGCTTACCTCTTAGACCTACAAACTGTCCAGTGGGGGTTCCCATCACCAGAATGCAGCCCCCAGGAAGCCAGGGACTTTGATGGTCTGTTTGCTATGTATCCCAGGACCTACAGTGCAGTCAGGTAGATGGTGCTTAGAGAGCATTTGTCAAGTAAGTAAATGAATGTATGAATGAATGCCCAGCTTTGGTCTGACGGCAGTAGTGGAAACCAGATAATAGGCTGCAAAGTTCAACTTGGTCCCGTCTCCAGATCTGTGCACACACTGGAAACTGGACCCCTCCTTCAGGATGCTTCCAGGCCTCAGACTCCTTATAACTGAACCCCTTCATTGCCTGCCCCCGACCCCAGCTTCTGCTCAACATCGTCGCCCCTGACCACCGCCTAGGAGTCCCCTCAAAATCATCACCCTCATCTCCTGTCCATCACCTGCTCCCTCTACATACTTAATCTCAACTCCGCCCACTGTCTCCATTTGAACTTCATCACCTTAGCTGGGCCACACCCTTTCCCCTCCTACCTTCCAGAGCCACCTCCCAGCTGGCCCCTCTCCAGTCACACCTCCCCACCACACACACCACCCCATCCTCCCCACTGCAGCCAGATGGGTCCTTCTCCTCCAGGACAGAGTCCAAATTCCTCAGCAGGCCCGGCATGGCCCTTGGAAGCTGGACCTCTGCTTATCTTTCCAGAACTCCTGCCTCTCCACGCCCCTCTCCTCTTACTGTACGACACTCCCCTTATGATTCAGGAACCGCCTTGCTCTCTCCACACCTCTGTGCCTTTGCTCATTCCATTCTTTTGGCCTGGAATGTGCAAAGGCCTCCCTTGTCCGCATGATAAGCAATCATCCCTCACATCCCTCAATGTCCAGGGAAACCCATCCTGACCGCCCAGAGTTGTACAACTTTTGTGAATACATCTATTATATTACATTTCTCATGTTGTACCTTAAGTATTGGATGTCTCTCTCCCTTAGGACGTATTTCTATAATAGGCTCATGGTTTATTTAGGTTGAACATGAATATAAATGTGAATATTTAAATATAAGCAGTATCCAGCTCAAGTAGGTGTTCATAACTGTGTGAATAATGGAGGTATTGTTAGATAGCAAGGATGGGAAGACAAATGGAAAAATGAAAGAAAGAATGATTGGATAGATGAATGGCTGGAAGTAAGGAAAAAGGAAAGATGGATGGATGGATATGTTGAAGGAACAAGGATGGAAGGAAGGAGGGACAGCTCAATGGAAGGAAAGAAGGATAGATATTGAATGGCAGGATGTAATGATAAAGGATGGATGAATAAATGGATGGATAGATGGGTGGCTGGATAGAGAGAAAGACAAGAAGGAAAGATGGAAAGATAGAAGGAAGGAAGGAAGAGAGAAAAGAGGAATGAATAAAAGAATAGTTGGATGGAATGGATGAATGGTTGGTTGAATGGACGAATGGAAGGATGAAAAGATGGAGGGAAGATAGGAGGAAGACTGGAAGGATGGTTGAGTGAAGGCATGAATGCTCAGATGTGATTCGTGGATAGATGTGAGTTTTTGTGCCGCTGGAGCTGGTCGGCTTTCTCACAAGGCAGTAGGGGTTCCAAGGTAGTCCCTGTAGCTGGCCCCAGTTGCCTGACCTGGCACATTTATACTGCACGTTTTCACCTTAGGCAATAAACTCATCATCAATTTGTGGTTACTAAGAAAAACTAGAATTCTAGAGATCATTTAGTTCAATAGACTCAAGGGCGTATCAGAGGAAACGGAGCTCAGAGGGTTAAGCAGCCTGCCTAGGTCATAGCCGGCTCCTGGACTCAGCTACCTACCTTGAACTCAGCTCTTCTAACTCCCTCCAGAGCTCTGCACGCTATTCTTTGACCTGCCCTTCTCCCCGGAGGCTCATTCTGGGCAGTGCCTGCCTGTCCACCAACTTGGGGAGAGTTTTTTTCATGGAACAATGCGAAAAAGAAATGACCTCACCCAGGGTTGAGGCCGGGGAGACCTGAGCGCGGCAGCTGCCTTTCCACACCCAGCGTAACCCTGGGCACATTCCTGAGCACGAGGAAGGGAATCTGGGCCAGTGCCAGCTTCCAGGCACCCTGCCAGGGCCACGACACAGAAAAGGTTTGTGCAGCATTAGAGAGCGGTCTGGGTGCCTGGGAACCCTCGGGGGAGGTGAGCCGGGAGGTCAGGGTGCCCCTCATGGATCCCAGAACAGGGCCTGGCCGTGGAGGAATCTGGCCCCTGTGCACTGTCCCACCTGCCTTCTGTGGTCAAGGTCCAAAGACTGAACCTCTACCTGTGCCCCCAGGCCTGTCCCCTCCGTAGCACTGACTCCTCTCATTCTTAGCTCTTCATCCACGGACTTTATTAATGAAGCTTCCAGAAGATGCTTGGCCACTTGTGGTACCCACACACTCTCCTGCCTCCCTGCATCCCAGTGAGGCCGGCAATGACCCAGGAGAGCCGTGCCTGGGGTGCCATCGGCCCCTCTTTCCAGTTTCCTTCCACACGTAGCCCCACTCTGGGGCACCTGGTGGTCACCTCCTCTGGCTCTCCCTCCTTTACCGCTCGTGGAGACTTCTAGCAGCCCCCTTGCGGGGAGGGACTTAGGGTTTCTACTACACAGCTGTAGACCCAGAACCCGGGGCAAGAGGGTCAAGAGAGGTCACAAGATTCAGTTACCGAGGGGCACAGATTCTGGAAGGTACCCTTAAGGCAAGGTGAGAGCTTCACTTTTTCAACATCTCTGTCTAACTTTGTAAGTCCTGCTGCCTGTTCGTTTTCTTTAAGGCAGCCTGAGGACAAAGCATGTATTTTTGAAATGGCAACATTTTATTTTCTTTTTCTCCCTTTCTTCCTGGAAAACAATTCAGGGCTTTCTTTTCATGCTTCATGACCATAGTGACTGAAAAAAGTCTGCTTTGGAAAGTTGGGGGAGAGTCCAAGTTTCCTAAGGAGGCTGGCCTGGCCACGGGGTGTGGGCCATCTCGCTTTCTTTGGTGCGGACGTGGTTGGCCGACCCCTGCCAGCCAGCCTCAGACTCAGGCCTCCCGCCCTCCGCGGTTTTAAATGTTGTTTCTTTTCAGAGTTAAGAATCTGTGGTTTTTAATTGCACCCCAGGATACCACCCTGCTCTGTTCCCAACCACTGGTCTTCCAGGTGAACGCAGGGCCTCAAGGTAAGTTTCGAGGCTCTGTCATGCTGATTATTCATGAAAACACATAGAGATCTGTATTTACTCAACCAGAGACAAGTACTGGAAGCCTCTACAAAGAACTAGATATATAAAGTCTAGTTTTAAAATGTATGCAAATTAATGTTTGAAGTGTAGATATATGTAGCAAAATTGCGATAATACTGTAATTTGGGATTTTATTACTGCACGTCTTTAAGAGTCCAGCCTCTTCCTGGGCTTCCTTGCCTCTGCCATTGCCCCTTACAGTCATTTTCAACGTCTCGCCAAGAGAGAAACTTAAGGCACACGCATTTAGGACAGGGGTCAGAAAACTTTCTTGTAAAGGGCCAGAGAGTAAATATTGTAAACTTTGTGGGTCACACAGTCTCCAAGGCAGCAACGCAACTCCGAACAAAGCAGCCGTAGACAATAGCGAACAAAGCAGCCGTAGACAATAGCAAACAAATGTGTTCCAATAAAACTTTATTTACAAAAACAGGCTGAGGACCTGAGGGTTGTATTTGGCCAGTCCCTCTTTAGAAAAAGGACAGACATAAATGGCCGGTATGGCAAACATTCAGGAGGATTAGGGAAAGAACTTGTTGGGGCTCTGTGTGGAGAAGACTTGGAGACTTAGACAACCCCCCCTTTAAAACATTGTGGGATTGGGGAGGGACTCAGTGGTCCCAGAGGCAGACTGTAATGGGGGGGTGGAGTTACAGGGGGTTTATTTTCATTCATGACAAGACATAAGCAACCCAAGACACCCATAAACAACGGAGGGGTGAGCTCCTCGTCATTGGAGGTGGGCAAGTGGAGGCTGGGGCATGGGGGGAGGGGGCTGGGTGCTCTTTACAACCCTGTTCTTAGAGTGTAAGTTCCTCTGCTTCTGCTCAAAACTCTCCGTGCCCTTTGTGCTTGGCACAAAGCAAAAACCAAAGTAGCCACAAAGATGGACGACCTCGCATATCCCGGTCCTGCCGCCTCCCATCCCCCTCCCTCTCTTGACTCCAGTCCTGCTGACCTCTGGGCTGATTCCTGAGCCCCTGGACACACTCCCACCACAGTGTCTCTGCCTTAGCTGATCTGCCTCCTAGAATCTTGTCCCTAGACCTCCCCACGGCCAGCTCTCAGAAGTCACCTGCCTCCTAGCGCACCCTAGCCCTCCACCCTGCAGTATAGCTTTTCCTCTCTAGCATTTACCTCTACTTAATATGCCATTTAGTTTACCTGTTTATTTGGCTGACGGGCTGTCTCCCCCAGCTAGAATGTCAGCTCCACGGGGCAGGGATTTTGGTCTCCGGGTCACTGCTGTGTCTCCAGTGGTTGTACTATGCCTGGCTCGTGGTAGGTGCACAATAGTTACTAAAGATGGCAGATTGTAGTTTTCCAAAGATGGCCACCACCACACTTCACCCCCAACTTGCTTTTTTTTTTTTTTAACATCTTTATTGGAGTATAATTGCTTTACAATGGCGTGTTAGTTTCTGCTGTATGACAAAGTGAATCAGCTATACGCATACATATATCCCCATCTCCTCCCTCTTGCGTCTCCCTCCCACCCTCCCTATCCCACCCCTCTAGGTGGTCACAAAGCACTGAGCTGATCTCCCTGTGCAACTTGCTTTTCTTACAGCACGAGGCTGACACTCCCCGCTTTGAGTAGTGGGGCCAGCGCTCCATCCCCTTGAAGCTTGGCAGGCCTGTGACTATGCTGGGAATGATATTCTGAGACTGGGTGACTTCTGAGACTGGGTGACAAAGCTCTGTCCAGTTCTACTGGGATGTTTGCCCTTGGAACCCAGACGCCATGGTGTGAGGAAGCCCAAGTCACATAAAGGCCATGAGCAGAGGCTCCAGCTGACAGCCCTGGCTGAGGTCCCAGCTGATAACCGGCCCCAACCAGCAGACACACGTGTGAGGAAGTCTTCAAAATGACTCCAGCCCCAGACACCGTAACTGCATCAGAGGCTCCAAGTGAGAGCCAGTCAACCTCCAGGAATGCAGGCTATAGTAACGAAATGTCGTGTTTTTCTAAAAATTGAAGCATGGTTGATTTACAATGTTTTGAGTGTATAGCGAAGTGATTCAGATATATATATATATATATATATATATCTTCTTTTCCAGATTCTTTTCCATTATAGGTTATTACAAAATATTAAGTATAGTCCCCCGTGCTATACAGTCGGCTCCGACTGCCCCTGCCTCCACCCCTACCTCACATTCTGTGGCCTCAGGCCCAGTCCTTCTCATTAACTGACCATCTGTCGCTCACTGTGGTGAGGGCCACCCCCTGTCCCCGCCCGCCTGAGGCTCCGTCCTCGTCCTCAGCGCTCAGGGAGCCACCCCAGGGCCGCTCGTCAGCTCCCTCTGGGGCTTGCAGATCCGAATAAGCCCTTGCTCTCTGTCCTGGCAGAGCCTCTCTTTCTTCTGCTTTACCCCAAATGAATAGAAAAAGGGTCCAGGAAAGGAGGTGTGTTGAAAACTGGCCTTTGAGTCGGGGTCAAATGGCTCAAGCCTTGGCTGCTAGAAGCAACATGGACCCCCAGAGGTTTTGGGGGACACATCTCTGCTCCTTACTAGCTGTGTGAACTTGGGCGACTTCCTTTACCTCTTTGAGCCTCAGTTTTGTCATTTCTGAAATGGGCACAATAGTACCGGTCCTGAGGCGTCAGACATGCCTGCCTGGCTCTGGGGCTGAACCAAGATACTTCTCTGAGGTCACTTTGAAGTTGGTCTCCGCCTTCTCTGGGTCCAATGGCCCCTTCCCCCCGGACAGAAGTCCCATGGTGATGATGTGTGTACAGGTCTGCTTGCCCTTCACGTGTGGGCACCTGGAGGGCTGGGACCCTCCACCATGTCCTCTGTTAGGGGCCCCGTGCCCAGCACAGGGCCACATGCAGAGAAACCAGCCTGAGTCAGAGGAGTGAATATGGACTGATTTGTGAGCTCACGGCTCCAGCTGGGGCTGAGAACCCAGGGAAAAATGTCCCAAGCAACACCTTGGGGTGAGTCAGCAGGCAGAGACAGGCAGAGGTGGGCAGGGGCAGGCCAAGGAAGACGCTGTCAGCTCACCTGGCCTTTGGAGAATTCCTAGACAGTAACCCAGGGACCGGCCCAGCCCAGCCCACTGTAGGTGGTGCTGACTCAGGGGTGACTGACTCCTCCTTTCCCAGAATCCAGGGGCCCTGGAGGCACCTCAGCTGAAGAGATCTCTAGGACCCACAGGCCTGATCTCTTTTGCTTTCCCCATCAGTTTCGTCCTGTAATCTTTGTCATTCTCATTGTCATCATCCCATTACAATGTATTTGTTTTATTTGGTAAATGTAATGTTTGATAAATGCTGTATTTGATTTAAGTAATGATTATGATATACCAGGCACTATTCTCCGTGTTCAAAAAATGTGAATTCATTTACTACATCAACTCTGGAAGATGGGTACTACTCATTAACCCGAGGCCCAGAGAGGCTGAGTAACTTGCTGGACGCCACATGGCTAATGGATGTCAGAGCAGGGCTCTCTGCTTCCTTCTGAGAGGCAGCAGCTGAGAACAGGGCACAGAATGGTTCTAAGCCCATGTCCAGACACAATATTATCCTGTAAGCTCCTCCACATGCCACGTGGGGCCTCCTGAGCTTCAGTTTCTTCATCCGTAAGTGGGGACAATAATGGCCATTTCTGCGGGGACCAGGGCTGGGTACAGGGGCCCCATACCCTGTCCTTTCCGTCCACCATCTGGCCAAGGCTGGCTCAGAAGTTCTCGCTGATGCGATTCTGCTGGAACAAGCTGCTGGGACGGAAGGAGGTAAGAGCAGGGCCAGGAAGGAACCCTTAGACTCCATGGCTGGCTGCACTGGGGGGAGGCCCCAGAGTGTGCCAACCCCAAGTGGTGACCTGTGCCCTTGACCTTCCTCTGCCAAGCCGAGAGCCTGGGCTGGCTCTGTATAACACTGGGCCAGGTTCGCAGCAGCCCCAGGGCCTGGCCCTGAGCTGTGGGCTGGCTTGCCAAGGTAGGGTGACCCTGAGGTCAGGAGGCCTCCTCAACAAGGCCCGCCCCCATCTATGAGGAAATCCACTCTGTTCCCCAAAGAATTCCCTGCGTGAGCGTCCTGCCAACCAAGTTACACGGGGCCTTTGTGAAGCACAGGGTGTGGGCAGGAGGGGCGGGCAGGGCTCGGGCCAGGAGGAGCCCCGGGCCTGGTGGAAGGCCATTAGGCACCTGCCCAGGAGTTGTGGGTATCCCCCTCAAATCAGCTTCAAGCCCCCAAAGCTCCCACCCCAGCCCTCCTGGGGAACTGGGTCCTCGGGGTGAGGGGAGACGGAGCCCAGAGCACAGCTTGCCCTTCCCCTGCATCAAGGGAGCTGAGGCGGGTGGCACGGGCTGAAGGTCACACAGGCGCCTTGGCCATTGGCCACCTTGGGCTGGGCCTGTCACGGGAGGCCTGTCACGCACCAAAGGCCTCAAAGTAGCCCTTTGACACTCTCTCTGAAAGAGGTGGCAGCCTTGGGCATGACTGAGATGTCTGCAGGGTGAAAGGAAGTTTATTTTATAGCCACCAGGGAGGGTCCCATCCCTGGATGCCCCTCCCACGCGTGCCACCCCCCGCCCCTGAGCGTGTGTATGTGGAAAATAAGTCCTATAACTAGCTTGTCACTATCACTACGGTGTTGCCCTGCAGGTGAGGTGGGGCGTTAACAGTAGCATTTTATTAACTGCAAGCTTTAGAAATAACACTGTGATTCTTATAACCCTATCTTGACATGTCTTGGTTTGGTAATGAGCGTGCTTTGCGTTGTCTCCATCTCCGAGGGCCTGGCCCCGGGACTGCAGGGTGAGTGGGCAGCCTTCCCCACCCCCATCCTGCAGGGATGGCGGGAAGATGACGAGGCTTTGGGACTGCACCAAGTGCTGATGACCAGCATGTGAGGGGCAGGTGGACGCCTCCCAAATCAGCTCCGTGCAGAGCACAGGACCTCGGTGCCCGGCCCGTCTCACCAGCCCCTCCTCTGTGACCTTGGGCCATCAGACTCTCGAGGGGCTGAGCTGAGTGACGTCTCTGATGCCCTCCAGCCCTGCCCGTGCATGGCGAGGACAACCCAGCTCAGTCCCGGGGAAGCCCCTCACTCTGGGGATTCTCCCCCGAGCCACCTGGGGCTCGAGCAGCTTCAGGAAGGAAAGACAGGCTCTTTGAGTTGTCATAGCAGAGCGGGCCTCCAGGTACCTCCTGTTTACCGAGGCTGAGTAAATACAGCCAGGCCCTAGCAACGGGCACAAAGGGGTCTTTGTGCAGCCGCCCAGCCCTCTGCTCCTTCCCTGGCTCAGCCCCAGCTGGGGAGCGCTGGGAGAGGCAGGGCCGGGCCACCAGGCAGGTGACAGGGGTGGGTACAGGACCAGCTGTGCGAGGGCTGGGTGTCGGGTAGCCAGGCCCTTGAGGGTCCCGTCCTCTACAGGCAGGAAACTCCACCCGATTCTTTCTATCACGCTTGTCAGTCAGAGATGCAGCAGGGCGAGCCTTGGACCAAGGAAGCGCAGGGGGGTGGAGGGATCGATGTCACTCTTGGCCGTGAAACCTTTAGCACGTTATGAAGCAGGTTTGGGCCTCCGTTTCCTCATTGGTAACAAGGGGCTGCACACCATCTGCCTCGCGTGGCCGCCTGGGCATCAAATGAGATGAATGTCTGAGGACGTTCGTTCTATAAACCCTACCCCTGGGCAGACAGAGCAGAGGGAGCTGTCATTTCAGGCTGAGAGTCGATGGTAAATGGGTTGTGCCCCCGGTAAGAGCCGGAGGCTCCCAGGCCCCCTTTTGAACATGAGGAGCCCCTCTTCTGGAAGCCTGCTCTGTACCAGGCCCTGGGGGAAATCCCCTCTCCCCACTGGCCCTCAGTGTCTAAACAGGGGGTAAGGCAGATCATGACAAACGGCTGACTCGTGTAGTGTGTGAAGCGCTACAACAAATCAATACAAAGATGAATGCCTAGGCTGAAAAATGAGGCAAAAACACGAGAAAGTAGTTCATAAAAGAATGGCTGATAAACACTTGGGGAAAAAACAACCTCACCAGAAACAGAAATGAAAATAAAAGCAACAATGAGATTTTCTTCTTTTCCCCCATTAGATTATCAAAAGATTGGAAATATTTCTCCTAGTATTGTCAGAAGTGTGGGGAGGGGACTTCCCTGGTGGCGCAGTAGTTAAGAATCTGCCTGCCAATGCAGGGGACACGGGTTCGAGCCCTGGTCTGGGAAGATCCCACACGCCGCAGAGCAACTAAGCCCGTGCATCACAACTACTGAGCCTGAGCTCTAGAGTCTGCGAGCCACAACTACTGAGCCCGCGAGCCACAACTACTGAAGCCCACGTGCCTAGAGCCCGTGCTCCGCAACAAGAGAAGCCACCGCAATGAGAAGCCTGCACACCACAACGGAGAGTAGCCCCTGCTCGCCCCAACTAGAGAAAGCCTGCGTGCAGCAACGAAGACCCAACACGGCCAAAAATAAATGAATGAATAAATAAATAAATTTTAAAAAAAAGGAAATGTGGGGAAAGAGGAGCCTCCATAAACTAGCGCTCTGCCACTTACTAACCCCTGACCACCGACATAAACTTCTCTGTTCCTCACTTTCCTCATCTGTAAAATGGGTAATGCAAGTACACACCTTGCAGGTTTGAGGGAAGGATTAAATGAATTTTTCGGTATAACGTGCTTACAGCAGTGCCAGGCAAGGAAAAAGTGCTTAATATATGGTAGTTATTAATTATTAATATTATTATTCAAAATATAAATTGGTCCAGTCTTTCTAAAGGCCAATTTGGAAACATGTATTCCAGGTTTAAACTGCCAACCAGTTCCAGGTCTAAGGAAATAATCAGACAAGTGGACAAAGAGCAATTAAAAGGATATGCATCAGAGCATTGTTTGTAAAAACGAAAAATTGGAAAGAATCTGAATGACCATTAATAGGGAGCAGAATAATTAGATTATAATCCATCTATCCCATGGAATATCGCCCAACCATTAGATCAGATAGGGTGGAGATATCTGTATTGATATGGAAAGTTCCACCCATCACACTGAGGGGTGAAAAAGCAGGTCATGTGACAGGGAATTCAAAGAGATCCCATTTATGGGAAATTGTAAACATAGCTTTATAGGTTTTGTACTGTGTGTGAGGATACTCACCAGAACGCTAGCAGTGGTTTTCTCTTCAGGTAGCTTTTATTTTCTTCTTTACATTTTTCTGTATTATTTAAACTAAAACACAAACAAACATGTATAAAGTTGTTTTTAAAAAATCTTCCTAAAGCTATTTCCTGTTGTTTCAAGTTCACATGCAGTATGTGCTGAATGGAACCATCCAGGCCTCCCTCTCAGCGTCTGGAAATGAACCAGGGCACGGAGGGACTCAAATCGGGAAAGATGTGGACCGTCCTGATGGTGGGGGGGTCAGGAAGGCTCCACGGAGGGCAGCACAGAGGCAGGGAGGGCCGGCGGCCAGTGCAGGAGGGACCCTGCAAGGTCAGAGCCTGGAGGAGTCCGGGGGTGCGAAGGATGGGGTGGAGGGGGGCAGCTAGAAGAGTAGGTTGATGTCAGATCACAGGGACTAGAGGGCCAGGTGCAGGGTGTGGTTTGTTGGTTTTTTTTGCGGTACACGGGTCTCTCACTGTTATGGCCTCTCCCGTTGCGGAGCAACAGGCTCCAGACACGCAGACTCAGCGACCATGGCTCACGGGCCCAGCTGCTCCGCGGCATGTGGGATCTTCCCGGACCGGGGCACGAACCCGTGTCCCCTGCATCGGCAGGCGGTCTCTCAACCACTGCGCCACCAGGGAAGCCCAGGGTGTGGATTTTATTTGGAATGTTGGGACAAGGCGCAGGCACTGACCCGGTGACTCTGTCCCTTTTGGGTTGCTCACATCCGGGCCTCACTGCTCCCGGCAGGAAAGACTTGGAAAGGAGGGGACGGGCCCGCGGAGGCCGGATGCTCGCACATAAGCACGTCGTGCCTACTTGAGGCCTGCTGGGGCTGCAGCTGTGACTGTGTCTCTCCCAGTCCGGTAGAGCCTGGGCCATCCCGTGACTCACAGTGAGAGCTGGGCCTCATGCACCTGCTGGGACATGGTGAGCCTGGGGAAAGGACTGGATCCTCCTGTGGTCGGCAGGCTCTCCCACCCAAGTCCAGAGCCACCCCAAGGCAGCCTGGTTAGTAACCACAGGGCTTTTGCCTGGCAGCCTTGTACAATTACAGGAGATGCCGTGCTTCCTTCTCTGCGCTCCAGCCACGCCCCTGGATGTCTTGAGATGCGCTATTGGCATCTGGGGGCTCAGATAATTCTCTGTGGGGACCTACCCTGTCCATTGTAGGTGTTTACCAGCATCCTCGACCTCCACCCACTAGATGCCAGTGGTGCCCCTGACAGGTGTAACAGCCCCAAATGTCTCCAGACATGAAATGACCCCTGGGAGGCACAATCACCCTCAAGTGGGAACCAGGGCCCCACGGTGACCTACATGGCCGCCAGCCCCTCTCCAGGACCGAACGCTCCTCCTGGGCAGGGTCTCTGAGCCCCAGCTCAGGCCCGGTGCACAGAAGCGATTCAGCCAAACGGGGAGCTCCAGCGCTGCCTCACCCGGACCCCTCCCCTCCCCCGCCTGCAGAGAGAGCCAGAGCAGCCTTGCCCCCTGCCTGCCCAGCCGGGGATACTGAAAGCCCCACTGTGTCCTCCCACCTCCCCTAGCTCTGGTCTCCAAGTCACCATGATGAAAAGAACCAAATCCTTGGAGTGAAACAAGCTTTAGTAACATTTGCAGACACTGCCCTCTACCCCACCCCCACACACAGGGAAACCAGCGCTGGGGACACAGCAGCCAGCGGCCAGCGGGGCAACTCCCTCTGCTGGGTTTCTGCACACGCATCCTTCACACACATCCTTCCCCGGTACCTCTCAGGAGGACCTGCCACCGGATGCAGCACCACATCCTTAACGCGCTAAAGTATTTATGGGGAGTTAAATTCTCAGGACTGCCGCCAGGAAGGGCGCTGTGGGTGATGCTCCTGTAAGATGTGCAGGGCTTGGATGGCCAGGAGGGGTCCTGGGCAGGGGTGCTGCGAGGTGAAGGGTGCCAGGTGGGTGGCAGGGGCGCTCCTGCAGCAAACATCCTGGGGCCGTGATCTGCACAGGTGAGAGGTTGCTTCCTTTCAGACTCTGATGCGGAAGGGATTCCGTCACCTTGCCCTGCCAGTGCTTCGGACCAAGGCAGCTCCTGCTGCAGGGCCAAACATAAAGTGAAAAGCCATTCTAGGTAGGCAAGTGGCCAGCAGGGCACAGAGGGCATCGAAGGAAGGAAACTCTTGACAGCTGCCGGGCTGGAGCTGCCAGATATGGGGCTCAGGGCATTCGCAGGTTCAGGGACCCCAAATCTTGTGCACACGGTGAAACGGGCCTTGCCTCAGGAAGGGCCCCTTCCCAGACCCCATGTCCTGGACGAGAGCTCATGGGGCACAGCAGGAGTCAGCAAAACCCCAAAGATGAGGCCTTTGGATAACATCAGAACAGGGCCACGTCTCCAAGAAGAGGACTGTCACCGGTCCTCAGAGAGGAAAGACTGGACCCTGATCACACCAAGCCCCACTGTCAGGCTCCCCATCCTTAGGCTTTGTTAACTGCAGGGAGACAGGTGACCTTTTATTTCAGAAGACGCCTGACAGCCAGCCAGCCCTTGATAAATCATCTTTATTTGCTGCATGCCATCTCAGGCTTCTCAGCACTGACTGGCCCCTGGAGTAACGGAGTCCAAGGAGAGGGGCCACACTAAAGCATCTGAGCTTCTAAATGACTTCCTATTTGGTCACAGTTAAAGGGGATTCCAGGCTACCCCGCGACACCATCGCACACAGGCAGGCCGATGTTTTGGTGAGGGCTGGTGGGGGTGGAACCCCGCGGGAACGCCATCAGGTGTGTCACGGTACGAAGAAATAAAGGCTGAGCTCTGCAGCTCTAGACGTCTGGGTTTGGGGGACACAGGATACTATGACCAAGATTCTGGTGCCTGGGGTGGGCACAGCCCGGTAAGTGGCCCCCCTGCTTCCAGCTGGTTGTCTTCAGCAGGCCTCTTTCTGGCTGGGCTTGCTATCTTTGGAGGCACAGCTGCACTGGGATTTGGGGTCCCTTCCTCCCCTCCCCAGGGAGTTCAAACCCCTGTACCTCCTGTGTCCTCTATCATCACATTGCCCCCTGGAGGATGGAGCTCATGGTCACATGCGCACAAGTGGCAGACATTTTAACAGGCCCTCCCTCTCCTCTTCCTGGCCATCCAGATCCCAGTTTTGTTCAAAACAGCAGTGTCCAGGCCCACGGGACGAATCTTGCCCCACTGACGGTCCTGGGCCCTTTTTCCAGATTCTCTCTTTCCAGGCTCCCTTGCAGCTCTAGGTGGCCACTGATTCAGTCCCAGGCAATGAAATATAAGGAAAAGTCTGTTGGGTGGAGGGGGAGTTGGGGAGACATCTGGGAGAGCTTTTGCGCCTTCATAAAAGGGACAGGTATCAAAGGAGAGTTCTCTTAGGCCACCTTTCCTCTTTTTTCGTGATGGAACGCAGGCCTGATGTCTAGAGCTGCAGCAGCCATCTTGCAACCATGTGACACCAGGTTAACACTGAGGATGGTGGGCAGAGGTATGGAAAGACCCTGGGTTCTTGATGACCTCACCAAACTGCCAAATCACTCTGAAGCCCCCTATGCCCGGGATTCTTTTTATTTTTATTATTTATTTTTAAATTGATTGTGGTGATGGTTACTCTGTGACATGTACTCTGTTTTTTTTTTTTATGTACTCTGCTTTTTAAAAATTTTATTTTATTTTTATTTTTATTTATTTTTGGCTGCATTGGGTCTTTGTTGCTGCGCATGGGCTTTCTCTAGCTGTAGGGAGCAGGGGCTACTCCTCTTTGCAGTGTGCGGGCTTCTCACTGCAGTGGCTTCTCTTGTTGCGGAGCATGGGCTCTAGGCATGCAGGCTCAGTAGTTGTGGTGCACGGGCTTAGTTGCTCCGTGGCATGTGGGAAATTCCCAGACCAGGGATCAAACCCGTGTCCCCTGCATTGGCAGGTGGATTCTTAACCACTGCGCCACCAGGGAAGCCCCAGGATTCTTCTTAAATAAGGAATTAATGCACTTGTGGTTTAGCTGGGTTCTGATACTTGCAGCCAAACACATCAGGGAGGCAGTGAGGTGTGACTTGCTCATTGTGAGCGTATGTGAAGCGCCTAGCATGGTGGCCATTATCACCATGGCATGTGGTGCATGTGCTGCGTGTGTACGCGGTCGCTTACTCACGTGGGTACGTGCAGATGGACGATGGATGCGTGAAGTATACGTACACGTGACCTCTAGAGTCGGGATGCAATTCACGTCCAGGTCTTGTGACTCGGCCCGGCCCTGGGGCATGCCCCTAACCTAACCTCGGGAGACTCAGTTTCCTTAATTAAACTCAGAGGATGATGACGATTAACTAAACTGGCAATTAATATGCCAGGTGTCAAGATGACGCAGTTAGAGCGAGAGTTCTGGCTCCACTTGGCAGGCGGGGAGGCCGAGGCTCAGAGAGGCTAAGTGACGTGGCAAAGTCATGAGTTGAGAGTGGGGAAGCTGGGACTTGAACCAGATTTTCTGCTCTACCATGTGGCCTCACACAGTGCTTTGGGCATTGGAGGATTGCATGTGGTGTGAGTGCAGGGTGTGTGTACAGGGTGTGTACGCAGGGGTGTGTTGCAGGCGTGTGTGTGCAGGGGTATGTGTGCAGGGTGTGTGTACAGGGTGTGTACGCAGGGGTGTGTTGCAGGCGTGTGTGTGCAGGGTGTGTGTATATGTGTGTATTCAGGGGTGTGTCTGTGCAGGGGAGTATGTATAGGGTTGCGTGTGCAGGGGCGTGTGCACACCGTCACACAGCGCAGTCACATATGCTCTCGCAGACTCCCAGGCTCCGGCAGGGTGCTCTGTGTGCCGATTCCCTCTAGCTCCCGGGGCGCTGGGACCTCCTGCTCCCTTCTCCAAAACAACATCAACAGCAGCATCGGTAACAGCTCCCAGGGGATGAGCCGCTTCCCTCCTGTTTACCACCTGCCCTGGCCTCACCCTGCTGGGCTGCTCCAGGCTGCCACCAGCAGGTGTGTTTTCTAGGCCCCTGACATTTTCCCCTCTGGCACCTTTCAGGGCCGGCTTTGATGCATGCAGCTGCTCCTGAGAAGAGCTACCCTCTCCTTTGATGCCAAGACCCCCAAAACAAAGGGTGTTTCCCAGGCTTCTCCAGCTGAGCCAGCCTGGGGGGCAGGGGTGGGGCCCTTGTATGAAAGAGAGGCCAGGTGAAGGATGTCAGAAGCTTACAGAGAAGCTTACCCTCCTCCTTGTTGGAGCAGATCTTTCAGGTTGCCCTGAAGACAGGGGTCCACTAGGACCTTAAGCTCTGGCCCAGACGTTGCCCAGTCACGACAACGTGACTGGGAAACCCTCTTGTTCTCACCTTACCCTGAAGGGCGCCTTTCCCCTTCCCCTTGCTGCCTGTCCTCGCCTCCTTTTCTGCATCTCTGGTAGAAGGAGATTCTTCCCTCCCACCTAGAGCTCAGGGCATTCCCACCTCCTGGGCCCACCCAACACCTCCAGCCCCCGGGCCACAGGCCTCAGTTCCATGATTTTCTCACAACAAACACACTGCCCTGCTGTCCTTCCCCCAGGGAGGCTTTGATCCACCTTGGGTCCTGAGCCAAAAAGTCATTAAAAGAAAGTACAGCCAAGGAGGGGAAAAAATTGCTCTTCTGACAGGACGAAGCCAACCACTGTCACACACCGAGGCCACTGACCCTCTCCCAGGAACTGCGGGAGAGCTTCTGGGGGCGGGGCGAGGGGGGGGGAACAGAGTGAGGCAGAAGAGGGTGCTTATAGCCGGGGCCTTGCAACCCAGCTGGGGAGCCCAGCTTCATTCCTGATGAGGCCTTGAGCAAGAGGTCAGCCCCTTGGGGACAGCCACCTCGCACCTGGCATAGAGCAGGCCCCAGTGAGGAGGGCCGCCTGAGGGCTCTGCTCTTTCCCACAGCTCACAAGCGTGTTTGAGGGGGGACAGCACCGGCCTGAGCCTCTCACAGGACAGGTGACCAACTGAGGTCTGGGAGCGATGACCTGCCTGACATCACAACCTGGCCCATAGAAGACATCACAGCAGTAAAGAGAGTGGCCCTCAAGAGCCTCTTTCTCAGCTGGAGAAACAGGCCTAAAGCGGGCATTCTCACGGGACGGGGGCTAGAATACACATCTCCTGGTTCTTCCTGCATCCTGCTGGACTAAATAGCTGATGCTTTTTTTTTGACCGTGCCATGTGGCATGTGGGATCTTAGTTCCCCGGCCAGGGATTGAACCCATGCCCCATGCAGTGGAAGGGCGGAGTCTTAAACACTGGACCTCCAAGGACATCCCCAGAACTAAATAGCCGATGCTTATTGGGTGCTTACTGCACTTGGGGCCTAGCGCTCTGAGCTTTCAGTACATGATCATAGTTATTTTTACAACAAACTGATAAATTAGGCACATTTATTACCCTCCCATTTACGGATGAGTTAGTTGGGATGGCAAGGGACAGACCCAAGGTCACACAGCTGACACACGGTGGGGTTAGGACTCAAACCCAGGGCGTCTGACTCCAGTGTCTGTGGCCGTGGCCTCTGATGGGGGCTGAGGAAAGCTGACATAATCCTCTATGTCGTGGGCCCCGTGAGCCAGGTGGGAAGAGTGCAAGGGCGCCTTCTGCAGGGTGCCTGGTGCACAGTAGGCCCCTAGCGGATGAGGCACTGCATTGAGATGCACGCAGACTAGGCAGTCACAGCAACAGGGCGCGCTGGCTGAGACCCCACGGAAGAAATGGAAGGGGCCGAGGTCAAGCACTTAAAACAGTGGTTAGTGCAGCCTAAGCGCAAACGATGAACCTCTGTTAATCCGGAGGCCCTCTGCTCGAGAGGAAGGACAGGCGGGGATATCCGTGAGGATGCAGGGGCCAGTTAGGACCCTTGAAAGGAACAGAAGAGCAGAGCGTAGGGGAAACTCCTCCCAAGGAAACCCAGCCGGGGTAGTGGAAGGAGGAGCCATTGGCTGAAGGACACAGGGGCTGCGGTCGGTACGGCTTCCTCCAGGTGCCTGGTCCCGGCTGGGCATGGAAGTGACCAGAGAGATTGCCCAGGCTCTTGCCATGGCTTCCTCTCTCTCCCAGCCACAGGCCTTTCATGGTCTCTGGAGCTTCTTCTCTGAGAGTCTGCCTCCATCACCTGTCCCCCAAGGGAGCTTCACGTTCGTGGAGGGGCGCTAGGGCAGGGAAGGCCTCCTCCACCCCCAGCCCAATCCTATCTCTTCTTGCAGCCACAGGCGGGCTCCACACCACCCTCTGCCCTCCCGACCTCTCTGTAAATCCAGGTGTAACTGGGTCTCAAAGAGAGATGCCCCTCTCCACACTGGATGATGGGGGGAGCTAGTCCTTTGGCTCCAGACCCTGAGCCCGAGTTGGTTGCCAGGGCAACAGCAGCCCTAGGGGAGGCGGGAAGCTGGGTGCTGGGGAGTCACAGCCCAGCCCGCTCATCCCTAAGTGCTGTAAGGGTGTGTGTGTGTGCCTGCTGCATGCCTAGCGTGCGAGCAGGAGTGTGTAGCAGGGGTGTGTGTGCCTTGGTGTGTGTCTCTGTGTGTACCATAGCCTGTGAGCATGTAGCCCTCAATTCTGTAACAGAAGGGGAGGGAGGAAAGGGGAGGAGAAGGAAGGGGAAGGGAAAAAAAAAGTGTGCCTTGGTTAATCCTTCCAACTGTCCAGGAAACATCCCCCCATTTTATAGATGAGGAAACTGAGGGTCATTATGTATTTTGTCAACAGCATAGCAGGGCGGTGGCATTTCCCCTAGACCTGCCGGATCCAAGCCTGGACTCTTTCCCGGTCCCCTCTGTCACTCCTTCTGGCTTCAGGTGCAGGGCCCGAATTGTACAATACACTTTTCTCTGTCCTTGGACTGTGTGCCTGGTGTTGTTGAGCAGAGCTCCTGGCTCACCTGCCATCCGTCCTCCTGAGGCAAGTTATGAACAGCTGTGCAGGAGGCCCCGTCCTGATGGGGTCCCTGGGCAGGGGCAGAGCCTGGACCCCACAGGACTGAGGACCAGAAGGAGGTGGCAGGGGAAAGGGCACTGGGAGCTATAGGCTCGACTCCACTCTGGTCAGCTGAGCAGCTGCACGCAGGTTGGGGAAGCTGAGTCTCCTGCATGCATCGCACTGTCCCTTCTGCCCCTCACCACCGGAGGGGCTCCTGGGGCTGTGGCTGGGGAGAGGCAGCTTGGTAGGCCCATTACCCGTGGCCTCACCAATGGCCAAACCCTTCACTGCCCGTGCTTGCTCAGGGACAGAGAGAACCACCCTTCCTTCCAGAGAACTCAGTGGAAAGAGCTTGGGGGACAGACGGCCCAGGCTTCAAATCCTGCCCCCAGCTGCTCACCAGCTATGTGACCCCGCATACGTTTCTTAACCTTTTCAAAGCCTCGGCCTTTTCACGTGTGATGGGGCATCTACTAGTCTGCGCAGGCTGCCACGACAAAGTACCACAGACTGGGGGCTTAAACAACAGACATTTGTTTTCTTACAGGTCTGGAGCTGGCAGTCCAAGATCACGGTGTCGGCAGAGGTGGTTTCCTCCGAGGCCTCTCTCCTTGGCTTGTAGACGGCCGCCTTCTCCCCGGGTCCTCACATGGTCATCCCTCTGTGCGTGCCTGAGTCCTAATCTCCTCTTCTTGTCTCCCAATCTCCCCCAGTCTTATTGGATCAGTGTCCACCCATATGACCTCATATAAGTTTTCCATTCCTTTAAAGCCCTTGTCTCTAAATACAGTTGCATTCTGAGGTACTGGGGGTTAGGACTTCAATGTGTGCATTTGGAGGGGTACAACTCCATCCATAATAAGGTGTAATATGAGTAGCAGTCTCCTTGGTTTGGTGTGAGGGTTATTCATCATGGAATGAAGCCAGCAGGCCTGGGCACCACAGCCCAGCCAGGGTCTTCATACATCATATCCATAACCCTCACAGCCTGGGGGGAGCACAGGCCTGCGCCCCCAGGAAATGGGGGGTGCTAGGGCTCAGTGCCTGGTCTGGCTGCACCCTTGGCCGGAGCCCAGCCTTCTCAAGCCTGCCCTGTCCACTCCACCACAGAAAAGGGCAGATGTGCACTGTTTCCAAGAGCCGTCCATACTCTCAGCCCCACGAGCACAGCCCAGCCCTAGAGTGAGCAGGACGAGGTAGCAGGGCACTCCGCTTCCCAGATGGGAAAACCGAGGCACGGAGAAGCCACGCAGGGCACTGTAGCAGGGGGTGGAGGTGCACTGGGGCCGTGGGCCTGGCATAGGGAGCAGCGATGATGAGGAGGTAGCTGCCTGGCTGTGCCCTGTGCTCCCAGAAGTGGGAGAGAGGAGGTGGGCCTGGCCTGAGCGAGGGAAGGATCCCTGTGGCCCCAGACCGCGGCTTCTGCCCCGGGCCCTGCCCGGCCGAGCCTCCACTTCCTGAGCCGGTAGCCAGGACAGGCTGGGCTGCTGAAACCCTTCCTAAAAAGGAATCGGGCTGTGGTGGCCCAGGCTATTTTTAGACAATTGTGTTGAAAAATTCCCAAAGTACATGTGGCATTTCTTCAGGAAGAAAAAACAGAGAGGGTAAGTGGACTCCCCCTCCTTCGGGAGGGTCCTCATACCACCAGGGCCCTGCAGCTGCCCAGCCTGGAGTTAGGTGATCGGGCCCTTGGGCCAAGGCAGGGCTCACCTCGGCCCCTCTTCATCCTGGGCTTTCAGGGGGTCTGGGACACACACGATCACCCCAAATTACAGGTGAGAAGACTTAAGCCATGTGGCCTTTGTCCCCATTTTCAGTCTTCACTTAAAAAAAACAACTTTTACAAAATAAACTTTACTGGAGTATAGCTGATACAGCAAAGTGAATCAGTTATACATATACATATATCCACTCCTTTGTCGATTCTTTCCTTGTATAGGCCATTACAGGGTATTGAGAAGAGTTCCCTGTACTGTGTCTGTTTTATATGGAGCAGTGTGTATATGTCAATCCCAATCTCCCAATTTATTCCTCCTCCCCCCCACACCCCGGCTTTCCCCTCCGGTAACCATAAGTTTGTTTTCTACATCTGTGACTCTATTTTTGTTTTAAAAAACCAGTTTTATTGGGGTATAATTGACAAATGATAAACTGTACATATGTAAAGAGTACAATTTGGTATGACCTGGGTTTAAACTCATGAAGCCAGCACCACAGTGCAGGCAGTGAACAGACCCATCATCCCCCAAACTTGCCTTATCCTCTTTGTAACCCCACCCACCGGACCCCCTCCACCCTCCTCAGTTCCCTCCTGCTCCTGGGAACCACGAGTCTGCTTTCTGTAACTGATTTGTTTTCATTTTCTAGAATTTTCTGTAAATGGAATCATACAGTCTGCTCTCTTTTTTCGACTGGCTCCTTGAACTCATCATCATTACGTTGAAATCCATCCATTTTTTTTTTTTTTAATTGGAGTATAGTTGCTTTACAATGTTGTGTTAGTTTCTGCTGTATAGTAAAGTGAATCAGCTATGCATATACATATATCCCCTCTTTTTTTGGATTTCCTTCCCATTTAGGTCACCACAGAGTGCTGAGTAGAGTTCCCTGTGCTATACAGTGATTCTCATTAGTTATCTATTTTATTGCCAGGACTATCCCATTATGTGAACGGACCACAATTTGTTTCTCCAATCATCTGTTGATGGCTATTTGAGCTGTTTCCAGTTTTTGGCTATTATGAATAAAGCAAGTCTTTGTGTGGACAGATATTTCCTTTATGGTAAATACACAGGAGAGGAATTCCTGGGTAACTCGATGTTTAACTTTTTAAGAAACCACCAAGCCGTTTTCCCAGGTGGCTGCACCATGTTACATTCCCACCAGCAATACCCAAGGCCTCCAGTATCTCCACATTCGTGCCAACACTTGTTATTGTCTGTCTTTTTGATTATAGACACCCTAGTGGGTGTGAAGTGGTATCTCACTGTGGTTTTGATTTGCATTTCCCTCATGACTAATGATGTTGACTGTCTTTTCTTGTGCTTGTTGGCCCAAATCGCACTTCCTTCTTAAATAAGCTTTTAATTTGGGGATAGTTTTAGATTTGCTGAAAAGTTGCAAAGATAACATAGATACGCAGATATCCCCTCACCCAGTTTCTACTAATATTACTCCCTTCTGTTATCTGGTATATGTGTCGCAACTAAGAAACCAGCATTGGTATATTGCTATTAAACTTTATTTAGATGTCACCAATCCATCACATCCATGTCCCTTCCCTGTGCCTGGATCCCCACACCACGTGATATTGTCATGTCTCCATAGGCTTCTCCAGCTCGGGTCAGTTTTCTAGAATTTCCTTGACAGTTTTGAGGAGTATTGTCAGGTATTTTGTAGAAAGTTCCTCAGTTTGAGTTTTTCTGGTGTTTTCTCATGACTGGGTTTTGGGGAAGAAGCCCACAGGGGTGAAGAGCCTTCTCATCCCATCCTATCAGGGTACATGCCGTCCACATGACTAACCACTGGTGATGTCGACCTGATCTCTAGGTTTCTCCTGCCAGGTTTCTCCACTGTAGTGTTATTAGTTTTCCTCTTTCCAAACTCTACTCCTCAGAAAGGAGCTGCTAATTCCAGCCCACACTTGAGTGTTTAAGCTTCTCAAGCCTCACTTTGCTTTGAGCATCTTCTATGTCAGGCGCTTCACACTGATACTTCCCTTAATCCCCAGCCCTTCCACTGTCCCACAGGGAGAGGGTCCAATGATCCCTAAACTCGGCAATGTTTAAAGTTACAAAGGATCAGGGATCATTCATTCATACTCTTTCCTACCCTTTTAACAGACGAGGAAACCGAGGCCCAGAGAGGGAGGTGACTCACTTATGATCACACTACAATCAGAAGTGGTCTTGGGGCACTGGATAGGGCAGAGGTCTGGAAGGATGTCCTGGCCCAGAGTAGACATCTATTGGTAGATGAGTTGGGCATATGATGATTGAATGATAAGGACTTCTGTTTGTGATAAGGTTTCTCTGAGGACAACGCAGACAGCCATGCAGGACACCTGTGCCTCCCAGGTACCTGCACAAACCAGGGAAGCAAGAATGGGTGATGCCAAAGGGCAGACCACCCCACACTACCCTGATGTGAGCCTGGAATGCCCCCCAAGCTGGCCACACAACAGAAAGCCTGGATTCGGGGTTTCAGCTGGCTACGCACAGCCTGCTGAGTGGTCAGGGTCCCCATAGTGAGCAGACACAGTCACAGCCTACGGTGTGAGTATAAACTGGTAGGGTGATTTGTTCATACGTATCAAGGGCATTAAAAGTGTTAATGGTTTTCACCCTGGTTCCCACAGGGAGGCCACGGATGGACCATGGAATCAGATGGATCCTGGATGGAATACAGCTTATGCTCTCCCATGAGTCACTTTATCACCCTGAGTCTCCGTTTTCCCATCTATAAAATGAGGGTAGATTTGAGAAATGCTTTCTTTTTTTTTTTTTTTTTTGATGAAATTAGTGGTGTTAAAGTGTGCGTCAATCCACAATCAGGGTGGATTGGTTAGCAATATTGTACGGGTACCTCTAATGCGCCCAGTAACCTCTACCCTTCCTGGAGCACCTAGGACCAAACCTCCATCTAATTCTGTGTCCAGATGCCTTTGAGGATTTTGTTGCCTGATCAGACCAGAAGGGAAGCTGAATCCTGCCGTCAGAATCCTGTTGCATCTGCCCTAGCGGACTTTTCATGGGAGAGCTTCTCAGTGCCTGAGATGCCAGAGACTGGGAGCCCCACCCGGCCCAGACCGGGTATCTGCTTTGGCACCTGCTTCCTGATGGTACCCTGTGTCTACGCCTCACATGCATTGGGGCACCAGCTGGCAAGGTGAGCTTGGCAAGGGAGGAGCCGATAGCCCTCCGTGCTGCTAGCGATTGGTCTCCACACAGAGCGGTCAGACAGCATCTAGCAACTAGAGCCACCCACGTGGGCTCTGTTCAGTTTATAGACCACCTCATAGAACCGTGAGGGTTAATGAGACAATCCACAGATAGTGTGTAGTGTGGTTCCTGCACAAACTAACATTCCTCCTAGAAGTCTACCCTAAGATAGATAATCAGAGATGCTGGAGAAAATGTGTATGTGAGGGGCTAAGAGTGTGGATTCTGGAGTCTGGTGACCTGGGTTTGAAGCTACCACGGAATCACCCAACCGTGGGCAAGTTTCTTCATCTTCTGAAGAAAGCTTCATCCCGCAACTGTACCAGTATCTGTAGTAATATCATCCAGCTCACAGAGCTGTCATCAGGGTTAGATGAATTCATGCATCTTTTAGTTGTACGTAGATCTTTTAGAACAGTACTTGGTGCACGGTAAGTGCTCAATCAATGTGAGCTAGCATTAATTATTCCGTTGTATGTGGTGTGACAGGGTAAGACCCCTTAAATGGCTGATAATAAGGGCCAGGGTTAGATAATAATAATAAGGGTTAAATGTTTGACAGGGCATCCATGTGATGGAAGGTTAGGCTGTCTTTAATTGTTCATGGAGTTTAATGACAAGGGGAAGATTAAGTGAAATGGTGTATAAAGTGTTACATAGAGTATGATTTTACTTTATTAAAAATATACACTCTACAAATGAACTTATTTACAAAACAGAAACAGACTTATGGTTACCAAAGGGGAAAGATGTGGGGAGGAGGGATAAATTAGGAGGTTGGGATTAACATATACACACTACTATATATAAAATGGATAATCAACAAGGACCTACTGTACAGCACAGGGAACTCTACTCGAAACTCTGTAATAACCTATATGGGAAAAGGATCTGAAAAAGAATAGATGTATGTATATCTATAACTGAATCACTTTGCTGTACACCTGAAACTAACACAACATTGTAAAGCAACTATACTCCAATATAAAATGAAAATTAAAAAAATAAAATGCAGTTATCATTCAAAAATATATATACTCATAGGAAATTGCTGGAAGACAATAGGCCAGAATGATGAGAAAGTTAACACTAGATGGTAGAATTTAATGACCTTTATCTTTGTATTCCTGAAACTGTGTGTGGTGGGAGTGGTCAGCAGAAAAATGCGCCCGCCACCCATAAGATGTCCACGCCTGTGAATTTTTCACCTTGCAGAGCAAAAGGAACTTTGCAGAAGTGATTATGTTAAGGATATTGAGATGGGGAGGTGATCCTGGATTATGCACTTGGGCCCAAAGTAATCATAAGGTCCTAACCTGGGAAAGAGGGTGGTGGAAGTCAGGGTTGCAGCAGGTGCTATGATGAGGAAGATCAAAGGTCAGCACGATTCACTGATGGTTTTGAGGATGGAGGAAGGTGCTGCAAACCAAGGGATGTGGGCAGCCTCTAGAAGCTGGAAACAGCAAGGAACGGATTCTCCCCTCAAGCCCCCAGAAGGAACACATCCCTGCCAACACTTTGACTTTTGCCCCTTAAGACCCATTGCAGACCTCTGACTTCAAAATTCTAAGAGAATAAACGTGTGTTAAGCCACTAAGTGGCCATTGACTACGGCAGCAATAGGAAACTAACACAATGAGCATGTATTTTATAATCACACACACACACACAGAGAGAGAGAGAGAGAGAGAGAGAGAGAAAGCTGCTTGTTATTTTTAAAAAGGCAGAGTTATGGGTGAAGCAACTTCATTTCCACAGAAAGCCACGTGCACCTGCCAGGGCAGACAGGAGCTGCCCAGGTTCAAGATGTTAAATACGAGAAAATGAAGTTTGTAAAAATTCTTCAGGAAGTTGAAAGCCTGAAGATTCAAAATACTGTGCTGAAAAGTCGTGTGGTTTTTGAGTTCCATCTGATTGCTTAATGAATTTTATTGTTTTTAAGACCACGATTGGCTAAATGAAAATATTTGTAAAAACTAAATTAGTAACCTTTGACCAACCATGTTAAAAAAAAACCAACAAAACCTTGAGAGGATTTAAAGTGGGCCACATCTTTTCAGTTTAGAGAATGCTTTTTCATCTTCACATGGTCAGATTGTCAGTTCCTTGCTGACAATTAGAGGATGGGCCCCCTTTTGCACACTGCCGGGCCCAGGCATCTAGAGTGAAAAGTGGCAGAACCACAGGCTTCTTGGCCATGGTTTTCCCTCAGGAAGTCTGTACATGATCCTCTTTTAGGCAGAGAACCCCAGACTCCTACCTCTCTCCATGGTGGGGGGCCTTCCCGTCACTCAGTGTCACCGCCTCACAGAAGGGTCCCCTGGCCACCCCATGTAAAGTAGCCATCCACCCATTACGTAAAACTTGCTCCCAGCACTGCCATCTATCCAGTAATTATTTATTTACTGCTCTGTTTGCTGTCTGTCTGCCCAGTCCCCACCTAGACTGTGACCACCTAAGGCCACAGGAGGTGCTCAGAACCTGGTAGCTAACAAAGGGGGATCCGGAGGGGGGGGGTCCACCTTCCTGGCAGCTGTACCTTCCCGGGTGCTGCTGAGGGGCAGTGGGGCTGGGGGCTGGGGCTGAAGCTCAGGCTGGAATCCCCTCCTTCCCACCATGGCCTTGGGGGTGCTGCATGGGAGGGCCAGGCTGGGCTCTCACCAGAGAGTAACGATAAGCACAGTGGTGGTGAAAGTCATGTTAACACGGGTACCATCAATGGAGCACATGTGCCTGTCGAGCGCTGTGCTTATGTTACACACACTCTGAATCTTTGCAGTGATCTTGTTCTGCCCATTTGACAGATGAGGAAGCTGAGGCTCAGGACGAGTGACGGCTCCCCCGTCCCCCCCACCACAAGGTTCCTCAGAGAATGAGCATCCAGGCCCAGATTCAAAGCCTGGCTGGCCGACCCCACGGCCCGAGCCCTTGGACACAGGCCCTGCTTCAGGCAGCTGCAGACGTGAGCTTCATGGCGCGTGTGGGCAGGGCTGGCTCTCCCCCTCTCCTGGACCCGGGGGCCGAGGAGGCAAAGGTGAGGGAGGCCACCAGCTGCACCCCTGCTGTCCTGGCGCTGTGGGCAGGAGGCCCCCGGCCCAGGCGTCTCATCTCCTCCTCCAAGCAGAGAGGGAATGAAGCGCAGTGGGAATCGCCATGTGGTTGCAAATAGTTCTGTGTGGGAAGAGGGAGGAGGGAGCGGCCTGTCTCCCCAGGGACTCGCCTCACTCCAGGCAGGGGAGAAAGAGGGGCGTCCCTGCAGCGCACCCAGGGCCCAGGCCCCGTGCTTCATCGAGGCTGTATTAACAGGCCCAACGGCGGTGTGAGGGGAAATGTCACCCCTACGTTGAGACAGGAGCAGGAGGCCCTTCTCCACTGGCGGTGACGTGACCGGGCAGAGCTGGGATTCCAGCCAGATCTGTGTGACCCATAGCCCAGTGGTCACCAGGAAAGCCTATTGTCCTCAGGGGGCCAGGGGTCAACCAGTAGAAGACGGGGGAGGCAGGGAGGGCCCTGGAGGCTCTGGGTGGCCCAGCTGGAGCTGCTGCTCCAGGCGGACGGGCAGAAGGCACCCCACGACCTGCCTGCCACCCCCCGTAGCCAGCGTCGCTCTGGGCCTGAGCATCCAGGAGTCGTCCAGCGGCAGCCTGGCTCCCAGGCCCCTCGCGGTGGCCCCACGGGGTGGCCCCTTCCTGGCACCGCACACCCGCTACAGCTGCCTGCTGACTCATGTCTCAGCTGGGAGGGCAGGCTGGCAGGGGGGCCTGTCCCCAGAGAAGGACAGTGACTCAGGGTCACCCCCCGGCAGGCACAGAGCTGGAATGGGTCCCCCAGGGTATGGCCTTGGCGGGGCAGGGTGGGGGTGGGGGTCTCGGCCTGGCCCCCAAAGACCTTCTGGAGGAGCCCCTGCCTGCCTGAGACATTTGCAGGATGTCCTTTTCCTGGTCCCATCTGGCCGTGGAGTGGGAGGAGGCAGCAGGAAATGAGCTGACCTCGAGTGGGAGGAAGGCTGGTGGCAGTTCTGAGGGTCAGTCTCCTGGGGACCAGCCATCCGCTTGTGTGTGTGTGTTGGGGGGGAAGGGGGCTGGGGTCCTCACAGCCTGGCACGGTCTGCCCACTGCCCGTCTGCCCCCGGACGGGACTTGAGCACGGCCTCAGGAGCTTGTGGTCCCCTGTGTGGATGCTTCCAGAGCAGGCGGGAGGGAGAGGAACCAGAGGAGGCCTGAGCGGGCTAGCGCCAATTCTACAACTCACTTGGTGCCCCCAGTTGGACATGAGAGGTGGGGGGGGGGGAGGGGGAGAGGGCAGGAAGGAGTTAGGTGGAGGTGAAGGAGGAGGCACTGTGCCGCCTTAGGCTCCCTGTGGGAGAGGCTGGGAGGGCGTGGAAGAGGGACATGGCAGGGCACGGAGTGGCTGGCTCTGCCTCAGAACCCCCTCTGCTGCCCCCAAGCCTTCAGCCGAGCCTGCCATCTTACCCCGCGCTGGCGATGCCGGGGGAGCTGAGGAGGGGCCGCTGGGCTGGGGCCACGGCTGAGGTGGGAGTGAAAGGCTGCCCGACGTGCCCAGAGCAGACAGGGTGGAGGGCGAAGATCTCCAGAGTGTGTGAGATGGGTGCCTGGCTAAGGGCAGGACTTCCGGGGGGCAGATGGGATGGGGCATCCAAGGATGGTCATGTGACCACAGAGGAGCTCGGAGTGACCGTCCGGAGGACTCTGGGGGCTGTTCCATGCTGTCACAGACAGGGACACGCACAGGCCCTCTCTTGGGCCATGAACAGGTAAGGGGTCCAGGGGAAGGAGGCCTTGGTTCCCACCTGGGGAGATCCTGAGCTCACAGCCCTCCCTGGTCCTGAGAGTGAACCTGGGACCTGGCCCAGGCCCCAACCTGGCCCTGTCCCCAAGACCCTTCCCCGCTGCTGGTGGTGGGGAGGGCTGGCTCCCTTTAAAGAAGGGCAACCCCTCTCCCCTCACTTCTTCGTCCTCCCCTCCCTGGCCCACCCGCCCTCCCATTCCCTTCCAACTCGGTGGGGAGCTGGAGCTTTCGTGTTCCAGCCATGACCCTGGGACCCAGTCTCTCTACCTCCTCACTCTTTTCCTGAGTTGGCATCATTCTCAGGCAGGCCATCCCACATGGTGCCAAATGGCCACCCGCATCCCCAGGCTGGCATCCTATCAGGATGTCAAACCCAGTAGAAAGAGGTTTTTTCTAATATTTCCATAACACAGGTGCTAGAGGGGCCTCCCATTGGCCAAGTTTGGGCCACATGTCTAAACCTGAACCAGTCACTAAGCTTGGGGGCTGTAAAGTTCTGGACGAAAAGGTCGGGCCCATGTGTTCTTCCTTGAGCCATACGGGTGGAGACTGGGTTCTCCCAAGGGAGATGGGACACTACGGAGGGGACAGATGGTGGACAGGCAGACAGCAGCCGTCACCAGTGCCCCTGCACAGGCTGACGTGCGCAGGACTCTCCAAGGCAAGGCCCTGACACACAGCCAGCCTGGGAGAGAGTGGCTGGTATGATACCTAGACTATTATCCTTGGGTGGCCCTGGCCTCCTGCCTTCCCGGTCCTGACCTGAAAGGGTCTCTTCCCGCAGTGCTGCACAGGATGGCAGGCTGGCCCTGACCCTCCAGCCAGGGCTAGCTGCTGCCCCTCTGAGCACCTGTCCTTTCCTGCCAGTGTCTCACGTTGCAAATTCCATGACTTATGACCACCCGCAGCTCCAGGTGCTGCCTGGCAGGGCCAGTGCTAAAGTTGGGATGCCTACCTGCTTTGCCTACAGTGAGCTCCTGCCTTCAGTCTCTCTCCAGACATCAGCTGACCCCTCACCTGCCTGCCTAGTGAGTCACGGAGGTTGTGTCTAGCTTGGGGGGAGGGGGATTGAGACTTAGCGTGCCTACGATCAGAGCTCAGGCTCTGCACACTTCCCTGGGTCCTGGCAGGGTGGGGTCACCCCACAGCTGCTCAGCCGCGCAGCTCTGGGGGATTAGAGAGGCCTGCTCAAGTCCTCTCTGGTTCTTCACCTTTACTCTTCACTCTGTTGGGCTGAGTCTCTGACTTCACGTCTGGCCCCCAAACCTCTACATGCCCTCTCCTCACGGTGGCAGGACGGCTACTGCAGTTCCAGCCTCACCTCTCAGGTTTAGGTCCCTCAGGAGAGTGAGACTCTTTCCTTGCAGCTCCCACTCTCACTGGACCATTTCAGGTCACATGCTCATTCCCCATCCTCCGTAGAAGTGAATGCTAGATGTTAACTGGCCAGGTCTCAGTCACATGCTCCAATCCCAGGCAACATGGGGAGAGCTGGGAAAGGTGAATTCCCACACTAAAATCAGGGCTGGACCTCCTAGTTCCAAGGGCGGACCTGTCCAGGGCGGCCCCCAGGCGCCGAAAACTCCCCACCCCAGGAACTGAGCCTTAACCTCTCTCGGGTCTGTGGGCTTTCACGAACAACACAAGCCATGGGTCCATTTAAAAATCATTTTATTATTAACGTCATCTTTCCATTTAGCCAAGTGTCTGTCATGTATAAGGAACGTCGGTAAATATTCCATTTGAAGCTTCTTTGTACATATTTCCATCGATAAATAAACTCTGAATTCACATAAAAAAGTTAAACTTAAATAACTCATATTTCCTTCTCTTGTAACAGGCCTATACTGGTAAAATATAAATATTCTTGGACTCAGGCTTTGTTCTAAGTGAGGGCAGCAATTTATCACATGGTACAATTACTGACAACAAAACTAAGAAATTGTCGGCTGGTGTCCTGGCTTGGACGAGTACTGAGGCGGAAAACAGAAAATTCACATTTGGTTTCTGGGCCAAGGGTAGGGCAGGAGTGGTGATGGTGGGGCGAGAACAGTTTTCTTTAGAGCTCTGATAAAGTAATCTGTCCTGCCACTGAACTTGAACTTTGAATATATTCTTCTATATTTGCAGATTAATTCCATGATCATTTTACTTAAAACTTAGATGTCAGCTAACAAAATATGGCACATGGTCCATTTTGAACAACGTCAGTAGGCTCAGAAACTACCATTGGGCTGGCGAAAACGACAACAGAAATGCACGTAGAGAGCGACGATCAGGGGTTGGTTTGTTTAGTCCACTGTGGTCAATCGCACATTCATCCAGGGCCTTCGTGCGCACACTCGACCCTCAGCGCCCAGGCGGGGCCCCCTTGGCCTGGGCAGCAGTGAGGCCGGGGCGCTGCTCAGAGCACGCGGGGGATGATGGTGAAGGGCACCGCGGGGCTGCTGGCCTCCAGCTCCAAGGCCGTCAGGAAGCACTCAGTGGCCGCCGCGTCGTTGCCCTGAGCTTGCAGGACCTCACCCAGTCCGTTCCAGACCTCGTGGGCCGTGGAGTTCACCTGCACCGCGTCCCGGAGGATTTTCTCGGCCAGACTGTAGCGGCCCAGCTGATGGAGGATCAGGGCCTGCAGAGACAGACAGACAGTCAGAGAGACTACCACTCTGCACTCCTATCTGTCCTTGAGTTTTGGCACGTTCCTTGGAGGGAGGCATGCATCTCCATTGGGCTGGGCACAACGTAAGTTCAAGTTCTTCCTGCACTTGGGGCTAAGAGTCAAAAGAATCGCTCGAACCATGAACTGTATGAAGTTACTGATGTTCAGCCTTTTTTTTTTTTTTTTTAACGGTACGCGGGCCTCTCACTGTTGTGGCCGCTCCCGTTGCGGAGCACAGGCTCCAGACGCGCAGGCTCAGCGGCCATAGCTCACAGGCCCAGCCGCTCTGCGGCATGTGGGATCTTCCCGGACCGGGGCACGAACCCGCGTCCCCTGCATCGGCAGGCGGACTCTCAACCACTGCGCCACCAGGGAAGCCCTCAAAGCGTTTTTTATACCCCGTAAATCTTTGGCTAAATGGAATCTTACTGCTCACGCTCACACATTATGGGTATAAACAGACAAAAAGGAACTGCTGAGGGTAGGACAAGGGAGGGGAGCCCAGAGTCCCCAGTGGGCTCCCCAGAGGCCCTGTACAGGCTCAGTGGAACCAGCTGGACAACCATTTGGAGAGTCTTCCTTTAGGACAAATTTCCCCAAAGTGGCATTACTGGGTCAGAGGATAAGACTCTTTAGGGTTCTCCAAATATTTTGCAAATGATATCCCCAAAGGGTGGCGTCACGTTTTTAGCCATCTACAGAGTTGCAGTGGTCCGTCCCCCGCCCCACCCCCGCTACCATTACTCTTTATTTTTACTAATTTTGTAAGTGCAGATTGTCCCCTCCTTGTCAAAACCTGCATTTCTTTCATAACAATTGAGGTTAAATATTCAATATTTCCCACGCCCGTTAGAAGACGTGCATCTGTTACCGTAATTGTCTAAAGTCTGTTTTTGACTTTTGAGGGGTTTTTTTCTTCTGTGAACAGAAGTTTTTAGTTTTTTAAGTTGAATTTGTTGATCTTTGGTTATTTACTGATTGATTGTCACTTCAAAGCTTTGGCAGTTATCCTTTCAAAGAACTGACATGCCTTGGATTCCATTTGTTGTGATCTGACTCCCCCGCCCCCATAGTTGTCCACCTTCCCCGGCAGATAGGAAACCTCAGTGGGTCTCCTCTACGTAGCTGGACACAAACTAGCTACTCCCCGCTTCCCCTCATTCCTGTGAGGCACTGCCTTTGTCACACAGTGAATTACTGCAAGAGATGCGGGGGGGTGGGGGGGGGAGCTTCTTAAATTTTCCGATGAGCTACACCACCTACCTTTCACATAAGCACCGTGCTGTTTGGATTTCCTTATTCCACATTAGGATTGAACAGGTGGGATTAGAGCCTTTCCTCATCGCTCTTCGCTTTCAGTGTATTTATTGACAATCTTGCCCTGTACTAGTCCAGATGAATTTTAAAAATCACTTTGTGGCTTCCCTTTGGGAGTTGAATTGTACTTGCATGAAAGCTCTAAGAGTGTGGAGAAGCCTAACATCCTTACAGTGTTTTGTCTTCCTGCCCAAGAATGTGGCCTGACTCACCGGTCCTTCAAATCTCGGCCCTGTACTTTCTTTCTGTGCCTCACGTGTGGCAGGGGTGAGTCCTCCCTGGTTTCCTCAAAGCTGTACTTCACCGGCGGGCAAGGGGCAGACCCAGGCAGTGCAGGGGCATGACGTGCAGCCTGGGCCAGGTGGGCCCACTCCAAAGGGCTCTGGCCTCCAAGATGAGCTCTTAGACGGGGTAGGAGGAGCCCTCAGCAGGCGGTGTCCAGCACCTGAGGGTTGTCTGGCTGACCTTGCCCCGGGCTTGTGGCCCTGGGGGTGGTGTCTGAGAGCCAGAAAAGCAGCCTGACTTCCTAGAGTCGCCTGCACCTATGAGCCGCTGGCACGGGAGCCGTGAGGCCAACCCCGGAGGAGCTTGCGGTCAGCGGGGCCTGGGAGACCCACGGCCCCAGCACAGGGTGTGACGCCTCGTCTCTGGGAGGGGAGCCAGCCCGGGGAGGCTCCCTGAGTGAGGAGGTAGAGGAGGCCTCAGGCCAAGAGGCTGCAGACTTTAAGGTCAGGTCCAGCCTCTCTAAGAGGCAAACTGCATATGTGTCCTTTCTTATTAACATCTAGATACGCTGTAACAATGTCCACCCTGGAGTCCCTGGGTACGAGTAGGTCCTGGACTGGATCTGCCAGAGCTGGGGGCTCCAGGGGGGTGGCCAGGGCCAGGCAGGAGGGTGTTCCAAGCTTCGGAACAAAAGAGGTGGCAGAAGCCAGTGCTCGCAATTAGGATTTTACTGGGTTTCTGGAATTTGCTCTCCTCAGACTGCAAGGCCTTCCCGTTCTGCAGTGAGCACTGCTGGGTTTCGGCTGCCTTCCTAGGCTGGTCAGGGTCAGGTTTGCTGGGACTACCGTGAAAGCCCCCTGTTTGCACATGAGGCCACCGCACAGAAGCACTTCCCGCGTCCACAGGGTTTTCTCCTCATGGCTCCCTCCCCAGAGCACCGACTCCCTACCCACCCAGGAGGGGACAAGGGAACAAGGGCGGACGTTCAGTGTGGACTCGGGCTTCCTGGCAGGATGAATAGTAATAATAAGAGCGGCAGCAAGTGCTAACAGTGTTTATAGCACACCAGGCCCTGCTCCAAGTGCTTAGTTCACCTGGGGACTCCAGAGCAATTTCACACAGGCGTGGCCAGGACACAGAAGCACCTGCGTGCAAGGCCTGCTTTTATTGCTGCGGAGAAAGAGCCCACAGTTGAGGCGGAAAACATGCTCACGCACTGGGTCCTCCTACCCCCATTTTGCAGGTGAGTATGCCAGGGTGCCTAGAGGCTCCGGGTCTCTTGCCCTGGGACAAGCTGCTTACTGCAGAGCCGGGCCAGAACCTGCATCTCCCAACTCTTCAGGCCTCCCTGAAGGCCATTCGGCTGTGGAGTGCACGGTGGGGTGGGGAGTAACCGCATCCCTCTCCCAGGTGGCGCCCCCACTACTCCGGCCCTCCGCCCTCCGTTAGAGAAAACCTGACAGCTGACACCTGCACTTCCCAACCTCGAAGGTCAGGTGGAAAGAACGGGAGGCCACTTGCCCAGGACGTGAGGGCTATGCCTCCTTTCTTCCAGGGGAGGTTATCAGCCCCAACTCCTGCTAGAACATTCTGATTTAGCCAACAGAGAAATGAGAGGAGGGAGGAGGGTCTGGGTAATGGCAGCAAACACAGGCATTTAAAGGTTACAGAAGGAGTCCCGTCGCGTTCCTTCAAGGCAAGACTTTCTCAATGCATCAAATTATTGAACACACACGTTTTCTGAGCGGCTCTACCAGGCAGGGAGGCACAGATTGCGTGTTTGGCAAATGGTGATGGGGACAAGGCACCTGGTAAGCCACAAAGAGGCATGCTTGGTTAATTGGTGCAGGTGGAGAATATAACTTAGGTCCCACTGGCTCTGCTGCGGTAGAAGCAGCCTCATGCTGTTTCCTTTCTGTACCCGGAGTTCTGTCTCCCCGTCCGGCACTATGCCGGACGCTTGAACTTGGCTTTGGCTCGTCTCCTATTTCCTCCACTTTAGATATAAGGAGACAGGCTCGGAAAGGCCAAGTGTCTTGCCCAAGGTCACAGGGCACATGAGTATGGAGCTTGCAGGCCAGCCCAGGTCTTCCTGAGGCCAAAGCCCCGTTCTCCCCACCTTGGCTTCTCATCCGCTCGCTGCTGCCTCTGTCACTTTAAGAGACAAGGCCGGTGCCCCTCAGGCACTAACCCAGTTACATCTGAGCAACAGTAAACGGGCACCTGCCATGCTGTCTCTCCCTTCCACTTTCTCTGACCACTGACGGCCGGCTCTGTCGCTCCTTCCCGCGGTTACAATGGGGAGGTGGCTCCTCTCCAGGGCACAGCTTTTCTCCTATTTTTCTGCTGTTTGGGAGCATCCTGTATATTCACTCAAGGACCGGAAGGCTCCTTGCCTCCCTTTGGTGGCCCACAGGCCGGCTGTGACCTTGAGGCTTGGGGTGGCTGCAGCCGCCAAAGGACTGGGGCTGCTGTTAGCCGGAAGGCAGACCAATGAGATGTGGAGACCCAGGAGGACCAGGGCCTTGGTCCAGCAAGGCCCGGAGGTCACTGCTCTCAGCAGCAATGACCTGCCCCTACTCTGCTGGAGTGGGGACGAGAACCCCAGTCCTTTTGCTGGGAATTTTGTTTAGAAAGTGGCAGGCTGCTGAATCTACCCTATCTTGGGGGCTCTAGGGTACATGGCAGCGGCAAGTGTACCCCCCAAAATGCCTGCAGGAACCAGCCCCTGGGCTAATCTGACCCGTCGCCCTCAGTGCTGGGCAGCTAAGGGCCGTTGTGAGTCTCTAGTGTTCTCGTGGGCTTGGAAATTTCCAGCCCATTCCTGGACTTATATTCCGAATGTACGAACAGGCTACCATTTCCAGATGACCTTGAAGCTTCCTGAGCAATCTGTCTAGTGGAACTAATTCCTAAAGCTGGAGCAGCTCAGGGAGACATCAGACTTGCTAGGGGCTGCCAGCTCAGGCTTGGCCAGGGAATGAAAAATCGGCCTCTCCCCAGTGCCCCAGTGAGGCAAGAGCAGCTCAGAAATCAGTCACACGAGGAGTCCAACCAGAACAAGCTCCAGCTGGGGTCTGAGTCACTGTACTGGGCCAGCGTTGCCGGCAGGTTGGCCAGAGGTGGGATGAGACCTGGACGGGCCTGGCTGTCAGGACTGACACACCTCCCGAACCCCTCTACGTTGTGAGAGGCCTCCCCTGGCTTTGATGTGCGCTTATGCATTAGGACCCTGCTGTCTTTTTCATCCTTCAGGCCCCCTGCTTCCTCTCTTCTGCAAAGATCAGAGGCCACTGATCTCACCACCAGCTGGGTCTCACCACCAGTTGGGTCCAGCTTTCTCCTGGTACAGACCTCTGGGTTCATCCAGGCTGATTTGTCAGCCCAGGTATTTCTGCAGGACATAGCCCCCAGCCCCCGTCCACCTGTCCAACCTTAGTCGGTCCCGGCCTGGCCCCCTGCTGCTGGGGCTCTAGTCCATCTGCTTGAAGTGCTGAAGATCCCCATTCCCCCCAAAGCCCAGGCTACACTGCCTACCTTAGGCAGGGCTACCCAGAGGCACACGGCTCCCAGCTCCAGCCCTCAGGCTGGCAGGAGACAGAGATTTCGACGACTGACATATTTCATTACCTTAGTAAGTACCCCCCATCAAAATCACAAAAACTCACTGAGCGATTGCCCAGCCCCCAGCCACGTGCTGGGGACACCGATGTGGGCAAGAAGCAGGCCTGCTTTCAAAGCTGGGGCCTGGTGACCATCCTAACACGACCGAGCTATGTGCCAGGCGCTGGGCTACGCCTCGGCCGGCGCGCCCAGGCCCTCACTCACGTCTATGCCTCGGGGCCTCAGCAGGTAATGTTGGCTCCTGCCTAAGGCAGGGCGTAAGTGGCAGAGCTGAGACGTGAACGCTGCCGCCCGTGCTCCTGACACTGGGCCCTCTCCCTTTCTCTTGGAGAGGATGTGCAAACAGGCCTCCACCTTTGCCAGCCCTGCTGTTTCTGGAGACTCTGGAGGTGGGGAGCTGTCTGGGGCTGGCCTTCTGAGAAGACGGGAAGCACTGAGGAGGTAGCTCATTAGTCCCTTTCTCCAGACACAAATGGAGGCAGCTCCCCAAGCTTGTAATTATTATAATCAGGTGTTTTGTACAAATAAGATCTTGGCGATGCACCAAGTTGCAAATAAGGGATTAAATTAAACTTGTTATTTCAAATGAGACAAAACGGACTTGGCTAGTTTGAAGCCAATTAGCATCTTCCTCATTCATGTCTTTCATGCGTGTGTGAAAATAGCTGCTCAAGGACTAAACACCTTGCCCCACGCTGAGGGCGCCGTGCAGAAGCCCTGTGCAGGCTCCACTGCTGCAGCCCTGGCTCTGCGGAGACTCTGTCCACGGTCCCGGGAGACCAACAGCCGGGCTGCAGGACAAAAAGCTCCTTGGAGATTTTAGACATCCCTGTGGTGCTCTGCCCAAGTGCCAAGTCAGCCCTTCGCTGGGTTCAACGGTGTCTCAGACCCCTGCTTGTCCCCCTAGGCGCACAGGTACAGGGAGATAACATCGCCGCAAGATCCCCACCACAGCATGCCTTGCAGAGGGGGAAGGATTTCCCTGGCACCCGTGAGCCAGGGGCCCCATCCTGGATGGGGGCTAATGACCAGATCTGCAGCCTTTCCCAGGGCCTGGCCTGCACCTGAGCTGCTGGGACCGTTCAAGGCAAGCCAGCACCTCCGAGCTTTGGACAAGGATAGTTAAGCCTCCTCCTGGTGGAATTCCCGTTGTCAGGACCCTGGGATTGTGATGGCAGCTAAAGGAAAGCCTGTCTCCCCAGCTTGTTACTCTCGGGGACAATGACAGAGCTGCTGAGCTGGCTGCAGTCTGAGCTGCGGCTGTGCTGGCTGGGGGAGGTGTGTCAGGGGGTCAAGACACAGGCTGTGCAGGCCCTCGTCACCGCTGGTGGCTCTGGAGTTAGAGGGGCCCACCAGCAGCCGGGGAAAGGTGTGGATCGCTCAGAGACGGCAGAGGGTAGGTCAGGAGCACGGGCTCTAGGCTCCCCCGAACTGGTTTGAATCCTAGCTCCACCACTGACTTGAACAACTTCTTCTGGGTCTCAGGTCTTCTGTCTGTATAATGGGGACAAATACTAAAATACAGGCGAGCAGCGAGGCCTAAATGAGACAGAGTTTGTAAAGTACTCAGTATGATAAACCTTCGGTGAATGGTCCCCATCATCAATATTACGATTATGAGCGCTATCATTCCTCCTAACGATCGCGGGGCAGGGAGGGCTTCCAGGACGCCCACAGTTAGATGCTTCGTCACTGCCAGCCCTGATGCCCTCTGGGCTGGTGCTCACAGAGCAGGGACCATCTGATTTGCCTTTGCTTTTGCAGCACCTAGAGCGGGCCTGGCACAGCTGAGGTTCTAGGTGAATGTCTGTTGAATGGATGGAAGGATGGAAAAGGGGATGGTGTGGATGCTGTGTGATGGTGGGGAGGGGAGAAGTGGGCGTGGCCTCTTCTAGTGCTTCTGACTAATGAGCCCCTCAAAGTTCTGGCCTCAGGTCACCCTTGTCCACACTCCCAAGTCAGACCCCGCTCACTCAGAGCCTTCTCCGCCTTCTGGGTACATCAGCATGGTGGCTGAGTGAGGGAGGGGAGCAGCTCCGTGGGAGAAGGTGCCCGGCTCCCGCTGGAGCCCAGGAGCTGCCATGGCCTGCCCTCAGGCTGTTTGCTCACTCACCACAGATCTGACACCACTCCCCAAGAAAACCCCAGAACCCACCTACAGACTTTCTGGTCCTACACTCTTACAGATGAGGGAACAGAGGGCGAGAGAGGAAAAGAGGCTTGCTCAAGGCCACGGCCCCTGGATGCAGAGTGGGCTCGACCCCTGAAGGTGCCAGGAGGAGAGGCCTGGTGGCAAGTACCCAGAGCTTTAGTTTCGGAGCCCAGTGCTTTAACACCACCCTCAACACAGCTGTATGTGCACGGCAGAGTCAGGGCTTTCTGGAAGCCTATCAGGCCCCCAAGAGGGAACAGGGACCCCACACGAGCTCCCACCCTTTCCCAGAGGCCACAGGTCGGCTGGTCTGGGAGTCAGCACCAGCTGAAACATCACATTGGGTGAGAAAACCCAGCGCGCTGCCGTCACTTCTCTTCAGGTATTTGCATTTTCTTCCTGAAGATGCAATCCATCAGAGAGAAGCAGGGTGGTAGCGGTGGTGTTCTCAAAACTATTTTTCTTTCAAATCAGAAGACCACAAGGAGACAACCGACTTAGAAAGGCTTTCCTCGGAGCAGCTCTGAATGCCAAGCCCAGGGAGGCCCGCTCTTGTCTGCAAGCATCAAAGGCACTGTTGGTTCTGAGCACGAGCATTTTGTGGGTGCAGCGAAGGGGCAGCCCTGAGCCCCGCCCTGCTTTCCAACAACGCCTTGAAGAGGAACTGAACTCATACTCGGATGGGGCGGGGTTGCAGCTTCTTCACCTGGATTCCAGCAGCTCTGGGTGAGGCCTGGTTTACACTGGGCTCTGTTTTGTGTTTCATTTCTGTTTGCTTTGAGTGCTTAGAAATCGCACTGGCTTGCCAGGGGCCCGCGTGTGTGTCTCTTGGCAACTATGGCAGCCACGGAAGCCCCGCCTAACCCGGCCAGGAGTCCCCAGGGAGCCTCATCCTAGGGATCCTGGCTGATGCCGAGGGCGTCTGCAATCCTACCTCCTAAAGCCCCTTGCCCGCTGGAGCGCCAGAGCCTTCCATAGGCCGTCAAGAGTGAGTCGAGGATGCCCTGGAGAAGGACCCCTGGGAGTTGGTGGGACTCAGTTTTCCTATCAACAGATCTCAAGTTTTGGGGAGGGGCTGGTTCTTTGCCACTTTATTCAATTTGATCCAGTTTCCCCAAAGGCCAAAGCTAGCCATTCTTGAGAACCATGTACTCATCTGAGCCAGGACACAGCAGGGCATGTGCACGGCTGCTGCAACCGTCACCTGGGGGTCTCAGAGTCCCACCTAGCTGCCCCGGTCCTCAGGTGGGGACAGAGCATTCATGAGGCCATCTGACCTTCAGAGCAACAAAGGGCCGCTGACGTCCTCATGAAGAGGAGGGGCAGTGCTGGCTGAGCGGCTCCCGGGGAAGGGCCAGTACTGGACAGTGACCTTGAGGATGGCTCCTGACCAGGGTTGGTGGGATTGAGAAGCTGGGGGCGGGGGGAGGAGAGTGGGGACCAGGCCTCCACGGTAGCCAGACTTTTTCCACGTATTCTGGGGCTGGAGACGAGCGTTATGAGAAAACCTCCCGGCACCCCTGTGGCCTCCGTCCTCCACATCCCCCCAGTCTCCCTGCTCCGGTGTCAGAACCAAATCACGAGGTGGCTCCTTCCCCCACCCCACTTCAAGTCAACTAGGCCAAATGCCCCCATGTCCTCAGACAGGCATGGGGGTGCAGCACCCAGAGAGGAGCCTCGGCCCGAGGAACCAGCGGTCTGGGCACTAAGCTGACACCCTGGGAGCCATTCCCTCAGCAGTGTGTGCTGTGAAATGGTGCTGAGTATTCCAGAGCGAGGAGGGAAAGACCCCCAGCCCTTCCCCTCCCTCCCGCAGAGGATGAGCAGACGTGGCTGAGAGGCTGCCCACACCTTTGCTCACCAGGACGCCTGTGCTCTCGTGGGGGCCCCTTTCCAGGTCAAATGTTTTATTTGAAGAAATGTACCTTCTGGGGACCAGGCCTTTCTAGCATTGAACTCAACTCAGAAGGAAACAAAGCTCAATTTTTCAAAAACCTCTTGTTTTTCGAAGCCAGCAGCCAACCAGCTATGGAAGCAGAAATCCTCGGGGTTGGCGCAGGGTGTGTGGGGGGGGGTTGGGCCTCTGCTCTATGACAGAAATCCCTGCTGCAGTCCCCGACAGGCAGCCTCCCACTCTTGCTTGCACCCTCCAGTGACGGGGAGCTCACTACTTCTCCAGGCCGCCCACACCGTTGGTGGGCAGTCTGAACTGTCGGTTAAAAACGTGTAGCCCTAATTAGGCTTTATATCTAATTCCTACTCTTTGATGTTTGCTGAGTCCTCTGGAGTCATGCAGAAAAGTTCCCTCCCCTCCCTTTCTGCCCTATAGCCTTTCAGGCTCTGAAGAAAGTTTCCAGAATTCTCTCTCTCTCTCTCTCTCTCTCTCTCTCTCTCGCTCTCTCTCGCTCTCTCTCACACACACACACACACACACACACACTTCAGGGCTTTAGAGGAATGGTAAACTCAGACCTCCCACCCTCCTGCCCTCATCTCACTGGACTCTAGTGCTGAGGGCGGTGCCCAAAGGAGACCTCACTGTGGGCTCAGAAGGAGGAGCCGTTAAGCCCCAGAAAACCGCGAGTGGGGCTCTTCCTTTATGTTTAAGCGTCTGACTGGCAGAATCTTTCAAAGCTGCCTTCTTCCAGGATGGTGTGGAATATTCTGAAGGAGCTCATTCTACGATTAGCAGAGCAATGGGCCGTCAGGCAGTAAACACCAGCGGTGAGCGGGGGGGCAAGTCTGGCCCGAGCCAGAGGGCCCGTCCAGCCCCCAGTGGATGTCACACAGACTCAGGGCCCTTGGCCCCAAATTTCCTCTGGCCTAATTTCTTTGAAACTGGGTAGCTCGGCGTCAGTGCTGAAATATCCACAGATCATGGTGGCTTCTAGGGAACGGTCCCTCAGGGAGGAACCACAGCTGGCCTGCCAGCAGCTTCCAAGCACCGAAGGCCCACAGCCTGTCGCATCTGCAGCAGGGCGTCGGGAGGGCGCTCAGGCGTGTGCAGAAGGGCACGTGAGCGCCTCCAAAGGCGGGAAAGGGGGCCATGGGTGGGCACGCACGCTGTCAGGGTCACAGAGTGAGCTGAGGAACAGCATCCCAGTTCCCGGGTTCCCAGGACGGGGCTCGCTCACTTTGCTACAACCAAGGCTGTTTTTAGCTCTTCTCTCCCTTCCGCAAACTTCTTTTGAGTACTGCGATGATCCAGCACCGCGGTGTCGGGAGCTGTGTGGCGCGCAGGGCGCTCAGAGGCACAGGCCGACACCCTGGCCACATTCCCTGCTCTCTCTGGCCTGGAGGGGTTGGTTTGCCGGGGGTCCTGCCCCAGACTGAGAGCCCCCTGAGCAGGGCAGGACTGTCATTCACGTGCGGACACATCGAGAACAGAGCCAGGCTGCTGGAAGGAGGATGAGGGGGAACATTCCAGGAAAGAAAACATGACGCTCCCCCCTTTATAAAAAACGAATGAGAAGCTCATAGTTGGGGTGACCACTCATGGCCACACAGCGGTGAAGCACTGTCACCCTAAATCGGATCCGATGCCTCCACCTCTAAAAGCTTCCCGTAAACTGGTACCTGGCCCTGCGTGTCTAGTTCTTCCTGGAGGACAGTGGCTCTCCCTGAATGGTCTGGGGTAGGCAGGCTCCTATCCGGGGGAGCCACACCGGGGAGGGGCCTTAGAGGTGACAGAGAAATGAGGAAATGGCCCTGGGAGTTGGGTCCCAGCACCCAGGTTTCCCAAGGACCAGCTCAGGGCTCTTTGCCGCACGTCAGGTTACCAGGATCTCTAGCGAGGGCACCGGGCATACAGGGAGCTTAGACGCATGCCAAGAGCCTTCTCTGGGTTCACTGGCTCTGACCCTACAGCTCGTGGCTGGTTTGTCCAGGGAGCAATCCTCCTTGGGGGAGAAGTTCTGGGGACATGACATCCCCGTCCAGCTCTGTCAGCCTGCCTGGGCAGCGCAGGCCCTTCCTGCACGTTGTGGCTTCCAGACCATGGGCTCTCCAGACCCAGGGGACCACCAGAGTGCCTGGCCTGAGAGGGGCTGACAGCGTTGCCCTCATCTGTGTGACGTGAAGAGCGCCCACCCTACCCGGCACGCTGCTCACACGGCACGCCCGTTCAGTCTGGGACGGGGGCAGCCCGGCTCCCTTCCCTGCGACGTTACCTCAGCAGCATCCGTCCCACTGGCTGTGCTATCTTATAACCATCCCCCACCTGTAATCTCTGCTGGAAGATGAGCTCAGACTCCAGATTACAGATGGGGCGTCCTGTGCCCTTGGCAGTCTCCCCTGGCCCCGACTGCAACCCGGCTGTCTAGAACCCAGCGCCCCTTCACTTGCCCTTCAGAGTTCATGGTGTGGTGATTTTGCTAGTCAGGAAAAAAAAAGGGAGAGCTGACCTCAGTAACAGAAGGATGACATCACCTCAACATCAGTATGTCTGAGCATCTCTCTGACTCGAGCGCTGGAAGGACTAAGGAGGCGTCGGCTTCCTTCCTCCCTGAAAACCAGCGCAAAGGCAGGCCGGGAGCTGCTCTCTCTCCTTACCCCAAGTGCTGCCCCGACCCCTAGCCCTGGGGGTGGAATTACTTTTATCTGTGTCCCGAGGCCTGGGTGTCCCACACGGCAGCAGGCAGGACCCTCGGAGACCAGGCCGGCAGGGTGACAGGGAGTCCCGTGCCCGGGCAGGTGAGCTCCACACTGGCCGCAGCCTGAGGCGAGGCACTCGTAAATTCAACGAGCTCGCGCTCAGAAACGCCAGCGTGAGCATCTCCAGAGCTCTGCGTGGCACACTGAGCTAACTGAAGAAATGTCAGCTCTAGCCAGCCCCACGCAGCATCAAGGGACACCCGTGAGAAGGAGTCTCGGGGTTACTTCTGCACCTGAGGCTGGGCGGGGGCCCTGGCGAGGGGCGAAGGGGGGAGCTTTGGTGTCCCCAAAAGATGTGGAGATCCTGGGCATCGTCCTCACTCTGAAGCCTGGGACAGTTCTTGGTAACGTTCCAGGTAAATCTCTAGCCCCGCCTCCCCCACTCTGCCATTTGAATCACGGGCTTCGTTGTTGCAACTATTAGCTCAGAGTCTCAGCGTGAACGGGAACGTCAGCTGCCAGCTCTGAGGAGAGAGAAAGCCACAGCTTGGCCCCAGGGCTGTGGGACCTGCCACGCCCCAGCCAATGTTTTCTGTGGGTGCTAACACGGCTCCCCGTGCCCATACTTTTCCATTGGTAATGGGCAAGAGACTCCTGGCTGACTTAGTTAAACATCTCCCTGGTTGACTTATTTATAAAGAATAAATAAGGAGGATATCCACCTTCCCCAACAGCAAGTCAGGCAGGAACGAGAGCAAGGGGTGGCCCGGAAGTCAGCATTTCCCCACGGTCTGAGTTACCCACGCAGTGGAAAGTTTGGTGCTCATCACCCCCGGAGGCCGAGGCCCAGCCTCCCACCCTCAGGGGAGGCTGTTGCTACTCCGGGTGTGTTTGGGAAGATGGTGTTCCTCTCGAGGCCTGTGCAGCCCGGCCAGAGAGTAAACCGGGTCCTGCTTTGGGCCCAGCCTCCCCGTGGGGTCCCAGGGCTTCCACAGGTGAGAACAGCAGCCCAGGCAGTCACCTGGCTCTTCCAGAAGCTGGTGGGAATGGGGAGGGAGACATGACCCCAGAGCCCTGGAGCGGGGAGTGGAGGTTCTCCACGGTCAGAAAGACGATTCCCAGGCCACCACCTCGTCGCTGAGCTGACGAGCTTCCTGGGAGAAGCCGAGGGTGGGAGGGTCCTAGAAACTCCAGCCTCACTCCTGAGGTCCCAGGCTGAGATCCCTTCCCAACGACCCTGACACACCCTCATCAGGCCTCTGTCCCAACCTGTCCTCAGATGGGGGGATGGGGTGGGGGAGGGTCACACCTTTGACTGGCGTGTCACTGTACGTGAGTCTGAACATTTACCACCAAACAATGAAAGCAAAAGCCGGTCCTGTTATTTCCAACAAGAAGTCCTGGCCTTCCCTGGGCCGGCACCCTGGTGGAGGGCAGGCCCTCTCAGGCCAGCTCCGTGGTCCACCGCCAGCTGTCCAACTTAGGCAAAACCTTCTCTCTAGCCTCTTTCCCAACCTAGAAAATGAAGGGGTGGAGTAGATGATCTCCAGATGAAAATACTAGGGTTTGGGAGAGTTTCCCACCCACCAAGTATTTTTGGAGCACCTACTACACACCTGATGCCCGTCTATTCTTTCAGGGCTTAAAGTTTAATTGGAGGAACAAGCAGAAAACACTCCAGGGCAGCCTCTTTCCTGCTGTCTGCAGGGTAACCGACCACAGTGTGAAAGGAAGGGGCGAGGGGCAGCGGCCGGCACGGCTGGGAGGGCTTCCCGGGGGAGGAGAGGCCCAGAGCAGGGCTGCCCTCCAGCAGCAAAACTGGACACAAACAGGAGAGTGGCCCCAGAGGCACATTCCCTACTGCGGCGCAGTAGCCCAGGCAGAAGAGAGGAGAGCAGGCTCTGCTCTGATTCTGTGGGGGACCCTGGGGACGCTGGGGACCTGTGTGCCCTGGAACCCCGTGGGCACTCAGTAAATGCTGCTTGACTGAAAGGCAGTTCCGGTCCCTGGCACGTGCTCAGTATACTACAGGCACTCAATAGATGGCTGTGTGTGGGCGTCATCTCCCTGCTCAGTCACCCACTCCAGTCTAGGCAGTGCCCACCCTAAGAGGGGTTGGCACCCTCCATGGCACCCGGAGCAGGGGAGCGGAGGGGAGGGCTTCCAGGCCCCAGCCCTGCAGGCTCCTTGGGGCTATCATGGAGAACGTCAGCTACACGACGGCCACCAGGACGCCTCAAGGCCAAGTGCTCCCGCGACCGGGCTTCCAGCAGGTCCGGCCGGGGGCTGCCCACCCGAGGCCCACCGGCTGGAGCGGGACAATGCTCCCCACCTGCCCCGCCGGGACGTGAGCACGGTGATTTACTCTCCGCCAAGGAGGATGCGGTCATTTTGGCGAGCGCCTCCCCCATCCCCGCCAGGGTTTGGCATGAACAATTTTTCCATTTTTACACAGGAACAAACAGAAATGATAAGACAGTTTCTGATGACGGGAGGACAGGAATTGATAAACCTTGGAAAAAACGTTTTCCACAAATAACATGAGGACTCACCCCACGGAGTGCGGGCAGGAAGGTAGGTGTGGGCTCCAAGACCCCTGGGCCAGGCCGGGCCAGCCTGGAGGACAGAGCCCGGGGAAGCTATGCTGCAGTGAGGAAAAGAAAGACAGGCAGTTTGCTCGGACATGGGGACTTCCTTGCCTGGGCTTTTGTTATAAACGTTCTCCCCAGGGTCCTCAGGCCTCGTCCTGGGACATGCGGGGAGCAGCTGCCACCGGGAACCACGTGGCTGCCGGGGAAATGGAACAACCTGGCCCGCGCTCTCTGTTCCCACAGAGCCGAGCTCTTACCACTGACCACTTCAACACAGAGTAAACAGCATCAAGATTAGGGCCGTTTCCTCAAAACTCCCCCATCAGCCCCCATGGGAAGGGTGCAGTGACGTGGTGGCTCCCCTGAACAGAGGCCCTCAGGGCTGGGCCTCGGTGCCCAGGGCCATGAAGGCTTCTCCAGGCCACGTGCCTGTGCAGGGAGCTCCCCAGCGGATCCCTGAGGGGTTGACCAATCACCTGGGTGGAGACAGGCAATAGGAGAAGGAAATTACAGCCACTGCAAATATCGCTCCTGTGGTTAAGCTCCTGCGACTCTCACGTGTGTGGACTTAGGGAAGGTAACACTCACTGGGTCCACAGAGGTGGCCGCTCGCAGCCAGTGGGGACCTGCCCCGGGCTCCGCTGCCCCAGGAGCTGAGCGGGTCTGGTCTCAGCTTCCTGGTAACCCTCTCGGGCACCCCCTGCTCTCCGACTGGGGTACTTTGCTGAGAAGTGAGCCCTGGCCTTCTCCCAAAGGACCTAACGTCCACCTTGCATGGGCCCTGGGGACCTCTTCACCTCACCCTCAGTTCTCACAGCCATGTGTCCTTGGGAAAAGGGAAGGTGCAGAAACCTAACACCTGCTAGGCAGCTCTTACATGCTGGGCAGGTGCCCTCACAACACCTATAAGGATAGACAGCTAGTGGGAAGCAGCGGAAGATCACAGGGAGATCAGCTCCGTGCTTTGTGACCACCTGGAGGGGTGGGATGGGGAGGGTGGGAGGGAGACGCCAGAGGGAGGGGATATGGGGATGTATGTGTAGGTATGGCCGATTCACTTTGTTACACAGCAGAAACGAACGCACCATTGTAAAGCAATTATACTCCAATAAAGATGTTAAAAAAAAAAAAAAGGATGGAATTCTCATTTCTGCATGACAGAGGCCAAACTGTCCAAGGTCATAGGAATCGCCCATGGTTGGTAGAGCTAGAAATCAAACGTGGGTCTTCTTGGCTCCAAGATGTGAGATCTCCCAACGACTTCTCCCTCCCGGCCACCTGCCCGGGCAGTTCTGAGTCTCAGTCTAACGACCTCTCCCTCCCGGCCACCTGCCCGGGGAGTCCTGAGTCTCAGTCTTTCTCCCCGTTGCCTCCTCTCAGCTGTTGTCTCTGTGGAGAGTGGTGAGGTGAGCTCCATTGCATCTGTGCCCCAAGCACCCTGCGCTCGCAAGTCCTGACTCAGGGACACCTGTGCTCTTCTTTGCCGATGTCCACTGCTCCCCCTTCTCCTCTGCCTCCCTCCCCACCACTAAACCATCTGGATCGGAGTCCAGCCGTGTGCTGGTAAAGTTGCTCTCCGAAAGAAAAAACCCCGGATGCGTAGCATTTGCCACTTTCCGTGGTATAAATACTCCCTCCGCGGCTGAGTTCACAGAACGTCACTGTAGGCGGAGCTGGGAAGCCGGGAACAGAGCGGCCCACCGGCCCCGCAGGCACTGTCTGCGTCCTCTAATTGGCAGGAGCCCTGAGCTCCTCGCCCCCAACGACAGCAGAGAGGGGCAAGAAAGGCAGGCGATGCTGGTGCCCTGAGACACGTGCACCCCGTCGGCCAAAGCACATGGTACCTTGATGGCTGGGCGGGGTCAGTACAAAAATACTATTTTCTCCAGGATCGAGGACAGAAAGGGAGAAAAGAGGCCCGTTTTCTTCTGTCATCAAGCAACTTGACTCGGGGAAGCTTAAGGCATCGTTGAAACGCCCTCATAACGCCTCCGACATCTGGCCTTTGTCTTCTCCCGTTCAGTCTCCAAAGGATCGTTGGGCAACATGGCCTCCTAAGCCTGGATTTCCCTAAAGCCAACTTCCTTGTACACCGGGCTGCGTCCTGTCATACTCGTGGGTGGGTGCACGGTGGTCGGGGGTGACTGCTGGGAGGGGTCACGGGAGGAGCTGCTGGCAGCAAGGAGGATGGGATTGCAGCTTTAATCATTCCAGAGGCAGGAGCAGATTCGTCCCCTTTGTGTAAGACACCAGGCAGCAGGTACAGAACCTAACAGCTTGTGGGAGTCCTAATTAGAGAGCCAGGTATAACTCCGTTGACCTGCCCGGCTTTGAAAGGCCTGGAAAAATGCATGTTTGTCCTTAGGAAGAAGCAGATTTTGCTTCTCGCTTGTTCTGCAAGGTCCCCGCGGGGATCGCTTGTTGGCACTTTGATTCTAGCCTCCTGCATCTGCCCGGATGCCCGCTGCCCGGACGTGGAGGATCAGAGAGAACCTGCGGGGACCCAGGTCCCTACAGGGGAGGGGCCGTTTTCCACAACAGGCCTGCTTCACGCCTTTGTTTATGAAGAAAGACACAGCATCGTACCCCACAGCTTCCCCCGTGGGGCTGGGCCAGCAGTTGCTGCTTCATTTGGAAGGACATCAGCCAGCATTTCAATTACGGATCTAATCAAGACTGACCTCTCGGCAAGGCCAGATCCCAGGCTGAGTGTGTGTGTGTCCAGGATTCCTTGGAGGAACAATCACTGCTGTTATCAGCTTGGGTTATCCCCCTCCCAACCCCGCCCCCCCAACCCGGGAGGCTGCCAGCTGGCCAGAGAATCAGGTCTCCAGGAGACATCAAGAGGGGACAGTTCACGTTTTTCTCGAGAACCAAGGCCGCCTTGACTGTCAGACACCATCGGAGTCTAGGTAAAGCTAGAACAACCCCTCACACGGAGCAGAGGCTCAAATACTGAGTCCTTTGCGGCTTTACACGCCTTCTGGGCGACTAGCTGATGTTCTGAGAGGCATGAAAAGAAACAATACCTGCAAAGGTATTTTAAGAGACAGGTGTTATGTAAACACCAAGCAGATGAGGAAGGTGGAGGGAGGACGCAGCCTGGAGGAGGGACGAGAGGGACCGCGGCACAGTCAGTGGACCTGGCGGGAAGTGAAGGGGCAAAGTAACCACGGGGCGAAGTGCTTGGAGTCCCGGGAACCTTGGCGGAGGAGCCGTCGAGCTGAGGAGCTCGCAAAGGGCGTTCCCAAACTCTTGGAGTCTTAGGCTTTCTGGACACCGAGGCCCAGATCTGAGAGCTAGTGGGGGGTCTCTCAGACCGCAGTTCTCTTCTCTCCCCAGGAGGCAGCTGAGGCCTTCCTTGGAGGCACGTTGGGGTAAGGCCACCTCCGGACCCCGGGCAGCCTTCTCATCAAATACCCCAGCGTGGAGCCCCTGCACACCTTGTACCCCTCCTTGGTCAGCAGGTTTCTAAGAGCAAGGGGTCTGCGATGACAGGCCCCAGAGGAGGCTTCTGCACATCTGGATCCAAGTAATCACCTTTCCAGAGCCTGAAACCTGGTGATTCTTGGTATTTCGTCATTGGTGCATTTGGCATTCCTTCCTCCTAAAGCAATCCTTCACCACCACCCCACCCCCTTGGTAACAGGAGGGACACCAAAGGCTAACCCAGAAACTTCTCTGCATGTGCCTGGGCTCCTAAATCAGTGCTGAAGCTGTCGATTCAGGCATATCCAGGGTCCGGGCAGCTGTGAGCAGGGATGCTACACAGCAGGGAGAGACCCCTCTGGGCAAGGTGAGAGGCAAGAGGAAAGACAGAGACTTCACTGCAGTTGAGAGCAAAAGAGAAAGGAGACAGGCTCAGCAGTTGCTGCTTGACTGTCAAGTCACAGAGTCAAGCCCTCCAATCCCCAGAAGATGGTGAGAAATTCCACTCCTCCCACCAGAGCAAGGGGCAGAGTTCTCTGGGGCCAGGGTCACCCTGGAGGGGTCCAGAGAGCTGATGCCTTTCACCCCACCCCCAACCCAAGAAGGCAAGTGCTATTATCCTGTTTTACAGATAAGGAAAGTGGGCATGAAACCTTCAAAAGTGATGGAATCAGGATTCCTGGTGGGTCTGCCACTCAGTGCTGTGCCCTTGGCAAGTCCCTTCCCCTGTCTGTCTCAGCTTCCCCAATTGTGAAAGGGGACGCTTAGATTAGGGAATTCCACTGGCGTTGTAAATCCCGGACTGCTTTCAACTGCCTGGGGAGCATCAGGTCCAAAGGCTTTCATCTGCCACCTGTCCACCCTAGGCCCTCATCCTTGATATCGGTGAAGGAAAACCAGAAGCAGTACCTGGGGGAGACTTCTCACAGGAGGTCCTCCCTAGACCTCTGGGCTGAAGAGTTTTAAGCTCAGACTGTCAGAAGGTCCGGACAACACGTGAGAGAGACATGGCCCAGAGAGAGCCCAGAAACACCAGCAGGGGCGTCTCTGGGACCAGCCCCAAATGATGGGGAAGCAATTCAGGCACAAGACGGGTCGGAGGCTGCCAGCCCGCATGGCTCCAAATGCCACCATGAGAAAATGGTGGCAGCTACGCCCTCTGGCTGAGTTCAGAGGCAGGCTGCGCGGGGGCGGAGGGAGCTGAGGAATCCAAGTTAAGCAGCAGGGCTAAAATCCTGGGAGGCCCGAAATAAGGAGGGGGGATTAGGGACCGGGATCTGAGAACACAGAAGGACCCTGGTAAGTGAAAAAATCTGGATCAAATTCCTGATCCAAGCTAGGGAGCAATAACTGTGGAAAGGCAGGAAAGCAGTGGAAGCGAACCGTCAAATCGTCCTGGAATAATGGGGCAGAATTTCTAAGAATACATGGTTTGGGTAGAGTATGTCAGATTTTAAATAATTTTAGATCATCATTACTAATGAGACACTGAAGCACTCTGCCTGTAATTAGTCATCTAAGACTCCAAAACAAAAGAGGAATAAACACAGAATTCATTTTTTCCCTTAAGCTGCAGCAGAGGAAAGCCTAGTGACACGGCTTGCATTTCAGAGCCTGGCCTGGGTCTGTGCTGCTTCTGGGTCTGTGATTTCAGTCCTCAGGGAACGCAGGGGTGGCCCGATGCCGCGGCTCCCTGGCCAGCACCCAGAAAATGCTGCAGTGGGAGGATGGACCCAATCATCAAGCAGAAAATGTCTGCAGAGAACATCCCTGCACCGACTGATGCTGTCTGGGGTGGGAGGGTTTCTGGCGGGGGCGGGGGGTGGCGGGAACAAGGGCCCCAAGTCACACAGGAGCCATGCGGATGTACAGCACACGTTCCGGATTCCCAGGCGACACTCCTTTTGCTCCAACAAGGACACACGTTCCCAACAAGCCAGAAGCACACAGTTTCAAAATGATGTGAAGACATAGCTTGTGTCGTAAAACCTTTCAATTACCTGCTTCTTCCCTCAAGTCATTCCCAATACCCGCCACCCCCGTCCCCACTCAAAGGTCCTCTCTGCTGGGTTCGCTCCCCTGATCCGCTTCGGCAGACTCGCTCTTTGACTGTTTCTGCCACCGCTGTCACCTCCCTCCCAAAGCCGGGTGCAGGTGCTCTGCAAAGCCGGTTAGGGCAATGTGGCCTCTCCCTCCCTTCCTCGGAAGACGTCCCTCCCCAACCCAAGCAAGATGTGAGAGCAGAGAAGATATCTTGGTGCTGTGGAAATAAGGAAGCTGCTTTCATCTGGGTTTGGAGTGGGGGTCAGGGGCAAAAGAAGAGGCTCCCTCAGTCTGGGACCAAGAGCAGAAGGTGGTCTCGTCCTGAACGGGACGCCAGGCTCACAATCTATGGAGGGAACCAGCAGGAAGGGCTGAGGGTGTGTCCCGAGTCACAACCAAGGGACAAAAGATCGTCCTTGGGGAGAGATGGCTTGGGGGTGACCAACAGAAAGTCCACTACAAGAGAATTCACCTGGCCTGAGGGAGTGGGGTTTGGACGTCCGTTGTTTTCAGACAGGAGATGATGTTGAATGATACTTGCATGGCACACGGGGCTGAGGCTACCCCTTTCTTGCCTCACCTGTAGCCACAGGACATTAGCAGGGAGGCTCTGGCCTACAGGGGAGGTCACAGGTGGGAGCGCTCTGGCCCAGGAAGAAGCTCTGTGTGGCGGAGGAGGGGTGCTGCCGGCGTCCACGCAGCTCCAACCCCTCGGCAGCTGCCACGCCAACACGTCTGCCTCGGTGCCCCCGGCCGCCCGGGGTGGCCATTTCAGCCTCCCCAGCACTTGAGTCTGAGTCAGGCCTTGGGGCCTGGCATCGAGCTTGGCAGGTGAGCTCCTCTGGGGAGCGGGGAAACAGAGCACAGGGGCTTCGACCAAGGAATGGTGGATTCTTTTTACATTACCATTTTGATCTCTGGTCTGGAACTAGGTCTCTCGTGGGTGTGGTCAGGTGAGTCCGTTTCTTAGAGGTGACCCTCCCCGACTGGACTGAGAGAGCCTCGCAGGCCCGGCAGACAGCTGCACGGGGGCGCCTGCCCGCCCTCGGCCCGGGCCTCGCCCCTGTGGACTCCAGTAGCGTCCCACGGCCGTCTGTGGTCTAAGGATGGTGACCACCATGCTCCCCAAATGGGGTTCAGGGTCTGACACAGAAGAATGTGCTTGGGGACAACAGGACAGAGTATCTGAACTTGAGAGGGGTTGTCACCGCGCCCCTCCCGGGGCCCCTGAACAGAGGGCTGCCCCTCCAGCCTTCTGTCATGTTCAGCCCCTGGAGCAGGTCCACAGGTAACCACTAAGCTGACACACCTGACGGGAGCCCTGCCTGGCAACCCAGCAAGTCCTCTCTGAGATCCCGCTGCCCCAGGAGGTGCATTAATTAGCCCTGTCCGGCCCTCCACGGTCTCCAGTCCCACCTCAGTGTCATTTCCTGTCCTCGTGGTCGATGGGACTTTGTGCAGAGGCGGAGCCACAAAGAGCTAGTAAACCTGCCCGGCGGAGCCAGCATGTTCCCACGAGAGCTGCTCGGTCTATTCAAGGGAATTAGCACCCAGGCTTTGGGGGGCTTCACTCATAGAAGGGGAGTAATGACATCTGTCAAGTTCACCGTCGCCTGTAGTTGTTCTCCCCCTCCCTCCTCCCCAGCCCACCCGCCCCACGCCGGCCGGCCACCCCTGGTCTATGCAGTCACTGGGCTGCCTCAGGCAGGGCGCCTTCCCCCAAGGAGCAGACAGACCCATGAGCAAACAATTCCGCGTTGGTTCAACCGGTGCTTCCAGGGAGGGAGGTCAAGGGGCTGAGGGCCCCTCTGTCAGGGTAGGTAGGTAGGGGGCCAAGAAACGCTTCTCAGAGGCAGTGACTCCTGAGCCGGGCTCCACGACAGGCTCTGCCCTTCCTGCCGCCCAGGCTGATGCCTGGTACCTGACTGCCCCTGCCCACAGGCCGAGGGACCACCCCACCCTGGCCATGGGGGCACCCATCTTCCACAGCAGCCCTGGTCTGGCCCAGCTGGGCTTCCCCCTGAACCCAGTCAGAAGAGATGCTTTCTGCCTCTACCTGACAACAGGTCAGGCCAGCTGGGGCCTCCACCGTTCCCTGACTCCTTTCAGCCTGGATAACTAGGGCTACAGGCTCAACAGAAACAGTCAGAAAGTAATACTTAAAAAGGAAAGTGTAATACCATGCTCTCGGCCAAGCACGTGCCACGATATATTCTTTTTTTTTTTTTTTTGCGGTACGCGGGCCTCTCACTGTTGTGGCCTCTCCCGTTGCAGAGCACAGGCTCCGGATGCGCAGGCTCAGCGGCCATGGCTCACGGGCCCAGCCGCTCCGTGGCATGTGGGATCTTCCCGGACCGGGGCACGAACCCGTGTCCCCTGCATCAGCAGGTGGACTCTCAACCACTGCGCCACCAGGGAAGCCCCATGATATATTCTTATTTCAGCTCCTCCAACTGCTGAAATTTGGTTCAGGAGGAAAGCTACACCCATGGTCAGTTCCTTCAGAAAAGAACTCCCTGTCAAATCGAAGCAGAGAGGCTTCCACCACGGGCAGGTGGGACCTAAATTATGGAGACTGGTAGTAACGCTCATAGCTAGTGCTTATGGAGGGCTAGGCAGCCTGTGTGACTCACTTAACCCGCAAAATCACACTGCCAGGGGATCACCATTATTATCCCCATTTTATAGCTGAGAAAATGGAAGTACAGAAAGATTAAGGGACGTATCTCAGGCCACACAGTTGGTAAGTGACAAAGCTGGGACCCAGGTGGGTTGGCTCCAGTGCCACGCTCTCAACCTCTGTGCTGTCCTATCATTCAAGCTGGAGACTCTTAAGTGACTCTACCTTCTTGTCCTGGCTCTGCTCCTAACTTGAAATACGACCTAGGGCAGGTCACCAAGGGCAGCGACCCCATCAGTAAAAATGAAATTCTCTATTTCATATTTCATACGGCAAGAATAAACATCAGATACGGCGAATGAGGTTTTACATTTCTTTTTTGAGGTTAAGGTTATATTCGTGCCAATTATTAATAATTCTTGGGGGACTTCCCTGGTGGTGCAGTGGTTAAGAATCTGCCTGCCAATGCAGGGGACGTGGATTCGAGCCCTGGTCGGAGAAGATCTCACATGCCGAGGAGCAACTAAGCCCGTGCGCCACAACTACTGAGCCAGCACTCTAGAGACTGAGAGCCACAACAACCGAGCCTGCGTGCCACAACTACTGAAGCCCGCACACCTAGAGCCCGTGCTCCGCAACAAGAGAAGCCACCGCAATGAGAAGCCCGTGCACCGCAACGAAGAGCAGCCCCGGCTCACTGCAACTAGAGAGAGTCCGCGCGCAGCAACGAAGACCCAACGAAGCCAAAAATAAATAAATAAATCTATTAAAAAAAGAAAAATTCTTGGAAGGGCCTGAAGCTGTCAATGTTGCTCAGAGGCAGTGTGTACCATTAAGGGACGGGAGGGAAGCTGGAGTGAGGAACAGGGGCTAAGCATCTGGTAGAAGGCCCTGCTGTTTCCTCTCCTCTGTTAGTTTGAGTCCCAAATACTGTCAGTAAAGACAGTAGAGAAGTTAAGGCCTGTACACTTTTCAAAGAGTACTGTCAACAGCACACAGATGAGTAGGAAAGGTGGACATCTAAATATTTCAGTAGTCTTCCTTTAAAGAAAACAATTGTTCTCCTTATGTTTAAAAGCATTTTAAAAATCCTGGAAGTAAATGAAATACAATTAATAGATGAGAAGGCTTCTCACTAGACGATGGTAGTGTTTTGTTCCCTGCCAATCATTCTTTCTATGTACAGAGAGAAATCGATACTTTGGATGAAAGAGATCCGTTTCTCAAGATCAGCATTTGCAAGGGGAAGGGTATCTCCATTCGGCTTCATTACCTTAATTGTACCTGGGTCTTATCCAGAGTAACAGGAAGGATCAAAGTTCCCTTCTTTAAGACTGGCTTCTCCAAGGGAAAGATGCGGAGCCCTGCCCTGTCTGGGCCCTGGGCCCTGGGTACCCCTTACTAAACTGATGGATAAGCTAGACAGATACACAGACAGTTGCCGCCTCTGGAGTCACCCTGAAAATTTCACGACTCCATGCTGCATCTCTCCTCCAATAGGGGCATCAACTGGAAAACGTGCTTCTAAATCATAAAATAGATGCAAGCTATTTCCTCCAAGTCTCATGAAACACTTTAAAAGAGGGAGAGAGAGAAAACACCAAAGTTTCATAATTTAGCAGTGCAAGCTGCGTCAGGCAAGCCGGAGTCACCTCTTTCCCTTGATTCAGACCTGCCCTGCCTGCCACCCTTCTGGCTCGTCATGCGCAACGGGATGAAGTATTTTCGCACAGTAGACGCGCGTGTAAGCTTGAGGACATTTTAAAGAAAGCTCCGACTTCAGGTCCCTCTTTGAACTTCAGAAGAGCTGCCGCCGTCTCCGAGCAACGTCATTAGCCTTGTTCGGATGCTTCCGGCTCAAACTTTAGAGCTGCGAACACGACTTAAAAGGAAGTAACCATCCAGAAGACTTGTCCCCCTGCATCGCGCATTTCAGGTCCTCCTTCCAGACCTCCCGCCGACGTGGCGTGCCTCCGGGTATCTCATAACAGGATGCACTTTTCCGACAGCGCGGCCGTTCTCTGCCAGCCTTTGCTACTAATGTGCTCCCGGAACAGAACGGCAGCACCCGTTCTGAAGTTCTCACACTTGATGTCACTACAGATTTCTGATGTTTCTGAAAATGTAAGATCACGGAGGAGACCCTCGAAGACACCTGTGCTGAAATCTTTAGGCTGGAGCTGTCTGGATTGAACTGAGGTGCGGGGTGAGGCGTGTTTCACGCCTCATCCACAGAGGTCAGCCAGCACTTTTGGACCCTTCATGCCCCAAACAAAAAGTCTATTCTATTATTCAACTGGCCACCTACAAGAGCCCCCAAAGTGTCTTTCCACTGAGCAGGAACCCCCTGCAGCCTCCCTGGGGGTCCTTGCTGAGCTATTCATACAACCCACCATCACGGGGCCCTCAGGCTGAGGCAGGGAGGCCTCCGCCCCATTCCTGGGAGGACCTCTGGGGCCTGACCCCTGGCCTCCGATGGTCCCTCTTCCCCATCGTCCTCCCCTTTCTTTGGGGTGCTCCACCAGTAGGCCTTTCTCACTACTTCCTGTGGCAGAGCGGGTGAAATTCACACCACCCGCCCCCGGTCTCCTAGCTACGCTCCTTTGAAGGATGGATGGCCTCTGTCCCTGTCCGGGTGTCCAGCCTTGTCGTGGGACCTTCGACATTCAAGGCTGTGGTCCCTGGTGCTTCCCCTCTGGTTTCTCCCCGCTTCGGCATTAGCTCTGAGAGACCCTCATCTTGCCGTAGCTGGAGGCCCATCCCTTGGGGACAAGTCAGTCCTCTTCCTTCCCTGCAGGGCAGGGGTGGGGCACAAGCAGGGCCCTTTGGGCCCAGCCCCTCTCCAGCTCACACCCTCCCCAAAACCGCCCGAGCAGAGCACGCCTGTCTCCCTCTCCTGCGGCCCCGGCCTCCAGCACGCCCTGGGCGACCCCCACCATCTGCTTCTGTTTCACACCTCTTTTCGACCTGTCGAGTTCATTGGTGAGGTGCTCCAGGATAAGTTACTTTCTCAGCAGTATTTTCCCCTCTAGTCTCACCAACATCATCTCCCCGCACACAGCCTTTCTGGCTTCCTTCCACGTTCATCTCCCTCTTGAAGGCTCTCTCTGTTCCTTTCTTTTTTTTTTTTTTTTTTTTGCGGTACGCGGGCCTCTCACTATTGTGGCCTCTCCCGTTGCGGAGCACAGGCTCCGGACGCGCAGGCTCAGCGGCCATGGCTCACGGGCCTAGCCACTCCGCGGCATGTGGGATCCTCCCGGACCGGGGCACGAACCCGTGTCCCCTGCATCGGCAGGTGGACTCTCAACCACTGCACCACCAGGGAAGCCCCTCTGTTCCTTTCTTACCCTCCCATCTCACACACAGCCCTCGGGAGCCTAGGGTGACGTTATCAGAGGGCAAGCGGGTGGCCCTGTTTGCAGAGCCTGTCCCTATCCTGGTCATCGTGTCCCTGTCTACCCTGAGTCCGTGCCTGTCCTTGGCCTGGGTGGTATCACCCAGAGGTCGTTCCTCTGCCCTTAGTCCGCCGTGAGCCCCCTTTCCCTCCTCTACCCCCTCCTCCTGAGCACAGGGTTACTGGTGTGGAAACAGTTGCTCTATGTTTCATTAATTTATCTCAGGTCCTGGGAGTGAAAGGCTTTTTACCACGGCATGCAAATGTATGTAAAGTTATATACTTATGCAAAAAAGATATGAACATATGCCTTTAGATTTTCTGGAAAGAAGTCTGATCACTCTATGATTCCCTCCCCTTGTCAACAACATCACTTTGTAATTCCTTATCCCGTCAGCTCACCGCTCCCTTACTATCTGCCCACACTCAGCTCTCTTGTCTTGTGCTAACTCATTATTAATATTAAACACATTATTTCTCTTCTTTCTTTGCCCTGTATGTGAATTTAAACACATCTGTGAAGGCTGAAACTATTAGAAAACTGTCAATTTTCACTGGGGTTTAATTTACATTTCTGTTGTCAAGTCGGACCTTGTATTAACTTTAATACATTTAATACTTTAATGAATACCATCTGCCTCCAAGTCGTTATTGCTTTTTAACAATATTAATGTGTTTGCATTTCTCTGAAATCGTGCCTCTCCTACGAGCTGGGCTGGGCGGTGGCACGTCCTCCCACTAACCCGCCCTAGAAGGTAGCAAACAATCGTTCCTCAGGGAACAAGCTCGCGCCCCGACTGCTAACCGTTCTCCGTGGCCACCGTCAGCCCCTGGTCTCCACCTGTGACACACAACGTGGCTTCCTTCCTTCAAATTGGCTCCCTCCGACTGCCCCTTGGCCCCTCTCCTTCCTCTCTGAGCATCAGGGCTGACGCAGACGCACTTTCCATCCTCTGGGCTTTTTCCATGACCTGCAATCTGCCTGCAGTCGGTTCCTTCCCTTGGAAGCCCCTTGGCTGGTTCTTTGGGATGGTGCTCGCTGCTGCGCTCAGGTCCTTCAAACTCCTTCTAGTCTGACCTCTGACCCTCGCCGTGGCCTTGCGGCCAGGCCTCCTTGGCCCACCCTGTCACTTGCGCACCCCACTCCTGAGAGCCAGGCAGGTGCCAACGCTCACATCTGTTTCCGCCTCCTCTGCCCCGTAAGTCTAGAGCCCCCGACTCTTCCCTTGGACGTCACCTGGGAAAAAGGCGGCCTCTGATCTCCCTGCTGACAATTCGTCTTCACTTAGGGGTTTGCAAAGCAGTCTGGCTGCCACGAGGGTAGAGGCAGGACCTTCTGTGACTCAATAAGAGGTTTCCCTTCCCGTGCTTCGTCTGTGTCTGGGGCTAAGATTATGCCTCTTTATGCACCAAGAGGGTGAGCCAAAGAAACAGAGCTTTCCTGTGCCGCTGGGGTGGGAGGCAGGAAAGACAGGGCTGTGATGTTTCAGGGCTGGGGGCCTGGGTTCCAGGGGCTGCCCCTCCGTGGGCACCAGGAGAGTCGGCAGTACCGGTGGGAGGGGAAGCTGACCTTGGCTGCCGCGGGGCTCCCGCCAGCTGTGGCTGTGGCTGGGAGGACGCAGGCCAGCGGGCATCATTTACGAGGTCACCAAGAAGGAACTGGCCGAGCCACCCTTTGGGACCCACAACAAGCACAGTCACTGGGCAGTTTCGGACCACGAGAATCTGAACTCCTCAAATTTGTAGGCCTGTCGGACTCAATCTGCCTCCAGTCTAGATAGTTTTTGAATGTATCAGGATGCGTGGAGAAGTTTAAGAGTTTATTATTATCGCAATTTTCTCCTGTTGAAACCTCCAAGGCAGCTAATGTCTCCGGGCCAGAGAAGGCTCGGTCGTTGCCCTGGATCCAACAGGCAAGGCCCCTCCATCACCCGGCCCTCGCTCACCAGCTCTCCTCCGCTGGGCCCACTGCTGCTCCTTTCAGAAAGGAAAGCGTCTGGCATTTGGCAGGGAGCTCAGGTGTCTTGACAAGCTCCAAAGGTGAAACAGAAAACTTTCCCGGTGCGATTTTCCTATTTGATCTTTTGTCTCATGTGTTCCCCTTGGGGACGAACAAGAAATACTTCTCTGAATAATTCATAGGCCCCGGGGTAGAAACACGCTGCCTCTTTTTAATAAAAAGGCTGAGTGCTCGGTGTTGATTATACCTCTTCTGTGATACTTCAGCAAAAGCAGGGAGATCTCAAAAGCTCTTTACAGATTCCTCTTACAATAGTGAGACAAAAATGAAAAGCCATGGAATATTTTTAACCAAACAAACTAATGTTTGGATAATACGTAAAATTATTTATAAAGCTGTATTGAACTACAAAATGCTCATAAAGGGAAGTTGAAAATTAAATGATTGTGATTATTACAAGGTCTGATTTATTTTTAAAACTGAAAATGATTGTCTTCAGTTTTCTATTTAATGAGCACCTACTAGGTGCCAGGAGCTCTGCTGGCCTCGTTATGTAAACCATTTCATGTTGTTCTCACAAATGAACTGGGTAAGGAACAGCTCAATGCACAGAAACACCGAGGCTCTTAGAGGTTAAGTGACTAGCCCAAGGTGTCCCGGGGGCAGGGACAGGGCTGAGTTTGAACCCAGATCTGGCTCAGAAGCATACGTTTCCCATGGTTCCTAATGCTGGGCACCTGGGCCCTCTTCTGCTGAAAACCACTAGTTACTGCTCAGCTCCATCTACATTTTGTGATGTTACTGTGAGCAATGGTGAGAGAACAAAGCCTTTGGGACCCTCTGGAGAACATTTTACTTATTGGTTACAAAACCGTATCCTCTTAGCACTGGACAGAAACTCAGAGCCTATCTAGTTGAATATTTTCATTTTACAGCAAGGAAACCGAGTGCGGAGAGCTTATGGGCTTTCCCCAAAGTCAGAGAGCGAGCGAGTGACACGGCAGGGCCAGAATTCTGTCCCTGGACACCTTGTCCGGTGCCCGTTCCTCCACGTCACACCCCCCTGATCATACACGCTGGGCTCCCGAGGGCTGCCCACCTGAAGGACACCTCGGCTGCATTACGGGCTTTTCCCTTCCCGTGGCTCATGAAATCAGAGATGTCCTACCGCTAAGAATGAAATACAAATTCAGAAGCTAAGTCTGGCCGACAGGCCCAGAGAAAGCAGCTTTTCACCCGCTCCCTGGACCCGGTTCATCTCCAAGTCTCCATCCAGACTCTCGCAGGAAGGGGACAGCAGACGGGCAGCTCCTGGGCAGCCGCTGTGCCCCACGTGTGAGTGGTCTAACTGACCCCGCCCAACTGAAACCGAGCTGGTCGGGTGGCCAACTCCCAGGCAAGGAAGGGAGGGGAGCAGTGGGGCAGCCCCGGGCTCCTGGCCGGGCACCCAGAGGAGGGGCATGTGCGGCTTCAGAGCCACCACACCCGTATGCAGTGTGGATGCTGTGGTGACTTACCTGGGTCCTCTGGGCACAGTAGGGCTGCCCCCGTCCTCTGACAGGATGCTCCCACTAGCCAGTGGCCTCCGAGACAGGCTGGGGTCTCGGCTCTCTCAAGGTAAGAGAGCCCCCCAGGAGGTAAAGTGCTCTGACTTCTGTACTGAAGGCTCCCCAAGGTGCGGACACCCCCAAGGTGGCTGCTATAAGCAGCTCGGAGACCAAGATGACAATGACAGTGCCCAGGGCCACAAATATGTCTTTATTAAACCCAGAGCCACAAGGTGGCTTGGACTGCTGGCCGGAGACCGCTGACTCAAAACTCTCCTCTCACACAGATCAGGACCCCCAGGCAGGGTCGCTGAGGCTGTGCGCTGCCGATTCCTACGAGCTCCATTTGCGTAAACTACAACAGGAACGGCGCTCGCTGGCTTTAAGCACCTTGACAGCCTGGCAGCCCAGGTGCATCTGGCCTTTGGAACAGGAGCAGGGTTTGAGGGTCAAGAACTATGTGCTGCTTCCCGGGGGACCCCTGGTCCAGGGCTGGAGGCCCCGCCAGCGCTCAGACTCACCAGCCGCTGCATGCTTTTCACGTGGGTGGGGCTTATGGATAAGGCCTCTTCATACCACCGCCGGGCCTCCTCGATGTTTCCTCGGAGCTCGGCAACCTGGCCTCGCATGTACAGGACGTTGTGGGACATCGGGAAGAGGTTGGCAGCTTCTTGGGTACAGGCTGTGGCTTCTGCCGGCTTCCCAATGCCGATGTAGACATCAGCTGTGAGGAGGAGAGCACAGGCAGATGCTGTCCTGGGCCACTGCCCTTCAGAGGCCCTGGGACATCGCCTCCCCTCCACCACGGGAGTCTGGCAGGGGCCCACCTGGAATACGCAGGGCCCAGAGCCAGCCAGCCTAGCCCCCAACCCCAAGTGGAAACAGCCGCGGGCTGACGGTCCTTCCCGCCCACTGTTCACAGGCACTCGAGTCAAGGCCGTGCGGCCTTGGAGGGGACACTTGTCACCACCGATGAGACGGGAGTGAGGCCTGCCTGGGCCCTGCCCCCCCATTCGGAGGTCACGCATCCTCAGGGCACATCAGGGACACCTGCCCTCAGCTCTGGCAACCACAGAAGAAGGGCTGGATGAACCCAAGGACAGGCAAACCAGAGGGGCACAGCCCCTCACAGGGCAACGGCTCTGCTCTCGGGCTGGTTCCCCGATGCCAGGAAGCGTGACAAGGCCAGCAGGCGGTGCTGCTATGGGCACGACATAAAATCACTGCTCCATCAGACCCTGCCCTGGACCGACCAGGGAAAGCCACTGCACCGGGGGGACTAGTAACTGTGTAACACTGCCGAGCCATCGCTTTCCAAAAAGCAGGAAAATGAGCTCTCCTCCAATCTCAGGTCTCAAGGCTCCCACGCCTCCGTGGAGGGTCCCTAATTGCTCTGCAGCCCTGGCTTCCATCATGCACGTCCCGTGCCCCCAGCCATCCCCAGGTCCGCTCAGATTCCTCATTTCCTTAGGGCCCTGAGGTCACGGCCCCACCGTCTCTCCAATGTAGGGCCTGCGTTGGCTGGATGTGGGAAGACTCTCCCTCCTCAGCCACACCTGTCAAGACCACCACCAAGAGCCCCGCTCAGGTGGCCGCTGTGCTCCGGGCCCACGGACCCCTCCTCCCACCCCCGGGCAGCCCCTTCCTCGCCTGCTCCTGCCCTGACTGCTGGCCTCCACTCCTGGCAGAGAAGGAGGTTTTGTGTCCATATCTCCAAGTTACGTGTATATGCACACATTGTGTATAACGGAAGGCACACGAGAATAGGAATGATAGAAGAACACAATACAAAGAAACAGAAAACGTTGACTTTTTCCCTCACGCCCCTCCCGTCTCTCCTCCAGCCCCTCTGTCCCGCGCAGCCACTGACAGACCAGCCTCCCCAGGCAAAGCTCCGGTGGGGTCACCACCCTGCTGCAAAGCGCTCCTTCCGTTCCTGGGCACCCCTCACCCCCTTCAGTCTTCCCCGGAACGGCCTCTGAGAGGCTTCTGCTGACCATCCCACCTAAAACTGCTGCTCCCCCTACCCCGTCCTGACCCAGCACGACCCAGTTCCTTTCCCTGCTTTCTCTTCCGGCCAATACCAGGCTCACCCTGTCTGTCTCACTCACTGTCTGGGGGGCCCCTCTAGGACATAAGCCACCACCTTCACACTATTCACTGCTGAGTCCCCAGCGACCGGATGAGCGCCTGGCAGTCAGAGCGCAAGAAATGGTTGCGAACGAATGAACGGTAACAGTAATGATACCAGTAGCTAATTATCATCAAACATGGGCTTTGTGCAAAGAAGTGCTCTCATTTCTGCTTTTGTCTGCACAGTGATCCACTAGGTACTATTATTTTATCCCCGTTATACAGACGAGGAAACTGCGGCACAGACAGGCTGAGCAATTTGTCCGAGGTCCCAGGCAAGGTACAGGCAGGCGTGGCTTTGCGGCTGTGCTCTCAGCTCTCTACAGAGAACAGTGTCTCCCCTGCCCCCAGATAACATCCAGACCCCTTTGCCTGGCATCCGGAGCCCGTGGTGACTGTCTCTACCACCCCTACTAACCTGTGTTCCTATTGCTTCCTACACCCACGGGCTCTGCCGTGTTAAGCCGCCGCTGTTTCCCTGGGCTTTTGTTTATTCTCTTGCCTCTGCCCTGATGGTGTCACCCCTGTACCCCCTTTAAAGCCCAGCTCAACGGCCACCACCCCCGGAAGCTACCTCTGACCCCGTCCCACCGCCCCAGCTGGAAGGGGAGCCCAGCCTGGGTATCCCTCTGATGGCTGTGTCCCTAGAGACATTTTGTGAGGGGTCCTGGCTACGCCCCCGGACAGCACGTTCTGCTGACATCCACCCTTCTACCTCCCCACCTCCAGCTTCAGGCGCGGAGACTGGAAATTCTGGGTGGGCAGGGTGTGGTCAGTGTCGATGCCACTGCATGGCCCTCTCCTAAGCACCTCACTTCCCTGGTGACCATAGTCACACCAGTGACTGACTCCTCAGGCCATGAGCAAGCCCGGGGGAGGCACAGACCCACCCTGCACCCCATCTGTGCTTCTGGCCATCAGTCCCCCTCAACAGGGAGCAGAGGTGATGGGCTGGCCCGGGGACCTGCGGGGAGAGGCCCAGCCTCTCAGACCTGGAAACTCGGACACTCACATACAACTGAGCTCTAAGTGTGGCCGGGCCGGCACTGCGCCTGCCTCACGTCCTCCGAGACTCCTCTCTTGAGGTACTTACTGAGCACCTACTACACACGGGGCCTCTGTAGGAACAGAGACCACACGCGTCTGTCCTTCCGCCTGGGCCTCTGCAAAACCTGCCCTCCTGGGAGGTAGACACGCAGGGCTGCCCGCTGTCTTCCAGTAACACGACTCTCTCCAAGCTCCCGCCAGAAGAGTCCGGGGTGTATCTGGCAGTTTCAGGTTCCGGAGCCTGGCGGCTGCGGGGGCAGCAATACAGAATGTTCCTCCCACTGTATGCTGCCTCCTGACTTGCTTCCCTTTGGGGGTGAGTTCGTGTTCATTTCCAAGGTCCCAGGGCTGCCTGTGGGTGGGTGAGACACCACAGGCCCCTCCCATCTAGATCGCTCCGGAATAAAGGCCAACTTGGGAGAGCGGGGACGAAATGATTCCAGAGCTTTGTTTTGCTTTTGATTTTTAAATTTTATTTTATTTTATTTTCATTTATTTGTTTTTTGGCTGCTTCGGGGCTTAGTTGCGGCACGCAGGCTCTTCATTGCGGTGCGTGGGCTCCTCTCTAGTTGTGGCGTGCGGGCCTAGTTGCCTCGCAGCATGTGAAATCCCAGTTCCCCGACCAGGGATCGAACCCGCATCCCCTGCATTGGAAGGCAGACTCCCAGCCACTGGACCACCAGGGAAGTCCCCAGAGGTTTTATAACAAGAATCAAGGTGTATGTTGCAGCAGTGGGGGGAGCCTTGAACACCAACACAACAATGTAGATGACACCCTGTTCTGTGTGGGTCCCCGTGAAAACAAACACGGGACCGAGTGTCTTCTTGGTTCCGTGTCTTCGGCTACAGGTCTGGTGCCTCTCCTCCCTCCTCGTGATGAGGAAACAGACGACGGGGGCTGAGCTGAGTCATGATTGAGAAGGTGGGAGAGAGGATCCAGACCCCCGAGGACTTCTTTGCCGTGCTGTCCAAGTTGTAGGGGCAGGCTCATGTCACTGCTGCGGCCTGTGCTCCCGAGGCAGAGGGGCGGGCGAGTGCACGGCCCGCGCTGCTCCCTGACCCCTCCGTTTTAAGATCAAACAGAAGGACACAGGCGCAACGGGCTGGGGTGATTTTCAAACCATTTCTCCCCAGTGGAGCCTCTTTCCTCCAAAGAGATCTTAAGAGTGGACAGCTGGCCTCCCCTCTTGGTTAGGCCCCCTCTCCGGGTCTCTGAGGCAGCACTGTCTCCACCTTATTCAAGCCCTCCTTCTCCTTGCTATCAGGACTCTAGGGTACCCCGTTGGTCAGCCAGTGTCAGGGGAACATGGAGGGTTCGATCCCTGCGCCCAGGCCTTGTGTGTGACCTTGGGCAAGGCCATCAACTTCTCTGGGCCTGTTCACCTGCCAGGTGGGGCCTGAGGCTGGCCCGTGTCTCTACCAAGAGGGTGGAAGCCTGGAGTCTTGAATGCCTGCATTCTCAGCTTGCTCCTGCGGGCGTGATGCTGGGCTCTGCCCCTGCGACAGCGAGGCCAGCAATTCGGGACGGGTGAATTCGATCAGCTGTGATGCACTGGGAGCCCAGCTGAGGCCAGGAGTCACGATGCATCCTCCGATTCAGCCTCCCTGGGCACAAAGCTGGGAGTGTGATCTCCATCTCACTCCCTGTCTCTTTCTTAACTGGCTCAGAACTCAGGACGTAAACAGAGGTGTACTATTTCCCTAAAGCCTCCAAAAAATGTGATCGGTATTGTCTTTTCCCACTAAAACTATGAGCAACTTCCAGCCACGTCACCTCTGCACCCCTTAGCACAGGACCTAGCACTTAGTAGGTGCTTAAGGAAAGACTGTAGACTAATGGACACTGCTTGCGGGTCAGAGGAAGGCAACCGTCTCTGTGGCCCAGGTCGATGAGGAGTCAAAGGCCAGAGAAGCCACAGCAAGTGATGCTCCCCTGACCCCTTCACCAAGGGCTAAATTCAAGTGAAAACAAAAAAACCACAAAAAAACCCACAAAGGGCCTTTTGAGCTCATTAAGAGATATAAGAGCTTGTACCGAAGGAACAGCAACAGAGAGGGAAGCTGGCTCTGGGAACTTAAAGCTGATCGGCTCCTAACAAGAACACAGTTCAGCGCAGTGTCAGAGCCCCCGCTGCGGGGCGGGCTCTGAAGGGTCACTCTCTGAAGAGGTCACAGGGACAGAGTCTGTCCTGGTCGCTGGCAGCTGACAGCCTCTAACCAAAGGTAAGGTGCCACGCAGGGTCATGGACACTTTCTACCCCTTTCTGAAGCTCAGACTAAGCTCTGGCTGTCCTCTCTGGAATCCCCTGCCTTCTCCTTGCTACCAGGTTACTATGAAAAATGCTGGAAATACCCCTCCACCCCACCCCCGCTTGCAAACCCTCAATGGTTCCCAACTGCCGGTGAATGTAACCCAGATGTTTTTGCTGCCCGTTCTAAACTAGGACCCTGCTACCTTTTCACTCCCTCCGTGCTCCATTCACGGTCTCACCTCCACACATTGGCTCTGCTGTTTCTTCTGCCCAAAGTGCCTTCCCTGTACTGTTGCAGACCCATCACTCCTCACCCTGGGCTCCCGCAAACCTCGCCCTGCACACGACGTCCCCCCAAACCCCACCCTGCACACGACTTCCCCAGATAGGCCTGGGTGCGTCACCCCTCCACTGCCCTGCGTGCTCTGGGAAGTCCCTCACCCCAGGCTGCCCCGTGCTCCCGTGACTTGTGTTATCCCATAGAGGTCACGTCCCTGGAGGGCCGGGATCAAGTCCACTCCCCTGTGCGTTGTGCCTCGCGCAGAGGGCTTTCCGAAATCGTTGGTCAAACCAAGCTAAAGATGGGATCTGAAAAGGGCTGAGCTATAGTGCCAAGGCCCGGGGCCTCTTTCCTCCTCAGTGGTGAAGGGGGCTCCCGATAGGGGGACCTGGAGCGGGATGCACCCACAGCCCCGCACGGGGCCCAGTTTCCTCACTCGTTCATTCACTCTTCTGACACTTGTCAAGCACCTGCTTCACGTCGGCTGCAAGGCTGAGAACCGGCTCCCATTGCCTGCCTTGGGCTCAGGGCTGTTTGGGTCGTGCGCCGTGCAGAGGCGCTGGGCAGAGTGGGGCTGACCAGCCTGGACCCCGCTGGCCAGCTGTGAGCCTGGAGTAGGGCTGCATCTGCCCCTGGAAAGCGAGGAAGCTCTTCTCACCAAGGTGCCTTCAGCTAAGGCACACCTGCTCCCTGGGGCTTAGCCTACCCAGAGGGGACATTCCTGTGAAACTCACACAAAGGAGCCGTGTATGTGAGAGGCGGCCCGAGGGCTGTACCTGTGTGCGAGCCATCAGATCCTCCATTCCACCAGAGGTCCGGCAGAGAGGGATGCAGAAAAAGGCGCGTGGGCCATCAGCTTCTCTTGGTCTTGCAGGCAGCAGGGAGTTATGCCTGCAGACTCGCCGACCCCCCGAAACCATTTCCCTTTCCCCAAACCCTGCTTCCCTAGAGAGAGGAGACTTGGGAAACAACCTTAGCTGGTCCTGGGACAGCCTCCGCCGCGGAGGGCAGGGCAGCGCCAGGGCTGGGCACACGTGTCTGCCGGGAGACAAATGTCTTTGTCTCCACCTTATTCAAGCCCTCCGCAGCATTTCCTACCTGCCACACGCACTTAAAAATCATCATTTTACAATGGGGAGAGGGAAGGGGGCAGGGGCAAGGGAGGGGTAGGGGACTAAGAGGTATGAACTATTAGGTATAAAATGAGCTGCAAGGATATATTATACAACGTGGGGAATATTTTATAATAACTATAAATGGACTATAACCTTTAAAAAGAAATGAAGATACAATGCTGATCAAGAAATCATTATTTTAACAGTTATGGAGTGTCTGACCCCCCCCGTTGAACACTCTCATGCATTTTCTGTGTGACTGTCAAACTGTCGTCATTTTGCAGAGGACGGCACTAGGGTGGTGGGACCAGGATTTCAACTAGTCTGAGTCCAGAACCCAAGCCCTTGATGGTACCGCGCAGGCACCTTCGTAACCCCCCTTGGCTGCCAGGACGCCACGTCTCCCGGTTCCCTCCCGCCTTGCTGACCACTTCCTTTCTGCTGCTTTGGCTTTTCCTCTCCTCCCCAAATTTTGAATGTTGAGGGCTCAGGTCTGGTGCCTGGCCCTTTCCCTTCTCCATCGACATTCTCACCACATCCCTTGGCTTTAAATCCCCACTCGCAACTTGATGTCTCTAGCCCAAACCTCAAGCGTAGACTTGAGTATCCAGCCACCTGCCTGACACCTTCACTGTGGGTCCTCAGGCACCCGACGCTCCCAAGTTCAAGGAGGGCTCTGGTTGCTCTTGCCCCCCCATATCCCCACCCATCGGTTCCCACCACCCAGGCTGCCCGTGGCAGGAAGAGGAATCACCAGTTACCCGCTGGCTCCAGCTCCCAACACAGGAGTCTTCCTTTTCCTTCACCCCTACATCTAACCCATCAACAAGTCCTATCAGTTCTGCCTCGAAAATGCAACTCAGGTATCCCCCCTCTCCACCCTCAGACCAGCCGTTCCCCGCGGTCACACAGACCGAAGTTCCTGACCTTGCCTCCCCACGGCACTGTCTCCCGTTCCGTGCCCCACATTCCTCCAGGGTGATCTTGTAGCAACCTCCCTCTGATCCTTTCATGCTCCCGCTTGCCGTCCTTCAACAGCTTTTCAGTGCTTTTAGGAAGAGATCCTGACCTGGTCACCGGGGCGCTGGCTCGTCTGGCCTCGCCTCGGCCACGTGGTTCTTCCTCTCTAGGCTGCATGCCCTGCGGCCCTGCCATTTCTCTAACCTCAGGGCTCACGTGGCCCACAGGCCTGTCCACGTGTGTCCTACGCCTGCCACATGCTCAGGCCTCCTCCGGTCCTGGCTGGGGAGGACCTCGGTTCCCAGTTCTCCCAGAGCCTACACTGCTGCTCTGGGGTACTCGGCACCGTGGAACTAAGTGCTTCTGCAGTTGTTACGTTTCATATCTGTAAACTCCATGAAGGCAGAGCCCGTGTCCGTCTGCTGACCACTGAGCTCCAGAGCCTCGCCCTGATGACGCACGTAAACAGGTGCTCACAGGTGCGTGCTCCATAGCTAAGCGCCCTCCCTGGGCGGGGGCTGGGGCTCTGGGGCCACACTGGCTGGGTTTGGATTCTGGTTTCTCCACTTACTAGTCATGTAACCTTAGGCAGGTGACGTGAGAGCTGTGTCTTGGTTTTTCCATCTGTAAAATGGGGTGATTAAAGGGTATTTATACCTTATATGGCTATCACAAGGACTAAACAAGTTAAGACACATAAAGTCCCAGGATAAGGTCTGACACATGCACGGTGCTTGGTAAAGGTCAGCTACCTGCAGGTCGTAGACCGTGAATCAAAACCTCCCAGGGCAGCAGAAGGGGCAGGTCTGGCGGGGCTGACCCATGGAGACTGGCACCGTGTCAGGTCAGGCTTGACCCCTGGGTACCACATGTTCCCTCCTGCAAGCACTCCCTGTGCAGTCACCCTCACGCCACCTGTCTGGGAGCTGTCTTCACCTTGTCATGGTGGCCGCGCCACAGGATTACCCTTCAACCCTGCCGATGCAGCCTCCCGGTGGCTGGGAGGAACCTAGCAGGGGGAAGGGCAAACGGGACAGGCCGGCCAGGGCCAAGGAATTTGTGAGAGTATCACAGCTTTACATTCCCAGCAGAAATCAGAAAATCTGATCTTGCACATCTAAGAATAGCCGTTGCTTTCGACGGTGAGAGATGCCAAAGTGAAAGCTATAATTATTAGTAAGTAACAAGCAGAAATTATCCACCTACTGCACAGTCATTTTTAGCTGCCATCCCAGAAGTGGAAATTGAAGGATGGACACCAAGAAGCTGCTTGGCTTGGGAAAGGCCCTGGTTCAACTCTGAATGACTGTGAATGTATGAATTTCCAAAGGCCAGTGATAAGGTGTGCATTCTAAAGAAAACGATGTATGACTCCCAGGGAGATATGTCTCAAGGTGCAACAAACATCAAAGGCTCTAATTCAGCTCACCTGACTCCTGCCCAGTGAGACCACAGAGGAGCTGGTTTCTATTTGGCCTGGGTTTCCCTTCTGCATAACAGAGGAAAAGAACGCTTTGGACCTTCTTTGTAAGATGGTGTTTATACAAATGGCACTAGAAGATACTTGGAACTTCCAGGAAAAGAGACCATAAAAATGGGTAGTTTCTTTCTAAATATCATGTGATACCCAGAGCTGATACCCAATCTTTTGATACCCAAAAGATTGGTAAATGTAAAAAAAAAAAAATTTGGCAAAAATCCCCCAACAAAACCCCAAAACACAAACAAAATTAAAATGGGGGGAAATACTTAGAGCACATATGGCACAAGGCCAATTTCTTTGACACATAATAAGTGCTTACAACTCACAAAGAAAAGCTCGGTATCTAAGAAGATAAATGGGCAGAAGCCGTGAGCAGACAACTGAAATACCATTTTCATCTATCAGATCGGCAAAGATCTTGAGGTCTGATGATTTGCTGTGTTATCAAGAATGTGAGAACATGGGCATTCTCACCTTGTTGACTGGAATGCAAACTGGCACAATTCTGTGGAAGGCAATGTGACAAAATTTACCAAAATTAAAGAGTACGCACCCTTTGATCCGTCAATTCCACTTTGAGGAGTTTACCTTACAGGGACGGAACAATCTATAGACGGCTACTCATTGACCCATCGTCTGTAGCAGCAAAATACTAGAACTAATCTAAATGTTAGTCAGTGGGCTACTGGTTAAATTACGGTAAAATCATACAGTGGATTTGCTCTCTGACGTGCCGACGGGCAATGGTCTGCAGCGAGTGTTATACCCCGGCGGGGGTGCACACACTAACGGTGGCTGCCGTGGGGGAGTGTGACTGACACTCGGGTTGGCAGGAAGCCTCTCATTTCACATCTCTTGTGCCTTTTGAACTGTGTAGCATGTGCGTGTATTATTTTTTCAAAAATAATTTAAATAAAATTGTCACATGGGTCCAAAAAAACCAAACAACAAAACATGTACAACCCATGCCAGTTGGCCACCAGGTACCCTGTGAGGAGCCTGAGGCCCTGGGGTCAGAAGCGTCCAGGAAGGAGGAAGAGGTACAGCGGGAAGGGGTGCCCAGGGCGTGGGTCCCACCACACAGGACGGGAGGGACCCCGGATGGTCAAGCATCCCTGGACTTCCTGGGTCTGTGCTCCCCACTGGGCCTGTGGCTGATGTCCTCACAGAGCAGCCAGAGGCTCCGGTGTCCCAGTCATGATCTCTTTGCCACTCAGATGACACACAAGTGGCTCAGGGACCTGCTCATATAATAGGCTGGAAATCTGAGGTCGTCTCAGAGTGGCCTTACCTGCCAGCCTCAAATCTGGGGCCACCTCCAGCACGGGCCTCCACCACAAGCTCCCACTACACTCAGATCATCAGCAAAAACAACCAGGAGAGAAGAGACCCGCAAACGCCACAGAAACACCATGGCCTTGGGTGTGAGGCCTTGATCTAGTTTCTTCCAAAGCTTGCGGCATTTACAGAATCTGGCGGTATTGTTAGAGCTGACGATGGACGCAGATGTTACCTGGTTTCCATAAGTTGTCAAAAAATGTGAGTCACTTTTAGTTTGCCACCCAGAGCAGTAAAGCTCAAACCACCTATGGTAAAACCTTACAGTTCAGTGGAAGCTTCTTTTATGAATTCCTTCTGAGTTTACCTCTTCAAAGACCATATTGAATATACGATACCATTCTAATCTTGACTCAAAGTCAGTGCTTTGAAAGAGTCAATATAGCACCAATCCTATAAAGATTATAATTTGCTTCACTCATTCATACTATATAAGCGGGACTTACATTCTGCCTGGAGTTTAAGGCAAGTATGATATTCCATTTCCAGAATTCAATCCCACCAACTCGTAGAATGTTAAAAGCCACACGCGTTAATAGCAATGAGAGCTTTATTCTGTCCTATAGGCTATGGCAATGAGAAAGGGATGTCACACGATTGATAAAACTTCAAGGATAACTCCAAAAGGAATCTTAGCTGCCGGGTTCTTCAATGTTCTAATAAGCAGCTACAAAATTTCCTCCCGAGTCATGGTGGGTCACGTCGAGGAGCAAAGCCTGGATAACTGAGGGAGGGGCAGCAAGCCACTGGGCAAAGCGGTCCTGGGACTCAGTGACCCTCACCAAGGTCATTAGGTTTTCCGAGCCACAAGCAAGAGAATGCCTGGGAGGTCAAGGGAGCTGCTTCCAGCCTAGAAGGATCACCTTCTGCCCTTGTGGTTTCCTAGACATTGACCCTTTAAAAACTCAACTTCATGCCCATTTTGAAGGACAACTCTGCCCCTCTACTAGCCCTGCAGGTTCGGCCAGTCTCACCTGGCCTGGACACTAAAGTGAACCCCTTCTCTTTTTGTTCTTTGCCGTCACTGCTCACGAGGATGACTGAGTAGGACAGGCACCAGGTCCTAGACTGGGGACCAGCTTTTCTTCAAGAGAGCCACAGAGGAAGGCATGACTGCTGTTCCCGGGCCCTTGAGTCAGCCTGTCTAGAACCCAGCAAGAGGCTGAACGCTGGCCAGCATCTGCACAGGAAGAACAATCAGCACGTTCGTGAATCATCCCTCTTTTGTATTTCTGCTTAGAAGAACATAATTTGTTAATTTACAGTGGTTGTTTTGGCTCAATTAAAGATGCCAACACGGGAGCGGCTGACTGAGCTCGGCTCTGGGACATGCCAAACCTAGGTAAATCCAATTGTGTTTCTTACACGAAGGTTCCAAACAAGGTTGGACATCATACAATTAGCCTTGGCAAAAAAGGGGTAAACAGATGGCCAGTGGTGGGTAATAAGCACTTCTGCGGCCAAACCTGGGCTTTTGCCGTGCACCCTGAGAGTTGAGCCTGGGAAGGCCTTGCAGATCAAGGGGTAAAACTGGAGAAACAGAAGTTATCTTTCCTATGTAAGCACATCAAGAGCCGCCATTTGCTCTGTATGGTGGGATTCCCATTGCTAAATGTCTGCAGGCTGCACAATAATGTGGCGATTCCCTAGCTATGCAGAAGCAGCCGTGTGAAACTGGGGGAGGGGCAGTCACACCTGCCTTCTGGGCTAGTTTCCAGTCCGGCAGCTGCTGGTACCTGCCTCGCTCTCTGAGGATTACCAGGAGCGCCGTCAGAAGTGGCAGCTCGGACATCCAAACGCTGTTCCCCCCGTCCCCTCGGCTTAGATAAAGACATCTGTGTCATCAGGACACCTGGCCCCTCTCCCAGGGTCTCTTAGACTTCACCACCAGGGTGTGCCAGGCACTGTGCTCACCAACCCTAGGAGACGATGCTATTGACCCACCATACGGATGAGGAAACCGAGGCTGAGAGGGGAGGCTATCACCTCCAGCCCATGCAGCTGTTGGTAAGTAGCAGAGCTGAGGCTCCACTCCAAGGCTGCAGGACTGCCAGACCTCCGTCGGGTCTGGGACACCACGCTCTGCTGTCCCCCTCAAAGAAAGTCTGGGGTGTAGATCTCTGGCCCCTGCGACAGCATAAACCCTGCGGCCCAGGCCGCAAGCTCCCCTCTGGCAGAGCGGCAGGTGGGCGTGGGGTTGAGGGGCGGAGCGGTACCTGCGTGGAGCCAGATCTGCGCCAGCGTCATCCAAGGGTGTAGCGGGCCCTGCTTGGGGGCACTGCTCTGCAGAGACGACGCCACTTCCGACAGTGCCTGCTCCACTCTGGAGGCTGCTACCGACGTGGCGTGGACAGAGCCTGCGGGAGGGTTTCGGGAAGACGGCATCAGAGGTGGAAGGACAGACCCAGAGCCAGCCACCGACCCACACAGCCAGCCGTCCCCCTCACACACAGGCACGGGTTCAAGACGTACACACACCCCTCCCTCACAATGTTTCTGAGGTTTACGGTCCTTACTGTCCATACAGTCACTATGGCCTGGCACCTTAGTTTCTGTCCGTTGCTTTAGTTCGTCTTTTAGTCAGGACAGAGCACACGCTGTGCAGATGCTCCGTCCGGGAGCTGAGTCGAGCGCAGGCTGAGTGTCGGGGCAGGAGAGGCACAGCTAGCCACGAGGCCGTGACACGCTGCTGAAACTTCGCAGACGTGAAGTACTACGAAGGGAGGTGACAAAGCACCCCCGCCTGGGCCTGAACCTAGAAACTACCTGGGGGGCAGGGGGAGGAACCACACTTGCCTCCTGGGGCAGGATTTGGCATAGATGGAGCCCATTCTCAAGACAAACCCAGCAACCGCCCGTTTCATTCCCTGGCCTTTGAGGGATCTGGAACCGTATTCTAGGACATGCCTTAAAAACTGTAGACAAAGCACAATTTGCCTGCTGTCTAAGCAGGTGTCTATCACTAAGGCTAATACTAGACTCGCCGAGGACAGGTTACGGCAAAGGGGCCCGGAGCTCAGGAGCTGCACCCGCCTCACTCCTCTGTAGAAGCTACTGTCCTGAGAACTGGGGGAGGCGGCAGGCTGAGCACATTCACCGGCCAAAGGGCTTCTATTCAGAAGTCCGATGAGTCAAATGACACACTCCTCTCCACGCTGACCCTCGGGAGGTCCTGGCGATTGGAGGCCACCTCCCCAAACAGGGGCTCTTTCCCCACTTCTTTCCAACATCCGCTCTTGGAGGAATGGTTTCAGAGCTGAGAGCGGGAGTCTCGGTTATTTCAAATTTAAAACCGGTGATATTTATATTCACTGGCAACATTCTTAACTTATAACGCATCGTAAAGCGTAATACGGAGATAAACGTTCCAGCGCCTTCAGTGGTAACTATCGACTTATCGTGAGGTTGAAAATGGTGATGATATAGAGAGATAAATGCTGACTACTCAAATAAATTTCACTCTGGGTAAAATGAGACTGTGAGCATAAAAATAATTTCTGTTGGGGCTTTGAGATGCACCAAGTTGGTCCTTTTTATGATAGAAAAATATTAATCTAGAAATGGGAAAGTATATTCTCAGTAAGGCACAAAGGGCCAGCAACTTCTTGCAGTTAAACATCAGAGATTGTCTCATTGAAGTCACAAATGACATAAGAATGCCTTCTATTTTCATGAATATTTAAGGAAGAAAGCTTCTAAAAGTTCTAAACAGTGAATAAGACGTGAAAGATTTGAAAAGAGGAAAGCACAAAGTTATTATTTTCAGACTATACGATTGTATTTCACGAAGACAAAATCTGGAAATTAACTGATCTGAAAAAAATTTTTTTTTAAATAAAAATTCATGTATTCATTTTTAAGACTACCTGCGGCAATAGACTGGCCATCCATATTCCAACACAAAGGAAACATGGATTTTTCTAAATACACTCAAATCCTTCAGTGGGGTGGGGTTGGTGGAGGCAAAATGCAGGAGGTGGATGGGAACCAGACTGGGAATCCAGCGTCTGTGGATAATCCACACACAGCGCCCACGGGGAAAAGCATGAGGAGGGCCTCTGGAGAAGGACCAGTGAGTCCTCCAGTGAGCGCTGCCGTGCAAGGAGGATCTCGAGGCCCAGTTCAGAGGCACTGATCGATATCATTATGATCCAGGAGAACTGATGAAGTTCAGCTAAGAACTGACCTTGCTTAGACAAAGTGTGTGGGACTACCTAAAAAAACCCCAAACAGCAAAATGATTAAACTGCTGTTGATTTTTTTGGTCTTGTTTTGTTTTGAACCTTTTTATGGAAAAATCAATGCTTTAACTTTGATAACAATGATTTGATGTCGTTTCCCTGAGACTTTCAATAGCAACTATTAGTAAATAAGTAAGGTTGTTGTTGCTACATTCTGACATTATCAAGCCGACTCACCTCCTCACTGACTACCTTCAACAGTGGTTCTCAACTTTGACTTCGCATCAAAATCACTTAGGGATTTAAAAAAATCATATGCCGTAGCTACAGCCCAGACTGACCGAATCATGGACCCTAGGGGTGGGACCAGGCATCTGTTTGTTAATAGCCCAGGTGGTTCCAATGTGCAGCTAAGGCTGAGGCCCCTGACCTGGGGAGAGAGGAAGCAGGTGTTATTAACTGACATGTGGTCAAGAAAAGCCTGCAGGCGTCCTCTACACAGGCCAGCCAGCCTGAGCTGTCCTGCTTCCCTGCAGCCCAACAGTCTGGGGAAAGAGTATCGGGAAGATCTTGTCCTTTAGGACGGAGGTTCTCAGAAACCTCTCGGTCTCAGAATCCCTTAGGAGTCTGCAAATTTATTGAGACCCCTCAAGAGATCTTGTTTACACGGGTTATATCTATTGATATTGACCCATGAGAAGTCGAAACTGAGAAATGCTCAAAATATTTAGTTATTAATTCATTTTTCAAAAAGAACAATAATAAACTACCGCTCTAGAAAACTCCCACACATTTTCTACCAGGTTCTCAGGCTCCTTTGCTACAAGGACTTGTGAGTTTTGGAGGTGCTAATTCTGTTTTTTTGGATTAACTGTTTGGTTCACAAATGCACTCGTCAGAACTAATGTCAAAGTCCTTTCTCTTTGTGGTATCTATATACAACTAAATCAATTAATGCTTCACATAATCATCTGTAAAATAACAGATTTTAAGTTATTATTACAATCAATGTTTCACTGTGAATAAGGTCTGGCAATGATGATGATGATGATGCCAGCAGTGGTGATTAGCGGCTTCAGTGAACGTGGCCTGTTTCAGGCACTCTGATTTGCACTTTACATATATTATCTCACTTAACCTTTAAACAATTCTTTGAGGCAGGTAACACTGTTACCTGCATTGTTTAGATGACAAAATTGAGATTTTAGTGAGTATCTTACCCAAAGTCATACAGCCAGCAGGTGGCAAAACCAGGACTCAAACACTATCCTAACTCCGAATCTAGCCTCTGAATCCAGCCCTGATGCCACCTCCACCGGGAAGGCTGCCGTGAGCCTTCTGTTTCTTCTCCCTACCACCCTCGTGTAAAAAGTTAGGCCTCGGGTCCTCAGTGCCCCATCTCCCCCTGTGGGTATGGTTATCACTGTACAGACCACACTGTTTTATGTAAAAAGTTGATGTAACTGTCTCTCCTCCGAGACTGGGTGGTTCTGGAAGACAGGAACATGCCCTCCATTGAGGTATTTTCAGGGGCTAACAATGCCAGGCCCACGCAATGTACTTGGTAAATGCTTGCAGAATGAGTGAATGATGAATCAATGAATGGAAGAATGAGTACTGTCAATACACACATCACTGTGTGAAATTTAGAAGAGTGGCCCCTCTTTGGGGAAGCACGTCTGGGTGCCCTACTGTCCTTCCCTAATGGCTCAGAGGCCAGAACCTTCCCTGTCTCAAGGGGCTTCTCAGCATGGCTGTGCTCACTTCCAACAACCCGGACTAAGAAGCACAGTGGTGCACAGCTGGATTAACACTGTACTCACCTAGGGGCTTCCCAGATCTAACATAACTAACCTGCTTAAATAGGGAGGGTAACTGAGGTCCGTCAGAAATAACTGTTTCCTTCCTAGTCGATCCCTTTTCACACACACCTCACAGGGGCAGAGACCCTTCAGGTTCTGAACTGGGGATGGATATTAGGGCATTCAGTACTCATTAATAATGGTAGGTGACTTATGATAATGGTAAAATTATTTAATAGTTAATGTCTACTCTTTCTGGCAATAGCACAGTATATCAAATTCTTCCACTGGGTTAGAATTTGGAGGAAAAAAGGGATAAACATCATTATGAATCAGAATGGATATATATCTGATTACAAATAATCAAAACAACCTGTAACTTAACTGTTTCATAGGATTGAAAATGGTAAGTGGCAAAACAGATTTTGATTTCTGTTGGTAACACCTAGAAATGCTAGTTCTAACCCGCCTATCTTTACAGCAACCCCTTTCTCACCAAAGCAAATGTCCTCCTACAGCGTGCATGGGGGTTAAGAGGATTATTCCCCTAAGGGAAATGGACAAATTGAGGCTTGAGAAAGGAATTAGAGGGAGGAAGAGAAGACATATTTCTAATTTGAAATCCAAGACTCTGGAGAAACAAGCTTCCACATAATCAGGTTCGACAGGTAAGCCAGCAGATGTGTCTGGCCACTGTACACCTCTTATTTATCACGTTAATTTGAGAAGCGCTTATCCCTGTCGTAACCCTGAGAGCCGAGCAGCCACCAGGTCCCTCAGTCACAGGGCACAGTGGCTCTGAAAAGCTACTGCAAAACCAACTGAACCGACAGCTGACACAGGCAGGTGAGAGCACGCCCTAACATCTGGCCTAGGTTCTGTAACCTGACTGCCCCAGTGGTCCAGAGGGCATAAGATGCCCCGGAGCTGAGGAGACCTGAATTTCCTCCCAGCTAGAGGCCCAAGAGGAAATGTTATCTCGGACACCTGATACATAGGCAAAATGCCACTTGAAGAATTGTTCTGATCCCTACATCTGGGGTCTTTATCTGAGTCCCCCCTCCCCCCCGGACCACTGTCTGGGTGGGGTGGGGGACAGGGGCAGCGAAAGAGAGGCCCCAGGAGCTGCAGTGGAGAGTCATCTCCCCATGGGCTGAGGGGCCAGGAACCCAGGCCCCTGACCTCAGGAAGCTGAGTCCAAGCTCAGCTTGGAGGATGTCTGCCCCACATTCCTATCATTTGCTGAAGCCTGTGGAGAAACCCTGCCACAAGTAGGATGCCGGGCACAGCCAGGTCAACTTGCTGTTGCAGTTGAAGCCTTCCCAAAAATCCTTTTCCAAAGCACACTACACCCGCGGTCAATTTCACACAGACCTCAAATGTGGCAATCACACGTGGACCCTATTTCAATATCTAAGGCTCATCATTCAAAGGGATCTCAGAGCCAATAATTCTGTGAAGCAAAGGGCTCAATAAATTATGTGGCCTAGTTATGTTCCATCACCTGTATTTTCACAAGCAGGGTCACTGAGTGCATGGCATGTATTTATATTCTAGCTACCCTTTTGGCTGTTCTGGTCGCATTATGTAAGCTGCTATGGTCTGAAGGATGTCCACCTTCCCTGTCCCCTCATATCTTCACAGCATGTAGAAGATGAACAGGTCTCAGATGCAGCCCTGCTGCCTGCTGACTTGGTGAGCAACACGGTTCAGGAACAACAGACAGCTATGTTACTTGATGTGCGAAAAGAATCCTCTACCAAAGAGACATCAGGAGGCACATCTCACAGGTGTTTGCTCAGGATTCAGGCTGCTCTTTGCTTCCCGGCCCTGGAGAGTTAACTCGGATGCCTCCTATGCATGAACGTGAGACAACGTAGAGCACGTGGCCGCGCCCCAAGTTCCATCTCTCTGCTTGTCACCCACATTCTTTCTGCCTGATGCCGCCGCAGCAGATACTTGCCCTCCCCACGTTTTTCTGAAAAGAAACCAAGTGTGCAGAAACTACCCACCGCTAATAAATCTCTGTACTTATTTTCCCTCAGTCCTGAAGTGATTCCATCGTATCTGTCAGTAGAGTTTATTCAGCTTCCGGTTCTTAGAAGCTGTGCCCCCCAAACAATGAAAGAATTAAAGAAAAGAAGGCGCCCCTCCCCCCTTTAAAGACCCTGCAAACTGAACAACGATCTGAGTGACTAAGCATTCTGCCCCAGAGCTTTGCTTAAAACTCTTCGTTTTTAACAGGAAAAGGATGCCTGTTTCTCAAGATAGGGCTTGCGCATAAATCAGTGCAACACTGCGGACTGCTGGCAGCCCAGTGACCTCACACCTGGCCCCTGTGCTCTAAGAACCCGAACGTCCTTGGACCCGAGGAGACAGTGCTGACTGTCTCTTCTTTTCTGAGGCGAGAGGAGAGATGCGAGCGTCTGCTCTCACTTCAGCACTCAAATTAGGCATATTTTTCTCTGTACCTTAAAAACATGAGCCATTTTCCTCCACTCCCCACCCTGCCAACCCCGGGCGAGGACAATTCCTATCTTTGCTGGAGGCGGTCCTGCCTCTCAAGGAGGCTGATCTGGGGGTGGTGGGCTCTTCACAGCACGCTGTCAGAGATCCCCCTTCCACATTCTGATCCCTCGAGGGCTGCCCCCTGCCCTCTGCACAGCATGTCCACCCACGTGATGGGGCCACGGGGCTGGGGCGGATTTAGGGGCCACTGCTGGGTCTATCCAACTCCCACCGACTATGGGGCCTCTTGGTTGTGGGTCCCGCTGATAAATAGCTCTGGAGGTCATTCTAGTAGATACTTTCCTTTGTTCACTGAGTGAAAAAGGAGGTTAAGATAGCCAAGGAAATCTGGACAGCCAACCCACGGTCCCAAGACGAGATCACAATTTCCAAATGACTTTAACAGAACATCAAGCACAGCTGAAACCTGACGGGATGTGCCTTCTCTTGAAAGGGGAACGTCCTTTCCAGGGAAAGCTTTAGGGAAGGATCCCCCGAAGGCAGGGGTATGTGGTCACCAGCGGGCATGCGGGGCTGGCCTGCGTGCTGCTGCTGGGGGCTGGCGGAGCTAAGCGGCGCACATGCAGGGAGGGGCCCGCCGTGAGGGTGAGCCGGGAGACAGCAGCTTCCGGAGGACTGCACAGGGCAGAGGCTACCCACCTCCTCAAACCCTCCCCCGTGCACAGCCATGAGGCCGTGTCTCTGGAATGAAGTGTCCTTCCGCCTGGGAAAGGCTTTTGTCTCTGATGCAGCTGATGGGAGAAGCCTCCCTGGCTCAGGCCGTAGTCTAATTGCTGGTCACACACTCAACTTCTCCCCGAGTGCCATTTATTATTGACTTGTCCATCTCCTAAAATTCCAACCGACCTTGTTTAAAGAAAGACACCCCAGAACTACTTAAGGAGAATTAATTTTAATTTAATTAAAATGGCAAGAAAAGGTTTATACTTGAATCATTAGGACTGAATGTTTTAAACTGCCACTCCTCGAAAGCAGTGGGGTCATCACTAGAGTGATTTTTTGGTCACATATAGGTGACAAAGATGACTTTATTCTATTAAGCAGTAGCAGAGGGTGAAATTCACCACCTGACTAGTCACTTCCTGATCATGACAGATGTTTCTGAATGTTAGAAAAATGCGAAGTCAATAATACAACGCCAGCCACCGTGGAAGGAGACAAAACGACTACCTTGGCTTTATTTCTCACCTGAGTTCGTTTGAGAGGTGTGTTTTCTCGTTAATGTCTATTCTCGTGTCCTGGTTCCTAAAGAGAGCCGCGGTGTCACCAGAATCGGTGATATGAAAAATGAAGCTGAGCACCCAGTTAGCACGTTCTTGGAGAGAAGAATAAAACCTCAACCCACACTTCTCTCCAGAAGGATGACTGCTGGGGCGCTCGCTGCTGGGGGCGCCTGGGATCCTCAGGTTTCAGGAGTGAGGGCAGCGGGGCGGGGGGCGGGGGGTGGGGGGGGTCCTGGCGGCTGCGTTCCAGTCCGGCTCTCCCCATCTGGCCGGTCACTGCCCTCTGGAGGCCACAGAGTCCAGGCTGCAACTTGGGGAGCAAGGCACCTGGCCGAGGTTTGAAATCAGGATCAGCTACCGGCAAACCCCAAAGGTGTGTGTGAACAGAATAATTAGTCGACTAAGACCTTTACAGATGAGGATGCTGAGGCCAGGAAGGTTAAATGAGTTGCCTGGATTCCTCTGCAGAACCCAGGTTTCCTGACCCTCGAGAGACTTGGAGCTGTTTTTATGGAAGTAGTTAAGTCCCTTGTATAAATATGTCAAGCCTCCCTTTAACATATTTGAAGGGAATTGCTTAGTCTGCTTTAAATTCTGGTAGAAGTAGTTTAAGTTTTATGATGTCTGATTAGCTTATTTTAGGAAAACGAATTATTAGAATTGTTTTCTATGAGCAATAGTGGTTGAACTGGAAAGGAATTTTAAGATTCAACTAGTTCCCTCTACCTCAGATTTACAGATGAGCCACACTGGGGAGGCTGGACGTCTCACACTTTTGATCAGCCCCCGTGGGGTTGCTGACCAAGCCACTGCACGCCCCTACTTGGGCATTCTTTCTGCAATGCCTTCTTCTGTAGTCCTTCCCAGACAAGTGCTGCCTCCTCAGTGTTTACACCCGAGCTGCAGAAAGCATTAGAGGGCCTGGGAGGGCTGGTCCCCAGCGGGAGGGGTGAGCAAGCTTCAGGTCCAAGCCATCTCAACATTCCTGATCAACGGCCACAACACACACTGCATGGTGGGGTCAGCGTGATTCTGGAGACCCTCAGAAAAGTTAACAGATAGATCGGTAAACTACTTACTAACTGAAAAAAGGGAGGGAAAACCATGAAAGTATACTTCTGGAGAGTTGCCTTGGAACAACAAATCAAACCAAAAATTAAAACCAAGAAACAAACATTTGAAAAATCAAAATTAAGGCTAAAAAAGCAAATGGAGTTCTAATAACCTTCCAACCGTAAGTCTGGCTGTCTGGAATCAGATTTCAATTCAATAGTGACATATGTTTTTCCACTAACAATGATTTTTTCTTTTTTTTTTAAAGCAAAGAAAGGCCAACTGGGCATTCCCCTCCACGTTTAAATGTTCACTCAGCACATGAAAGCTGACCAATTCATGTAATGTGTTTTGTTTCCAGGGCAGGAAATTCCAAAGGGAAGGGAAAAATAATCAAACGAGCAGTTTTCAGATCTTTCCACACGTTAACCCTAATCACGATTCCAACCGTTTGTAGGGCTGGGCTAGCTTTCAATCCTGTGAAGTAAAGGACTGGAGGGAGAAATTCATAAAACTTCAGGTCTTGGCTATCTGTCCTAAGGGAAAGAGTTGGGATTCAAATTCATTATAATTTTAATCAAGAAATTCTACATTTACTAGCAATGTATGTTATGTTTTCCCTTCTCTAACTAAATGTTGGATTTATGGGGTGGGGGGAGGGGAACAGTCTTACTTAAAACACCTGGTTACTGGCTATGCACTCCCTAAGGATGGAAGATGACTCAGAGCTTCACAGAGAATAAACAACTGAGCACTGCTTGGTACATATTACGTTCAGCAGAAAGCCCAGTGGGTGCTCATCGCCCTAACAATTTGCTAATTAATCTGATATAAGGTGCCCCACCAGAAGAGTCTGGACTTCAATCTTCAGAGGTTTAAAGGGACACAGGGCTCCTTGGGATGCAACAAGATAACTACTGGCAGGATGTGGAGGTAGGTGGGTTCATTGTGCAAACGAGAAAGGATGGGGCAGTGGGAACATCTAACATTATTCTAGAACAGTAAGATCCCATTTTAAGACCCCAGAAAACTGGGCAAAAGTCAGTGTAATAAACAATTTTTTCTGGAAAAACCAAAGCAGAAAAAAAAAAAAAAAGTTGGCAATTGCCCGTAGGCATCATATTAAAGGGAAAATATCTATTTTAAGAAGTGGATTAAAAACGACATAAGCAGTTTGTAAATTTTATCTTCATATTCCATTTCATAAAACTGGGATTGCCGTTGAGGCTGAGTTCAGAACACTTAATATGCAGATAAGTAAGGTCAGAGTGTTTCTTGGTTTGAATTATTTATTTTAGATCATAGTCTCCTTTCTGCCAGACTGTGTGTGTGTGTGTGTGTGTGTGTGTGTGTGTGTGTGTGTGTGTGTGTGTGTGTGTGTGTGTGTGTGTGTGTGTAACACAGCAGGTTACCATCAGAAAGATAAGCGCATTAGGGAAAGTAGTTCTTTCTGGCAGCAGCTCCCCTTATGAGCTTTTGTTTAGCATATAACTGAGTGTTTGGAACAAAGATGAGCCCTTTTAAATCATGGACACAGAGATTAAATTTTCTGGCCGTGTTGCGGGTAAAGTGAACATTAAATAAATGAGTGGAAGAACAAGGGTGGCTCTCCTGGTGAGAGCCATATTTAGGTGCCATTTAAGGGCTTTATCAACAAGTGTCTCATTTCAATACAGGGATCTTTTTTTTTTTTTTTCCATTGACAAGTCCCTAAACGCCCTAAAACAGACTTTCAAATTTCCCTATTATTTAAAATCAAGATTAGATTAAAATACTGTTCAATTTCCCTGCATAGTTTCATGACACAAGCCCTACGTTTTCCTTCCTTGCAAACAGAAAACAATTTATAGCATTGTTTTTCAAAATGTAGTACACAGCCCACTGGCATCGGGATCCTAAGGAGGTATTTTATAAATACAGATTCTGGGGCCCCACCTCAGGCCTCCTGAATCATAAACTCCGGGGGTAGGGCCCAGAGAATCTGCAGCGTTCAAAGCTCTCTGGGTGATTTTAACGCACAGTAAGGTTTGAGAACCACATACTTAAAAGGCATATGACTGATATCTTTAGAATACTACCTTGATTACTATATACTTGGTGAATTAATTTCTAAACTGAAAACCAGAAATGATTAGGAGTAAATTATTATTTGCAAAATGTTCTAATTTGTCTTTTTAAAAAATGAGATCTGTATGAATTTATATCCACTCCAGGAAAGCGGAAAGCACAGAAGTCCCCAAGAACTGGAAGCGATGCTCCAGAGAAGCTTCTATTGATTCTGCTCTAAACAGATTTCCTTTACTTTTTAAAAGGGAGGTTGGAACTTGGGCACCAACGTCTCCTTCTGCCCGCACAGTTTTTGGATTTTCAAACTAGCAAGATTTTTCTCTCAGGTAAATTTGATGGAGTTTCCGATCCAGCTTAGCAGTTAGGAAGATTATCAGAAAATAAAACATCAGGCAAATGAAGCAGATCTAACAAGAAAGGAAAAAACCATAAACCATGTTTACACAGAGAGGGTTCCTGGCGGGGACCTGGGTCACTGACTGAATGAGCTGCCGGGGGCCACACAAAGGTATCGGGTTTGGGATGAGAATGAAGATGAGAAGATACAAACAGGTGGAGAGGAGATTCGGTTCTTGAAAGAGAAGAGGAGGAGGAGGAATCTGACACTAAAAACATGAAAGAGAGAGAGAAAAAAAAGGATAAAGGCAAAAAAACTTTAGAAACACAAAGAAAAAAAATAAACTGGCTTTTAATATACTCACATAAGCTGCAAAGAAAATGAGGCCACGTAATACACAGTCATTCCTCTACTTGACAAGAGAATGCAAGTGCTTTCCGAAGAAAACACATTTGCTGTTTTTTCCACTGGTTATTTAATTGTTCTGCAACAACACCACGGCATAAAAACATCTCAGATTTACCTGGGCACGGATTCAGCAGTATGATCCATTGAAAATAATGCCTCTTTAACCTAGAATACCCAGGACATTCTGGAGGAAAAGAAACTATCTGCTTTTCAATTGGAAAGGATTAGAACTTGACTTTTCCTTGATTTGTTTTTTATGAGAAGCACTTATATAAAGTTTACTTGAAAACTAAGGTCTTTCTAGGTGCAGATAACTGAGGTGCAACAATGGGTCAGGTCCCTGAATCGTGACAATGGAGTCTAAGCTTGCTAAGCTGGTCTACGGTTGGGTCCACTGGCCGGGCATTTTGAAAAGGAAGCTATTACTGTCACTTCCATGCCTTCAGCTGGAGAGATACACAGCAGTAGGGAGAACCACTGCAGTGCCAAATTAAAATTTTTCCCAGACAAAATGGATCAAACTTTCAAGGCGGAAGAATCCTTACTACGGATCGGTGTCTGGTAATATCTACCAATGATCAAAGATAAATCTCCTTACTCCGCTTCCTGTTTTGAAGGCAAAAGGAAGGAAAAGAATTCTTTTTCCTCCTCTATTTAAGGAACTAACTTATTCCGAAGAAAAGACAATGATTCAAAGCTTCAAAGTTAAATGACTGTCCCTCCATTTGATTCCTCTCTCCTGATGGCTAGGACCTATTGGATGACAGAGGTGGGGGGAAGGGGACCCAGAGGCGATATTAGAAGGGAAAGCATATTCCTTAAGGGTTTTTTTTTTCAGTCTGCCACATCCATTTAATAAAACCAATGTCCACTCTTTAGCCACAGTGGACTCAGCTATAGTCCAAAGCTTGTAGACATGGGTTCCCCTTATGTTATTACACAGATCTGCATATGGACAATTTCAGAGGTGGAAAACCATACCCCAGTTAATTATTCACCTTCCAAAATCAAGAACACTGAGCCTGTACTTCATAATGACCCAGATGTATAATAATGGGATCTCGGTTATATTTTTATAACCGAGCTCTCATCTGTTTGACATATACACTGAAATTTTAACAGGCAAAATACGATGTCTGAGATCTGCCTCAAAATAGTCTACAAAAACTAAGTGTGGGACAGCAGAGATACAGGAAAAAAGAATAGGAATTGTTGAAGGCTGGTGTTAGGTACATGGGGGTTCATTATACGAGTATTTCTATTTTGGTATACTTGAAATTTTTCCACAGTAGAAAATTTTTTTAAAAAAGGAAATAAATTTTAGCTCTGGAAGACAAAAACAACAATCCAAGAGGGCCTGTGGCTTCACAGAGGCGTCTACTGCACACTGGGTGACTCAGAATTGGCAGTATCACAACCGTGGCAGGTCACCTCGGCTTTGGCCACACGTCTTTGCCGGCTGTGCTCTTGTCGGATGCATTTCGAAAAGCAGAGAAGCACTGCAGAAGCCTGAGGACGTTCTCCCAAACGGGTGCAGAGGAATCCTCAGGGCATGTGTAAAGGGACACGTCACAGGGGCTGTGCAGCACGTATATGGTATGCTATTTTCAAGTCAAGGGACACGGGAAATAAGATATAATCTTATTTGTATGGGAGGGTAAACAAAAAGCTAATAAAAAATGGTTGTCTTTAGGGAAAGGCAAGATGGAAGGGCAGGGATGGAAGCAAAACACCTCTATGGAACCTTCGGAATCAAGTTTGGACCAAATCTGTGGGTCGCTCACGAGACAGGCAGCCCCACTGATGCACTAATAAGAACCGCTGCCCTCCTGCGACCACCAATGGGCTGAACTATCTAAAACTGGGCTTTATTAATCAAGATGGAGGCATCTTTTCCATTTATAGGTGAGTCTTCATAATTTTTAAGTCTCTCTGATTTAAATGATCACTTCAGAATGTTTTACCATCATTTATAATCAGTCTGCAACTGATAAGGCCTGCTAACATGGCCTTCCGTTTCTCTGATTCCTGGCCTCCTGGGTAAGTAACTGGTGGTGGTGGTGTGAAAAGCAACGATTTGGGGCTGTGGGGGCAGGGCCAGTGAGAGGAGTCTTGGAGGGCGTCGTGTGGACATACAACCACACCAACACAATAAACTGGTCACTGGCCAGCGCCTGAGGGAGAGCAGTGTCCACTACGGACAAGTGGCAGCGACCCCCGACTCTGCCACGGAGACACACCTCGGCTGGAAGCTACAGCACCTGATGTTTAACCTGAAGTGGGAGCCTCCTGGAGGCTCCGGGGAAGAGGTCCCAAGGGGCAAAGGGGAGAATGAATCCCAAGGGCCTCCCTCATTTTCTCCCACTGTCTGTTTTTAATGTGATGTGGATGAAAGTCTCAGACCTCAGGGGAGATTAAGGTCCCGATCAGCTGGTGGGGAAGGGGGTCTGAAATTAGTATGAGTGTCCTCGCAGGGTCCTGTGGGTGGGGGAGAAGGGGAAGCTGGCCCTGGGCAGCCACAGCAGCTGTGAACCAGCTGTAGTGACTGTTACCTCCCTCTCTTCTCTCCCCGGGGTCCGAGCCTCACCTCTCAGTGGCTAAGTCCTGACAGCCTGACCTTCCCTCTCCTGCAGCGAGGGGGGCTACACACGTCCCTCTAGCAGGTCTGGACCACAAGCAGAACTCTGCTGTACCATCCCAGGTCAGAGTCTGCCTGGTGCGCCGTCTAAGCCCACCAATGACTGCCCCTCCACCCAGGGGCCAGGCTACTCCAGGGGCGAGTTTCTCTGTGGCCTAGCTGGCCTGCATTTTGAGCAGTGGCTGCGAGCCCTGTTAAACTGCACTAATTTATAATTCATGCTGCTTCCGATGCCCAACACTCTTTTGACCTAGGAGCCCCAAGGCCCTGGGATCAGGCTTCTTCAGCCGACTTTAAATTTGGTAAAAGGGAGACTAGCACAGGAAGGCAGGCAGCTGTGAGGACGGGCTTGGGTGAGTACCACACCCGGCTCCCATTGCCACCTGGGGAGAGATTTTCCAAGGACGGCTGTGCACGCCTCGGGGCTGCTCTCTGGCTCTTTGGAGGGGCTTGGTCAGGAGCCGGGACCTGGCACAGTGCAGGAGAAAGACCCGGAGGCTCCTTTCATGAAATCAACCCACAGAAGACCAGGCGTACCCAGACAGCGATTCAGCCTGACCCAGGGCCCTCTGGGGTGGCGGGAGAAGCACCAAAACCAGCTTCCAAATGATGCTCTGGAACTATCCCTGAGGCTCAAAGCGCCGTGGATTTCTTTACATTCTGTGGGTCTGTCGAGTCCTCCGAATTGCCACTGAAAAGTCAGTATTACTACTAAAGTTACTTGTTTGGAGATTACAGAGGTCTCTTTACCCCTCTGTACTTAGGCACCTGTGGAAACGCAAATGATAACTGAGGTGTAAATATCTGCTCCGAGGCAGTAAGTGCTACAAGCTTCCTCGTGGGGTCAGTAGATTCAGAAGCTCTGAACCCACCTGCCTCTCCCTGCAGGGTTTCCTGTGGGGTTGTGTGAGTTCATATGTGCAACTGATTAGAAACCGAAAGCTTGATTTTTAGCAAGGTCTGAAATCTGAAGAAAGAGAGAGAAACAGAAAAGCAGAGGGAAGCTTGATGGGGATGGGAACAGTCTAATTTTAGTTTCAAATTTTCGGCTCCAAGAGCAAGGGGAAAAATCGATTTCAAAGAGCTGCGTTGGGCAAGTAATATTACTTCCCCCACTGTGAACAAACGCTTGAAAAAAGACACCGGAGAAAACGCACCTCAGGCGACAGTGTAGCCTATTTGGGTGAGGACTTCTTCCCGCCCCAGGCCCTGGCGGTCTTCGTCCCGCGCGGCTTGGGGCCAGGCCCCACGTCCCTTCCGGTTGACACCATTTCGGCCCCTCTGGCTTTTTATTCTCACCTGTCTCGGGATCGCTGAAGTCTGGCAAAGTAATTGTATTAAGCTGTCGTCTGTCAGCAATGGTTCTATCTAAGAGGCTGCTCCCACGTCCAGAATCACTGCAAAACACAGCTACAAATGTCAGTCATTTGAAGGGTGGGCAGGGGAAGGCAACAGAGTCAACCAATCCCGACTCCTGAACCGCAGCAAAACCTCCTGTGCATTTCTGGAGCTTCATCAGCACCTTTCCACTCGTCACCGGGCTTCCTGCTTCCCCGCCCGGCCTGGTCTGGGATTCCTTTCAGGATCCGTATCACAAACACGGTTTAAACCGCACCCAGAGACCCGAGCTAATTTTCGTCTCTTTTGTGCCATGGCAAGACACAAAAATGAGAACTTCGAGCCACGCTCTCCATCCACCGTGTGGGGGAAGCTGATGAGCATTCTGTGCTGCTACGTGTCGGGCTCAAGCCCATGAACACATCATCCTCGAGCTGTCTTTAGGAACCAACGCTCTACACCAGTGCGTCTAAGCCCTGGCTGCACAGAAGAATCACCCGGGGCATCTCGAAAAGCCATGGATGCCTGGGTCCTGCCCCAGACCAAATAAATCAGAATTTCTGGTTTTCAAAGCTCCCCAGATGGTTCTCATGCATAACCAAATTCAAGAACCACTGGCCCTGCCTTTTCAAAGGGTGACACAGCCACGGCCTCGTTTGTGTCCTAAGAACAAGCCTTTAAGATAAATGGCGTGGTTGATACCTCTATTCAATAGACAAGAGAGAGGAGGTGTGAGGCCCTACACTGAGCTGGGTGCTGGCAGAGTGGCAGCTACAGCCCCCTTCCGGTGTTCCCGAGCTGGGAAGGCTGGGCCTTGGAGAGAACACAGTCGCGTTTGGGCAGCAGCCTCCAGGCCGGTGGTTCTCATTAGCTTCCGGCACTGAAGCCCCCTCTCCAGGCTGCTCCCGCGTATAGTAACGGGATCAGCCCCACTCCTTGGGCGAGTCACGTGGGAGACCACATCGGGACTAACGGGAATGGAACACCGTTAAGGGCGCTCAGCTCAGAAAGATTTTTTTTTTTTTTTAATTCTAAGAAACTTGTAAGTAAAAACAATTAAACAATTGCATTCTTTTTTCCTCTATCATGGTATTCTATCAAAAGATGTATATCTGTCTCTTGAGGTTTGAGCCTTTAATGCTTTTCTTTGAATCCATTTTTTTTCCCCCAATCTGGGGGCTCTACAAATGATTTTTTTCGTTAAGAAGTTCAAATTCCACAGTAAAGGGACACAATTTCCTTCCTCTATGCAGCTGTTGCTAAAAGTGGTACAAACAAGATTTGCTATGAAACTTAATATGGTTTGCAGGCTGCAATTTCCACGTCCAGTGATGTAGTTAGAGAAATCCACAGGAAACAGAAGGAAACTTGCTTCAGTACAGACTGGTTTGTCAGCCTATACTTATGACATCACTGGATACATGCTTTTAGGAATCTGTTCTATTAATTATTTCCATGACTGAGAAACAATAAATGTCTCTGAGCAGAAGACAGCATAAAAGTACATGCAAATTTGCATTAATCACATTAGCAACTGAATATTTCTAGCATTGATCTATTCATGCATGTATTTTTAATATAAATATTACAAAAAATACTACAAAAATATTACAAAGAGTTAATTATCTGAACGTTGCAATGGCTCCCCACTTAGGAGTTTTTTGGAAGATCTTATCTCAAAATATAGTGAAGTTTTTCATCACCTTGGGGATTCCAGGACGCACAATGAGGTCTTGGAATTGCCAAGGAAGGATCTGCCTGGGTTTTCAGTGGACCAAATCACAGTAAGTGGATGGGAGATGTCTGGTTCAGCCACAATCCTCCAGGCTTCTCATTTCATCAAGTATCAGAGCACAGGGTTGGCTGCTGCATGTCATGCTGGGTCCTGGAACCCAACCAGGAGTCTGGGTTCTTATCCCACATCTGTCACTAATGGTAGGTCACTTTGAGCAAGGCCCCTTTCTCTGTGCCTCAGTGACTTCCCTGTTAGGTGAGGTGGCCTCTTCTTCCCATACAGAAGTGTGTCAGGCTGAACTGAGGTCACGGAGACAGAACCTTCAGAAGAATTATAACCTCTGGACACATGCCAGGTGTCCTTATAAACACCATGCCTCCAAATACGCATCAGGGGTTAACAAGGCTGGCCGACTTTTGGAGACAACTTATTCCCAGCTGTCTGGTGCAACGGTAGGTGTGGAGAAGCTGAGTTAAGGACCTCCTACTCCAGATGTTATAAACCCCAACTAAAACGAAGATCTTAACTTATGAACCTCAGCCAATGATAGGGACACAGGACCTATTTCCCTTCCACCAGCTGAGAAACAATATTTGGTTACATTCCTTTGTTTATCTCCATAGTATCTGTTTATCTCCATAGTATCTGTTTATCTCCATAGTATCTGTTGCTTATATAGCAACAAATAACTGTTCACAATGGAGATGCCTTCATTTCCACTCTGACTGTTGTGACTGACTGAGAATTTTGGTGGATGCTTCAAGCAGGTTTTAGTTCTTTGTTTATATGGTGCAGAATTTGTCTTTGCCATGATCCACAGGATATGGAAGGAGGGGCAGAGGGAGGCCTGGCCTCGCTCTCTCATTCTGGCCAGCGTGTCTCGGGCAAGCCTTCCTCTCTCCCTCTGGGACACATCTACTTGGGCACTCCGTGGACCACCTCCCCCCTACAGCTCAGTCACCTGACCTCTTCTCTGTCTGGCCCTTGGGTGCCAGGACCACCTCCGAAGGACGATGACAGGAAGGAAAGGAAAACCATTACTGGTCAGTGGTGTTAGTAGAGGGTTTAGGGAAAGGAAACTGGAAGGAGCCCCAAATCCACCGCACATAAGCTGAAGAGACCCACATATGTAGATGTACACATCCAGGTAATTTCTATTCCCTTAAAGAAGGACTGAAAATCCAGAGTAGACTGTACTGATGGTTAAGTTATCCTAGAAACTGGAAGCTTCTCTTGGAAATCCTCTAACACAGCTACACAGAGATTAAACACAAGAGGCAAGCTGATGGTGGACTGGGAGCCAGAACCCTGGGGTCCTTGTCACAGCCTTGTCCTCTCCCAGCTCTGAGACACAGTGCCTGGCACACAGTAAATACTGATGTAATAGAGGGGCCTTGGATAGGAAACCAGAACATTTCCCAGGCAACTTAAGCCTGGATTACATGAATCAAGGCAAGTTCTCAACATTCCCAAACTCAATTTTCTCATCAGTAAAATGGGTCTGATGTAACACGACATTCGCCCATTTTATGGGGCTACTGTGAAGATGAATGAGAGCACACTTTGTAAAAAGAAAAGCTCCACCGAAAGATGGATGACTACTAGCGTGAAATGGGGTTTCCGGGGCTTCCCTGGTGGCGCAGTGGTTGAGGGTCCGCCTGCCGATGCAGGGGACGCGGGTTCGTGCCCCGGTCCGGGAGGATCCCACATGCCGCGGAGCGGCTGGGCCCGTGAGACATGGCCGCTGAGCCTGCGCATCCGGAGCCTGTGCTCCGCAATGGGAGAGGACACAGCAGTGAGAGGCCCGCATACCACAAAAAAAAAAAAAAAAAAATGGGGTTTCCAATTTCCAACTGAGGTTAGAGCAAATAAATTCTTTTTAAAAAATGTTTATATGCTATTCGTTAATGTGATTGAAATGGGACTTGGGAAGAAAAACTTTTCTTCCGATCATATGGCTACATGATGGAGATGGTCTAAGTGGCAGTGACAAGAGGGGGAAGAAGTAGTTAATAATAAAAAATAAAAATAAAGGAAAAAAAGCTGGTTGTCAATTCAGAGAGGCAGCATGGGTGATGGAGAGAGCTTTGATGTTTGGCAGACCTGGGTTTGAATAATAGCTCTACTAGTTGTTTAATTGAGAAAACTAGGGCAAGTTCTTTAATAAAAGTGTAGTGTAGCTTCACTTTTATTTTCTATGAAGTGGAAAGAACAGTAGCTTTCTTGCAAGGCTGAGGCAGGGGTTGAGGAGGACGTATGTATAAACAGCTTAGCACGGTGCAGCACAGAGAAGGTACAGCATCCCTTGCTGAAGCGCTGGACCGCCTGGCGAGGCTCTGGCCAGAGGTCACACTGTCTTAAGTGGCCAAGTCAACGCGCACAAGAGCTGAGGGAGCTGTGCACTTCAGCAGGAGAGAAGACGAAACGTGAGGCGGATTTCTGTCCTAAAGGCACGCAAAGCTGCAGGCCTCAACCCAGGCTTCTGAAGTGACCAACACCTTGCCAAACGTACACTCAGGACAACGCCACCCACCCTTTGCTCACGGCAGGAGAAGCGTTCTCAGCCTGCAGGGACCGCTCTTTGGCCTCAGGCTCCGTTCAGCAACCGGCCCAGAGGGTGGTGCTCCTTCAAGCAAGAGTGAAGAGGAGGGACGGGTCGCAAAGGACAGGAAGCCAGGTCTTGTCTTCCGTTTGGCCCTGTTACTGCCCGTGTCTTCTTCCGCGCCCCCTTGTCCCACTGCTCTGGAGGCCTGTGCCAGCCCCTGGGTGGGGCTCTTGGGGGTGGCGAGCAGTGGGACGCCCTGGGAGGGTGAGCACAGGCCCCTCACAACTGAGCACACTTAGAAACACGGGCGCCTGAGCCCGGAAGTCAGTGAGGACCTTCTCCAGCTGGAAACCAACCGGCCCCTGCCAGCATGCTTTCTGCTCAGTTTTCACGTCTTTTATGAAGCAGGGATGCTTCTCAGCCACTTGTGCATGCGTTTCTATCCTCTTCTAAAGCCCCGCGTGTCCCGACTTGAGGCTGCTGGGCCCAGAGCCGCCCTTATCTGGAGAACTGCGGGGTGTGCTGTCCCCGTCAAGACACTACCCTCCCCTCTTCTGCTTTATTCTACTGCCAGGGTCACGCCCTCCCCGACCGTACTGGGGAGGATGTCTAAGTCTGCACACTGGTGAGGGCTACAGGAGAAACATTTATTTATATCCCAGAGAAAATAGTTAAAAAACAAACAGGAAACTCCTTAATAAGGGGCTGCTGGACTGCCAGCACCCCCCCTCGAGGCTTTGGGAGTAGCTGGAGGGAGCAGTTCCGTAGAGCTGATGCGTCCTCCACCCACCCCCACCCCCACCCCCAGCCAGACTCTGCGCCCGGAGCCAAGGTCCCCCGTGCCTGGCCCTGAAGGATCCTTCAGGGAGCTGAGCAAGTACGGACACAGCCCAGGCATTTGGTTAAGTGTTTTTAAAAAGCTTTCCAATTCTGCTATTTTTTCTTCTCCTCACATGCAATACTCTTGGTTGCTAAGTGGGAAGAAATGTGGGGAGGTGGGAGAGGTGTGGAGAACTGAGAGAAAACTGGCAACGGGAAAGCTGATGGATTTATTTTCTCACTTCTAAAGGGGGTACAGACAAAGGGATGTGCTCCACTAGGAAGCAGCCAGCCCGGGGAGTATCGCCTGTAGCTGGGCTCGCGGCAAAGACCCTCCCTCAAATCCTGCTGCGTCTGGTAGGCTGGGAGTGGGGACTATGGGACATAAATATGGACATTTCCTATTTCTGCCTACAGACTTAGAAAAGTAGAATTTTTTTAAAAAATTAAAATGATCTTTATCTCCAGAACATACCCACAAAAGGGAAGAGGCCAGTTTCACGATTAGCTTTTCACCAAGAGGAAGATGGGCCCCATGGGCCTGGTAACGTGCCACAGGCTACGGTTAGGAAGGGGGCTCTCGTGTAATTCTTGTGGCTCGGGCTCTGCGAGGGGGGGCTCCCGGCCAGGCTCCCCCATCTTCTAGCCACACCGCCCACGGGGCTTGTGGTCTCAACTCTGGCTCATGTCAGCTCATCAGGACCCATCACCTCAACAGGGCCCTGATTTTGAACATATATATTTTTTTAACGGCAGAAACTTGTCGAACAAGATCTCACATGGAGCCCCACCAGCACCCTGCTGCTTCCCTAACCCCACCCCACCTTTCCTCCCACCCCGCAGCGACTCACCAGCCTGCCTGCCCGCCTCCTGCTGGGCTGGATTGGGTGGGCCACACCCTTGGACACATTTACGATTTGACTTATACATTCTTAGGCTCCTGACTCTTAAGAGCAGAATGTGGGCTGTCCATACATCTTGCTGCGAACTTGAAAAATGTTCTGAGTGCTTGAGCAGTTGTTTGAATTCACCTGAATCGTGAGGTCCCTTTTCATTAAATCACTTCCTTCACAGGTCAGGGCACACTTCGTAATCTAGACACATGCCGGGAAACACTGCTCAAGACTTGAAGATGGTGCTTTTCGGGGACATGCTGGGAGTTGACTAGTGGACCTTCCTTAGATTATCTGCCTCTGCAGGGTGGGCGCCTTTGACTGACTCCTACTGGCTGGGCCCTTTCACATCTCTATGGGGCAGAGTTGGCCAGTAGAAAACCTATGAATTTTGTCTGGTCGAGATATAATCAATGTCCACTCCGTAGAAAAGATAACCCCAAACAATGTATTTCATTGTTCTAGAGAATATTATTGTTTTTATATTTATTTGCAAATTCATTTCAGCAAATCTATTTTTCAAATTCTTCTTTGAATGGGTCTCAACATTTTACTGCTTCCCTCATTAGTTAACGAGGTAAGTAAAATCTTCCATATGTGCTAATCTTTTATGTTTTATATGTGCTAATCTTTTATATTTGTTTGAGTCATGATTTTAACTTTTTGAAAATTACACTTTATCATGTCAAAAGCAATTTCTACTCTCCTTAGTAGCATGTGGCCTGTTGTCTACGCAGGTCTTTTTAAAATATTACTGTGAGAACCCCATCTGGAATATATAATTGACTAGTCTATCCATAAAGCACCAGAAAGATAAAGACTTGTCAAAGGGAATTACACAAATGGCTGGCCGAGGGAAATCAGACGGAGACCAATTGGAAGTGAGCCTAGAGGGCCACCGTGGCAACGAAAGCATAAGAAACCCACGATTTGGAGATTTCATCAGACGCTAAGAGAAAATCGGCTTAAAAATGTAATGTGTGAGGCTCCACTGCTCTTACCTGTGGCTCCCGGGGGCCTAGGGGTGCACAGGGGTGGAGAATTTGTCCTGCTAAATGCCTATCGGGGATGGACTGAGAGGCAGGGGCCATGCCAAAACCACGCACAACAGGTGCCGCCGCTGGCCTCTTACCTGGGATTGGTAAGATTGTAGCAGGACTTCCAAGTCTGCAGCATGTGCTTACAGGTGAGGAGCGCCTCATCCGGGCCCCGGCACAGCGACTCCAGCCTCACTTTGGAAAACAGTAGTCTGTGGTGGGGGGATAAAGGGAGAAAAGAACACAGCTCAAGCCAGAGTTCCCACCAGGACAAAACAGAGTAGCCAGAAGCTCTGTACTCATTCTAGAAGGGTGCGCCCAAAGGCTGGATGCGAGGGAAGCAGTGGCAGGAGGGCTGAGGATTCCAGAACTCCCGGCTCAGTATCTGCCTTTGCGTAAGTCTCACCCCCAACGCCAATGCCGGCACAATGCCACCATGTGTGGTCAGGTTAAACGTATCTGGAGTGGCTAATTTCATTCAGAACACAGGGATTTTATTAAGACCGTGCTTTTTAGAACAAAGCCAACTTATTTGCAAAACTTCAAAAATGCATCAAAAGCGAATCTTGATTTATTTACAAAATTACACAGGCGATGTAATTATCTACATAAATATCTACAAATAACCTTCCGCAATGATCCTCATCATGGGAAGGAGATGAAAGCCTGAACCGAGGGCACATAAAAAGGGGGCCTCGGGCTAAGGCCCTCTCCGCTTTGATCTTTTCCAGCCCTGCTCTGTAGGGGCTAGGACTTCACCAAGTCACCCATAGTCACCCACTACCTCTTCCCAATTTTTTTTTTTTTTACCACCGATGGCTTCGCGTTCCGCCCAGACCTTCAGGGCACTAAGCTTAGCCCCTTCTCCCTTTCGTGGCCCCTCAGAGCTGCCCCGCCCCCTAAGTCTACTTATGTCCCTCTAGACATCAGCTCCCTTGGTCCCTGGGCTCATCACTACTGTCCCTGTGAAAGCCCCAGCATGAGCCCAGGTACCGTCCTGAAAGTCTTGCTGTCCACTCACCTGCCCGGCTCTAAGAAGTCATATAATAAAGATCTCCAAAAATCATTTTCATTCCCAGCTCAAGAAACTACAATGATTCCTTACTGACTGCAATAATAAGTCAAAATTCCTTATTGAGTCCTTTAAGACAGGGGTACTAGTCCGCGGCCTGTTAGGAACTGGGCCGCACAGCAGGAGGTGAGCAGCGAGTGAGCAAAGCTTCATCCGCCGCCCCCCATCGCTCGCATTACAGCCTGAACCACCTGCCCTGCCTCCCACGGCCCCCCACCGGTCCGAAGAAAAAATTGTCTTCTGTGAAACTGGCCCCTGGTGCCAAAAAGGCTGGGGACCACTGCTTTAAGACACTCTGCCCACTGGCCCACTCCTATGTCACCATCCCATTCAGTGCCACGGATCCCACTGGGCCCTTTACTCCTACCAATGTAATTCACTGGCCAAAGACTATGTTTTTATCATAACTCTAAGAATATATGCCATGCTCTCAATCTTTTTTTTTTTTGCGCTACGCAGGCCTCTCACTGTTGTGGCCTCTTCCGTTGCGGAGCACAGCCTCCGGACGCGCAGGCTCAGCGGCCATGGCTCATGGGCCCAGCCGCTCCGCGGCATGTGGGATCTTCCCGGACCGGGGCATGAACCCGCGTCCCCCGCATCGGCAGGCGGACTCTCAACCACTGCGCCACCAGGGAAGCCCATGCTCTCAATCTTAATCTCTACTAATCCACATCACTCCTTAATTCTTCCTAAATTCAGCTAAAACTCCACCTCATCAAATAAGTCTTCCATGGGTACCACTTTCACACCTTTATCTTTACACTGTGTGTATCATATCAGCTGGTGTTTGTTGTTAATAAAAAGAAGACAAAGACAGGGAGGAACTCCTGCTTTTTAAAGGTCTTCTATGTGCCCGTACTTGGCACTTTTACAAAACAATATCAGTGTTATCTGTGTAAGGACCCCTCTCAGTAGGGGGTTTTATCTCCCTTCAATAAAAGAACCTCTGGCCTCACTTCCACAGTGCTTAGAACTGTGCTCTGAGGTCAGTGGGCTTTAAATCAGCACTTGCTCACTGACTATTTTCTCTATAAACCACAGAAGGTAAAGAAGTATGTTCCCGGTGACTTAAGTTAGACACATAGGAGAATTGCCTCACTACTCATCTGAGGGCAGGCGCTTCGGAGGAGGAAAGTCCACCCCCTGCCCCGGGAGAGGTGGAAGGAGGGCGGTCCTAACAGTCGCCACCCAAGCTCAGGATGGGTTAGCACCAACCACTCCCTCCAAATGGAACACAGGATGCCCAAGGGGGCGCTGGTGGCTCCCAGAAGGGTCAGGGCTGCAGCCTTCTCAAGCCTGGGTCTGCAGAAGCCTAGGACGATGGAATAACAGGCCAGGTAAGGAGACGGATGGAGGCCCTGATCTACCAGCAGGTGGGCGTAAAGAGTGAGGCCAGATGTGAGAACAGGGCTTGGCTTCTGCTCAAAAACACCTCAAGAAGTGGAAATTCCCTGAGGCCTTTCCAGGACTGCCTGCAAGGGATGGCAGCCACTCAGGCTGTCTGAGGGGTTTTTAAGGAGCCGGAAGCCAACTCTTGCTGATGTCTTCATGAGTCCAGAAGGTGGTGGGAGTACTTCTCCACCAGAATCTCCCACATGACACGGGTCCAGTCAACATGGGTCAACTGGAACATGTGTTACAAAGGAAGGAGGAGCTGCCGAACGGTCACCTGCCAGCGTTTGGTGGAGACCTACTTGGAGGCCAGAGACCCTCGTGGATGAGGTCTGGGTGCCAAGCAATTTTGGCCAGGGGAGACCCCACCGAGACCATGGTGTTCTCTGGAGGCGCACCGAGTCCTCTGGCTGAGTCAGGTTCGGAGCTTGCCAGCCCACGGACGGCCACGGAGTCGTGGGGAAGGTGTCCTGGCCTGGCAGGCAGAGCTGCGGCTCTAAGAGCAATTACCCACGATTCCTCTAACCGTACCAAAGTACAAAACACCAGAGCTCGTCTCTAAGCCACAGCTTGGGGGAACAGTTCTGTGCAAGGCTTCTTGGCTGGAAAAAGAACTGCTAATTAACATGAAATAACAGCTTTCAAACACTTGACTCAGGATATGGAGTTGAAAGGTGTGGGCTGGATTTCAGAGAACCAGACAGGAAGAACAATAGTAGAATTGCTGAGCCCAAATGATGGAAAAGGTACTTGGAAGTGAAGCAAGAGGGGCAGTGTGAAGGAGAGGCTGACGGAGAAGAGGAGCTGAGAGCACAGGCTGGGGAGAGAAAGCAAAGCCTCTCGGCCACTGTCGGATGTGCCCAGCGCGATGGGCAGACAGTTCCAGGAGCCTTTAGCTCCGACATGTTCTTGCGTGCAAAAGAGAAGCAGGAGATTGGAGGCCTCAGAGACTCTGCTCCTTCTCGCCATTCCCCAGACCTTGGCTGGTTTATAAGGCAGAGAACAATGCCGAAAACAGGACAAGGGACTTGTCAACGTGTTTGCCGAGCCCTGCTCACACATTTCAAGGTGGTTCGAAAACATCTGGCTGGGTGCAAGTTACACTGGCACAGATGTGAAGATAAGCGTTCATGTGCTGCGTTTGATGTCCAAAGATACTGTAGATTCCATCTACTGAGGAAACCCTGAGGCAAAAAACCTGGGACCAACCAGCATTTCAATCTGTGGAACTGTCAACCTGATAGAGAGGGCACAGGGATGGCCGGGCTGAGATCATTTGCCGGCCACATCACCCAGGACCCACCACAAATTAAGTGAGATGTTCCTCTTAAGTATAGTAAGGCATCACATGCTGGGAAAATGGTCTATTCCTCTTCCCTGTACCTGGCTCAAAGTCCATTAATCTAATTAAAACGAATTTTGCCCAGAGACTCATTGAATACTTACAGGATATTAATGAAGAATAGAACCTCGCTAAAATACCAATCTAACAATGTTCCTGGTAGTCCAAATCTAGCATCACGTGCAGTGCCTTTTATGATCTGGCTCCTGCCCACATGCTTAGCCTCTGTCTGCCCTCTGCCCGCCGGGTACATCCCCTATTCTAGCCACGATCAACTTCCTCCGCATGTCACTCTCCTTCGTGCCCCTGGGTCTTTGCACATGCTGTTCCTTCTGCCTGGAATGCCTTTTCTGTCCGCTTCTGCTTTTTAAGCCTCTACTCATCTTTGGAGATTCAGGTCAAAGAGCCTCCCCAACTCCCAACCACTGAAGCCAGCCTTAAGTAATAGGAGCTAAAACTCCCAAATGCAAATGCAATTCCAGAAAATACAAGAGCTCTCAACTGTGGAATAATAAGCTATAAGCCAGGAGGCTTCTGCTTTCAAGATGGGTGAAATAATGACAATAACAGCAGCAGCTGTCAGACGCTGTAAATACGTAATCAGTGATCTCTACAACAACCCTCCAAGTTAGGCTGAGAGCTAAGGAATCTGCCCCAGTTCACGTTGCCAGTCGCTGTTAGAACAGAAATGTAAACCCAAACCCATTTGACTCCAAACAGCCAAACGAGAAACAGAGGAGAATGACTTGAAATGTTCTGGCCACACTAATGAAGATATGTAGCATTTTCTAATCCAGTGTTAAATATTTAAAACCCTAAAATGTGCAAAGATCTGTGTTAGATACTGTGTGGAATAAAAGTGGCATAAAATACAGTCCCTTGACCTCAGAGAAGTTACAGTCCAGTCAGCAGGAAAGACTTGCCACGAATATTAGGCAGGATTTCTGGCTTAGGGACAGATTAAGGCCCTGAAATCTGGGTAGGGCTGCAGGAAAAGTGGAGTTTGGGCTCCTGGGGTGTTGTTCCTAGGATACATCATACATGGTTCTTTAAAAAATGATCACACTAAAAAAAAATTGATCACATTTGCCTGTGCTTTTTGTGACTTGCCTCTTTCACTCAAAAGTCAGGCACATATAAAATTCTAGACACTTGAAGGATGCAGTTAATCAAGGCTTTACTTTTCATTAAAACTAACAGAAACAATACTTTACCCCATTTTTGGAATTTTTTGAGAATTCCAAGGTAACTCTTGAAATAACTGTCTGGCTTAGTGTAGAGCTTAGAAAGAAGATACAGGCCCCTGGTGAAGCTCTGGGGCCATGTGGCCTGGTGACTTTTCACTGGGCACCCTGGAGGATGTACCAGGGCCAGGTTTAATGTCTAATCCTCATCCCCGGGAAGACTCCTCACTCCCTGGAAACTGCCCCCAAGCACTAGGCTTCCCCTCTAGCACATCTCTCTGGTTTAGCTTCACCCCGGGCCCCACCCCCATGAGACACAGACTCAACAGGATTCCTCGAGCTTTTTCCACGTGCCCTCCCATCTTCCTGCCTGCGCTCACCGTGCTCCCTCTGCCTGCCTAGAAGTCCCCTCCCCAGAGCCCCCCAACCAACTCTACCTGTTCAAGTCCCACCGTCTGACATCTCCTATGACTCACCCCCTGCCCCCCAGGCAGCATCTAGCTCCTTCCTCATCTGTATAAAATATTTTTTGTAATCTGTTCACTCACCCCATAATTTGTACAGCTGACTACCTACATGTCAGTGTGCCTGATAATGAACTTGAATTTGTTCGTCCTTTTGTCAATCATTAAAAAAATGCCTATTACGCCCTTGAGGCCACAAAGGGGAATAAGACATGGTATCTTTCCCCACCAAACCTCACAGTCTAGTGTTACATACACATATGTGATGAACACAAACAGACATATGGACAAGGTTCTCTGGCAGCACAAAAGGAAGGAGACAGGGTCGGCCTGGGGGGGTCATGCAAGACAGCTGAGAAGTAGGACTTTCAGTTAGGGTGGGAGGGGTCCTGGGGAAGGGCCTTCCAGGCAGGCAGATGGACCATCTCGACAATGGCAGGAGCGTCCCGTGCACTCAAGGAATGGTGTCTGGAGTCTGGGATATAAGGCTGGGGCCCACGAAGAAGCTAAAAGGGTAGATATCACTAAATTCTGAAATCTAATACTCCTCACGAAGCTTTCTGATGAAGAACTGTCCATGAAAATAAATTAGGAAAGTTTAGAGAAATTCTAAAGTAATAATTCCCTCCAATCTTATTTGGCAGTATAAACAATGCGCTCATTAAGTCCATCAAGGAGGAAACACGCATATTAATAAACAAAACCCCTCACTAATTAGCAGATTAGTAAATGCTGTATTCAAGGCAACTGATTCAGAAAGAACATCACGGGAACCTTGAACGTTTGGTATTTTGTGCTGATCTGTGCTTGTGTGCTCTTGGGCTCAGCATGCCAGGGACCTGTCTTTGTTTATCTGCTGAATGTAGGCTGGGATGCAAAACAGCTGTGCAGGAAACGCATGTGGTATTTGCCCACGTGGGACAGTGGCCACGGGGGACTTGGATACCTCCCACATCTCTCACTTCCCAGGAGCCTGACCTGAGAGCTGGAGTGGGGCGGGCTGCCAAACACCTGAAGGGAAGTGTCACCACTCTGTCACCAGGTAGAAGTGACAGTGCATCAGGCAGGGGTGGGGAGGAGGTAGGTATGATGAAATGAAATTTTAAATTGAGAAGATGGCTTGGCAGCCACAGATCAGATGGTGAGAGAAATTGAAAGAGATGCGCCCCAAGCACGTGGTGATGAGCAGGGGCGGTGGAAATCTGAACCCAGATGAGTCAGCTGGGAACAAAGTCAGACAGGACTGAGCGGCAGCCGGTCACGGAGAGGATGTTCGAAACACCTCTAACCCACCCCTCAGGGGGGGACGAGGGGCTGCTTTCAGGTTTCAGTGTGGCTTTCGTGCAGGAAATCCATCTCAGTTCCTCGTTACCAGCATTTCTCATGTCCTGCTGGTCTTGGAGCCCTTGCTCTCCTGGCCGGGTTTCCAAGGCAGCCCAATCCCAGGAGGTGGTGTTCTCTGCAAAAAGCAGCCTCTGACCCGGGGCTGAGTCACTGTCACTGGAGATCAAGGCCACGACTGGCCTGCGAGCTGCCTGGCCTGACGCAGCTCCACAGGCCCAGTCACCACCAGGAGAGCCCATGATGGTGGGGTTGCAGCTGCGCAGGCCCCAGAGCTGAGGCCTCCAGCCCCCTGAGGACCCTCTGACGACAGCTGGAAGGGATGGGGGGGTATGATATTAGATTAGATATCAAACACTGCTTGGGGGGGTCTCACTAATGGTGGTTGTTCAGTAAATGTCACCTGAATGAACGCTCTGTCTACCCAACTATTACACGGGAAATACACAATTTCTTTGATCATCTGGCTCACCTAACTGCTGTACTGATGTGCTGTTCATTGACTCATTAGAAAAAATATAGATTTTTCCAATTAACCCAACCCTGGAAAAGGCCTTGAGAGGTCCTATAATGCTTTACTGCTCAAGAGCGTGGCTGGGGCAACAGCCTCTGCATCCCCTGGGAGCATGTGAGAAATGCAGAAAGTACACACCACTCGAGACCCGGTGGATCAGAACCTTCATGTAACAAGAGTCCTAGGTGATTTGTGCAAACTTAAGTTCAAAAAGCACCACTCTACTTCATAACTCTCCATCTTAGCCTTCAAAGGGTCTGAGTTTTTTTAAAAAAGACATCCAAGGAAAAGAGTTCCCATAGTCCCTACACTTAGGCAATTCTACCTGTGTTTATTTCATTCCAATAAGGATTTTGAGGGTATTTTATTCTTAAATTCAGTGGCAATTCTCATCAACCACCTACATTAAGCTCACAAATGAAGGCTACCCCCACCTGTGGTCTTGAACCTTCCTTTCCATCTGGAGAGAGTCTCTGGGTGGCTTCCTGGTGGATGTGCTACAACCCTGTCCGGGTCCTTCCCGAGCATCTCCGGTGAGGGGCAGCGTACTAAGCCAGGGGCACCATTCGCATTTTCGCCCACATAAAGGGCACGTCCCGAGTCTGCAAAGCACTGGATAATCACCCACTGCCTTTGGGGGGTCCTCTTCAGGGCTGGAAAACTCAAACATCTTCCAGAACCAAGCAAGTAAACAGGAGGTGAGCTCAGGATCTCAGGGAGTGTTTGGAGTCATGCCTGCCCAGCCTGAAGATAATTAAATCCAGACATCTTTGAAATGTGCGTTGACCTCCTGGAATTCTAAGAGATGTCGGCTCACAGGCTGCCAGACAGGAACCCTTCGTCTACAAGTCTTAAAGGGATCAAATCTGAGTGCCTGGTTTCCTCTACAAAACCCCCAAGTGCGCGCTGACTCCTGCTGGCTTTGCTAACAGGACCACCAAGGGAGGGTTTGGAGGGCACGGCTCCTGCTATGAGAGCATCTTCTCCGGGAACGAAGCCCTGTCGAGAGACCGGCACAGGCGGCTCATGGGTAAACTTCCGTCTGGGAGTTTTTACCGCTGAGGAAGTTCTTGAAATCTGACCACTTTCAGGGCCTCTGCTTGCCATGGAAGGAGATGCCGCACAGGGTGCTGGCAGGTCTGGCGGGGGGGACATTCAGCACGGCTCCCAGTCGCCGTGAGCCTGACCCCAGCTCAGGCTCCCAGATCTGCTGGTTCCTGGAACATCGACACCACGCTTGTTCAGCAAAAGGAAGCATCAGGGTCAGATACCTCGCTCTGCAGGACTTAGCAGCCCCTCATCCTGGCCTGGGAGGCTGCTTGGAGTGACGGCGCTGGGGACGGTCCTGCCGCCGCTTCTCGGTAGCCTGATCCCGCCTCCTCCTCGTGACCCGCAGGGACTCCTGCACGATCCCGTATCAGTTACACTCTGCTTCTCATTTCAGTCAAAGTGTCAACAATCTGGAATACTCCCCCATCCTCCTCACGATATTTTTAGAACAAACAAACAACTGACATATTTAGCTGAAATAAATCACCCCAAGAAACCCCAGTTTGGCTCATTTTTCGCTCCCACTTCAGCTATTAATCTCAACTCCGATTAGCGTCCTGGAACCGGCACCTAAGCCGGAAACGACCAAGACAGGCTGACCTGAGAACATGTGTGGATTCACGCTGCCCAGACTTGGGAGACCTCCTCCCATGCCTGAGCGTGACAGTTTCATGAAGGGAGCCCTTTCATTAAGTGCTATCCACGAAGCAGCAGTCGGGATGGTTTCCTGAGCACGGTCGGACCGGGTGGAACCAGGGGCCGACGGCGTGCAGGGCAGCAGGCGGCCGAGAAGCTGCCCCCAGCTCTGGTGAGCGATTCGGTGAGCAAGTGCCTTGGGCCCGGTGAGCCCTCTGCTATACAAACGTGTGAACAGGAAACATTTGAAAAAAAGTTCTCCATTGAACTATCCCGGCTCTAAAAAGAAATAATCTATTCTGTCTGAACCACAAAGCCATTGGTCGTCTCTAAAATTGTGAGGGGGCAAACCAAGAGCAGATCTACTGACAGGCCGCTCCCCAAAAGCCGTCTCTGCGGGATTTATTTCTGACTCGGCTGCCACGGCCTGGATCTCCCCACATTCCCACGTCTGAGGATGGGAGCTCAAGAAGAAAAGATGCACTGGGGGCCCTTTTCAGGGATAAAGGCAGATGCCAAAGAGTGGGGATCCTACAATCACCTAGACCTAGAAGGAAGAGGGCTCAGCCCGATGAGACACAGACTCTAAGGGAGCCATGAAGTTCTGTAATTTAGAAATGGCAGCCTCCACCCAAAGTCAAGAAGGGCGCCAGAAAGGAAGAGAGCAGCGGGGTGCTACGAAGCTGGCCAGCTCCGTGGGACCAGAGGTGGATCAGGCATCCCGCTGGGATCACAGGCCGAATGGAGCCATGGGTCCTTGCACAGAACCTGCTCTCATGAAACCTGCCCTGTCTTATCCACGTTCTCTCTTTACCTTCTCTGTGTCCTCACGTAGCACATCATGAGGTTTGGTACACACTTGGCAGAAAGCGGGCTCTCTCACCCTTAACTGGAGGGATGTTTAAAGCAGAGCAAGTCTGACCGTCTGCAGGTGGGTGATGCATTCCCCACCAGCTGTTTTCAGCTCAGGATCCCACAGGAATGCTTAGGAGATAAATTTGAAGATTCTTTTCTTGCTCTCCTTTAGCTCTCAGGTGTTTTTGTTTTGTTTGTCATTAACTGAAAATGCAAAGACCACTACAAATGAACTGGCATTCAGCTGGACTTGTACTATTGGAGGTTTTCTCACAGGTGGCTGGGTACCTAGCAGGAGCGGTATGTGAGCCCTGAAATCAGCAGACATCATCATTTTATCATGTAGCGGAACTCAGCAGAGTGAAAGCGGAAACAGACACTAGACGAAACACAGGTAAACATGCTTCGCTGTGAACTAAGGCCTCTAGGCTGCTCAGCAGGGTCGTCAGTGTACAAACGAGTAGTAATGTTTGCAGCAAGCTAAGCTCTGGGTTAGGGGCTGGGGATCCAGAGATCTCCAGGAAACACCCCGCATGAATTCTGAAGATGATATTCCACACTTTGAATGGTGGGACGAGATATCTAGGAGAACTTGAGACATTGTAAATGGGAGCACTGAAATAAATAAACCTTCTGCATGCCACCATCGGGGATGGCTGGCTCTGGGGTGACTGCCCTGGCCTGGCTTCTCCCAGCAGCCAGGCCTTCAGACAAGCTCTCTTCCCAGGAGGACAGGGAGACAGGCGTGCAGAACTGGAACCCTGTATCCACTAAGTACTCTACTTTGTCTCTATGATTTTGACTACTCTGGGAACCTCATCTAAGAGTAATCATACAGTATTTGTCCTTTTGTGGATGGCTTGTTTCTCTAGCATAACATCCTCAAGGTTCATCTGTGTTGCAGCATGTCAGAATTTCCTTCTTTCTTTCTTTTTTTTCTTTTTTTTCGAATTTCCTTCTTTTTTGAAAGCTGAATAACATTCTGTTTTATGTATGGACCAGATTTTGCTTATCCGTTCATCCATCCATGGACACTTAGGTGATTTCTACCTTTTGGATATTATGAATACTGCTATTATGAACATGAGTGTACAACCTCTGTTTGAATTCCTTCCTTCAATTCTATTGAGTATTTACCCAGAAGTGGAATTGCTGGATCATATAGTAATCTATTCTTATTTTTTTGAGGAATGGCCACGCTATTTTCCAAAGCAGCTGCACCATTATACATTCCCACCAGCAGAGCACAAGGGTTCCGGCTTCGCCACATCCTCTCCAGCACCTGTTAGTATCTGTTTTTTTTTTTTTTGTTTTGTTTTTTAAAATAATAGTCATCCTAATGGTATCTCATTGTGGTTTTGATTTGCATTTCCCTAATGATTGGTGATGCTAAGAATATTTTCATGTGCTTACTGGCCATTTGAATATCTACTTTGTAGAAATGTCTATCTAAGTCCTTTGTCCACTTTTTTTTTTTTTTTTTTGCGGTACGCGGGCCTCTCACTGTTGTGGCCTCTCCCATTGCGGAGCACAGGCTCCGGAAGCGCAGGCTCAGCGGCCATGGCTCACGGGCCCAGCCGCTCCGCGGCATGTGGGATCTTCCCGGACCGGGGCACGAACCCATGTCCCCTGTCTCAGCAGGCGGACTCTCAACCACTGCGCCACCAGGGAAGCCCCTTTGTCCACTTTTTATTCAAGTCCTTTTGCTGTTGTTGTTGTGGAAAGTTGATTTTAAATAAGCTGCTGCACCACTGAATCCACTCCACTTTGGTCTGTGGTGTCGTTTAGGCTGTCACCCGCTCTCCTTTGCCCAAGGATCCCCTCCCCAGCCTGTATCTGAGGAACAGGCATCCCTGGGTTGGTTACCTTGCACTCATCCCTCCCAGACATCCTTCAGGTTTCCAGTGAATCATTTCTCTAGTTTAATTAGATGAACAGCCTCTTTTCTTGAGTTCCAACTTTCTATCAAATGCAAATTTAATAGGCATGTTCATTACTCCATCACTCAGCTCAGACATAAAAATAGTCCATAACACCTGGCCTCTCAGTAATCACTACATCAAAACATTACTCAATATGATATTTCAACTTAAACTGAGTTTCTCTGAGACTATGTGTGTTAAGTGAGACAGACTGAGAAAAAGGTACAATCTTACTTGCCAAGTAATATTTTTTTTAAACGAGGTATATATACTCCACTCAAGAAAAGAATGATCCCCATCAATCTTTCTGGTTTATTGAAGAGATTAACGGAGGGTGTAGGATAAAAATCCTGTTCATCTGGATTGTTAGCCTGAAGAGGGCATAAATTACCTCTCTCTCGTCCATGGCGGCATGCCCAGCACCTCACATGGCAACTGGAATGTGGGAAGAGCGCAATGCTTCGAAGGCACAGAGCACAGAGGCCAAGGCCAGGCTGCCTGGGTTCAAAGCATGACTCTGCCACTTACTAGGTACACAACTAGACAAATCACTAAACCTCCCTATGCCTTAGTTTCCTTATCTGTAAAACGGGGATGATAATACTACCAACCTTTGATGGTCTCATGATGATTAAATTAGTTTAAAATATGTGAAGTGCGGATAGGAGTTGCCTGTCACAAAGCAGTGCATAAATGCTAGTGGTTATTATTGCTAAATGAGTGAACAAATGGATGAATGAATGCATGAACGTTATATATGTTCATTTCTTTCCATACAGTTAGTTCCTGTTGACGTAAAAAGCAGCACGATTGTCTGAAAAAATCTGTTTCCACGGGTACGAAAATAGAAGACCACATACAGAAGAAGAGATTGTTTTCCAATCTGGTGGCTTGAGGATTTGTTTCAATATCTGATATATCAAAGTCGTGGATCAGAAAACACCATAATGATCCCACTTGTATTTTTATCTTTGAGAGGTTTCAAAATTTACTTTTTGTGCTTTGCAGTAACATTTGATGGTTTCTTAAGTGTGTTGTTGATTTGATGACCTCTCTGAGAGCCGGAGAATAAGTGTCTGTATGTGTTTTACTTAAGTAGGAAAGAGTAAAGTTCAAATCAACTAAAAATCTGTAATTAGGAAAGTTGTAAAACCACAGTTTGTCTCAGGGCAAGAAACTACACCCTGGTGTGGCTGCCCTTAGCAGCCATTGGAAGGCTTGCTGAAATTAGAATAAAATATCTCAGTTATACTAAAGTTCTCAAATGTGCCACCATTGGCATGATACTATCTGGTATATTTTCCAGAGACAAAAGTAACAAACTGTCAGTTCTCATTGCGATATTTTATCTAGAAATGAATAATCCCGTGGCAGAAACACGACGTCTGTGAGGGCCTGACCAAGCCCTGGCCACCACCCTGTCTTTAGGAGAAACAATTGTTCCCAACATCACCTGGCATCTACTTCTACATTCTTGGGCCAGTGAGGAAAATTACTAAGTAAAATACAGTAATCAATTAGGAAATTTTTGCAAAGCTCTATTTTAAAAGAAGAACGATTGAGGCTCTTATACCAAGTACAAGAGAAAGCGAATCTATCAGAATCTGTGAACACTGTTCAATATAAAAATGTGTACTTTGTTAAATTTTATTTTGGAAAAAACTTACAGTGTGTTAGAGACATTTAATACGTAATCAGCAAATACTAATTTTTCATCCTTTTGTTTAGGCATTTAATAGTTAAAGGGTTTAAAAAAACAAGTTTTCAACAGAAGAAAAAGGCAGTATTAGAGGAACAAAAGAGACAAGATATATACAGAAATGGCAGACGTACATTCAACCATCATTAATTATATTAAATGTGAATGGACCAAACACTTGACACAAAAGGCAGAACTTATCAGACTAAACAACAAAAGCAAGATCCAGTGATATGCCAGCTATAGGAGAAGACATACTGGAAGAAATGATGGCTGAGAATTTTCTAGAAATGATAAACAATACAAACAAGACCAATCCACAGTTTTAAAAAGTCCCCAGCAGGACCTACTCTTAGCTGTATCACAGTGAAAATGCCAAGCATCAGCAAGAATGGCAATGAAAGCAGCCAGAGAGAAAAGGCAGATGACATTAAAATGAACTAAAATTAAACCAACGGTTGACTTCTCAACAACGACAAAAGGAGCAAGATCACTGTGCTGTGAGGAAATGTGAGCTTGGAATCATAGATCTAGTTTGAAAATCTCTTTTGAGAGAAAGGCCAAATACAATTTTAGACACAGGTTGAGAAAGTTTGCCAACAACAGACCCTCACTAAAATTTCTAAAACAACCAAAATAGAACGTTTCTCTTACAAATTAGTAAAGGAAAAATATGTAATAAAAACATAATTATTTAAAAGAAGGTAGGAAAGGAGAGGATAAGATATGAAAAAAGAGCAGGACAAATAGAAAACACAAATGAAGTGGGAGACACTAATACAAATATGTCACTATTTATAATAAATGGAAATGAACTAAATGTTCCAGATAGACTGTCAGCCTATCTGGAACAAAAAAACAAAACAGCTATATTTAATGAATACAAGAGTGCATGTAAAATATAAGAATATAAAAAGTTCAAAGAATGGAAAAAGATATTCTAAGCACACACACACACACACAGTATGTGTGTATACATGTATATGTACACATATACATTTGTGTGTGCAGGTATGTGTCCATCATACAAAATAGACTTTCAGGCAAAATGAATTATGCAACTACTTACATATTGATAAAAGGTTGAATTTACTAGGAAGACATAGCAATTCTAAATTTAAATGCACCTAATAGCACAGCTTTTAAAAGGTGCATTTTAAGAGAGGCCTGCGTACCGCAAAAAAAAAAGAAGAAAAAAAAATTGCTTCAACTATGTGGTAAAACAGGACAATCTACCAATCAGAGGTAGTTTCAATATACCTCTGCTCAAAAACTGATAGATATTAAGTAGAAAAAAAAAATCAATAAGAAAAAAAAGATCTGAAAAGCACAGTTGATAGCTCAACGTAATAAAATATACAAAAAATTACCCCCAAATGCAGGAAACATTCTTTTTAAGCACACGTGAAATATTTATAAGTAGTGACCACATGCTGGGCCATAAAACAAGTCTCAACAAATTTCAAACTTATATTGATTATAGTCTCTGAACACAGTTCAATGAAGTTAAAAACCCATTGACAAAAGATAAGTTAAAAAAAACCCATATATTTTTAAATTATAAAATACAGTTCTAAAATAATTAATTCATCAAAAAATAATAATGGAAATTTAAAAATATTTAGAATGAAACAATAACAAATATTTCACGTATTGAAACTTGTGGTTTATAGTTAAAGGAGTACATAGCAGAATATTTTATCTTAAATGCTTATGTCAGAAAATAAGAAAGGCACAATACTAAAGAACTAAACATCCAACTTAAAAAATTAAGAAGGAAAACCAACTAAAACAAAACAGAACAAACTCTAAGAAAATAGGAGAAAAGAAATAATAGAAATAAGGACAGAAATTCATAAAAGAGAAAGTAAATATACGGTTGAGATGATAAAAAAAACTAAAGGTTCTTTGAAAAGATCAATGTTTCAGACAGTTTTCTGGCAAGACTGTTCAAGAAAAAAAAAAAAGGCACATTAAACAGCAATGAGGAAAGAAAAAGACCTAACCACAGATGCTGTATGACAATAAATAATTTTAAAACATTATAAACTACTCTATGGCAATAAAATTTAGAACTTAGATTAAATGGGCAAATTCTTAAAATATATATAGTATATCAAACATAGCTTAATAAAATAAGAAGTAGAAAAACCTGAATATACTATAATCATTTTTAAAAAGCATCAGAAGTCCTTCCATGGAAAAAAAGACCAGTCCCAGATGGTCTTACAGGCAAATTCTACCCAAACTTATTATTCTAGGAACAGATAATTCACATCTTACACAAAGATTCCAAAACACACAAAAAAGAGCTAGTCCAACTCATTTTATGAGGCCGGCCTAACCTTGATGCCAAAACCTGACAAGGATATAATGAGAAAGGAAAATTACAAGCTAGTTCACACATGAACATAAATGTAAATGTTCTTTAAAAAAACTAGTAAACTGAATCCATTAAAAAATGAATAGATCATGATGATGTTGGGCTTATTCCAAGAATGCAAGGTTAATTTAACATTTAAAAATATCAATTAATATAACATTCACAGATTAAAGGAGTAAAATCATATAATCATCTCAATAAATACTGAAAAAACATTTGATAAAATTCAATATCAATTCATGATGAAAAAAAAAAAACTCTTAGCAAGCCTTCTTGGAAGAAGGAAATTTCCCTAAACTCTTAATAGAGGTTTAAATAGAAAAGCATGGAATTTTTTTCAGGTAACTAGGAATAAACCTAGTAAACATCAACAAAATCTTTATAAAGAAAATTATAAAGCTTCATTTAAAAAGTATTTTCTAAAGGCCTAAATAATTAGAGATATCTAATTTTCCCCAAACTAAGCTATTAGATTAAATGTAATTCCAATCAAAATCTCAACAGATTTTTTTTGGTGGAACGTGAAAAAACCAATTTGAAAATTTATATGGAGGCTCAAAGGCCTGAGGGCAGCCAGGATATCCCTGAGGAGCAAGTTACAGGGGTGGACTGACCTCATGTATAATAAAGTTGTAAGAATGACGATAGAGGGGCTTCCCTGGTGGCGCAGTGGTTGAGAGTCTGCCTGCCGATGCAGGGGACGCGGGTTCGTGCCCCGGTCCGGGAAGATCCCACATGCCGCGGAGCGGCTGGGCCCGTGAGCCATGGCCACAGAGCCTGCGTGTCCGGAGCCTGTGCTCCGCAATGGGAGAGGCCACAACAGTGAGAGGCCCGCGTACCGCAAAAAAACCCAAAACCAAAACAAACAAAAAAAAAGGATGACGATAGAGAGGCAATCACACAGAGGTGGGCACCCTGAACCCATGGAACCAAGTGGAAAGCTCACAGACAACTCCTCACACAGATGGACGTTTGGTTTAAGACAAAAGTGGCCCTGGGGAGAAACCGCAAAAGGAATCTTTTCAATACATGTGGCTGGACAATTGGGTATCCACATGGGAAAAAATTACCCTGGATCCCTTACACCTCACATACATAAAACAGTCAATTCCAGATGGACTCCTAGCCTCAAGGATGAAAGATAACATGAGAGAGCTTGAGAAGATAACTTAGGAAAGGTCTCTTAAACTAGACAGAGAAGTACTACCCATGGATATGACTGATACATTCAACTATACTTTAAAATTAAGAACTTCTGTTCATCAAAAGATATCATTAAGAGAAAGGAAAGACAAGACACAGATTGGGAGAAGCTTTTTACAATGCATATAACCAACAAAAGCATTTTTAATCATAACATAAAGAAATCTTACAAATTAGCATGAAATGGACAACCAGATTAGAAAAGAAGAAAGACTTCTATATGTGCCTCATAAAAGAGAAAAGCTAAATGACCAATAAACACATGAAAAAGGTGTTCAACCTCATTAATAATGAGGACATGCAACTTAAACTCACAGTGTAATACCATTAACCAGCAGCCAACAAGTCTGAGGGCACCAAGTGTTGGTGTCTGGAGTTGCGTGGGCCCGTGGGCACTGCTGCTGGAGATGTAAACGGACACAACCGCTATGGAGAACAGTTTGGAATTATTTGGTAAAACTGAAGATACACGCATCCTATGACTCAACAGTTCCGCTCCTAGGTGTCTACCTGACGAAATACTTGCACATGGGCACCAGGAGGACTGTGCAAGGATATTTACAGCAGCATCGTTCGTGTAACAGCTGAAAACTGAAAACAACCCACATATCCGCTTACGGTAAACTAGAAAAAGAAATCTTGGTATATTTATACAATAAAGTACTATTTGTCAGTATAAATGAATAAATTGCTGTTGTATGCAAGAAGGATGACCCTCAGAAACACAATGTTAAGCAATGAAAGCAAGTGGTGTAAGGAGATCATTAAAAATTTTTTTAGAATTCAGGATGGTGGTTAACCCGTGCAGGGAGAGGTCAGGGAAGAGGACAGCAGGAGTGCACAAGAAATTCACAGGCAACATTAATGTTCTTTTTCTTAAGTTAAGAAGTGGGTATACATAGGTTAGTTGTATTATTATTTTGAATAGATTTAATAAATAGTCTTTTGCTTCTACTCAATATTTAATCATTTTAAAGGATTCTAAAATATTACATTTGAAGACACTGTAACAGTAGTAATACTATTAATATGAATGCCTCTCAATTACTGAGTGATCACCACGTATGAATGCCTTCAATGCACTGACCAGGACAGCTCACTGCCCCTGGGGGAGCCCCTGGTTTCTCCAGGGTTACCCGTCCTTACTGTCACCATGAAGTGATAAAAGATGGTAGCTAAGTATCTTGAATACGTTTAATGGAGACCAAAAAGCTCTGTAATTCTCTGCATCAGGCTAAGAGGCTAGTGAAATCACTTCTTGGTTCAACAGTCGGACAGGCCTGACCCTAGCAGAGGGAAGGGGCCGAGGGAACATCCACTACATACTCAGTCTGTGGTAGGTTGTGGCTGCTGGGACACGAGAGACACGAGGACATCCCAGGCTTCCGAAAGTCTGCAGCTCTCTGGAGACAAGCTTGTCACAAACATACGGATAATGCTACATGGCAGTTGGGACAGGTGCCCACGTAATCTCATTTAGGTTGGTGTTGAAATGTTTCAGCCAGGTTGGGAAGAAACCATGGGATCCACTGACTATATCTGGCCCCAACTTTTAATAAAGTATTCTTGGGAGGAAGAAGTTTCCCATCACAAAGGAAGAAATACAAATATTTAAAAAGCAAGCAAGTCATCAGAGGCTCTCAGCCCTGCTGCCATATGCTTTGCTTTTTTGAGCTTACAGCTTAACATTAAAATAACAGGCTCGCATTCCTCAAATACCTCTACTGCTGTTCCTTACTTCTACTACTTGAAAAGGCTGTCAGCTGCTGTCACTTGGAGGCATTACCATATTAGCCACCACTGTTTACTGCTTACCGTGCAGTGTGGCTGTTAGTTTAATAAGCCTCCTCTCCTCTCAGATGACACCCCAGGCTGTCTACGCAAGGGCCACACGCTGGAGTCTAACATCTAACAAACATCCAATGAAGGTGCTGGGCTTGGGAGGCAGGGGCAGCCACTTTATAAGAGTATTGATGAGAGAAACCGAATTCAGTTGCATCAGGCTCTACTCTACTGAGGGCTAAAGGGCCGAGTATTTTTGAAAGTGCTTTAACCACTTGACGGTTCCACGGGCTAACCAGCTTTGGATAAAATCCAGAAATGCACTCCGTGTGCATTTTGAGATGTACTCCGTGAGCAAGTGGCAAAGCTCTTTAATTCACTCTGCATAAATAGCTGAACCTACAAGAGAAATCTCTAGTCAGAGGTTTCCTGGATTATAATGAGAATTTTCTCGATGGGGAGAAGAGAAGTGCCCTTTTCACTTGAAGACAAAGAAATGTTTGTAATGGAAACGTGTGAACCGATTTTCTGAGCGGAGTTTGCTGAAACGCACTGATTAAAACCACAGTGAGGTGATGAGGCAGAGAAATAAAGCCAAGGCGGGTCCACTTAAAATTTGCATTATTTCTGGAAGTGGAGAGAGCCTGCCTTCCCTTCTCCCCCTGCCCCAGGCCGCCCCCGCCCACTGCTGACCCTGCCACTTAGACAATGAGAACCTGCCAGCCTGCGGGACTGTTTACTGTTTCTGGCCACTGTGTACTGGTTACTAAGCTACTCCACTGAGGATAAAATGAGTAGCCCAAAAGACAATGTCCTTCTCAACAAAGCCTAATCAACAGGCCTGGATTCAGGGATTCAGAGGGAAGACGGGAAGACGCAGACAATTCCAGCACATGGCAGTGTGTAATGACAATTAGGTTACGAACAAACACTGCTGATTGATTTAAGGAATTCCATTTCCTAGAGAATAAACCTAAGACACAAAGAGGTCAGGTATCCAGATCAAAGTTGCCTAAAATATAGTGATCACCTGGAAGTAATGGAGTCCTTTATGGAACGTGGGACAAACAAGCTACAAAGCAATGTTTCCCAAATTTCAGTCATTGGAGTTTGTTCAACATAGCTTTTGCCATATCCATGTATATTAATATTTCCCTTTAAATTCACTTTAAAACAACTCATTTAAAAATTCTTAGTCTCCCTCTGAGCAATAATTTCTATGAAATCACACTTTGATAGGCAGCTGTATTTTCTCTAATGTACATTTTAAAATGCATAGCTATTAAAATAAAAATGTTCATCCACAATGCATTTAAAATCATCTTGTATGTCTCAAAGGTACACAATGGGAAAGAATGGATAAAGTATTTCAACTCAGGTTGACCTGAAGACTATGTTTGTTTCTAAATATCATGAAAAAACAAGAGTAAAGGGGATTCTGTACTATTTACCACCAGGAAGTGCATGAAGGACTTAGATAGATTGGGAGAAGTAAATTCAATACCTTCTGTGTAAGGAAAAGCAAGTCCAGTATCACTTACATAAAATTTTCTGGATATTCACTCAGGGCCATGTCAATGATATTCAGAGCATCATGGTAATGCTTTTGTGCTGACAACAGGAGGGCAAGGAGGTGCAGGGAGTTGGCATCATCGCCTTGAAGTTGAAGAGCTTGGCGGACATACCCCAGAGCCTCTGGTATCTGGTTTAAAACAAAACCAGAAAGAATTTTTAAACACACACACACACACACACACACACACATAGAGCCACCATTTCAGTATCTGATTCTCTGTATATATCAGGAGTTGTTTCACCATGTGCCACACTCAGATTTTAAGCCATCTTCACGGCAGCCCCAGGATATTAACCACAAACACGAAAACAGAGGCCCCCTTCAAGCAACAGTATGACTAATGAAGTGATACAAGAGACTCTGTTTCTCAGTATAACTGCCAACACCAAATCGTTTACTTCTCCCTAAATAATCTGTCTCTTTTTCCACAAAACTGATTTACTTTCGATTATGCCCAAGATAATTTCACTCTAAATGGAGACACATAACAAATTCCCAGCAGTTTTTATTGGAATGAAACTGACTTAGCTGAACTGTTCTGATTTTTTAAGTGTACTGAAATTAAACTGCTTGATAAGTTTCAGAACCTTAAACAGAGCTTTCCAAAGGATCAGACACCTGTGATTCTTTTCAAGTCCCTTTGTCCTGCATCTCCGTTAGACATCAAGGAACTATGCAAACAAATTAACCAACCCCACACCTTTCCAAACTACAATCCAAAGGAACTCCACCCAAGAAACAAACTGCAATGCCACATACACAGCAGGTGTGTCCAAATTTAAGTAGGATCAGATACAACCTTAACCTTCAAAATCCAACAGCTCTTCAAGACTTTCTTCAAAATCACCCAAGCACAAGGGTGGATAAAATGCATACATAACGGGTATCTGAACACCCGAGATTCTATGCAGGTTTAACAGTACCTAGGGAGGATTAGAACCTGAAGCTGGATTTCAAAACAGGCTCAAGACTGAAGCATTCTTACACGGTCACCCCAGGGACTCCTTTCTGTCTCCCCTCCAACTCCGGGCCCTGGCTGGACCTCTTCTCAGCTCTCCTGCTTCTTCCCAAACCCTCAGTAACCTCGCTCCTTAGTAGGAAACCGTGACTTCTGTCTTTACCAAATCTATTCGTTTTCCTCTCCGAAATACCATTTTTGATGAATGTAAGTTAAAAATGCTGGTTACAGAGGCTTTCTGTTTTGAGCCGTAGAATCCCAGCTATCACAGCAGGAAGAGATCATCCGGCCCTACACGTCACTTCACGAAGTGAACCCAGAAGCCTCCATCTACTGCGCCCCTCCCCAGGGGCACAGGCTGCTGTGTAAACAGCACTGGTATTCTGGGAGGGTCAAAAGGCAGGTACACTCATGATATCCGTTTTTAGGGATGACTAGTGTAATCAGGAAAAAACTGATACAGGGTGCAAAGTGAGGTCCTTAAGGGCTGGGCGGACTTGAAGGAATTCGAAGCTGGTTCCTTCATTCAATGAGTATTAGTGAGGGCCTACCACGTGCCAGGCAGTGTCCCCGCTGCCAGCGCAAAGCAATGATGACAGATGTGGGTTCCTGCCCTCAGGGAACCTAAGGTCTAGTGAGAAAGATACTGAACAAGAGAGCTGGGCAAGAGGAAGCAGAGGAACGGGCTGCTATGGGAAGGGGGCTTCAAGGAGGAGGCGAGCGGAGCTCCTGGAGGAGGAGAGAGACTGGACGGTTGGTCACCCGCCCACAGCTGTCTCTGCAGCAGCTTGTGGTCAGGCCAGCTGTGAGCCACACCGTGCCAGGTGAGCTCTCTTGGTTTCCTTGGTCCCCAGGCCACCAAGGGGAGCCACTTCTTGGCAGCGTTCCCTGGCCTCCGGGAAGTCAGATACATGTGGACAGCCCAGGCCTGCCAGGGGAATGGCATGTCTGGGGAACTGACCTTCGATTCACCCTCCAGTCAGCACTTAGGATTGTGCTGGGGTTACCACCAGTGTCTTGCACGTGGTGGGCAGGCAGACATGGGGCCGGAGTCTCCTGAACAGCTGGGAGGGAACGGGAGGGTATGAGAATGGCAAAGGCAGCTTCTGGAAGCTACCGCTGGGAAGATGAAGGCCAACAAAGCTTGCACCTCCAGCAAGGAGAATACTGTCGAGTCTCCTATTTCGAGGAGACACTGTGTGTAATTGTTCATATCTTCTACATATTTGAAAGGAACTGGTCTCTTTTGTCTACACTCGCTGGCATCTTCCTGTCAATCACTGATACCCTTATGACGACCAGGCCTCACCAGTGACTAAATCCCCACCATGCAGCTCACCACTGGGCTCTGTTAGCAAGGGACAAAGGCTGTCTGAGGACTCCTCCGTCAGGGTCTACATCATGTGCTGCATCCCCTGTTGCCATGTGACCCCAGGTGGGGCCCTCCAGATTTGCAGATTTAATCTCCAAAAGCAGAGCCTGCCTGCCTTGTGTCTTCACAGCTGGTGCTCCAATTGACCGAAACACCAGGGTCTCCGCTGTGAGGAGGCAGCGGCCTCTGAGGAGAGTCCCTGGCTCCAGGTCAGCCTCAGGTGAAGGAAAGCAGGTCAGCTACTCCCTCAAACTGTATCAAGACGGAACAGGCACCAAGTGTGGGAACATTGGAGAACTGACCTGTCTGGAGATGGCAAGCTGCAGAGCCAGGTAGAAAGCTGCCTGGTGATCCGTAGGTGACAGGCTGTGGGCCCTGAAAAAGCATTTGCAGCTATTAGTACATGAGAGAGGCCATTGTTACTTTCCATGTCAAACAAGTACTCCCATTTGTATTTTTATTTATACCAAGGCCCCATATTTTTTTAAATTAATTTTCATTGGAGTATAGTTGATTTACAATGTGTTAGTTTCTGCTGTACAGAAAAGTGAATCAGTTATCCATATGTCTACTCTTTTTTACATTCTTTTCTCATATAGGTCATTACGGAGTATCGAGTAGAGTTCCCTGTGCTATACAGTAGGTTCTTATTAATTATGTTACCAAGTCCCCATATTTAATTTAACTATTTAATGTTTCATTTAAACTCTTCTCCTCTGTCCTCGAACAAATGGCATGCATGTTTCCTCTTGCCACTGTACATGGGAATGACACAGGAGCATGTCTCTGTTTTGTTTAGCATCTGAAATGGCAGCCAATGGGCTTGACTTTGAGAAGGAGCCTGGGGCTGAAGAAGCCACAGGCCCCGAGGTCTGACCTCCCCAGCAGACGCCTCCCTTGGGCTGAGCAGGAGAGCTCCACGTGTCACGCTGGGACACGGTGAGGCTGTGAGCATACTTGGCAAGGCGACAGCTGCTTTGGTTAAGTTTTCGCTTGGTCTTAACACTACTTTATCCAAATTTCTGGATTTCAGAGAAACCATATGAAAATCAAAGGCCCGGCTTTGCTTGTAAAATGAGGTTTTGGTTTTTTGATGAACTATAGAGAGAAATGGAGGATATTCATTCAGTCTTTTGAAGCTTCTACTAAGTTCCATGCAGTTTAACTAATTACATGCAACCAAGACATGTAAGACTTTGTGGCCAGACACCAGACTTAGTCTATCAACTGGCTTTTGACACCAATGGGAAGAGGCTATGCTGACCTCCTACTTGATGGCAGACACGTCATTCTTGCTTTTATGTGGAAGTCAACTGTATCTTACCACAAGCAACTGGGGGGAACTAGGGGGTGGGGGATGTTCTCTGTCCTTTTTTTAACCTTAAGAGCAAAACTCCCATCCCTGGGGAATCTTCACTAGTAAGTTTGCCTCCAGACACTGCCTTAGGACTCCTCTCACTTTAGTCTAAGAGGCTGAGGCGGAGGATTTGCCTGTGTTGCCCTTTGAGATGTCTTATTTCTAGCAGAGGCCTACTCAGCATGCCCCAGTTTTTATTACTTGACAGGCATTGGTTTTTCCATGAATTTATACATCAAAGAATATTTTTCTTTGGTGTTCATAAAAAGTGAGATTGGAATGTCATGGTTTCTGTCTCTCCCAATTATTCAGGGAAAATGAATACAAAATGGATTATGAAGAGACTTTGAATTTAGCATTATTTATTTTATCTCATCCTCTTTCACAATTAAACCAGCTTTCTACAACCCTCAAAAAGAATTCCACAGAGCTATAATTTTCTCAGCACAGTCTAGAGTTTTTACAAATGAAGTTAAATCAAATCACGGTTGTTTCTACCCAACACCAACCAAGTGAAAAGCTGACAATGGTCTGCTGAACTCAGGGTGTGGATAAGAATAGTTCTGACCAAAGGCCCTACCTTAGCCTCTTCAAATGATTATTAACTGTTAGCCACAGCACTAAGAAACAAACAGAAGTGCTAGAAATCTTGGCATCACTGGGGTACATTAGGACAACGTCGGAAGAATCGTCAACTTGGCTAATAATGAATATCCAACAGCCAAATTTCTAATGAGGCACAACTTAAGCAGACACATTTAAAAAAAAAACCTTATTTCAAGAATTTGGCTAATACGTTAAACTGGCCACTTTAGCTTATGAAAGAAAAAAGGAAACATGGAGATGCTCAAAAAACTAGAAAAAGTGCAAGATGTTCATCTCAGGTAGAGTCCTGAAAACGTGCTCCAGTTGCGCGGGACAACTTCGGCAGCTAGGCTTCCTGTGACAACACCAACTTTGTATGCCCACAGAAAATGTGCTTGACAGAAATCATCAAGCAATGCAGGTGAGAGGAAGGACATTAGTGATCTTGAAAACTGCAAGCTTGCTGGACTCTGTACGTGAATTTAGAGCAGCGCTATGAATCCCATTCCCATGCTGTGAGCACCTGGTGAGGCTGCTAAGAGAAAATCAGAGACCTAAAAAATGTCACTACAGGGGTGCTCACAAAGTGCTTCCCTTGTCAAAGCACCTCCATACTCATTAATTCCATTTTTATTCCATAGGAAAAGAAAGAATTGCAAGACACTGGCCCACTGAGGGCACCCATCTATCCACCCATCCACCCATCCATCCATCTACCCCTTCATCTCTCCATCCATCCATCCATCCACCCATCCATCCACATTATGCAGTACCTACTGTGATGCCAGGCCCTGTGTTAACTTTTAGGGAGCTTGGAGATGAATAATACAAGTGCCTTTCCTTGAGGAGCTCCCCCCAACACCACAGAGGGGGAGACCTAAATGATCATTACAGTGCAGTACGAGCAGTGCCCTGAGAAGGGTACGCCAGACTGCTACTGGAGTGCATGCGATGGGCCTCCCAGATCACCTGGCTAAAACTTAGACTGCCCTGAGGTCCACCCCATCATTCTCCTGAACTCTGGCTCCAACATCCTCTGGAGCTGAACCAAGAATACAGAGATAGCTGATCAATTTTGACCCTGGCCCATTAAGACATGTACCCCTTGTAACAATAATAACTACAATTTATGAAGCATCTACTATTAAGCATCTTGTTCGAGAACATCAAGCAAAAGAGGTAAAGCCAGAAGTGAAATTCCGAGGCCTGGTCTCTCCACCGTATCACCCTGCTGCCTTATTTAGCCGATTCTCCTTGAAGTCCCCTTCAATCCTGATTACAGTAGACATGGGATTAGTGTATCATTATGTTAAGAAAGAAAAGTGCAAACCTGGTTAAATCTATTACTCTGGGACCTCCCATTACTTACACACATAGGATGACCCACTTGTCCTGGTTTGTCCTGTATTTTCCTGGTGTTTGCACTGAAAGTCCCATATTCTGGGAAACTGCTCAGTTCCCAACAAACCGGGCTGGCTGGTCACTCCATACCCACAAAACATACCACATTCAAACTTAAATTCAAGCTAGGAGTGGGAGAGGAAAATAAAAGTGAGATTGTGAGACTGTGTCCCTTCTACCACACTGAGTGATAAACACCAGTGACACCACGCAGCCCGGATTCCTGCACGTTGGGGGGCAAGGCACTGAGACATGCGCTCGACTGTTTCCAGCCTGGCTTTTCTCTGTAGGATGTGAGAGCCCCCAGGAGCCACCACTGAGATCAATACAGCATCTTAGAAAGCTTTGCAAACAACAGTCTTTCTTCACTATAATTTTGTACAGGACATATGAATTGGTTCAGCCTCTTGGGCTCAGCTTATGAGTGTATGAACAGCTGAGGGTCTCAACATTAAGATGCAATCATGCAACTGGGATGTCTTCAAAAATCACCTCTCTGAATCCAGGAGAGAGCAAACCTTTTTGAATTCTGACTCCAGTCATAATTGAGTTAATTTTCACACGCTATATCTGCAACCTCACCACTTTTTGAGATACACCGTTTTCTTTTTAAACCAAATTTGCTAAACAATAGTATTAACAGAATTGTGGGGAGAAGATTTAAAATATATAGTAAGAAAATATTTCTCATCCAAGTGATTTTTAAATACTCATTTACATGTAAGAAGTAATACAGATCCTTCTTATTTACTTAAAATCTTTCCCTTATAGACTTTTGTACAGTACACTAGGATAGTCCTAGTTCATGCGTACTTGAAACCAAATATTTTTATTACTTTGAAAAATACCCTTAAATACACATAAATACAAATTTAGGTTAGCCTTCCCCAATAGAATCACGTAGGTTAGTAGGATTTTATTCCGCTTTATTCCCATATGAACTAATATTTTAAAAATCCCTTTGAATTAGAAACTAAGCAAAAGAGGAACAAAAAGAAATTCAGGCCAATGGAACAGCTGTTATATAACATGAAGTTATGAATTCTGCGGCTCAAGGCAGACCACCACCATGGCTGTTTTTAGAGAGCCAGTAAGATGAGCTGATTTAAGGAAAGTGAAACAGTGAAACAGATGTAATGACCACTTTCTTAGGCATCCATGTGTGGGTTTTACAAACTAGGACTGGAAAATTTAAAACTCCAAATCATTTGAAATGGAAATGCTTTCCACACTCCGTGCTGAAGGATATCAACAAAAACTTAGCACACAGATAGGAGGTCTGTTTGCTGCTGTCAGTTGGTACCTTCTGTCATTAACCAGTCTGGGACTGGCAGCGTGAAGGAGCTATGGGCACGCCTGCTAGGAAATGGAAAGAAAAGAGATGAAAGTGTTTCAGACTAACTGAAACCAAGTGCTAATGATTTCGTGATAAAAAGGAGCATGTACACTGTGACAAACCTATAGGCAGCCCTAGTTCTAAGGAAAGAAATCTAACAATGGTTATTAGGTATTGAGAGGTCCTCGTAAAACTTTTGGTTAAGTAACTAAGTTTCTAATATAATTCCAAGAAATCAAGTAACTCAGGTATATTTAAGCTGACAGGATCAATACCAATTCTAGATTGGACATCATGGGGTTATACTTTCAGACAGTGATTCATGTTAGTGATTTATTATGCCTGCAGTAAGAATAAAATGAGGGAAGTGTGGTGTAGTAGGTACCAGAGAAGCCAGTCAGTGTCAGAGACCTTGACCTTCCTGACCTCAACAGCTACAGGATTCCGGCTCTTCATCCCTGCATCTCGGTCCCTCACCTGCAGTGAACACACGACTTGTTCCATCTACCTTATTGGTGTGGGGTGAGGATCAAGTAAGGGGTGTGAAAGGCCACTGTGACATGCAAGCGGTCTCTAATTATAAGGCCTTCTCCTAATTTCATGAAAGGTACAGTGATGGAGATAAGCATAAGGTATTATGGAGCATGGAGGGGATGGAGAGGCCTGGGACCTGCTGGCCTGACTGTCTTATAAGTATTTCAGAGACTGCCCTAAAATCTGGCCTTTTCATTTCGTAATATAAAAATCTGCAGATTGACATGTTAAAAAAAAAAAGGTTGCAAAGAATGATGCTTTTTCTAGATGATAAAAAATGTCTTTAATAAAAGGAATCATCTCCCTAGACATAAAAAAGTACCTCTCTTAGAGCTGAAATCGCTTTATTAGGAATGAATAAAATGTGCCCGAATGAATAAACATATCAAGGATGCAGATTTACATGGCAACAAGTGATGCAGCAAGTTTTATACTGTCTGTTCGGTACTCGGGAGGAAAGACTCCCAGGGGTAAAATACTGTTTACATAATCTTTATAAATATCTCTTCTTTTTATACTTATCATACTTTGGTGTCATTATGTACAGCCGAGTGAAAAGATGAACTCCCACTCACCTCTGAAATGCAAGAAGCGCCTTTCTCTGTAGGACCTCCTGCATCCCTCGCAAAGAAGCTAAGAAAAGGGTTCGATTAGTCAGTGGCATGGGAGATCAGGGAGTTTCTGACAAATAGAAAACTCATCACAAAAACTAAACATTTGACTGGATTAAGAGCAACAAATTCTGGGAGCTTATGTGCCCAGTCCTGTCCCAGGCACTGTCGAGGATGGGAAACGAAGGCCGTGTCAGCCTGAGGCCCTTGCACTTGTTGGGCATAACTGTGGAACCATGCCAAGGCGAGAGTGAGAGTTGGCTGGTCACTCTTGGTACCCCCAGGAATAGCAGCCTGTCTTCAAAAGACCAGCTGGGAACTCCAGAGAGGAAACCATTCTCAAGGGCAGGCATGTAATTCATGGGTGAAGAATGGCTCTGCCAGAATGGAAGAGAAGAGATTCAAGCCCCAGTGGGTGGATTTGACGGCCTTCAGAGTTCCTTCTGGCACCGAAAACCAAGGACACTAGCCTGATGCCATGGAAGGCCAGTTTAATTCACGGAGGCAATGGCTAGGACCTTTAATGCCTTGATGTGAACACCAGGGACAGACAGGGCAAACCCAACACTGATACTGGAAAATCAGCTCAACACTTCCCCTGTAGACAGCATGTGAGAAATGCCACCTTAGAGCCTTGTAGAAACTAAAAAGGTACTTTTTACGGGGACAACAGAAAAACTCCTAGAGGAACCTGTTGATGGCTGCACCTGGAGATGGTCCTTATCTAACAAATCCAACATGGCAGATCCCATCCTGACATCGCACTGAGGATGGTGGAAGGCTGCCCAGAGCTGGATGTAGCTGTGAGCCATGACTAACTTAGAACAACAGTGAATGAGCTAGAGGCATCCAGAGAGCTGTCCCAAGAGAACCGTGGATACAGATGAGACCCAGCAGGGTCACGTGACTCTCCCAAAATTAGGTGTAGAGTCTCAACTAAGAAGTTATATGGATAAACATATGCTATGAAATTTACCCTTCACTGAAAGCCTACTATAGTTAAAAAAATGTTCTGGGTATTGTCAGTGTATATGAAAAATTAGCAAAAAAATCTATGATTGAAAATCAGTTGATATGCAAAACTTCTCCAGGGTCTTTGATATTTTAGGGCAGAGGAAAGAAAGATTTGGGGTAACATGTAAAATAAACTATAGCAAAATTACAAAGAAAGCAAAAGAAAATGAATACCATAAAAGTCAGGGTAGTGTCTTCTCTTAAGGGGGCTTGTGATTGGGAGGGGCACGTAAAGGGCTCCCAGGTAGCTGGCAAGGTTCTATCTCCTAAGCAGGGTGCTGCTTATAAGAATACTTTCCCTTATACTAATTCACTGAGTTGGACAATCATTTTTGAGATTTTTTTTGGTATTTGTGTTACATTTAACAACAAAATGTAAAAGGAATAATAGAAAGTTCAGAAAAACAATTTACCAATTTACCCTTTCTGCAAACATATAATTGAAAACTCATTAAGTATAGAAAACATAATTAAGATTTTTTTTTTTTAGCCGGAAGCCCATCCACCAAAACAGTAAATACATCCCAAACGTGTAATGTCACTGCAGGTGCTGTGAGCCACTATACTACACGTGTACGTATCCGTGAATTAAAATGTGCAAATGGGGACTTCCCTGGCGGTCCAGTGGTTAAGACACCGCGCTCCCACTGCAGGGGGCATGGGCTCGATCCCTGGCTGGGGAACTAAGATCCCACATGCTGCGCGGAGCGGCCAAAACATAAATAAATAAAAAAGAGTTGTTTTTTTTTTAAAAAAAAGTGCAAATGGAGAAGGGGCAGGTACTGATAAATCAAGGGATGCTTTCTGGAGGAGGTGGGCCCTGAATGCTTCTACATTCCTAGCCTAAGACCCAACATCCCTCCACATGGGGAGAGCTCAGGCCAAGCGCTGGGGCAGAGTCAGGTGAAGGCCGGGTGGGGTGAATTCTCTCTCAGGGCCCTGCTCACCTCACTCCTCAGGACAGATCCCTACAGCTGCCAGCTGGGCACCACCAGCACAGTGCACCTGTGAAGAGGGCCTGGGAGCCGGGGCACAGGGCCTGCATTTCTTCCCTCCCATTCTCCGACCGGTCCAAGCAAAGAGGACAGCGGTGGCAGGTCCCCACAGGACGGCAAACGAGGAACCAGCCATGCGCCCTCCTGAGACAGGGGATGGGCCGGTCCTGCAGTGCAGACTTGGTGGCTCCCCAGCTACCGTGGGCGGGGACTTCGCTCACCGTCAGTGGCCTGCAGACTGTACGTAAGCCCCAGGGCCAAGTAGCCTTTGGCCTTGAACTCTGATGTTTTCTCTCCCGCATCAACGACGGTTTTGGCAAACTTCTCAGCCTCTTCCAACTGAAAAACCAGGTAAGTTAAAAACAACACCAACATCCTGCAGAATTTCTAACATGAGTTCCCGTAAGCATCTGCTGTCCTAAGCGATTTCTGATGAGTCACTGTGAAAATAACTCCCAGATCTTCCAGTTCCACTCTGGTGATTCTGTTTTCTGTATTTCAGCTTCTCAACAGTCCTCAGGATTCCCACCTTGCCTTTTTGCTTTCAACCTTTCCTTATCGCTTTTTTGCCCTCTTTTCCAAGGTCACTTGCATACTTGGTGGGGCTCTTTGTCGTCTCTGTTTTTCACTGATTGGCTCTGTGATTAGATTGTGCTAGGTATTCAGAAGCTATGTATACATGTATGTATAATTTGTAAAGAATAAAGTTCTTGAAATATTTTGTGCTTGGGTCTTTCCTTTTTTGCATGACATAAAGAATCTTTTAGGCTTGGATTCTCTTTCCCACAAGCTGTTAGAAATTTCAAAACTCCATCTATTTATTTTACAGTACACCGCACACAGACCTCGCACTGGCAGATTCCAAAGGGAAGAATGTGCACCTGTAAACTACACCCACAATAAGACCTTTTGCACAGCTCACTAGAGGCAAAAATAATAAGATTTGCTCCTTCGGGGTATGGTAAGTGCTGATGTTACTGAAGCTGGGTGATAGTACATGGATGATAGTTGATTATACTCCTTACTTTTGCGGTATTTGGAAATTTTAATGATAAAAATGTAAAAAATATACAGAAAAGATTTGTTATTCTCATCTTGTAAAAGAGAGTCAGGTTTATGTTAGGTGTTATGGTGATGAATGATGCCATCGCTGGAAGGAGTGTGGCAGAGTCACAGCTGGAAGCTGGCATTTTCAAAACCGAAAGATTCGGTCCACTGCTCCAGCCACTCTCGGGGCCTGCCTGCATGTCCCCTCACTTGCCACACCAAAGTGTTAAAACCTGCACGGACCACACAACACCTTCACGGCTGTGTTTCAGGTGAGAGCCACATTTCAAAATGTGTTTTTTCTTCCACACTTTCCCAAGAAAAATTTGACCAAAGTAGGACACTTTCTTCACAATGTTTACTTTCGCCCTGCTGGGTGAGAATAAATGGAAAAAAAAGAGCAGCAAGGACCGTCATGGTAGAAAACCTTAGCCACGTGCCTCAGTCTTTTGGGCAACTTCTTCTTATCACTAACCTTGACATGAAGTTAGAGAAAGACATTAAAACTCCATTGTATGTGGCGATCAATTGAGTTTTCTAGTTTCTGCTCAAACAGTACGTTTTTGAGGTACTACAATTGTTACAAATCAGGCTCTTCCCAGATTCAAAGCTGAACAAGAACATTGGAAGCTGAAAGCCTCTGTGCAGGAAGAGGAATGAAGGAAGCTGGGTTTACACATGAGCTAAAGTAGAGGTTGACTCTTGGCTTTACAGAAAAGCTCAGGCTCTCCTAAGAGGGAATCACTGAGTGACATAGACTTTTTCAGTCCCATACGACTTACATACAGGATGCGTCTGAGTAGGAATTCCAATTCCATCTTACCATTTCTACTTTTGAAGCACATTCCCATGAAAAAGAAAAACCTGGAGTTGTACTGATTCCCCGAAGTCCTTGGGGTGGGGTTGAGGCCTGAGGAGGGCTGTAGCCTGGGCCAGAAGCCCGGGGCTCTGAACAGCCTTGCTTTTGTGTAGCTGATGCACTGCTACTATTTCCTCTCTGCCTAGGAATCAAAAGGGTGGCAGCCCCCGCACACGCGGAGGGCCCCAGCCCCACTCACCCAGTGAAGGGAGCCCATGCACAGCTTTGCGGCCAGAAGTGGGATGGTGGCGTCGTCCGGCTTCAGGCGGATGCACTCTTTCAGCACCTTCACCGCGCGAGCAGACTTGGCAAAAGGAGATCATTTCTGTGAAACTCAAAATTTTTGACAGAACCAAATACTAAAGCCTTCCCAGTGGGGTTTCTGGTTAGGATACACTCTTAATGAGGTTTTCCAACTTTCACCCAATGAAGCAAGAGCCTGGGGATGGAGATAACCTGAGCTTGGAACTTTTGGGGGACCGGGGAGTAAACTGTGGTTAAAACAAGTGAAAACGCTGCCCCGAATCCCCCTAGTTTTATTCCCTACTTGTGTAGCCATTGTAAAAGTAAGAAAAAAATAAAGACAGTGGAGGTTTACATTATTATAAAAAAGAAACTATCTAATTTAAAGCATACCATTCAGAATGGAAAGCATACCACTCCACTTTGCCCCAATAATCTTGTGTCTCAGACTTTACAATTCACTAAAGGGCCCAAATTAACAAGAATAACAGTGGCTATTATCTTTATTGAGTGTGTTCGTTTTGGGGGTCCTATGCTAAACACCTTGTGGGTATCATCTCACTACCTGATGACAATTCTATGAAGTCGGTACCATTTCTCCATGAGACGGAAGAGGAAGCTGAGACACTAAGTGACCTGCCATGGGTCACACGGCTTCGAGGTCCGCACCAGGCCTCTCTCTCCACAGCCCTTGCTTTCAACCAATACCGTACACGGTCTCAGATCACATCTTGCTACAGATAATTAGCAGATTTCCCCTGCCAGGAATAGTTTACACTCTCAAATGAGTGAAAGGGGTCAGTGTGAAGAACTGACCTTACAGCTTCAGATAAATAAAGTTACAAACACTAGAAAAAGGCAAGAATTTCAAAATTTTCTTCTCAATGATGTGTCCATGTTGGCCCCCAAATAATTAAATTCGATCACTCATTTATAAATGACCACAGGACAGTTTCAAGTAGCTGGTGTAGACATCTACCAGGTATCACATCATCCCATGAAATTCAAGTTAACCATCAACACAGAGGACTGCATGTCAGAAAGGGAGACTCACTTTTCCAGCAGCCATGAGTGACAGAGCAAACTGGTACCAGAGGTGGAACTCCTCAAAGGCAAACTTCATGGCTCTTTCTAAGCACTGGATTGGAAAGAAGAACAAATGCAGACAGGTAAGAATTGCCGGTGGCGCAGCTGGGCAGGTGTGAGTGTGCGTCTGTGCGCACTAAGAGCAGTCCTACCACATCGGCTTCCCTGGAATGCTTAAAGCACCCTGCTCCTCCGAACCCTCCCGAGGCGCCCCCCGAGGCAGCCCCCTGGGCCAGAAGCCGGGGGCAATCCACAGCTGACTACAACACAACCCTTGATCCCAAGGAGCTTTTCCTCTAATACAGGCAAAGAGGCAGGTACACAAACTACTCAAATACAAGGTCCCAACTGACAAGTGTCCCAAGAGGAGGAAACAGAAAGTACTGTGGGAAAGCGGTCACGGGCATCGGGAACGGCGTCCTGGCAGACTGGTACTTGAGCCAGTTCTGTTGGATGAGAAGGGAGAAAACACAGCTAGGATTCAGAAACGGTGCTCCGGGAAGAGGGGGGACAAACAAGGACGTGGAGGCACGAAAGAGGATGCTTCGACGTGCCAATGACAAGTGGTCCAGTATAAACCCAGCTGAGGGCACGGGCGGCCAGAAGGCAGGCGCGGCTGGGGCCGCGTCACTGAGAGTCTGACGTGGTGGCTCCTTGTCTGAGTTGTTCCATCTCCCTCCCCCTCCCCAGCTTTGGTTCTCCCTCCTCTGTGCTCCCAGAGTTCATACCTGTGTTAATGTGATGTCTTCACCCGCCCCAGCCCAGCCCAACCCAGTCCAGCCCAGCCCAGCCCAGCCCAGCCCAGCCCAGTCCAGCCCAGCCCAGTCCCACTCTGAGAAACTATCCAGGGCAGAGATCCTGTCTTCAATGTCTCCTCAGTGCCCGCCTGAGGCGGGAGATCTACAAATGCAGGTCACCCAATCCATGAGGAGCCTCTGGTTTCTGCAAAGAGTGACACGACCATGTCAGAACCTAAGGGAGATCATGGGATGAGGGGGGTGTATGACCAGGGGGGTGTATGACCAGGGTGGATGAAGGCCAGGAATAAGGTGGATAGAATGGTCCAGGGACTTCAGAAACAAGGACAGAAGCAAGAAATGTGTCTGAATTAGAATCAGCAAGGAAGGGCCACCCAAGGAAGGAGCGGGTGGCTGGTGAGATGGAGGGAGTGAAGGGGGCCCCCAGAGTCTCCGGCCTACATACCCGGGAGCAAACCCATGGCACGGAAGGTCTGTGTATGCAGGTGTGTGTGTGTGTGTGTGTGTGTGTGTGTGTGTGTGTGTGTGTGTGTGTGTGTGTGTGTGTGTGTGTGTGTGTGTGTGTTTATTAGAGAGAACGACAGAGAAAGAGACAGAGAGAAAGAGAGACTGGGGAGGCAACCTGAGGGGAACTAGCAGGCAGAGAAGAAAGTGCAGAGATGGGTTAGAAAGCCAGGCCCCTGGAACAATGGGCTTCTCACGTGAGGCCTTCTCCCGAGGAGGTTTTTAAATGAACAGAAAAGCCTTAAACAGCAACAAAACCTTCACCCTGAGAGGGCAGACAGCTCCCATCAGGGTCACCTCAAAGACTGATGTGGACATGCGGTGGCACCTACGGCACCACGTGGACATGCGGTGGCACCTACGGCACCACGTGGCCCCTCTTCTCCAGCGACGCTCCCTGCAGCCCGGGAGCGGAGGAGAAGGACAGGTGGGATGCTTAGGATTCATGGATGCCCAAGGAGGGAGGGGCAGGGGGCTGGAGCTGAGAGACAAAGCAGCCACAGAGAAGGTCATGATACAGGTAAAGTGAAGGGGTGAGAGGAGAGGAAAGAATTCCAGGATTTTAAATGGTATTCACAGAGAAAGTCACAGTAAATACTGTGCTGGTTGGTTTACTGTGAAAACCTGCCCTAAAAAATATATTAAGAAGCGAAGTATAAGCAGTTAATAAGCCCATGCTAATGATGGTGTAGGATGTAAAACGGACACTTGGTCCCTTATTCTGATCCCACTGGAGACACACTTCGTCAAAAACTCGGGGGTGGACATGTGACTCCGTCCTAGACCAGGATGTTGGCAGAAGTTAAGGGGAGGGCACCTGCAGTTGGCATACACTTTGCCCTCAGCCCTGGTCCTTCTTCCGCCCGGGACAAAGACTCAATACTGGAGGTGGGGCGGCCAGGAAGTGAGAAACATGAGGACAAATGCTACCCTCTAGAATGACTGAGCAGAAAGAGAGAAGGCGCCGGGCCTCTGATATCATGAGATGCTGCAGCTGCCTCTCCTCAGACTTCCTGCCATAGGGAAAAAATACTCATATTTGGTTAAGGCACTCACTATATGGTGGTTTTGTTCATTACTTCTGGATACACCTCTCACTAATAAAAACACTGAATAGCAGAGCTGGGATCTGAATCTGTCGCCAGAGCCCTCTTACCTGCTCTGCTACACAGATGAGCAACAAGAAAGCATTACTGTGCCTTTAAGAAGCACAGTGGGTGTAAAAAGAGGAAAGCACCTCGCTGAGAAGATCAAGTGGGTGAGACAGGGTGGTGCGGGAAGACCTAACCCAGGTGTGGGGCGGCACGGGCTGGGAGCACGTGGGGCAGGACAGGTATTAAGGAGAGAACGCCAAGCGGTGAAAAGCCAGTGCTTGGAAACTGACTTAGGGAAGGGGGATGAGGGATGATGAAGAAGGAAACCAGAATGATGATCACATTGGTGGAAGTAGGCAAAGGAGTCAGTATGTGGAGAGAAGTAGGTAGATAATGATCAAAATGAGGTTTGTTCTACAGCTCCACTCAACGAATTCATTGCAATATAACCACTAAGCACTTAAATGTGTACACGGAGACATTTAAAGGTTTAAGTGCTTTTCTGCCTCCTTTTGTGAAGAAGAACGATAAACATCAACTTCTTTCCTGATAAACAAAAGCTCACAGCTCAAACACTTTGCTCTGAATCAAAAAGCTAGAGCTTATAAATAAGTGTGCATCCTTATTTTCTTTTGTGACAAAGGCCAACATACTCATTATCTTCAGTGAGAAACATTCATGGAAGCCTAATCGGTATAGAGCTCCACTCCAGGTGCTCCAGGGAAATACCAGCCCTCATAAAGAGTAGACTCAGAATCGTGGGGCTACCAGGGAACTTGGGAAGCATCTAGTCGAAGTCTCTTAACGGAAGGGACATTTGTCATTTTGGCTGCCTATCACCTCAAAACTCTCCTGTTTATTTTCAGGCAGGAGTTGGGGTAAGGACACCCTAGATAAAAGGGGAACAGACTCTGCTTTCCAGGTGCCAAACCTAAGGGTGAACGAAGGAGGGAAGCAACTGGAGTGTGTCACGTGACCTGAGCCTGGCCAGTGAGATGCTCCTGCCAGCGAGCTGCATCCAGAGGTCTGGGCAGGGGGACGGGCCGTTGGAAGTTGTTTTCCGTGGCCAGGCCTGGGGGCCGCGGTAGCAGCCGGGTTGGTGGAGGCCCTCCAGAGTTAACAGTATCCTCCCAGACTGGGGCAGGGGGCTTTGCCTCCTCAATTTCTGCTCACCCCTGTTCTTTAGCCTTCTGTGGATCCTGTGTGCTAAACGGTATGCATTGGTAGATGCATGACTTTTCTGCCTGAATTGACAAGTCACGTCTGTTACCTACAACCAAGGTTCTGAAGGTGCACCCGATCAAATGCTTCAAGCCCCTCTGATAGCACCCCCTACCACCCAGCCCCCAACAAGTAGTTGTACTACTTCTGCCTGAGAACTTTCCAGAATAGGGAATTCATGACATGTACAGCAGCTAGAAATAAAGAATCACCACAGGTTAAGTGTGTGAATTTGGGCAAGCCAATTAACTTCTCTATACCCAGATTCCTCACCGTAACGTGAGAAATATAACAGTAATTAATGTAGCAAGTTACCAGGAAGATTAAATTAGTTAATACATAACAAGCAACAGGAACAGTACTTCAGATACAGGCTAGTAGGTGCTAAAAAAAGGTTAGCTATTACCCAAAATTAACATTCTTATATTAAGAGAGGAAATGTAATATGACATCTATCATTTTACCCAAATTTAATATATGAAAATTCAAACGTATAATACATAATATCAGAAATAATTATTTACTTTACAAAATGTTTCCTCATTTTAGAAAAGGATTCAATCTGAGACCCTTGAAAATAATGTACAACTTTATGGAACCAAACTGTTAGAATACATGTTTATTATTTCCTTAATAAGTGGTATGGACTAAAAGTCTGTGTCCCCCCCCAAAATTCTTATGTTGAAACCTAATCCCCAATGTGACCGTGTTAGGAGGCGGGGCCTTTGGGGTTGATTGGGTCATGAGGGCGGAGCCACAGAGAGATTCCTTGCCCCTTCCACTGGGCGAACAGCGGGCAGTCTGCAACCAGAAAGCAGGCCTTCACCAGACATCAAATCTGCCACTCATGACCTTGGACTTCCCAGCCTCCAGAATTGTGAGAAATAAACGTTTGTTGCGTACAAGCCACGCAGTCTGTGGTATTTTGTTACAACAGCCCAGACTCGCTGAGACAACAAGCTCTTCGCTAACACTGCAGCCAAGTGCTCTTCTAATTGCTTTACAGGAACTGCCTCGTTCGCTGGTCCCAATGACCCAACAAGGTCCAAGCAGGTACTGTTACATTTACAGAGGAGGGAAATGGAGCACAACTTTGCCATGTGACCATGCAGGGTCTCAGAGAGCTGTGGCAGAGCCAGGATCTGCACACAGGTGGTCTGGTTCCAGAGCTGGAGCGCTTATCCATAGCTCTCCACTGCCTCTGAGACGTTAATTACAGACAAGCCACTCAACTGATTGGGCCCATCCCTACCGCATAAAGCAGAGTATAGCTAAATAAAAGCCTCCTAAAAATGCCACACGTTCCCTGAAATACTCCCGAGATTCAACAATATTTTGTACTGCTGAGGGGCCCTCGCTCCTGTGTCCTCTTGGGGATCCCTGGAGCTCTGAGGACTGAGGCCTTTCCAGCTTGCTGAATTTTCAGGAAACTTCACAGATCCCAGAGATGCCCACCAGCATCACGGTGGCCCATCTCAAAGGCGCACGATTTGACAAAGATGTACCCAGGCCATGGTTTCCTCTACACTGCAGATCTTTCACAGCCCCTCCCAGCTCGGACCCCATTCTCATAACTGTAACTACCCACGTCCCATTATAAGCCATCGGGGTGTCATAGAGAGAGTTAGGAAACGCAAACCAACAATTACAAATTAACCCTTCACCCCAATTCAAAAGTATTGGCGCTCTGGCCTCAGAGCCGATGGCTCTGTCTTCCTGTGGGCTCTTGGCATCCTCTATACAATGACGGCAGCTGGCTCTGAAAAAGTGCCCAGACAGCTCCAGATGCTCCTGAAATCCTGATGCCAAGCGTACTGCTCGGCTATGTAACGCGTCCTCCCCTATGTCCCTGTAAACACGGAGATTATATAAATCTCTAAGCACTCAGGTCGACATACCTCAATCACAAAGGAAGCGCTCTTCCAAAGAATGCATCTAAGACCAAAGGGAACTTGGGGCGTCACTGGAGCACCTGCTATCCACAGCCTCTGCCCCTTAGACTAGGGCTTTGCTCGCCCCAGTTCTGTTTGGCTATCCCTTTTAAGCACCTTAAACACATATGTATGTGACAGAGTAAAAATTTCCAGTTTATTTTCCTTCTTAAAAATTTTGATTATTACTATTCCTGTTCTCTGTGAGTTAACTGCCTTTGATACAAATAAGAAGTTTGGTGATCAAAAATTTTTATTGTTGAAAAATTTCAAACACAAAGATGGGGAAATAGCATAATAAATCCCCGTGTACCCTTCACCCTATTTCAACTACCAACTCAGTTCTCAACCTGTTCCATTTGTATCCCTACCCATTTCTCCCCAACATATTATTTTGATGCAGATCACAGACAGCATAACATCTTGTCCATAAATTTAAAAATTCCAGTTTTAATGAAGTAAGGAGCCTGGGAGCAGAATATATGCTATAAAGTGAGATAATTCACATTTCAATAACGGTTCCAGTCTAAAAGAGGTACTAATGAAAATGGAAGAAGATGTAGGTGTTGCAGGATGGAGACAGACGGGAGTGGGGTGCATATAAGAGGCGGCTTCGGTCCCCCAGACCCAGCCTGGCTGGTGGCTGGAGAGGAGAGCAGCACGTGCTGATGGCAGCGGCTCTAAGGCCAGACTGCCTAAGCTTAATGCAAACGCCTCGCTCACCAGCCAGAGGGTTGTTATTGGGTTAAAGGAAGTCATACGTGTAAAATGCTTAGAAGAGTGTCTGGCACAGAGCGAATGCAATAAACATGCTACTGCTGATGTCGCTTTCACGAAACAAAGAAGTAGTGGATGCTGCTGCAGGGCTAGATCTGCGGCGAGGAGCCCTGGGAACGGGGCTGGGGTGCCAGTGGAGGGCAGGGGGAGAGAGGAAGGGAGCCCCTAAGTGGAAAGGGGGAGATGAGAGCTGGCCCTTTTCCACTTCCAATGTCCAGCGGAGAGACGGCAGTGTGGGCCTGGGGAGAGGGACGTGGACTCCAATGCAGATCTGCAGATCCCTTAGTCACCCACACAAAACGGCAGGTGATATCTCCAAATCATCTCCCTTACAAGGAAAGAAGATGGATCTGGCAACAGTATTATCTCTACCAGGAAAGACAGGTCCATTTGCTGCAATCAGACTTACTGCCACCTCTCTCTAAATCCCAGATAACATTCATTTAATACCAAGAATATTTGGTAGAACAATAATTAGACTCTAATTGGCATCCTAATCATTTGAGTGGTCATCAAAATGTCACTTCCAAAAATGTTATTTCCTTTTGGTAGCAAGAGCTCATCCCTTCCAGTCTCCTAATTTGGCTTTTCATAAACGAGCCGCCTCTGAGGGGGCTCCAGGGATGAGAAGTTCTTCTGGCAGAAGAAAAGGATTTAGCAATTACCTTCCTAGTATGCAAAGCCCAATTACACGAACTGGGTGCATGGCAGTGACAGCTGTGCAATACCACAAGCAAGGAAAAGCCAACGTCTATATTTGGAATTCAACGGTGAGATTCCAAAACCCATGGGGGAGGGGGCAGGAATAAAATAATCAGATACCCCTCAAATTTAGCCTGGAGGGGATGTCTAAAATTCATCACTATTAAAATAGAACAAATAACATAGAGAACTGTCTCCATTATTCACCTTTGTGGACAGGTTGGCCATATCCTACAAGTTCTCATAACCTAGATCCTTCGATTGATTAGGAAGCTTTTCTTTTCTACATCGTATATACTTAATGAATCAATTAATAAATGTAATTCCTGGCAGGTGTGTAACAATTTTTAAAAATTTAACATGGTATATGAATAATATTTCATTTCCTTACTTTAGCGGTGAAAAACTAAGCAATGAAAAACTATCTAAGCAATTTAGACATTCTGGACCATTATCTTAGACCCACAGATTGATATAATCAGAGAGCGTGTTGACCTTCGAGATTATCTCGTCCCATTCTTACTTTACTAAGGACATGGAAACTAAGACCTAGAGAGAGGAGATAGGACCAGCCCAGGGTCACACAGTGGCAGCCCTGGAATTAGAAGCCAGGTCTCATGATGCTCAGGTCAGAGCCCTTATTTCTAAATTAACTGCATATAAAAGTACAAATTAAAGTGGAGTTCGAGAGATCTACCCTACAAGGAGTCTGGGGCCAGGAAAAGCTTCTAAAAGTCAGGCTGATGGGACTCTCAGCTACAAATAAAAGTCCTCCTACCCAGTTTTGAGAAAACATAGACAACACCCATCAAGGCTTGCTCAAGTTTTCTCCCCTTAAACTGGAAATAAAACGGAGCAAACCCCACGTCCGTGCCCCCGCTTCCCGTTTCTCTTTTTGCTCTAAAGCAGCGATATGGCTTCAAGCAGAGGAGTGTCAAACCTTTATTACTTCAGCAGATGCTTAAATTAGAGGCCACCGCTGCCTCTGGCCATGGTGGGGGGAGTAGAGAGTGGGTTGTTTTTCAAAGGTCACAGAGTTTATTACAGAGCGTGAACGCTGGACGCCACCCTCCGGCACGCTCTCCCTTCGAGGATGTGAAGCAACTGGATCAAGTTTGCACAGTGAGTAAAGGGTTGCCAGGTTTCTACTCAAATACCGCTCCATCTGCTCTTTTGCTGATGTAGCCCTTTGTTATTCTTACAAAATGAATCCCTAAACTCAGGAAATGGGCATTTCATTCCTCTCCCTCCTCTCTCCCCAACTGCCCTCACCTTTTGGTCTTTGTTTTCAGTCCTTCTCCCCTGGCTCTGGGCACCAGGGACTTCAACCATGGTGGCCCCTTGACACACACAAGAAGTAGGGAGGGAGGTAAGGTGTCCCGGGTGCTCCCCAGAGGTGTGTCTTACACAAAGTAGGTGTTCAACGAACGCTTGAATATAGGTCGAATGTTAGGATCCATTCTTCTGGTTGTCCTGTAACGGGGGCCCCAGACAAATCTTCATGACCTTGGATTTGGCAACGGATTCTTAGATATGACACCAAAAGCATGAGCAACAAAAGAAAAAAATCAGTACACTAGACTTCATCAGAATTAAGAACTTGTGCGCATCAAAGGACATTGTCAAGAAAGTGAAAAGACAACCTACAGAATGGGAAAAAGTATTTGCAAATCATGTATCTGTTAAGGTTCTTATCCACATTAAATAAAGAACTCCTATAACTCAACAACAAAAAGACAAACAGCCCAATATAAAAATGGGCAAAGGGGACTTCCCTGGTGGTCCAGTGGTTAAGAATCCTCCTGCCAACGCAGGGGACATGGGTTCGATCCCTGGTCCGGGAAGATCCCACGTGCCGCGGAACAACTAAGCCCAGGCGCCACAACTACTGAGCCTGCGCTCTAGAGCCCATGGGCCACAACTACTGAAGCCCAGGCGCCTAGAGCCCGTGCTCCGCAACAAGAGAAGCCACCGCAATGAGAAGCCTGCACACCGCAACGAAGAGCAGCCCCCGCTCGACGCAACTACAGAAAGCCCGCACACAGCAACGAAGACCCAAAGCAGCCAAAAATAGATAAATAAAAAAATAATTTTTTAAAAAATGGGCAAAGGTCTTGAACAGACATTAGTCCAAACAAGATAACGCAGATGATGAATATGCACGTGAAAAGATGTTCAACATCATTAGTCAACAGGCAAACTCACAATGAGATACCATTTCACGCCTACTGGAATGGCTATAATACAACAACAACAGCAAAAAAACAAAAACAAAAAATAAAAGCGTGGGTGAGAATGTGGAGAAACTGGAACACTCGTGCCTTGCTGCTTGGAACATAAAATGGTGCAGCTGCCGTGAAAAACAGTTTGGTAGTTCTTCAGAAAGTTAAACATAGAATTACCATGTGACCTGGCAATTTTACTCTTGGACATATACCCAAAAGAACTGAAAACAGGAACTCAGATACGTGTCCATCACTGCATTATTCACAATAGCCAAAAGGTGAAAACAATCCACACGTCCATCAACAGACGAATGAATAAACAACATGTGGCATATACACACGATGGAATATTACTCAGCTCTGAAAAGGAATGGAGTTCTGATACACGCTATCAGATATATTATTACAACACAGCTGAAGCTTGGAAACACTAGGCTAAGTGAAATCAGCCAGAACCAAAAAACTAGTACTGCATGATTCCATTTGTATAATGTACCCAGAATAGGCAAATTCACAGACACAAAAAGTAGCTTAGAGGTTACCAGGTTATGGGGGTTGCGGGAATGGGGAGTATTGCTTAATAGGTACAGAGCTTCTGTTCGGGGTGATGGAAAAGTATGGAAACAGACATACTGGTTACACAACACTGTGGATCCAATTGATGCCACTGAATTATATATTTTAAAATGGTTACTTATGGCATTTTTTAAGTTGAAAAATTTTTTCCCTTGAGGGCCATAAGAAGAGAACAATGATGCTTATTTCAAAAAACATACCCATAATGGTGGGAATATAGACACCTGTGGCCACATCAGTGGCTGAGATTCTTCAGGGCAGGCCTGTCATTCAAAAATGATGTAGTTGATCCCTACTGGGCTGACCCCCAAAGCTGGACCAGAGCTGGGATCTGCACCAGTCAGTGCTCTGCCCCAAGCAGGGCCCACCTCTTCCTCTGCTATTTCCCAAGTAAAGGACCTTTAACCTTTGGGCCTACCTGGGGAAGATACACTCATTGTACATCCAGGGACAGTTTACCCCCAAACCAAAGGAAAGCAGGATGAGAATGTACATTGGTTTTGAAGCACGGGTTTATTCAGCAAGTGTTTATTGTGCACCTATCACGAACCAAACGCTCTGCCTCGATTTCTCAGAAGTCTGCGGTTCCGTTTGCATCAGGCCACCCTGATGCCTTCTAGGGACCCTGGCATGTAGGTCAAGGCTGGGTTTCTGCAGAGTGAGTGGGGCTGCATGAAATACCAAATGTTAGTGTAAACTAACAAATGACAGGCCGGTTAAGCAGATGTAGTTAGATGTTCAAGTGTTTTCTACAAGGCTCCCTGATTAAATAAGTGTTTGGGGTACGGACGTGTAGATGCCCCTTTGGTACAAGCACGAGCCAGACAGTCCTACCCACAGAACTATAAAGTTGTTGAGATTTACCATAAACAAATGAATACGAATTCAACAGGAAAGATAAAAAAACCATTTCTGTCTTTAAAGCTGCCATGTCTGTGTAGAGGGGATACACACACCCTTCAAAAAGGACCCCAAAACATTCTGTCAAAATGGAGCCATTAATAGTCAAATTCAAGAAACAATTCCTTAGCAGCTTGCGTTCATTCTAAAAAACAGAGAAAGCGGCGCTTGTTGCTTTACTTTTAATAGCGCAGGTTGTCATGCCAACTAGCGCTACTGTTTAAAAAGGGGGAGAAAAAGAAGTGTTCCTTCCTACACAAACCTTTCAGCAGGGCTTCACATCAGTCTTTAAAAACATGAAAACTCCTAGCACTGGAGATACGGTAACCATTGCGCTTATATTTAAACCCGTTAGGATGAGGATATGATGCTCCTTTGGTTTGAATTCCCTTTGCACACAGCGCTCCTTGCCCAGGATCCGGCTGAACAGCGCCCCGAGAGAAAGAAAGGCACCGTGTGGGCACACAAGAAAGCAGCCCATCTTGAGATGCGAGGGGAGCCTTCCATCTTGAACCACGGAGACACAGAGGAGAGTCTTTCTGCAAAGTGGCTCTGCTCCCCACATAAGCACCATTCTTAAAGGGCGGAGTCTGCACAATGCTTACGACACACACAAAGGTGTCGTGAGTATGAGAAGATGGACTGGGGGCCCCCCACCCTGTCCCTGCTGGTGCGGGAGTGCCTGGACCTGCGCTAGCCACGTCCTGATGCAGAAGTGTTGACGCTGTTTGGGGACAAGAGAAGGGAGGAAGGTATGATGAGGACAGGGTGGGAAGGAGGCAAGACCTCTCCTCTCACAGCAGCCTGGTGGAGGTGAACTCTTCTGTTCATGAAAGATTCTACCCAGAAGAAAGGAAGGTTCCTGCAGCGGCACAGAGGCAAAGATAATCTGCTCACAGAGCAGCTGAAGGGTGGTGTGCCAGACACGTCAGGGCCTGGCAACCTGGCTCCTTGCTTTCACCCAGTCCTCGCCTCTTCTCCCTCCATGAGAGCAAGGCCTCATGTCCCTGCACCTCCGTGACCTTGATAATGAGGGTGTCCCTCTGCTCTTAGACTTAATTCCTGTCAGGCCCCGAAGAGCCAATTCATACATCAGCTGTTTGTCATTCTCCCTGGCACCCCCAACCTGCCAGCTCTGCTGCACCTGGCCTAGTCCCTTCACCTGCAATTAACGTGCCTTGCACTATCTAGTCTTCTCTAACTGGTTACCTTTCCATGTGTTGTTTTCTGATTTCCTTATATAGACTGGAAGTTTCTGGAAGACAAGATACTGTTTTTGTATACTTAGCTGCTTCCCCCATGCCTGGCAACTCCTGGGCACCCAGCGGTAGAAACAGCACAGCAGCACGCGGCTGCTGTTTAATGAGCTCTACGTGTAGGGCTCTGTTCTGAGCGCTTTACATGAATTAGCGAATAACCCTCAGAATGATCTGACATAGGTGTGATTATTATGCCTATTTTACAGAAGGAAAGACTGAGGCATAAGAGGTTAATGATTTGCCGGGATCACACAACTAGTAAGCGGCAGAACCAGAACTCAAACCGAAGCTCTCTGACTCTAGGGCCTGTGCTCAGGACACGTGAGATGTCTGACCCGGGTTTGGGGGTTGAGGAGGCAGGGCTGGGGTGGGGATGTCAATGGAGGGGAGGAGAATGATGGGGAATATCCACAATAAAACGTCTGTGATACTGTCCCATTCCTTGAAACTTACATAGATGTACATGCACTTGTTCATAAAGAGATACAGGACAAAGTGATCTCTAAAATGTCAGTGGGTAGTCAACTCTTTCAGGAGAGTGGGATTCTCAGTGACTTTTTTCTTTGTCATGTTTGTATGTAATGTTTGATTCTTCAAGGGCTGTAGCATGGGGCAGAAAGACAATGAAGTTGTTTTCATTACAGGAGGAAAAAGAAAGCAAAACAAAATAAAAAGAGGGAGAAAAAGAAGGGGAAGGGGGATAGCCATGAAATGTTTCTCAACAGAAGGGTGTTTGAGAAAGATCACTGTGGTGACGATGCAGCAGATGAAGACAGGATATAAACAACCGCCACGTGAATGATAATGATAATCCCAACATCCGTGGGGCCCAGAGAAATAATGTAGGAAGTTTAAAAGCCAGTTACTCCGCAGCAGCACTGTCGCCACGGCCAAATGTCCACCAACTGATAAATGGAGAAACAAATCGTGGTCTATCCATACGATGGGATGCTACTCAGCCATAAAAAGGAATGAAGGATGGATACGTGCTACCATGTGGATGACCCTGAAAGCATTACACCAGGTGAAAGAAGCCAGACACAAAAGGTCACATGATGGATGATTGCATTTACATGAAATACTCAAACTAGGTAAATCTAGGGAGTCAGAAAGCAGATTAGTAGCTGCCAGGGCCTGGGGGCGGGGAGGAGTGGGAGCAGCTGCTCAGTGGGGCCGGGGTGTCCTCCCAGGGTGATGAAAGTGTTTTGAAATTAGAGGTGGTGGTTGTACAACAGCATGAATGTACTAAATGCCACTGAATTGTACCTTTTAAAGTGGTTGAGTGTATGTCATGTAAATTTACCGCAATTAAAAAAAATCCAGTTAGCCTTTTAACCTAAAGTCCTCAGGAAATGGAAGAGCAGATGAGAAGAAAGAAAGGAAGGGTGGGGAGGAAGGAAGGAAGGAAACATACAATACAAATTGGGGGGAAAAAAGGGGGAAGGAGGGAAGGGAGGGAGGGAGGAAGGGAGGGAAGGAGGGAGGAAGGGAGGGAGGGAGGGAGGGAGGAAGGGAGGGAGGGAGGGAGGGAGGAAGGGAGGGAGGGAGGAAGGAAGGGAGGGAGGGAGGGAGGAAAGGAGGGAGGGAGGGAGGGAGGAAGGAAGGGAGGGAGGGAGGGAGGAAACCCCAGCAAATGAGGGAAGCGGGACACTTTAAGTCATGGCCTGAGACCAAGGGAGAGAGGTCGGCGCTCAGCCAAGGGCGGACCGAGACCCTCCTCCAGGAGGCGAGCTCTCCCAAACCAGGCCCAGCCCTCGAGACGCTGTGCACCTGCGCCTTCCTCCTAAAACAGCTCTACTCAGATCTGCTTCACTGTGGCCGCCACATGTGCACTGGGGGAAGCTCCATCTGCAAAACTAAGTAGAAGTAGCAAGAAAAGCTAAGGCCAAGGATTCAGATCCGTCATTACTGGATGAGACCCTGTGTGGAGACCCCCCGGCAGCGGCCAGCCCAGATGGCGACTGCCTGCTGCTTGGCGGCCTTCCTCTGGGCTGGGAGCCGCTCACGGACAGGGACCCCGCCTCGCCCACGGCTGCATCCCCGGCCTGAATCACAGCCCCTGGCACAGAACCAGGGGCTGCATTTATATGTGTTAAAGAAATGAATGTCCTCTATTATATACATATTTGATCCATCGATTTATATGTTTAATAGATAAAACACAGATACGGCACGAAATTCAAAAGGCTCCGAGGGATACACAGTGATAAATTTCCCTTTCTTCCACCGTTCTGCTCCAGCACTTGCAAGGCAATCCCTGACGCTGTTTCCACTGTTGACAATGTGACTAGAGCATATTCTGAATTGCAAAGGCTCCGGCAACCAACCGGACTACCCAGTGACTTGGGCGTCAGGTCATCACCACGAGATGAAGCTACATGTGATGTCAAGGTGAAAGTCATCTGGCTGAAGACAAGGTCCCAGGATTCCGTGCCGGGCAGAGGCCCATGCCAGGGAGCTGCGGGCTCGCAGAGGAATGCCGCTAGGATGACAGCCGTGCCCCTGGAGTCACTTGTGGCACGACGAGAAGCCTGTGGGCAGGGGCTGTCCAGCCTGTCAGCCTCAGGCTCCTCACACCTGCTGCGGACACAGGGGAATTTCAAGCTGGGGACAGGTTCTGTTGCTACATGATGGGAGGAAAGCAGACGTGCCAACCATGCTCAACCCTGGCCTCTGAGAAACTTTTAGTGGTTTGTCGGGGGTGGAGGGGAGTTCACCTTAAGAGAACTCAGCTGTGAGCTGGGTGGCACTACAGATGGGCTCTTTGGTGGAAGCGGCGGACAGGAACTAAGCTGGCCAGAAGGAGGGGGTCCCAGGAAGCCAAAGCCCTGGGGTGGTAAAGAATCCAGGCCGATCCCAAGCCTGGGCAGTGTCCCAGGGGGTATACCGTGTATGACAGGAACATCTGGACTCATTGCCTTATCTAAGCCAGATGGCGAGGGCTTTTTGTTTTTTTTTTTTTTGAAGACTGAGTAACCATTGCCCTGTATAGTCACCAAACCAAAGACTAAAAAAAGATCCAAGCCACGCAGGCTCATCTGTTCTCCAAGGCTCCTGCCTAATGCGGCGATGCACCGGCAGGCAGGCTACAGGGTGAGCTGGGTGCTTATCTGATTTCAGCCAATCTGTTACTGTATTTCATTCCCTGTCCTCGTGCCCGGAGGCTGTTGCAATGTGTGTAAATTTAGAAAAAGAAAGATAAATAACATGGAAAAGTTCGTTTTAACAAAAGGAGTTGTCTTTCTTCCCTGCTTTCTTTTTACTTCACTAAAGAGAAGATAAAATGATCTTGTTACTGATTTAGCCCCTACCAGGGTGGATCTGGTATTCTGGGCAGGGACTCAACAGCGCACAACCGCAGCCTCGGATTAACCAGCTTCTTCTGAAACTGGAAAACCCGTCAGGCTCCCATCCTAAGTGTTTCTTAGCAGCTGAGGGGCTGAGACGGTAATGCCTGGTACAAGATCTGTGAGCAACTGGGGTCTCTCCTGAGCGAGTAGAAGACTCTACGTGGCGACAGCGTTTGCTTCCCGCGAAGCCTGCACCAGCTCGCCCAACGCACACTGTGCCGGAAGACGCCAGCTCACCAGCGGCTATGCATTGATACTTTATATAAAATGAGACCTGTTTTACAAGGAAATTAATGTCACAGACGGGAGATTGGGGTTATGGTGCAAATTACACTGAAAGAGAAACTGCTTGAGAAACGCTTGCCTTCTCTCATACGGGAACTCGCCCCAGTGGGTTTATGGACCCTTGGTAGGAGATGACCACCAATGAATTCCACCACCTAATCGTTTAGCCCAATTCGCATTTTGCAGAGATGGAAACCAAAGTTAAGTGATGGGCCCAAGGCCACATGGCTGCCAGCGACGGGGGGTGGGGACAAGACCAGGTCCCACAGCTCTTCACAGTGCTGGTACTGCCAGCACTACCCACTGCTGGAAGTCAACCAGACTCAAGGGCTGTACCTCTGACAGCATCTCATACTGGCCTCTTCTTCCAAGAGCGATGGTCAGTAAATCATAGACCACAGATGCACTCTGTAAACTGATGAGGCGGTCGCTCTTGTGCTCAGGTATCCTGCTCAGCACAGCGTCCCGGTTGGCCTGGAAACAACACAGAAGAGAGAAGCAGACGGTGAGCTAGCCCGTGCACACAGCTGTCACCGTGCGCAGAGAAGCCATCCAGGCTCTCCTGCCCCTGGGAGCTTGCCGCGGGTCTGGAGGCAAGGACACAAATGAGACAGGGGTCATTTATTCAAAATCCCCAGAGCACCACAGCACATGGTAACATGGTATTATCCAAACACTGAAGGCCTGGCGGGCACTTGTCCCTGTCAGCAGGCGTCTGGAGGAAGCTTTAGGAGTCGGTGAAAAGCAGGGTGGTTCCTCCTGGGCTCGGGTTCACAGACAGCCATGCTGCAGACACAGCTGCGCTCTGGGGCAGCAGAATCAACCACCAAGTGAAGCCCTGCTGCGCCTCACTTGTAGATCCTGCTTCTGCTGTACATTACAGAGCGGGAGAAAATTCCCAGCCCCACACTTCCCATCACCAACTGGTGTCATCACGTTCCATCAGTCCAACAGAGATATAGCGTACTTTTCCTCTCTCACCCAAGTCACGTTCAAATCCCTATATGACATCTTCACTGGAACAGACTACAGAAACTAATTCAACTTTGTTTAGGGAAGCACAAAACAGATGTACAAGAGACAGCAAGAAGCGAACGGATTTTTGTTTTAAAAGACGTTAGCACAGAGGACCCAGGAGAACACCAGGGCATGCCTATTTCACTTCCCCACTGCTTAGCACAGAAACACAGCAGGTGCGTTCAAGCTTATTTATCTCATCTATCTAGAAATCAACCGCTCTTCACAGTGACTTATTTTCATTACTTTTGAAATTTCTCCCCCAATTCCTCCAGACATATCACAGGTACTGGAGACTCTCAACATAGCTCATTTTCCTTTTCGCCCTAATAGGGAGTTCAGTATCAATAAAGTTAGATTTTTCCTGTCTTCTTTTCCTTGCTAAGGAACAGAAGTCCATCCCTAGGAGCACAGAAAGGGCCCCTCCGTTCTCCCCACGGAAGTGGCACGTGCAGGACGAGGGTCACCGGTCCAGGCGGGCTGACGTCTACCTTCCTGCCTGACACTTGGAAAGGCCACGCACACAATCTCCTGCTCACTAACGAGGTGAATGCTTTCTTTCGTGTGAGTCCAAGGCACTGACTTGTAGCCTCCTGTCAGTACTTACTTGTTTTAAAACTCCTTACTCTTAAATGTCAAAGACAAATAAGAATATATAAGACAGGCCACTTCCTACAAAGTGAGTCATCTCTTATGGAAACAAGCCTGCTTTTGAAGATTTCATTCTAAGTTTTTCTTGTTAGGAGTGCCTTTCGACCCAAAAAAAGAAGCTCTGGGGAAAATACGGCCTGCTGTAAGTGGTCTCATTTTATTTATTTCCTCTAAATGTTCCATATTGAGATCAATGCCTGGGAGAGAAGGGAGTAAGACAAAACACCATTTAAGAGAGATTTTCAGGTTATGCCCAAATGTGTCTTTTTTTTTTCTTTTTAAAAGAAAAAGTCTCTCAGTGCTTTTTGATTAAAAAGGTACAATATAGAACCTCAAACAGGTCCACAAATAATAAATGTCCCAGAACATTGTCTCAGTGGTAGTTGTACTAATATGGCTCTGATAACCCCTTTCTCCTGGGGAAACTAATTTGACTTGAGGTAAGAATGCAGTCCAATTCCAAATGAGTTCTTGTAGGTGGAGGGACTATGGACAAATTTATGCTTCTAAGTTAAAATTAGGACCAGTAAAGAATACAATTTTCTCAGACACCAAAAAAGCCCGGCAATTCTCATTTTGGTTCTGAAATTGAGCACATCTATTTTCGGTCTAAAAACTGAAAAAAATCAAGGAGTCAAGGGACGTGAAAAAAGACTTCCAAAGGCAACTTAATTTAGACTTCTACCTACGTAACTATGGAACGATTTACAGGGAGAACATAACCATTTTGGTTGGCAACCTAGCCCTTCATATCTACTGTCATTGGATTTCACCATCCTCTGAAGAGACTTCCTGGAAATTAAATACGACAGAGTCAGATTTGACTGTCTCCAGGGGATCCGAACTTTGAGTATTACTAGTTTCTACCACTTCAAGGAGGGAGCAGGAGAGTTGGGGACATCACTCCCAAGACAACAACACTTAGAGCAAGCATTCTAGAGATGTGGCCATGTTTCCCAAATTCCAATCTGGAACACATGATCTGACAATAGAACTCAATCCTTTCAATCAGAATTGTCCAAGAAATCGAAAGCGTATGCTCACCACGCTTTCAGAATTTTTACACCGTTACTAACCAAGTCTGCCCAAAGGAAGCTAAGTGCCAGGTTGTGAAGAGTCCAGCGATGAGGCCTGTGTGGGCAGCCCCCCTCCCCCGCCACAGAACTGATGACGGTGAGATCTGCCCATCTGAACACCAGTTACTGGAGGCCACTGGGCGCCAGCCTGTGCACATATGTGCCTCCACATCTGTGCCAAGGTAGAGTAGAGGATGTAAATGACACCGTCCTAAGTCACCAGCTGACAGTCAAGGAAAGATAAGCCACAGGGGCAACCTGTTTCCTTCAGAGGAAGTAGGGCCAATGATGTCAAAGAGCTTCCAAATAAAAAGAAGCGGTGACTCAAGCAGTCTCGCTCTTATAAACATCTCGGGGCCATTTCACAGAACAAGAGAACCCAAAGCTTTAACTTAAGGCAAGAAAGCTACGCTGCCTGCCTAATCCCAGACTCTTTTGCCCCTCTTTCACTCAGCACGCAGACATTCCTCTTGTGCTCCGTTTCTAAGTCTTTCTCCCTGAGTGTATTTCACGCCTCCATTTAAACTGTCTGCTTGGGGAAGAAGGGAACACCTTCTCTTGCTTTAGTTACGACGCCTTTTCCTCTTTTCTCCTCCTGCCTGCCTGGTGGGGTGGGAGTTATGGAAGAAGGCAGGATGCTCTGCTACAAGGAGCAGCAGACCACTGCATGATGCCTCCATTCTGCCTGCTCTAGGCCTCCGGTCCCTCGTCTAAATAACTAGGTGGATGTGAGGACCTCTAGGTCCCTCCAAGTTCCAGGGGCTTGCTGTTCTGCTCAGGTGCTCAGCAGACACCATTTACTTGCCAAGGTATTAACTACTATAACACAGATTACTCCAGAATGTTTCAAGCCGGGCTGTCATGTCTAGCGATATGCAGAGTAGATACCCAGTAAAGGATGAGCGATGAAATCGTAGACCTATATTTGATATCCTGGCCAAACACTAAGAAAACATTTCAAAGGAATTTGATGGTCTGGCAAAAACTCCCTCACAACAGCAGAGCCAGGTAACAGGAGTAGGCTCTCTGGGCCTGGGCTCTGCAGTGCCTGGGAAACAGGTGGGGGCTTGGGGAGAGGACCTGGGCAGGAGGACGAGGCAGTTTCATCAGGCTGCTGCTATGGAAACCAGAGGTTCAAGTATACAAGTGTTTCACCCCCAAATTCTCCCTCCCACCAAGGCAAATGGAGAAGGCTCATAAAGGTTACCTTTTGGGGGCTTCTTTCCCCTTTCAAGGTTCCTCTGGTGGTCATTTTAGCTATAGTTACCCATATACAACTGTGTTAGTGTTCAATCAGTACTTGGTGGATAAATGAATGAACTAAGGGAAGAGAAGCTCCATGCTCCAGGCTGACCCAGGGACATATCTGGCCAGTCCAAGAATTAGAAACGTCCCTTTTTTTTAAACCACTATACTTTTTTCCCACCAGGTATCCCCTTTGGAAAGTACTCATCTCCAAAGAGAAAGAATCACCATCCTGATGGAGTCACCATATCAAAACAGGGACCATAGGAATAGGGGAAAGAAAAACGTAAAAACACATTCTACTCACCATTGACTCACTAATCAGCAATAACAACAGGGCTTCTTCAGTATTTTCTTGAGGACAAAAAATGCTGTATAAAGAAAATTGACGTTGATATATGGCAATTTCAAAATAACACAAAATACATGACTAAGCAGAACTGAACGGCTAACAGCTTCTAGATTTTTATATAGTGTAGAACCCACGAAAAATACTGTATAATCTGGGCCCCTGGATTAATCTGTTTATTTCTATGGTAATCTATGGAATGTATACACTTTAACTACGCATTTTAATAGCAGGCAGCCGGGTAACGCTGGAGAAACCAAGTTAAAAGCCCAAAGAACGTTTGTGCCTATTACAGAGGTGGAAAGTTTGATCACTACAAACTGACGTTATCTAAAGAACACAAGCTTCCTCCTAAACCCATTACGAGGTATAAACTAAAGACATTTCACTACATGGTACTCTTCTTACCTCTTACTTGCTAGCTGGCGTATTGTATATTGTCATTTAGATGATACAGGAGATAGGAAGCAATTTTAGAGTTTGAATGATTTCTAGAATACAGTAAGAACTTAGTGAGCTATCTTACTCAAACACACGTGTACTACGGGGTGGCACGCAGGAGCTGTCTTATTCATCAACTTTATGGGATTTGGCTACCATCTTGGATTAAAATAAAAAGCTTTTAAGCTCAGTGTTGCTCAGGATTAAAGAACAACGAAAACCAAACATAACTCTGGTCTCCATTCCCTATATCCTATTTTTTGTGCTCTGAGCGTTTTAAAAGACCTCCAGGGAATTCTCTGGTGGTCCAGTGGTTAGGACTCTGCGCTCTCATCGTCCGGGGGCTGGGGGTTCAATCCCTGGTTAGGGAACTACGATCCCACAAGCCGCGGGGCACAGCCGGAAAAAAAAAACCCTCCAGCATTTTCCCCCATTCTAAAGTTCTAGCATCCTTTGAATAGAATTGTAAGTCTTATCACTGGTTGGGCCAAACTCAACTCTGTTTTTTTTTTTCTCGGTTCTTGCTTTTTTGTTTGTTTGTTTTTCGGCCATGCCAGGCGGGCATGTGGGATCTTAGTTCCCCCACCAGGGATCAAGCCCGCACCCCCTGCGGTGGAAGCGCAGAGTTTTAACCACTGGACTGCCAGGGAAGTCCCATCAACTCTTTTTCGTGGAATGGTAGAAGAGTGCAGTAAAAATGAACTTGGTTAAAAAAACTTGGGGATGTTTTGGAGATGACTAAATAAAGACTAAATTTACATCTTCCCAGGGGTAATATTACAATCATTTAACTTAAGAGAAGGGATGATTTCCCCCCCAAAATGGCCAAAAAAATGTTTTCCAAATGATTGCAAATATTTGTTCTCTTTGAAGTGCTGGCAACTTTTGTATTGTGTCAAAGGGCCATGAGGAGTAAGACAGAAAAGTCCAGTGACTGATACTCTTTTTACAATTCAGTCATCCCTGGAGGTAAGGAAACCACCTGTGGGATGGTTCCTATTGCTCCTGCAGGGCTAAAATTTATAAAAGGGCTGGGCTGTGAGTGAGAAGCAGGATTCTGGAATGTGCAGTGACCTCCTTAAAGAGGTAACTTGAGGTGATTTGGGTTTTTGGAAGATGGAACATTTCTTTCCCCTTAAATTCAGAAATAGAGCCAACAGGCTTTGAATTAAGAACGCTCGTGTGTGTGTGTCTGTGTGTGTGTCTCTGTGTGTGTCTGTGTGTATCCCCATCCAGCAATCATTTCCTGATATCCTGGCTCGTGCTTACATGCAGTTGGGACCTTACAAATAAAGCAGAACCATTAATCATTTTTTTCACAGCTACCCAGTTCTGCATTGTCCAGACTAATTGAAAAGAGAGGGAGCCCATTCTAATCATAACTTAACACCAGCAAATTCAGTCCAGAGATAATCCCCAAATTCCACTTGAGCCATCTAGTCTACTTAAATGTGAGGTTGTGTTATTTTTACTAGAGCTGCTAACAAGTAGCACATTAACTGATTCTAATTCTACTTCCTCTACCCTTCTTTTCAAGGCAGGAAAGATGGGTACTCAGGGGTGCTGCAAAGTTCTCAGGGCTGGCAGGAAGAAGTGGGGGGCGGGGGAGGGGGAAAGGATAGTTTTAAGAGACATGCCTAAAAAGCTACCCACTGGAATGCCCCCTTCTCCATAATTATGAATTCTCTAGATCTATTTCTGGTCATTCTTTCCCTCTTCCCTGCCCAGGGAAGTGTGGAGCTCAGGGTGGACAGTCAAAATTGTTGGGGCCCTCCTTTTGTGATATTATCCTCTTGGGGCCCAAGAGCCTCAAGGGGAGATCCTGGGGTGCCCAGGCCTCAGCCTTGTGGAGCCAGAAGCCTGGGGCCTTAGACCTGGAGGAAGTTGATTGAAGGGATGGCCGTTCACAGCTTCAGTTCTGCCATCAGGTAGTTGTTAGGACCCTTCAATGTCCCCTATCTTTAAACTTTGAACAGCATCCTCGTCCTTACCAAAAGCCTCTGCACTGGCTACCAGGAGGTTCAGACCTGTATTTAGCACGCCATGATCATTACTTTCTCCCCTTAGGCCTACCGAGGAGTTTAGCACAATGTGTGGCACTCCTAGTTTTCAATAAATCATCATCCGCTTCCTGGCATCATAGTGGTTTCTAGCTTCCTCCTTTACTTAATGCTAATTATCTAGTCTAATATGCATTTAATTATCTAAGCCACCTCAAGTGCTTTTTACAAGGAGGAATACAATGGAAGTAAAAACATACTTGAGTGACATGCACACATATGTGGACTAAGAAACATATATAAGAATATTCATAGCAGCACTATTCCTATTAGCTCCAAATGAGAAACAACGCAAATGTCCATCAAGAGTAGAATGGATCAACATATGGGAGTATATTAATAAAATGGAATATTATTCAACAACAAAAACAAACTACTACTACATGCAAAAATATGGATGAATCTCTCCAATATAATGTTAGACAAAAGAAGTTAAATGTAAAAGTACTCAATATATGATTCCATTCATGTAAATTTCAAAAATGGGCCAGGCTAATTACAGTGATAGAAGTCAGGATAGGGTTACCCTTGGGCAAGGAGCAGTAACTGGGGGAGGGTACAGAGAGTCCTTCTAGGGTTCTGGCCATGTCTAGTTCTTGACCAGGATGCTAAATTACTTGCATGTGTTCACTTAGTGAAAATTCATCAAGTTTTCTACTTTTGGTTCGTGTATTTTTCGCAATGTATATTATGTGCCAGTAAAAAGCTTACTTAAAAAATAAGTAAACAAAAGTCAATAAAATTCTTCATAGAAAGATCTAGAAGAAAGGAAGTAAGGAGGCCTATGGCATGTGATTCTTCCTCTCTTTTTTTATCTTGGATTATCAGCATTTGATTTCCTTTCAACATTTAAGACGGAGAGAGGATGAGCATCCTGTACCCACTTCACATCCAGGTTGCAGTGACAGGGAGGGGAGTTTTCTGGCAGAGGTTATTTTTCAGTAATGGTCCATCATGACCAATGGTCCTGAATGGTCCGTGTGGTTTGCTGGAGCTGGAAGGATCTATGGCACATCAAGTTTGCTTTGTGCTCATGTTCCTCATAAGAGGGGAGAGAGGAGGGACCACTGGCCAAAATGAGATTTAAACATCATCTATGGATTCCCCCTTTTTACCTCCCAACTCACATAACTGAACTGGTGATAACATCTTTTTGCCACAAAATTGCTTGATTGGAGAGTCCTGTCTTGTTAATACGGAAGCCCCAAGCAGATTTTTCTCTCTTTACTAATAAATCAGAAGTAAGGGTATGAACATGCAAAACTAGAAAGCTAAAAGCTGATGGCGATAACTGAAGGAAGAAAGATTAGCACAGAGATTAACTAACTAGAGAAATAGAAACACAATAGAGAAAAATCAACAAAACTGAAAGTTAATTCTTCAAAAAGATCAATAAGACTTGACAAACTTTTTAGGTAGACTGACCCAGAAAAGAAAGAGAAGACTCAAATTACTAAAAGGAGAAATGAGAAATGGAAGAGGGTACATGACTACAAATCTTATAGAAATTATATGTGTGTGTGTGTGTGTGTGTGTGTGTGTGTGTGTGTGTACGTGAATACTATGAACAACTGTACTCAGCAAATTAGTTAACTTAGATGAAATGGACAAATTTCTAGAAAGACACAAACTACCAAAACTGAAGAAATAGAAAATCTTAATAGCTCTGTAACAAGTAAAGGGAGCGGATTAGTAATCAAAAACATTCCCACAAAGAAAAGTCCACGAGCAGATGGCTTCACTGGTGAATTCTACCAAACATTTAAAGAAAAATTAATAATAATTCTCCATAAACTCTTTCCAAAAATAGAAGAGGAAGGAATATTTCCCACTCATTCTACGAGGCTAGTATTATCCTCATACTAAAATTAGACAAAGACATCATGAGAAAAGAAAACTATAGATCAATTATTTTATGATTATTGATGCAAAAATCCTCAACAAAATACTAGTAAATCAAACACAGTAATAAATAAGGATTATATACCTAGTGGGATTCACCTAGGAATGCAAGGTTGGCTTCATATCTGAAAATCAATTAATGTAATACATCACATCAATAGAATAAAGGACAAAAGCCAGATGATCATCTCAGTAGATACAGAAAAAGCATTTGACAAATTCAAAACCTTTTCACAAAAAAATATACTCAACAAACTAGTAATAGAAGGGACTTTCCTCAACCTGATAAAGGGCATCTATGAAAACCCACAGCTAACATCATACTTAATAGTGAAAGACTGGATGTTTTCCCCTTCCTAAGATCAGGAATAAAACAAAGGTGTCCACTCTTGCCACTTCTATTCAACATTGTACTGGAGGTTCTACCCAGGGCAATTAGGAAAGAAAATGAAATAAAAGGCATTTATGTTAGGAAGAAGTAAAACTATATTTGCAGATGACATGATCTTGTATATAGAAAATCCTAAAGAATCTAAAAAAAACTATTAGAACTAATAAACAAGCTCAGCAAGACTTCAGTATACAAGATCAATATAGAAAACCAATTTTACTTCTATATACTTGCAATGAACAGCCCCAAAATGAAATTAATAATAACAATTCCATTTGTGATAGTATCAAAAAGAATAGCACACACACCAACACACCCTTAAGAATAAGTTTAACAAAAGAAGTGCAGGGCTTCCCTGGTGGCGCAGTGGTTGAGAGTCTGCCTGCTGATGCAGGGGACACGAGTTCGTGCCCCGGTCCGGGAAGATCCCACATGCCGCGGAACGGCTGGGCCCATGAGCCATGGCCGCTGAGCCTGCGTGTCCGGAGCCTGTGCTCCGCAATGGGAGAGGCCACAACAGTGAGAGGCCCGTGTACCGTGAAAAAAAAAAAAAAGTGCAAACCTTATACCCTGAAAACTACAAATTGTTGCTGAAAAAAGTTAAAGAAAACCTAAATAAATGGAAAGATATCCCATGTTCATGGATCAGAAGACTTAATATTGTCAAGATGGCAATACTTCTCCAATTGAGCTACAGATTAAATACAATTCCTACAAAATTCCAGTTGCTTTTTTTTTTTTTTTTTTTTTTGCAGAAATAGACAAAATGATCCTAAAATTCATGTGAAAATACAAGTGTTTGGGGATGGCAGGTGACAGCTAAGGGGTGCTAGGTTTATTTTGGGGGCAGTGAAAGTATTCTAAATTTGACTGTAGTGATGGGCTATGTGACTATATTAAAAGCTATATTAATGTGAATTGTACACTTTAAATGAATGAATTATATAGTATGTGAATTATATCTCAATGAAACAGTTTAAAAAAATGTGTGTATTTGTGTGAAATGAAACTTGTGTCTCAGTAACCTGTCACATGGGAATCTTCCCTTTAACTAATAACTTCATTTAACTAGATCTGCATTTTGCCTCCATGATTCTCCTTGTACAGATGGGGAAACATGTTAAAAGAGTGACAGAGGCTGAGTGGTTTAGGAAATAAGGGAGAAGTGGCCAGCACTGTGAGCTTCTCTGCCTTCAAGGGGTGAGGCCACACTGGAATCGCACCCAGAGAGACACAGGGCTTCATCCATGTGTCAAAGTTGATTGGGGGAGGGAACAAGAATTAGATTCTTCAATATACCGGCACTTTGGCTATTAAGAAGCATCTGAAGCAGAAGAAAAATCTAGGGTCTATTTTTAAGATTTAAATATCACCTAAGAAAGAACCCCAATCCTGCTGCTAAATAGTTCATAATGAGGGGTCAGCATTTTAAAAGTGAGAGTTTGAGAATTGCTAGAACAGATGTTCTATGAATCCAGACAAGTACTAAGGAGTAAACGCAGGGAAAAGTTAAGAAAATGCTCAGTAGTCTGAATCCATATAAGAAATGCAAATTGAACAAGATGAGGAGGGAGACAAATGCCAGGGTCAATTTAAGAGGATTAAGAGGCAGTTACCCTGAGAAATTCTGCCCCTTGTAAAATGCGGCATTGCGTTCAGAAGTCACACACGTAATAACTATCTAATCACCCCATGTCTGTCAGTGCTTTCTGGGGCCTCAGAAGCAGCAGCCTGCGGTCTTTCAGCCATTTTTCCAATTTGTAATGACTAAAGAAGGTTTCCGTATTTATTCTTACACGTTCCCCTTTGCTTCATGGAGAGGTTCTGAAAAGCCATCATGCCTTGTCCTTGTAGGAACAAAGACGGGAAGGAAAGCTTTGAGGGGAGGAATGAGTCAACCCCTGTTCCCGTTTCCCCGCCTTCTTGTGGTCTCTCTCCCTCCCACCTCCTCCTTCCCGGACCTGGGGAAATCCCAGGCTGAGACCGGAGTGTTTCCCTAGCCCATTTTCCTCAAAGGTGATCAAGTTCCCAATCCAAAACTTAAACCAATTAAAACATTCTAAAGAGACATCACCTTCCAATCACCGGTAAATTATCAAATTCGCCTTCTTCTTACAGCTAATTCAGTTTAAAACAAGCTTTTAAACAAAAGGATCAAGGAATTGCTGAGGAAAAGTAAAGAAAAGTCAACTCTGGCTTACTAATAGCTTTGTCACTGACTGCTGTATGGTTCTGCGGTTCTTATAATAAACGAAATGAAAATCCCAAAGACCAACAGCGAAGGCTGAGAATGGCAGCCAAGCACTAGATGAGAGCATTTTCCTACTCAAAACGTCCCCACGCATGCATGGATATTTGCTGAAATTATGAAGAGTAAAGAGCTATCTTTATTAAACTGGTAGAAAATCTACCCTTGAACTTCTATTCAATCCTTACATTTTCCTGAAGTTTCCCTCCCATCCCCTAACCTACAGATGAGGACACCAACTCCCATACTTCTCTCCTGAGTAGACACGGGCTTTCCGCGTGAGGGTGTAGGTTTTTGTGTTTGCTCCTTTCCGGAGAGGATCGTCCAGAGGTGACTGGCATGGTGGATTCTCCAGAGGGTTCCAGTAGCTCTGCTCACACATACCCCGCAACAAGATCTCCGCCAGCTGCCTGGCTATTGTCTGGGGACACAAAGGAGCAAAGGCACAGCCATGAATCTATTTTGTATCATTCATTCATTCATTCGCTCATTTAATAAATACGTGTTAGTCATCACTTTGTCATCACTGTTCCAAGACTCATAATTAAAAATGTCTACTCCTATGATGAAAATTATATCAGTTGATGACAAAAAAAGAAAAGAAAAAATGATACACTAAGATATTTGAAAGATTAAAAAAAAAATAAGTTTATGCCCTTCAAATGCTGCCCTGCCTGTTATACTCTGGAACACTAAACATGTTTTATACCGGAAACAACTGAAACTTTTAGTTAAGCGCTTTTCCAAAAGCTCTTATAAATAATAGGTGAACTGCAAATATTTTCATCACCTCCCAACCGAGGCCTGCCAAAGCCCGACCTTGGCAGAAAGCCAGTACTCAACCTAGATGATGTAATCCCTGAAAAAAATCTCTTCGTTGATGATAAGATGATGTTCGGTGCAGATTTTTAGAATGTCTTCCTTCTTCGGAGTGCCAAGGGCAAGTCCTTCACAGCCCCACCCTGCGACTCAGTACCTGAGGCCCCGTTCTTACTGCATCCTGGCCCTTCAGCCCAAAGGTTCCCACTGGCCTTGAGCAAAGTGGAGAACTGGCGAAGTGACTGTGGCTACTGATCCAGAAGACCGTTTTTTTAAAGCTGGGTAGGGATCTCCTTTCTTACTGTGAAAACCCAGAAATATCCAGATCTTGTTCTTCTAAGTTAGGTGCAGATTACTATGTTTTTCCAAACTCTATAGCTCCACTGCCTAGAACAGCATCACGTACGATGTATGGGGGAGGGAGATGTGGCAGCTACTAAGAAGTACTTTGTTAACTGATGCATAACAGTTAACTTACCTCATAATCTTCCAGTGACAAAGAAGAGAAGTAAAAAAAAAAAAAAATCCCTCCGAAGATAGAAGCACTGCATCTCAGGGTGGTCCAGGCCACCTCACAATCAGCCAGAGGTGGCCAAAGACAACTTCAACCAGCAGATTTTTCCACAAGGTTTTAGCATTCTTTGGAAGATGCAGACAAAGAATGCTGATCTTCCCTGACAATGAGCCTTTTTAAATAAATATTTTCCAGAACAGAACTTTGCTAGGCTTTCATCCATGTGAAATCTCTTAAAACACCACAAGGAATCTTAAATGCAACCAAATCACTAGCTTAGTGGTTTCTGATAGTCACTGGGTAAAGGCAAATTTTCTTCATTATTCCCAAGTAAGACCCACTAGCTTTAAATGTCTATAAAAATGTGAAATTAAATGCACTCCTATCATCCCCAACTGAGCCATCTGTAAAGATCTCATAAGAGCACGATTTTTAGGACCTAAACAGTTCCTGAACTGTTTTCTTAAACCTTCCATTACAGCCTCATTTTGATCTCACTGCAGTCATATAAGCTAATGACTTCTGCTGGAAGCGCCAACTAGCAAAAATAACCTCCACTCACTATAGCTGAGAAAAAAACGTTAAAGGAGAAAAATGAACAGAGAACTTCACTTTCTGGATGTATCTGCCATGGAGGGATTCTAAGGTTGTAAAAGTCTCTGCCCTCAAAACAGTTTGCTTGTCCACTGCTGGATAGCTCACGCTAGATCTCATTTTCCCTCAAGGTATTAACCTTCCGGAGAGATTTTTAAAATGAGGTTATGTGATTGCACATTTTAAAGGCATCACCTCGTCATGCATTACCGATTAGGAAGGATGTTGGCTGTGTTCACTGAAATCTCAAATGAAGTTCAGAAAAGGAGATTAAATATGAGAAATTATCAGCAAGATCACCAATATCTATGATACCTTTTATGTTTTATACTCCGGTTATATTTAGCTTGCGGTTTAAATGTCTAAAAATTGTTGGTAGCTACCAAATACATTTCAAATACATTTAGAATTAAAGGAAGGAAAGGAGAGAAGCTGGTCTGGAAGAAGACTTGAACTTCTTTGTACAAACTGGGTCATTAAATGCACTTTTTTGTATGTGATTTTAAATTGTGATAAAATTCACATAACATAAAATTCATCACGTTAACCATTTTAAAGTGTACAGTCCAATGGCACTTAGCACATTCACCATGTTGTACAACCATGACCACTCTAGTTCCAGAACATTCTTTACCCTAAAAGGAAACCCCATACCCTCTAAGAAGTCACTCTCCATTCTCCCTCCTTCCACCCCCTGGGAACAGCTAATCTGCTTTCTGTCACTATAGGTTTGCCTCTTCTGGACATTTCACATAAATGGAATCATATAATATGTGGTCTTTTTGTGTCTGGCTTCTCTTACTTAGCATAATGTTTTCAAGGTTCATCCATGTGTTAGCATGAATCAGTACTTCATTCCTTTTTATAGCTGAATGATATTCCATTGTATGGCTAGACCACATTTTGCTTATTCAATCATCAGTTGGTAGACATTTGGATTGTTTCCGTCTTTTGGCTATTGTCAATAATGCTGCTATGAACATTCATATACAAGTTTTGATTTGAACACCTGCTTTCAATTATTTGGAGTACTTATCTAGAAATGGGGCTGCTGTGAATGTACTTTTAAATCCTTCTCTGCTATGGTCTCACACCAGAGTTTACAAAGCAACTTTTTCATCTCATAAGGATATCATAAATTTGTAATTATCAGCTAATCTAAAAAGAATCATACAGCAATTAAGGCTGATAGAAACACTGTCTTATGAGTGGCAATAGCTGGAGAAGTGTCCTGATGTCCACCGGAAACCAAGCACCAGTGTAGACTTCCCAGGAAATGCTTCTCAACTAGAGTGGGCAAAGACTCACTTGTGGAAACTAGAAAATACGGATTTTCAGGCCCTGCCGCAGACGGACTCAGTTGGCATTCCTGAGGTCAGATACAGGGATGTGTATTTGCTCAAAATTCCTCAGATGGTTCTGATGCACACCTTTCGTTAAGCACTCAAGGGATTAGAAACGGTTTAACTTAGGTCACTTGAGAACCATCCACCAAGACCAAAGGTGTACTTGCAACTCAAGTGTGACATTGAGTGGGGAGTGACTCCCCCACTTACATAACACTAACCCGTCAGTAACAGCTGAACGTGCCCAGGGGCAGCTTTAGCTACACAGACTTTCTTTAGAAGCCTCTTCACGGGGCTTCTCAGAAAAAAGGAAAAAAAAAGAAAAAAGAAGAAGAAAACTGTCTTCCTTCCTAACATCTCTAGTCAGAATCCTACCTCACAGGATTTTTATAAGTTAAAACACATTGGTTTGAAAATCATAAACCTTAGACAATAATGGAAGATATTCTCTAATTTTGATAAATATTGGAGTAAGCAGCAAGCAGATTCTCACAGTGCAGTGCATGCACTCAACCTTCTAACGAGGAAACACCCCTTATCTCCTTAACAAAATATATATTTTTTGAGAGTCTATAAGCAATTTTGAAAGATTGGCATTTTTAAAATTTTTATTTATTTATTTATTTATTTATTTATTTATTTATGGCTCCGTTGGGTCTTCGTTGCTTTGCGCAGGCTTTCTCTAGTTGTAGCGCGCGGGGGCTACTCTTTGTCGCGGTGTGTGGGCTTCCCATTGCGGTGGCTTCTCTTGTTGCAGTGCACAGGCTCTAGGCATGCGGGCTTCAGTAGTTGTGGCTCGCGGGCTCTGGAGTGCGGTCTTGGTAGTTGTGGTGCACGGGCTTAGATGCTCCGCGGCGTGTGGGATCTTCCCGGACCAGGGCTTGAACCCGTGCTCCTGCATCGGCAGGCAGATTCTTAACCCGAGTCACCAGGGAAGCCCAAAAGATTGGCATTTTAAATGTGCTTTTAAAACAATTATAAGAACACTTGCCAATATAACCACTTACTTTCATTGTGCTTCCAAATCTTAGAAGAAGCTATTCATGCTGACCAGTTCAGAAGTTTTATGGAATGTTGGGAGTAGGTCAGTTTGAGAGAAAAGATAGATAGCAATAAATTTTATCCATATTTTTTTTTTTTTTTGCGGTACGCGGGCCTCTCACTGTCGCGGCCTCTCCCGTTGTGGAGCACAGGCTCCGGACGCGCAGGCTCAGTGGCCATGGCTCACGGGCCCAGCCGCTCCGTGGCATGTGGGATCTTCCCGGACCGGGGCACGAACCCGCGTCCCCTGCATCGGCAGGCGGACTCTCAACCACTGCGCCACCAGGGAAGCCCTATCCATATTTTTGCAGGGTTTTTTCCCTTAAAGGACTGTGAAGATCAAAATGTTTTGTTTGAACTTCTGAGGGCACCCGTAAATCATATAATACATAGGTAGATATCGAAGACCAAGTGAGTTCTTGGTGCGGGGTGTGTGTGAAGTCGCCCGTCTTGTCTCACCTCCCATAATTCTAGGAAAGCCTATGGCTTAGCCATCTGGGCCAGTGAGTTGTATGTCCACATCCTTAGCATGAAGATACAGCCTCATTTCCCAGGACAGGAATCTCTTAGCCTTGCCCAACTGAACACTGTCCCACAGCATTTAAAGGACTCATGATAATGGGAGGACAACAGCATGGATGACGAGACCAAGGACACTGCGGTCTTAGTGGGGCTGCCACATCGGCTGGGGCCTGGGGCGCTTCTTAGCTTCCACGAGCACCAAGCCTCACCCAAACACTCGATGACTCTGGCTCTGAAGGGTAAACTGTGGAGGTATAATTAATGAGCCTCCCAGACAGGAAGGTGAAAGGTTTAAAAGGAAAGAGAGAGAACTCAAGTCAACAGGAGAGCCAAGCTGCTGATCAACCAGTTTATTTAACTAGCTTTTCTATTTCTGGGTTTTATGGTCCATATAGTGAGTCCAACAGCTAGGTTCTCCTCAGGATCTAATCTGCTTTGCTCTGTCTGGGTTTTGGTATGAATCAGCAGCCTACAACGAACCCTTCACCGCACTGGCATCAGGAGGGTATGCCTTCTAACTGCTATACAGGATGCATTTTTTGTTTCAAGAGAGAGCATTCGCAAGAAGCAACTGAAAAGATGCTCAACATCATTAGCCATCAGGGAGTGTAAATCAAAACCACAATGAGACAGCACTTCACACCCACTAGGATGGCTAGAACTAAAGAAAAAGATAATAAACACGTGTTGTTGAGGATATGGAAAAACTGGAACCCTCGTCATTTCTGGTGAGAATGTAAAATGGTGCAGCCGATCTGACAAATAGTTTGGCAATTCCTCCAAATGCTAAATGTAGAGTTACCATGTGACCCAGCAATTCCACTCCTAGGTATCTACTCAAGAAAAATGAACACATATATACACATAAAAACTTGCATGAGAATGTTTGTAGCAGCATTATTCATAAAAGCTGAAAAGTGGAAACAAAAAATGTCTACTGACTGATGACTGTACAAACAAAAATGTGGTCTATCCATACGATGGAATATCATGGTGCGACGAAAAGGAACGAAAGACGGATACATGGTATAACGTGAATGAACCTTGAAAACGTTATGCTAAGTAAAGGAAGCCCGTCACAAAAAAGACCACATACTGTATAATGCCACTTATATGAAATGTCCAGAATAGGCAAACCATAGAAACAGGAAGTAAATTAGTGGCTGTCGGAAGCTGGGGAAAGGGAAGAATGGGGATTGACTAGTAATGGGCATGGAGATTTTGGGGGAGTGATGAGAATGCTCTGAAATTCAATATTAGCGATGGCTGAACAATTCTGTGACTACTAAAATATAATGAGTTTGGGTGAACGTATGATGTATATATATATACACATGTATATATGTGTATATATATATATGCTTCACTGAGATATAATTTATAATGTATAATATCTAAATTACATAGTATGTTATGATATATAATGTATTATTTATAATACACGTATGAAAGAGAGAGAGGCACTTGAAGTGCCTCGGGCCTCAGCCAAGTCATTAGTTACACTTACCATTCGCAGGTTCTGGGTTGTCCTCGTTTCCACTGCTCTGAGGATCTCTCTAAATCTCCCGACCCCTCTCGTCAAGTTCCTGTGCGCACACAGAATGGGACAGGGTTTCCGTCTGGCGTGTATTAATGTTAGATATTTTATACACATACTTCAATTCATTTTGCCTACATAAAAGCTGTTGGCGAGACTGTAAGCAATCGTTCTGCACATGCCTGTCCATCTTTGTTCAACTCTGAAAAGTTTGACCTAGGATCAGTGGTCTTTTGAACTTCCACAATTCAATTTTCTCGGGAAAATAAATGTCGGAAGATCAGATCCGAGGCAAAAAACAGAAGGCAAGATATCTTTCCAGAGTCTATCTTCTACCTCACAGTGGCTGAGGAGTTTTCCTGCTCTGCTGAGTGGTGCTGAAAACTCTATGTTTTCACCGCAAGGTGGGTGGCAAAGGGGTACAGGAGTATCAACAAGGCACTGTGTGCAACGTGGGAAAGGCTTCTTGTGACCTGCAACCTTTACAGGCAAGACAAAGAGAAAAGGTATGAAAAATGAGGGGCTCCACCAAGCAACCACTCCGTGTCTTCGAGAACACACGTCACTGCCCAGTAAACCCATCGGCCCCTCCTGCCCCCAGCGAGGCAGAGGGTCACAGCCCCTCCCACGGTTAGTGAGCGCTGGCTGGAGGCCGGCGCCACCTGACTGGGGCCAGCATACCTCATTTTGGTGCCCACACACCTCACAGAGATGTGCAGGGTGACACGTTTCGTGAAGGGACAGTAATTCGTTAGTAAATCCCGGTCCACGTGCCCAGACCCCACTTGCTGTCTGCCCCCTCTGAAGGCCGTGCCTGACCCATTCAGCTGGGAGCATTTCCCAGCAGGTCCCTTTACATCGAGCACCGCCACCTCCTACGACAGAACCCCGTGATATTTATAACCTGCTCGTTAGAACACATCTCAGCTTTCCAAAAAAGCCACAGAGCGGGTCAGCCGGTGCGGACCTGTCAGCCAGCCTCTGCAGTCTGTGGCAGATGCTCTAGGTATTCAGCTCTCTTCTTGGATGACATTTTGAATCACACAAAGGGATTAAATCAAACTGAAGGTGGGTTCTGTATGCTACGAGCACTCATAAGGGCTATCAATTCGTGTCTTATACCTAACGTGACATCCCAGGACGCTGATTCACAAGAACAGCCCCAGAACTTGAAGGTAATGGTTTATTGGCACAGATACGTCAATACTCCCATATTCCTCTCACCCACACATATCAGATGATACCAGATCAGAAGCTTTACGGTGGCATGAAAAGAGAGGCTTGCGCTTGGCAGTCCAGGCAGCACTAAAGGAGACGTGAATAAAAATTAGGTAACAGGCCCTGGGACATGCAATCTACGCTGCTGCTTTCCCCTTCATCTGCTTTTATGGGATCTGTGTTCACAGGCACCAGAGTACACTTGCTTTGGACTGAAGCTCGGTTCTGTTAAGTAACATGGTGGGGAGAAAACAGCTACAGCTGAAAAAGGGGACGGGCAGGGCAGAGCAGTCTCATTTTATTCCAGAATCGCAGAGTAAGCTCCTACTATGTACGAAAAGAATGGCGTTTTGAACTGTGTGAAATAAGGTGGGACTGGGACAATATAGTTGGAGACCCAGGTTTAAAGGGCTGTTTTGGCAGGGTGGAAATTAAGCCTTCAGTAGGCAGTATCAAATCTATATGTTATAAGTCAGGGAAGGCTATCAGACGGGAATTGGCCATTTGGAATGCCTCCCAGGCCCTCTTTGCAGAGTGAGATACCTATCCAGTTACGCAAGCACAGAATTGTCTAGCTATAAGTGATCTGACACAACCTGGTCCACTGGGACACAGAAGAGAAACGGCTTGCTCAGCCCTCCACAGCCAGTGAGAGGGAGAGCTGGGACCTTTCGACCCAACCTCTCACCTTCCTGACAAAAGAAATGTGAGCCCTCAAGCTGAAGTGCAGCTCTAGAAGAAAGAACAAAATATGCATACGAGAAAGGTCTGTTTTACATCATTAATATGAAAATTAATATATATACATAATACAAGTCGGATGCGCTCCAGTGCTCCCAGCTAACGAGATTCTCCTAGGAACTGGTTCAAAACTGGAAAGAAAATCTGCTGGCCCAGGTGAAGCAGCCTGGTGTCCAAGGGTGAGGCCTCAGCTGCCCTAAATGAGAACCGACGGGTAGAGAAATTCAATTCCCCTCTGAGGCCGAGGTGTGGTTTCTCCCGTGCAGGACCGAGGCCCTCTGGTGGCGACTGCAGGAAGTCCCCGTGACCGAGAGGACGCACAGGAGGCCAAACCGGTAGCAGCTGAGGGCGTATTCCTGACGCATTGACACTGCCTTTGAGGCAAATTCAAGTTTTTCTCAAGCTGCTTCCAGTTTACTTCTGGGAAGAGCTTAGGATTCAGAACCAAGTTCTTCCTGAAGCTGGGAGGAATCCTGCTTGTCAACAGCAGATCTGCAGTAACCGCAGAATGTCTCAGAAGGCCTCCGGCTGTGCTGGTCGAACGGCACCGTCAGGACAACCATGAGGCTGCCTGTCCACCCACGGGGCAGGAGGGAGGGGGACTGGAGGGGAGAGATCACCCAGCTTAAATATCAGAAAAGGAAATAAATATCCTAAGCGCAAAGACATCCAATTCTCAGCAACTCTTATACCATCCATACATGTTTTTAGTCACATAATTTTATTCAAGCAATCACTTCCACTGTTGCCATGACAGCAGAAAAAAAATTTTTAAGCTAGATGGATAATCATGATAGAAAGGAACAAAAAAAGGAATTAACTTGCAAGAATTACATTCTAAAGGCTATGAAATACCCCAATTTGAGGGAAATAAACAAAAGCCACATGATTGTTTTCATGTCTCTAAACTCTTAGTTTATCCTTAAAATGTGGAGACCCATGAACTACCTGGAATGAACCTCTGCTTAAAAACTCCACTCCAAAATGAACAGAAGAGAGACAAGGAGTTGCCCCGGTTTTGAGGGTTTCCACAGACCCTCGACATTAGGTCATTTGTTCCATTTCAACACCTTTGACTTAGAGAGTGCAATGATGTCAAAATCCATTATGGTAAACTATTCTTAAAAGGAAGGTTCTGGCCAGCATTCAAGCAGCAGGCACTGGCAAGCTGTCAGAACTTGGGGTTCACCTCCTGCACCTCGCTTCCTGAGCTGGGTGCGCTTCCCTCCACGTGGAACGGTTCCCAACTGCTAAGCTCTTACCACGGAGAAAGGGCCTACAAGTCCCTCGAGCACCAGCTGGTTGTTCAGCCCGACAGGCAGGCGAAACCTGCCAACATCACCGACAGTCCCCAGCCCAGCAGGGAGAGCCCAGGCCAGCGTCCTCAGCCTTGCTCTCGTGCAAACCCAGGCAAAGGAAAGCCCACCCACGGTTCACGGGCACACATTCTAATCCCCCCCCTTGACATACTTCCTTTTTTTCTTCTCTCCTCCCTTTACCATCAGGTTTCATCCTCCTCCCCCTGAGCCACCTCCTTCCAGGTCTCGTGTGCTGGTCCTCAGGTCACTGCAGAAGCATGACTTCCTGAAGACACCCGGGGAGGGCACTGACTGGCCAGCGCTCGGCCTCCCTCTTGACCCTTTGGGCCTTGAAAGCAGCACTTCTGAAGGCTGGTCTCTGAAATGTACATTCTGACGTACAAACCTACAACCGAACCAAGGCGGAAACGTACATGGGAAGGAAGCCAGAGTTCCCAAATCCAAATCCAAATGGAAAACCGAGGCTGGGAGAAACTCGGAGACCGGAGAACTATTTCACCTGGAGATGGGCAGCTATTTCAACTGCAAGCTCAATATATTTTATTTTTATATTTTTTATGTTCACTTCTTGGGAGCAGGGTGGAAAAATACAATTCTTCCCTTAACCTGTCCTTCCATATTCTCTTCTAACCTCAGAGTTTGGCCCAGGCCACCAATGCACTCAAATTCAACCTCAACTGTCATTGTCATCGCAAACTCAACGTTCTGATGTGCATAAAATACTGGATGTCAAATTCCTGGGTAACAAGGGAAAGGTACCACTGCCAGCGTAGGTTCAGTATTTTTTCTCCTTCTCTGTGGTGGAGAACTTTATAACTAAAGATCAATTTTAGAACAAGTCAACACAGTAGATCTCTTAGAGCTAAGAAATCGTTCGGCTTTTTCCATGTTCTTTCATACCAACTGGCGCTTCTGAATCTCTTAAGCAGTAGGTTATTTCAATAATTACTGAGCACTGTTACATATCGGGTTCCAGTCTCATCCCTGAGGATACACTGGTGAACACGGGACAGCACCAAGAAGCTTGGATGGCTTCACATCCCCCATAAGAACATAAGCGCCTTGAGGACCAAGATCTTTGTTTTGCTCACTGCCATATCCCAAGCCCCTCAAACAGAGTTGGCATCCAGAAAGTGCTCAATAAATATGTGTTGAATGAATGAAATTCAGAACTACCATGAGCTGAGTGAACCACGACCCCGAGGGGATGCACTTTCTACCTGTTTCTTACCCCCTTCGTTCTCACCGCACATGGACTGGCAGGCAGCAGAGCAAGCTCCCTTTAAACAGAACACGTCTCATACATCCTCAGTCGTGTTTGTAGCATGGGTGCCTGGGAGAGCAGGGACATGCCTGCAGCAAGCAACGTACCCAGGCATGCCCAGCCTGCCAGCTTCTAGAGGGTTGTGTGGATAATGAGGATTTCGAGGCTTTTGAAAAAACCTTTCAGACAGTTCAGGGAAACCTTGCTGCCCAGGTGCCTTTCCACATGCTCCTCTCTCTCTTTAAAGAGTCCTAAGTCATCCTTCAAGACCCAGGTCAAAGGCCACCTTTGAGAACCTTTTGTGAGCTTCCCCAGGAAGACACGACAATGCCTCCTGGTGTTGCCAACAAGTTTGTACTTTTTTTTTTTTTTTTTTAAATTTTTGGCTGCGTTGGGTCTTCGTTGCTGCACATGGGCTTTCTCTAGTTGGGGCAGGAGGGGGCTACTCTTCGTTGCGGTGCGGTGGCTTCTCTTGTTATGGAGCATGGGCTCTAGGTGCACGGGCTTCAGTAGCTGTGGCACGTGGGCTCAGCAGTTGTGGCACGCTGGCTCAGTAGTTGTGGCACACTGGCTCAGTAGTCGTGGCTTGCAGCTAGAGCGCGGGCTCAGTAGTTGTGGTGCACGGGCTTAGTTGCTCTGCGGCATGTGGCATCTTCCCGGACCAGGGCTCAAACCTGTGTCCTCTGCACTGGCAGGTGGATTCGCAACCACTGTGCCACCAGGGAAGTCCAAGTTTGTACCTATTTTGAGTGTAGACAGCACTAAACCTGTGCTTTTCCTTTGTATTTACGTCTGCAGTCATCTTGAGAGCACAGGCCCTCTTGTACTCACCTCTTCTTGTCCCAACTGCCTCACAGAGCCAACCAGGTACCCAGTGACCCTCAGCAAGCTTTTTGTGGGGTGAGGGCAATCTTACATTCTGAAATCCCCTTCCCCATCTCCTGGCTGAAAAGCATGTTTGTGATCACAAAGAGGACAACTGAAGAGATCCTTCTCACACCAGGAGATCCACCCTGTCAGTGTCTGGACACTGTCAGCACTTACAACCCTAGAAAAACACAAAGGGATACCATGTATCCCTAGGTCAATTTCTCTTCGTTCTCAGGCTTGGGAATTGCTTCCCCTTCATTTATACAACCCTTAGTACCATCTATGTGGAAAGAGTCTGGAATCGAAACCAGAACTCCAGATCCGGAAAGTGGGAGAAGAAAAAGACATCCTTCACAGTACGGAAGGCCACTTCTGGCCGGCTGTCAGGGAGCTGTTTTTCCCAGAATGGATTCCAGCTTCTCCCTCTGTGCACACTCTTTGCCTCAGATCCAGTGACATGCATTTGTGAAGACAGATGGCTTGCTGTAGTCAAGGGCCAGGGATCAAACCCACAACCTTGGCCTCATTAGCAAAGGACTCTCTCTGATCACTGGAGCGAGCCAGCTGCAACCTAGATATAGCAATGGAGGGTGTGACAACCGTGCACGCCGGGACCTGAACAAGCGGGCGAAGCTTCCGTAAGTCTCATTTCAAACCTAATGAGAGTCATACTAGGCTTAACAACATTTTTTGGACCACCCTGGCAACGAGGGCTTCCTCGTGACAAAAGCAGAGCAGACCAGGCATCCTAGTCAGCTGGCCAGGCAGCCACAGCACACGGAGCAGCTGGGTCCCGGCAGCAGAGACACAGGTGGACGAGGCACAGGGAGCCCTGCGGGGCCCGGCCTGCTCACGCCTGTGACATGTGACAGCCAGACAAACTGTCCTGCCTGTGATGTATGACAGCTGGACAAACTGCCGTAGGGGCTCAGACGGAAGGACTACGCACCCTCCTACCCATTCTCTCCCCTCATCCCGACCCCGAGGCTCTGGGGAAACACGGGATACGGAAAGGCCTGCTCCTCTCCCATCCTCCTTCCTTTCAACCTTTGGAAATGAGTCAAAGGATATCAATCCTCATTCAAACAATACACAGCGAGTGTCCACTGCGCATGAGGAGAGGACCCCGGGGACGCAATGCTGGGCTCGCCAACAAACGCGCTTCCTCCCGCAGACCTGGATCGTAACGAGGCTCAACTTGACCCGAGAGGCCTCACAGTACCTAACGCAGAGCTGGACTCCTCGATCTGACAGCACTTTTAACAAACGAACCAGAGCGCGTCTAACACGTGAGGCTCGCTCTTCAGGGCACCCACCTGGAAATCCATGTACGCATCTAATCTACGTCCTCAAACCGAGGCAAAATAGAACGCGGACTCTGGAGTCAGTCTGGGCTCAGACCCAAGCTCTTCCACTTAACTAGTTGTTGACCTTGGGCAAGTGCTTGCCTCGGTTTCCTCATCTGTAAAATGGTGAGAACACATGTACCCACCTCATAGACTGGCTGTAGGAATTAAATGAGTTCATACACGGAGTAAGTGCTTTTTAAGCACTCGCCATGATTATCACTATCATCCTCAAAACTCTGCCATTGGTCAAAACGGTTCTGGAATTCTGGAATCTACCTTCCAGTCAATGCACAGACATGAAAGTCTGTTTTACTTCTTTGGAGTCATTTAATTTTGAAGAAAAAAAAAAGATATTCCCCAGTCTGATTCATTCATTCACTCTGCTATTTACTGAAAGCCTACCATGCTCACAATGACAGAAGACACGACTGATGTCAGGTGGAAGAGTGAAAAGCTCTTTCCTGGGGCCCTGTGGTCACTCTCGCAGGAAAGGATGGCGACATCGCTTAGGAGTGCTGGTGCCCGTGGGGAGGAGCAGAGAGTCTCCGCCAAAGGCCACCAGGTAAGGGTCAGAGCCCAACAACACAGATGAGGCAGAGGAACCAAGGCTGTTAGCAGTTGAGTCCTTCTTGTTCTGGCTCAGCTAATACAGGTTTGCTCTGAATCAATCAACAGGGGCCAGTCCAAACTCAAAAATGTGAGCTTGGGTGGCTGAGCCACTAGAGGTAGTTTAGTGGCTCAAAGTAGTGGTCCAGGAGGTTTAGCCACTAAAGTTCTAGGAGAGCCTGATACAAAGCTGACAAGAGAAAAGCTCAGCACCGACATCGTTCACTTCCACAGCGGAAGTGTTTGCTCGAGAGCAGCCCGAGGTGGGAGACACACACACATGTAGCACGAGGAGTGCAAGAGAGGCCAGGGCTCCAAGGCCTGCTTCCAAGAAGGGACATAGCTTATTACGTGGAACCCTGATACGCACCAGGCCAATCTAATACTCATTTAAAATGTCAGTAATAAAGCAGAAGGAAAACAATCTAGGAGGTAGAACTGGTCTGCTAACAATATGGCTTCAAACATTCATGAATTCTAAGCAGCAGGGTCACATAGTTAGGAGGACTTCTGACCATCCTGTTCATCCAGTCACTTGGGCTGTGGAGAGGGGGAAAGGCAGAGAGGACATCAAGGTGGGGGGGCAGTCCTTCCAGATGGACCACAGTACTTAAGCTGAAGGTTCAATACAAGGATAAGAGGACAGTGTTCACTTCCATTCCAATAGCGGGAAACAGAACTGCATTTCCAAAACAACCTCTGGGGACAATATTTCAAAAGCTATGACAAGTGAGAAAAAATCCAAGGGACTCAGTTTAAAAATAACATATATAGGACTTTAGGGACTTCCCTGGTGGCGCAGTGCTTAAGAATCCGCCTGCCAATGCAGGGGACACGGGTTCAAGCCAGGAAGATCCCACATGCCGCGGAGCAGCTAAGCCCGTGCTCCGCAACTACTGAGCCTGCGCTCTAGAGCCCGAGAGCCACAACTACTGAGCCCATGTGCCTAGAGCCCGTGCTCCACAACAAGAGAAGCCACCGCAATGAGAAGCCTGCGCACCGCGATGAACAGTAGTCCCCAATCGCCACAACTGGAGAAAGCCTGCACTCAGCCATGAAGACCCAACGCAGCCAAAAATAAAATAATAAAATTAAAAAAAATATATATATATATATAGGCCTTTAAATGTCCAGGAGTCACGGGTCCAAACGCCTTCAGGAGCCAAGCAGGCAAGAGATGGGGGTGAGGAGAGCTGAGTGGGGACGGGGAATGGCAGCAACTCTGAAGGCAGCGCTCAGGCCAGGTCAGCCCGAGGGTCCCATTCAAAACCAGACCAGGCACCCTTGGAGGGGAAAGGAGGACCTTGGCCATGAAGCAGGCACATAAAAGCCTCCGGGAATTTTCTCGGGGAAAACAAAGCAGTGTTGCCCAGTTTGAGGCAGCATGGTGCCGCTTGGAATCCTCACAGGTTCTTGTGAGTCAGGCTGGGAAAGATTAGTAAGTTGGGGATAGAAAAGAAGGAGAGGGCAAAGGTTGAGAGTGATCCTGAGACGAGGAACAGAGACTGGAATGTGAGACATCTGGAAACAAGGCGAAGGGAAACAGTACCAGGCGCTGGACCTCCACGGGAGGGTAAGAGCCCGGGAAACAGGCTTCACCTTGCTGTACCTGCCTCCCCATCTGTAAAATGGGACTAATACCTGCTCCTGAGGCCTGGATAAGATGACGCCTGTAAAGTCGCTGGCCCAGTGCTCAAATCATGTAATCCTCCCATTCCCCACCCTCCCCTAACCCTCGCACCACCCACCACCTGGTCCTCCGTTCCACACATAAACTGTTATCGGGTAAAAGCCAAAGACAGACACTGGTACGTTTGTGTACCTCTGGTTTAGCAGAAGATACTGCAACATCAGGACTGGTTTCCATCGTATACTATGGTCAAAATTTTTTTCTCAACTGACAGGTATTTAGTATCTTCTGTAGTTTTATACACGAAGAAACAAAGGCTCAGAGAAATTATGTAACGTGCCCGTGATCATCACACAGCCCACAGACAGAAGAGCTGGTATTTGAACCCAGGCCCAGTCTGACTCCAGTGCCCAGAAAAGTTGATGATCCCTGTCATGCAGAAGCCTGCAAACAGTCTGGAAACTGTGACTAACTCCCATGACACAAAAGCAAAAGCACGACAGGGCAGAAGAGAAGCAAGGAAGGCTGGGAACAGCGAGGGCCAGGCCAAATTCCTACCGGGACACACTTGGCTCTGAAGAAGGGCTGTGATTCATGGCCCCTGCCAGTGGCGGCAGACAACAAAGGGACAGCACAGCATTTCTGCCGCGTGGGCTAACCTTCACGGCAGAAAGAGAACTCTGAACTGGACCAGGATGGACAAGGAGACTAACATTGACAAAATGATGGTAATATAAAAACGGGTCTGTCCACAATTCGTTAGGACAAGCTTCTACATCAGATGCTTTCATCATATGCCTCACAGAGTGGCCCTTCCCAGTCAGAATTCACATCCAATCACTCAGATGGTGAGCTCAACTGTACCTTTGCACCATCTATAGAAAAGAGGCTTTGTTAAGCACATGAGCAGGGCAAACATGATCTGTGGGGAGAATATTGAATTTGCTCAGCAGAATAAGCTATTTTCAAGCCCTTCTAAGCCATCCAGAAGAGCAGACATTTACTAATAGACCCCTGACAAGATAATTACAAATGAGTCCTCTCTCTCATCAAGAAAGCCTCCCTAAGACTTTCGGCTGCTGGGAACTTCCCTGGTGGCGCAGTGGTTGGGACTCCACGTTCCCAATGCATAGGGGCCTGGGTTCGATCCCTGGTCAGGGAACCCGTGCATGGATCCCACATGCATGCCGCATCTAGGAGTTAGCATGCTGCAACTGAGGAGCTGGCGAGCCTCAACTAAGGAGCCCACGAGCTGCAACTAAGACAACAGCGCAGCCAAATAAATAAATAAAATAATTTTTTTTTTTTTTTTGTGGTATGCGGGCCTCTCACTGTTGGGGCCTCTCCCATTGCGGAGCACAGGCTCCAGACGCGCAGGCTCAGCGGCCATGGCTCACAGGCCCAGCCGCTCCGCAGCACGTGGGATCCTCCCGGACCAGGGCACGAACCCGTGTCCCCTGCATCGGCCGGCGGACTCTCAACCACTGCGCCACCAGGGAAGCCCTAAAATAAATATTTTTAAAGAAAAAGAGACTTTCAGCTGCTTCAGGACAGAGACGGGGTCTTCCAGGGTAAGACCAGCTGCACACCTGCTAGTCACAGGGCTGCTGTGAAGATCACATGAGGCCACAGTCACTGCTCAGTAAATGTTCGCCATCATCGACTTCTTCTGAAGTGACACGAGCTGGTCCCACGCCACCCCCAGCCCATTGTTCCAGATGGTTCTCCCACCAACCTAGTGAGCAGACAGGACTCGTTACCCTCAACTGACAGAGAGGGAAACTGAGTCCCAGAGATGGAATGGGAGAGGCCTGCCCAACAGCGCTGAGCGGGCAGCGGAGCCAGGACCGGGATCCCCAGTGCAGGGATCCTTCCCCTGCCCCTGCTCGGTGTCCTTCTATCCACCCCAACTATTTTTTTTAACTTTTTGTTATATAAAAAATAGACACAGAACGCCACATAAAACAAATATATCGCTTGAGAAATTATTACAAGGCAAAAACACTTGTAACTATCACCCAAGTTTAAAAAAAAAAAAAAGAATCGTTGTCACTCACCCCATCCCAGTTAACAGGCCTCTCCATCCAACCAGAGTAACTGCCCCCCTGACTTTCCTAGTCATGGCCTCATTCCACTCCTTACAGCTTAATCACTCAAGTATACATCCCTGCACTTGCCCATTTTTTTTTTTCTTACTTGATGAGTCTTTAAAATCTCGCTTAATCTACAGGTTCCCTTTCTACCTCTTTCTTTTCCTTACAATTAATCAGTTAAAGAATCTGAACTGCTTGACCTGTAGAGATTCCCATTGGCTGGAAAACCACACAGTCATGCAGTTCGATAGGAAAACCACAGAGTCATGCAGTTGGATATATTCCTCCTTTCCCTGTATTTCTTGCATTTGGGAGCTGGATTTTGAGGCTTCACCCATTCATGTTCAATCCCTTTGCAAGACTTTGCCAGTCGTGTGTTCTTCCATCAGGAGGCACATTGGGTCCAGCTGTCGCTCTTTTTTTTGCTGTTAGCTGCCCTTGATGCTTGCTGGTCAGATATGTTAATTCACTGGGAGTTACAAAATGGTGACATTCTAATTCTCTCACTGCATTTTCACTTACTAGCTGGAATAATTTTATAGGGAGGTGTTTCCCTTCATCTAATATTTGGTTTTCCAGTTCATACAGTAAATGGAGGAAAACCATTTGAATCTTTCTTTCTGTCTACTTTGTTAGATACTGAATTAGAACTCATGAATTTAAACATATTTGATGAGACTATTGCAATTTTTATCCTTCTTGAAATTTAAATTGTCCCATATATGGCCTGAATTCCATGTTAGAAAACATAGCCCTAGAAATCTTTGATAGTTCTCTTGCTATCTGATATGTAGAGATTTTACAGGCTTGTCTTATTTATTTCCTAACCCAGAACTGAATGAGGTTTTTTAAATTGGAAAATGATACTTCAAGATCACAACCTAGGCACTAGGGACGGTCATTGCTACTGGGTCAGTCACTGAGCCAAACCTCCTCTCCTCTCCTTGTCTCTCTGAAGGACTTATTTAAAGGACCTCCTCTTTCTCTCTCTCTCTCTCTCTCTCTCACACACACACACACACACACATACACACACAAACATATATGTGTATATCTACACACACACAAATACACATACAGACACACACACACACACACACACACAGATACTTAATGATTTCATACTGATATTTCCAATTCAGTCATTCAAATTGAGGACTACACTACAAATAACAAATGCTGGAAAGGGTATGGAGAAAAGGGAACCCTCCTACACTGTTGGTGGGAATATAAGTTGGTACAGTCACTATGGAGAACAGGTGGAGGTTCCTCAGAAAACTAAAAATAGAATTACCATATGATCCAGCAATCCCACTCCTGAGCATATACCGGGACAAACCCATAATTCAAAAAGATACATGCACCCCTATGTTCATAGCAGCACTATTTCACAATAGCCAAGTCATGGAAAATACCTAAATGTCCATCAATAGACAAATGGATAAAGAAGATGTGGTACATATATATACAATGGAATACTACTCAGCTATAAAAAAGAATGCAATAATGCCATTTGCAGTAACATAGATGCAACTAGAGATTATGATACTAAGTGAAGTAAGTCAGAAAAAGATATACCATATGATATCAGTTATATGTGGAATCTAAAATATGGCACAATTATAAAGCAATTATACTCCAATAATAAAATAAGGCACAAATTAACCTGTCTACAAAACAGAAACAGACTCACAGACACAGAGAACAGACTTGTGGTTGCCATGGGGGAGAGGGGTAGGGGAGGACAGGACTGGGAGTGTGGGATTAGCAGATGTAAACTATTATACATAGGATGGATAAACAACAAGGTCCTTCAGTACGGCATAAGGAACTATATTCAATATCTTGTGATAAACCATAATGGAGAAGAATATTTAAAAAAAAAGAATGTTGGGGCTTCCCTGGTGGCACAGTGATTGAGAGTCCACCTGACGATGCAGGGGACACGGGTTCGTGCCCCGGTCCGGGAAGATACCACATGCCGCAGAGCGGCTGCGCCCGTGAGCCATGGCCGCTGAGCCTGCGCGTCTGGAGCCTGTGCTCCGCAGCGGGACAGGCCACAACAGTGAGAGGCCCGCGTACCGCAAAAAAAAAAAAAGAATGTCTATATGCGTATAACTGAGTCACTTTGCTATACAGCAGAGATGGGCACAACATTGTAAATCAACTATACTTTAAAAAAATTAAATTAGAAAAAAACAAATTCAGGACTACAGAGTTTTTCCTTGATTCCTTCTATCTTAAATCTATTTTGCCTTTCTCCCACACCAAGAATCCTGGTTCTCAAGGACATGGGGGATAAGAGAAGTAGAACATTCCATGACTATTAAGCTGCTCTATTTTGTTACACAAAAACATTTCACAATATCAAATCATATCACCATCATTATGATTACTGAAAAGCTAAAAATCTTATTTTCTGCATATGCTATCAGCATTCTCCTTTCATTTTTTAGTTTATGGTTGTACTATATCTGTTATGAGACAATCAAAGAAATAGGGAAGCATGACCTATACTTTAAAAAAAAAAGAGTAGTCAATATAAACTCACTCTGAGTGAGCCTACGTGTTGGATTTAGCAAAGACTTCAAAGTGCCTATTATAAGTATGATCAAAGAATTAATAGAAACTACGTTTAAAGATTAAAAGAAAATAGCAAGTCAGCAAATAGGGAATCTCAACAGAGAAATAGAAACTATAAAAATTAACCAAGTGGGGATTTTAGAGTTAAAAAGTATAACTAAAATTAAAAATTCCCTAAATGGGCTCAACAGCAGCTTTGAGATAGCTAAAAAATCACTGAACTTAAGATAAATGAATAAAAATCATCCAATCCAAAGAACAGAGAAAAAAAAAAGGCTGAAGAAAAACAGAGACACATAATGATAAAACTGCGGAAAAACAAATCTTGAAAGTAACAACAGAAAAATAATTAATCACATAGAGGGGAACAACAGTTAAGATTAATAGTGACTTCTCATCAAACATAGGGGAAGATATACTCAAAGTGATGAGAGAAAAAAAAAAATCACCAAGAATTCTGCATGGCGTAAAATTGTCACTCAAAAATGATGGCAAAATAAAGACATTCCCAGATAAACAAAAAGTGGGAGAATTCATATCTAGCAGACATGCCCAATACAAAATTTTAAAGGAAGTCCTTCAGACTACAAGGAAATGACAACAGAAGGTAATTTGAAACCACAGGAGTAAATTAGTAAGAGTACTAGAAATATAAATATGTGGTTAAATATAGTTTAAATATATTTTAAAATCTTTTCTTCTTTTAATTTATATTAAAAATAGGACTGTATGAGGAAATAATTATTAATATCGCACTGTTGTGTTTATAACATATAGAGACATTAGTAGCAAAAGGAGGGAGGAAATAAAGCTATATTAGAGCTAACCTGCATATTTTACTGAAATAGATGGATAATTTAAGATATGTTTTATAATTCATAGAGGAACCACCATAGAAATTTTCAAAAAATACAGGTAAAAAATCAACAGAGGAATTAAAATGTAATGCTGAAAGGTATTTGTTTAACACAAAAGAGGGCCATAGGGAGGAACAAAGAATAAAAAAGACACGAGACATACAGAAAACAAAGAGCAAAATGGCAGATGTAGATCTAATCATGTCAGTAGTTACATTACATGTGAATGAGTTAAATATTCCAATCAAAAGGCAATTTTTTTTATACTGGATAAAAAAAGCAAGCTCCAACTATCCGCTATCTGCAAGAGATATACAAGAGAGGTGTTTTAATTCAAAGATACAAATAGGTTGAAAGCAAAAGGATGAAAAAGATACACTATGTAAACAGTAACCACAAGATGGCTGGAGTGGCTATATTAATATCAGATAAGGCAGACTTTAAGTGAAGAAATATCACTAGAGACAAAGAGGTATCTATGAAAAACCTACAGCTAACATCTTACTTAATGGTGAAAGACTGCATGCTTTCTCCCTAAGATCGGGCAGGAGTAAGATAAAGAGGTCTGCTCTCACCACTTCTATTCAACATTGTATTGAAGGTTCGGGGCAGTGCAATAAGGTGACGGTAGAAATAAAAGACATACGGTTTGGAAAGGAGGAAGTAAAACTGTTTTTATTCACAGATGACATGATCCCATATGTAAAAATCCTAAGTAATCGATCTATTAAAAATTATAAGAACTAGTTAACAAGTTCAGCAAGGTTGCAAGATACAGCATCTATATATAAAAATCAATAGTATATATATGTATATATATATATATATAAGCAAAGAATAATCTGAAAATAAAATTTTAAAAACAATTTCATTCACAATAACATAAAATGAATAAACTACTTAGGAACAAATTTAACAAAAAATTCAAAACCTGTGCAATAAAAACTGCGAAAAGATTTTGAGAGAAATTAAAGAGGATCTACATAAAAGACGAGACAATGGATTGGAAGATTCACTATTGTTAATGTGGCAATTCTCCCTAAATTGATCTAGAGATTCACTGCCAGCCTTATTCAAATCCTGGCAGGCTTTTTTTTTTTTTTTGTAGAAATTGACAAGCTGAGTCTAAAATTCATATGGAAATATCAAAGACTGAGAGTAGCCAAAATAATTTTGAAAAAGAACAAAATTAGAGGACTTACACTAACCTAATTTCAAAACTTGCAATACAGCTACATATTCAAGACAGTGTGCTATTGGCTTAAGAATAGACATATAAATCAACGACACAAAATAGAGACCCCAGAAATAAACCTTTATATTTATGCTCAATTAATTAATTATTTTGCTAAAGTGTCAAGGCAATTTAATGGGAAAAGAGTTGACTTTTCAACAAATGGTGCTTAGACAACTGGATATCTAAATGCAAAAAAAAAAAATTCACTTAGACTCTTACATCGCACCATACACAAATATTAACTCAAAATAGATTAGAGGCCTACGTGTAAAAGTTAAAACTATAAAACTTCTGTAATAAAACACAGGAGAAAAACTTTGTGGTCTTAGATTGGGCCAAAATTTCTTAGCTATGACACCAAAAGGACGATCCATAAAAAGAAAAATTGGTTAAGTTGGACTTCATCAAAATTAACTTTTCCTCTCTGAATGACATAATTTAAAAAAATGAACACCTGCCATAGACTGGCAGAAAATATCTGCAAATTATATATCTGATAAAGGACCTGTATCCAGAATATATAAGGAACTCTTACAACTTGATAATAAGATGACAATCCAATTGAAAACAGGGCAAAAGATCTGAAGACGTTTCACCAAAGAAGATATAATAGCTAATAGGCACATGCAAAACAGCTGAACATCATTAATCATTAGGGAAATGCAAATTAAAATCACGAGATACCACTACAAACCCACCAGACTGGCTTTAATTTCAAAACTGCCAACACTAAATGTTGAAGAGAATGGAAAGAAGCTGGAACTCTCATACACTGCTGCTAGGAAGGTAAAATGGTACAGTCACTCAGGAAAACAGCTTAGCAGTTTCTTAAAAGTTAAACATAAACTTATGACCCATCAATTCCACTCTGATGAATCTATCTAAGGAAAATGAAAACATATGTCTACAGAAAGATTTGTCCATGAGTGATCATAGCAGCATTATTCATAATAGCCCCAGAGTGGAAATGATCCAAATGTTCATCAACTGGTAAACGGACAAACAATGGAAAAACTATTTAGCAATACAAAGGAGTGATTACTCATATATATTCAACAACGTGGGTAAACCTCAAACACATTATCCTAAGAGAAAGAAGCAAGACACAAAGGACGACATATTCTATGATCCCATTTATGTGACATTTCTGGAAAAGGCAAATCTATAGAGCAGATAAGTGGTTGTCTGGAGCTGGGGGTAGGAGTGGGGACTGATTACAAATAGGCATGAAGAACTTTTAGGGTGATGGAATGTTCTAACGCTGAATTGTGCCAATGACTGCAATGCTTCCGTAAGTTTATTTAAAACAATTGAACTGTAATATTTACAACAGGTGAATTTTTGATATATAAATTATACCTGAATAAAGCCACTAAAAAATAATAGTAGCATCTTGCTTTATGATAGTTCCTGGCTACCTCCCCGTCCTTCACTTTTATCTCTACCTGATCGTTCTTTTGTCTCTTGTGTCACTTGGTCAGTTTTCATTCCACTTTCAGCATTCTCCTCACTGTGGGGTCCAGTCCCAGCAAAAAGCCCTAGTGGGTCTGTTTCAAGTCTTCACAGGGGCCAGACTGCTCCAGTCCCTTAGACCTTACTTGGCAAAACCCTCTTATTTTCAGCAGCTAATCTCAAATTGGCCAGACAAGCTTTTCAGGAGTCTTGAGGGCTATTTTCGGGTCTCCTGTCCTCAGGCCCCTGGGATCCCCCATTGCTTCCTTCTGCTTTCTCCCACACAGATGCAAATAACATGCTTGCCTCTAGCTGTTGGTAGTCTGTCGCCATTAGCTTGTACTTTGGTGTTCGTGAGTACACCTTGTCATCTAGTTTCACTGTAAATGTTGTGCACGGGTTTTTGGTTTTGCTGTCCGGTTACTGTGTCTTTTTTAATGACAGGATACGAGAAGATCCCAAAACTATACTGCCACTGTTGTTATCATCTTCCCAGACTCTCAGCTGCTGATTCTTACCTTTTCTTCTAGGGAGCTGACAAACCCTTCACTCTGCAGGGTTTTATTAATTTATTTATCAAACTTACCATGTGCCAGACACTGTCCAAACACACAATAATTACTAACGCACTTAGTCTGCCTAACAACACTATGAAGCAGGTACTATTATTATCCCCAGTTTACAAATGAGGAAAGTGAAACACAGAGAGGTTAAGTAACTTGGCAAGGTCACCGCGCTTGTAAGGGGGAGGATTCAAATCCAGGCAGGTGGATCCAGAGTCAATGGTTTTTAACCACTAGACAATGCTGCCTGCCAAGGGTGCATAAAGTGTGTCTGGCCTGGTAGCTCTAGCATTCAACGAGGACTGCCATCCCTGCCCCCCCAGGCCTCCCTGAGATGGGGAAATCTCACCCCTCCCTCAAAGACCAAGTTCAAATGTCAGTTCTTCTAATGAACTTGATGAACGCACCCAGGCAAGTGCTTGTTCCTCCTTCCTCCCCTCCCTCTCCTTCTCCCCAGCAGCCCATCTTTTCTTTATAGTGCTTTTCACCAGGTGTTATAATTATTTGTTGTCTTCCCCATGAGCTCAGAGAACATTTTTTATTCATCGCATATCCCAGAGCTTATCCTAGTGACTGGTGCCCAGCAGGCTCTCAATAAACATACATGGAGTTGAGATGGCAATATCTTCTTTTTTTTAACTAGCTCAAAACGTACTTGAAAGCAGTGTAATTGCATCTTTAAAAAAATCTGTAATTCAGAGGTTTTACCAAGTCTGGCTAATGAGTTTTTCTGAGTATTCTTCAGAAGAAACACAACATCAGATTCTTCCTGGTATTTTAACTGCTTGTTTCCAACATGCAGAGATTGCTGCTTCTGATGCTAATTTGCCAGGGAGAGTCAAAGGAGAACCAGCTCCCATAACCATCAACCAAGCACCTGCCAGCAAAGAGAAGATACAGAAGGAAGAGCTAACTGAACAAAAAGGTACAGTATTTCTGTGCCGGGCCTAGAGAATCACCACCAAAGTCACCTGTGAATAAAAAGTAAAAATTCAAACCTCAAATAGAGAGGAAGGTGGAAAAATCAAATGTCAACTGAAAAAAGCAATTCATTAATTTTTAAAAATCTTACAATTTAATGCAGGATTTTGCTATGAGAACATACAATCATATTGCAGATATCCTTATTGGTGTAAAGATCTATGGCGGACATTGCTATAAAAATATAAAGGCAGGTGTTTGTAAGAAAATTTATGGCCCCCTCACTTTCAATAGAAGGTTCTAGCATTTCCTAAGAAAAGTCATAAATTTTCCAAAGATGTCTCAGTCATTTTCTGGGCTTTAACTCAACCTCTCTGCAACTCTCTCTAAGAGCTGACTAAAAATACCTCTGCAAAAAAAAAAAAAAGTATGGAGAGAAAAATGATGACTTAAAAAGAAATAGGTAGGAAATATCCCTTGAAAAGAGCTGGGGCCTCCACCCCCTGCACCCTGCCCTCATATAAAATATTAACACATTTGACACCTAAACCAGGGAAGGGAAAGAACAGGTTGATGAGATTTGCTCTGGCCAAGAACAGGAATGCTGCGTGCCTTCCCAGCACCCTCCTGCCCATCCACCCCGCTTCCCGGGCAGATACATCTGGACCGGCTCTGTGGCACAGACGTCACTAAATTACCGAGAAAGCTCTCCACAGTCTGACAGGCTCAGAGAGGGTAAAATCTGGCTTCCTCCTTGACCAGACGGGACGTGAATTCCTCCTTCCCGACACACATGTGTCATTTCAATGGCCTGCCCTTGAGGGGCTGCCTACAAAGGCCATGCTTAAACAGGCTCTCAGGCTTCTGTGTCCAACTTCAGCCTGTGAGGCTTCAACTCAAAGCGCTACATACTTGAAAAAAAATGCGGGTCTGGGAGGCTCTGGGAGCAAATGTTCTCAACACTAAACCGTGGAAAATGATAATTCTCTTTCCTGCTGTGGGAACGCTAGAATCCCATCCAGATGTGTACACGCCAGGCTTAAGCAAGGAGGGCTACAAGCACCAATTTTCCACCAAGCTAGGAGCTTCTCAGAAAAGAAAGAGTCTATCAGGCCTGCTTGGGGGGTGTCTTATAATAAAGCCACCGTTATTGGAAACAGTCTCAGAGATAAGGCAGACAGCAGAAGTCCCTATGACCTTCCCAGAAAACGTATTATCTCTTACTGAGGTCAAGGAAACCACTTGATACCTGGCCCCCTTCACCCTCTTCCAACAGAAGGACATCATCTGTGGGAAGAGCTGGACGGTCAGAGCACAGCTCCCCCTAAACAGCAACAGGAGCGGTCACTTCCATGAGGCCCATCTAGGCTGTCTTTTTCTTCCTTACATCCCGGCACCTAGCACAGTGCTTGCACGCTTAGCTGTCAGTACATACATGCTGCGTGAACTAATTTTAAAGAAAACACACAACTGTCAGGCATCTGTGAGCCACAGCCATCTCGGCCGAACGTAAGTTCATTCACTCACTCACTCATTCATTCACGTACACCTGTATACCAGATACTCTCAAGGTACAGATCCCTCCCCAAACCAAACAGATAAAAATTCCTGGAACTTATATGCCAGTGATGGGAGACAGACAATAAACAGATTAGATAAGGGGAAAAAAACACAATGTGGGCAAAGGGTTAGCAAATTCCTTTCCTCTCCTGCTTGAGAATCTGACCTTAGGTTAACTTTCTAGTTCTGTTTCCCTGGAAACCTAATAAAGCTAGAATGTCAATTATGTTACGAGGCAACACTGCTTATATTAAGAATGACCTCTGACTGATAACTTGCATCTGGACTGGAAGGAACTATAAATATCCGACGGGGACAACGCCGCTTTGGGCTTCCTTGAATGTGATGACTTACGACTGAGCATATCCCTCAGGGAGATGTTAAGCCGGGGCAGACCCCATCCCTACTCCACGTGAAGCTCACTCTCTAGCATGTGAGCTGTCACAGGATGAGGGAGGGGCAAAGAGGACAGCTCCTGGGTGGCCAGATGACTGCCAAGAGCACAGCTCACATAGGAGAGAAACCCTTGACACTGCCTGGTTGGCAACTTACGGTTCTGTTCCAGATCTGTCTCCACAGATGGCCAAGTGTGGCCAGTGAAAGGGGTCGGAATGCTTAACTGAACCTAAGAAGATCCCTGGTAAGCACTGTTCGTAGTACATTTGATGCCCGTTAAATACTGAGAAAAACAGAGCAGAGAAAAAGGATGGGTTGGTTGGACCAGATGCCTTTGATGCCTATTCAGGATCCTTTCAGGTCTAACCAGCACGAGCACCCTTCCCAGTCCACCTTGCCTTTGTGAATTAGCTCCTCTTCACTGATTCATCTGCAGGCTCTGCTCAGTCACTTGCTCGGGAAACCTCCCCTAACCACCAGCTCCAGGTCAACTTCATTTTCAAACGGCCTCTTACAGAAATGGGTACCTTGCCGCCTGAGCCCCATCTCGGGGTGTAGTTATACACCCAGGAATATAAGGACCTGGTTTCTCTCTGAAAGCAAGAAGCACGTCTGGCTGCTCACCATTTCACCCGCAGCACCTGGAGAACATCTGGCAGGAGCAGCAGCTGAATAAACACTGGCAGAACAAGTGAATGTTGGAACAAATCGTCTAAAACTAAACAGAGTTGGGCAGTAGTCCTCACATCGCACTGTTATGTTCCTGCTGTGTATGCTCACTGAGGATACTCCTGTTCAGAGCATGACCCAAGAGTCGGCCTGCAATATTGCCCTCCATAAAAGAAAATTCCAGGGTCAATCTCCGGTCGTATCAAGAATTATTGGGAAATATCAAAAAAATAAAGTTAATTTTGATTTTTTAGCCACAACTGTTATATAACCATCTCTTTTGGGGAAAACGTGCAAAGTGAAAGGCTGAATTTAAAGAGGTAGTATCGCCTTCTTCTCCTTTCCTAAGGTGTAAGCCTACTTGTAGTTATTTATCTTCCTGTTGGACTAGAAAATCCACTGGGATCATTTGCTGTCTCAACCCTAGCTCCTAGCACATAAATGTTTGCTGGATGAACAAATAAGTGAATGAATAAACAAAGAACCTCCCCCTTCCCTCCTGCCTCCATTAAAATAGAAAATCACTATCCCGGACAAACGCAAGGTGAAGAACTGGAATAATCTCCGGTACCAGTTCATCTTTCAGGGAATTCCAACTCTGAATGGAGGCTGAAGGAGGCAGCCTACAGCTGGGAGAAACCGTCCGGAGAGGGGCCTTTGTGAGATGCGAGTAACTGCTAATGAGTTCACCGGTCCCCTCCCCACGCCCCGTGCTCCCACCCTACCCCGCCTTGTACTCTGGAAGCCTCAGATGACCTACCCCGTTCTTCTGCTGAAGCCAGGACAGGCCAACGTGGAGGCACCCACCTTGCTGAACGCGGATAACGCTTTGATGGTGCAGGCCTCGAACACGCCGTGGGTGCTAGCGCTTATGCAGTGCAGAAAGCAACTACCCGTCCCCCATAATTCATTCCCTGAAATTTATCACGGAAAGTGGTCCTAGAATTTCATAATTAAAACTGACAAAGACTCCTTTGTTTTCATACTAAACTTTTGATGGCATTAAGGGATGAGCCAGACCTAGTCTACACTGAAACGAAACAGAGGAGACTTGGCTGACGCTTTTTATTCCATAAACAATTACAACTAGACTGGCTTTAAAAGTCCTTATTTTCTCAGCCTGATGGATTCCTTGCGGCTCTGCTGCCCAGAGCTCCATCTTCAAGAAGAGAACACTAACTGGGCGTGGTCATTCTGTGCGAGCGCTGAGAAAACCGGGCGTCAGCAGGGGGAGGCACAGGCCACCAACTAGCTGTGTGACCCTGAATAAGTCTCACTGCCTTGTTTAATTCTCTTCTTTTTCTTTCTTTTTTTTTTTTAGCAGTTTTAGGTTTACAACAAAATTGACAGGAAGGTACAGACATTTCCCGAAGTCCATAGTCCACCTTAGGGCTCACTCTAAGGAAGTGAATAGTGTTGCACATTCCATGGGTTTGGACAAAAGTATAATGACACCTATCCGTCATTATAATGGCGCACAAAGTATTTTCACTGCGCTAAAAAACTTCTATGTGCTGTGTATTCATCTCCCCTCTCTCCCAAACTCCTGGCAACCACTGACCTTTTTATTGTCTCCACTGTTTGGTCCTTTCTAGAATAGCATATAAATGGGATTTTTTATTTTTCCTTGAAAAGAGGGTCAAAGCCTTTAAGTCTATAAGACCACTCATGGTCCTCCACAGGCTCTAGGCGGCAAACTCCCCCGCTAAACACTGTGGCTTTTCTTCCAGCATGGAGCCCTGTCCCACTGGTCCCGCTGAGCGGCCACCTGGAGGTGCAGGAGGACATGTGTAGGGTATTTGTTCATAGGAAGGCTACAAGTTTTGTGTCCCTTGTCACAATGAACCCAGATGCTTGTCAGGTGTGTTATAAACAGAGGAGCCATTTCTTCAGGCTCCTGCTCTGAGCACACCCCAGCACTGCCTTGTGTACTGACGGTCTCCCTGAGCAAAATGTAAACCCCAGCAAGGCAGTGACTGGGTCTGACCCGTTCACTTAGAACAGCGTTTGGCACTAGTAAATAACCTCTGGAGGTTCTTGATAAATATTTATTAAATGATCATTGAATGTGATTTCTCTGGATCTCAGAGTCCTCAGCTACAAAGGGCAGTGATTTTTAAAAATATGCTCTAACCATTTGGACTCCAGGATTTTCAGATTCTATACCCGACCTTCAGCTCAACTATTATGAAAATTTTCCTTATTACTGAAATGACTCATGGGAAGTGCTTGCACAGTCCGCTAGGTTGACCCAAAGTCTTCCAGACCCAGGACTGCTTGAATGACAAGTGGCATCACTGAGGTGGTCCTGGCTGACCAGGCTGCAGGACTCACACTGGTCCGTAAACTTCCCTCCTGAAGCTGTTGTGAATAAAGGAAGTAGCCCACTTACATGGACTCCCCCCCCAACTCCCTCCATCACCCCATCTTTCTCTCAGTCCAATACATACATGGTTCTTGCTGAGATCAGAACGTAGCCTATGGCTGAAAACCAAGTAAAATGAACCAAGTCCGACTGACATGGTGGGCGTGATTCTGCTGGCACTAGACCCCTGCCAAATGAACTACCCTAGCCTTGGCCCTTCCTGATACCCCATCCTTCTCCACACCTGAAGAATAAATGCCCTGCATCTTAGCCTGGTTTTCAGTCTTCCACCATCTCTCCGCCATCCATCCTTCCAGCGAGAACCCTAACTTGGAAAAGGAAATGGGAACTGAAATAACATTTATTTAAAGTGACCCACATCTGACGCCACCACTTCATTCGTGCCGCTCTTTCCCCAATCTAGCTTGTGCTCTGACCATCCACCAAAAGTCCTTTCAAGGTCACAAAGGCTTTCCATATTATCGAATCCAGTGCTTTGGTATTTACCCTTATTAACACCTCAGCATCATCAGGTGAGCCCTTCCTCCTCTTCAGGCACCTTAGGCTTCTACGAGGACACACCCTCGTGGTCCCTCCTACCTCGGGCAGCTCCCCTATGGGCTCCTCCTCCTTGGCCCAACTCCAACTCTTGCAGGTTTCCTGCTGGGTCCTGGGCTTTGCTTCTCTCTTTACGGTCTGTCCCTCTCAGCCCATCCAGTCCAGGGCTTTAAATATAATCAACATGCTGAGACTCCCAACTTATAACTCAAGGTTCAACCTCCCCTGTGCTCATCTATCCTCCTAGTCGACACTGCCACTTGGAAATCTCACAGGCTCTCAAATGATACACATCCAAATCTCTGATTTCCCCTTTTCCGAATCTGGTCCTCCCCTTGTCCCCACTCCATCTAAACAGTTGCTCCGACTGCAACTGGGGAGTCATTCCTGATTCCTCTGTTCCCCTTCCCGCTCCCCCCGCAAATCCAATTCATCACCTAGTCCCCACACCAGTTGGGATCACACATCAACGAACAGCAGTTCTACCATACATCTCCAATCCATCCACTTGTCTTGGTCCCTACTACCACTGTCATCTTTTTTTTTTTTTTTGCGGTACGCCGGCCTCTCACTGTTGTGGCCTCTCCCGTTGCGGAGCACAGGCTCCGGACGCGCAGGCTCAGCGGCCATGGCTCACGGGCCCAGCCACTCTGCGGCACGTGGGATCCTCCCGGACCAGGGCACGAACCCGCGTCCCCTTCATCGGCAGGCGGGCTCTCAACCACTGCGCCACCAGGGAAGCCCCACTGTCACCTTTGATAGTGAGCATCTAATGCCTTGCCCACCACTGTCACCTCGCCTTTGTTTTGGTGACTTGGGGATTTTTCTTTGGACAATCGCTACTCTCCCATTGTACGCCACCACAGTAGATCTGCCTTTTCAGGGTAAGCCAAACCAGGAGAGTCTGTGACTCTCCCCCTTCCAACTCTGCTGCAGCCACACTGGGCTCTTTTCAGGTTCCTAAACACATCAAACTTCCCTGGGTCAAGACCTTACACGTGGCGGGCCCTCTGCTTGCAGCACCCTTTCTCCTGCTTGTGGCACGCTTACTTCCTTCTCATCCTTCAAGTCTTGGTCTCATGTCACTTCCTCAGGAGGCCTGGCCTGACCACCCTACCTAAGCAGGTGCCCTCTGTTATTTGCTGCACCCATTCGTTTCCTAGCATTTATTACGATTTGTAATTATAAACATTGGTTTACTTGTTTATTATCTTCTCCCTCACTAGGCTGTATCCTCCCTGAGAACCCGGACTATGTGTCTTATATTCCCCAATTCAGTACCAAGCACAGTACAGGCACATAGCAGAACTATGTTGGATAACTGACCCAACCTACTGCATGCCAGGTCCTGTGCTGGGAGGTTTATATAGAAACACATACATTACTGTATAAACCTCTGCTCCAACCAGAGTGGTCTCCTGATACCCTGCAGAATATATACAATACTGAGTACAGTTCTAACCCCAGGTTTCTACCAACTAGTTGCAAAGCACCCCTGACTCTCCCCAATCTGTGCACCTACATCATCTCAATCCCACTTCTCCAAAGCTTTACTCCCCTTCCCAAATCTTCCGCCGTCTCAACAGGCAGCCTCCTTATTTGGCTTTCTGGCAACCTGGACTTCCCCTGTCACACATGTACAGACTATCCTGAGACTGCTTCTTTTAGTTAATTCCCTGAGATGAAGTTCTAGGAGGTCAGGGACTTTGTTGTTCTTTTCCGCATTAGAGCCCCAGTGCTAGGACAGGGCCTGGCTCCTATGCAATTAGTCCTCACTAAATGGATGAATAAGTACTTTACTGAATGAATGAATGGGCCTGGAAACCTCAGCTCAGTTACAGTGATTATTAGGTGTTCTTGCACTGTTTACTCTTTTATACAACCATACTGTCGCCTATAAAGTTACTTATTTTCACATCTTACCCTTTTTCTTTTCTCCTACTATCTCCCACAGTGCAGGCTCATTTCTTTTTACTCTCTGAGTCTCTCGAGAAATGTCATGTACCAAAAGTTGATACATACGAAACACTTACTGGAAATGTGTCTGAATTTTCTCATGTTCCTTGCATTTGACTCCTAATGTAAAAAGCAGGGGGCAGTTGAAAAAACAACCACTTCTATCACCGCCAGAAGGAAGACGTACTGAAGGCAAGAATGCAGAGGACAAGGCCAAGTCGCTCCAGTGCCTGGGGAGGCCAGTGCATCGAGCCAAGCCCTCTCCCTCCCCCTCCCTCCCGCCCCCAACAGGGCCTGTGGGAGCCCGTCTGCTGCTACTGTTTCTCTGAGGCCATAAACCCAGGAACCTCGGCAGCCCATGGGATGCCGCAGGCCTCATGGCCCTTCTTCCTGCCTTCTAATTCCAAGCTACACTGAGCAGGGCTGAACAGTTGCAAAGGTCAACAAGATGACTGGGGAAGTTTAAAAACTTTGAAAAGTCAATGCATAGTGCTAATTAGAGGTCTATTTAAAGCCAACAAATGCATAGTGCTGACTGACTGTAATAACACAACTCCAAAAAGCCCTCCATCCCACTTTATTCCCTGGCCTGGCTGCAGGCACGTGGGGGGCAGCCCAGAGTCTGACCATATTGCCTGACTTCCTACCTTCTCCGAGGATCTCCCACACAGAACTCCGTGATGCACCCTAGGAAAGAGGACGACCCAGCGGGTACACTTCCCAGACACTGACGCTCATTTGCCTTCTTGCTTGAATTTATCCCCACCCTCCTTGAATTAAAACCAATTCAGAACCAGGGGAAACACACACTACAATCCATTTGGCTTACCCAGTACACCTGACATGCTGGAGCAAGAAGCAAAGCTCCTTGAAATGTCCTTGGCTACCCTTTGTTTATAAGATATAGTTCAATATTCCTAAAATAACGTGGAGTAAATAAATGGCCTCCCAAACCCAAGCTTCTCTGGCATTGTGGCCTCAAGGACTCAAGGAGGGGCAACACTTCTCAGAAGGCTGAGGGGAGCCCCAGGCTGAGGCTGTTTCTCTGCACACTGCCCAGAACACCCAGTGCTAGTGCCTCACACCAGGCGGCCCCGCCTCCTTTCTCTGAAACACTGGGGTGGCCCTCGGTGATTAGGGGTTACCCAAGCTAATTGTTACGCATCTCGAGCAGAGCTGGCTCACACCAGCAGTCATAAACGAGGGCCCTTCCTTGAAAACTCTGCTGTGTGAGGCTCTGCAGTGAAATGAGTGACGCCTGCTTCGAGAACGTCCACTTCAGCTGGAGCCCGACCTTCCTGTGGTCCCACTTCCAGCTGGCAAGCCAGCCGGGCATCGTCATCACTGGAAGTTACAGTTTCCCCCTGCCTGTTTGCCTGACGCTGCACCAGATGCTTCCACATGCGTTCTCTTATTTGCGCCACACGCAGCTCTCTGGTTCTGGCACTATTTTACAGATAAAGAAACGGACATCCAGCGAGGAGAAGGGCTGGTCCCTTATCCGGTCCTCTGGCTCCAGCGCCCTTGCTTCCCCTCATCCGAGTGCCTACCGTGGGTGAGGAAATTCGAAAAGCTCAGAGGCAGTAGCCCTGGCCCTCTGCGGCTAACGCGCTCTGCCTCCACCCTCTGCACAGCCTCAGCAGGACGGTTTTCTCATCCACAGCAGGCCTGCTGCTGCCACCCAGAGGGATGAGAGAAACCCCCGTGAAATCGACGTGGGTGTGTGCCAAGCCAGACCACGCCCAAGGACACTGGGGCTGGGATGATGACAGGTGCTCTCTCCCTCCCAGGGGACAGGGGGGAAGGGGGAGTGAGGGGGCAACAAGGAGAGGGAGGGGAAGGGGGTGAGGCAGGAAAGAGAGGGGGAGGAAAGGAGCGGGGAGAGGGGCAGGGGGAGGAGGAGAGAAGAAGAAACATATGATTTGTGACAGGCTGTAGATGAGACATGAGGAAAAGTGTGATGAGAAAACACCAATTCGTGGAGGCTGGGGACCATCCCCCGGCAATGTCTCATCCCGGGGTCAAGCGCTCCCTCACAAGTGAGGCTGGATGGTGGACAAGGCCACGGTTTGAAGGTTGAGCCAAGGCCCTGCACACAGCATTTCCCCTGCAGTGGGGGCAGCACTGAAAGGACTGAGGTCGGAAGCCCGGCAGCCAGGTCACCGTGCGTGTAATAGAGGTGATGCTGTTTACACCGCCAACCCCAAGGGCGGTGGTGGGCGTGGAAGATATAACGCCATGAGGATCAACGATGAAATAAAAGTACTTGGTAAACAGAAGAGGGATCTAAGGGATCAGAGCGGCCCAGGAGCTGGTCCTGGCGTCAGGTTCTTTCTGAAAGAGACCCAAGTTCACGGGCTTGGCAACTAAAAGGCTGAACATATTTAAGTGTATTTCTAAAGAAAAAGGTACGCTTTACCAATTAGTAACTCTTATTGCCAAACTCATCTAAGATGCATTTTCCTAACCCTGAAAATCAGTCAAATCCTGTCAATCCCAGATATATATATTTCTAAGTTGTAGAAACACAAAAAGGGAGCGAGACGACGAAGGAGCAGAGCAAACGCATTGGAAGATGGGAAGCCGCTGGTGTTTAGGGATGGCTCCCGCCTCCATTTGCCCCCACTTGCTCCGCAGAGACACTGGCGGTACGCGTCCACTGATGAATGCCCCCCGGGTGTGGCTCTTGGGCCCCGAGTGACCCACCGTGTAAGTCAGCAGCCCTGACAGCGCTTGGCATGTCCAAAACCTCCCACTGGTCTCTCTCCTTTCGTCCGTGTTTCGTGGTCTCAAAACTGGCCCTCACCTCCACCTACCCACGTAACCTCTTGTTACCGCTTTAGAACACTGCAGCTGACAAGAGCCCTCCAGGGTGGCCGGCTCAATGCATCACTGGTCTTTAGAGCCCAGGGAGAAGACCAAGAGGACAAGAAGAAACGAAGAGGGGCTTCAAAATTAAGCAGTCCCTTAACTTTGACTATGTCAATGGGAACCTTCTTGAACTTGGGTAAGATAAAATGAGACATGAGCCAGTAAGCAATTCCCAGCATGTAATCCATCACCTAGTGCAAACCTCTCATCATTATTTTTTAGTTGGGCTCTGGTGGGCATCCAGAGGTTCGGGGCAAGAGGACAGAGCCCCATAGCCCCGCTTCTTCCTCCTCGACCAATAAGCTTCAAATAGGAAAATAAGTCATCCGGCTGGTCCTTATCAATCTCACACAAAACATTTTCAATAGAAGGTATTGGTTTGGGACTCCTGAAAGCCCCAGGGAAATTCATTCCGGCCTCTGGACTTGCATATCAATCACACACACTCACAGGTTAGAGGGAGGGAAAGCCAGGGTTGGAGTTTCCTCTGTGATGACACTATTTATTGTGAAGAGGGAGAATAAACAGAAAAAATATTCTACGTTCCCTCCCTTCTCTCTCTATTTATAACAGCAAAGAAACTAGAACTCAAAACTCAGTCTAGAGGACATGCACCATCACTCAGACAATCTCAATCAGTGACAGATGAGATCAAACTCAAAAGCATCTATGCCAAAGCTACCAAGCCATTCCAAACTTTGGGGTGTTTATTGCAGCCTTTTGTGGGTCCTGCCAATCTGAACCTTTGGAGCAAAGCAGGCCTTCTCCACAAACAGTTTAATAGGATTTGGAAAATAAGCATTTACTCCCCCAACAAATGGGAAACAGAAGCACGTGGCTCTGGGCAGGTGAAATCCCACTTCCATGAGCTACGCCCCAAGGTTTGAAGCTCTTGAAAATGAAGAGGGAGCAACTCCCCTGTTCAGTTATCCAATCTGCAGCTTAAAGCGCTATTGGACTATTCCTGAGGAAGGGGCCTCCCACGCACAGCCTAGGAGGAGCTACGGGGGAACCAGATACCTACTGTTGGTCTCCATGCACATCTATCCTGCAGCAAAATGTCAAAACAAGGGACAGCTGAAGAGATTTGGAAGAGTATCATTGCATTTCTCATAAGAGCAACACGAAAAGGAAAACAAGCATCAAATGCATGAGAGAGCTATCCCTTACGTGCAGGCTCTTAAACCTTTTAAAAACTCTTTTCAAGGGCAGCTCAAGGGGAAAATGTACCTGTGTGGCATTACAGCCATACTCGCTTTCATAAAAACCGTCTGAAATTTGGCAAATCCAGTTCTCTAAACGGATCAGCCATTCAAAGGCAGGTGATCCTGTGGGCCAGGGTTTCCGATCCATTCATTTTCCCCACAACAAAGCAGGGAGGCCTGTGCAGTACCATCCCAGGGAGGCAAGGGAGCACAGAGCATGGGCCCCATTCCCTCCTGGTCCCGGTGCTCCACACTGTGACTCGTACTCATAGGGGGGCCTCCTCCCTCCCCCCACCTTCAAATCTCATGGGAAAGTGAGGACCCAGGTGGAGAAGAGACAAAAGAGCCTATGCTCATTCTTTTTTTGAAAAAAAATTTATATTTATATTTAAAATTGCTTTACGATAAAAACTAAACTGAAGACAGCATTATAAGGATTCTACTTTCCTTCTTTAGGAATTTGATTTAGAAAAAGAAGAAGGCTTACCCATTTTTGAAATAGAGGACATGGGCTCTCTGTAGTCCTGTTTCTAGGAAAAAACCTAGTTCTTGATCGTGGGGAGCAGAGCCAGGCTTAGGACTTCTGTTTTGAATATTAGAAAGTATTACCTAGAAGGGGAGAAAATCGGAAAACTAATCAGATCCACATGCAAGCCTGCCTCCTTCAAACCCTGTCTCTAAATGCACTGCAGGACTTGAAAAAATAACTTCTGTATGCAAACATCAGTGCAAGGCACTGAGGTAGACGTGTAGCGATAAGAAAAGCAGAGAGAATGACTTCTGTGAGACAGGGAACAACTGCTAACCCCGGGCCACGTGTGGCCCTCCTGGCACTGAGGACAGAGGAGTGAAGGGTGCTGATGAGCGCACGGTGCCAGGAGAAGCATTAGAGGTGGAGTGGCTCTGCCGAAGGTCAGGATGTTGACAGAGAGGCTGAGTGACACAGAAGCCAGTCCAGCAATGGACAGAAACAGTCATCATCCACCAATGGCTGAGGTCACTGATGGGTGGCCCGCGGCTTCAGCCCTCCAGAGTTTGATGAGCTTCAGAAAGAGCTGGAAGGTGCCATGATTGGCACTGGCTCTGGAATTAACCAGAGAGGGCAAATTCACCAGGCTACAGAGCTGAGGCCTGTGGACTGGGCAGCAGCCACCTATTCTCAAGGGGAGAGTTGAGAAAAACCACCTCGACTCGCCCTCTCCCCAAACTTGACCTCTTGTCAGCAGATAACAAGGTTTTAAAGGTTGACGTGTTTAGCCCTGCCAGAAAGACTGCCAACTAGTCAAGAGAAAGGCTTGCAAGTTGAGGGGGATACAGTGAAGTGTAAACACTTAGCTACGGTTACAGAGGCCGCTCTCCTTAAACTCACAAGTCAAATGAAGCATTTATCAACCAGAAGCTACTGTGGCCCATTTTAAAACCACAGGAGTGCTCTCCAAACATGCTGCCAACATCTGCTGAGTCAGCAGCTCTCCAGAGATCCAGCTGTTAGCCAGACCCCAAATATTTCAGAGGCCTTGAAATTATTCTCCAAATGGAGCTGAAGGAATTGCTGGTTCTCTACCTTATGAGCTTTAGGGAGGGAAAAAAAAGTAGAAGACACACAATGAACAATACATTGTGGAACGAAAGCCGGGTGGGCAACCCTTGCCTTTGAACTACATCCCCGCATCTTATCAAAACTGCCTGGCTCCTTCTTGACTTAGCCCTTGGCTCTGCAAGTGCTAAGAGGTAGGTAGGTGTTCCTCCTGCCTCTGAGAACTGTCATTTTTGGCTTCACCCTCACCCATCCTCGAAGTGCTGGAGATGCACAGAGTGCGGTTCTGGGCCCTTGTCCTTCTCTGTGAAGTGTCTCTCAAGATGATCTCATCCACTCCTCAAAAATCAGCTACATGCTGCCGAATCCCAAATTTATAATCTCTAGTCCAGACTCTCCCAGACTCATATATCCAACTACTTCCTTGACATTTCCACTTGGGGGTCCAATGCTGAAACTTTAAAAAATTATCCTCCATTTGCTTTTGATAATAGTTTTAAATTTTTTTAAATGCCATGGTTATTTTAAAGTGAAAACAATGTAGTACAGTACAAAAAGAAAATTAAAAATCATCTCAAAATTCTACCACATAGAAATAGCCAGTGAACATTGATTGAACGATAACCCAGCTATCTCCATGTACGTATGTATCAAGAGGAGAGAAAGATAATAATCATTTTACAAACATTGAGATTGTTATACATACTGGTTTTAATTTTAAATTTAACAGGAGAAACTAAAGTGTGACCAAAGTAATCACTCAACCTCAGAAAAATGTGGTTTTTTTTACACATAGTTCATACATTTATGTCTCTCTGACGTTAAAAATATGTTATATTTATTACATGTATGCATGTGTGTTATATGTATGTGTATATAGACAGAAAGACAGAGACAGGGAGACAAAGAAAGAGCCAGAGAAAGGACAGAAAGTAGGTCATTCTTTTATCTACACAGTTCAACACCATACAGTATCTGCTGACCCAGAACAAAAGTGAGGAAACTGACATATTCATACTACCTTCTCCTTTGCCTTCTCCTCAGCCTCTTACTTTTGTTATAGTACTGTTTTTTATTGCCAAGGTACCTAACAATTATGTTCTACTCCATAATTGTTTCTCATCAGTTCTATAGCAAAATGCATTTGAGGGGCAAGATAGGGGTAGAGGATCAAGAGGTACAAACTAGTACGTATAAAATAAATATGTTACAAGGATATTTAGTACAACACAGGGAATACAGCCAATGTTTTATAATAACTATAAATGGGATATAACCTTTATAAATTGTGAATCACTATGCTGTACCCCTAAAACATATAATACTGTACATCAACTATACCTCAATCAATCAAATGCATTCATTGTTTCTTTAATTCTTTATTTTCAATTGATGCTTGCTTGGTGGAATATTGCCAAAAAGGGCTCGTGGATGCTACAGGCCCTGAATTCTTCCAGGTGTAAGAATGTCTGTCTCTTGTCTCTGTTCCTCTAAACCTGAGTATGACATTCTCAGATTTCCCACTTTCTCTCCCTCAGAACATGGCAGACGATACTCCAGTCTTCCAGCACCGACAGTTGCTGTGGACAACTCGGAAGCCAGCCTTACTGGTCTCCCTGCAGACAATCGGCAAAGAGCAGTCCTTTTCTCCCTGAAGTCTAGAAGATCTACCAGGTGTTGTCTTGCCGCTCATCATTCTATGTCAGCTATTCTTGGAACACAGTATGAACTCTCAATCTAAAACTTCAGATCTGCAGTATCAAGTAAGGCACTGGACTCGGGCTGCCATTCTGGGTTCAAAGCCCAGGTCCACTACTATGGGCAAGTCACAGTCTCTAAAGTTTTCTCATTGGTAAAATGGAGATGGTAATAGAATTTTTCACTTAGTGAAGTCCTACGAACTAAATGGAATAATAAATGGATAGAACACTTAGCACAGTGTGTAGCAAGTGCTGAATAAAGCCTTACTTTGTTGAAGAATTTCTCTTTGATTATATAACTGCATTTTCTTATCTAGTCTGGTTTTTTTCCATTTTCTTTTTCAGGAATACTAATTGTGTGCACTGTCTTAATTACTGTAGCTTTGTACAATAGAAAGTTAAGAAATTGGGAAGTGTGAGTCCCTCAACTTTGTTCTTTTTCAAGATTGTTTTGGCTCTTCTGGTCCCTTGCATTTCCATATTAATTTGTGAATCAGCTTATCAATTTCTGCAAAAAAGGCAGCTAGGATTTTAATGGGGATTGGGTTGAATTTGTAGATCAATTTGGGGAGTATTGTCATCTTAACAAATTAAGTCTTTTGTTCCATGAGTGTAGGACGCCTTTCCATTTATGTAGGTTTTCTTTCATTTCTTTCAACAGTGATTTGTAGTTTTCAGAGTATACGGTTTGAGCTTTTTATTATCCCAATGCATTTTAATCTTTTTGATGCTATTAGAAGTGGAATTACAATTTTAATTTCATTTTCAGATTGCTCATTGCTAGTGTATACAAATAAAAGTGATTTTTGTATATTGACCTTGTATCCTACAACCTTGCTGAAATCATTTATTATTTATAGTATTTTTTGTGTGAATTCCTTAGAATTTTCTATATACAAGATCATGTCATCTGTAAATATAGTTTTACTTCTTTTTTTAAAAATATTTTATTTTTTGGCTCTGTTGGGTCTCTCTTGCTGCACGCTGGCTTTCTCTAGTTGCGGCGAGCAGGGGCTACTGTTCACTGTGGTGAGTGTGCTTCTCATTGTGGTGGCTTCTCTTGCTGTGGAGCACGGGCTCTAGGCGTGCAGGCTCAGAGGGCTTCAGTAGTTGTGGCACGTGGGCTCAGTAGTTGTGGCGCACGGGCTTAGTTGCTCCACAGCATGCGGGATCTTCCCAGACCAGGGTTCAAACTCACGTCCCCTGCACTGGCAGGCGGATTCTTAACCACTGTGCCACCAGGGAAGTCCCTCCCTTTTCAATCTGGATGCCTTTTATTTCTTTTTCCTGCCTAATCTGATCTTGGAAGGAAAGCATCCACTCTTCCACCATTAGATATGTTGTTAGACATGGGTTTTCACGGATGCCTTCTATCAGGTTGCGGATATTAATTTCTTTTTTTTTAAATTTTTCTTTACTTCTATTCCTAGTTTGTTGTGTGTTTTTGTTATCATGGGGATTGTTGGACTTTGCCAAATGAGTTCTCTGCATCTACTGAGATTATCATTATCATGTGGTTTTTGTCTTTTATTCTATTTATATGTTGTATTACATTCATTGATTTCCATACGTTAAATCAATCTTGCATTTCTGAAAAGAATCTCGCTTGCTGGTATATAATTCCTTCTCTATGCTGTTAGATTCAGTTTGCTGGTATTTTGTTGAGGATATCTGCATCTGTATTCATAAGAGATACTGGTCTCTGGGACTTCCCTGGTGGCGCAGTGGTTAAGAATCCTCCTGCCAATGCAGGGGACACGGGTTCGAGTCCTGGTCTGGGAAAATCCCACATGCCGCAGAGCAACTAAGCCCGTGCACCACAACTACTGATCCTGTGCTCTAGAGCCCAAGTGCCGCAACTACTGGAGCCCACGTGCGTAGAGCCCGTGCTCCACAGCAAGAGAAGCTACCGCAATGAGAAGCCCACACACCGCAACAAAGAGTAGCCCCCACTCACCGCGACTAGAGAAAGCCCACGCGCAGCAATGAAGACCCAACACAGCCAAAAATTAATTAATTAATTAATTAATCAATTAATACAAAAAAAAAGAGATACTGGTCTCACAAAATTAATTAGGGAGTGTTTTACTCCTCTTTTCCTTTCTGAAAGCTTCTATAGTACTGGCCTCATTTCTCCCTTAAACTGAATCTCTCTTCATTGAATTCACCAAGGAAGCCAACTTGACCTGTAATTTTCTTTATGGGACGATTTTTAATGATAAAGTCAATTTCTTTAATTCATATAGGTATACTTGAGTTATCTATTCTTTCTTGAGTGAGCTTTGGTACCTTGTGTCTTTCAGGGAATTTGTCTATTTTCTACAAATGATCAAGTTTATTTGCATAAAGTTGGTCATAATTTTCCCTTACAGCCTTTCAATGTCTATAGATCTATAGAAGTGCCTCCTTTTTTCTGGGTATTGATAATTTGTGTCTTCTCTCTTTAATTCTTGTTCAGCTTATTAATAGTTTACACAAATTTTATTGATCTTTTCTAAGACTCCAGTTTTGGTTTCACTAGTTTTCTCTACTGTTTATCTGTTTTCTATTTCACTGATTTCTGTTCTAATCGTTCTTATTGCCTTCCTTCCGCTTATTTTGGCTTTAATTTGTTCATCTTTTTCTAGTTCCTTGAGTTGGAAATGTAGATCATTGATTTGAAATTTTTCTTCTTTTCTACTATACACATTTAATGTTATAAACTCTTCTATACATTTTGTTTTCTATATCTTGAATCGCTATTATTAGGTATACACACTTTTAGGATTATAATGTCTTGATGAATTGACTCCTTTTATTATATCTCCCTTTATCTCCTATAATATCCCTTGTTTCTAATTCTACTTTATGATATAATACAGTCACTCTAGCTTTGTTTTGATTATTGTTTGCATAGTGTGTAATTTTACCTTTTATCTACCTATGTTTTAATATTTAAATCATTTTCTTGTAGATAGAAAATCTCTGCCTTTAAATTGGGGTGCTTAGACAATTTACATTTAATATAATTATTGACATGGTTGGAATCATCTTGCTAGTTTTTGTTTTATTGTCCCATATGTTCTTTGTTCCTTTTTCTCACTTTCTTCTTTTGTTTTTTTTTGGATTGATGATTCCATTTCATTTCCACTATCAACTGGTTAATTATGTCTCTTTCTTATTTTTTAGTGGCTGCCCTAGGGTTTATAATATAGATCTTTATAACATCTCTAAGTAATATTACGCCAATTCATATATAGTATAAACACCTGATAACAATATACTTCTATTTCCTCCACTATCTTTTTTGCTATTGTTGTCACACATTTTACTTCTATATTATAAATCCCATAATACCTTGTTCATATTTTTGGTTTAGGCAGTCGATTATCTTTTAAAGAAATTAAACATAAGAAAGTCTTCTTTTTTTTTTTTTGCGGTAGGCGGGCCTCTCACTGTTGTGGCCTCTCCCATTGTGGAGCACAGGCTCTGGATGCACAGGCTCAGTGGCCATGGCTCACAGGCCCAGCCGCTCCGCGGCATGTGGGATCTTCCCAGACCAGGGCACAAACCTGTGTCCCCTGCATTGGCAGATAGACTCTCAACCATTGTGCCACCAGGGAAGCCCAACCATTTTCTCTTCAAATAGTTCTTCTGTTCCAGTTTCTCTCTCTTATCCTCTTGGGGCACCAAATACATATATGATATTTTACCACAGCCCTTGGATGCTCTGTTCTGTTTTTTTCCCACTCTTTTTAATTTTCTTTTTGTGTTTCTCTTTGAATAATCTCCATTAACCTATCTTCATATGAAAGTTTTTTCTTAGCTCTTTCCAGTCTTCTAAAAGTTATCAAAGAAGTTCCTCATCTCTTATATCATGTTTTGTTATTTCTAGCATTTTAATTATGCTTTTTTAATAGTTTCCTTCTCCTTGTTGAAATTCCCATCTGTTCCTGCATGTTGTATATCTTTTCCATGATATCCTTTAACATATAACTCATGGGTATTTTAAAGTTCCTATCAGATAGTTCCAATACCTGGGTCATTTCTGGGTTTGGTTTTGTTTATTGCTCGTCACAGTGATTTGTTTATTCCAGTTTGTGTGTGTATATATATGTATCTTATAGTTTTTTTTTTTTTTTTTTTTTTTTTTGCGGTACGCAGGCCTCTCACTGTTGTGACCTCTCCCATTACGGAGCACAGGCTCCGGACACGCAGGCCCAGTGGCCATGGCCCACGAGCCCAGCCGCTCCGTGGCATGTGGGATCCTCCTGGACTGGGGCACGAACCCATGTCCCCTGCATCGGCAGGCAGACTCTCAACCACTGTGCCACCAGGGAAGCCCTTAATTTTTTATTTATTGTTGACAATTGTGTATACAGAAATAAACTGAGTTAAATAATATTTACACTTGAAAATGTGTACCCCTTTTCTCTTATCAGGCCCTAAGTGTTGGGGATTGAGTCAACCTAGTCAGTAGTTGAGCTGGAGCTGGGTTTTATTGTTTCTATAGTTACCTCCAATGCACCACGGGCTTCAAACTCCTCCAGCATTGGGCTGCTAACTGTGGGACTTGGGATTCCAGAGGGTTTTCCTCAGTGTTTCTATCCCACCCTCAGTTTTTAGCAGTCTCTGTATGCTTCCACTACAGAGGAGTTCTCTCTCCACATTCATGCCTCTTTCCCAGTAGTAGTCTGCTGTTGTGTAGTACTTGGTGCTGTGTTTGTTATGTGGCTGGTGGTGGAAGGGAGAAATTCTTGGTTCTCCTGGTCCAGCCTCAGTCTTAAGAAGGGTCTCTATACCAGAACCTCAGGGATGGGGCTCATCTTCAAGGGCCCCTTTCTGGGCATCTCCCTCCTAGCTCCTGGAATGCCTTCCTGGGACAAAAGCCATATAACTTCTACCCCAGAGAAACTTTGAGCATGATTACACTCCTAGGAGTCCAGATTCAGCCCAAAACTGAAGCCTCTATTTATCACTCCATCTTATAAATACAGCTGGTCCTGTATCCACGGGTTCCACACCTGCAGATACGGAGGGCCGACTGCACTACGCCATATTACATAAGGGACTTGAGCATCTGCAGATTTTGGTATTCACAGGGGGTCCTGGAACTAATCCCCTACAGATACCGAGGGGCGACTGTAACGTCATCCAGCCAGCTGCCCAAATCAGACACTGGGGATTGAGCCTTGAGACCTTGACACTCTCTCACATCTAATCTATTACTATTTTCCTCCTAATTATTTCTCAAATGTCTGTATATATCCATTTCCACAACCATAACTTTCATCAAAGCTACCATCACTTCCTGTTAGATTTCTACAGCAGCCTCCTAAATACAGTCTCCATGTCCTCTCTTGCACCTTAACTTCCTTTCCACCTTCCACAAGCAGCCTGAATAATTTTTTAAAACACAGTCTGGATCGTGTTACTCTTATGCTCTTTCTCACCTCTCATATATCAGCTTGATTGTCATTTCTCAGAAGGGCCTTCCCTGAGCACTAACATAAAGCAGGCCTGCCTCTATTATTCCCTCCCACAGCAACCTATTCTATTCCTTCAATGCATTTATTAATTTTGTGTGTGTGTGTGTGTGTGTGGTACACGGGCCTCTCACTGTTGTGGCCTCTCCCGTTATGGAGCACAGGCTCCGGACGCGCAGGCTCAGCGGCCATGGCCCACGGGCCCAGCCGCTCCGTGGCATGTGGGATCCTCCTGGACCGGGGCACGAACCCGTGTCCCCTGCATCGGCAGGCGGACTCCCAACCACTGCGCCACCAGGGAAGCCCTATTAATGTATTTTTTACTTGATTATTGGCTGTCTCCCTCCATGGTGCTGCACCTTCTGCAAAGTCAGGGGCCATGTCTATTCCATTTACTAATATATCCAGTGTCTACTGCAGTGTCTGGGACAGGGTAAGCATTCAATATACATAGTAAGTGTAGTAAATGAATAAAACACATAGTAAATGAATGAATGAATAAATTTGCAGGGCCAATAAGAAATGCAGGGAAAAAAGCAATAAGAAAATAACCTATTCTGCATTAGGCACTATGTAGGTACATAGACTATCTCATTTATTCTCCCACAAAAACCCACTGAGACGCACACTATTACCCTCTCTTTACTGAAGGCGAAACTGAGACTTTGCTCCACTGAGCAAGCTGCCCAAATCACATGGCTAACGAGTGTTAAGGCTGGTGTTGAAACTCAGGTCTACCTGACTCTGCAGTCTGACTCCTCTCCCTTTGTCCTATTAGTCTGCATTTCCTTGCAGAACAAAGTCCAAAAGACAAGGTCAGGGCTGCCAGGATGAGTCAGGATGGGAAAAATGCAAGGTGGATGAGAGAGGGAATAGCTTAACTCAGAGTTTGCCCTGAAGTCTAAGTATCTTGGATTTAATCCCTTCCTCACAAAGAGCCTCTAACACATGGGCCTGGGCAGGAGCATTGTTTGGCAGTGTTGAAGCCACCACTTTTTCTGTGGATAAACACTTCCCTGTGAGAGGACTGCCAACAAGTATCCTTAACAAGTACAGCCTGCTTGGGCAAAAGCACACACCCAACACCTGAGGAAGCATGACAGAAAGTGGGCTGGGGCCAAAGATTTTAGGTCAAAAGGCCCAGGTTCAAGGTCTGGTTCTGACATTCCTCACCACTTGTGGACTTAGGACAACTCCTTTGATCTCTCAGATCTTCACTGTTTTCATCTGATTAATGGGGATAATAATATATACCTACATAATTGTTATGAACTGCAAATGAGAAACTCAATGAGCATGTAAACACTATAACCCTTACTGGAGATATATTAAAGTATCACCTTCAAGTAGGAACAAAATAAGGATACTTTCCACCACCTTTATAATAACATTGTTTTAGAAAAGTCTGGAGATAGGGCATGAAAGAGAGATAAAGTGGAAAACAGTAGAAAGGAAGAAAGAATAATGACAAAAATCATTCCTCTGCCATATGTTCATAGCCTTAGAAAAATGAAAAGAAACAACTCTATTTTTATGGAGGAGTTCAGTATCATGGCTGATAACCCTGTATTCCTATCCTTGTCAGCATTCAAGGTTCAGCTCAGGTGTCATCTCTTCCAGGAGCCATCCCCGAACTTCCGCACGGGTCCAAGACCCTTCTCTGGGCTTGCAGAATTCTCTGAGCGTTCCCCACCAAAGCAGCCCACGTGCTGTTTATGGACCTGTGTCCTCAGAAAACAGTAAGTTTCCTGAGGACATGCTCTGTGGCTTATTTCCTCTAGTGCCCCTGGTGTCAAGCACAGTGTGCAGAACAAAGAAGGCACTCATTAAATATTTTTGTAATTGAATTTTAAAAACCAAAGCATTGCTATATGTGAAAATGCAATGAAAAAAATGATCCTATATGCGAAGCAATACAAATAGAAAAGATCTGGGAATACAATCCATCTACTGAAGTCTGTAAAACAAAAATCTTGCAAAATGGAAAGAGGTATCATGGTCACAGGTGAGTAAAGACTAAATATAATTCTCCAAACCAATGTATAGCGTTAATAAAAATTTGACCAAATCCCAATTATTCTAAAATGCATCTAGAAATACCAACAGAAAAGGACAAAGGGTATTCTGAAAAATAAGTAGTTACTAATCCCTTCAGATGTTAAAACATATCATAAAGAAGCACTTATTAAACAGTGTCACACTGGTGCAATATAAGATTAGCAGAACAAAATAGGAAAGTTCAGAAATCACTGTTGTGTCTAAAATTTTATTAAATGACTTAAAATACATAACAGAAAATATGAAAAAAGAAAGATAAGATCATCTTAAAGTGGTACTGAAGTTTGAGGAAAACATTAGAGTCATATCTAATATCATACACCAAAATAAATCTCTCCAACAAGATTTGAAAATTAAAAGTTTTTTTTTTTAAAATGGAAAATGGTTGAAAACTTTTTATATCCTAGAGAAGATTTATCCCAGTATTTCAGCTTTAAAACAATGAAATAAATGTAATAAAAAGATAATCAGATTCAACTAATATATATAATAGGTTTAAAATGTATGAACAATTTAGAAATGGAAAAGTACTGAGTGGGAAATCATTCAGAGCAAACATAATAATGGGTTAACATATTTATGGTATAAAAGCTTTATTCAAATTATAAGAATAATACGACATCTTAAAACCAGAGAGAAAGTATAAACAAACAAAAAGGAAATATAACAAGGTTAAACATAAAGTTATCATATGACCCAGCAATTCCACTCCCAGGAATATACTCAAGAAAAATGAAAACATTTGTCCACATGAAATCTTATATACAAAAAGTTATAGCAGCATTATCATAACAGCCCAAAGTAGAAACAACCCAAATAATAAACGATAAAATAATGAATGGATAAACATAATGCAGTATCGCCATACAATGGCATATTATTTGGCAATAAAAAGAAATGAAGTACCGATGCGTGCTGCAACATGAGAACATTACGCTGAGCCAAAGAAGCCAGTCATAAAAGACCACATGTTGTATGGTCTGATTTACAGGAAGTGTCTAGAATATACACATCTATAGAGACTGGAGAAATTGGAGGTAAATAGGGAGTGACTGCTAATGCGTACAGGGTTTCTTTTGGGGGTGATGAAAATGTTTTGAAATTAAGTATTGGTGATGGTTGCACAACTCTGTGACTATATTAAAAACCACTGAATTGAATACTTTAAATGGGTAAATTCTATGGTATGTGAATTATATCTCAATAATGCTGTGATTTTAAAAAAAGAAAAGAAATATAGCTAGTAAGCAAATAGATGGAAAAAATTTCAACCTGACTGATAGTCAAAGAAATGCAGGCCAAAATGGCAAAGTACTGTTTTCACCTAGCAAATCAGCAAAGTAACTTAGAAACAAATGCAACCCCGTCAAGATTGTGAAGCAACCACTACTCTCCTGTATGGCCAAAGGTATAAGATGTTAGTATGACTTGTAGGAAGCAATTGGATACAATATATAGTAACGAGAATGTTAAAAATGTCCCGACTTCTGGGAATTTGCCCTTAGGAAACAAAGCAAAACAAGGGAAAAGCTACCTGAAGGAAGCTGGCACCAGAGCAGTATAAAAACAGGCTATACCCAACTATAAGTGAATTATACCATAGAGGCCATCCACTTGGTAAAATATTACATAACCATGACAACACTTTGAAGTTTTGATGTAATCTTGAGTGAAAAAAGACAGATATAGGCCCCTTTAATGCTATAAAATTATGAGGGCAAAGACTGACCAAGAACATACAAAAATAAAAATAAGCTACTGTTCTTTTCTGGTTTCCAGGCTTTTCTAACTCAGCTTTAAGTGTGCTGTAGCCTCCTTTCCCAGCCAGTCAGATGGCAGCCTCAAAGTCGGAGCAACATACTGGCCAGTCAGTTTCTTGACATTTCTTTAAGGAAGTAGTTTATTCAGATGCACTACATTAAGCCATGACCTATAACCTGCTGCTTCAGCTTAAGTGAAAAGGCGGGGATTGGGAAGGAGAAGAGAAGGGAGAATCCATCTTTTTTTCATGGTCTCATGTTTTAGACCCTAAAGCACAGCCACATGGATCTCCAGAGTCACACCCTGCCTTCCGTGTCAGTAGCCCTGAGTTCTTTTCTTAGGACATCTTGTTTGAGTTCAAGACACACAGTAACCTTAATCTAATCCAGTTGTGAATCCAACGTCTCAGCTGTGTCACTGCAAGTTCTTCCTGTGGGGGGGACAGAATCCACTCAAGGACTGACCACGATGACCAGTGAACGGCTCCTGATGAACAGATGAAGTCTAGGCTGGGCCCTGCAACATTTGGGCACCAGCTGTTTCTCAACACTTCAACGCTGAAACAGCCCATAAAAAAAACTATGGGTGTCCCGTAATTTAGCATTAACTTCTTTTCTAAAATAGGGTGTAAAGAAATGAACTGTCAGCAGAAGGTAAGGTTCCACCCTGGCGTGGCTTCTGCTCAAGAAAGCCATACCCAGCTGGCTGGCTGATGCATGCAAAGGACAGAGACAGGATGATTTCATTTGCCAAAAGCAGGGCTCATATTATGATATTCGAGGGTGAAGTCATCTTTATTCCTATCATTGCACCTTTAGAAGCTTCTTGTGGGGCAGATAACTTTATTTACTGTTGGTGTAATGCCACCATCCAAAGATAAACTAATCAAGGTCAACCTATGTCATGTCCATCTATTCTAATTTGGTTTGCTTGATTAAATTATTCTATATGCATAATTTTGGAGGTATTTCTCATTCCCCTTCAGAGAACAAACTATCAGAGAAAATTATTAGCAGATGTCTCTGTGACCCTAATGTAACAAGGACAACACTAAACAAATATTCAATGCACGCGGCTTTCAGGTATTCAAATTTCCTTTGGCCCTGCCTCCCTGTTTGGAACAAGGAGGGGGAACAGTACATGGAAAGCTCCTATCATACTGGGCGGAGAACACTGGTGGCTCACTGGTTTTCTTCCCCAGACAAGTCAGGCAGTATTAATCCCGCCATGAAAATGGAAAGCTGAAGCACACAGATATGAACGACTGGACCAGGTCCAACAGCCGGGTGAGCAGAGGTTCAGAACCCGGGTACGATGTGGGGACTCTAGGCGAGATGGTGTTCCATTAGCTTCCAGGCAAGAAACGCAAAACCAAATTCTCCTGAAAAAATTACTCCATAAATATCTCTTTAAAATTACTTAACACTTTTAATAAAACAGCATGTCTAAAATACTCCATATTTTCATCTAAATATCTGAAATCTTCGAAGGTGAGGAAAGATTCCACCGCCAGGTGACACAGGAACAGATAATGACAATAAAACGAACATTTAATGTGTGCTAAACATGTACTGGGAACAACATGAGTTGACCCAATTTATGCTCACATCAGCCTTACAGCAATTATTATTGCTATTTTACAGCTGAGGTTCGGAGGCAGCACAGAGAGGTTGAGTAACTTGCCTGATGTTCCACAGCTAAGAGGTGGCAAGGCCAGGATCCCAACGCCGGCGTCACTTAACCCCTGGGCCCTGCTGCCTCTCCCAACTTAACTTAGCCGCCTGGAGGGGAAGCCAAGGTCAGCCCCCTTTCTGAAGAGCCCCCGCCCTTCAGGAAACAAACAACACTAACGTTGCTAAACATACCCACTCTTAGAGAAACTAGAAGAGGAATGCGGCTGCAGCAGAAACAAATCGATGGTTCCAGATTATGAAAAAACATTTTCCACAATACTCCAAACTGTGCTCAAAAGTTCTCCTCAAATTTTATCCTTGCTAGTGAATGACATTAAGAGGCAACACATAAATAAAATGCCAAAAGGTCCCGGCAAACAGAAGTTTCTTCGCTTTAGAATGGCTGGGAAATGAGGGGAAAAACCACTGAAAGACTGTCTTTGCCCAGCAGAACAAACACAGGAACAGTGTGTGGGGTTTTCTACTTAAAGGGCTACCTACCCAGAAAAGCAAAGCACTATTTACCTAAGCTTGCCCCAGTCTTTTGCTTCCTTCAGATTTTATTTTCCTAACATTTGTTTTCAATTTAGCATAATTCTTAAAAGTCACTTAAGTTAAAGGAAGAAAAAAAAGGCCAAACAGGTATCTTCCTCTGCATGCCATCATTGTCTTGCCTCATAAAAACCCCTGAACTTCCACCAAGCCCAGTGGTCACTTAAGGAAGGTCATTTTTCCCCTAGACTTCTAATTAGTCACAGATAATTTATTGAGCATCTACTACAGTCAAAACAGATGTTTCATTCATTCAATCTCTCTCATTGCTAATATCCCAGCTTCCTGGATCTGGGGAGACCCAAAGTGGTTTCCCATGAAGGAAAACTCAGACTGGAAAATCAGAGCCAGAAATGTGAAAGTCATCTAATATATACCCTGAAATTGAACCATACACTGAGTGAGGCTGCTTCCCCACACTACTAAGAGCTATGGCTTGCTTGGTCAAATACTTATTGAGCACTTTCTACATATAAGGGTGTAAGAAACTACGGGGTTCCACATTTATTGGCAGTGGCCTGGGATAATGAAGTAAGTGATGCTGAACTAGGTGTCAGAAGAGCTGAGTTCTAATCTTAGCTTTGGCCCTAACTTCCTGTGTGTCCTTGGGGGTCTCCCTTTCTGGGCCTCCATTTTTTTCTCAAAATCTAACATCCTATGATCACTGTTTCCTCAAAACCACGAAAAATATTTATTTTAAATCCTACGATTATGAGAGTCTCCTTTCTGGTCTGGCTAAAGAAACCAGTGGTGAATAGGTGGTTATAAAGGAACACAACAGGAAGTACATCTAGATCTGCCAATTCCCACATCATTAAAGACACACATAACACATGAACCTCCTTTCTCCCAGCCAGGAGAAGGCAGCCCCAGCGTGACAACAGAGAGTAAAATGCAAAATAAGGTCCTCTAAGTGGCAAGGACTGTGGGGTCCACAAGAACAGCTTAGCTGGCATAAGCAGACTTCTCAGCTGCCCAGCACTGGCCATCAGGGAGGTAGACAAAGAAAATCATGCAGATTTTAAAATCAAGCTGCATGATCATTTCTCTAAAGATCGTACCATCAGTTCTGAATAACAAATAATTCCTTTCTCATAGAACAACATTTTGGCAAGACAGCCAAATATATTCCTGAATTCCTGGATATCGCGAACCATGATGTATAAACCATTCTGGTATGGGCCAGGCCAGACACCACTCCCATCATCCTCTCCCCCTCTTCTCTGTGGCTCTCACCCTACTCTCCCTGCTCTTGAAAGGTAATTCTGATCCTTGCCACCCACATCAACACACTACAAAAAGATTTCTATGAAAGAAACTACTTCCAGTCTGTACACTTATAAAATAACAAAAACTATCAAGACTTTGGTAGTCCCTCTCTATTCTAATCCTTAAGGAAACAGAGAACCCATAAGTTGATGGGAAACAAGATTCTGACCATTTTCAAAAAGTCTCACAGAACTTCTACTCATTTTAAACAATCTCACAGGATGCACCTCTGGGTCCGAAAGGGGAAATATCAGGATCCAGCCTTGGTTAGAACACCAGGAAGCTCTGTAAGGGGCGGACTTGACTAGGAGCTATTGTTTTTAGTAAAAATAAGTGTCAATTACCAAGAATCCAATTCGTTTCTGAATCTGGGCTAAATGCCTTTATTTAAACGACCTTTTACAATGCCCACAAGAACTCCATGAAGTAAGAACCATTATTATGCTCCTTTTACAGACAGGAAAATTAACGCTGAGAAGTGAAGGAGGTAACTTAGTGAAGAGCAGAGCCAAAGACAGCGATCCTTCTGAACAGACAAATTGCCCAAGCTCCCCAGCCTCATCCAGCCTTCAACGTCCTCTGTCTGAGGGCGTGAGCTCAGGGTGCCTTGCTCACTCGTTCTCTCCTCAGATGGCCCTCTGATCAGCTTCTGGTTTCATTCCCCACAGCAGAGGCAAACCACTGACTGCTGGGAGAAAACCCAGATGGTCTCAAGGAACACAGCCTGCTCCAAGCAGGTTGGTTGAGAGTCCCCAGCAGCCCTTTGGCATGACCATTGAGGTAAAGCCTCCCAAACTCCAGATGTACCCTATGTGGGTACAGAATCCACACAAGTACAAAGGAAGCTCAACCTGTTTTGCCCATGAGAACAGGAATGAGTAGCCAGCTTCGGGGCACTGAGGGTATAAACAGATGCATAGTGTCATTTCTGCTCAGAGGATGTTAAAATGCTTCCCAAACATTGATCCATCTATTTTCACAAGGTGCCACCTTTATTTACCACCATATTCTCCATAGCATTAAAGAACAGAAGCAAAGCTTTGCACCCAGAGACAGACAAGCTGAAGGCTTCCAGAGGCTGACCACAGTTCTGTGAGATCTGATTTGAAATTTTAAAAACTTATCAACTGAACGAACACATGGTCCTCACTTACCCTTTCTATCTCTTGGAGGTACAGGAGTGCAATGTCCCCTGCCTTCTCATAACACGTGATGACATCCTGTTCCCGATCCACAAGGAGATTACTGGTAGAAGAAGAAATAGGCAACTTCTCTAAACAAAGTCCTAAAAAAAAAATCAACATACAAAAACTGGGTAAGTTGTTTTTCATGGGGCTTAATTTTTTTTTTTTTTTTTTTTTTGCGGTACGCGGGCCTCTCACTGCTGGGGCCTCTCCCCGCTGCGGAGCACAGGCTCCAGACGCACAGGCTCAGCGGCCATGGCTCACGGGCCCAGCCGCTCCGCGGCACGTGGGATCTTCCCGGACCGGGGCACGAACCCGTGTCCCCTGCATCGGCAGGCAGACTCTCAACCACTGCGCCTCCAGGGAAGCCCCATGGGGCTTAATTTTTTAATATTGCTCTAGAGGGCCAGATAATATTAGAGAAGCAGATACTCTGCCCTCTCTCTTTAAGGACAAAAGGGAACAGCAAAATGGAGTACCAAAAAGAATATCCATAAGTTTCAGATGAAGGAGGCCCCTATATATACAGAAAGCACCATTTGACTTTGATATCCAGGTTGAGAATTTGATCGGGTACTTCACCATGATTCCATTCAGATCTAACAGAGCTTCTCATTCAAGTATGTCTCAAGGTCCTTAAAGAATTTTTTAAAGTAAGTACAGGTAGGCTCACAGCACAATACTAGGTACAGAGTATCTTCTGTCCCATGATGTACACTTAACCGATTGAACACAAAACATTTCTAAATGCTCTCAGGAGCCTCAGTTACCAGGAAACTCTTCCAACTCTCAGCCCTAGAGTTCTGTAGTGATGACAACACCCCAAGCCACCTCTCAGTTCCAGGCCAAGAAAACACCCAGAACATTGCTGTGTGGGCACACCTTGGGAGATGGAGGGGTTACTCTTTGCCAAGAGAGAGTTCAGGGCTGGGACGGGATATGAAAGCATGAAAGACTGAGAAACAACAATGCTGAGAGGAGCAGCTGTTGTGTAAACCGAGCACCAACCTCAGCCCCTGCTCTGGGCAACCAGGCTGGGGCACGTCGGGCTCCAGGTCCCCGCCTGCAATTGGAGGCAGAGAGGGAGCCCCGCGGGGAGGGTTTCTGCTGTGTCAAGTGCCCTGGGGTACCGGGAAACACACACTGCACATGTTCACTCCACGCACGAGGGTGCGAGAAGCTTCAATGCGGACACAGTCCGGCTCTGCAGCTGGAAGGGGCCAGAGAGGTCCCTGGGAAAGCCACTCATTTTATAGACGAAGAAGCTGAGAGCCATCATGGTAAAGTAAGCGACTTGCCCAAAACCTGACAGGCAGTTAACAGCACAGCAGGAACGAGAACCCAGGTCTGGGGCCTCCCAAGCAACACCTGTCAAGTGAGCTGCTGGCTTTCAGAGCAGACACCACCGCAGAGGGGACCAAACACACCAAACGCCAGCAAGTGACCCAGAGCCTCCCATGCATCACTCTGAGAAGGGCCTCCTCCAAGGTGCTCTTATCAAACTGTGACAGTCCCTCTAGGCTGTAGAAGGTGATAGGAGGTGGTCGTACTGCATGGGAAGGAGAAACCACTTCCATCCACAGGGAGCCCACAGCTGAGGACAGTGTGCCGGGGAGCTCAGAGGTGACCACGTTGTCACAGAAGGTGCGGATCGGCCAAAGATTTTGTTACTGTTTAACAGCTATATTGAGGTTGCGCTTTTTTAATGTTTCATCATGATTTCTTTTGTTTTTATTGACTCTTACTTTTTATTAACTAAAGTCCATCGTTTCCATTAGGGTTCACTCTTAGGGTTGTGAAGTTCTATGAGTTTTAACAAATGCATGGTGTCATGTATCCACCATCACAGCATCGTACAGAATTGACTCACTGCCCTAAAATTGTGCTCTATCCCTCTAGTCCTCCTCCTGAACCCGTGGCAACCACTAATCTTTTTACTGTCTCTACAGTTTTGCTTTGTCCAGAATATCATATAATTGCAATCATCCAGTAGGTAGCCTTTTCAGATTGGCTTCGTTCACGTAGAAATATGCTTTTAAGCTCCCTTCATGTCTTTTTGTAGGCAGATAGCTAACTTCCTTTTGTCGTTAAATAACATTCCATTTATTCATTATTTAAAGGCACCACGGTTGCTTACAAGTTTTGGCAATTATGAAGAAAGCTACTATAAACATTCACGTGCAGGTTTTTGTGTGGACATAGACTTCAACTCAATTGGGTAAATACAAAGAAGGGGAACTGGTGGATTGTATGGTGAGAATGTGTTTGTAAGAAATAGCTAAATAAATATATTTAATTTACAGATAGCTTTGTAAGAATAAATATTATTGGGTTGGCCAAAAATTTTGTTTGGGTTTTTCTATCAGATCTTATTTTTAGCTTTATAAGGAACTACTAAACTGTCTTCCAAAGTGGCTGTACTATTTTGCATTCCCGCCAGCAATGAATGAGAGTTCCTACTATTCAGCATCCTTGTCAACACTTGGTGTTATCAGTTTTTTGAATTTTAGTCATTCTAGTATGTATAGGGGTGTCTCACTGTTGTTTTAACTTGCAGTTCCCTAATGGCATATGATATTGATCTTTTCTTACGCTTATTTGCCACCTGTATACCTTCTTTGGTGAAACGTCTGGTCAGATCTTTTGCCCTTTTTTCGATTCAGTTGTTTGTTTTCTTACTGTTGACTTTTGAGTTCTTTGTATATTTTGGATACGTGTCCTTTATCAGATATCTATTCTGTAAATATTTTCTCGCAGTCTGTGACTTTTCATTCTCTTAACAGTGTCTTTCACAGAACAGAAGTTGTTAGTTTTAATAAAGTCCAACCTATCAATTTTTTATTTCAAGGATTGTGCTTTTGGTGTGGTCTCTAAAACGCCACTGCTAAATCCAAGGTCACCTAGGTTTTCTCCTATGGTATCTTCCAGAAGTTTTATAGTTTGGCATTTTACATTTAGGTCTACAATCCATTTTGAGTTGATATTTGTGAAAGGTATAAGGTTTTTGTCTATATATATATATATATATATATACACATATATATATATGTGGCATGTGTATGTTCGTTTGTTCCAGCACTATTTGTTGAAGAGACTACCTTTCCCCATTGAATTGCCTTTGCTCCTTTGTCAAAAATCAGTTGATTATAGTCGAGTAGGTCTATTTCTGGGCTCTCTATTCTGTTCCACTGATTTTTTTGGTCTATTCTTTCACCAATATTATGTGTCTGGATTACCAGTATACAGTATATCATTTTTTAAAAATAGCTCTACTGAGAGATAATTTACATGCTATAAAATTCACTCATTTTAAGTAAAATTCAACATTTTTAAAATAAACTCATAGAGTTGTACAACCATCAACACAATCCAGTTTAAGAACATTTCCATCATCCCCAAATGATCAAATGATTGATTGCCCAAATCAATCTCTATTCTCAGCCCCAGCCTCAGGCAACTGTTAACCTGCTTTCTGTCTCTGTAGATTTACCTTTTCTGGACACTTCATAAAAACAGAATCATATAATATCTGGTCTTTTGTGTCTAACTTCTTTCACTTAGCATAATGTTTTCAATGTTCCTCCAAGTTACAGCAATACTCCATTTCTTTCTACTGCTGTATGGATATAGTGCATTTTATCTGTCCATTTGCCAGTAATGGGCATTTGGGTTGCTTCCTTTTTGGCTATTATGAATAATGCTGCTATGAACATTCAGGTATAATTTTCTTGTGTGAACATATATTTTTAATTCTCTTGGGTAAATACCTAGAAGTGGAATTGTTGGGTCAGATAACAAATTCACTTTTAACTGTTTAAAAAACACTTGTTTTCCAAAGTGGCTATACCATTTTACATTCCCACCAGCAACTTATGAGGATTCCAGTTTCTCCACATTCCTGTCAATACTTGTTCTTGTCTGACTGTTTTGTTATAGCCATCTAAGTAGGTGTGAAGTGGTATCTCATTGTGGTTTTGATTTGCATTTCCATAATGACTAATGATACTGACTTTTCATGTGCTTATTTGTTATCCATACATCTTCTTTGGTGAAATGTCTATTAAAATCAGTATTGAGTTTTCTGACCTATGCACAGAGTATGTCTCTTCATTTATGTAGGTCTTCTTTACATCTCTGAGCAATGGTTTGTAGCTTTCAGTGTGCATGCCTTGCAAACCTTTTGTTAGATTTAAGTATTTCATATTTATTATGCTGTTGTAAGTGGTATTGTTTTAATTTTCATTTCCTTTTGTTCATTGCTAACATATAGAAATACAATAGATTTTTGAATAGTGATCTTATATTCTGTACCCTTGCTAAATTCACTTATTAGTTCTACACAATCATGTTGTTTGCAAATAAAGACAGTTTTACTTCCCCCTTTCCAATCTGGATGCCTTTATTTCTATTTATTGCCTTATTGCCTTATTGCACTGTCAAGAACCTCCAGTACAACACTGAATAGAAATGGTGAGAGCAGACATCCTTATCTTATTACTGACCTAAGGGAGAAAGCACTTAGTCTTTCACATGAAGTTTGATGTTAACTATCAGTTTTTCATAGATGCCCTTTATTAGGTTGAGGAAGATCCCTTCTACACCAATTTTGCTAAGAGTTTATATCAAAAATGGATGTTGGATTTCCTCAAATCCTTTTTCTGTGTCTATGGGTTGTTCTCTTTTATTTAATCTGGTGAATTAAATCGACTGATTTTCAAATATTAAACCAAACTTCCTTTCCTGAGATAAACCCTATTGACCATGATGTATTAGCCTTTTTTTATATTTTTAGATTTGATTTGTTAAATTTCTGCTTGGAATTTTTTCATCTATGTTCATGAGGAGTATTTGTCTACAGATTCCTTGTAATGTCTCTGTCTGATTTTGGGATTAGGGTAAGTCTTAACCTCATAAAATGACTTGAGAAGTATTCTCCTCCCTTCAATTTCCTGGAAGAGTTCGTGTAGAATTACTATTTTGTTCTTAAATGTTTGGTAGAATTTACCAGTAAAGCCATCTGGACCTGGAGTTTTCTGTGTGGAAGTTTTTTAACTATAAATTCCATTTCTTTGATATACGGTTGTTCAGATAATCTCTTTGTTCTTAAGTGAGCTTTGGTAGTTTACATCTTTTAAGTAGTTTGTCCATTTCTTCTGAGTTGTCAAATGTATTGGTACAGTGTTGTTTATAATGCTCCCTGATCCTTTTAGTATCTGTAGAATCTCTAATGGTGACATCTCTCTCATTCCTGATGTCGGCACAGTTTGTGTCCTCTATTTTCATCCTGGACAGTCTAACGGTTTATCAGTTGAACAGTTGAAATTCTCATTGAGATCTTTTGATTTCATTGACTTTGGTTTCACTGATTTTTCTCTATTATTTTCCTGTTTTCTACTTCATTTATTTCTGTTCTGATCTTTATTATTTCCTTTCCTCTGCATACACTGGACTTAATTTATTCTTCCTTTTCCAGTTTCTTAGGGTGGAAGCCAAAGTATACATCTGAGACCTTTTTCCTTTTCTAATATATGCACTTTGTGTGATGAATTTCTCACCAAGTAGTTTTAGCAGTATCATACAAATTTTGATATGTTATGTTTTTATTTTTATTCAGTTCACAATACTTTCTAATTTAACTTTTGATTTCGTCTTTAAAATTGTGTTATTTAGTTTCCAAACACTCATGGATTGTCCAAAGATCTTTCTGTTATTGATTTCTAAATTAATTCCATTATGGTCTATGCAGTAAAGACTAAACAGGCTTGAGATGTTCAAACTCTGCCCATTCCAAAGAAAGGACTGGCCTTTGATCAGCTGGGAGAAAAGCTCTAAGCCCTTGGAATATCCTACCGGATAAGAGTGTCTTTGTACATCTGGGGCCTCAGGCCATGCCATTTAGTTATACTTAGAATGTGATTTACAGTGTAGGTCTTAGGCCACACTATACCACTTTGACCTCTAGGGAGACTAGAGACCAAATAATTAAGTTCTATGCCTTCTTGACTGACCCCCAATACAAACCGTGGACATGATGGCCTGAGCGAGTTTCCCTGGCCGGCAGTACACCATTAGTGCTGTCCCACATCGTTGCTGGGAGAACTAAGTGCTGTCCATATCACCCCACTGTGAGAAGATGACTTAAATCTTGTGGTCCCTTCTGGACTCTGCCTTACGTGCCTTTACTAATTTTAACCTGTAGTTTTTTGTTGTAATAAACTGTAACCATGAGTATGATAGCTTTTCTGAGTTCTGTGAGTCTTTCTAGTGAACCACTGACCTGAGGGTGGTCTTGGGGATCTCTGACAGAAGTCAGAGAACATATTTGAACCCTTCTAATTTTGTTGAAATTTGTTTCTGGCCCGGAATATGGTCAATCTTGGTGAGAATCTTGAAAAGAATGTGTATTCTGTTGTTGGGTGGAGTGACATATAAATGCCAACTAGGTAAAATTAGTAGATTGTGTTGTTGCAACGTTTCTGTATCCTTACTGATCATCTGTTGACTTGTTCTATCATTTATTGAAACAGGGTATGGAAGTCTCCGAGGACTGCTGTCAGTGGTTGCTTGAAGGTTTAACTTAAAACAGTCTACGTCAAATGATATTATACTAATTCACATACAGCATAACACCTTTACTATTACATACTTCCATTTCTCTCTTTCCAGTCCGTATCTTCGTATTATATACATTATACTTTTACACAGATTATAAATCCAATGCTACATGATGATTATTTTTATTGAAATGGTGGATTATGTTTTAAAGACATTTTAATAAGGAGGAAAAACTGATATAGGCTCTAATATAGTTACGATTTCCAGTGCGCTTTGCTCCTTTGTGCAGATTCGTATTTCCTTCTACCTAAAGGGATTCCTTTAATATTTATTACAGTGTAGTTCAGCTGATGATGAGGGCTTTCAGTTACTGTCTGTCTGAAAAAGGCTTTATTCCACCTTCATGTTTGAGAACATTTTCATTTTCATTCACTTGACAGGTTGCTTCCCCCGCCCATGCCCTCCACCCTCCTAGAACTAAAGATGTTCCTCTATGTATTCTCACTTGCATGTTTTTTTACAACAAATCTGCTGTCACCTTATGTTTATTCGTCTGCATGTAATGTGTCTTTCCTTTGGCTATTTTAAAGATTTTCTCTTTATTACTGGTCATGAGCAGTTTGGATTATGAAGTGCTTTGGTTTCGTTTTCTTCATGTTTCTTGTGCTTGGGCCTCACTGAACTTTCTGGATCTGAGGATTTATAGTTTTCATAGTATCTGAAAAACATTCAGCCATTATTTCTTCAGAATATTTTTTTTTACCCTTCCCCTTCCTTAGGGGACTCCAATTACACACGTATTAGGCCACTTGAAGTTATCCCACAACTCACTTATGTTCTTTGCACTTTTTTAAAAAGTTTTCACTCTGTTTCATTCTAGATGGTGTCTATTGCTATGTCTTCAAGTTCACTAATCTTTTCTTCAATGTCTAATCTGCCATTAATCACATTCAGTGTATGTTTCATCTTAGACATTGTAGTTTTCATCTCTAGAAATTAGATTCAGTTCTAGTTTTAACTTCCATGTCTCTACTAAACTTTTTGAACATGAAGAATAGATATAATAACTGCTTTAATGTCCCCCCAGTCCTAAGTGCTCAATATTCACTCCCTTTCCTTTAGAGCCAAAGTTGTTTATATGGTTGCAAAAAAAAACTATTAAGCACCCTCTCTCCAGTGTGAACTCTGTTTCAACCTCTTAAAATTTTCTCTGAAGGAGAATACAAGATAAACTGAACAAATTCACCATTTGGTAGAACAGCTCTGGAACTACTCAAAAGCAAGCACTTGATTGGGGCTTCCTAAATGTGCTTTAAGTGCTCATTTGTACAAAATTAAAATCTCCAGAAAACAACAAAAAGAGATAAATTGTTTCATAATCTGCCTTCTGCTTGTATGAGAAGCAGCCAAATACTGTGCAAGTTGGTATCAGGGACTTAATATAAAGGAAACAAATTCTCCAGAGTATGTCAAAGGGCCAGGAAAAAATGGGTCTAGTCTTTGGCACTTGATACTACTGCAGGCTGGACTCTGACCCCTAATGCTCATGAAGATGACCAAGGCCCTCAGGGACCTGACAAGCCCACTGAGTCAAAGAAAAGGCAAATCCAGTTCAACACAGTTTGACTATCATCTGTACTGTACATTCTGAAATAGCTGAAATCCACTTATCTAGGGCTGCAATCCATGGCCATGCATAGTTGGTAAGAATATTCAAAGCAGCTACACAACTTAATCCTCCACCATGAGGACAGACTGGTGTTTTCTGTGGATTCGTGTTCTGATTAGGTAACTATGTGGACACCTAAGCTCTTGGCTGGCAAATGGGTCTTTGGCAAGGAGTCCATTCTCGGGTAGGAGGCCCTTAAGGGTAAATACTGTTCCTTTCCTTCTCCCAAATGCTGTGACGTTCATTCCACGTGCCACCACGCACATCTCAGAGCAACAGCGGAGTCTTGATTTACCACAGTGAATTTGTGGCTATGCAGCTCAGTTCCAGAACATGCAGTTCTCTGTCAAAAGCTGCTTACAGGACCTCTGGACTAGACTGTCAATTTTCAAGTGTCTGGGATCAGATCGACACTATCTGAGAAGCAGAGTTCTGAGGTCACAGTCCAAATTGGCCCTCATTAAAATGTCAGATAATGCCTTGTCAGTTTGGAAGGCTATCATCAATAATGTTTTTGGTTACTTTTTTTCCAGAGAAATGCATGACAAAAATAAAAATCAGACTTGAAAAATAGCTGGTGTGGGAGCGATGCCTAATAAACATCTCAATAAGATCTGCATCTCCAAAATCAAAGCCGTGTACAAAAGAGTAGACGCTAAGTGCTCCATGACCAATCATCAAGGCCAACTTTAAAGCATGGGTGGAAAAAGTGGCTGACTACATGCTGTGATTTAAAGAATGCTGAGTAGCCACTGGACCCAAAATGTATCTCCCTTCCCATGGGAAATTCCCACAGATGGACTCACTTCTGATTCTGAAAGGTCCTTTCTATGAAGGGCAACATATTTTAACTAAACTCATGATAATAAAGTCATTTAGGTCATACTTGACTGCTTCGAGGCTCTTCCATGCGCATTAGCCTGTTCGGGCCTGTTTAATGGGTACTATCCTCCTCCCAAACTTGTGGGAAAAGAAACAGGAGGTCTGCACAAGGGCCAGAACTGAGATTACAAGGGAGCCCCTGAGCTGGGACAAGTGTATCCTGCCCCAGGTGATGGATGGTCTAAGAGTCTGAGGCAGGGTGGACTGCTGGAAGCAAAGGTGCAGTGCAGCCGTCAGGGACCAGTGGAACATCACGGTTGGGAGGGGACACCAGTCAATGAGGGGCAGCTGAGGACCCTGGACACTTAAAAGTTCAAATGCGTTCAGCCCCCGAATCGCTCTGTTGAGACGCATCTTACAGATGCAACATAATATGGCAACCCGGACTCTCCGTCCCTTGTTTCCTTCCACACCAAGGTTTCGTCACCTCTGAAAGGGAGCTCCATTTTCTTTCCTCAAGGGCTGGAGGTTTGGCTGAGCAAGTGGAGAGCTACACGTCTCACTGCCAGAAAGATAAATAAATAAATCCAGTGATCACTGAGGGGTTAACATCCCCACATTCTTTCAGGATTGTCTAAACTTGAGATTCCTCAGCTAGGAGCCTGATCTGGGCGCGTAAGGCTGCACAGTTTCCGTAATAGTAAAGGTTCGTTTGTCAAGGCCCTACTCAGCATGCAGCACTGTGCCTGGGGTTTGACATGCACCACTTAAAATCCCCACAGCCACCCTGGCGAGGAAGGCGTTAACAGAACCTTATACATAAGATTGAACTTAGGGTCCCACAGCTAGTAAAGGGTAAAGCCAAGTTTCGACCCCTGGTCTATCCAACTACAAAACTCTGCTCATAATATCCTGTCTCAGGGAGCTGCTGACAGCATATTCGGTATCTGATAAGAGCAGTGACCATAAAAATGAGTTTCAAATGGTAAAGGCATAGAAATCGGAGTCCAGAGCTTAGGGCAGTGGTTTCCTCTCCCACCAGGAGCTGCATCACCCTAGGCAAGTCCCGGGATCACCGGCCTCTTCTCCTCATCTGAGCCATGAGGGCTGAACTACTGGGACACCATCTTGAGCTGGATGACTGTGCAGGACTACAAGCCAAAGCAAATATTTGGATTTTTTTAAGTCGCCTTAAAATGAACAGGGAATTAATTTCTCATGAAGTTAAGCAACACAATAAAAGGCAACACAATAAAATATAATTATAGGAACTATGTACTAAAACATTAGGCATTGTTTCGTCATTTATCTTAACTGCATCTCTGAAGCCAGGCCCAGGCCAGGTACACTCTGATGCCTTGCTGTAACATGACCCACAGGGCAGTTTATAACTGGAAGTACCAGAAAAACCTCATTACGATACCATGTCTCTGTGGCAAGGACTTCAAAGGCAGTAAGACAGATTCCAGGGATCTCAGTTTCCAAGGCTGAAAAGTAACTGGGGAAAAGAGATTCAAGAGTCTCAAAGCAAAGTCCTGGTACAGGCAGCCCCAGATTGCTAGTCCTGTGTTCTCACCTGTAGAACAGCCGGGCTCCCAGAGGTGTCAGATGTACTCAACTCAGTGCAAGACAAGCCTCGACACAGGGTGTAGAGAGGGGATGCTAATGGAAACCACCCAATGCGGGGGATGGGTGGCCTAGACCTCCTGTGAAGACCCCGTCAATCCAGAGCTTCTCTGCTTTTAGTGGTCTCTGGGCTGGGAGGCACAGTTGGCCCCTTCTGGATGCTTTCAGAAGTTGCTGTCTTCCTTCCAGAGTCAGCATATTCTTCTTAGGAAGTGTGCACGTATACATACATGCACGCACACGCACGCACGCGCACACACACACACACACACACACACACACTGCTTATAAAAGGAGACGCCAGGCCTTGAATCAGACATTCACCTGCTACAGCAGACGATCTTTCAGTGTCCCTGCCAGCTCTATAATTCTGTGAGCAAATGAGATGCTAATTCAACCTGAAATGCTCACTAAATAAAGAGTTTATAATTTGAATTAATGTTCTTAAAGTCTCTACTTAGTAACCATATACTAGTAATAACAACATGCAACAAGTGCTAGCTACATGCCAGACACCTGAGAGTTTAAAATAATTTTTCTAACCTTCACAGGAATGAGGGAGAATTCACTATCATCCTCATTTCAGAGATGAGGGAACTGGAGCTCTGAGCTGTTAAGTAAATCACCCGAGATTACACAACTAGTAAGTGGCAGACCCTCTGCCGTCTGAATTCTTGCTCTCAGCCTCTCACATCTCGGATTTATCTGTCTTTAACGTGTAAAGCGGTACTGCATAGTGGCTAAGAGTGTGGGCTTTGGAGCCAGACTCCCTGCTTCCTAATCCACAGCTGACTTCATATGTAAAATGTTATGTGCTTAAAACAGTGCCTGGCACATAGTAAGCATGCAAAACCCAGCCACTATCAGGATTATTCTCTATATCACTATTCTCGTTACATAACAGTAGGCTGGAAGGTCTCCAGGAGGAAGCATTTATTCTTTTGCTATATTCTTTTTATATATTTTTTAAATATCAGCTTTATTGACATATTATTCGTATACCATAAAATTCATCTGTTTAAAGTGTACAATTCAGTGGTTTTAGTATATTCACACAGTTGTGGAACCATCACCACTAGCTAATTCTGGGACATTTTCATCACCCCAAAAAGGAATACCTTACCCATTAGCCCTTGCCCCCCATCCCCCCTCCTCCCTGACCCTGGAAACCACTAACCCACTTTCTGTCTCTTTGGATTTGCCAATTCCGGATATTTCACATAAATGGAATCCTACAATATGTGACCTTTTGTGTCTGACTTCTTTGTCTCAGCATATTTTCAAGGTACATACTATTGTAGCATATATCAGTGCTTCATCCCTTTTTTTTAAATTGAGGGGAAATTCACATAACATAAAATTAACCATTTTAAAGTGAACAATTCAGCAACATTTACTACATTCACAATGTTGTACAACCTCCATCTCTGTCTAGTTCCAAATATTCCACTCCTTTTTATGGCTGAATAATACTCCATTGTATGGGTATAACACTTTTTACTTATCCAGTCATCAGCTGATGAACATTTGGGTTGCTTACACTTTTTGGGTATTTTGAATCATGCTGCTATGAATATTCATGCACTGGTTTCTGTACGGACAAATGCTTTCAATTCTCTTGGATATATACCTGGAATAGAATTGGTAGGTCAGGTGGTAATCCTATGTTTTGTTATATTATTTGTAATCTTTGTGCTAAAAATGACACCTATTACTACTACCAATCTGCTGGGTAAAATATTAAGAAGTGAAAATACATGGACATGGAAAATACATGAAAATACAGGAGTAGACAGCCTTGGATTCAAACCCTGCTCCTCCATTTTCTAGCTCTGTGACTTTGAGCAACTTCCTCAGTATCTCGGGGCCTCTGTTCCCTCATTAAGCAAATGAAAATAACAGCACTTGCTCTAAGCGAGTATTATGAGGTTTAGTCCAGTGCCTGGCTACAAGTAAAGTAAGTACTTGATAAATAACAACTACTATTATCAACAAGCACCTTTCCTGGGGGGAACTGCAATCCTGCTCAATTTTCTGAGGAGTATCTATAAAATACAGAAAAGCATCGAGAAGACAGTAACAATCATCTATGTCCCCACCCCTCAGAATCAAGCATAGTTAACATTTTAGTACAGACCCTCAGCCTTGCTAATACATGATACCATGTAAACTTTGGTCTTGGTTCTAGTTTCTTTCCTAAGAAGAGTGGACTCATCACCCTTAGGGGATCCCTACGGTACCAAGTGTAGCCCTGACTACAGCAAGGAATGAGAGTGGCCAGTGAACAGACGTGCCTTCCCTTTCTCCATTCCACAAATTCTCACTAAGCACCACGGCTGGGCTTCACGGAGCAGGACATGTTCTTCTCCCTTGAGAAGGCCCACCCCTAGTGGAATGGAGGAGAAAGACATTTCCAAAACAGTGTGAAGAGTACAGTGATTGAGACAGACATGGTATCACAGAAGAACTAAGTACAAGCACCTCAGTGGACCTTCACCTAAGGCCCCAAACTTTCTTTGGGCTCTGTCTCTGCTTGTTTCCCAAAAAAGAACCAATGAAGAGTCTATCAACACAACCAACGTTAAATATGAATATGGGTCAGCAGCAATAAAAGGGCTCTTACTCTCCTTACACTATCTAAATATAAACAGGAGGCTCTGACTAGCAACCTGAGATGAGTGGCTACATGCAACGCAGCATCTAGCTTCCCACCATCCGCAGAACCGTTAAATCTAGATGGGAAGAGGCCTAAGAGAGTGCCGCGCCCGAGATAAACAGCTCCGGAAGGCTTACACAGCAGATCCCCAGCGGGCCACGGCATCACAGCTCCTCGCCTTCTCACACCCGTACTCCCACATTTTCTGGGTTTTGCACATGGGCAAAAGCACTCGGCAAGGACCCCCCGGGCCCCACCTCTGCCACCCCATACCCTCCTCTCATGGATAGCTGTCTATCAAACTACTTCTTTTCACTGAGCCTGAAGCGATCTCAAGACTTCAAAAAGAATAAAAAGCAGCTTCTAAAGGGAAAAAAACTGGATCCCCCTATCTCCTCTCCTCTCCTTACCATGGAGATGAGGAAATTCAGGCTCAGAGGGGGTTCATAATTTGCCCCAGGTCACATAGTGGGTATTGGCGAAGCCAACCCTGAGCGCTGCTGCAATGAGCTCACTACCGGGGCAGGTCTACAGAAGCTGGGACCCAGCCTCCAACAGACTGTAGAATTTTCCTGCCAGGGAGGAAGCATCCTGCATGTTACTAGTCTGTCGTTCGGCTCCAGGATACCTAGGAGGTCATGGTCATTAGCAAATATCCAATTCATAAAGGTCAGGATTAGGTTCTGTCACTTTAAGACCTGATATTAATCCACCAAGAAATACTCTAGGAAAATTCTCTTTGGATTCTCCCTACAGTCCTTATGACCAGGGACTTTTCAGTCCATGAAAAAAAGGAGGTATATCAACTCCTGCTAACCCTCCACTACCAGAATTCATACTTGTAATTCCTTTCTCTTTTCAAGTCATCCATGCACTGACTTTAACGTACTGAACGGGGTCAGACCCTGTGGGAGTCTCTGTAAACGCGGTCACTGCAGGGAGCTGTAGAGGTTCGGCTCCCGGTCTAGTAAGAACGGGCGAGGCCTGTGTATAATTGCCTACCCAAGGCACAGCTTTCGAGAAATGACCCAGGAGTCCCTTAGGAGGCTCACTGATCCAAGGTTAATAAAGACGGCTGGCAAGTTCACACTTCTTCCCGGCTCCCTGACCTCGAGCAGAATCTTAGAATGATCCAAATTTCAGGGCCAAGGCTGCTGGGTCGGCTCCGCGCATGCTCGAACTCCTCGGCGAGGACGCGGCTCCCGCGCCCCCTGGCGGCGGCAGCCGGCACTGCAGGAAGACCTCGATGGGTGCCCTGCGCTTGGAGGGTCCTCCCCACCCCACTGTGGTGTGGCCCACGACGGAACTTTTGGCATGTGACCCGCTCAGAGGCCTAGTGTGGAATTCCGGTTTTTGAACGTGGCCAGGGTACCAAAGAATCCTACTGTTTAAGTAAGAAGCCCCAGTGTTATCGACGCTGTTCAGGGAGAAGGATGTTTTTTCCAAGACCTCCTGCAAGGTCCAACCAGCTCTGGGAGCCACTCAACGCAAACCAAGGCACCTCACAGCACACCAGGGTAGACTCAGCCTCTCTCGGTGCGCCATCGGCAACCTCTGCACCCGGGAGCGCCTGCACAAATGATACACCGGCCCCAGTCCACAAAGCAAGCATCTGACAGCAAAGGAGAAAATGAACGGGGGTCTGAAACAGAGGGTCCACCCTTTACTCCTCCTCTTAACTAGGGATGGTACCTGTGTGAGGTTTAAGGGCATTAGGGGGCAAGTGCTTAAAGAGTGTTTAGAAGGTTTTTCTTTTTAATGCTGTAATTACTATTAATAATTTAGTACTATTATTCCAGAACCTGGCCCATAGTAGGAGCTTAATAAACCTGAGTTCCTCTCCCTGTCTTGCGAGGCTGCGGTGTGTCCCTGCAGGGCAGACACAGGTCTCTGCCTCACGGGTCAAGGGACTGGGCAGGGAGGCCCAGCACAGCTTCCTGCTCTGCTGCACCAGTCCCAAGGTGACTGGGGGAGAGTGCAGAGCGGCTCTGACACCCTCCCTCTCCCCAGAACAGTCTGTGCTCTGCTCCCGCCCCCAGAGAGCTCTGAGCTTTCCAAATAAGGATGCTTTTTTCATTCCCAAAGCATCAGGAACATTTGGGGGAAGAAAATGAACACCAGACATGGTTTGGAAATGATGGAAGCCAAGTGATGGGTGGTGGCAGAACAAGCACTGTGCTAGGACTCAGAAGTCCTGGTTTTAAAGTATTAAATGGGAGCCTGGACTACTCCCCTTTTATAACCTGGCCCGCGTTGTATGGGTCTAGGCCTCAGGGACCTAGAAAAAAGGCCCCAAGTCCAAAGAGGGAAAAATACAGCCACTAGCACACAATGCAGGGGAGAAAACTGCATTAAGGAGGCCCAAAGAGCCCCTGGATTTCAAAGAACTGAGCCATGAGAGATGGGCTCGTCAGAGCCAAACAGCCTGAAAGACAGTCCACAAATTGGGATGATCTACCTGAAGGTGAGTGTGGGTAGAAGACGAATTAGAGACAAGATTGTTTGTTTTATATCGGGCCCAAACCGAAATCTATTTTCATCTAAAATGGAGAGCATTTCAGAATACACTAAAAACCCTGCACTTTTGCTTAAGCAGCTTGTGTTACTCGGGTAGAGTTTATCGTCGATAGTGTGGCCCTGGATGCCAGGGGAGAATGTTTAAAGAACCATCCCATCACAAGTACCCCTGTGTGGCAGGCACTGTCCCAGGTGCCAATGCCGGGATCCGCAGCCGGATCCAGCAGCTTAGATGCGGTAGAGCCTCAGAGCCCGCCCCCCGGAGCAGGCACTCACATATCTGCTGATTTAATGAATTAATCAATCATACAGTCTAGTCCGAGAGAGGCAAGTGGCAGGTGCGAAATAATTAAAAACAGAATGCCCAACTGGATGGTACTAACTATAAATAGAGGTAGAATCAGAGGAAGGAGAAGTTGAAGTGGACGATGGAGCTGGAGAGGTTGTCCCCGAGGTGTCCCCGAGGGCGGACTCCTCACAGGAGAAATGAGAGACTCACAGCTGGAGGGAGAAGACAGGCGGAGGAGGGAATAGGCCCGCCGGGCTGAGGCAAGCGGGCAGGCAGCCGGCAGGTGGCCTGGAGCAGAGTGTGGGCAGGATGGAGCAGGATGTGGGCCCAGCCCCGGCAGACCAGGACAGAGCCTCCAGGATGGGGAAAATGCACGCCCGTCCCTAGACTTTTTATGGTCAGCAGAACTCATCAGGAACCCGAGCTTCAACAACAGGGGAGAAGGTAACAATGGGGGCGCGGGCATCTGCTCCTGACGACCTCAGTGTGGATTTTCCTGTGGTACATTAAAACCTCAGACTGGGCTTCCCTGGCGGCGCAGTGGTTGGGAGTCCGCCTGCTGATGCAGGGGACACGGGTTCGTGCCCCGGTCCGGGAAGATCCCACATGCCGTGGAGCGGCTGGGCCCGTGAGCCTGCGCGTCCGGAGCCTGTGCTCCGCAACGGGAGAGGCCACAACAATGAGGCCCGCGTACCGTAAAAAAAAAAAAAAAAAAACCAAAACCTCAGACTGCTTACCGCCTTCACCACATTTTAACTTCGACCTACTTAAGAATATAAAATTGCCACAAATGTGCAAATGCTCACATGTTCTGGGTCCCGTAACCCCCAGGGCAAAGGTCTCTGTCACCTGCATCCCTCCTCCCTTTGTGGGCCCAGAGCCCTGGCAGGCGCTCCGCCTACAGGTAGAGCTCCCCTGTTATGTGCTGGGCCTCTTGCCTTCCCCACTCCCTGTGGTCCCCTGGGCGAGATGCAGCCGCTCCTGGGTTGTAACCAAATCTACACACAGTCAATTCCCGAATCTTGACCAACGAACCAAGAGCCTAGAGACCCCTGTGCTGAGCAGCAGCCCCAGAATTAGAATGGTTCCCTGGACAGCACCCCCTTGTGGTTGCAGCGGTCTCATCCTGCTCAACTTCAACGCAGTGTCTTCGCCCCACCCTCCTAGGGAAATTGGCTCCTCCCCCTGCAACCCTTACCTGGTTCAGCAACAGCATTGCCTGCCCAGTGAGCTAAGCTAAAAATCTCACAGTCATCTCGGTTCCTTCCTCAACCACATCAACACACATACCATCTCCACGGCCTACTGCGATCCAGGCTTTTGCAGTTATGTGTCAGGATCCAGCTAGGACAAAGGAATCACTCTAGTTCTTTCCAATAAAGGAGAGTCAGTGTATGGGACCGGCTACATAAGGGATGAAACATATGAGAAGCCAAACAGGATGGTATGGCATCCCAGGATTCTGCAAGAGCGGAAGGCCATGAACACCCCGGGGCTGGAAAGGATACAGGGAGGAGGTGGAGTTACAAGAGCTGACGAGCTGGGGCTGTTGCTTGGGAGACAGAACCCAGCAGAAGCCCCCTAGTGGGAGCCGAAGCCACAGAGGGAGGGTCTGTCTGACTACAGCTGGAACCACGGGAGAGATGCAGCCGCTGTCAAAGGTGCTGCCTAAGGCAGAGAGAGAAGAAAAAAAAAAAACCCTGGCCCCTCCCTCCTCTTGCTCTCTAATTTCCTGCCAGTGTTTTCTGTTGGCGGAGCCCAGGCGCCCGGAAACAGCCTGCAGAAGTCAGGCCCCCGAAATGCAGACCCCAAAGCCAGCTCACCTCCCCAACCGGTCTCCTTCCCCATAATCTCTAATTCCTTCTAATCTATTCTCCACTCTGTGCCAGAAAGATGCTTCTTGCTCATGAACTTAATTAAGTCATTCCTCCTGCTTAAAACCTGGCAGTGGCTGACGGTTTTCTAGCAGGAAAAAACAGGACTCATCCACCAAGCTGATTGTGTCAATCAAGTGCGAATATAGGAAGTGCTGTTTCCCTTGACGACGACGTGTACTTGAGTTTACTCTGTAACATGGGGTGAGCTGCTATTCAAGGTATCGTTGTGGAAGAAAATAGAGACCATTCCTCAGTCATCCACCCTGAAAATGGCAACTGGCTAAAGACCATTCCTTTCTGAGCACGATGGTTTGCCATGATCTGAGGCTCAGGGCACCAATGAAAAGATGCCATGTAGAAGCAAGTGGAGAACAAGTAATGGTTTCAAAATCTATTAAAACAATAGAGTATCAAGAGATTGAATTAGTAATCCAAAAACTTCCTATGAAGAAGAGCCCAGGCTCAGATGGCTTACTGGTGAATTCTACCAAATGTTTAAAGAAGAATTAACACCAATCCTTCACAAACTCTTCCAAAAAGTAGAAGAGGAGGTAACACTTCACAACTCACTCTATGACACCAGTATTATCTTGATACCAGAACCAGACAAAGATATCCCAAGAAAACTGCACCATTATGAACATAGACGTAAAAATCCTCAACAAAATATTAGTGTAGCAAATCCAGCAACACATTCAAAAGGATTATATACCATGACCAAATGGGATTTGTTCCAGGAATGCAAAGTTGGCTTAACATATGAAAATCAGTCAATATAATACATCCTAATAGAAGAATAGGCACAAAGATCACACAATTATTTCAACAGAAAAAGCATTTGACAAAATCTGACACCCTTTTAGGATCAAAAACACTCAACAAACTAGAAATACTTCTTCACCCTGATAGAGGCCATTTATGAAAAACCCACAGCTAACATAGTGGTGAAAGACTGAAAGCTTTGCCCCGAAGACAAAGATCTCTGCCCTGGTCACTTCTATGCAACATTGTACTGGAGGCTCTGGCTAACGCAGTTTGGCAACAAAAAGAAATGAAAGGCATTCAGATTGGAAAGGAAGAAGTAAAACTATCCTATTTACAGATGACATGATATATATAGAAAACCCTAAAGAATCCATAAAAAATTATTAGAACTTATAAATGAGCACACCAAGGTTACAGGATAAAAGATCAATATACAAAAGTCAGTTGTGTTTTCTATACACTAGCAATGAACATTCTGAAAATTAAATTAAGAAAACAATTCCACTTATGATAGCATCCAAAAGAATAAAACTTAGCAATAAATTTAACAAAAGGAATGTAACACTTGTACACCAAAAACTAGAAAACATTTCTGAAAGAAATTAAAGAAGGCATCCCATGTTCGTGGATTGGAAGACTTAATATTGTTAAGATGGCAATATTCCCCAAATTGATCTACAGATTCAACATAATCCTTATCAAATTCCCAGCAGGCTTTTTTTTTTGGTACTAATTGACTATTTGATCCTAAAATTTATATGGAAATGTAAGGGACCCAGAAAAGCCAAAACAATCTTGGAAAGAACAAAGTTGGAGGACTCACACTCCCCAATCTTAAAACTTACTACAAAGCTACAGTAAAAAAGTAGTACTGGCATAAGGATAGATATACAGACCAATGTAATAGAATTGAGAGTCCAGAAATAAACCTTTACATTTATATTCAATTAAATTCAACAAAGACATCAAAACAACTCAATGGGGAAGAAATAGTCTTTCAACAAATGGTGCTGGAAAACCGGATAGCCACAGATAAAAGGATGAAGTTGGACCACTACCTCACACTATATACAAAAATTAACTCAAAGTAGATCATAGACCTAAATGTAAGAGTTCAAACTACAAAACTCTTTTGAAATGTTAATAAAAGATCTGTGACCATGATGAGGCAACAGTTTCTTAGATACAACACCAAAAGCACAAAAGAGAAAAAAGTAGATAAACTAAAATTAATCCAAATTTAAAACTTTTACATTTCAAAGGACACCATCAAGAAAGTAAAAAGACAACCCATAGAATGGGAGAATATATTTTAAAACCATATAGCTGTAAAGGGACTTGCATCTAGAATATAAAATGAACAATTATAACTCAATAATAAAAAGACAAACTACCCGATTTTAAAATGGTCACAAGATCTGAATAGACATTTTTCCAAAAAAGATATACAAATGGCCAAAAAGCACATGAAAAATTGTTCAACATCATTAGTCATTAGGGAAACAAGTTAAAAACCACAGTGAGATACCATATCACACACACACCAGGATGACTGTGATCAAAAGAACAGAAAAGCGTTGACAAGGATGTGGAGAAACTGGAATCTTTCAGAATAATACAGCCGCTTTGGCAAACAGTTTGCAGTTCCCCGAAAAGTTAAACACAGAGTTATCACGTGACCCAGTAATTTCACTCCTAAGTATGTACCCAAGAGAAATGAACACATACATCCACCCCAAATCTGGTACACAAATGTTCATGGCAGCATTATTGATAATAGCCAGAAAGCAGGAACAACCTCACGTCCATCAGCTGATGCGTGGATTAACAAAATGTGCAAAATGTGGTACCTTCATACAATGGAATATTGTTCAGCCATAAAAAGGAAAGATACATGCTGCAACATGTGAGAACCCTGGAAACATGCCAAGTGAAAGAAGCCAGACACAAAACATCACATGTTAGGACATTCCATTTATCTCAAACGTCTAGAATAGGCAAATCTCTAGACAAAAGGTAGATTAGTGACTGGCTAGAGCTGGGGGGGTGGGCATTAATCAAATAACAGGAAGTGAGTGTTAATGAGTACAGATTTCCTTCTGGGGTGACGAAAATGTTCTAAAATTGACTGTGGTGATGGTCGCACAACTTCTGAACTACTGAATTGTACACTTAAAAGGTTGTATTTAATGGGATGTAAATTATATCTCAATAAAGTTTTTTTTAAAAGCTATAGAGCATATTTGTAATAGGAAAACCTGAAACAACACAGATGTTCCATAGGCGATTCGTTCAAACATACCCATAAGGCACACCACTGTGCAAGCCCAGGCTGGTTCGAACCCTGGTCCCAAAAACACACCTGTAAAATTTGTTAACTAACTCAAGTGGCAGTAGGGTAGCTGGTTTTATTTTTTGCTTTATATTGTTCTTCATTTTCCAAATAGCCTATACTCAACATACAAGTGAAGAATAAATGTTTAGGGGCTTCTCTGGTGGCGCAGTGGTTAAGAATAGGCCTGCCAATGCAGGGGACACGGGTCCGGGAAGATCCCACATGCCGCGGAGCAACTAAGCCTGTGCGCCACAACTACTGAGCCTGTGCTCTAGAGCCCGCGAGCCAGAACTACTGAGCCCACGTGCCACAACTACTGAAGCCTGCGTGCCTAGAGCCCGTGCTCTGCAACAGGAGAAGCCACCACAGTGAGAAGCCCGCGCACCGCAACGAAGAGTAGCCCCCGCTCGCTGCAACTAGAGAAAGCCCGCGCACAGCAATAAAGACCCAACACAGCTAAAAATAAAATAAATGTAAAAATAAATAAATTTTTTAAAAAATTTAAAAAAGAAAAAAAAAATGTTCACTTTCAGATCAAAGGTCAGAATGAGAGGCAGCTGGTCCCACATAGCGCAGATAGGAAAGCACACAGGCACAGCCGTTCTGCAGCAGTCTGGAAATACTTCTTTTCTGACCCAGAAACTCCACCTCTGGAAACCTCTCCTAGGGAAATCATTAAGAACAAGCACAAAGACCAGGCTGAGAGGGCATTCATCACAGCCTTATATGTAACAGAGAAAAGCTGAAAACAACATACATGGCCCAAAATAGAGGCTTTTTAGTTAAATATATTATAGCTTATCCATGCAATGAAATGCTGCACAGCTGCTAAAATGTTGCAGAAATTTATCTGTTGTTGCAGAAAATGACAGCAGGTCACAAAGCAGTATATATGATATAATCTCATTTTATTAAAAAAAAAAGCCACACGCATGATAAGTATAGAGAAGATCTAAAAGGAAACACACTAAGATGTTAACAGACGTTGGCTTTGGGTAAACAGGGTGATGGGTATTTTTATGTTCTTTTGACTGGTCTGTATTTCTTATTTTTATACAATGCACATGTATCTTGTCTGTATTAAGAAGAATAATAAAGGGAAATTATGGGGGAAGAGGCAAGAGGGCAACCCAGGACAGCTGGAAGCACCACCAGCTGCCCAAGCAAAGGAGCATGATAGGCGGGGCCGTGGGGAGGGTTGAGACCGTCACAGCCACTGCTGCTCCCAATCTCGGGACACCAGAAGTCAAGACTACACAAACTCCCTTTTGCTGACCTCAGATTTATATATTTAAAAGCGTTTTCCCATTTTGTCTTCTTCATTCTTCTCAGTATTCTTGTATCATTATCTCCATTGTGTAGATAAGAAAAGTGAGACTTAGATTTACTTACTTAAGAATCACAGAAGAGCATCAAAGGTTAGCAGGTTATCTGACACCAGAATTCCATCAGTGACATCCCTACTCCAACTGAAAGGCAGCTCAAGAAAGCAGAAATAATATGGATTCTGGAGTCCACAGGCCTTGATCTGACTCCCACCTCACCTCTGAAATTCAGGCTTTCAACCCCTCCGCAGGGAATGATAATCCTTATGGCGCAGGACTGTTCTCGGGGCAAAGTGCAATCATGCAGGTAAATCTGAGAGCGTCATGCCTGGCTCCTGGGAGCGCTCAACAAATGCTAATCCAACAGGAACCCCAACCTCTCAGGGCAGCCGAACCCTGAGGTGGCTGTGTGTGTTAGAAAGATCTCCAGATATGGGAATACTGCTGGACTGCGTGCCGTTTCCACTGCCTGGTCCTATCCCCGAGGCCAGAACAGTCAAGTCCTTCTTCCCCCGAGAGCTCTCCACGCAGGCAAGGTCGGCTCCTCCATCCTTGGAGACTGCCTGATGCGGTCTGGTCCCAAGGCCATCTCCAGTCCACAGTGACTCTGTCACAGAGCAGTCACCTGGCTCCTCCTCAATTGTCCCTTTTCCTTTTCCCCTGCAGGGATCGCCTCCAAGGAGAAAAGGCAGAAAGAGCCCCAGCTTCTTTGACAAGAAGGCTCCTACTCAGAGGAGCCACTGCTGTGTCACCTGTCATGGACATTTGCCCTCCCTCTCATTCCCCTGAAGGGCCCACCCTCTTCGTCACAGCCTTCATGCAGGTCCTGGGCCAGTTACAGGGCATGTCGCTGGCCACCGTAACTACATTGAGGATGGGAATGTGACCCAGGCAGGGTCAACAAGACCCAGTGAAAATCTGGCTGAGGTTCCTACGACTTACGCCTAAGAGAATCAGAGTCTGGAGCTTGAGATGGGAAGCAACACAGGGGAAGATGTGCTGGGAAAAGGAGAGAAAGCGTCCACGCCTTTGAGCCCTGAATCCGGCTGCCCCCGAAGTCAGATTGAGTTGGGTTTTCTTTCACCTACAACTGAAAGGCCCTAACCCACAGATCTCAGCAGAACTTCAAAATGCGTCTTCAGCGTGGGTTTACCCTATGCATGCGCTCAGGGCAGGGGCTCTGGCCTTGGGGGATGGAGTCTGAGTCGCTGACTTGGATCGGCACTTCTGCCTCCATCCTCTCGGTGAGCACAGCATACCCGTTCACTACATCTGCAGAGCAGTGGGCTCGGGCTGGGCAGAGCAGGTGACACGGACACCCTGCCACCGGTCCAGCCCCTCCGCCTCCCACCATGTCCCAGCAGCTGTTGTGTCTCTCTCACGGCACTCTCTCCCACCGAGCACACAAGCGACCTGAGAGCCTCTCTGCCACCCAGTGCCTACGTGAGCTGGCTCAAGGGGCGAGCCCTGGTCACCATGCCTGCGCCTGCAGCTGTCAGCTGAGCATAGGCGCCAGCTGGTCCGGAAGACGTCAACCCACGGCCTGGAGAGGGCAGGGGCCCTAGTGTGCGAGGGGACCGGCACTGCCTACCCCACAGATGCCTCTGGCACTGGTGGAGCATGGCCAGCCTGGACCCAACCCACCACATGCAGGTTCCCCTGGGGGCGGCAAACGAACATCCCTGAGGATAGAGCCCCCACCATGGCCCCCAGGCGAAAGCCCCCAACAAACATGCCTCCACTTTCCCAGGGGAATCTGGGCTGCTCCAGACAGACAATATTCCAGGAGGAAAAATGAGGCAGAAAGGTAAACCACCTTCTAGGAACCTCATTCCTCGAGTCACCTCGTCGGGAGTCTGGCCTCACCTTGACACAGAGGGCTGTTACGATGAGCCCCCAAGGAGGAAGAGCAGATACACCCTTCTTCTCCCGTCTCTTATATTTCATGGGTGGGGGGCAGGGAACCCTGGTTCAAGATATTTGTTTCCTCCGTGGCCACAACATGCGACAGCCTTCTTGGGAGCACGACAGTACTCAAGTCATAACTACCCACAGCCTGAACAATTTCCAACTCAATTTATTTCAGGCCTTTTTTGATACCACCCAGCGGCCCAGGACTGAGCAAAGTGTGGTGGAGAAGCCCGTGAGCAACACCTAATAAAAGCCACTCAACAATGAACCGTGTCCCTTGTGCTGATGTGTCTGAATTTTGCACTGGCAGGGGGCCCATGGAAGACAGCGAGCAATCCCCAGGGGCCTCTTCCCCAAACGTTTTGTCAGTGAATGTTTTAAGTCTCTGTCCTCTGGCCTAACGACTGATTACTGCAAGCTGAGGTCCGTGGGTGTGAGAAGACACTGGTTTTCAAGCTGGGGAGGGCAAGGCTGAGATCCACACCTTTCTGGAGATGGGTTCTGTGTTTGAAGACTAGTGCTTACAAGCTTAAGGGAACAGGCAGCACTTCTGAAAGCCCCTGAGAGCTCCCTCGCCCCTCGGCGCTGCCCACGGAGAGGTGGGCATCTTAGTTCCTTCTTGACACCACGCCCCAAGACCCGATGCTCAGAGCACACAGTGGGCAGACCGAAGAGGGCTCTGGGGCCAGTCTCACCCGAGGAAGGAAGTAACATACCCAAGGGGAGGCCATTATATGATTCCGTTACCACATCCCCACTGCTGTTCTCATCACACCCGCCCTTCTGCGAAGCGAGAGGCCCACGAGGTCTGCAGACTCTAGGGAAGGGGAGGCCTCTGGCCAGGAAGTGAAGTGCGGTCAGCAGAGACGAGCCCTCCTCCCTGGAGCCCAGCAGAGACAGTTTCTCCTCCTCCGCGATCTCCTCTCTTATCGGCCAATGGATTTAGCATGTTCCTTATGAAGACAACTGTCTGGGAATTGTGTGGATTGTTTTTGCCTCTTAAAGGAACACTACTTGCATCAGCTGATCCATCCCAACGTGAATGGCCTTTTGTGATAAAACCATGAATGTGGCTCCAACTCTAAAGACCCTCTAACCTTCCGGGCCAGCCCGGGGCAGGGCTGATGAAGTGCAGGATGTTACGGTACCCACTCCACTTGCCCCTGACCACTGGGTGCCCCCCAGCCTCCAGCAGCAACAGCCTTTCCTCCCTCAGCCTCCAATCTCTGCTTGCACTCCCACAGCCTGAGCCAAGCCCTCTGCTACACAAGGCAGATACACTAGGGCAACTCTCCCCTCTCCCCATAGCTGGCTGTTACCTGGGGCTTCTGAAGAGATCTATCCATTTGGGTTCAAGCTCCAGGGATACATAAGAATAAAAATAGCTAACCTTTGTTATCTGCCAGGCACCGTGCTAAGCGCTTTACATGTGCTCACTCCTTCCCTACAACAATGCTACAGTGTAGATACTATTATTATCTCCATTTTATAGATGAAGAAAGGGAGCCCCAGTGAGGTGAAAGTAATTTGCACGAGATCCTACAGCTAGTAAGTGACAAAGCTACAGATCAAACTTGGAAGTCTGGCTCCAACACCCCAAGCTCTGAGTCAGTGTGTCAGAGGAGCAATTTCAAACCCAGGGACAAAGGAGGAATAAAGAAAGTGGAGGAGGCCCCACAAAGCTCCCAACACTATACCGCCTTCTCCACCTGGGCAGATGTCATGCAGCTTGACAGGAACGTTTCCTACCAAGAAACACCTCCGTGTCGGGGCCCTGCCTCCAGTTCATTCTGTGTCATTGGGCAAGTCCCTTACCTTCTCTGGCACAGTCTCCCCTGCTGGAAAATAAGACATTTGTATGAGAGATGGTTGTGAAGGCCCTGTTTAGATTTTGGAGTCAGTCCTTCTCTGCTTTGGTACCATGCAATCTGGAAAGGAAGTTTAATACCACGCTGCTGTTTCCAGGTTCGTAATTTCCCTCCTCGTGGGCACCAATCCCAAGCCTCAGATCCTACGCATTCCCTTTCATTCACCTGAGCACAGGCTACTCTCTTCTCCCTGCATCCTCCAACAGGTCCCATCTGGGTCCGAGACCAAGCTCTGATGGACATGTCTAATGAGAGGCTTACATGCCCCCCCCGCCAGTCTCCTCTTTTTCCCAAGTGCCTGGTGGCATGGCCCTATAGTGACTTCTCACCAGTGCACTGTCAGCACAGCTGATGTGTGTTACTTCTGCTCACCCTAGACATCTCTCTCCTTTCCCCTTTCCACGAGCTGCAACATGCCAGCCACCCAGCTTCAGTCATCCATCACACAGATGAGGACTGCGCCCTAGCAGACGGGGGAGGAACAGCAACCTCGCAGAACACAGCTGCCTACCCACCGTGACCAGGTGGGCCATCGCAGGACTGTCACAGGCCTTCCCTCAATTGGAACCCACGCATCTGTGGTCCCTCTATTACAACAGGGTACATGCCAAGGCTATTTATAAAGGCCATCTCTAGGAAGGCAAGCCACTTACAGCTCCCACTGTCCTAGCTGCAGCAAGTTAGCCGATGTCCAGCAGATCGAAGTCCCAAAATAGACAGTGACCATGTGTTCACTGTTCCCAAGCCTCCCCCTTTGGGAAAAGAACATCTGTGGCCACTCGGTGTCCTGGAGATTTCACGTGATATCTCAATCTGTACCCAGAATAAAGATTTCTACTCACTTGATTAACCCAGTTCTACCAGAAGCTAAAGAGTTTCTCCATGTCTTCTATTCCCATTCTCTGTTTCTCTACTTAGTTTTAAGGGATAGGAGGAAGGCACTGGGGGGATGGGCGGGGGGGGAGTTGAGATCCATTGAGAGGCTCTCTGATAATGGCAATGAACTGAAATGTATAACCTTTGGGGAAGGGATCCATGCCAGCCTCTGTCATGGTGTGATGTCAACATGCTCTTACAGGTATACCCCGTAACTGGCAGCGAGTAAGTCTGAATTATCGAAATATGCCCAGTATGTTACCCCTGGGCAAAGAAAATGCACCTGACCATGACAGCTAGAAGCAAAGGCACCCAGAATCACCTGAATTACACGATGGGCACCTTGGTAGAAATCTGAGCAAGGGAACTTCTATAAATTTCAATCAATAATTGAGCACCAATTAGGTACCAGACACCGTGCTAGTTTCTGAGGATGGCAAACGAACAAAACAGTTCCTCCCTGAGTGGAACTCACAGACTGGCAGGAGTGTCTGATCGCAGTACAACTAGTTCTAATATGATGTTTGAGTAGTTCTAACCTACTGGGCTGTGATACTATCAAATGCGATGGCTTCTGAATGGGTGAGCCCTGGAGGGTGTCAGGGAAGACAGGACATGTGAGCTTAAGGGCCAGAACTTACAGCAAGGGACCTGGGCAAGGAGTTAAGGGAGAGGAACGTGAGAGGTGGGGCTGAGAGGAGGAGTGTGGACACAAATCTAGGGTGTTCTCTAGTGACCTGAATGTTTTCTACCTGCGGAAACCTTACCTGGCCTGAGCGCATTCCCATCCACGTGCCAACAGAGCAGAGTAATTAAGAACGTGGGCTTTGGAGCTGAACACTCTTCAGACTAAGTCCCCCTCTGTCACTCAGTAGGAGAGCATGGGCTCTGGAACCAGCCACTGAGGCTGAGTCCTGGCTCTACCACTTCCCAGCTGTAGGGCCCCGGGCAGCATATCTAACATCCCTGTGCCTCGGTTTTCTCATCTGTAAAATGGAAAAAATAATAGTGTCTACCTCATAGGGTGATGGTGAAGCTTGGCCGAGATACCCAAATAAGGGCCACAGTGCCTGGCACACAGTGGGCACCATATCATTCTTAGTAACCTCACCCAGTCTCATTTCCTTTGTCTGTAAATTAGGGGTTTGGAGGATTAAAAAGACAATAAAACCCTCACGTGGTGTTGGCCCATAGGAGGTTCTCATAACTGAATCCTGTTGGCTTCTGATTCCCAACAAGCCGAGGCTATATTACCTGGCCAGGGGAATCTGCTCCCGGCCATGGCTGCAAGAGCAGATGTGGGAGTTCATGGACATTGACTCTGGCTGAGAGACTGGGTCGAGTCAGACCTCAGGGGACCATGGAAAAGTTGAGGTGACCTGTGAAAGTGTGCAGGTCAATTCCCCGGCTGACAGCAGCATACAGGTGGCACAGGGGAGGGGCGTGGGCTGGTGCATGCCCATCCAAGGTGCACCTGGGCTTTGCTCCAGCCCAGTCTTACTCTGGTGAAGTGAGGGGACAGCTGTTCCCTTCTCCCATGAGCCAGCCAGCATGTCCCAACAGCCAAATGCCTCAGCCCCGTGGCTGGGGCCCACTGCTAATCACACACCACCCAGGGCCAGACTTGGGGACCAAGCCTCCTGTCCCCCTTGCCCACTTTGCATGGCAGGTGTGAGACTAAGCTGGTGGTGCCACCTGCAGACAGTCTGTCCACCAGGCCGTCTCAAATCAAGACCTGAGCTCTTGGTGCTAACCAGGTCTTAGAGCCATGCTCCACCCCCAAAGGACAAACCAACTCCTGGCTACAAGCCAGGAGGCCCCAAGTCAATCAGGTGACTGGAAACTGCCAGATGAAGCCTTGCTCTTGTTGCACAATATCGTTCCTGGCCCCAAATCTCTCTCTCTCTCACACACACACACACACACACACACACGCACACACACACGTGCACACACACACAGCTCCCATAAGCCTAAGGCATGTGAGGCGCTGGGTGAACACCAGCGAGAAAAGAGAGCAGCTGTGTGGCACAGACCTCAGACAGATGCACGCCCAGGTCCAGGCCCTCAGAACCCCTGAGACAGCCTCAAAGGACTGTGCCCAGTAAACCACCAGAGTGCCCTGTCAGAGTGACAGCATCCTTTCCCAGCCCACAGGGACACTGAGAAGATTAATTAGAGGAACCTAAAAGTGCTTGAGCAAGGCTCCCGAGGGAACTGGGTGAATCTGTCACCCCTGTCACAAGGCTCTTTAAGTGTGCCTTGGCTGGGTCTTTGTTCAACATTGCATAGGATAACCAAGACAGACAGCCGGCTGCAGACAAGTGGCCAGCTCAGTGCTGTTCTAGAGGGTCAACCCACCCAGGGCCCGAGCCTCTGTGTGGCCACAGTCAGCCACATTGCATGGTTTGCATGGTAGGTGGCAGGAAGGAGAGGAGCTGCTTTCAGAGGGTCTCCTTCTTACTGAGGCCTTTATAAATCTGCTTCAAAGTGTCCCTCCTCCTCCAGGAAGCCTTCCTGGCCCTGCTGGCCTACAGTGACCTCTCCTGCCTCTGAAAAGCTGTTACCGGGCCTGGCTTTTTCCATTTGCTGTTTTGTTTGGGGCTGACGTTTAAAAATATCATTTAGTAAGTGCTTTACATACATTATGTGACTTAATCCTCATAACTCTGTGAAGTGGATGTGATTACACTCATTTCATAGATGAGGAAGTGGAGACTTGGAAAGGTCAAATAATGTGTGTGCCCTGGCTTTCTGTCATTTTTTTTTTCCCGTGGGATTGCACTCCCTCACATTAGATTACAAACTCCTCTGTGGCAACCAGGGCAACATTTCCCCCGTCTATCCCCTGAGCCCCTAGGCCCCCAGGTAAACACTGCATGACGGGCTGTTACAGTGACCACTGAGCCTTAATTAACCCAGAGGTGGCACTGATGAATAAAAATGAGATCAGCCACATGGCCGACTGGCCATGTGATAAGGATCCCTGTATATACGCTGTGCGGCATCTCAGTTACCGAGAACGGTCCCTGCTTAAGCTGCACATTAATCATCAGGAAACTTTACTGCAATGTTGTTCCTTCAGGGACAACTGAGGAGCTGCAGCTCTAAGGAAACGCCGTGTCGCTGGACTTAAAATGATCCAGTGCCTGTGGTGGGGCAACCCCAGGGGCCTCGCCAGGAGCTGCCGGGGTTAAGCTCAGCCAAGGGCACAGGGGTCAAACCGCAGGATCCAGGGAGGCCCTGCAGCTCCAGACAGCGCGACCCAGGGCATGGCCCCCAGGAGAGCAGGCGTGGGCCTCACCTTTGGTGGCGTAGGCGTCCGCGGCCATCCGTAACCTGTAAGGGGGGACGCCCGTCAGCGGCCAGTCTTCCAGGCCCACCCGGGCATAAATGTTGAGAGCGGCTTCATAGTCTCCTTCAACATAATCCAACTTGGCCATGATCAGATTGGACTCTTGTAGGAATTCTGACTAGAAGGAAAAGGAGAGAAAAAAACATTTTCCTACGATATGATGTGTGATGCTCCCATGGAGCCCCGCGGCTCTACACAGAAAGACGGGTGTGGGAGCCTTCTTGTTGGTACTGCTCGCAGGGGCCCCAGAGCGGAAACAGCCCATGTGGCCAGCAGCTGATGAGGGGGGAGGCAAAATGTGGTCTCGCCGTCCCCCGGAATATTACTGAGCCATCATCAGGAACGAAAAACTGACCCCTGGGACCACATGGGTGAACCTCAAGAACATGACGCTGAGTGAAAAAGCCCGTCACACAGGCGACATATATTGGCCCGAACGGTCGAGCCTGCTGAGGCAGAAAGCAGACTGGTGTTGCCTAGGGCTGCACGATGGGGGCATGAGAGATGACTGCTAACACCTACAGGTTTACTTCTGGGGTGATGAAAATGTTCTAAAACTGACGTAATGGTTGCACAGCTCCTGAACTGTACACTTTCAATGGATGAATTATATGGCATGTGAATTATACTTCAATAAATCTGCTGTGGGGCTTCCCTGGTGGCGCAGTGGTTGAGAGGCCGCCTGCCGATGCAGGGGACGCGGGTTCGGGAGGATCCCACATGCCGCGGAGCGGCTGGGCCCGTGAGCCATGGCCTCTGAGCCTGCGCGTCCGGAGCCTGTGCTCCGCAACGGGAGAGGCCACGGCGGTGAGAGACCCGCGTACCGCAAAAAAAAAAAAAAAAAAAAAAAAATCTGCTGTAAAACAGGCTCCCCTCAGGCCTCAGGTTTGGGTCAAGAATGGAAGGCGTGCGTTATGAACAAAACACACGAGCACCTGTCTCCGAAAAGGAGGCTCCACGGACATCTTGGTGGGTCCTGCCCACAGCACTGGGGCTATAACACAGACTGTAACCCAAATCCCAAGGAGAGAGGCTTTCTAAATTGGTGCAAAATTCAGGACTTGCTTTCTTTCCGGGGACAAACTTTTCTCGCTGAGCTGTTCCAGCTTGTTATGGTTACTGACCCAGGTCCCTTCCCAGAGGCTGCAAGTTCTAACTCTGATGGGCTCGTCTTCCTCTCCATCAGGAGAGGCTGGCTTCCCCAGTCCACACCCACCAACCTCATCCTCAGCCCATCCTCAAGCCCCACTCATCACTGGGGAAAGAAGAGGCAACCCAGCCATCTACATAAGGAAACATTTATCACCCTCTTCTAGGCCTTCTCATTGGAACCCCAGGTATACAAAGCCGGATTTTTCAGCTTACAGAAGCACACCATGAAGCTGCACTATCCTGTAATCTATGGCTGAGACGGAGTGGGCGATGTGCAGGTAACCAGCCAGAGCGTGGCGAAGCCGCTGTTTCAGCCAAGGTGGTCGGCTTCCAGGCAGTCCCTGAAAGGGAGCAGGGGTAGCGCTACAGAGGACATAGAACAGGCAAGAGAATGAAGGGAGCAAAAGGGTTTTAAGAGTGGCCCAAGGGAGTGGCACCAATGCAAGACGTCAGAATTATATTTGGAAACAGAGAAAGAAATCAGAGCAGACTTAAGAAAAGAGAAAAAGAGCTGTGAAAAGAAAGCATCCACCACAGGGGTTCTCCACCAGGGAAGGGGACAGGGCAGGCTTGGGTATATTGAAAAGGCTTCCTAGGAGATTCCTGTGTCCTCCCTCTTTCCCCAGAACTGAGACCCATAGGCTGAAAAGCAAACTAAAGGGGGAGGGGGAGGGAGTTAGTGTTTGCTGGGCACAGAGCTTCAGTTTGGGATGATGAAAAGTTTCTGGGGATAGATGGTGGTGATCTGAATACGAATGCACTTAAAACCACTGAACCTAAAAGATGGTTAAAATGGCAAATTTTATGATATTTATATTTTACCACAAGAAAAAAGTTTTAAAAATTAAACCCGAAAAAATTTTTAATTAAAAAAAAAAAAGGTAAACTTGAAGGGCCAGATGGAAAATATGCAGGAGCTTGAAGAAAATTCCAAGAGTATGCACAGTATGGAGAGCCTTGCTGGGCAAGTCCAATCTATGGCCTTGTGCAGAGGAGGAAACAGCTTGGCAGAGGCCCCTGGGCCGAGGGGGAGAGGGGAGCAGCTCCAGCCTGTGACAAGCCATGTTACCTTGCCTGTGACAAGCGCAACTTTCTTGAGTTGAATCAGAAGCCAGGCCTCCTGACTCCTCGTCCGGGCTCTTTTTGCCACCACACGGCTACCTCGCTCTAGTCTCTCCAGCCTCAGTTCACTTGTGTTTTGTGGGCACCTGTGTCTGCACAGGGCTTTCCCTAGCTCCCAGCTAGGAGACACCCGAACTTAAGGTCAAGAGGAGAGGAAATTTCACATCAGCCAGCGTGAGTGGGTCAACCCGCCCAGGCAAGATATGTTCCAAATATGACTTTGGAACACTCTTTATAAGGCAGAGGGAGCTCAAAAATGGCAGCAGGAGAAAACTTCTCTAGGTAGAACCAATAAAATAGCAAAAACTGACATGTATCTCGCGCTATCCAGTTGTGAAAGAACTTCTACACCTGAGACTCAGAATGGCCTTGAGCTAAGTACACTTACAGATAACGTGAAGCTCAGAGAGCTTAAGTAACTTCCCACGGTCACACGGCTTACAAAGCCACAACTGGGAAGCAGACTCCGAATTCTAAGTTGAAATTCAATGTTCTTACTACCGCACTGGGTTGTGAGGATGGAGAGCAAAAACTATGAACATGTGGTAAAATTAAAGGTTAATTCAAAGTGGGGGGGCTCAAAGTGGGATAGAAACTAGCCAAGGTGCCAGGCCTGGAGCAGTGATCTTCAACCTCTCCCCCCAACACAGAGCCTCAGCCTTATACCTCCTGGAAGGACACTTGAGTCTGACCAGCTGTCACTATGAGGTCCCCCCACCCTTTCCCACTGATTAGGACCCACCAATGTCACCAGGACCATCTTCGTTAAGAACAACTGACATGGAGACAACTGTCCCTAACTCTGAAGAAAAGTGAAAGAAGGAAGGAAGGAAGAAAGGAAGAGCTTTAAAAGTTCACTGAAGACTGCCCTTCCCCAACAGAGAATACATCCGAGATTTTAAAGGGACCCTGAAGAAGCTGGCAGGAGTGCTGGGATGCAGTCAGCTATCTGAACAAGACTGACTTCAGGAAACCAGTCAAGAGCCAGACTTCAGGCAGGGAAGTGTCCAGAAACCAGTAAGTGAGGTAACAGGGTGGGGAAGGGGGCAGAGGGGAGGGAAGGCAAGGTGGAAAAGCTTCAGTGAAGCAAGGAAAGATGTGAAATGGAGAGGGAAAGCTGGATACAGAGACCAGGAAACAGGGCAGATGAGGAGAAGGGCAGCGCTTAGGGTTTCCTGTGCCATGAGGATTAGGGTCATTGCTCAGGCAGAGGGAAGTTCCTGCCCCGGTTCCCTCCCACACCAAGGTACCAGGCCTGCCGGCGCCAATGTGCACCCCGCTCCGGGCCAGAGCTGCCTGGGACAGTCACAAGCTGCACGTTTCAGGCAGGGTATCATGTGGTTTAAGCGACACTCCTGATTCACTTCTCTCTTCTCAGGGGGACAAGGTGTCAGATTGAGTCCTGGGCCACAGATAACAGCTTTATTCCAAGCACCTGGGGAAGATTAGTGCCATTTCTCAGGATAATGTGTCATTAGAGACTCTCATCAGAGAGAAGCCATTGGTCTGGAAGCCCCACATCAATTGCACAGGGAGTCGGCCTGCTCCTCAGAAGACAAGCCACAGATGTGCTCCGCCCGTCGCCCAGTTTGTCCCTGGGCGTCCTTCCCGAGCACACGCTGCCCAGAGGAGGTAGAGCCAGCACATCCCTCTAAGCCCTCATCCCGAGGCCCACGGTACCTTGAGGTTCCCTCGGTCCAGGGCAGCGGTCAGATGCTTGCGGACCTCAGTCATCTGGGGCCTGGGGCCTCGGGGACTGGCCCCCTGCCGCAGGGGGTGTTCCTTCAGGTACTGCTCCAGCTTTGATTCCCCAAGGAGGAGTTCTGCCATGTCATCTACAAAGAACACAGTGAGAAGCTAAATGGGGGTGAGGAATGGTCTGTGTGCTGGGAACTCCCCAAGGACCTCAGGACCATCTTACGGTGAATTCTCTTAATTAGTTAAGAATGTTCCAGAGTATGAAAGCAAAAGGGTGGTAGCCCAAGCATTCATTCCTCCGTCCCATATTTATTGAACTAGAAAGATGGATACTCGTTAATGTGGACAGAGCTCAAGTTCAGTAGAAGACACAAAGTTGTCTTATGATTTATTCAGCATGATCGCTACAAAACACACAAAACCCAATACTCTGTATTTTCCAGAGACAATGCAGTGAAATCTTCTAGCTCTTTTGTGGTCTACGGCTTTATACACGGACATGAGCTGGTAGAAAGTCTTGTGTACTCAGATTCTTAAAACAAGTTTGTGTCAAAATGACCTGAATGCATGCAGTCTGTTCCTGCCTAGAAGTCAAAGCTCTACAGACATGGTATCTGGGAACGTTTGTACGAAGGTTCTGCTCCTAAGAGCGCATTGCTTATACTTCTTTGTTAATGTCTCTGTTGGCTTGTTAATTAGAATAAAAACCTCACTCTAAGAGCAGCTCTTTGGAATCCACACATACAGATTGTTCTGAGTAAACCCAGAACAATTCATACACCAGCCTGAACACAGTCTATTTTTTCTGTGAAGGGACAGAACATAATTGTATGAAAATATAAAAGCAATTTTTAAAGGTCTGGAAGGATATGCCTCAAACCCATGGCAGTAGTTACCACTGGGGTACAGGAAGGAGAACCTCAATGGGGGTTAGCGGCCAATTAGACTTTAGCTTTATCTGTAATGTCCTGGCCCTAGAAAGGAGAACAGGTTTGCCCATTATTTGTGTAATCTAAAATTAACTAAAAAGAAAATATCACAGAGGACCCACTGAGATTTTGGGAAGTAGGTCTACCAAAGGCCGAGAGCTGTAACAAGAGCCTTTCCAAGTGCTCTGGTCAGTGACCCAAAGCTGCTGACTCTATAGTTCTCAGCAGTGCCTCTGTGCAATGTGGAGCCGAAAATAATCTTTTAGAGATGAGACCGAGGGTCCTGGGAGGAACCAAGCAACGCAAAAACAGAGCTGAGTTAGGCTACTGAACACAAGAATTCTTCTGCTGTCCAAGAAGAGAAAGCAATTGCCTACAAGATGCAGAGGACGTCAGGCTTGTTCCACGGCCGCATCAACACCGAGGGCCGTAAGGCCATGTCGGCACAGAGCTCGGGGATACGGAGCAAAGCCCACATGGACAGGCCAGCCCAAACAGCAGCTTCCTCCCAGAAGCATGAGTCCTTCCTGAGAATGAAATCCAGCTAAAAAAGAAATCCAGGGCTCAGGGATGAAGGACATGTAGGCAGAGGCCTGCAGGCCTATGAGAATTACAAAACAGAACATTACTGTTATAAATTAATATGATGCAAAAACAATAATACGTCAAAAACTGGGAGGAACTTCAGGGGCCATGCCCTCATCTTTCAAAACACTGTAATATATGTTTAAACAAAAAAACCAAACATGACTCCAATCTTCTTAAAGCTTTATTGGGGACTTCCCTGGTGGTCCAGTGGCTAAGACTCCACGATCCCAATGCAGGGGGCCCAGGTTCAATCCCTAGTCACTAGAGAACTAGATCCTGTATGCCGCAACTAAGAGCCCACGTGCCGCAACTAAAAGATCCCACATGTCGCAACTAAGACCCGGTGCAGCCAAATAAATAAATATTTTTTTAAAAAAAGCTTTATTGGACTCTTTAGGAAATGATTGTCACATGGTGAAGCAGTTATTTGGAGCTCAACAATTCCTTCGGATTCAGTTTCTTCCCTCCATGAATACTTACTAACACCTTATTTTGTAATAGTGCCCTGCCATCCAACAGAAATATATGCAAGCCACATGTTACTTTAAAATTTGTAGTAGCTACATTAAAAAAGAAACAAGAGACAGGTGAAGTTAATTTTACTAATATATTCTGTTTAACTCAATATATCCAAATATTATCAGTTTAACCAGTAATCAGTATTTTTTAAGTTATTGAGATATTTTACATTCTTTTTCATATTAATTTTTCTAAATCCGTTGTGTACTTTACACTTAGAGCACATCTTGATTCAAACCTACCACAATTCAAGGGGTCAGTAGGTACATGTGGCTAGTGGCTACTCTACTAAACAGGAATATGATCACCATTTATAAAAGTGTCTATTTAAATCTGTCTATATCCCTACAGAGACATCTAGAATGATTATCACTGGAGGAAACGACAGGCATTTCTGAAGGATAATATTTGGGATAATTTTTAAGCTCTCATCTTTAAAGTTTGAATTATTTATATTGAGCAGAATCATTTAATATTACTTTTAGAAAAGATGAACTCTTTTATAAAAATTGGAAATAAACTTTTTTTAAAAAAAAAATATATATATATATCAGGATATTAATAGTGGTTATTTCCGGGCTTCCCTGGTGACACGGGTTCGTGCCCCGGTCCGGGAGGATCCCACATGTCGCGGAGCGGCTGGGCCCGTGAGCCATGGCCGCTGAGCCTGCGCCTCCGGAGCCTGTGCTCCGCAACGGGAGAGGCCACAACAGTGAGAGGCCCGCGTACTGCAAAAAAAAAATAGTGGTTATTTCTGAGCGGTAAGACTATCAGTATACTTTGAATTTCTTTTCTGTATACTTTAAGCTTCCAAAAAATAAAATAAAGTAAAATGGGATTCAGAGTCCTAGATTTAAATCTCAGTTTGTTGCTCTGTGACTTTGGCCCTAGGATTTAACCTCAGCATTTTGGGGGGTAATTCTAAGAAAGGCTCTCTGGACACATGAGCTGAGGATTCCTCTCTCCCCATCATTCCACACTACTCCGCATTATTCTGAATTATTCCGCGTCATTCCCCGCCCCTCCAGCTCACCTCCCTGCTGCTGATCTCCTGCCCCTGCATCTGGAAATGGCTGCCCGGGGCAGCATCGCCAGGCCAGCGAGCAGAGAGGACAATAGATCAGGACCTCTGCTACCTGCTGCATCTCTCTAGCTGTGGGACCAGGGGCATACTGAAGCATCAATTCCCCCGTTTATAAAATGGGAGCAATACTGTGACCATAGCAAGACTGCAGAATAGAGCTAATGAGTTCTTAGTAGGGACTATGCTGTGACCTTGGAGTGTGACCACACCACTCAGCTGGGCCTTAAAGGTTGAGTAGGATCTGGACTGGCAAACAAGAGAGGGAAGGGTAAACTAGGCTGAGGGAACAGCACAGCATTGGAAAGGTGCAAAGGCAAGTTTCCTTTGCATTGAACAAAGCGGCTGGAGAACAAGGTGCGGTGAGTGAGAAGACCAGCTGGGGTCAGAACTCAGAGACTGGGGCTTCCCTGGTGGCGCAGTGGTTGAGAGTCCGCCTGCCGATGCAGGGGATACGGGTTCGTGCCCCGGTCCGGGAAGATCCCACATGCCGCGGAGTGGCTGGGCCCGTGAGCCATGGCTGCTGAGCCTGCGCTTCCGGAGTCTGTGCTCCGCAACGGGAAAGGCCACAACAGTGAGAGGCCCGCATATCGCAAAAAAAAAAAAGAACTCAGAGACTCACCGGTTCACCCTCCCCCACCCCCTACCCAGCCCCATCACCACGGGGTGACGCCCAAATCCCTTAGCATGGAACACAGGTCCTGGCCAAGTTCTCCACAGGTGCCAGCCTGGTTCACTCCTCCAAGCCTTTGCAAGGCTCTGGGATGCTGAGAACACTGTTGGCCGTTACTGATCTCTAAGCGCTGTGGATCTCCTCCCCGACATGCCCCATCCCAAGCCACCCCCAGCTGTCCCAGCAACCTTGAGCACCCCAATCCCTTGTAGACTATAAGGAGAGGCTTAAAGGAAGAACCTGAGTGTCATTTTTTTTTTTTTTTTTTTTTCAGTACGCGGGCCTCTCACTGTCGTGGCCTCTCCTGTTGCGCAGCACAGGCTCCGGACGCGCAGGCTCAGCGGCCACGGCTCACAGGCCCAGCCGCTCCGCGGCATGTGGGATCTTCCCGGACCGGGGCACGAACCTGTGTCCCCTGCACCGGCAGGCAGACTCTCAACCACTGCGCCACCAGGGAAGCCCCTGAGTGTCATTTATTTTTGAGTCCCAGGACCGGGCACAACATCTGGCAAAGAGTGACAATAAACGGTGAATTAACTCGATGACAGGCAGAGGCATTTGGGCTGCACCTTCCAGGGTAGGCCTGTCCCTGCCTGTGGCAGAATCTGCCAGTCGCCCCCTAATATTCATTCTCCCCTTCTTCCTTTAGCATTAGAATGCCCAGGTTTCATCAGTGCGCATAGCTTCCCAGGGCCCCTGGGAGCTAGATGCTGCGTGTGACTCAGTTACAGCTGATGGGATACACGCAGCATCTGGGCCAGGGCCTGAGCGGGGATGAGCCTGTCATCCAGCCCCTCTTCATCCCACCCTACCAGCCGGGATGTGGCTGTGCTGATAGATACTGGCAGACTGTCCCGGACCACGAGGTGGAAGCCATCTACTGAGGATGGCGAGCAGCAAGACACAAGGACCCTTGTTCTCTAACACCCAGGAGCTGCCACAAGCCCTGGGCGCTGCTATGGTCAATTAGTACATGAGAGAGAAACACTAACTTTTACCTTGTTCTGCTTAAGTCACTGTTATTCTGACCTGTGTTACAGTGGCCAAAATCGTATCCTAACTAGATCTCCCAAACACAAAACAGGCTTTCAGTTGAGAAACACTGTCTGAGAAAACTTACCAATGCCCATCCCGAAGTTCACTGCTTTCTAAACAGAACTCTGCAGAACCCAACTGAGGGCTTTGGTAGAACCCCTAGGCTCTTCACCTCTCCTCTTTCATTGCTTTTTACTTCCCAGGCTTGCAAAGATGTTGATGTAAACAAGGGGCTGCATAGTTGAAGAGGAGTGTACAAACCACTCCCTAGTGCTGTGTGGGATTCACGTCCCTTTGTGTTCACCGATCTCCTAACACTGGGGCAACACATCAGGGTCTTTTTGTTGTTGTTTGTTTTGTTGGTTTTTTAAAATTTATTTATTTTATTTATTTATTTTTGGCTGCATTGCGTCTTCGTGGCTGTGCCAGGGCTTTCTCTAGTTGTGGCGAGCGGGGGCTACTCTTTGTTGTGGTGCGTGGGCTTCTCATTGCGGTGGCTTCTCTTGTTGCAGAGCATGGGCTCTAGGCGTGCGGGCTTCAGTAGTTGTGGCACGCGGGCTCTAAAGCCCAGGCTCAGTAGTTGTGGCACACGGGCTTAGCTGCTCCGCGGCATGTGGGATCTTCCCGGACCAGGCCTCGAACCCATGTCCCCTGCTCTGGCAGGCGGATTCTTAACCACTGCACCACCAGGGAAGTCCACGCACCAGAGTCTTCATTCAAGACGTGAAGAGAGCCCAGTGCTCGCAGAGCAGAGGGGTGGGCCCTGGCAGAGGTTCAGCCTAGAGGAAGAGGCTCTCCTCAGAATTAGGAGACAGCGCCCCTTTTCTCATGGAGATTCTGGTCCTTCAAGACCATTTAACATGGTGCGGGCTCTAACAGAGATGCGTGTAGCTCTGGCTGGGAGGAGGAGAAGCAGGAGACAAAACCTTCAGCAAGAGTGTGACAGGTATATGCTTTCAAAGAGGAAAATGTGGGGAAGGGCATTCCAGGCAGAAGGAACAGAATATGCAAAGGCATGACACAGACCAGCTGCTTGGGGAAACTCCAAGAGCTGAACCATGAAGGGCGTGGAGAGGGAGAGGAGGTAGTCGGGGTAGTTTCCTGTCAGATAGGCAAGGATCAGCTCCTCAGTTCTAAAAGGAGGTGCACATTCTGAGTAAAGAGCTTACAATCTAATTTGAAATTTAGCATGGTGGCTACAAAATCATTTTTGAAATTTTTAAAATTTCCAGGCTCTAATTAATCTCCCAAGCAAATTATGTTTTCTTGGCCTCCCTTCAAAAAAGGTGACTTCCCTGCCACTCACTCTCCCAACAAGGAGGACAGAAATCTTAAAAATATCAAGCAGCTTGGGGCTTCCCGGGTGGCACGGCGGTTAAGAATCCACCTGCCAATGCAGGGGACACGGGTTCGAGCCCTGGTCCAGGAAGATCCCACGTGCTGTGAAGCAACTAAGCCCGTGCGCCACAACTACTGAGCCTGCGCTCTAGAGCCCGTGAGCTGCAACTACTGAGCCCAAGTGCCACAACTACTGAAGACCGTGCACCTAGAGCCCGTGCTCCGCAACAAAGGGAAGCCACTGCAATGAGAAGCCCGTGCACCACAACCAAGAGTAGCCCCCGCTCGCCACAACTAGAGAAAGCCCGTGCGCAGCAACTAAGACCCAATGCAGCCAAAAATTAATTAATTATTTTAAAAGATCAAGCAGCTCATGCCAGAGGAATTATGCAGAAGCTGCAAGGCTAGTGATGGATGGGGCTCCACGGGCGCTGGCCAAGGACCGCACAGCTCCCCAAACAGAATCCACTATCGACAAAAGAAACAGACGTCCCCCACCCCGCTGTCATGGCCCAACCGTGTGTCCCGCTACATGCCAGGACCATGAGGCATAAGGAAATAAGGCACCTCGGGGCACACAAGGAAATGAATTCCCACTGTATTAAAGAATTAAATATAAAAGAGGATCCAAATGTTAAAAATATACTTTCACTTCCAGCCAAGACGGACCGAATTTACCCTCCCATCTAAAATAAACACAAAAACAAGACAGAATTTATGAAAAAAAAAAAGAAAAGCAGTTTTCCAGACATTGGACATCAGGCAAGAGAGGAAAGTGACCCCAGAGAACTGGGTAGCAAACAAGGTGCACCCTATGATCGCCTTGAGAGCTTCCCAGTCGCAACACAGAATCCTGCTCCCGAAAGACTTAAATCTGAGTATCTCTTCCTCCACTTGCCTATTCACACACCCAAGCACAGGGGAGAGCATCAGGACTGCAAAGTGGGGCCGGGGTGTCCTTCCCAGGATGGGGAAGCCCAGTAGTACTATGTGAGAAACAGCTTTGGCCTCAGGCAGCCGTGGGCTTGAATCCCTGCTCCTCTGTTTCCTAGCTGTGTGGCACTGGACAAGTTACTTAACCTCTCTGAGCCTTAGTTTCCTCACCTTTCGCTACTGTGAGGCGCTGGGATACTGTCCTGGAGATGGGATTCAAACCCAGATGGCTCCTGCCCCGTCTCCCCAGCAGGTCAGGCACAAACCATGTGGACGTCAGCTCCAAGAGAAGGAGCCCAGCTTCCTTCCCAACCCTGGCCAAGCCGGGACAGGCAGTTTCCAAGTCCCTCTCCTGCTCCACCTGCTGGGATTCTCAGGTGACCAAAGTGAGGGGGGACTCAGGGGCCCAGGGGCTGGATTCAACTTTCCCACGGGTATTTTTGGGGGTTTGAGGTGGCAGAAACCAGCTTCCCAGTGACAAACAGAGAGGAAGCCTGAAGCCAGAGACCACTCCCCAGGGCCCTCACCAGGAAGAGTGTGGGGAATTAGCCCCCAGGCAGGGGACTCTGGTCCCCGGTTCATGCCCACAGACAGTCCCATGAGCCTCGCGGCCGGCTCGGCTCTGTGCCCAGGTGGCCCCGGAACCCCCCTCCCCCCAGGGAAGGAGGAACTGTGCCCTTTGCCACTTGAAGTGACTGCCCCTTCCTCACAGCCTTCTCCCTTGTGGGATAAACAGCTGACACCCAGAGATGTGATCAGATGGGGAAGAAAAAACTTCGGTTTCCACTCTGTTCAGGGAGTACTTGATATCAGTATAAAAAATCTCAACTACTCAGTTTGCATGTCAATAGAGAAGCATTAGGTCTATTCAAACCATTCCTGCTGGGGCTCCAATCCAAGAGGAAACAACAAACCCCTATTGAAGGAGGAACTGGTTTGTCCCCTTTGTTATCCAGCAAAGACAGTCAGGCTCTCCATTTCCCAGTCTCCGTAGGAACTCTGAATTTCATCCCCTCGTCTCTCTGGCTTCTTGTAAATCACAGGTACCTTAATGTTTGCAGCACTTGGGACCCTCCTGCCTCCCAAAGAGTGTTGACAAGAAAACAGAGACCATCAGATAGCGTTGGGAGAAGTATAAATCGATAGGAGTGTCTACAGAGGGCAACTCAGCAACACCTACAAAACAATGTACGTACCTGTACCATCCGACCCAGAAATTCCAGTTTTAGCAAATTCTCCCATAGATACATGCACTCTTGAGCTCAAAGACGTACGTATAGGGATGTTTAGTTTACTACATGCAGTCCTACTGGTCATGGCAAAGGATAGGAACTATGACAGGGGGCCTGTTAAACGAATGACGGTGTACCCCAGGCAATGGGACAGACTGTGTCCATTAAACAAAGGGGACAGATCTAAACACAGCTCCGTGGTAGCCTGGCTGCGCCTCCCTGAATCCACATGCTTCGTGGCCTTTCCCATTGACCCTGGGCTTGGCCACATGACTTGCTTCAACTGATATGACCCGAGCAAATCTGATGCACACAGAAGCTCAGAAAAGGGCTTATTCACTTCCACTTCCCTCTTGCTTCTCTGCAACCACCATGAGAACATGCTTGGCTGGCCTGGACCTAGGAGGCTGCAAGGTCACGTGCAACAGAGCTGAGCTGTCTCAGGTGAGACCTAGCCAGGTAAGAGCGCCCCGCCAAGGGCAGCAGCATCCCTGAGCTGACCCACGGCTGGCCACCGAGGCAGGAGCAAGCTCTGAGAAGCCCAGAATCATGAAAAACAATAAAATGTGATTGTTTTAGGCACTAAGTGTTCCGATCGTTTGTTACAGAGTAATAGATAACAACTCAAAGACAGATACAAAATAGGGAGTGCAGTATGTCACTACTGTGTGTAAAAGCCAAAAACCAACAATACACTTTCTTATAAAGGTACAGGTACACAGAGTGTTTCTGAAAGGGCACCCAGGAATGGTCGCTTCAGTGGAAGGGCGCAGGAGGACACGGAGATGATGTAAGGAGGCAGCTACTTTCACTGTATACTCCTTTGCATTATTAGGTCTTAATAACCACGTACATTCGTTACCTAGAAAGTATTAACTGGCTAATTTAAAAGGAAAAAAGATGGCCCGTGTTACAGTGTACTCTGAATCTAGAGCAGCTGGTCTGGGCACCCACAGAGGGCTTCCCACGACGTACTCCACCATCTCAGAACCATGTGAAGATGTTTTAAGTCTGCAGTTACTACTGAGAAACGAGCACCCGCTCTCCCTGGGCCGCCAGCCTCTCACACACACTCTCCAGGCCCTCAGCATCCTTCCAAGGCCGTGTCTCACCAGAGGGTGCCTGGACATGCCGTGCCTGCCTCCCTTCTCCTGCCAAAGTTCGAGGCATCGTCTGAGATGCATTTCAGGGTCCACCGGGAGAAGCTTCCTCCGCTCCCTCCGTCTGAGCTAACCATGTACCTCCCAGGGCTCTGCACGTGCAGGCACCGGCCAGCCCGCGCCAGGACGTGCGGCAGCGAATGAGACAGGAGAGGCCTCTGCCCCCAGGGAGCTTACGTTTCGGGACAGAGGAGACAGAGACAAACCAGAGAAAGGCCAGACAGTGGTAAGAGATGTGCAGAGAACTAAAGCAGGGTGGCGTGACAGTGAGCAAGTGTATGGCTACTTGAAACTGGGTGGTCAGACCAGAGCAAGAGTCTCCACGGAGAGGCGTTTGACACTTGAATGATGTGCTAGTCAGCCATGCAGATGGCTGAGGGAACAGCATCCTCTGAGCTCACGTAAGGGCCCTAGGTGGGGACACAGCTGGTGTGTTCTAGCAAAAGCAAGAAGGCCAGCGTAGCTGGAAAAGAGGGAACAGGTCAAGGTGGGGATAGACAGAGAGGCGATCATGAACTTTCTCATAGACTGCAGTGAGGAGTCTGGCATTCACTCTAAGTGCAATCGCAAGTCTTTGGTTGGGGGTTGCGGGTAAATGGGGGTGTGCAATGATCTGATGTAGGTTTTGGAAAGATCCCTCTGTCTGCTGTGTGGAGAATGAACTTGGGGTTGGAGCATGGCAGAGGCAAAGGCAGAGCCAGTTAGGTTGCTGTAGTAGTCGGGCGAGAGGTGACAGACACTTGGACAAGAGGGTAAGTGGTGAGAAATAGCACAGAGAGGGAGAAATCGTTTGACTGAGACATAGTTTGGAGAGAACATAAACCAGACTAACTAATGGAATGGACTGGAGGTATGGCAGACAGAATAGTAGCCACCCCTCGCCCCATCAAGACGTCTATGTCCTAACTTCTGGAACCTGTGGATATGCCACCTTGTCTGGCAGAAGGGACTTCGCAGACGTGATTAAGTTAAGGATGTTGAAATGGGAGGATTCTCCTGGATTATCTGGGTGGGCACATTGGGTCCCTAGAAGAGAGAAGCAGGAGGGTCAGAGTCAGAGAAGAAGGCGTGATGATGGAAGCAGAGTGAGAGAGACTGGAGGACACTGAACCACCGGCTTTAAAGATGGAGGTGGGGCCGCAAGCCAAGGAGTGCAGGCAGCCTGTAGAGGCTGGACAAGGCAAGGACACAGTCTCCTCCCTACAGCCTCCGGAAGGAATGCAGTTCCGTCGACACTTGATTTTAGCCCAATGAGACCCATTTCCTATTTCTGACCTCCAGAACCGAAGGAAAACAAATCTGTATTGATTTAAGCCAGTAAATTTGCAGTAATTTGCTATAGCAGCAGCAGGAAACTAATGCACAAGGGTTGAGGAGAGGAGAGGATTAAAGGTAAATTCTAGATTTTAGATTGCACAGTGGAGCGGACAGCGGTACCACTTTGCCATGTACTGAGGTGAGGAAGAAAATACCCAAGAGTTCTGTGTTAACCAAGTTAAATGACACTTGATATCCAAGTAGAGAAATCATGTCAGTGGGCGAGGGTCCACATCAAAGCTGCGGGAGACTGAGTGAGAAGGACCAGGAAAGAGAGACTGAGGTTAGAAGTTTCCAGAAAGAGGAAGTGGTCAAGTGGGTTCAAAGCAGCTGGAATATCCAGGAAGATAAGAGCATAAATATAATCATTACGTTTGGCAACATGGAGGCAACATTGGGGTGGAGGGGGGCGGGAGACCTTAACATGAGAAGTCTCGGGGAAGCCCAGGGGATACAAGCCCAGCCAGGGTGAGCAGAGGAGATGACGATTCTCCAAAGAGCCTTTGCCAAAAGGGAACAGAGAGATGAGGCAGTAATTAGACAGCGATGCAGGGCTAAGGATGGTTCCAATAGGAAGTCTAGGGCATGTGTGCATCCTACAGGGCATGGTCCAGGAGAGCCAGACAGAGAGACAGAGAACTGATCCAGGGAGGCAGAGAGTGGACTGCAGAGGCCAATCTGGGAAGGCGAGGACGGAAGGGATTCAGGGCTGCAGGCCTTTGGAAGGAACTGAGGCCCCCAAGCAGGCCAGGAGGAAAGCGGGTCAACTCGGGGGGAGGAAACGAGCTGGTCTCCTGATTGTTTCTATTTCCTCAACAAAGAATGAGGCAAGGTCATGAGCGAGGGGTGACAGCAAGGCATTCAGAGGACGTACAGGGTCTAAGAAGAGAAAAGAACGCGTGCGACAGACATTTTGGAAAGGGGGAACGCAGACCTACTGGAGGAGGGGCAGTGCCTTGGTGAGGTCACTGTTCACCAGGGGCACGTGGTCAGCAAGGTGAGGGCGTTCCTCAGCCAGACCCACGGGTAGGTAGAGCTGGGCCGAACCAGGGTAGGGACACTGTCACGGTGGAGGATGGGGAAGAAAAGGGCACACACCTTGACTAGAAAATATGGATTACATGCCCTACACCTGTTTCAAATCTAAGTCGGGTCAGGTCACCCCTCCCCTCAAACCCTACAACGGCTCCCCCCTCACCCAAAGTGAAAGCCAAGATCCTTGTAACTTACCACCTTAGCTCTGCCCTCCCTCCTATCGCTCTCACATTCACACTCCACCGCCAATGCTCAGCACACAGCAGGCGTCCCATACACATTTCTGGAACGAGTCAATCAGTAAGCATGTCTCCCCTCCACAGACACGGCCCAACCAAGTACCTTAGTCTCTGGAGACACAGCTTCCTCCGCCGGGGTGCCCGGCACACAGTCGGGGCACGACGCTCACCGAGACCAGACCTCCCCGTGTCTACCTCAGGCCCCACTGCTCCCCTTCCACTAGCTTTGTTTAAATTGTGACCCAGCTCGGAGGGCCCGGCTACTGTGGAACTCTTACTGACAGGCAAAGGTGGCATGAGGCAAAGGGTAAGGAGCTCAGAAGAAGCTGGCAGAAACGACATTCTGGGATGGCCAGGGTCCAGGCCTCATGCCAATGCCTGCTCATATCCACACACAACGCAGAAGCTGAGGGACAGGACGGGAGAGGAACATGCGGGAACAGAAGACTACGCTTCCTCCGCGCTGCCAGAGTAGACGAGTATGCTGGACACACACACACACACGCACACGCACACGCACGCACACGCACACACTTCCCCTAGAGAAACCTCGTCTAAGAAGAGACGAGGTAACTTGAAAGTCATGAGCTTGGAGTTGGCCTGACCTGTCCCCAGAGCTCCGCAGGGCAGGAAGTGAGTCTAGCGGGCAGGGGGGCTGTTATCAGGCCAGCCCAGAAGGCTTGGAAATGGCTCTCTCAGGAAGCCAGCCCCACACAGGCTCGTTAAACGTACACCCACACGGACTCAGCAAGTTCCTCCTGAAGACCCAAAGCCCCAATCCAGTTCTTGCCTCCAAGGGGTAGGGTCTGTAGGGAGGCGGGTACCACCAAGCCCTGTGCGGTGGTGTGCAAAGACCAGCAGGGACACTCAGGAGGGTGTGAGAAGCAAGTGAGGTTTGAGGGGCCTGAGGAATTTCTCTAAGTGAGACTCCAGGCAGAAGGGTGACTGGACACCACCGGCGTGTGTGCTGGGGCAGGGCGGGGAGGCTGCCACAGGGTGTGCGGCGGCTACAACGGGCCAGGGAGACCCACTTTCCCAGGCCTCCAGGCCCAAGACTCAGTGGGGAGCTGACTGCCTTGGCCTGGTGCCTGGTGGACCAGGGAAGGGAGGGTGGCATTGACTGTAGGTCCCTGGGCTGGGCACCACCCACCCCTCAGGGGTATCATCTCACCAAGCGGACACCCCTCCAAGGCTGGCTAACTTGAGAGAACGCTGCTTCAGAACCTACAAGAGCCAGAGGGGGCAGTTCCTCAATGGAGCCCGGCCCTGCAGCAACGGGGCTGAGCCAGCCTGAACGTGAGGAGGAAAGAGGGATAAGGGGGCAGCGAGGGGACCGGAAACCCTCCCTGGGATGGGCCTCCCAGCAAGTGTCCACCCTGCAGTTGCCCAAGAAACAGGGAGAGAAGGCCACAGGCAGCCAGCCCGAACAGCGATCCATCAGCCCCAGGTGGGCCCAGGCCAGTCGCGCTAGGACGACACCAAGAGACTCAGATGTGCAACCACGCGCGGGTGGACACTCCCTCCCAGGGGCCGCCACAGCCCAGTCCCTCCACCACCCCCAGCCCCGAGCCCAGTCTGCCAAGTTTCCATGTACTGGACTCAGCGATCTTCGTGTTCCGGGCCCTCAGGACAGGGCTGGCACCCAGGAGGTGTTCAGTAGGTGTCTGATGAGTAAATGAATCCAAGTTAACTCCTCCAGAGCACAGGCCAAGGTGTTCGTTGAAGAATTAGTTGAGTACCTACTGTGTGCCAGCCATGTGATGGGTGCTTGGGATAGAGCAATGAACAAGAGAACAAAAGGCCGTGCCCTCCTGGGGTGGCCAGCCCCGTGGTCTCATTCATCTTCGTGTCCCCATTACCCATGGCAGCACCCCTACGTCCTACCCCAGGCTTACTGGGTGCTGAATGGGTGGCTGGAAGAGAAGGCCTGAGGCATCTGTCAGACCTGGGCTGAAGCGCTTACTAGTTCTGTGACCCAGCAAACACGGGTTGTTGTCAGCTTCTCAGCACAACAAGAACCCCACCGCCACTAAGCATCTTTGCTATCATTGCTATTAGTGTTGTCCTGCCCACTTCGTCCACACCCTGTAAAGGACTGAGTATCTGGAACTTTCTACCCTCCTTCCACACACAATACTCCTGATGCAGTGAGGCTGCTTGAGATAATGCTTGTGCTAGAAACTGCATTATCTTATTTGTTCCTCAAAGTAACCTTTGAGATAAAGATTGAGGCTCAGAGAAGCTAAGTAATTCACCTAAGGCCGGACGAGCAGTAAGTGTCGGACCCAGGATTTGAACCCGGATCTAACAGGGCAAAATCCACCGCTTTCTCCTGTACTAGGTTCCTTTCCTCTTTGCTAAAATAACTCCATCCGCCTAAGAGGGTGAACTACTGTCCCACTGCCTAGGACTGAGGGGGCTCTGGGACACAGGACTCTCGGTGCTAAGACCAGGAGAGGCCGCCTAAAGCCACGCTCTGCCAGGCCTCACCCACCACCCTCAGCCCCAGTAACCCAGCTGCACCCTGTAGCCTTCAGTGATGCTGTCACTGTTCTCCTCAGGCCGCAGGTGACACTGTCCCACCACTTGGACAATCATGTCTCAGTGTGGTCCGGGAACTCCCTGCGCCACAATCCCCCGGGTGCCGGTTAACAACCCTGTTCCCTGAACCCGACGCCACCAAGACTTCCCGAAGCAGAAGCTTGGACCCAGCCTGCGACTCCGAGTTACTAAGCAGCCCCAGGTGAGTCAGCTGCCCAGAGGCTGAGGGACTGCCCTGAGCGGGAAGCTTCCTGTGGCTGGTGACCGGCTCGCTCTACGTCTTCTGGTGCAGCGTCCCCCGCCCCGCTCCACAGGAGGTGCTCCTTAAATGCTAAGAATGGTGGCTGAGGGCAGGGGCTTTCAGACATGCCTGGTGACACAAATCACCAGAGGCTGAATTTTGAAATACAGATTTCCAGTCCGCATCTTGGACCGAGAATCGCCACCCTAGAGGAGAGGTCTGGCAATCCATATTGTCTGAGCTCCCTTAATTCAGTGCAGCTCAGAGCGTGTCCATGGACCTGCATAACTGGCAAGACCTGGGAGCTTATAAAGAGTGCAGAAGCCTAGGCCCCAACCCAAACGGGCTGCATCAGAATCACCACGTGTGGAGCCCTACAAACTGGGTTCTAATAAGCCAGCTCGGTGATTCTCTGATCTGAAAAGTTCAGAAAAACATTAGTGTAGAATAATGGAACTAGAGTCATAATTGGGCTAGAGTCCTGTTCTATGAACATCTCCAAGCCTCGGTCTACTCGTGCCCTGAATGGGAATCACAGCCCCGACCCCACTCCCCACGTGGCTGTTGGGATGATTAACCGGGATCCACGTGCAAGTTCACGCGCAGAATCCGGCACACAGCTGAAGCTCAAGAAACGCTTGTTCATCCTCCCTCCGTACTGGCACTGTTTTAACACCCATGAAGTCGGGAAAACTAAGGTTTCAGTGGTTCAAGTGATGTGCACAAGGTCACTCAGAGGGAAAATACCTGGGGATTCTGACTCCGTGTCTGGCAGGCCCGTGAAAGGACCAAAAAGCATCTGTTCTGCCTGGTGCTGGCACCTCCACCACGCGCTGTGCTCGATGAACAGGGACAGACAAGCCTGGAGGGTAGCAGGGGCTGAGGCCACAACACCAGGTTTCCTGTGGCTGCGGCTGCCCTTTCTAGTTTACGTGGCTCTCATCCCACCCGCGTGCCAAACTCTGCTCAGTCTCATCTTGGTGGCTGACGAGGAAGGTTTTGAGATGTCTCAGAAGACCTCTTCCTATTGGTAGCAACATGGATGGACTTGGAGGGCATTACGCTAAGTGAAATAAGTCAGACAGAGAAAAACAAATACTGCATGATATCATTTATATGTGGAATCTAAACAATACAACAGGGGGCTTCCCTGATGGCGCAATGGTTAAGAATCCACCTGCCAGTGCAGAGGACACGGGTTCGAGCCCTGGTCCGGGAAGATCCCACATGCCACGGAGCAACTAAGCCCATGTGCCACAACTACTAAGCCTGTGCTCTAGAGCCCGTGAGCTGCAACTACTGAAGCCCGTGCGCCTCCAGGAGCCTCCCCTGGTGAAAGTCTGCGGGCCACTTCGACACAGCACACCCAGTGTGGGCTAGGAGGCTGGTGGCCCACTAAAGCAGGAGCACACCCTCTGCCCTTCAGAAGGGCCACCACAGTGGGAAGACCAGGCACATGCCCAGCAGACTGTGTGGGGAGGGGAAGCGGCCCTGAGCGGGGAGGTGGGAGACGCTAGCACCCACCACGAGACAACCCATGCTATCTCTGATAAGGGCTTACTCTGTGCAGGCCCCAGGCTAAAAGCACTTTCAGGTGCTCTTTGGCTTGTTTGTTTTGTTCTGTTGTCATGTGGTCCTTCCAGCCACCTTACCAGTTTAGCACTGTCATTACAGGTTCACGATCCCTTGTCCATAATTTCCAAAATCCAGACCTCTCTACAAACCAAAAGCTGGGTTTTGTTGTTAACTTACTGGGCAGGTAAACTGAACCAATGTAAGGTTACGTGGAGTCTATTTATCCCTTTTGCAATGACTGTTGATATGTTTTGATGCAGAAATACTGCTTGTTTTCTCATGAAGCACTGCCACTAACCCCACGGGGAGTGTCACGTAATGTCCAGTATATACACTGCACTCTGAAAAATTCTGCATCCTGAAACACATCTGGCCCCAAGGGTTTCAGAAAAGGAATTTTGGACGTGTGTCCCCACTTTACACATGGGGTTTCACAAGGCAGAGCAACACTCTGACCCAGGGTCCAGACCTCTGACCCACTCTGCTCACCTCTGCCATCGCCGGCTGGTGGCTTTAAGGAAGACACCTCTCTCTCTGGGCCTGTTTTCTCATCTATAAGATGGGGAGGTTGGACTAGATCAGTGGGTTTCAAATGTGTTTTTTTAAGCACATTAGCCCTTCCTTCAAAGGAAACTTTAAGGGAAAATGTACCTGCTCCAGTGAGTGAGGCCTGCCCACCTGGTCACCAGGGTGCTTTCTCGACAGGACAGTGTGAAAACTGTTATCCAGTGTGATCGCTCAGGGCCCATCTGGTTCTAACTCTCTGTGGTTGTCTTCTCAGAGGCCAACAGCCTTTTCTGTGAGGGAAGGACAGCTAGGAGGAACCTGAACCAGACCATGACAGATGGCTAGGCTTCTGACCTGCAGAGAGGGCTCTGGAGCCCAACAGCTTGCGCACAGGTGAGAGATGAAAAGCAAGGGGAGCGAGAAGGTCCAGGAGGCCAAACCAGCCAACGGAGGGGCCCCGCGCACCAAGGGGATGGAGGTCAGGCTGGAAAGGCTGGCTGGCCAAGCGGATGGATGTCGGGTATCCTCCTTCCTCTCCACTCGGAGCCTGAAATTCCTGTGCCCTGGAGGTGGGGGGGGGGGCGGCGGGGGGGGGCGTGCAGGAGGAGCTGAGCAGCCCCAGTCCCACTGTGTGGAGCCACAAGGTCACAGTGTTTTTGCCCTGACCACAGCGACCACGTGAGCTCCAATGCCCAGCTCAGAGCCACCCATGTGCGTTGTGGAATGAGTGAATCTTCTGGATCCAAAAATCAGGACGTGTGGTCTGCCACAAAGGCATGTCCTTCAGAGGACAGCAGGACGCTGGCCTGGGAAAGCCAGGAGGGAGAGTCTCCTAAGTTTCCTTCCCCTGTGTCTGGGGGCTTCCCGAGAGTCTGCCGTACCCCAGGAGTGTCCAAAGAAGCCATTCCTACACGTCAGGGCCACCTTCTCACCCCGCTGCAGGCTCTCAGATACACCTCAGCCTTGTTTCCTAAGAAGCCCCTCGGGCGGGCAGAGGGGCCCCCCATCCACCATTACCTCTCTGCCTCTCTGGGAAATCTCCAGGGGCCTGAGCGGGCCCGGCCCTCCTCCAAAAGGGGAAGCCACAATGCCACCCGTGCCCTCCTTCAAACCACAGGAATATCAGCTATTGGCAAAGGCGAGAACCTCACTCTCACTCAAAGGTCTAAGTACATTTTATAACCAAACTTTGCCCCCTAAATATTCTTTGTTTCAGGCACCACTTCCCTACCTACCCTTCACCAAGAGGTAAGTAAAGTAACCCCAAATCACACCTAACCAGAGGGGCGATGGTCCCTTCAGGAGACACTATGATCAGGGCCTAATTGCTCTAAGTGAGCTCAGCGACTGAGCCCGTCTGAGAAGCTGAGCAGCCTGGGGAAGTGCGGAGAGGCCGACACTGCCTCAGAGCGAGCGGCTGTCTTTCGGGGCGGGTGCAGCCTCCAAAAGGCCTGTTCTGTTACCGAAATATGCGGAAGTCTTGACCAGGCCCAGCTCACGTGTGTCACCCGAGGTCTCCCACACTTCTTCCCAACCAGGTGATAGCCAGGACCTGGCCTGTCTTGCCCAGGGTCGTGCTGGGTCAGCAGGAAGGAGTGAACACCAGTATTTTGCAAATACCAAGTTTAACATATATCAACTCATTTCATCCTCACAGCCATCCTGATGGGTTAGGTATTATTAACCCTATATTACTGATGAGGAAACGCAGGCTCAGAGATGTTAAGTAACTGGCTCAAGGTCACCCAGCCAGCCAGAGTCTGAATTGAAGCCCAGGGGCCAGATAACTGCACTTTCTCACGCAGCAGTGAACCTAACCACCAGGAGGCTAGAGGGTGACCTTCTGCAGAGGGAAGCCAGCTGGGACTGCCCTCCCACGGCCAGGGCTGACCTGTGAGCCGACAAGAAGCCGATGTGCGGTTCTCCATGTTCACCCCTGACCTCTCGGGCGGCCACGCCATCTCCAGGCCAGGGCCCCTCCCACTTCCCTGTGCCCACCAATCCCCTGCAGGTCTGGGGTGGGGCCCGAGAGTGTGCGCTCCTCACGTGCTCCCAGACGATGCCCATGCTGCTGGACCCCTGGCCACACTTGAGGTAGCAAGAGCCTGGGCTTGAGTGGACTCTCCCATCCCCCTTAGCTTGTATGTATTCCCATCCCCGCTCTCTTGCTGGAACTCATCAGGGCCTGGCATTTAGCTGCCACACATTTCGGTTCCTTGAGATGGAGTGATTAAAAACAGTGACTGCAGTGGGGTGTGAGGCAGAAAAGGAACTTCTGGGCTCTGTTTCCAGCTTGGCATTGGCCCTTTTCTTCCTTATACACCTCTTGGCAAAACTAGCTAAACCAATTTATCTCAAAGGAGTCAGGCTGGAGCAGCAGGCTCTGAAAGTGTCCGCTATTTACCGGCCTCCATGGGGAGGGGCTGCCATGCCCAAGCACAGACGCTGACGTGCTGAGCGGAGAGGCTCGCTGCAGGCGGGAGCGCAAGAACCAGTGACTCCTCTGCTCAGAACCTTCCCGGGGCTCCCACATCACTCAGAGAAAACCCAAAGCCTTAACCATGACCCATGAGGCCCCATGCCATCTGGCCCTGCCACCCCTCTGCCCTCACCAGGCTTCTGCCCTGGAAGTCCCCTCCCTGGAACACACTCCACCAACTTAGCTCTTATCTCAGATGCTGCCTTCCCATCAGAGGCCTTCCCCGGCCACCCATTTAAACAAGCCCCACCCCCACCCCACCCCAAAGCACTTTTCCTTCTTCCCCTCTTTATTCTTCTCATACCACTTACCACCATCTGACATCCTGTACATTTTACTTCATGATTTTATCTATCTGTCTCCCTGCCCCTTCCCTACTAGAATGTGGGTGTCATAAGGGCAGGGATGTTTGTCTGATGTGATCACTGGTAGATCCCCAGTGCCTAAAACAGTGACTAGCACATTGGCAAGTACTCAGTTTTTGTGGAATGAATGAATAAGTGAATGAATGAAGGGCCTGCCTACTAAGGCGTCAGGCTCTGTGGCTAGCCCTGGGAGTCTTTAGACTCCTTTGAATCTCATAACAACCCCTACACGGTAAGTCTTTTAATCCTCATTCTAGGATGAAACTACTGAGGCCCCGAGTGGTTAAGTAATTTGACCAAGGTCACAGCGTTAGGAAGTGGCAGGTCCAGGACTCAGGCACTGGTCTGGCTGGTTCCAAAGACTGTGCCCTTTTCTGCCTGTGGTTGCCTTCAAGGTAACTGTCTTAGTATGATAAACATGACATTAACTCGCTGTCCTTATTCTAAACAGCAAATGTTTTAGCTTAGGGATTTTGCCAAATCTGCCCAAAACTTGAGGTCTAGTGCACCCAGGTGGGTCTGGTGCCCCCAAAGCCAGGAGGACGTCCCACTGCCAGTCAGGGGAGCCCCCATCAGCCAAAGAAAGGGAAAGACCCTCCTACAAGCACTTCTCTGAACCCCAAAGGAAAGCCACAATAATTCTGTTTTGTTTCATCCTTTTTCTTTTTTTTTTTTTTATCTTCCTGAGCAATCTCTTTGACCTTTTCTAGTCTGTGTGACCTTTGGCCATCAACGGCTGCTGTTTACCATGTGGGTTCTGGGGCAAAAGTCTCTCTCTCATGAGTTTCCCCAAACCAAACTTGCACATAGACCCATGGACCACTGTGCCCCGTACAACCTGCTCCCCCCGCAAGCCCCATTAATGACTGTGGCTTAGATTCTAGGGACCAAGCCTTGGAAAGGGAGCCAAGCCTAGAGGGGCCGTGAAGGTAAGATCGGCTCATGCCACTGAAAGCCCATCTACCCTCTCATTCCAGAGACCACCATAGTTTGAGTTACCCCACCTCTCCTACCCATCATTCTCAGTCACATGATCTTGTCTGTTTTCTTCAAATCACTTCTCACTATCTGAAGCTACCTTGTTTACTATGTCCATATTTGCTTACCATCTGTCTCCTCAGAGGAGGTAAGCACATGACGGTAGAAGCTTGGTCAGTGCTATTCACCACTGTTGATGCCCGACACGTGTGGGCATGCAAATACTGGTTGAATGAGTAAATAAAGCAGGAAACAAGTGGGTTCTGAAGGGAAAAACCAGGGGGCTCACAAATGAACTTATTTAATCCTAAAATCAACGAAGGTATTATATGCCCTGAAGGTATAATACGCCCTGAAGGTATTATATGCCCACACAGCCGGGAAGTGGCAAAGTAGACCCAGGATTGTCGAGCTCTGAAGAAACAAGAAAACTTTGCAGGTACGGGGAAGAGACGCAAGAGGCCAAGCTCGTGACCCTTACAGGGACAGCAAGGTCAGGCTGCCACTGGGGCCCAGGGGACTGAACACCTTTTCCTCAAATGCTCGCGTAACTGAGAAGAGTCAACACGTTCCACATGCTGAGCCCAGGTAGGTCTGTGCTTCCTCCATGCCCCTGCTATGATCATGGCACCTGCATCTGCCCAGGAAATACCGGCCCAAAGCAAGGTACCACAGTTGAGAGTGCACAAAACCAAGTTCTTATTTTGAGGCTCTGATACTATAAAAGGCACAAATATAAACCATTCCTGAAGAGGACACACGACATCCCTCTCCATTTCTGGGTAGTTTGAGGCGAGAAGGTTGAAAACAGTGTGGCGGTCCTTTCTCAGAACAGTGTCATTTATTCATTCTTTCATTCATTCATTTGTTCAGCCAACATGTGCTCACCCAGCCTCAGGAAGCCTGAGATGAAATGTGACAAAACCTCTGCCCTCTCGCCAGTGCATTGGTGCCTGCGGTTCTGGCGGGCACTAAAAGACAAGCAAATATTAAGGATACTTGCTTCCAAAACAAATAAGGACACGTGGAGCTATGCTCTGAAATGGCATTTTGGATGCAATTTTGATTCCACTGGGTATGAGAACCAGTTGAGTCAACCGGGTCACAGACTAACTCCAGGCACCAGGTTCCTACTCCTTGGACCTCTCTGACCCCCTCTTCCTCTAGGCCCCAAGCCCCTCACACACCCAACTCCATTTCCCAACATTCTTCAACCACATTGCCACCTCACTCCACAATATTCTCCCTCCTGACTCCCCTGACTCTATTTCCCCCATATTCCCAAACCCGACCTCCCTAGATCCACAGCTTCGACATCCTACCCTCTGGATCCCGGGACACATCTCAACCTGATTTCCACCACCACCCCACACACACCCCAAGCCTGGGCTTCCACCTGGAGCCCCTTGAACGCCATCTGTTTACAGAGCATATTTCCCAGGTGTCTCTGCTCACCATCCCCATTCGCAGGACCCCCGTAAATACATCATGACTCCGAGTACACCACACACACACCCTGGATCCCCATACATCCACACCCGAGTCTTGAGGACGCACCCTCCCCCCATCACCTCCAACTTCTCAGAGCCCCTAGGCCGGCCCCTGACCCCCTGGGACCCCAGTACAGCAGCCAACTCCGAGACACCCACCCCCTGACTCCGCAGAAGCCCGCCCTGCACGCCGGAACTCTGGGACGCCCGGCACAAGCCCTCGGCCGCCGGAGGCCCCCACCGCGCCGCTCCGCGGACCCCGGGTTCCCGAGGCCCTGGCCCCGCCGCGCACATCTCCGGGCGCAGCGCCCTCGTGACCCGGCCGCGCCCCTGCCCGCGCCCCGCCGCGCCTCGGGGGCCCGGCCCGGTGATCGGCGGAGGCCGCGGCGCCTCCAGCAGCCCAGGCCGGAGCGCCCGGCGCGTACCGTTGGCGATGAGCTTGGCCGACAGCTGCTTGACGAGCTCGGGGATCCGCTCCCACTGGCACTCGGAGCGGCAGCGCTCGATCTCCGTCTCCAGCCGCGAGCCCGCTTTCTTGGTCGCCATCGCGGCCTGGCCGGGCCCGGCCAGCCCCCCCGCAGGCCCCGCAGGCCCCGCCGCCGCCGCCGCCGCCCGGGCGCCCCCGTCTCCGCCTCCCGCTGCCGCCGCGGGCTCGGGCTCCGGCTCCCGGCTCCGCGGCGTAACGGGAGCGCCGGCTGGGGAAGGGGCGGGGAGGCGGGCGGCGGCGGCTGGCGCGGCGGGGCCCCGGGCGCCGCGAGGAGCGGCCCCTACCGGCCAGGGCCGGAGCCGCAGCGCGGGCCCGGGTCGGGGCCGGGGCCGGGGCCGCGGGGGCCGGGGTCCGGGGGGAGGGGGAGGCGCGAGGAGGGGCGAGGTGCGGCGGAGGCCGGGTCGGGGAAGGAGGCCCGGGAACGGGACCTGGAGGGGGGCTGGGGCTGGGATCCAGATTCGAGGGGGAAGGCGTGGAAGAGAGAGGTGAGGAAAAGCAGGGGCTGTGGTGGTAGGGGTCTGGCAGAATGGGGGCGTGGAGGAGGGAGACCCGGGAGGAAGGGAGGGAGGGAGGCAGAGACTGGGAGTCCCACAAACCCTCAGGAATAGGGCCTAGAAAGGGCAGTGACCCTGGGGACGGTCACGGGCCAGGCCGGACTAGTGGGCCTGGGGTATGAGGTGGGTGTGACGGGGAGGCCTGCCTGAGCTTGCCCTGCCATCTCAGGTTTCTGGGAGATCCCTCTGGGCCTGGCTTGGCCTGTGCCCCTTAGCAGGCCCCCTCTGCCCCAGGCAGCCTTCGCCCCACCCAGTTCGAGGTGGGTGGAGACTCATCCCTCAGGCAGGCTCAGCACCTGCCCAGGGCTCCATCAATGTCTGTTGAGGCGAGTTGGATTGAACCGGGCAAGGACTGCCAGCTCAGATGTCGGCTACCTTGCCCTCTGAGGAGGATGCAGAGTCCGCAGGGGGGTTTCCTTGTCTTGGCCTTGCAGACAGAGCTGAGGGGAGGCGTCCCAACTGTGCCTTCTTTCAGTTATCCGATGACTATGTAGTCATCACCTGCTATGGCTCGGTCCTGTTGCAGGTGCTGGGAATACAGCAGGAAACTAACAAAATACCTGCCTTGGTTACATTCCAGGCAGGGGAATAAATAAGCAAAATAAAGTAGTAAATCAGAAGGTAAAAATGGTTAGCTGAAGAAACAGAGCAGGGTCCAATGAGGAGAGTAAAGAACTGACAGGGTGGTAAGAGACGGCCTCCTTGAAGTGACATTGGACAAAGACTTGAAGAAGGTGAGAGAGAACATCTCTGGGCAGAGGGTACTGCAACCAAGTACAAAGGCCCTGGAGCATATTTAATAAGCTGGGGGAACAGGAAAGAGACCCAAGTGGCTGGGGTAGAGGAAGGGAGGGGGTCGAAGCAGGAGAGTTCAGAGGTGGGAGTCAGAGCTGAGTTCATGTTGGGCCTGCGGACCATTATGGAGACTTTGGCTTTTCCTCTGGTGAAATGGGGCATCCGTGCAGGACTTTTAATGTACGTCATGACGTGACCTACATTTTAGGAATACCACTGTGGCTGCAGGGCTGAGAACACTGCCAGTAGTTCAGGAGAGAGATGGTGGTGGATGGACCAGGGTGATAGCTGTGGCAGTGGTGAGAGGATTGGATTCTGGATACCGCATTTGAGGATGGAGCTGACAGTCTGGAATGTCAGGTATGAGGAAGAACCAAGTCATAGTCAACATCATCCCTTCTAGGGGTGCCTTACTCTAGCTTTCCAGGAGTTCTTACCTGCAGTTTCGTCTCTCATCCCCTCAGCAGCCCCGGGGCTGTTCTTGGGAAGAAAAGACATGGACCCCAGTCAACCAAGGGTGAAGCTGAAACTCAGATATCCAGAGATGTGAGGAAGGAAGATCCGGAGATGCCTTCTGATGTGACCGGCATAACCTCAGGCACCTGCAAGGACCTATGAGGTGATGAAGGTTGGCCTGATGAGCCTCAGATGCTATGGACAGCTCGAGGGGAAATACAATGTCAAAGTTTCAACAGAGGTCCCTTTGGGGGCTTGGATTCTTTAGTTTCACCAAGAAGAAATAGGAAGAGAAGTAGAAGGAATCTGCACAGGAGGTATTTCCACCACCATCCTCCACCCTGAACGCTCATATTCTCCTCTTAGCATGGAGGTCTGTTTCTCCAGATGCTTGCACAGGAAGTTCTCTCCCCTCTGGTCCAGGAGGGAAATTCCTGTGCATTCTTTGAGACCCAAGCCAAGGGTCACCAAGAAGCCGTGCTCAACATCTGACAGATCCTGTGTGATCCCACAATAGTGCTCTTTCCCTCTGTGATAGGGCTTCTTATAACAAACTCTGTCATATAATGCCTGATGTTTATACTGCCTCAGTTGCCACACTGTAAGGTATATTATTGGTGTCCATCTCTGTGCTCCCCCGCCAGCTGATAAGTTCCAGAGACAAGGCCTGTGTCTTCATGAGGGCAGAGCAGACCTTGACCCTTGACTCAGCATGTGCTGCCTGGGCAGTGGCATTAATAGTTCCTGCCTTCCCCGCCGACAGTTCCTCAGCTATAATACCTACCCTGTAGAATTGATTGTGAATTAAATGAGGAAATACAGGTAAGGCACTTAGAAGGGTGTTGATAGACCATAAGAGTGCAATAAACGTGCCCTGACATTCCGTGTCTCTGTACCCCTTGCACCCAGTGTAGGGTCTGGCACTGTGTAGGAGCTTGAATGAAAGAGTGAATGAATGAATGAATGAATGAATGGACGAGGCTGGAGATCTCCAAGGTCGAGAATCAGCCTGCAAATGTATTCCTTCAGGATTTAACACAACAGTAATAAGTGACTACATTTGAGGCTTCCACCTTCACAGCAGGCCGTCCTGGAAGTGACTGACACCCACCAGCGTACCTTCTGACCATCTGCCTGAGCGCTGAGCTTGCTGGGATATGGGGGTTGGGAGCAGAAGCTGATAAACATTGTCTGACAGTTGGGCTCCTTGGTCTCTGGGCTCATTCCCACATCTGCGATGTTTTCTGATCTTCATCCGTTGCCCGGGCTGCTCTGGCAGCTGCCACAGCAACCCTGGAGATATACAGGTGATCACAGGGGGAGAACGTCCCCAAATGGTTTTCCAGGTGAGTTTACCTGCAGGCGGCACTCAGGGAACCTCAGTAGTAGGAAGTCGTTGGTGCTAATAATAGTAATTAAGCCGACATCTTTTTTCCAGGCATTGCTGTTACAGGTTTGACAAGGATGTGAAAAATCACAGCCTGTAGGCCGAATCCAGCCTTGAGGCCTGGCAATGGCTGGCAGGAAAGGAGCTAAGTGGAAGACGGCTCAGGAAGTCTGACTCCAGGATAATTCCTGCAGGAGAGCTGTCTTGCCAGGAGCCATGGAGACGGGCTAAATGTTCAGAGCAAAGGTCAATGCAAATGGGATGCCTCGGTGGTCTGGAAACGTCCCCGTCCTCTTCCCCCAAAAGCCTGGGCCCCCTGGACAACTAGAATAAGGCAAACAAACTATACTTCATTTAAAAAAAAAAAACAAAAAACACACCCACAACTAGAATAGGGCAAGAGGTAAGCAGAGGGGAGAGGGCTTGAGAAAGAAGACAGGCTGGGAGGGGCGGGGGAGCCCCAGGGAAAGAAAGAGACTCGAGTGAGCAGGGGCCGGGCCTTTACCCTTGTGCCTCCCTCAGCCTGGAAGACCCTTCCCACATACCCACGTGGTCCCCTCCCTTCATTTAGGTCCCTGACCCAAGGCCACCTCCTTAGAGAGACCTTCCCGACCACCCTATCCAAACCCACTCCCTGCCCTTCCCTCCACTCCCTGTTCCCTTACTCAGCTCTAGGCTTCTGCTTGTCACCACCTGATTCATATTTATTAATTTAGTGTTTGCCTCCTTCACTAGAATGTCAGCTCCACGAGGGCAGGGATTTTTGTGTGGTCTCGTTCACTGCTGCATCCCCAGCGCTGAGAATGGTGCCTGGGACGTCGTAGGTGCCTAGTAAATATTTGTTGAACGGCTGAACGAGTAGAAGGAAAGTGGTGGGGCTGGAGTTGTACTCCAGGCAGACAAGCCCGCAGTCGAGTGCAAATCAGCTTGCGGAAGCATATGGGGCAGGTTTGAGGGGGAGATGGAAATCCGGAGAGAGGAGATGTCAAGGGGCCTCAGTGTGCTAACAGAATAACCGCTGCTAACCTTTGACCTCACCATGCCAGGCAGCAGCCCTGTCATCTGGCTGCCTGAGCGGGGAGACTCCCCAGAGCCCGGGGGGTGTGAGCCATGCGTGCTCGGTGAGCCCCATGGGCGGGCACTACAGCAGCGCGTGTGACGAACGGGGGGACAAGCCACAGTGCTCGTGCTTGAGTCATGATAGCTGCAGTGCCTTTGGATGTCTTTGATTATGTTTTTGACACCTACAAAAACAGATAATCAAGAGGCACCTATATAATAAAATAATGAAGTGAACACCAGGGACCCAACTGACCATCTCAGAGTTAACCACAAGTTTGATTTTTGTGTTGATTACATCCTTATTTTGTTTTTTAAGTAGTTTTAGCACCACACATTTCCTGCCACCCCTAGTAATATGAGTGTCATATGTAACCGTATGACGCTCTTTAGCTTCGTGCTTTCTAAAGTGGCGTCCTGTCCTGTAATTTGCTTTGTTGCTCATTACGCCCCACGATTTGTCCTTGTTATGCGAGGCTGTGGTTCCTTCCTTTTCTGTAGCGTGTACTGCTCCATGGCATGGAGTATATTATCCACCCCCCAGGCTTATCACACTTCAGTGCCCAGGTGTGCTTTTATGAACAAGGCTGCGGTTTATAAAGCTGCATCGCTGCCGCTGTTTTGAGCAGGGTTTCTGAGGATGACTCAAGATGGCTCTGTGCCCCTCTCCCCCTTCAAATACCCCGGGGTCCCCTGACTTTCTTCCCAGGGTCACCTGCTGCTGCCTGGAGCCATGGTTCCCACTGTAGGAACAAACCAGTGGGATCCTTGCTGAGCAACCCCACTGCAGGCACCGAGCTGGTGTTTCCAGTTAACCATCTGTTACCATTTGAGAGGGACAGCCAGGTGTAGGAGGCTGGCTGGCTGGCTGGCTGCTCAAGGAGGGAACCAGCACGGCATGACCTGAGTGCGGAAACCACGTTCCTGCGTGGCCTTCAGCTTTGCAAGTCCGGAAACACGTGGGTGCTCCAGGGTGCTCCACCTGCTCCCACAGTGAAGTCCACCAGCGGCCCTCGCTTATGCTCCATGCCAATTCCATTTATGATGGAAGCCGTCCCCCAGTGCCCCATACCCAGAGACCTAGTTCCCGGTGTCAGGATGCTTGCAAAGCTGAAATGCTTGCTTGGAGGTTGCTTGGTGAGTGTGGACTTGGAACCAGAGAGAGGAAAGTCTCAAGAAGGTCATTACCCAAGCCCTGGAAAAGCTCTGTGAGCCTTCTTGGTTCCATTTCTGAACCACCTCTCTGGGGCTGAGAATATCCATGTGTCTCAGATCTGCGTCCTCCTGCCCAGGATGAAGCTGGAATAGCTCTGAGACTTTTCACTTTTCCTCTCCATTCATGATAACCTTGCCTAGGCTTTGGACACCATAACAAAAATCAAGTTAGTTTTCGGTTTAGTCAGTATGATAGAAATCACTTATCTTTGTGAGTGTTTTTTTCACACTTGGAGATCTGGGGATACTTTCCTGTTACCCTATATATCACCTGTCCTACCTTCTCCCAGAAAGGCAAAGAGTGGGCTTATATGTCTAAATGAACAGCAAAGTAAAGATCAGAAACTACACAGCTATAGGGGAGAACATTATACCTGTCACCAGAGAGGAGACTGTTCCTAACAGTGTGAATAGGATGATTTTTGAGCTTCCTAGCAGACCAGGCACAGAAGAAAACACATGGAGGGTTCTGATTTGAATAATGCAATTGACTCACACTTCTGGAGTTTTAAAGGGCAATCAGGAATTAGGTAAGCACAAGGGATCTGTTTGTTTTTATGGAGTTGTACTGGGTTGGCCAAAAGATTCGTTTTTTTCCATAAGATGGCTCTAGTAGCACTTAGCTGTCTTTAACTTCATTTGAAACAATTTTGTTAGATTGTATGTGACAGCTGTCATATCAGCGTGCATTTAAAAAAAAGAATCAAAATTGGTGAATTTTTGTATAGCCATTTTAATGTTGAAGATGGATGAAAAAAGCAACATTTTCGGTATATTATGCTTTATTATTTCAAGAAAGGTTAAAATGCAACTGAAACACAAAAAAGGATTTGTGCAGTGTATGGAGAAGGTTCAGTGACTGATCAAACGTGTCAAAAGTGGTTCGTGAAGTTTCGTGCTGGAGACTTTCTGCTGGATGATGCTCCATGGTCAGGTAGACCAGTTGAAGTTGACAGCGATCCAATCCAGATATTAATTGAGAACAATCAACGTTATACCATGCGGGAGATGGCTGACATACTCAAAAAAATACCCAAATCAAGTGCTGAAAATCATTCGCACCAGCTTGGTTATGTGAATCGCTTTGATGTTTGGGTTCCATATAAGTTAAGTGAAAAAACCTTCTTGACCGTATTTCCGCATGTGATTCTCTACTTAAATGTAATGAAAACGTGCTGTTTGTAAAACAAATTGTGACAGGCAATGAAAAGTGGATACTGTACAATAATGTGGAACGGAAGAGATCGTGGGGCAAGTGAAATGAACCACCACCAACCACACCAAAGGCTGGTCTTCATCCAAAGAAGGTGATGTTGTGTATATGGTGGGATTAGAAGGGAGTCCTCTATTATGAGCTCCTTCCGGAAAACCGAACGATTAATTCCAACAAGTACTGCTCCCAATTAGACCAACTGAAAGCAGCACTCGACAAAAAGAGTCCAGAATTAGCCAACAGAAAACGCATAATCTTCCATCAGGATAACGCAAGACCGCATGTTTCTTTGATGATCAGGCAAAAACTGTCACAGCTTGGCCGGGAAGTTCTGATTCATCCACAGTATTCACCAGACATTGCATGTTCGGATTTCCATTTATTTCAGTCTTTACAAAATTCTCTTAATGGAAAAAATTTCAATTCCCTGGAAGACTGTAAAAGGCATCTGGAACAGTTCTTTGCTCAAAACGATAAAAAGTTTTGGGAAGATGGAATTATGAAGTTGCCTGGAAAATGACAGAACGTAGTGGAACAAGAGGGTGAATATGTTGTCCAATAAAGTTCTTGGTGAAAATGAAAAATGTGTCTTTTATTTTTACTTAAAAACTGAAGGCACTTTTTGGCCAACCCAATATTAGCAAACAGTTGTGAAGTTTTCATTTCAAACACTTTACTAATAAAAAGAGTGAGAAGTCTCATTTTGTGTGAAGGAGCCTCATAAACACAAAATCTGCATCTGTTAGGAGCTGCGAGTGATCTTCCCCTGCACAAGGCAACTAGCGTGCAAGGTTTCCACAGTTCAATTCAACAAACATTTATTGAGCATCTACTATGTGTCAGACCACGTTAGGCCCTGAGAATACAAAATTGTATAAAGTGTGATGCCATCCCTCAGGAACTCATGGTCTAGTTGGAAAGGGGACAAAGAAGTGAACAATGGCACTGCAGCTGGACTCAGATGAGCATTGGGGGCTGAAGGAGCCCTTGGTCCACCTTTGTTGGTGGGGATTCCAGGAAGTCTTGGAGGAGGTAAACTCTGAGCCAAGCCTTGCAAAAGGATTTCAGGTCTAGTCTGCTTGCCAAGTCTCCCCATCTAACAGAGTGGTCCTGAGTTTTCAAAAATCCTTGACTCAAGAGAGGGTCATAGCATTCGGACTCTTCAAGCACCAGATCACCCGCTACGTCAGAGGAGAAAAAATCCACAGCTTGGTCTCCTTTCCTGTAGCAAAGAAGCTGTTGGTAAGAAAGGTTGGGGATGAAGGCTCACCTGAACTGCTGGCCAGCCAGAGAAGCATACAAACACTTCGGATTGCTTCCTTACTCCCAGATTAGTGCTTGCAGTACTGAAACCATGCTCACTGCACAAAACTTTCCCTGGGGACTCGTGGGCTTTCCATTCTTTCCAGCATTTGGGGCTCATCGCTGGACAAGAAGAGCAGGAGGTCAAGTCCGGCCTCTACCCACAAACAACTGGTTTGTGCTCAAGTACCCATCAATTTCTTCATTTGTAAAATGAGAGCACTGCTCTGGGAGATTGTAGTCCATGACTCTATCCTGTCAAACTGGGAGTTAGGCAGTTGCTAGAATGTGAGGAAACCTGGATTATCCCTTATTAGTCTGTGGGTTCTCCTACAGGCAGAGCTTCCTGGACTGCAATGCTGCTCTGAGCTCTCAGGCATCAGACGGCGGGTGGGGTGTGGGGGGGTGGAGGTGTGCAACACTGAGGTTGCAGTTGGAGCCCTGGATCTGATTTTCATCTCTGTTCACCAACCAGCTGTGTGACCTTGTGGGAGCCACCTAATTTACTTCCCAGGTAAAATGTGGGACAGATGATCACTAGCATTCCACAGTAAATTGGGGCTTGAGAAACTCATCCACTGAGATGCAGGACAAAACTCATTCAAATACACGATTAAAGTAAGTGGGAAATGCGTGCGATCTGCCAGGTACCTAAGAAAGGTTGAAGACACCAGCTAAACCTCAGCGATGCAGCAGTCAAAGGTCAGCGCAGAAAACCAGTACTTTGTCTGACTGAGAGGCACGCTCAAGTCTTTGTCAGAAAGCAGAATTTTCCTTCTGAGGTATCTGTTGTTTGAAGAGAAGTCCGCAAGACTCGAAGACGAGGTTAAGAACTCAACCTGCCTTCCACTTAGGGGCGGGGCCCGCGCAGTTTTCCCGAGATCTAATGGAAGGGGCGGGTCCGGCGCGGCGGCAGCAGCCAATGAGAGAGTAATCCGATGAAGTCATGGAGTTCCTCAGCGCTTCATTGGCGGATCCCCGAGGCGCCGGCGCAGACTGCAAGGCGGGTTGGCCAGTGGCAGCTGGGCGCCCGAGATCCAGGAATTGCAGGGCGAGTCTGCAAACTTCTGCCCAGCTTTTACTTACCCTAAGGGGAGAACCACGCGATGAGTGCGTCTCTTCTTGAAGGGAGAAATGAAAATGCCTAGAAAAAAGACCTCTTACCCACCCCAAAGGCTGGATTTACTCATCCTGAGGTAACTCGCGTTTCTTTGGTGAAAGTGGAAAGTTTGTTTTGTTTTAATCCAAACACACTGATTAATTAACCGCTTTAACCGTTTAATGATACTGAACAAACATCCCTTGGCTGGTCACCTTTTATTTCCGCAGTGACACTCAAGGTTGGGAACAAAGACATTTCTGACGTTTTGAAACATTTTAAAACCGTGATTCTCAAACCGTGGTGTACAGGGCGATCCAGAATGTAGGTTGCACACCCCGGGCGCCACTCCCTGTTTCCAGTCCTTCTGACCCTGGAACCTGCAGATTGAAGAAACTGGCAGGGCCAGGAATGTGGACCCCACTTTGGGAACCAAGCATTTGAGCATCATCAGAGCTTGTTACAAATGCAAATTCTCAGACTGTGCCCCTCCAGACCTACTGAGTCAGAAACTCTGAGGTCTAGCCCTCTGTGTTTTAACAAGTCCTCCAGGTGGTTCTGATGCACCTTCAAGTTTGAGAATGGGGCTTCCCTGGTGGCGCAGTGGTTGAGAGTCCGCCTGCCGATGCAGGGGACACGGGTTCGTGCCCCGGTCCGGGAGGATCCCACATGCCGCGGAGCGGCTAGGCCCGTGAGCCATGGCCGCTGAGCCTGCGCTCCACAACGGGAGAGGCCACAACAGTGAGAGGCCCGCGTACCGCAAAAAAAAAAAAAAAAAAAAAAAAAAAGTTTGAGAATGGCTTTAAATCAAATCCTCATGACCCTTGAGACTGCTTCTGCACAATCTGAAGAGTTACCCTGCAGTCCATTCACTCCTGCACTCCCAGACTCTTAGGCCTGTCTGGGGGCCTGTAGTCCAGTCCTTCTGGGGTAGGTAATTTTGGTTGCCATGGAACTCCAGGCTCCTCACCAGGGCTCCTAGCAGCTGCCATGGTTTTGCCTACAAGTAATTGGACCAGAGATGCACCTGTAACAGTGCTTTCCTAGAATTGATTGAGATGGTTTCTGTGAGTGACTAGACCCTAAGGGTGAACATGGTACCCAAGGGCAGACTTGTTCTGCCATATGGCCTGGGGAGCAGAGGAAACTGGTCTTCAGAAGGAAGAAGAGGAGTGAAGCAGACACATAGGTCCAGAGATGGGGGGGTGGAAAGAGAATCCATTCCTAGATGCCCTCCAGGCCCTGCACTACCAGCCTCTGCCTACTTCTCAGACTTAGGCCGCTGGCTCTGGCTCACAGGACTCCGTTAGCTGAAGGAAAGATCACTTTCCCAACCTACCTGAGGCCCTGCTGCCTTCCAGCCCTCAGGTAGCAGGTGGTTCCTCAGCTTGTATTCTCTGATAACAAACACCCCTGACTGACCCAAGTGGATTCCTGAGATTTGCCACCCAGGGACTCTTGAGGGATTCAGCTTTGTTTTACAGACAAGGAAACTGAGACCCAAGTGACCTGCCCACGGTTATGTGAGCACTAAGCTTGCAGGCCACTGCTGCATCCCCAGGGGACTCACCCTCATGACCTTGGGTCACAGCCCAGGGCTCTCACAGCAAAGCAGTCTGGTCAACCTCAGGCCTTTTCGCCTCCTCTTGCAAGCTTTTAATAAGTCAGTTTCATTTTCAAAATACTGCCCAGAATAGTCTATGGTCAGCAGAAAGATGCTGACAGCACTGTCTATTCTAGGAAGTTATTTTATTTTCTGATGAACTATAGTGGCAATGGATGGTTTGAACGTCTGTTGCTGAAGGAGCATGACAGATGTTACACTGGTCCTCACCCCACCCAGATTTCTTTCTTTCTTTCTTTCTTTCTTTTTTTTTTTTTTTTGCGGTACGCGGGCCTCTCACTGTTGTGGCCTCTCCCGTTGTGGAGCACAGGCTCCGGACGCGCAGGCTCAGCGGCCATGGCTCACGGGCCCAGCCGCTCTGCGGTATTTGGGATCTTCCTGGACCGGGGCACGAACCTGTGTCCCCTGCATCGGCAGGCGGACTCTCAACCACTGCGCCACCAGGGAAGCCCCCAGATTTCTTTTTTAAGATGTAAAATGATATGATCTAGTAATTCCACTCCTGGGTATTTATCTGAAGAAAATGCAAACACTAATTCTAAAAGATAGGTGCACCCCTTGTTCATTGCAGCATTATTTACAATAATAACCAAGATATGGAAACAGCCTGTGTCCACACACAGATGAAAAGAAAATAAGAAAATGCAAGATATATGTGTGTGTTCTATATTATAATATATATATAAAAATATTACTCAGCCATGAAAAGAATGAAATCCTGCCGTTTGCGACAGCATGGATGCACGTTGAGGGCATTGTGCTAAGTGAGACAAGTCAGACAGAGAAAGACAAATACCGTATGATTCCATATGTGGAATCTAAAACAAAATAAAACAAACTCATAGATATAGAGAACAGATCGGTGGTTGCCAGAGGCCAGGGGTGGGGGTTGGGAGAAATGGGAAAGGGGGTCAAAAGGTATAAATTCCCAGTTATAAAATAAATCAGCTATGGGATGTAATGTATGGCATGGTGACTGTAGTTAATATTGTTTGTATATTTGAAAGTAGCTAAGAGAGTAAATCTTTTTTTTAAACATCTTTATTGGAGTATAATTGCTTTACAATGTTGTGTTAGTTTCTGCTTTATAACAAAGTGAATCAGCTATACGTATACATATGTCCCCATATCTCCTCCCTCTTGCGTCTCCCTCCCACCCTCCCCATCACACCCTCCCCATCCCACCCCTCTAGGTAGTCACAAAGCACCGAGCTGATCTCCCTGTGCTATGTGGCTGCTTCCCACTAGCTATCTGTTTTACATTTGGTAGTGTATATATGTCCATGCCACTCTCTCACTTCGTCCCAGCTTACCCTTCCCCTTCCCCGTGTCCTCAAGTCCATTCTCTACATCTGCGTCTTTATTCCTGTCCTGCACCTAGGTTCTTCAGAACAATTTTTTTTTTTTTAGATTCCATATATATGTGTTAGCATATGGTATTTGTTTTTCTCTTTCTGACTTACTTCACTAAGAGAGTAAATCTTAAAAGTTCTCATCATATGAAAAAAGTTCTCATCAATACTTTGCCTGAGTGACTTTTACCAAACTCAGAGATCGTGCTGGTCAGGGAAGGCAGGGGGAGAAAAGAATAGAATTACTAGCTGCCCTTACTCCTGAGAGGCAGAACAACCATTTTTCATGCCTTATGGCCACCTGGGATCTTTATGTCCTGTCCTGTATTGGGGGAATTCCCTGCCTGATGAGGCGGAACGCTCCTCCCACTGGAGAGGCTGAAGATGCCAGGTGCTCACCGTGCCAGACTCCCTGGTGGCTACAGTGAAGCTGGGTAACAGCTCTGCCAGGCAGACACCACTCAGAGTCCAGGGGCAGCTGCTTCCGGATTCAGCTGAGGTTGCTAGAGCAGCTGTGGGTAGAGTTGGTCCAGGTGCACCTGGGTGCCCACACCCAGCAGCGGCTCCCAGAGAATGTGAACCACCCGAGATTAATTCCGTTTCTACCTAAATCAGCCAGAGTTGGTTTCTGTGGCTTTTAACGGTGAACAGGACTGATGGATGAGGCTTCTCAAAGGAGGGCCAGGCACTGGCAGGGCTAGACGAGGGGGCAGGTGCCCAGGTAGAAGAAAATGGCATTCGAGCAGGGAGAGGTGCTGCAGCACACTGTCCTTCAGACCGAGTCACACGTTGTACGGAGGGAAGTGAGTCACATTGCAGGTCAGAGCATCCTCCAGCTCCTCACAGGGGTTACAGAGGGTCACAGGAATCATGAACAGGCTGGAGGGTTTTCCTGCAAGTCTGGCTTCTTTCCCTTTGATGCTCTCTGAGCTTTTCATTCAAGAATGCTGGGCTTTTCCTTTGTGGAAGAGGAGGTTGGGTTAGGAGGGAAAGGTTAGACTTCCTGAGCCTCTGCATAGGCAGCTTCTCGGGTTTGACTGGGGAGCCTCAGGGTGCTCCCCCGCTTCCAACGCCAAAAGTTAAATTCTTCCCCTAAAGTGTTATTTAACTAGGGGTGGATTTCCTTCCTCCGTCCCTCTGTCCCTCCCTCCCTCTCTCTCTCCCCTTCTTCCTTCCTTCCCCCCTTCCTTCCTTCCCTCCTTCCTTTCTTTCTATCTGATTTACAATATTGTGTTAGTTTCAGGTGTACAGCATAGTGATTCCAGTGTTTGCTTTTTTGCAGATTATATTCCATTATGGGTTATTACAAGATATTAGATATAATTCCCTGTGCTATACAGTAAATCCTTGTTGCTTATCTATTTTATGTATAGCAGTTTGTATCTGTTAACCCCATACTCCTAATTTGTCTCTCCCCCCTGCTCCCCTTTGATAACCATAAGTTTGTTTTCTGTGTCTGTGCGTCTCTCTCTGTTTTGTATATAGATTCATTTGTATTACTTTTTAGATTCCACATATAAGTGATACCATATAGTATTTCTCTTTCTTTGTTTGACTTATTTCAGTCAGCATAATATTCTATGGGTCCATCCATGTTGCTGCAAATGGCAAGATTTCATTCTTTCTTATGGCTGAGTAATATTGCATTGTATATACTTACAAGATCTCTCTTTTTTTTTTTTTGATTGTACTAACTTATTTGTTTTTAACTTTATTTTTTATTGAAGTATAATTGAATTACACTGTTGTGTTAATTACTGCTGTACAGCAAAGTGACTCAGTTATACATATACATACATTCTTTTTCATGGATATTGAATATAGTTCCCAGTGCTATACAGTAGGGCCTTGTTGTTTATCCCTTCTACATATACCAGTTTGCATCTGCGAATCCCAAACTCCCAATACAACCCTCTCCCACCCCTCTCGCCCTTGGCAACCATCAGTCTATTATCTATGTCCCTGATTCTGTTTCTGTTTCACAGATAGGTTCATTTGTGTCGTATTTTAGATTCCACATATAAGTTATATCATATGGTATTTGTCTTTCTCTTTCAGACTACTTCACTTAGTATGATAATCTCTAGTGGCATCCATGTTGCTAAAAATGGCATTATTTTGTTCTTTTTTATGGCTGAGTAGTATTCCATTGTATATATATACCACATCTTCTTTATCCATTCATCTGTTGATGGACACAGGTTACTTCCATGACTTGGCTATTGTAAATAGTGTTGCCCTGAATATTGGGGAGCATGTATCTTTCTGAATTAGAGTTTTCAGTTTTTTCAGATATATACCCAGGAGTGGGATTGCCGGATCATATGGTAGCTCTCTTTTTAGTTTTTTAAGGAACTTCCATACTGTTTTCCAACTGGCGGCACATTACATTCCCACCAACAGTGTAGGAGGGTTCCCTTTTCTCCATACCCCTTCCAGCATTTATTATTTGTAGACTTTTTGATGATGGCCATTCTGACCAGTGAGGTGATACCTCATTGTGGTTTTGATTTGCATTTCTCTAATACTTAGTGATGTTGAGCATATTTTAATGTGCTTACTGGCCATTTGTATGGCTTCTTTGGAGAAATGTCTGTTTAGGTTTCTGCCCATTTTTTGATTGGGTTGTTTGGTTTTTTTCAATATTGAGCTATATAAACTGTTTGTATATTTTGGAAATTAATTCCTTGTCGGTTTCATCGTTTGCAAATATTTTCTCCCATTCTGTAGGTTGTTTTTTGTTTTGTTGATGGTTTCCTCTGCTGTGCAAAAGCTTGTAAGTTTGATTAGGTCCCATTTGTTTATTTTTCCTCTTATTTCTTTTGCTTTGACTGCTCTAAGAAAATATTTCTACAATTTATGTCTCAGAATGTTCACCCATGTTCTCTTCTAGGAGTTTTATGGTGTCATGTCTTACATTTAGGTCTTTAAACCATTTTGTGTTCATTTTTGTATATGTTGTGAGGGAATGTTCTAATTTCATTAATTTACATTTAGCTGTCCAGCTTTTTCAACACCACTAGAAGGGATTGTCTTTTCTCCATTGTATATTCTTGCCTTCTTTGTTGTTAATTGACCATAGGTGCATGGATTTATTTCTGGGCTTTCTATCCTGTTCCATTGATTTATATTTCTGTTTTTGTGCCAGTACCATATTGTCTTGATTACTGTAGCTTTGTAGTGTAGTCTGAAGTCGGGGAGTCTGATTCCTCCAGCTCCTTTTTTTCCCTCAAGCTGGCTTTGGCTATTTGGGGTCTTTTGTGTCTCCATACAAATTTTAAGATTTTTTTTGTTCTAGTTCTGTAAAAAATGCCACTGGTAATTTGATAGGGATTGCATTAAATCTATAGATTGCTTTGGGTAGTATGGCCATTTTAATACTATTAATTCTTCCAATCCGAAAGCACAGGATATCTTTCCATTTCTTTGAATCATCTTCATTTTCCTGTATCAATGTTTTCTAGTTTTCAGCATAGAGATCTTTTACCTCCTTGGTTAAGTTTATTCCTAGGTGTTTATTTTTTTGATGTAATTTTAAATGTTTTTTTTTTCTTAACTTTCTCTTTCTGATATTTCATTATTAGTGTAAAGAAACACAACAGATTTCTGCATAATAATCTTGCACCCTGCTACCTTGCTAAATTCATGTATTAGTTCTAATAGCTTTTGTGTGTAGACTTTAGGGTTTTCTATATAGAGTATCATGTCATCTGCAAACAGTGACAGTTTTACTTCTTCCCTTCCAGTTTGGATACCTTTTATTTCTTTTTCTTGTCTGATTGCTGTGGCTAAGACTTCCAATACTATGTTGAATAGAAGCGGTAAGAGTGGGCATCCTTGTCTTGTTCCTGAATTTAGTGGACAGGCTTTCAGCTTTTCATTGTTGAATATTACGCTGGCTGTGGGTTTGTTGTAAATGTTGAGATGTGTTCCCTCTGTACTCACTTTGGTGAGAATTTTTATCATGAATGGATGTTGGATTTTGTCAAATGTTTTTTATGCATCTATTGAGATGATTGATCATTGTGGTTTTTCTCTTTCCTTTTGTTAATGGGGTGTATCAATCATTGATTGATTTGTGTATGTTGAACCATCCTTGGGACCCTGGAATAAATCTACCTTGATCATGGTGTATGATTCGGGTTGCTAATATTTTGTCAAGGATTTTTGCTCCGATATTCATCAAATATATTGGCCTGTAATTTTCTTTTTTTGTAGTGTCTTTGTCTGGTTTTGGTATCAGGGTGATGGTGGCCTCATAGAATAAATTTGGAATAGTTTGACAAGGATAGGTATAAGTTCTTTGTAGTATGTTTTGTAGGATTCCCCAGTGAAGCCATCTGGTCCTGGACTTTTGTTTGCAGGGAGTTTTTTAAAATTACAGATTATACTTCACTTGTAGTGATCAGTCTGTTCAAATTATTTATTTCTTCTTGACTCAGTCTTGGCAGACTGTATGTTTCTGGAAACTTGTCCATTTCTTCTAGGTTGTCCAATTTGTTGGCATATAACAGTTCATAGTATTCTCTTTATGATTTTTTGTATTTCTCTGGTATCAGTTGTCATTTCCCCTCTTTCATTTCTTATTTTGTTTATTTGGATCCTCTCTCTTTTCTTCTTGATGAGCCTGGCTAGAGGTTTGTTGATTTTGTTTATATTTAAAAAACAAAACAAAAAAAACAGCTCTTGGATTGATCTTTTCTATTTTTTTAATCTCCATTTTATTTATTTCTTCTCTGATCTTTATTATTTCTTTCCTTTTGCTGACTTTAGGTTTTGTTTGTTCTTCTTTTTCTAATTCTTTTAGGTGATAGGTTAGGTTGTTAATTTGAGATTTTTATTGTTTCTTGAGGAAGGCCTGTATTGCTATGAACTTCCCTCTTTGAACTGCTTTTGCTTCAGGGGTGGGTTTTCTTTTTACAAGGAACGATATAGATTAAAATAACACCCCCCTGCTCCAGCACAGCTGTTAATATTTATGCCTTTGATGGGAGCAACAAATTCCAGTGGAATGGGCCCTTGCAGCTCTGAGTGCATTAGAATGGGCTCCCAAGCCCAAGCCTCTGGGGGATGCCACCCCTGCGCGGCTGAGGGGCCCCTCTAGTGAGACTTCATCCAACATGGGGAGGCGCTGATGCATACTGGGGGCCCAGAGATCAGGTCCTTTCTTGGAAGCACAGTCTGAGCAAGCAATGGGAATGGCTTAAGTACATAGAGGAGGAAGAGGAGGGAAAGGCCTCCAGAAGGTGGGGGCAGAATCTGGCACCCCACAGACAGGCCTCTCTCCCCTGCTCTCAGGGACCGGGCTGTGGGTCTGTCATCTTATCCCTAACCCCAGTTTAAACCATCAACTTCCACACAGCCCTGTGTGCAGGTCCATGTGAACGAGCCCAGGAGGCATCTGCCCACACAGGGGGCTTACGGAGAACAATCCGGAAAGAGTGGAAGCAGGACAAGTTACCCCTGCAGCACTTACCATCCTGAGCACTCAAACCAGCATCTGTCACCTGCTCCCTTCTGCAGGTCGTCTGCTCAGTGCACCCACTTCTCACTGCGTCCCTGCCTGGTGGGCTGTGGAGTCCCTGGCACTACAGGCCATGCCTTAGTCCTCCACACATCCCCCGGACACCCAGCTGCCCACGGCTCCACAGGCACTCATCAGTTCTCCCACCCATGCAATGTGGATGTCTTTGGAGAGCCCCCAAAGGAAGGAGAAGGGAAACCCCTGATGAACTACACCTCCCTCTTCACCAGGCTCATCTCCTTCCCCAAGAGGAAGGAGCAGTTAGGATTTCCAACTCACTCCTTTGTCAGTTTTTCTTACACTTTGTGTTTTTACTATAACAGGTATCCACAATCCCTCTCCTGTTAGAGGCATTTGGGTATGTATTTGCTTCTCTGAACAGGTTCTGAGTCCCAGAAAGGCCAGGACTGTGTCTTGGTCACTTCAACATCCCCCTCCCCCATCATCTGGCACATGGCTGGCATGCTGTAGTTTTTGAAAAAAGGAACAGTCATTGAATGGAATTGTCATGCTGAGGGCACCTACTCCCCTATAATGTCTGTGTAGTGTGTTGGAATGTGTGATCTTTTTAAAAAAGTTTAAGATATAAATCACATAGCACAGAGTCTCAGTTTAAAGTACACAGTTCAGTATATATTGACAGTTATGCAACAACCACAGCAATCAATTTTAGAACATGTCACCCCAAAAATATATTGACAGTTATGCAACAACCACAGCAATCAATTTTAGAACATGTCACACCAAAAACAAACCTTGGACCCATTAGCAGTCACTCCCAGCCCCTCCCCCTGCCAGCCCTGGAAAATACTAATCCATTTTCTGTCTCTATAGATTTTATTCTGGCCATTTCATATAAATGGAAACATACAATATATGGTCTTTTATAACCGGCTTCTTTGACTTAGCATAATGTTGTCAGGGTTCCTCCACAGTGTAGCATGTATCAGTACTTCATTCAGTCTTATGGTTGAATAATGTTCCATTGTGTGGAGACCACATTTTATTCATCCACTCGTCAGTTGTGTTCCCACTTCTTAGCTATTGTGAACGATGCTGCTATGTTCGTTTGTGTGCACATTTTTGCATGGACATAATTTTCGTTTTGCTTAGGTATGTACGTAGGAGTGGAATTGCTGGCTCATATGGTAACTCTATACTTAACCTTTTGAGGAATTGTCAAACTCTTTTCCAAAACAGCTGAACCATTTTACATTCTCACTAACAATGTATGAGGGTTCTAATTTCTCTGCATCCTTGTCAACACTTGTTATTATCTGTCTTTTTAATTTTAGCCATCCTAGTGTATGTGAAGTGGCTAAGGATGTTGAGCAACTTTTCATGTGCTTATTGACCGTTTGTTTATCTTCTTCAGAGAATTCAGATCCCTTGCCCATTTTAAAATTGGGTTGTTTTTCCTTTTAATAATTGAGTTATGATTATTCTTTATATATTCTAAATACAATTCTCTTAGCAGACATATGATTTGCAAATATTTTCTCCTATTCTGTGGGTTGTCTTTTCACTTTCTTTGTAGTATCCTTTGAAGTGCAAATGTTTTTAATTTCAATGAAATTGAATTTATCTAATTTTTCCTTCTGTTACCTCTACTTTTGGTATTGTGCTTAAGACACCATTGCCTAATCAAAGATCATAAAGATTTGCATCCATGTTTTCTTCTAAGAATTTTGTAGTTTTAGCCCTTACGATTAGGTCTGTGATCCATTTTGAATTAATTTTTGTATATGGTGTGATGTAGGGGTCCAAATTCATTCTTTTGCATGTGATATCCAGTTGTGACAGCCCCATTTATTAAAAAGACTATTCTTTCCTTCTTTGAATGATATTAGCACCCTTATCAAAAAAAAATGTTTATCTCTGAACTCTGATGTTGATTCTATAGATCTCTATGCCTATTCCTACGTCAGTATCACACCTTCTTGGTTACTGTAGCTTTATAGTAACTTTTGAAGTTGGGAAATGTGAGTTTTTAACATTGTTCTTTTACAAGATTGTTTCAATCATTGAGGGTCTTTTGCATTTTCACATTAAAATTCGGATCAGTCTGTCCCTTTCTGCAAAAACTGGCAGCTGGGATTTTGATAGGGATTGTGTTGAATCTGTACATCAGTTTGGTGAGTATAGACATCTTAAGAATGTGAAGTCTCATCCTGTCTACTTCACCTCGTCCCTTGTCTCTGCAGAGTTGCTATTGTTTGAAAGAGGCCAGAGAGCTGGATTTACTGAGCTCCTGAAATCAGAGAAGTGCTTTGCTTTTTCTCTAGAAGCCCTTGGGGATCAAGGCTCAGCTCCTGGCAGGATCATCTTCTGCATGATCGCTGTAATTCCTGGGCCCCAATCTGGATGCACTTTCTCAGGACTTCTTTCCACCCCAGGCCTGATCAGCAGATACTCCCAGCCAGGCCTCAGGAACCATCACCACGTTAACAAACCAATCATAGGCTGGCTTCTACATGTGAGTTCACAAATGTTTTTGCAAGTCATTCAGGCAAACAATAACCCCAGCTGCTCTTTGAAGGCTATCAAAAAAGGCTTCTACCCAAAGGCTTTACCCTTCCTCCCCAACCGTCCTTAGAGATTCTCGCCTTGGGCAGGTGCCTTTTAACATGCCCATGTGTCTGAAGATAACATATGAAGCTCCAAACTCCTAGTTCAAATTAGTTTCTTATCTTGCTTTCCCTTGCAGCTGGCAGTGAAATGTTCCCAGCAAAGTGAGGTGCCTCAGGAGGGCTGTGAGAGAAGCAAGGGATGGAGAGCAGAGCAGAGGCCCTGCCAGCCCAGGGAGGGGTGGGAGGGCGCCCAGGAGAAACTTCTTGACATCATGATTTTCTGAGACCAGGCCTGAATGAATTCATGGCCATTGAGAATGTCAGGGCCGGAGGGAAGTCCTCAGAGAGCAGAGGGTCAGACAGCACAGAGAAGGAGACCAGGTCAGGGCATCAAAAGGACACGTCTGCAGTCTGGAAGGAAGTGCCGGAGGTAAGACCTGAGCCCAGGGCTCCTACCTCTGTCCCTCTGTGCTGCACCTGCCTCGCTGCCGCAGACAGACAGTTCCTTCCAGCTTCCTGAGTGTGGCCCCTGGGACAAAGCTGGATGCTGGTGACATGCAGTGGGGAGCTGACATTCATTCGATGGGTATGTGGTCATTTGCTCATAACTGCTAGGTATATTAGGAGCTCTTCAACCTAGCGAGGCATCCGGGAAGGCTCCGTGAAGGCGGCCAGTGATCTGAAGGCCCTGGGCTGAGGGCGGGGAGAAGCAGCGGGCAGATGAAGGGCAGTGAAAGTCTGCCAGGAAGGGGTTGGGGAGTGCTAGGGGGAGAGCAGGAAGGCAGGCAGCACAGGGGGCCAGGGCCTGGTCTGCTGTGTGAAGGAGAGGGGACCAGCACCCCACGGGGCTCTGGGGCTTCTTCCAGGGAGCAGTTGGGAGACACAGAGGAGTTTCACTGGGAACGTGACATAATCAGATTGGAATATTCAGATGGTCGTTGAGGGGACGTCCTCCTCTAATATCTCTGACCGTGGACCCCACTGGAGCCCAGGCCCTCACCCAGGAGCTGACACCACCCAGGAGAACCTCTGGGGAGGCCGGCCGCCCCCTCCACAAGCAGATCGGTGTCCCTGGTGTAGAAACCAAAGCTCAGGCTTCTCTCATTTACTTAAGAGGGATAACATTTAAGCCTACTCTTCACCCTGAGCTTCAGGGAGTTTCCTCAGCTCCCAGAGACACCCTGGTCTGGCTGGAGACCCAAGACACCAGAGCACACGGGGGCATTTCTGGGCTGGCTGGCCCCTCACTTGTGCCTGGGAGGCAGAAGTACCATTTTCTCTCAGGCCTTCTTTCCACCGCTCCGAAATCTCAGGAAAGCTACAGAGCCACCTTCTGACAAGGGTAGAGCACTCCAGTCAGCGTGATCCAGCCGCAAGGGCAGGAGGATGCTGTTTAACAGACAAAGTCAGCTCTGGGACCCGTCCCTTTGTCAAGAAGCTGGGTTCTAAATCACCCACGTGCCCCCTCTGTGGCCTATTCATTTGGGGTATCAGTATACAAGGCTGGGAATGATGTCTGTCTGTCTTTCTCTCTCTCTCTCTTAGGAAAATTTCTGAACAAACAAACAAAACAAAGAAACATGATTTCCAGGGTGGAGCTATCTCTGAGGGTCTTTCTACCAGACTATGGGTAAGTCAATTAATCTTCTGAGCCTCACTTTTCTTGTAAATATTTCTTGACCCCAAAGTATCTCAGAGTAGGAGTGTCTGGACACCCCATCCTGGTCAGCAGCCAATTGTACAGAGTCCAGAAACTCAACTGCATTGAGGCCCTGGGCCTCCCAGGTCATCCAGTAGGTTTCACTGGGAGGGTTTCACACGCATGCAGAGGAGTAGGCCCTAAGCTTCAGAGGGGGCTGTCCATCTCCATGACATCACGGGGCAGCTCAGAGCCCAGCCTAAAACCTCAGGAAACATTCACGTATCAAAGGACAGTCATCAGGGAATAGGTTATTGTTCATTTGTTTGAAGTCTTTTTTCAAAGTGCCTTTGGAAAGACAACTATAAAACTGCGAGATGACTCAGGAGTTTGCGAGTTATTCGTTCATGCTGCTGACGATAGTCTGAGTCTGATCTTTAGCTATTTAACACATAAGAAGCAGACGGTGTTTGTAAGTCCAAACAGTGGTCTTGAGAGAAAGGAGGAAAGCTTGTTATTTCACACGTGGCCCGTGATGCGCAGCTCAGCTTGCTCCCGTGAGGGCTGGGTCGCCCCGATGAAGATTCCTCAGGGAGAATGTATGGCCCCTAATTACAGTGGCTACACAGTCACTTCTCCAAAAGTAAGGTGCGCTAACGGTCGGGAGAACGGATGCAACCTTTGACTGAGACAATGAGTCATATTCTTTCAAGCTGGGAAGGGAAAGACCGTGGGCTCGAGCGTCAATAGACTGATGAATCAACACAACTTTGCTGCAGTTTGCATTCCTTTCTTTCTCAAGGATGGAAATTAATATCTGGCATCTATTGAGCCTTTTTTCAAACTTTATCTCAGAATAAAACCCTCATTGTTGGATGCAGTGTCTTGACAGTAAATGGCAAAATTATTCCATTATTCTGCACCACCACAGATAATCGCCCGACCCGGGGCAGGAGGTGAAGGTGCGGGGAGTGAAAAGGAGCTTCCAGGATCAAGTGGCCTTAGGAGCACAAAGCCAGTTGGATATGCTTAATCCTTGCCACTTGCCCTCAGAGTACAAAAATGTTTTGAACTGCCAGAAGGCACTTTGCAAGGATCTGCATTTCCATTTTTCTTCTTGATTTTATTGAATTCAAGTCCATGAGTAGTTATTAAGCAGCTGCTGAGTATTCAGAATACTGCTGAATCCCTTCGCTCCCTCGCCCTGCTTTTCACCCCACCCCCTACACGTTAGTATAGGATGCCCCGCACGGTGGGACTCGCTGATGGATTCAGTTCCACAGGTCACTCGTTCTGCAGGTCCACGAACCCCGAAGGCCTGATGGCTTGCATGAGTGAGCTCACACAGCTCCTTGCACTGCACTTTGTACTGTACACTCACTCACCCTCGGGATCATCTGGGTTAAAATTTTAATCCCTGGGTGGCCTCCTCTCACCGTCCATTGTGCTCAGGGCGGACTGTCTCCCTTACCAGCTGTTCAGGGAACGTTTAGAAACTAGTTCTAACAAGGTACTGGCGTGCCAGTCCGCTGCTCGTGGCACTCCGTCTTCTGCAGCTCTGTTCCTCTCTGCCGGGTTTTGTCATCAAGAACGGACTGCTGGGAGGGATAAATTGGGAGATTGGGATTGACATATACACACTACTGTATATCAAATAGATAACTAATAAGGACCTACTGTATAGCACAAGGAACTCTTCTCAGTACTCTGTAATGACCTACATGGGAAAAGAATCTAAAAAAGAGTGAATATATGTATACATATAACTGATTCACTTTGCTGTACGGCAGAAACGAATACAACACTTTAAACAAATTATACTCCAATGAAAATTAAAAACAAACAAACAAAAAGCAAATAAGATGCAGGCAACTCTGCAGTACAGATGTGTCTTTGGAAAAGCAAAGGCCCCTTTGAATAAAATTTACAGCCTGTCATTAGAGCCAAAAAAAAATGGACTGTGCTTTGCTGGTAGGACTAGGCCTACATTTTCCTTTAAGAAGTCCTTAGGAGGGCTTCCCTGGTGGCGCAGTGGTTGAGAGTCCGCCTGCCGATGCAGGGGACACAGGTTCGTGCCCCGGTCCGGGAAGATACCACATAACGCGGAGTGGCTGGGCCCGTGAGCCATGGCCGCTGAGTCTGCGCGTCCGGAGCCTGTGCTCCACAACGAGAGAGGCCACAACAGTGAGAGGCCCGCGTACAGAAAAAAAAAAAAAAAGAAGTCCTTAGGAAGTATTTCTGATATGCAGAAAGGCCTAGGAAATGCTATAGGTGTTAACACCTGTGTGCTGCCACTAAGCTCAAGAAAGAAAACATCAGAAATACAACCGCAGCCTCCTGCTTAAAGAGCCCCAAACACGAAAGTAGAGCTTTGCAACTTGCTCCTATGCTTGGGATCAACAGCAATTCATTGGGCCACAGTGAAACATAGCTTCTGTGTCTGATCTGGTAAGACACTGCAGAGTCGCTATGGGCCTAGGAGATTGCTAACAATTATTATCCCTATCACTGCATCTTTCTGCATCCAAAATGCGTCCCCAGCTGCAAGATCAACGTGGGCAGGCCAGTGTGTGGAGTTGGAATTTTGACTTCAGCCCACTGAGCCCCCTTCTCATCCTAATGATAGCCACACTGTCAAGTTGAGGGGTGTTGTCAGGCCCAAATTATGAAGTAATGCCCAGGCCCACGGCCTTCCCCTGTGCCCAGACCTCCTGCAGGGCCACCATGCCCAACTTCTTTAGGTCGTGCTGGCTCTTCCTACTGTAGGTGCCCTCTTTAAGCTGCGTGGTATATTACTGACCTTAGACCCTCCCTCAATATTTGTGATTAATCAATAACTACTAAAATTTTTGAGCACCCCAAATGTATCAGACATTTTATATAGATATTGCAGCATAAAAAATTACTGCAGAGCATGTCCCAGTCTTCTGTGATGAAAGGATAACAATAACGTTATACCTATTTTGCAGGTGAGGAAACTGAGGCCCAGGTGGGTTGGATCCTCCAGTGGTGGAAACAAAGGCAGTACCGAAGGGTTGTACCAAACTTGCTGAGAAGGTAGGATTTTGAGGCATAGGTCTTCCCCAGACCTTCCACTGCAGGCTGACTCTGTTTTCTTGCCAGGCTGGTCTATCCATTTATTTGGTTGTCTTTTAGCCACTCGTGGTCACACCACATTGTTCAGTGGAAGGACCCAGCGTGGCCTTCATCGGGTTTCCTGTGAGTTCCACTTCAGCACCAGCTGCAGCCTCAAACTACCACAAGGTACGGTCTGGAAGAACTGACGACTGCTTTTGCTGAGCTGTATCACCTGCGACTATGAAAGTCTGATAGAATAAACTAGAATATTTTCTAGAAACATCCACGGATGCTTTGCATATATTATTATCTTACAAACATGAGATTCTTGACTCAGTCCATGCATGTGGCGCAGCATCATTTGCAGCTGAACCTTCTGGAAAGTAAGCCTGCAGACGGGCAGCAGCAAGCCAGAGCCACCATCTGGGTCATCAGGTGGCCCAAGGTTATCCCCTTCACCCCACACCTCTGCCTGGAGGCTTAGTCCTGCCTTTGGCATCACCTGGGGATTACTTCTTCTTTGTCTTATAAATAGTCAAACACATGCCTAGGTTAGCTATTAATCCCGGGGGCTTGCTCTGAGATTTCAGAATCATGTCTTCCTCAGACTGAGCACACAGCACACACAGCAGAGCTGACCAGAGTTAAAGGAAAAAAAAAAACCCCACAGAATGCCAAGCACAAGTCCAGTTTTGAGAGTGTGGCTGGCTTTGAGAATTGATCAAAGAGGGAAGTGTGCTAAAAACAGCCCTCACCACGCAATCCTGTTTACATTATCCCGTATAATAGAAACCTGTTTATATTACCCCTCCTGCCGTGGAAGACTCCACCGCTCTCTGCTCTCTGGTAATTCTCTGTGGCGAAAGGAAACTTCTTCCATTTGGTCAAGAGGTTTCAGGGCCCAGAGAAAGGGAGGAGAAGGGGATAGGAATAGAGAACAAGGGATCCAGGGCAGGAGGATGGGCTATAATTTATTTCCAAGAAATAAAAAAGGATTAAGAGTACAGAAAGAGCTGTGCCACAGAGTCGGGAACACTGACGAGCAGCCTTCCTTCTCAGCAAATTAAATTTCTATTGCTCTTTTTTATTTTTTAAGCATCCAGTTTAAAACAAAGGCTTAGATAAAAATGTCCTGCAGTTTTCAACTTGATGTAAAACATAAACAAACACTGTACTGGACACAGCCCAGCTGCAGGGAACCCAAAAGGCAACCACCAACAAATGAAGCTTTACTCTTGGGCCTAATAAGGACCCAAGCTTCTAAGTTGAGGACACATTTATTTCACTGGCAAATTTTGGTTTTAGCTTGTTGAGCTCAAGAGCAAAATGTCTTGAGAAAAGCCCTCAGGGGCATTGATCCCAAGCAGGGCCACTCCTGGAGGTTGGTGGGAAGGGGGAGGAGCTTTGCTCGTTTCTGGGAGCTCTGCACTGTTCTGTCCCTGGTTTTTAAAAGGAGTCTCCTATGTGTTGTGTTCATTGGTGTAAAGTAAAGCTTGTCTCACCCAAGGTAAGTAAAAAATACATCCCCACCCCACCCAGATGCTATGCACCACCAAGGAGGAAGAAAGCAAGTGCTGGGAGAGTGTGTGCTCAGCAGGGAGACCAAGCAGTTGGGTCACGGCCAAACCCATGGTGGCTAGAAGTGGGCATGGGGTGTATGTTTCCTACTGTTGCTGTAATAGCTATCATGGGCGTAGTGGCTTAAAACAACACAAGTTTAATTTTTATTGGTTCTTTTCAAAAACAGATTTATCGAGATATAATTCACACACTATACAATTCACCCATTGAAGGCATACAATTCAGAGGTTTTCAGTATATTCACAGATATGGACAACCATCACCATAGCCAGTTATAGAACACTGTCATTGCCTCATAAAGAAACCCAGTACCCTTTAGCTTTCACTCCCTTATGCCCCTAAACCCCCTGGTCCTAGGCAACCACGAATCTAGTTTCTATCTGGGGCTGGGGACAGTTGTGTGCTTCCCTCTAAGTGCTGCCCCTGCTTTCGAGCTGAGTGTTTGGTGGGGCTGTGGGTGGGCAGTAGCCTCAGGTCTCCTAGGCTCTCTCAGCATGGAACTCTGCCGCAGGAGTCGGGCAAGGCAACCAGGCCCCAGTGCTCTCGATGCACCATGCCAGGGGTGGAGCCCCATCCCACAAGTGTGGGCCAGGCAGAGGAATGAGGCCCCAGCTCCCATCTGCATGTCCCCCCAGAATTTGGCCTTGGCAACAGGAAGCTGGGGCAGGTTTAGAAATGCTGACATCTTGCCTCTCCTGGGAAGACAGCCCTCCGTCCCGGAGCTGGGGGAGAGGGAGCCCTGTGTTCTTGACTTCACCATTCTGGAGTGGAGTTTCCATCATGCTGAGCTGGAGGTCCAAAGTCCAAAATCAGTCTCACTGGTCTAAGTCAAAGTGTCAGCAGGGTCAGCACTTCTTGGAGGCTCTTGGGAGAATCCATTTCCTTGCCATTCTAGATACCACCTCTATCCTTAGGCTTGTGGGCCCTTTCTCCATCTTCAGAGCCTGCAGTATAGCATCTTCTTTGCTCTCTGACCTCCTGCATCTCTTATAAGGAACCTTGTGTTACATCGGGCCCACCTGATAATCCAGGTTAATCTCCATCTCAAGACCAAGAAGTTGAGATTGGTTCAAGATGGAGGACTAGAAGGACATGTGCTCACTCCCTCTTGCGAGAGCACTGGAATCACAACTAACTGCTGAACAATCATCGACAGGAAGACACTGGGACTCACCAAAAAAGATACCCCAGATCCAAAGACAAAGGAGAGGCCTCTATGAGATGGTAGGAGGGGTGCAATCACAATAAAATCAAATCTCATAACTGCTGGGTGGGTGACTCACAAACTGGAGAACAATTATACCACAGAAATCCACACACTAGAGTGAAGGTTCTGAGTCCCACATCAGGCTTCCCAACCTGGGGGGTCCGGCAACGGGAGGGGGAATTCCCAGAGAATCAGACTTTGAAGGCCGGCGGGATTTGATTGCAGGATTTTGACGTGACTGGGGGAAACAGAGACTGAACTCTTGGAGGGCACACACAAGTTGTGTGTGCATCAGGACCCAGGGGGAAGGAGCAGTGACCCCCATAGGAGACTGAACCAGACCTACCTGCTAGTGTTGGAGGATCTCCTGCAGAGGCGGGGGGTAGCTGTGGCTCATCGTGGGGACAAGGACACTGGAAGCAGAAGTTCTGGGGAGTACTCCTTGGTGTGAGCCCTCCAAGAGTCCGCCATTAGCCCCACCAAAAAGCCTGTAGCCTCCAGTGCTGGGTCGCCTCAGGCCAAATAACCAACAGTGGGGAGGTTAGCCCCACCCAACAGCAGACAAGCAGATGAAAGTTTTACTGAGCTCTGCTCACCAGAGCAACACCCAGCTCTACCCACCACCAGTCCCTTCCATCAGGAGGCTTGCACAAGCCTCTTAGATAGCCTTATCCAACAGAGGGCAGACAGCAGAAACAAGAAGAACTACAATCCTACAGGCTGTGGAACAAAAACCACATTCACAGAAAGATAGACAAAATGAAAAGGCAGAGAACTATGTACCAGATGAAGGAACAAGATAAAACCCCAGAAAAACAACTAAATGAAGCAGAGATAGGCAACCTTCCAGAAGAAGAATTCAGAATAATGATAGTGAAGATGATCCAGGACCTCGGAAAAAGAATGGAGGCAAAGATCGAGGAGATGCAAGAAATGTTTAACAAAGACCTAGAAGAATTAAAGAACAAACAGAGATAAACAATACAGTAACTGAAAGAGAAATACACTAGAAAGAATCAATAGCAGAATAACTGAAGCAGAAGAATGGATAAGTGACCTGGAAGACAGAATGGTGGAGTTCACTGCTGTGGAACAGAATAAACAAAAGAGAATGAAAAGAAATGAAGACAGCCTAAGAGACCTCTGGGACAACATTAAACACACCAACATTCACATTATAGGGGTCCCAGAAGGAGAAGAGCGAGAGAAAGGACCTGAGAAAATATTTGAAGAGATTATAGTCGAAAACTTCCCTAACACGGGAAAGGAAATAGCCACCCAAGTCCAGGAAGCGCAGAGTCCTAGGCATGATAAACCCAAGGAGAAACATGCCAAGACACGTAATAATCAAATTGACAAAAATTAAAGACAAAGAAAAATTATTGAAAGCAACAAGGGAAAAACAACAAATAACATACAAGGGAACTCCCATAAGGTTAACAGCTGATTTCTCAGCAGAAACTCTACAAGCCAGAAGGGAGTGGCAAGATATATTTAAAGTGATGAAAAGGAAGAACCTACAACCAAGATTACTCTACCTGGCAAGGATCTCATTCAGATTCGATGGAGAAATCAAAAGCTTTACAGACAAGCAAAAGCTAAGAGAATTCAGCACCACCAAACCAGCTCTACAACAAATGCTAAAGGAACTTCTCTAAGCAGGAAACACCAGAGAAGAAAAGGACCTATGAAAACAAACACAAAACAATTAAGAAAATGATAATAGGAAGATACATATTGATAATTACCTTAAATGTGAATGGATTAAATGCTCCAACCAAAGGACACAGGCTTGCTGAATGGATACAAAAACAAGACCGATATATATGCTGTCTACAAGACACCCACTTCAGACCTAGGGACATATACAGACTGAAAGTGAGGGGATGGAAAAAGATATTCCTTGCAAATGGAAATCCAAAGAAAGCTGGAGTAGTAATACTCATATCAGATAAAATAGACTTTAAAATAAAGAATGTTACAAGAGACAAGAAGGACACTACATAATGATCAAGGGATCAATCCAAGAAGAAGATATAACAATTATAAATATATATGCACCCAACATAGGAGTACCTCAATACATAAGGCAACTGCTAACAGCTCTAAAAGAGGAAATCGGCAGTAACACAATAATAGTGGGGGACTTTAACACCTCAGTTACACCAATGGATAGATCACCCAAAATGAAAATAAATAAGGAAACACAAACTTTAAATGACACAATAGACCAGATAGATTTAATTGATATTTATAGGACATTCCATCCAAAAACAGCAGATTTACACTTTCTTCTCAAGGACAAACGGAATATTCTCCAGAATAGATCACATCTTGGGTCACAAATCAAGCCTCAGTAAATTTAAGAATATTGAAATCATAACAAGCATATTTTCTGACCACAACGCTATGAAATTAGAAGTAAATTACAGGGAAAAAACATAAAAAACACGAACACATCGAGATCAAACAATACGTTACTAACTAACCAGGAGATCACTGAAGAAATCAAAGAGGAAATAGAAAAATACTTAGAGACAAATGACAACAAATACACTATGATCCAACACCTATGGGATGCAGCAAAAGCAGTTCTAAGAAGGAAGTTTATAGCAATACAATCCTACCTCAAGAAGCAAGAAAAACCTCAAATAAACAATCTAAACTTACACCTAGAAGAACTAGAGAAAGAAGAACAAACAAAACCCAAAGTTAGTAGAAGGAAAGAAATCATAAAGATCAGAGCAGATGAAATGAAATGAAATAGAAACAAAGAAAACAGTAGCAAAGATCAATAAAACTAAAATCTGGTTCTTTGAGAACATAAACAAAAGTGATAAACCTTTAGCCAGACTCATCAAGAAAAAGAGGGAGAAGACTCAAATCAATAAAATCAGAAATGAAAAAGGAGAAGTTACAACAGACACTGCAGAAATACAAAGCATCATAAGAGACTACTATAAGAAACTCTATGCCAATAAAATGCACAACCTGGAAGAAATGGACAAATTCTTAGAAAGGTATAAACTTCCAAGACTGAACCAGGAAGAAATAGAAACTATGAATAGACCAATCACAAGTAATGAAGTTGAAACTGTGATTAAAAATCTCCCAACAGGGCTTCCCTGGTGGCGCAGTGGTTGAGAGTCCACCTGCTGATGCAGGGGACACAGGTTCGTGCCCCGGTCTGGGAAGATCCCACATGCCACGGAGCGGCTGGGCCCATAAGCCATGGCCGCTGACCCTGCGCGTCCAGAGCCTGTGCTCCGCAACGGGAGAGGCCACAACAGTGAGAGGCCTGCGTACCGCAAAAAAAAAAAAAAGTCTCCCAACAAACAAAAGTCCAGGATCAGATGGCTTCACAGGTGAATTCTATCAAACATTTAGAGAAGAGCTAACACCCATCCTTCTCAAACTCTTCCAAAAAATTGCAGAGGAAGGAGCACTCCCAAACTCATTCTATGAGGCCACCATCACCCTGATACCAAAACCAGACAAAGATACTACTAAAAGAGAAAATTACAGACCAGTATCACTGATGAATATAGATGCAGAAATCCTCAACAAAATACTAGCAAACAGAATCCAACAATACATTAAAAGGATCATATACCATGATCAAGTGGGACTTATCCCAGGGATGCAAGGATTCTTGAATATACGCAAATCAATCAGTGTGATACACCATATTAACAAATTGAATAATAAAAACCATATGATCAACTCAATAGATGCAGAAAAAGCTTTTCAAATCAACACCCATTTATGATAAAAACTCTCCAGAAAATGGGCAAAGAGGGAACCTACCTCAACATAATAAAGGCCATGTACGACAAACCCACAGCAAACATCATTCTCAATAGTGAAAAACTGAAAGCATTTCCTCTAAGATCAGGAACAAGACAAGGATGTCCACTCTTGCCACTAGTACTCAACATAGTGTTGGAAGTCCTAGCCATGCAATCAGAGAATAAAAAGAAATAAAAGGAATACAAATTGGAAAAGAAGAAGTAAAACTGTCACTGTATGCAGATGACATGATACTATACATAGAGAATACTAAAGATGCCACCAGAAAACTACTAGAGCTAATCAATGAATCTGGTAAAGTTTCAGGATACAAAATTAATGCACAGAAATCTCTTGCTTTCCTATACACTAACAATGAAAGATCAGAAAGAGAAATTAAGGAAACAATCCCATTCACCATTGCAACAAAAAGAATAAAATACCTAGGAATAAACCTACCTAAGGAGGTAAAAGACCTGTACTCAGAAAACTCTAAGACACTGATGGAAGAAATCAAAGATGACACAAACAGATGGAGAGATATACCACGTTCTTGGATTGAAAGAAGCAACATTGTGAAAATGACTATACTACCCGAAGCAATCTGCAGATTTGGTGCAATCCCTACCAAATTACCAACGGCATTTTTTACAGAACTAGAACAAAAAATTGTAAAATTTGTATGGAGACACAAAAGACCCTGAATAGCCAAAGCAATACTGAGAAAAAAAATGGAGCTGGAGGAATCAGTCTCCTGGACTTCAGACTATACTACAAAGCTACAGTAATCAAGACAGTATGGTACTGGCACAAAAACAGAAATACAGATCAATGGAACAGGATAGAAAGCCCAGAGATAAACCCACGCACCTATGGTCAACTAATCTATGACAAAGGAGGCAAGGATATACAATGGAGAAAAGACAGTCTCTTCAATAAGTGGTGCTGGGAAAACTGGACAGCTACATGTAAAACAATGAAATTAGAACACTCCCTAACATCATACACAAAAATAAACTCCAAATGGATTAAAGACCTAAACGTAAGACTGGATGCTATAAAACTCTTAGAGGAAAACATAGGAAGAACACTCTTTGACATAAATCACAGCAAGATCTTTTTTGACCCACCTCCTAGAGTAATGGAGATAAAAATAAACAAATGGGACCTAATGAAACTTAAAACCTTTTGCACATCAAAGGAAACTATAAACAAGATGAAAAGACAACCCTCAGAATGGGAGAAAATATTTGCAAATGAATCAACGGACAAAGGATTAATCTCCAAAATATATAAACAGCTCATGCAGGTCAATATTAAAAAAACAAACAACCCAATCAAAAAATGGGCAGAAGACCTAAATGGACATTTCCCAAAGAAGACATACAGATGGCCAAGAGGCACATGAAAAGCTGCTCAACATCACTAATTATTAGAGAAATGCAACTCAAAACTACAATGAGGTTATCACCTCACACTGGTCAGAATGGCCATCATCAGAAAATCTACAAACAACAAATGCTGGAGAGGGTGTGGAGAGAAGGGAACCCTCTTGCACTGTTGGTGGGAATGTAAATTGATACAGCCACTATGGAGAACAGTATCGAGGTTCCTTAAAAAACTAAAAATTGAATTACCATATGACCCAGCAATCCCACTACTGGGCATATACCCAGAGAAATCCATAACTCAAAAAGACACATGCACCCCAATGTTCATTGCAGCACTATTTACAATAGCCAGGTCATGGAAGCAACCTAAGTGCCCATCGACAGATGAATGGATAAAGAAGATGTGGTTAATATATACAATGGAATATTACTCTGCCATAAAAAGGTACAAAATTGGGTCATTTGTAGAGACGTGGATGGATCTAGAGTCTGTCATACAGAGTGAAGTAAGTCAGAAAAAAAACAAATATCGTATATTAACGCATATATGTGGAATCTAGAAAAATGGTACAGATGAATTGGTTTGCAGGGCAGAAATAGAGACACAGATGTAGAGAACACACGTCTGGACACCAAGGGGGGAAAGTGGTGGGGGGGTGAGATGAATTGGGAGATTGGGATTGAGATAGATACACTAACATGTATAAAACAGATAACTAATAAGAACCTGCTGTATTAAAAAATAAAATAAAATTCAAAAAGAAAATAAAGACCAGGAAGTTTCCTTTTGTGGCATAAGGCACCATATTCTGAGATTAGGACACAGCCATTGTTCTGTCTGTTGCAGGGTGAGAAGTAGGAGAAAAGCAAAGTGGTGGCTTCCAGCTCAGAAACTGGCACTTTTACACGAAGCCAGCTTGGCTCCTTCACTGACCTAGCTGGGAGAAGCCCCCCGTACTGTGGGACTGTCTGGCGAGTGTCTTTCCCAAACACCACCATGCTGGGGGTCCATCTTCACCTGGGCAGTCAGCAGAGTCCAACCTTGGTCTTCTTCCCAAGCCCAGATAACAATAACTACCATTCATTGAACACCTGCTGGGCCTCAGGCTTGGTCTGAATCCATATGACTTCCCTTTGAGGAGATAGTGTTATACTCATTGTAGAGATGAAGAAACTAAGGCTTGGGAGTGTAACTCATCCAATACCACCTAGTAAAATGCGGGAATAAGGATTTACATGTGTGGCGATTTTAAAATATGTCCACAGATTCTTTAATACTCCTCCCTTCAAAAGGGGAGCCTAACTCTCATCCCCTTAAGAGTGGCTGTACTTGGTTGCTGGCTTCTAGAGAATGTAACGTCTGTGACATCTGAGACTAGAACAGCAAAGGAACTGTCGCTCCCTCCTTGCTTTCTCATAGGTACTTAGCTTAGGAGAAGCCAGTTGTCATATTGTAAGGACACTCAAGCAACCCTTTTGAGAGCCTGGGTGAACCATCCTGGGAGAGATCAGCCAGCCCCAGTCAAGGGTTCAGATGATGGCAACCCAGGCACCATCTTCATCCTGACTGCATGAGAAACTCTGGTCTGAGTCAGAACCATGCAGCTAAGCTGCTCCTGAATTCCTGACCCACAGGAACTGGGAAATAATAATAAATGGTGGTTGTTTGATGCCACTGGGTTTTGGGGTTATTTGTTATGCTAGCTGACACAGCATCTAAGCCTCTGCTCATTCCATCAACTGCTGCTGTCTCCAAAAATAATCCAGTTAAGGAACTATTTCTTTGGAAGACTGAGAAAAGTTGGCCTTGAGGGGTAGAAGGTGGGTGAGTTTCAGGGGATAAAAGTAAGGGATCGTTGCCCAAGGGAGCAGGGGAGAGAGTCGCAGAAGATTGGGTGGGAGGTGGCCAAGGAGATGGGGAACCGGCTGCCAAGAGCTGTGGTAACGAAGCCCCAGGCATCCCCTCCCTCATGACCTATCAGGGGCCAGTTTCAGGTTCTGACAGGGGTTCTTTCGAGAAGAGCAATGAATGGGCAACTAGAGCACCAGACCTCTAGACAACTCGGTGCAAGGGAAGCTTCCTCTACTTCCAAGGCAGTGCAAAGCAGAGCAGACAAGTGCAGCTAAGAGAACAACAGAAAACTGCAGTTACCTACATGCAATTTTAGCACAAGCAAGTTAATTTGAGTCATTCCTCTAAGACATAAAATTACTGATATCTACTGTTGTGTTACTTTAATAATCTTACTAATTCCAAAAAACAACATACTATAAACAGCTCTCTCTGCCCCAAACCACCTCCCCCCAAATCCAAATCAGATATCAAGTGTTTGTACACTGACAGGTTAATTTTTTTCTTAAAGCTTGAACAAATACATCTTTACACACCAGCAGTTGGTAGAAAGTAAGCCCTTACTGCTTTGTTAAAAATAAAACCCATACATAAAAACTGTCTGGTCAGATTTCCAAGGCAAGAAAACATCATGTTTCTACAATATATCTACCTTTTGATACATGTGTGTTTTCCAGTGATACAACTCATTCAAACCTTCCTGAACAAAGGGAAAACTAAATTTGAGACCAGGAAGGGAAAAAAACACATTCCTCTTATAAATTTTAGAGACAAGCAGCTCTGGGATTCTGAAAATTCTCAACAAATAGTATATCGTATACAAATTTTAACTCCATATATTTTACCTTTAATCAATGGCAATACCAATTATCACTGTAATAAAGCATTCAAATAACTTTCAAATGACTGTGTATATTTATAGCAACAAAAGAAACATGTAACACTTAGCCCTTCTAATAATCCCAGAAGAGGAAAAGTTCATTATAAATTAATACTTGAAGATTCTAGCACAACTAAACTTAATCAATTTCAAAAAAAAAAAAAAAATCCTACCCTGAAGTATTATAAATATGGGATTCAGGAAAGCAGCTAAAGAAAAGCTTCTACCTACTTAATGTGGGAGGCATCAAGCCACTCCCTTTGGGGAGAATTAATACTAGATTAATACTAATAAAAACAATGGAAGATGGCATAAAGGCAGATATAAAGTAAAACTGATCCTTGATGTGAGAATAATTTTATCTTTTGCACTGTCAAAATGTCTTAACATTCTTCTAGAGCGACTTAGAAAAAAAGTCATGCAAATAAAATTGTAATTGCATGCCAGTTCAGTGACTCTGTCAGCGGTTTGCCCCAGAAGGGCTTTTTCAAAGAGTTAAAAAACCTGTTCTAATCGCCATCCAAATTGAGGTTTACAACCGAAAGAAGAAGAAATCATCTATTCGCAAAGCAAATTCTATCTATAGACTTCACTTAAAAGGATTTTTTGCTTCCTTCTCAAATAAAAAGGAATTTTCCATATTGGAAAATTGGGAGTAAGGTGAGAGAGAGACAGATATGAAGGTAAAGAACCTCATTAAGGCAGGCAGAACATGACAAAGATCGACAGAAGAAAAATACAATCAAATGTCTGCAAATAGAATAGTTCCCTCCTTTGATGACAAATGAGTACTTGATCCTCGCTGAGGGGACCTGCATAGGCTGCCTGGGAGTCTGAATATAACAGCTGCTCCTCTGGTATTTAGGGAATGATGAATTAGCTACTGCTTATCAGGCAACTAACAGAGCCAGCAACAAAAGGGTTGCAAAGACACCTTCAGAAACAGCCCTTCTGAGATTGGAAACAAACTTTTGGCCAGAGAGGAACATGCACCCGTATGTCTGAAGAGAGAAGCTTTTCAAAGGGGATCACTAACTACAGGTCTTTTATTTTAGAAACGTATCCACTCTGGTTGGTGATTCTTCTGCCTGAAAGGCCACCTTGGACTGCTAGACAGCTGATGTGACTGGACAGCAAAGAGCTGTTTAAAACTGTCTAAAATAGTTAATTTGGTGGCTACCCACAGATAATCCCTGCTACAGGGTTTAGAGTCTAAGGCTGGTGACATGGTGACCTGGATTCCAGCAAGAACAAGCACAGCTTCCTTTAAAAAGGTGGGAGAAAGCAGAAGGAATGCCATGGGGGAGAGAGACTGAGGGAGAGAGAGAGAAACAGAGAAGCGAAAACCAAATGAAAAGATGCAGTTAAAGTGATTTACTTTGTTGATGCACATCTGGGCCAGTTAGCAACACCAAGGTACTCTCATTTCCCAAAGATGGAACAAAGGGTGGATTTAAATATCAAAGCTACATACGTCCCTAAACCCGACCTGCTAAAGCAAAATGGACACATTGTTTCAAGGCTGTCTTAACCTGGCAGCTGGCACTACACTAGAATGCCATGTCTCTGCCGTGTCTCTCCTGTCTCTTGGAAGCATGCTCCTTAGAAGGAAATACAGTTTCAGGACAGTTTCGGGACATTTGGACACTCTACTCTGGGGTCCTCTCAGCTTCCCCTTCCCCAGAGTTCCTGACATCACTTATCAGGCATTGCCCTGAAAGGAATGGCTTCTAGTTTTGAAGGACCTTTAAATAAGAGATGGTCATCAATCCAGTTGCCATGGTAAGACAAAAACAGAAGCTATGATTTCAGCCCACTGAAAAAATAGACATCCTTCCCCTCCTTGCTACCATAAATGCTAAGTGGAAGAAGATACAAATAAAAAGGAAAGAAAATATTGTCAAATTATTAAGAAAATGGAAAAAACAACCCAATCAATGGGGAAGACCATCTTGAAAACATAAAACAAACCCCAGAAAATAATACAAGCCTAGGCCCTTTAAATAAGGATGGTGTTCAATACAAAATTTTAAATGCTTGCATCTTCTAATGTAACACATGACTAGTTCCAAGTTTTAGGAAATTCTTGAACAAAAGGGACATATCAAAGCAGTGAGGTAGCAGCACACTCCTCCTTCCCCAAAAAGTTTTCAGGAAGAGGCTGCATAAGCGCCTGTCAGTGACATCACCAGGAAGGAACCTGGTTTCCGGCAGGAAATTGCCCTGGGTGAGCTCCAAGGCTCCTAAACTCTAAGATTCTGGGATATGCTAAAAAAGAACTATGACTACAGTTTGACCTGATTAACCCTGCAGCCCTCTGAAATAACCAAGTCAACTCAAATAGCAAGACATTCTACAAATTAGCTGAGTGTAGTGATATGTTTTTAACCCACACTCAGATCTATAACATACACTATAAATTTTTACCAATATTATTTGATGACCTTAAGTATTAAAAATCTATAATTAAAAAACTCCCTATTATCAGTTTCTACTTCAAAATGCTAGTTGATATTCACTATAGAGTACTAGGCAAAGATACAATGAAATTGCTATACAGCAAAGCTGTCATTATTAAATAACAGCTACATCTATGTTCTGTCCATCTTTTGGATCAATGCATCTTAGAGATTTTTTCCCTCTACTTTAATTGATCTTTCAGTATGCTGCTGAGGTGGGGGGAGGACAGGTATAATTATTTTCATTTTACAGATGAAGAAACAGAGGCAGAGTGATGCTGAGTGTCTGGCCAGTCTGGAAATCCGGTACTAAATTGCCTTCCCACCTCCTTTTTGCAAAATCATCAGCAATACTCATGGAGAGGCATACATAATACATTTTACTCTTCAATTAAAGCCAAGCGTTCAGGGAAGAGAGAAGGAATAAAGTGAGCTTTTTATAATTATTAAAAACTGAACACTGAGAAGCAAAGCTGGGGCACTGACTAAGCTACAAACGAATGACGGGCTTTATGCTTCATTACTCACAGCTTCCTGAGCCTTCGGTTCTCCCAAGAGGTTCACAGTACAATAGTCAACTTTGCATCCAACTTCAGCACATAGTGTTCCCAGTCACCTCAGAGCTCTTTTGAGCGAAAAGAGCTAATTTAATAATATGTTGGTCGATATTAAGAAATAAATAGTATTATTTGTTAACAGTCCTAGAATATAGAAACGTAGCATTATGCCCAACTAGTCCATCTACAAAAAGGTTAAGAAATGGAAATTTCATTTCAAATGGCTCCTGAAATCTACGGCTCATAAGCAAGCCATTTATTTCCAATGTCTAAATACCTTCAAAGGAGTAAATATTTATGTATTAGTCCAGTCATGTGAAATCTGCCCAAATAAGATCTGATTTGAAAACTTTCAATGTAAAGTGCTAAGTTTAATGAAAAACAGTATATCTGCATGCCGTTAGTATGGCTGGTATCTAATGCTGTGACAGAGTAATGCTAATTTAGAGTTTGCCATATGAGAGGCATATGTGCAGCTTTTATTTTCTCCATATTAAAAATATTTCTTTAAACAAAAATAAATTCCAGTCGGCCTCTTATCAGGAAGGAACATTATTAAGTCTGCAAAACAGTCACGATGAAAAGAAGCCCAGAATATTAGCAAAAACTGCTAAATGTGCTTGTCATTCTGTACGTAAGCTGAATTCATTATGATGCTTAGCCTAATTTGCCTACATTCCAACACAGGCTTTGAAAAACTCCTCTAAATGCCACAACTTTGTAAGGGACATATATGGTTTCATGATATTTCTGCTGCAGAAACTTCTTAGGTTATCACCTCTCCCACAAAAAACCCCCAAAACCAACCAAACAAAAAAATTCAAATACCCAAAACCCAGCAGAGAGAGTTGACTAATCAAACTAAAATTTCCTATGAAGGCACCGACTATGAAGTAGCTTGGAAAAAAAAAAATCACATTTATAAAGTCTAGATAAAATCAACCAAATAAACAAAATGCATTCCTTACTTAATCTTCAAAAAACAAATACCTACTATCTCTGGATGTTCTAAATAACCAAGTTTAGGACTCTGAAGTCTTTGTATGAAATCAAAATCTAACCATCTTTAAAGCCACCTTAAAATAATCATGGAACTCTGGAATGTTACCACCTCTTATAGCTTTATTAGTTCTTAGGAAACCAATCTGGTATTACTAGTTTGAACTGTTTGTATCCATATATTTCATTTAGAAAGAAACAAATACAGATATCTCATACTCTATAGTTGACTGATCATTCATACCAGAGAGTACTTCAGTATAGGTGGGGATCACAGCAGGGTAGATAGTGAATTTAAGGAATGGATCTTATTAATTAGGTGTTACAAGCCCCAAATATATGTGTGTGTGTGTATACACAGATACACACACACACACACACAGGTACATTTCACTGAACTATTAAGTAACTAGTAACAATTAAGTGAATTGTTAAGTAACTAGAAAATAGAATAGTGTTTTTTCCTCCAAACTAAGGTATCTATTTAGGCTATTAATGCAGACTGATTTTAAGTAATTATAATGCAAGTATGAAGATTTGAAATTGTAATTTATAATTTAATGATTCCTAAATATGCTACCAGATTTAAAACAGAACCCTTTACTATAACCACCATAATCTGCTAATGTTTGAAAAACTTAACATGAAACCACTGTAGAAACTAACTTAAAAATAAAAAGTCTAAATAATGAAGATTATACATTAAGGACAATAGCCACAAATAGTTATCTTTTTAGCTTTCATAGCATACATATGGCTCAAATGAATCAATTTAAACTCTAATTAGAATTTTTAAAGACTCGAGTTTTTCACTGAATGTATTTATCATTAGAAAAACTTTTCTGAATTTTTCAGTTAGTAGGATTTATTCTGACATTAGAAAGCCAACACTAGGCTCAAAAGCAAGGACACTGAAACTAAAAAAAAAAAAAAGGATTATTTTGTCAGTAGACTTTACTCAAATATCTAAAAGATAGAATCACTCAGTAAAATAATAGTGTACTTATTACAAACTAATCTTTATCTTACCAGCCCATTCTTGTTGGGTTTTTTTTTTTTTTTTTTTTTTTTGCTGTACGCGGGCCTCTCACTGTTGTGGCCTCTCCCGTTGCGGAGCACAGGCTCCGGACGCACAGGCTCAGCGGCCATGGCTCACGGGCCCAGCCGCTCCGCGGCATGTGGGATCTTCCCAGACCGGGGCACGAACCCGTGTCCCCTGCATCGGCAGGCGGACTCTCAACCACTGTGCCACCAGGGAAGCCCCCATTCTTGTTTTAACACATATATACAATGAGACTAATGCTACAACAAAATACTTATACTACTTCATACATTTTATGTGTGATTTATTCTAAATATTTTAAGAAAAGAAATTTTAATAGTTACTATTAAAAAATACCTTCAAAACATTTACCATTCAAAATTTATAAAAAGTACTGATTTTATTGTGCTGAAATATATATTCTTCCCATAAAGATTTTACGTAAAACAACTTGTGATCTGAAACAACTTTATTTGCATTTTCTATAAAAGCATTTTGACACTTTTAAAGTCTAATTAATTTTCTTCAAAATAGTTCATCTTTGCTAGGACAAAAGAAAAGTTTCATGTGATGTCTCAATCGGTGAATAAAAAAGGTTTATAACTTCACTCTCATGTTGATAAAACCTTTGCATTCGCTGAGTATAAATAAATTATTGAGGCTAAAATTATTTTAAATGTATGCAGTGGAATTAAGAGAGACAATATAACCTCTGATCACAGTAGACCCTTTGAACAACATGGGGGTTAGGGGTGACGACCCTCCATGTGGTCAAAAATCTGTATATAACTTGTGGCTGGCCCTCTTTATATGAGGGTCCTCCGTACCTGCTGATTTAAGCAACTGGGAATCGTGTAGTACTGTAGCATTTACTATTGAAAAAATCCATGTATAAGTGGACCTGAGCAGTTCAAATCAGTGTTGTTCAAGGGTCAACTGTACTTTTAGTGAAATGGCAAAGTCATGAGGAGCACAATTTTCTGGTATTTCAATGGTACGATGTTTGAGAAAAAGATAACTGCTCCAAATGACTTCATGAGTAAATAAAATACTTCACTGCACAAATGAATCTGCTTCTGAGAGAAAGTTAACATAGGCAGGATTAGAGAGATTTGAGAGAAGCATTCACCAAAAAAAAACATACGTGAAACAAGAGGCTTGTGGTCCCATTATGACAACAAGGCCAAAAGCGAGGGATTAACCCTCAGAGCAGAGATAAAAGTACGGTAATGAGAAGCTGGATGTAATCACCATTAAAACAAAGAGCACATTTGATAGCTATCCAAACATTAACCTACGCTGGAAAAAATATGGTTCAAAGGAGGTGCTCTCTCTCTGTTAGGCTGGGTCTTTGATGTTATCTGCAAGAAAAACATTCACTTTGTCCCCAAGAACTCAATTTCTGCTATTTGCTCTCTAGTTGGTAGTTCTTTTATATGTGTGATTTTTTAAAAAAATTAAGGTAACTTTGGGACTTCCCTGGCAGTCCAGTGGTTAAGACTCCTCGCTTCCACTGCAGGTGACACGAGTTCAATCCCTGGTCAGGGAACTAAGATCCCACATGCTGCATGGTGTGGCCAAAATAATTTTAAAAATTTAGGACAACATTCACATAACATAAAATTCACCATTTTAAGTGTACAATTCAGTGGTTTTTAGTATATTTACAATGGTGTGCAACCATTACCACTATCTAATTCCAGTACATTTCATCATCCCCAAACCTCATCGCCCATACACATTAAGTAGTCACTTCCCCAACTCCCCCTCCCACCATCCCCTGGAAACCACTAATCTGCTTTCTATTTGTATGGATATGCCTGTTTTGAACATTTCATGTAAATGGAATTATACAATATGTGGCCTTTTGTGCCTGGCTTCTTCCACTTTTAACTGCCTGTTCTTAGACCACTCCAAAAGGGCCGTAATTCCAAGTACACTAAACCGCAGGTGCTGAAGATTCTTGATCTGTCCTCTGAGTGCACTTTAGTTTCTACAGACCTCCTACCTATGATGATGTTCTAGTTCTTTGACTGCCTTTTGATCACATGAAAGTGGACTGTAATGGGAAATACAAATTATCATCTCTGGAATATGTCTTTGGAATAGAAAATAATCCATTGGATGGAGTTTCTGAAGTGGGAAAGAATACCAAAGAACAGAGGAGTAAAATTTTTGATTTGACCATAATATCTTAACAGTGACATGTACCCAGGTTATATTTTTCTCAGTGACATTTAAGCTGTTCTGGAAGACTGAGAACACCAAGCCATTTTTTAGTATCTCAAAGCATTTAATAAGTGCTCTGTAGCATGTGAAAACTGAAGTTAAAGTGAGAAGCCACAGTAGGCTGATTCTTTATCAGACTCTTGTTGACACTCATGGAGAGATTTAATCTCAGAGTTAAATTTGTTCTCCATAAGTTAGTTCCTGGAGCTTCAACTCAAATTGTCATATAATTGTGCTTCAAAGTGAGTTTTCATATGTTTATCTTGTTTGTATGATGTAGAAACTCATAGATAGGGAATAGATAGGGAATTAGCTTTCCAAAGGTGGAAAAAATATTGGTGTATTGTGTGTGAACTGTGAACTGGGTTATTAATATCTGCAGAACTTTATAAAAGGCTAAAAATATTTGTATAAAATAGGAAGGTGTTGTCATCCAAAGTCTTAGTCTCAGTCTTTCTCCCACCCACACATAAGAAAAGTCTTTAATTAGTACAAGCAGGACAGAAACCATTTAGTGGCCTTTCTTTAAAACAAGAGGCAGAGATCTTATCTAACTTACTGTTATCTTACCTGTGTCTAGAATAGTACCTGGCTTGAAGCAGGAGCTCAAAAAATGTTTAGTGCATGAAGGAACAAATTTATAAATGTGAACCTGTGACAACCTCCCATGTGAACCTGTAACAACCAAGTTCTCACTGCCAGAAGGTACTGTGGGGAAATAACAATGGTGATTAAAAATGACGACTACCAGATTTCTGCTTTGGCCACAGTAGAGTAGCTTGTGATTGGAACTAACTTTCCCAGTGAAAACAACAATGAAAGCTATATAAAATACATAACGTCTGCTTATGGACATCAGGGAGCAAACTGATGTAGGCAGAACCTAAGGAGCTGTAGTCTCTGAAAGAAGGAAAGCACACTGGGGTGAGCTCCACATTCATTCTGCCTTCTCTGGAGGCACTGAAAATTTACACAAGGAAATAAAGCCTAGCATAAAGCAGCAATCCCAGTTGGTTGAAGAAACAAAGGTTGGGGCTTCCCTGGTGGCGCAGTGGTTAAGAATCCGCCTGCCAATGCAGGGAACACAGACTCGAGCCCTGGTCTGGGAAGATTCCACATGTCGCGGAGCAACTAAGCCAGTGTGCCACAACTACTGAGCCTGTGCTCTAGAGCCCGCAAGCCACAAGTACTAAGCCCATGTGCCACAACTATTGAAGCCTGCATGCCTAGAGCCTGTGCTCCACAACAAGAGAAGCCACCACAATGAGAAGCCCACGCACCACAACGAAGAGTAGCCCCTGCTCGCCACAACTAGAGAAAGCCTGCACGCAGCAACAAAGACCCAATGCAGCCAAAAATAAATAAAAGTAAATAATTTTAAAAAAAAGAAACAAAGGTTGGAGTTTGGGCTACCAAAGTAGCTAGGACATGAGGGACAAAAGCTTAGGAAAAAGCTTAGGAAAGTGAGCCTGAAATGCTTCCTCTTGAAGTGTTTGCCAATCCTAAACCATGTGCACAAGGTGAGACCTTCAGAAACTCAGCAAACAGCAGCAACTGGGAGGCTAAGGAGGTGAGCAAAACTTGGTGCTGAGGAGAGAGAGGCTGGAGTTCAAGGCCACCAAGGTGAAGTGGCCCCAATAAACACCCCAGCTTTTCAACTGAGAACCCAGAGAGTCCATGTGCCAGGAATAAGGGAAAAACTGAAACCAGCCCTAACAAAATCTAAAATCAACCCTCAGTGGGCTTATGGTGATCTGCCTGTACTCTACCTACTTGCTGGAAGAAAACAGAACCATTTTAGGAGGAAGATATCATTCAGGGCCTCCACAATTTTTATATATGCAACGTACGGTATTCAGGTAAACTTACTAGGCATCCTAAGAAACAGACCCAAATGACTGAAAAACAAGAGGAAATATACATGGACAATAGAAACAACCAATAGGTAGTAATTCAGACACTGGATTTATCAGACAAGAAGTTTAAAATTACTTTGATTAAGAAGTTCAAGAATATAGAGGAAAAGATTAAGAATTCCAGCAGAGACCTAGAGTCCATAAGAGAGTCAATGCATATTTTAGATCCCAAAATACAATATGTGAAATTAAAATTAATATTCATTAGATCCAGGATAACTGAATTGGAAGGCAGGTCAGTGAATATTACACAGATTGAAGCAGAGGGAGAAACAAAGATGGAAAACACAGAAAAGACTGTAAGATATATATGGAACATGGTGTAAAGGTTTGGAAGATTCCTAGAAAAGAGGAAACAGAGAATGGATTGGAAATAATTATTTGAAGAATGATTGGTTAAGAATTTTCAGTATTGAGGAAGAACATCAATAGATTCTACAAAAATATCCTTCAAAAATAAAGGCAACATTGAGCTGTACCCTTTTAAAGGGTGAATAGTATGTTACGTGAATTTTATCTCAATATATGTGGTACAAAAGGAAATAAAGGCAAAAGAAAGTTTCAAAAAACAAAAACTAAGATAATTCATTGATAGCAGACTTGGTACTAAAATAAATCCTAAAGAGAGTTCTCCAGGCAGAAGGAAAATAATCCCAGATAGAAGTAAAAGTCTAAGGCAACTGCTAAATGAATTTTTTAAAAATCTCCAACAAACTAAAATACTAGAGAAAAAAGGGGTAACAGAGAGTACTTGGTTTATTTAAAAAAGAAAACAGAACAAGAGAAATAGAGGAACAAAGAGGAAATGGGACAAACAAAAAACAAACTGAGATGGTAGATCTAATACCAGGAATCAGAAATCACATTAACTGTAAAAGGACTAGATACCCCAAATAAAAGACAACTCAAAAATCTTAGGCAAAATATTAGCACACTGAATCCAATGATATATGAAATGAATAATACACCATGACCAAATAATACACCATGACCAGGAATGCAACATTTGAAAATCAATTAATGTAATTTATCACTATAAGAGGATAAAGGAGAAAAGTCACATGGTCATCTTAATAGAAATACTATTTAATAAAAACTCTCAGAAAGCTGGGAGTAAAAAATTTTGGGTAAATGGTATCTATTTTAAAATTTATATCAAACATCATATTGAATGGTGAAATACTGAATTCTTATTCTGAGCTCAGGAACAAGTCAAAGAGGTCCATTGTTACCACTTCTATTCAACATTTTGCTAGAAGTTCTAGTAAACGCAATAAGGTAAGAAAAGAAAAACTGGGAAGGGAGAAATGAAACTATCATTATTTACAGAAGATATGGTTGTATATATAAATGAAGAGACAAAAGAATCTACAGAATTATAATAATTGAAGTGAATTTAGTAAGGTTGCTAGATGCAAAGGCAATATAAAAAATCAATTATATTTCCATCTACTAACAAAAAAGAATTAGCTAATAAAATACAAACATCAAAAATCCAGAAATAGATTTAACCACTACATGTAAATCTTAAAACATTGCTGAAACAAATTCAAGAGGACTAAGTAAGTAGAGGGATATACCACATCTATGGATTGCAAAACCCAAAATTGAGGAGATATAAGTTCTCCTGAAATTATCTATATTTTCAATGCAATACCAGTTAAACCCTAATGGATATCTGCACCCACCCCCAAGGAAACTGACACGCTGTTTCTAAAATGTGTATGAAAATGCAAAGGGTCAAGAAGAGCCAAGACTATCTGGAAGACGATCAAAGTTAGTAGTCTTTCATTATCAGGTATGAAGACTTTGTAAAAGTTCCAACTGCAATGCACTAAGCTTTTCAATACATGGGGCTGGGTCAAGTGGATCCTCTTACAGAAATAAATGAACTTTGGCTGCTGTCTCACACCATATACAAATATCAGTGCTAGATAGATTGTATGCCTAATGTGAATGGTAAAACAAGGCTTTTAGAAGAATTTAAGAATATCTTGATAATACTGGGGCAAAGATTTATTAAACCGGACCCAAAAATCATTAACAATAAAAGAAAAGATGGGTATATTGGACTTCATAAAAATTAGTGCTTTCTGGTCATCAAAGGTCACCATTTGGAAAGTGGAAAAGCAAACCAAAGAGAAGATGTTTATAATAATACATCAGACCGAAAACTCATATCATTAAAATATAAAGAACCCCAGCAAATCAATAGGAAAAAAACAGATAACCCAATAAATATGAACAAGTGACTTGAACAGGCACTTAACAAGTGAAAATTTCCAAATGGCTAATAAAGATATAAAAAGGTATTCCACATATCATTACTTCTCAGAGAGATGCATATTAAAACCACAACAAAATACACACTTAGCATAATGGATAAAAACACAAAGAAATACACACTTGCCAGAATGGCTAAAACTAATAAGGCTGATGGTACCAAGTACTGCTGAGGACATAGAGCAACTGGAACTCTCATACACTTGGTGGGAGTTTAAATTAGTACAACCACTATTGAAAACTATTTGGCAATATCTTCTACAGCTAAATATACATCCATCCTATGATTTAGTAGTTTTATTCTTATGTATAAACCCAAGAGAAATGAGCGCATGTGTGCACTAAAAGATATGTACAGGAATGTTCATGGCATCTATAGACATAAAAGCCAAAAATTATACGCAACCCACATGTCCACCAACGGTAGAATGGATCAATTATACTATACTTATTTGATGGAATACTACAGAGTAATAAAAAAGAGCAAACTATTGTTATTGCTACATGCAACAACATATGTGAATTTCACAGACATTATGTTGATCAAATAAAACCAGACACGAAGACTACAGACTGTATAATTCCATTTACAGGAAGGTCAAGAACAGGCAAAACTATTCTATGGTGACATAAGTCAGAACAGTGGCTACGTCTGAGTATGGACTGGGAGCCTCATCTTGATCTAGGTGATGGTTATATGGGTGCATATATACGTAAAAATTCATTGAGCTGTCACTTAAGATCTCTACACTTTATACGTCATACTGCATTAAAAATGTTAAAACCATGATCACTACTTATGTAGTGTTAGTCCTCCATTTTGACTGGTCTCTTTGGCCATAGCATGTCAGGGGTCTGGGTGGAAGGCAGTAGGAAAAGTTTGGGAGGAGGTAGGGGAACAGAGAGGAAAATGTTATCAAATGGGCCTCCTAGAAGAAAATCACCACCTTACATTGCAAAGCTTGTGTATAACGTTGAATAAGTCCATTTATCCACACAATAGACAAATTAAAAGCTATTTATCTATAGGCCATTGAAATAGCATTTTTGTAAAGTAGCCCTCTCCACGTTCATACCAAATGTTTGTGTCTCAGAGTGGTACGGTTGCTCACTTTCTCACATAGCATCATATTTTCTTATTCCTAAGTAACTTTCATCCCCAAATTTATCTTTCTCTGTCCCAATCGAGTCTTTATTTCTCTGCTCTTAATTACAACCTATAAATGTTAGTCGATACGTATTAAGAAGTAGTGAGTGAAACACCAGTGTAGGGATCCATTAATGTGTGTGGTCATACAACTGGAAAACAAAAAAACAAGAAAAGTACAAGTGCTGCAGTGAATGAAGACAACACAGACGGCAGTGGATAGGAATGGCTTTCCTTTGAGTTGTGGCATGACAGTACTTTTACTCTTAACTGTCCACATAGAACAGAGGAAAAACTATGTTTTTCATCTTTTTATCTTCCATTTACTTTCTAGGAAGACAAAGTCTTATCTTTATGCAAAGCCGTGGAAGAATTTACATAGTTACATAGATTACTGCAGCTTAGATGATTTTCAACAAGTTTTCGGTTCCACACCCAAGGATACATTACCATTTTAGACAGAAGTGTACAAGCTGTAAATTAAAATGCCAGTCTTTTCAAAATTCTTCCAAGTATGTGTATATGTGGTTTCCTCTTCTTTGTAAAAATTCATGCAGTAAAGTTTTAGGGGTAGTTTTCAAAATTTTAGTACTGAAGTATTAAATTTATATGTGATGTAGCACCTTTACATTCCCCTTCTTATCCATCAAAAGAAAGAGAATTATTGTACATTTAATCTCTCCTTTTACCAGTATTTATGACTTGAGCAAATAGGAGAGCATTACAGTAACCTAAAATAAACTGTTATGAAGAATCAAATGTCTACTACGGCAACAGGTCTTTTATGAGGATTATCATCGCACATCCATTCCAACACAACAGTGCACATTTACTCGACCAGCCTCTCACACAGTCAAAAATAAAACTGCAGTTAAGAATGTCAAGTTCCTCAACCTTACTGAATTTTAGAACAAGTAAGACAAGAGAAACAGTGATTTTCCAATCTATCTACAAGCAGAAATGCCAGGAAATAAACCTGTAGTATTCTGCTCATACAACTTAAATTTCCTTTTCTAAGTCATGACATTTTGGGGGGTTGTTCTTTCTGTTTTATTCTTCTTTTTCAACATAGGAGGACTTCAAAACATAAATTAAAAGATCAAAACTGCTCCCTATGGGAAGGAACAAGAATTAAAATGGATTTTTTTTTTTTTTAGCGAAGAGACAAATTTTACATAACTGTACAAATTAAAAATGTTATGCAGTGGAGAAGATTAAATGGAAACCACATCATGTTAAGTATTATCCCAGTTTCCTGTGCTCTGGAGAAACGTTGCTATATTGAATACTACTTGACCGATCTGAAGTATTCAACTCCTTAGGACAACCTAAGCAGTATTCTAAGTAGAAAAATATTACAAAATGTCCTTCCACCTATTCCAGCAGAAATACACCAGGAAAATTAAGCCTGAAGAATAACTACCAAGAATCCTGTCTGTTAATTCAAGTCTCCTTCTAAATACAAAATATCAAGCTTTTTACCATGTGCTCAAAGGAATAATGGAAAAGAGATGGCTGGCAATGAGCAGTACCTATTTTGCACTAATATGAAGAAGCCAAGACAGATATATTTGGGAGCCACTTTAACGTCTTACTCCTTTTTAGTAGGTAAATATAAAATACTGGCACCTGCTTAGTTCACAAATTCATGAACTAAAAAGTGGACAACTGCCTTAGGGAAGGGAAGCATCAATTACCTAATTACATAACAGGGAGCTGGGCATACAAAGAAAAGGGCTCAGAAGAAATATCTTGAAATCTCAAAGGTAAGAAATGCTGAAGATGAGGACTGAAATGAGACTAACCAAATGTTTTTAAGATGAAAAGTGTTGCCTCCTTGAAAATATATTTTTGCCCCATATAAACAACATTTAAGTAATTACCCTTAAGGGAAACATTCTAAGGAATACCACAATTTGGAGTTACTTAACAAGACAGCAAATAAAACCTTTATGCAGCTGTAGCAGCTATTTTCTTTGGATGGTTTATACTTAAACTATTTATTTGATGCATCTGTTATCTTATGATTACTTTTCCATTCCTTGAGTTTTATAATAACTTGAATTTAAATTCTGAATTTTATTAGAGCCTGCTACATTCATTTTAGTGCCAGATAAAGGTATCAAATAAAGGGGAACTCTTGTGTGGGGTAAATAAATTAATTAAAGGCCAGAAATTGGGGTGTTATGGTGTAAGACATTTGAGGGTCCAAAAGTCATACAGTTGAAAGATATTTCATTATATTTCAATAACTCATCTATAATTATATTGCTATGGTGTAAGTAGCATATCAGTATTTAACTTATTTACTTAGATCTTAAAAATATCAGAAATGCGATCATACAATCACCCAGATCATGTTATTGATCATTGGGAGAACACCCTAAGTAATAATGTGGTCTAACACACATATAGGGCCAATAACTTAGAAATTTTCACCATTTTGAGGTACCCCGTTCTTAATAAATATGACAATAACAGGTGCTTGAAATGTGGGCAAGGTGAATAAGTAGACTTTAAATTGTATACTTTTATAAAGTATTTGAGAACATACTCCAAAAATTGAGATACAAAAGGAATTCCCTTATTGAAAAAAATAGTCACAGCTATCCTAGTAGGTTTCTTTAAAATAACTTATCTTATATAAAGCCATTTGTTATTTATTTATCAGTAATAGTTATTTATCAGCGTATCAGTTATTTATCAGCATATCAGCATAGTTATTTAAGAAATCAGCAGTAATATAAAAAAGTAAATAAAATAAATAAAAAAAATAAATAAAAAATAAATAAATAAAATAAATAAATAAATAAAAATAAATAAATAAAAGGCAGTTTTTCAAGGGTAACTGAATCCGTAATTCCAAGACGGACCAGGATATTGAAATTAACTCAGAAGACTTGATTTTCTGTTCCAGTGGTTCAGTGGTTTTCTGTTTTATAGAGGTTTGGAAGAATTAATGAATTTCAAAACAGCTAATTTAATTCATTCAACCATAGGATCTGACACAGTAATTAGAAGAAACTGGTCTTTTAAAATGTCTTTCCTCTATTACTTTCCTTTTCTTATTCTTGCCTCCCGATTAGCTATATATAGTTACAAAATATATGAGTCAGGATTTATGATGATATGAAAATTACATCCACTATAATCAATAAAGGAAGAAGGGAAGGGATGATTTGGCTCTATCTCCAAAACTGTTACAAAGAGAATTTAGTGTATTTGTTGCTCTTAAATCTACTTCTATTTTTCTCCTAATACCAGAAAAGAGTCCTTTCATTTAACATTTTCATATGGATTATTTTTTAGTTCATTTTTGATGTGACTAAACGAAAGCTTTGTGAATTTTAAAGTGCAATTCACTGACACTAACAGCCTGCATGTACCATAACTGCTGCAAACTCAGCATCTTTCTGGTACTTATAAGTAGAGTGAGGATGAAGATATCCTCTAAGTGGGCACTCCTCTGAGTGTTTTCTGAGCTCTTCTCAAAAGCCCATTCTAGAAATCATTCAAGGAGGCTCACCAGTTGATAAATTAGCTTCTCTTTCCTTCCTTTCACTCTGCCTGCCGTTTTACCATTTCATTTTCTGTCAAGTCCTCCAGAAGAAGAGGCAATGAAAATAAATGAAAGTGAAACCCACTGATTTCCAATATTCACAATGCATCAATTACACCCTCAATCATTAGGGTATACCAACCATTCTTCTGGATCATTTCCCCTTAGCAACAAAGTCCCTTTGGTTTATACTTTACTAGTATCTTCTACTAGAATGCACAGTTTTAAAAATGTCTTGAAGAGCTAACTAACACATTTCTAGACATAGTCAACCTTACTATAGATATAAATGGACATTTTCTGATTATTGTAACCCTGTGCCTGATGGGGTCACATTCTGTGAATTAGCTACAGAGTTTGGTAATAATGCACCTAAGATTTCCCATCATTACTAAGAACGACCATAAGCTAGGAGTACAAAATTTTCATTGACTCAGTGAGAATTAGGTAGCCATTTGGGCCACTGAAAAGTATAAAAAGTTATTTCCGATAATCATTATGGACAAAAATGTGAACAGGATAATACATTTTGAAAATAGTTTAATATTTGCCATTTTTGTTGCCTGTGCTATTAATATATACATTGGTTCAGTAATAAATATACTATTACATAGAGTGCAATATTTTTAGTATTCATAACTGGTTGAAATTAATGCTGCTATTATCTCAAGAAAGGAATAAATAAATATCATGCCTAATTCCAAACTAATGCTCAAGAGGTTATCATTAACAAAAACTACAAAATAAACATGTTGGGCCTTTTTAAGCATGATTCCTGCAAACATCGCAAAAAATCGCTTTTCTCAGTCCTGACATTTCGTGTGATGGTTTTAAAACAAAATACAACACACAAATCCTATCACTTCTTTTTTGCATAGGGGATGAATTAATCATATTTTAAAATGCAGCAATCATTCAGTGAAATGTCTTCAGCACACAGCACTTGTTTTCGGCATGAATTCAGAACTTTTGAGCAATAAAAGTGCTCTGCATAAGTTGATAAAATATGCTTTCTGGATTTCAATTTAACAGAAAAATTTCAAAACAAGTCATAGTTATAATTCTAAAGTATTATGTACATAATATCTGACTACAGGAGGAAAAGCCTCACCGCAGCACAGCACAGTGTACAAATAAGCACAGTGTTTAATAGATTTCCCTTTAGGTGTTCCTCACATCAGTGCCTCTGGGGCTAATGATTACGTTATACAAGGCCCCTTCTACTTGTTGCATCCAAAGTGGAAGGGGGATGTGAGGGCAAATTTAAAGTAGATAATGGGGGGGGGGGGGGAAAGGCAAAAATACAGTACATATGCTTTAAAGAGTGCACTTTATGAAATAGCTTGCTTTATTCATATTCTTTTATAAAGTGCAACATTACTTAAAACAGAGACATGTACCTTAATATTTTGCAATAACCATTAAAACAAATTGCCAGGAAAGAGCAGTGCAAAATTAAAAACATACATAGCTTAGCATGCATCTCAGATGGGTCCCCAATATAGAGCGTGGGACCTGAAGTTCTTATATCTTTTTTTTTTTTACTTTTTAGAAAAAGATTAATAATAGCAGGTTATCGTCATAGGTAACCATAAAATAAAAACAATAAGTTAAAATCCTCTCTGAAGAAATAAGTATATGCCACACATAAAATTCATTACAGACTCTTTTTCAAAACAGACCTTTTTTGCTGATAAATCACTGTTCAAAGGGTGCAAGTCTCTTAAAAACCCACGATGCCCACAAGGCGAAGCAAAAGGTATCATCACAGTACGAGGAACTCTTGTTGGCAGACATCTGAAGAACCTGTGACTTATTTTGTCAGCAGCTCAAATCTCACCAGTCCCTAATTAAATTGACAGACATCTTTGCTCTTTCAAAAACAGTCCTGTTGGCACCATGCTAGGTCACTAAACAGTATGACATGTGGTCTATTCACAGTAACATTCTCTGTCCAGTGCTTTTGGATGAGGATAACCAATTGGGTTTTCCTGAAAAAATTCCCTGCGAGGCAGATTCCAAGGAGACCAATGGGACACGTTTTTCAAAGCACAGAACCTGGCCGCAGGCGCACGATGAGGGAGCAGAAGGGACAATGGATCACCCGTTATGCGCCTACCGTTCCTATGCTGCTCAGTCTGAGAACTGGAAGAGGGTCTCTGGGTTATTGCTGTCGGCAGGATTGCTGGGCTGCAATGTCTTTGTGGGTGTCCTTTTGCCATGAGAATGGGAGGAAGAAGAGTGAGAGCTTTCACTGGAGCTGCTGCGCGTCTCGGTACTGGTGCTGGTCTTCTTCATTTTCCTTCTCTTCGCCAAAGGGGCCTTATCAACATTCTGAAGACAAAACCCCTCTCTCTTGTATTTGTTAAAGGCCTAGGGGAGAAAACAAGGGGAACCCCCGTGAAGGTAAAAGGACTGAAGTCTTCCTGGACGTCATGACTTATAGAGAACTTGCGTTTGGCAAGCTTGGCAACCACAGCTTCAAGTTGTTCTGGGAACATGGTCCTTAACACCACTGTATCCAAAACTCCGGGCAGGGTACAGAAGCTCATGGGAAAGAGTTTCTGAGGGCTCTGTTTAAATCCACCTGTTAGGGCGTCCAGGAGTCACAATCCTAATAAATCTTTTGAAGAGGGCAGGGCTACCTCTCAATTAAAAAACCACCGACGGACTGGAAATTCTTGAAGAATGTCAGCAATCTAACTCACCTCTCTCCACCACTTTGACTAGTTCTGTGTCTGAGATTTAAAATTCCAACCACAAAGTCCCAACACAGAGCCCCTGATCTCCACTCCCACGTCAATGCAATCTGGGTACATCTTGGACACAATATATGCAGAGAAGATTAGCTCTATAAACCTCAGCCTGGCTTCCTCCTCACAGCAGCCTGTCTTTACTTTTCTTAGATTCAAGCTTAGGCATTGCTGAGTGACAACCTTACATCATATGTCACTGAGAAGATTTGGATCACCTGCCTCAAATGCTTGCAGTTCATCTCTTCACACCTCACCAGATCCCAGTTTATTAATATTTTAATCCATTTCTGCAGCTGAAGAGGAAATGCTATCCTGTCTCCTTTCTCAAGATAATCCTTTCAGAAGTAATTTAATTTCTCTCTAACTCATTGGCTCCTTATCCTTAATGTATTTGCATCTGCTTGGCACGAATGTGCAGAATCTACAGTTATTGCTACGCAGTCTCAGCCTTTCAAGTATACAGTCTTTACTTAATACCAATTAATTTACTTCTTATCCCTCACAGTCTCTAGAACATATTATGCACAAAATGATTTTTGAATGAATGGACCTTCACATGTGCCTTAGTTCCTAATGCCTATTTATAGCTTTTACAGACAGTCATTTAGCTTATTTGAGAGAAAAAGTGTTCTAATATAGACTTGTGGTTGCCAAGGGGGAAAAGGGGTGGGGGAGGGATGTATGGGGAGTTTGGGATTAACAGATGCAAACTGTTATATATAGAATGGATAAACAACAAGGTCCTACTGTATAGCACAGGGAACTAGATTCAATATCCTGTGATAAACCATAATTGAATATGAAAACGAAAGTGTATATATATGTATAACTGAATAGCTTTGCTGTACAGAAGAAATTAACACAACATTGTAAATCAACTATACTTCAATAAAACAAAATTTTTTTAAAGTTCTAATAGTATGCATATTGTTTTCCTTACCAAGTCAAAAATTTCAACTATTCAAATATCAGACTACTGCCTCATCTTGCAAACTCATTCTAAATGTCAAATAAATATTTTGTGGGTTAGCAGTGACTCTGGTCCCCATGCACTTTCTGTTTATAAATGTGTTTATATCATGAAGGGATTTATAAAAGCATATCTAAAATTAAAAGAACCCATTTTAAAAATTGTATTGCTAAGAGGGTGTCTCTTAGCAATAGATTATAGAGTAAGAACATCTATCTGATCCCTTTCCAAACCGCCCTACAAGTGCAGAGCCCAGAGCCTTACATGGAAGGTTGCTTTCACACAGGTGTGCACAGCAGCTCCTGAAGACCCTAGAATGTCTGGAGTCATCAGAGGGTTTGAGGATAGCTGACTGCCATCTTGAAGCCATTCATTGTATCTCAAGCCAGACATTTTAAGTCTTTTATTTGGATCGACTGTGAGAAGTCCTGTGGGAATAAATAAGATATTTTTATTTTATGATTTGTCATTTCAAACATAGTTTAAAGTCAACCTCAGACATAGATCTCAATTATGTTCACAAGACATGATGGTTTCTGAAAGGCGTCAACCTCCTACAAAGATAATTACGTACATTTTCATGTACATTTAAATCCCCTAGTGAATACCGGATGCTAATAATAAAGCCCACAGTAGCCTATATCTGGAGGCTGTAGGCTAGCTGGCTTTCCAATCAGGAGAAAATAACCACCTAAAACAAAGACTCCCACTAGTGACCAGGCAAACTCCCCCAAAACAAAGAGTACCGAGATTTACTTCATTCATGTACAGGGAATGTGGAGGTATGGAGATGGACACTCAGAGAAGAGCTGCGGGGAGGCACACAGACAAAACCCAGGTCTCATCACATTACAGGACAAGTGCTGTAGCACGAGCCACACGCACGGCAGGCCCAGGGGAAAGACTCAGCCTAGGGAGTGCGAGCATCCTGGAAGGCTCCCAGGAGACGAGTCCTGGGGGATGAGCCGTAGTGGGTTTGATGAAGAAGGGTGCCCTTCTTCAGGGATTAGGAATAGCACGTGTAAAGGGGAGCAGAATCCGAGCGCTCAGCACATTTGAGGAATTCAAGTGTTCGAGGATGGTGGAGCGAAGGTGACAGGAAGCAGAGGCAGGCAGGGCCAGGCTGTGAAGGGCTTTGAATTGTGAAGGCTGCACTATGGAGTTTGACCTGAAGCTCACGGGGACTGTCTGAAGGATTTTTAACAGAAAAGAGGCATGACTGCATTTGGCTATTAGGAAGGTCACTGTGCCGATGGATGACACGTAAAGTGAAAGGAAGTGAGACAAGTTGAAAGCATGTTGTGGATTTTAGGAGACAGACGATGACAAGAACTAAGGTGACAGCCATGTGAATGGGGAGGAGGGGTGGCTGGGAGGGATGCTGCGCCCGCAGGACCGGGTGCCTGGCTGCGGAAGGCGAGGGAGGTTGCGGGCATCTAGGGTGATGCTGGGTCCCGTCCTGGTGATCTGGCTTCGTGGCCATGTAAAAGGAGGGGGAAAGGAGGAGGCACATGCTTGGGGGAAAGGAGAGTAAAAAGGAAGAGGTTCCTTTTGAAGGTGTGAGACTGAGATGCTGGTGGATCCAAGTGCTAGTGCACGTAGTGAATGTGGATAAGATTAGTGAGGGAGAGTGTTCTGAGAAGAAAATAAGGCTGAACAGAGTAGCCTGAAACCTTTTAGAACACACAGGGACTCCTTGAGTAATTCACAAACAAATATATGTCATGGGTATGATTCCACTTCAGTCACTACACATCATATAAAATATGAAATTTTCCATTAGATTCTTACCTTGGATCAAATCTTTAGCCTCTTGGGATACATTCCTCCAGGCTTCTCCTTCAAAGGAGAAATCTCCCTTTTTAATTTTCTTCATGATTTCCACCGCACTGGTGCACGTCAAGCTTTTGTCATGAGATTGGAATGGAACTTGCCCTGACAACATTGTATACTATCAAGAAAAAAAAAGGAGCAAAACAGAATGTCTGCCAAAATCACCATCAAAGCCACTCTGGTAATTTCATGACCAACTTAGCGTAATTTCCTAGATATTACACTTAGCATTACTGCGTTTAAAAGATTACATGGCTTCAATCACTGAAACAACCAACACATTTCAGACTTGTCTATAAAAAGGAATGGCTTAGTATGATATCAAGATTTAAAGCCATTTTGATAACTGTATTCAGATAAGAAGAATAAAAAAGGGATACTCTAACCATCTCAGAAGATGGTATTAATGTTGACAGGTTGGTGTGTACATGCCAAAGGCATTGCAGGCCCTGGCTAAAATGGCCCAGCAGGGATCAGGGGACACACATGAGAATGGAGCCTGAAGACGCTGAGCTGGAGTGGGTGTGTGGAACATAAGACCTGGCTGACGGAGAAGAAATTATTGCCATGGAAACACTTGTCTGAGGCTCAGGATCCAACATCCTGGCAGGGACACCTGGAGCCAGTACGAGTAGTCAGCTGAAATGGCTCTTTGAAGCTCGAACAAAGCTGTGTGCTGGGACCAGCAGATGCACTGATTCGTAAAGCTGCAGCAGCAGTCGCTGTGCTGTGGACACGGCACTCGGAATCCCCCGAGGAGGCCCAGAAGACACGGCCAATTACACGCACAGGTGCCCATCACCTCTCTCTGTTGCACCAATGCTTCTTCCTTAACTCACACCTGTGGCCTCACTGAGGGGGGCTCCCGATGATCAACTGATGAAGGAAGAAAGGAAATTGGGCCTACTTGTCAGGTGGGTTGGCATTCTTTCACTTGGGTGCAGCTGGCCTGTTAGAACATGAAAAGCTCAGTGAAGACACCAGCTCAGGACAATACCCTGTGGGGTTGGGGTGCTGTCCTTTAGGACTGTGCTGAACCAATGGCTGATCCACTGGTGCTGGGTCCCCCATATCTAGATTCTACGGGCACACGACCCACTTGTGGAATTCACGTTTCCTGTTCCTGCAGCCTTAGGGTCTGCTCAGTGAGAGGTCTTGGTTCCACGAACTCAAGGGATCAGCTCCACTTGGTAACAGTAGGTGGCAACTCAGTGGTGCACCCTCTGCTCTCCCTCTTTCCCTGCCTCCCTGGGATTATGGTCCTTAGGTACATGACAAAACATAAGCTTTAACGTCAGGTTCTGCTTTCTGGGGAATCCAGACTAAAATATCTTTCTATTGTTGAGGAAGATTTTGACCTGTTTCCAGTTTGGGGCATTTTGAAACATGCTGCTATATATCTTCTTGTACGTGTCTTTCGGTACATAAAAATACACGTTTCTGTGGACTGTATCCTTGAGATTGGAACTGCTGGGTCATTTGGTCTGTGTATGTTTGGTAGATACTGCCGAGTAGTTTTCCAAAATCTGCTCGGCTTCTTATCTTACCCCACTTCCTAACAGATACATTTGTGGCCAAGTACAAGAAAATATCCTTCATATTACAGTTTTCCCGCTCGCATGTGTAATACTTCAACAGGCTTTTGCGTGGAAAAACTAATTCTCTGTCTTTGGAAATCTTTAAAGGAGACTGGTGACAGGGACTTTGTAGAAAAGATCCCTTTTCTGGAAGAGTTAGAATTAAACAAACTTTAGGGCTCCTCTCAACTCCAAGATCTTACAGTTTAGTTGATTATCCAGGAATCAACTTCTGTTAAGAATAATTCTGTATCTGCAAACTGTTTGCAAATGGTGTGATAAGAAAGTATCTATATACATAAAGATATACATCTCTTTCTATATATGTGTGTATATATATGTATGTATACACACACAAGAGGGAATTAGGGAGAAAGGAAAAGTAAATGTGGCAACATGTTTAAATGTTCACAGTGTTATTCTCCCAAATTTTCTCTAGGTTTGAAATTTTCACAATAAAATTTGGGGAAGAAATTGAAAAAATAAGAAATCCTGAATAAATCTCTTGGAAGAAATATGTTTTAAATGTTATTATATTCCATCCTGTGGGTATGCTATATATTCCTATGGGATAGTATATAATCCTATCCTACGTTTTCTAAATACTGTCTGTTAAGCTCTGAATCATTGTGTGCCTTAAAATTCATATGCCAAAGAGCCAACCCCCAATGTGAGTGTATTTGCAGGTAGAAACTTTATGGAAGTAAAGGTAATGAGGTCATGAGGGTGCAGTCCTCATCCAATAGTATTAGTGTCCTTACAAAAAGAGACACCAGGGAGCTGACTCTCTCTCTCTCTCTCTAAGCGCATGCACTGAAGAGAGGCCATGTGAGGACGCAGTGAACAGATGGCTGTTTGCAACCAAAGGCGAAAGCCCTCACCAGATACCAACCTTCTGGCACCTTGATATTGGACCTCCCAGCCTCCAGAACTGTGAAATAAATTTCTGTTGTTTAAGTCACCCAGTCTGCAGTGTTTCATTATGGTGGCCCCGAGCAGACTTAAGACACTGTGTAAACTCTATTTTAATTAAAGTCCTGTGAATTTCCAGTGAACTGCACATACATGACGTAGACTGAGTTGTAATCAAAGCTGCATGGTATGATGTGATGCATCTTCCTGAAGTATTTGTTTTACCCAATGGGGGTAACATAAATTATTTTCATATTAAAGTATCCATATTCATGTGTATTAGATGCAACATGTAAAAGGGCCATAGATTTCTAAGGCAAACCAGACGACCCCCCCAGAAAATTTTGTGCTTACTATGGGATAGCTCAGGCTTTGTATCTAGATCCTCTGGAGATATGCACTCATTTATATGGAAAAGTTTGCAAAGCATTCTTCTTATTTTTTTTTTGGACAGTTTAATGCAGATGCTAACTATGCTTTTCATCTGTATTTCGTGTCTCTAAAAGGCAAGGATTTTTAAAAACCACAACCACAACCTATTATTACAACTAAAACAATTAGCAGTAATTCCTTTGTATCATCCAATATCCAGTCAATATTCAGATTTCTCCAGTTGTGTTATATACATTGTATAAATATATCTGTATGACTTAGATTTACAGTTTGAATTTAATAAATAGATTTGAAATTAGAATTTGTTTGAATCAGAATTCAAGTAAGATGCAAACACTGTTTCTTAAGTGTCTTTTAATCTATAGGTTCCCAGGCTATTTTCTTCTCATAATTTATTTGCTGGAGAAACTCGGTCGTTTGTCCTGCAGAACTTCCCGCAGTCTGGCCGTTGTGATTGTACTCCTGTGGTATCATTTAATCTGTTCTTTGTCCCCTGTTCCTGTTTAAAACTTGACAATTAGATCTAGAGAGAAGCCTGGCTTCTCCCCATGCCATTATACAAAGTTATTTCCACAGACACGGCATTTGGAGGCTCTAGAATACCTGTCTGCATGTCTAAGATGGTCTTTTCAAACCTTAAAAAGCATGGTAATTATATTTGGCCTGTATTTAAGTAAGGGCTGTTTTACAAGGGGTAAACATATTATTGCTAAAAAAGAAAGGCTCTTTTTTATTTAGACGAATTTTTTAGGAGAGTGCTACTGAAATCAGTTTAAGTCAAACAAAACTCTCAAATCTACAGAAATTAGTTTTTTATTTTAATTTAAAAATCATATTCATAAATATGTAATTTCAGTTTGAAAATTATAAATAATGACTTAAAACTGCTGAAATAAAAACCATATAAAGCTTAAAAATAAAAGAACCATCCTGCAAGGACAACTGGCTTCCATTGGGGGAAAACAAACTGACACCAAAATAAATCCCAGATGGAGTGCATAAGTATAAAAATAAAACATAATTCTAAAGGAAAATTTAAGAGAATATTTTTATAATCTTGGGTTGGGGTGGAGTGACAATCTGACATCAAAGCCAGATACCACAAAGGAAAAGACTAACATATCTTACAACATAAAAATAAAAAAACTTCTCTATTTAAGCCTCTCAAAAAACAAAATTAAAACCCCATATTACTACAAAGTTTTCAAAGACATGAAAAACCAGAAAAAACATTTCCAATATTAATGGCAGACAAAGAATTAAAATCCTTAATAGACCTTTAAGTTTCCATAAGAAAAATTTCCCCATAGGAAAGTTGGCAAAGCTCATAAACAGCAATTCATAATAGAGAAAATAAAAATGTTCAAATACACGAAAAGATTCTCAAACTGAATACTCATCAAGAAAATGCATGCAAATTATAACAGTAGGAAATAATTTAAAATTGAAATTGATAGTATCCAATGTATTCACATACAGTGGATGAGAACATGATCTGATAAACCTTCTAGAAGGAAATACAGGCATATATGTCAAAATAAAGATCTATATATCCTTCTCCTAGGAATCTATTCTAAGGAAATAATGAGATATCAAACTACATATATAACATAATCTCATTTGTTAAAAAAAACCCTGAATATATATACAAATATATAGAGAAATCTGTAGAAAGATATAAAGCATACATAATAGGGGGTAGGGATGGGAGGAGAGTAAGAGCTTACACAATATTATCTCTGTATGATGAGATTACGAGTGATCTCACTTTGTTCCTTATATCTTTCTCTGTTGTCTGAAAACTTCTCCCTATGATTATGCATTACAGATTATATGCAGAAAAAGTAAAGCTATTTTGAGAAAAAAACATGCCGAGATTCTTCTAGCTTAATGTTCTGTTTCTGATCCCGGCATCCAAAGAGAGTTTGTGAAAAGCATGCTCACCACGATTACTATAAGTTACTATAAATATTTTTAATTTTTTCTATTAATTTGTTAATTTATCCTAAGTGATATTCCTTAATTACATTTTAGCCTGAAAATCTCAGAGAATATATTTTAAAATATTTTTTCTATTAATGAGTCACTTAGCTATTTTCACATTATATCTAACATGCATATCTTATGAAAATATACTACTGCTTCTTTAAAAATACATATATACATAACTGTAATTCACATTAAATACAGTTGCCTTAAATATTCCAGAATAAACCAAAATAAAAATTCCTACATTTTCTCCAATGTAAATTTTAAGAAAGGGAAATAGTCTTCAGTCAGGCCTTTTACTGAAAAGAAAAGAAACCAATTTGCCAATTTTCTCACAAATTTAAGAAAAACAGCAAAGAGAGAGATATACAGAGGACATCAGAGAACTGACTGGGTTTAACGGCCTGACATATGAACTCACCAAAATGACACCCAGGCTCCAGAGGTCACAGGACTCATCGTAGCCGTTGTGATTCAAGAGCTCTGGGGCGGCGTAGTGAAGAGTGAAGCACGGCGTCTTCAGAGGCTGATTATCGGGTGGCTTTAAGCGTGCAAACCCAAAATCAATTACTTTAATTTCCAAATTGTCATTTTCATCAGTGAACAATAAATTCTGCAAGATACAAACACTTCATTACCTTCTCATTAAAATGTAATGGGACTTGGTGATGCATTTATGCAATATTACCTGTCTATCTATTTACACTGGATTCAGATACAGAAAGGTCTGACAGGGTGGGTCTGGGACCTGGATGTCAGCGTACTGTCACTCTCTGCTTTATACTTTTCTGTATCACATCAATTTGTACAAGGTCATGTGGAACATTTTCAATGGGACCATGCCTCTTCTCTGTCTATGCTTTCCCTTCTGCTTGTGTCTGTCTTCGACCTCCTCCACCAACCTCCCTTCCAACCTGGCTCTCAGGCATCTAATCCTCATTTAGAGATGCCACCAAACAGAAGATGGAGATTATTATATTTTCTTCTAGCATTTACTTTTCTTTCCTGGCACTTATCAGCTCTGCAATATTAGTTCAATGTCTTCACCCACATGAGACCATAATTCCATGAGGCCAGCAACTGTGCGTCTACCTTATTCATGACTCTCTCATGTAGTAGATGCTTTGGTAAATATTTGTCCATTGAATGAAGTCATAAATAAAACAGTTAGACATCATATCTAGTAAAGCCTATTAAAGAATACATGGTGGAGACATATGTTTCAGAAATATTTTTTCCAAAACAGTTAATACTTGAACATTTTTGATGCTTATGGATATTACCCCTCTATTACTCAGAAAACATTGTTATTTTGAATCATTTGCCAAGCCGTGTCAATCACTAAGGTTTTACTGATTACTTTTGTATTTACCACTTGTTTAAAAAAATCTAACTGTACTGATGGGCAAATTTTTATGTACATTTTTATTAGTACATCAAGCTAGTATGCACAGTGATTGAATCTGATTATATTGTCTTTAGACATCCTAACAAAATCTGTTATGCGTTTTTGACCATTAAATTATTCCCCAGTTCTGGAACACCATTTGCTTTTTAATATTATTTGAAGTGAAATAATATACATCATAGAATGCTTCACTGATACAAAGAAGAAAAATCTTCTAGGCCCCCATTCAAAAGTTAAAAATGAATGAAGTGGTAGGAAAGAAGCAAAAAAATTAACTGAAAAGTTTTCTTAAATTTTCTATTATACAAAATGCCTAATCCTGAATTTGTGATGGAATTAAAATGTGAATATAATTCAATGTAAGGCTTCACCACAACTGAAGTCATAGCTGGGGTTCATGGACCGGGTACTTGGGAGAAGTCTCAGCAAATGACCCCTGAACTCTTCCACAGCACAAGGCACTGTGCTACATACAGAGCAGTGGATGAAGCACACCTGGCCTGTCCTCCCAGAGCCTACAAGACTTTGGAAATGACTTTAGTGTCTTCTATACTAAGACCAGCTAAGGACTTCCTTGTTCTTAGATCTTGAAATGGAGGAGACATGGCACACCCCTCTTCACTCCTCTCCCAATTCTCAAAATGTAGTTGGGTGTGCATGGTCAGAAGTGGCAGGAATTAGTCATTCAAACCACATTTATCCTTGTCTCAAGTTCTGCCAGAAACTAATTTGATAAAATTTCTCAATCTTTCAAGAATATGGGGACCAGTTTGAAAAATACAAAGCAGCTTACTAAGAATGTCAGCCAGCTTCTAAATTTATTTGATTCTCACCTAGAAATTATCTTGCCTATGCAGAATATGAATACCACATAAATATCTACCAAAAGATATACAGTCAGATCTTAAAATGCTACATCAATGCGAAAGGGATTAAACTTTTAGCTTGAAAATAATATACTCTGCCACTTAAAAGTCAAAGTGAAGGCTATTTTATTATGAAAGTGTTAGTACAAAGGCACATTTTCATGTCTCCAAAATATATGTTGATTTAGGACTATAACGGTAGTAGAATGTCTTTAATAATCAGACAATTCTTCTTTTCAAATGATTATTTGAAAGAAAAGCTTTATGGCAGATAAGAATTAAGCTATGTGAGTATCTTTTTACTCAGTAAAATAGGAAGGCAAATTTCAATTCCGCTGGAGAGGACAGTTGCATCATTTGAGACTCATAAGGTGACAGATGGCCAGTTATCAAAGAATAAAACATGTGAAAATGAATTCTAGACAGTCATGGAACAGATCTTTTCAATTAAAAAAATTACATGCTTGTTCCTTGTCTATCAAAAAAAACAGTTAAGTGGTATGCTTTCACATTTAAAAATAGACAGCAAATCTCCAATGTACAGAGTGCCATATTTTTAGTGGGCGTTGTGTGGGAGAGCGAGAATTGTGATGAAGGAAGCAGAGGGGTAGCTATCATAGTTGCAAGTTCATAAAACACAATTCACTTTTGATTAATTACGAGTAATATGAATAACAGTAACAGAAAGTACATAGAAGCTTAAATATTTTGGGACTCAATTATATCCGAAGGCACAGAATTCCATTTTTAAAACATCCTCTTCCTACCAATAATCCAAGGTACTTAAATAAAAGGCAAAAATGGTGCTTTTTGAGAAAGATTCTTTTGTAATCTAATACAAAAATAAACACCAAATTATTATTTTAAATATACTTAAGGCATTATAATCACATGGTAGTTAAAATTGAAATTCTATTTTAGATAGTAAATATATAGAATTTTGCATAGGATAGAGGATGATTCATTGTTATTCTTTTATAAATTATTGGGTTTTGTTTTTAAATTTTCATTATTCTTTCAATGATTTTCTAAAAGGGAGGAATTTTCATATTTTTGATACTAAAAAGGGATCATTCTAGAGTTAGAACCTTCTTTCTTAACCTTTTGAAAGAAAAAATATATAAAAAGCTGCTACTTCTACATTGCTACACAGTTCTATAAATATTATAGTACATGAGCAAAGAAAAGCACATGTAAGGATGGCATAACTCATTAAACAAAGACAATGCTTTATATTTAAAAATTTAGAACACAACAACATACATTGCTATTCATGAGCTAATCAATTTGATTACAAAAGTAAAAGATAAGCTTTCAAAATACACTGTTAAAATCCCTCTAAAATGGTATACATATAGCAGGGGCATTATTTTCTGCTACAAAATTTCCATTGCTATTTTTAGTCCACAATTGTTGCATAAAGTATTTCTTCCATAAAAGGCTCTCACACTTACAAATATAACCTCAAGATGATCAGCCGGCAAAAAAAAAAAAAAAAAAGACCGAACGAAAAGACAAATTTATTTTAGACTGAAATAGAAAAGGAAAAAAATGCAAGAAACGTGATATTTGCAAGTATCTATTTAGCAGAAAGCCCTGAAAATAAAAAATCAAAACAACCCCCCCCCCAAAAAAAGCCCACACATATCTGGGGGATATTTAATAATGATGCTAGATTGCATTATATGAGAAAACATGTAATTTTATACCTCGGGTTTCAAATCTCTGTGTACCACTCCAACATCATGCATGTGGCTTACAGCTGAAACAAGCTTCCGCATGATGTAGCTGGCTTCTGTCTCACTGAAGTGTTTCTTTCTCTTAATGCGTTCAAATAGCTCTCCCCCGTTCAGAAGTTCCATCACTAGAAATGTGTGAAGCTAGAAAAGAAAGAAGAATAATGTGGAGGGCCTTAACGAAGAGGAGTAGAAGCTTATCAACGTATAAAACATTTCCTGACTATGAACTATTACCAATAAATTTAAATAGTCCCTTGTTAAAATAGTCAACAGCGACCCTTATATTTTAGGGGAAAGAGTTGAAGGATAATGTGACTTTTTTAGAGTTCTATTTTGGTAATGGAAAATTTCAAGTACTGCAGTGAAATTTTTGTATATCCTTTCCTTGACTAATTCTTTCATTTGAATTCCATTCCAACCCTCTCTATCAAGTGTACATATCTTTCTTCTTAAAGTGTAACCTAGTACAGATAATAATGTGAAATTGGCTGCTTTAAATACTATAGATTACTGATGGAATATGGGCAACTACCCCCAGGAGGCCTGACACACACATTTAATGGCAAATTTACCTTTTAAAAAAGGCACGGTTGGATGATGTCACTTTAAATCTTCTGTTAGGGCTCAACAGATTAGTTTCAGTGTTCCTGTTAATTCCCATGCCAAATACCCATAACTCACTTTGGGCTTTTTTTTTTTTTTTAAATAATTGCTTTTGATCCCAAGGCATTATCTTAATTAAATAGTATTAAAAGTCATGTATTTACTATGTTTTGCATACATTCCCATAAAGAAAATAATGTAGGAGCTATTGAAAAGCAAGGGAATTACATCAGCTCCCCAACGAACACAAATGGTTTAAAAAAGATACAAATCAATATTCAGATTCAAGTGCTATGCCTTATAGCACCAATGTCACTCAACAAACGAAACAAAGTATGCTTCCCTTTGAATTAGCAAAGTCCAGGAAAATTGCTTCATTAAAAAGATGATTATAAAGACATTATCCTGCACATAGTGGGCAAATTCTAGAAGGTGAATAACGCTTTTATCAAGAGAATTGCTCCCAGGCTATTAGAGACCATGCTAATTTGAGTTTCTACATCAGACAAATTAAGATCAAATCTAAAGGTCTGCTACAAGTATATGCCAGCAAGCTTTAAAAAAATGAGGGGCAAGACCTATAGTGGTTTAAGAGATAGGTTTTAGAGTCAAACCTGCATCTGAATGCCAGTTCTGCTACTTACTTATGACCTTGGGGGTGTTACTTTACCTCTATGAACTTTAGCACCCTTACCAATGAAATGCAGGTAACAGTGAAAAAATGTATATATAGTAGCTTGAATAATGGCCCTCCAAAGATGTCCATATCCTAATCCCCAGAACCTATGGATGTTACCTTATATGGTAAAGGGGTTTTTCAGAAGTGATTAAGGCTCTTGAGATGGGAAGGCTGTCTTAATTATCCACCAGAGTCAACAGTATGAGATGGGACTATGGAAACAAAAGACTGGAACGAAACATGGAAGGGTCACAAGTCAAGAATGTGGGCAGTCTCCAGAGCTAAAAAAGAGAAGTAAATAAGCTGTCCCTTAGAACCTCCAGAAGGAACCAGCCCTGCTGACACCGTGACTTTACAGCAGTGAGGCTGATTTTGATTATCTGACCTCCAGACCGTAAGATAATACCTCCGTATTGTTTTAGGTTTGTGGTAATTTGTAACAGCAGCAATAGGAAACTAATAGAGTAGTAAAGCACAAATCATGGTACACAAACTACACTGCTGTACAGTCAAAGGCTGGAGACACACCCTCAATCAATTTCACCCATCAGTTGAAAAGAGGACTATGGTGGATTCGGGCATGATCTAGGCAACTGTGTCACCATCATGGAAAAAACAACGCAAACTATCAACAACTGTATATTAGAATGATAATATATTTATACTGGTATACATAGGATTACATCATGAGATGGTTTCTATTCTAGTAACTCTTGAATATAAAAATAGCAAATAATAAAGTTAATTTGTCACATAAGTAAAATATTAGGGATGTAGGTCCTGAGATCTGACAGTGGCCTGACGGTCAGAGATGGAAAGTCTTTCGGGGGAAGTAGCTAGGGGCACAGCTGCAAAACCGAGGGGTGTGTCCAAGGTCATCCACCAAGCCCTTGATGGATGTGTGGATCGCCTTCAACAGGAGACTACCTAGGCTCCTTGTAAGCACCCTCAGTGGGCAGGGGACTCTACCTGCACTGTAGTTGAGTGGCCCGGTGAGGTGGAGGCAGCAGAGGAGCAGGGAGAACAGTTCCCCCCGAGTCCTTGCTTCAAAGAGCTTCCTTTCCTGACTATAAGCACCAAGGATGCAAGTAGATGATGTCATTTTTGGGTGCTCACTCACCCGATGTGAAAACCAGGCTTTGTGTCTGCCTCCTCTAAGGCAGTAGAACAAAGTAATTAATTAAGTGCTCGTTCTGAGGTTGGACTGCATGGGTTCAGATTCCAGCAGTACCACTTATAAACTGGGAGACCCGGTTACTTAATTTCCGGGAGTTTGATGATACATGTAGAATGAGTGCTACCATACCTGTACCACGTAACGTATGTGAAAATAAACAGCAGCAGTTATTATAGTTATGATGCTCCTGCTGCTGCCGCCTGGTTTCCCCACCGTGTGTCATGCTTGGCCACGGCACTCTGGGAAGGTTCAATGTGGTAGAGAACTGGGCCACCGCTCTCCTAGGACGTGGATGTCACGGTACCACACTGGAGAGAGCCCAGAACCGGAGACCAAGTCTTCCTACTAGACTTTCACTGATGTGCTATGTGACCTTGGTTGGACGAGTCTCGTGATGCACCCCTCCCCCCACTTTTTTTTTCCTGTGGGAAAACACTCATGACCTTTCTGAACCTCAGTTTCTTCTCTGGTAAAGTGAGGGCCAACCACATCCAGGACTGGTTTCAGCTCTCGTGCGCAGCACGCTGTCTTGCGTCAGACTGTGCCATCCCGCTCAGTCCCAGGAGGAGAGATGACTGTAATGGAGAGATTTCTGCAGGGAAGGAGACATGGACCTGACAAAACAGTGTTCCTCCTGTCTCTAACGTTACATAACCCTGTGTGAGGGGACTGCTGGAAAGTGGGACCGGGGGTAGAAGGCGGGGAGCATGACCTGGCCTGTGGCCTGAGCAGAATCTGTCACCTGGAATAAGAAGATGGAAAGAGAGTATCTTTGCCCTCTGCTTCCTATTTGCTCTTTCAGTTTGCATTAATGAGGCTTTAGGCTAAGTTCTACTCTTGAAGTTAAAGGGTTAAGTTGACGGCTGAAAATGACTGAGTACTGAGAGGTACGCCGAGACGAAGCTATGCGGGGTGGTAGCTGAACGTGCAGTAAGCACAGTGAGCTGGGCTTTAGCCCCCCGTCCTCCTTCCAGGTCCTACACGACCACGACTGAGTGAGAGAAGCAGAAGTGAGAGGAAGCATTGATTTGGGGATGGGTGAAAGCATGCGTGGAGTGGCTTCTCACCCTCTCACGTGGCTCGGTCATGTCCCATATCCCTGACTTTGACCCAGCACCAACACAACTGATGAAAAGTAGAACCCTGTAATATGAATTAGTATCCACAGAAAAAAAAGTGGACTACCTGATCGTGAAAAACTTCATGTAATTTCACGATATTGGGGTGTCCTTCACAGAGTTTCAGAGCTGTTATTTCTTTCTGAGTATTGGCTTCCAACCTGCAAGATGAAACAGTTAGTCTCTACATCCCTCTTCACCAAGTTTTTGGAAGCATTGCCCCAATCCTAATTTTGTTTTTATTTACAGTATATTCAGAAGGTAAGTGTCAAAGTATCAGAATGAGGCTTCCCTGAAAGTAGTGAGTCATACACCCACCAGAACAAGTAAAGCATTATTCTTGAGAAAAATGATCATTTCTGAGTCAGGAAAGAGCTAATCACATGAAGAAATGGATGTCTACTTGCCTGAAAATTTGGTAATAAGAATATACAATCATGGAGGTAATAATCAGTTACCAAAACAACTAGCTGGCTCTCAAACTACCCCTAGGTCACTAAATAATTGCAGAACAAAATATTTCAAATATACAACTAACAGGAATGGCAAAAGCTGCTGAACTCACTAAGCGAGTCTGATTAAACAACACCGCCACAAGAAAGTCTTCTCATAATAACCTGAAAAGCATATCATACTATGATTTATGTCTAAAATGGATTACTTTCTCAGAGCTAGAAGTATAATGGATCAACTGATGAGCTGAATGGCTAAAACCTTGGTTGAAAACCTTATAATATACCATTATTTTCCTTTTAAATAAAAATAGTAATTTATAGAAGCCATTGACTAGGACAAATACATAAGAGAGACTGCTGGAAATGTGATACCTTTTGCTGATTATTTTGACCGCAAACGCTTGGTTACTTTTTTTGTTTATGCACTTTCGACAGATGGAAAAACTTCCTTCTCCCAATGGTTTGTCCTTCAGATCTAGGTCATAGTGTTGATAGAATGGAGAGTCCTGACAAGAAACCAACATCATTTCACTTAAGAAAATATTAGTAATACACAGGGATAGATAAAATTGTTGAGTAACAGAACATTATTAATGTTAATAGGAGTGGAATACACTTATAATCTCTAAAAATTCATCATTAGCTCATTTCTATCATATATGTCACTTATTTAAAATATATTACTTTATATCGTAAGAAACGAGCTCATTCAAATGGATGTTAATAATTCTCTAGGGCAAATCTTACTATTTCCATTTATTCATTTTTTAAAATTACGTTTTAGTCAAATGGAAAGTCTATTAAATTTACTTGACTTGAGAAAGTCAATTAGTGTTGGTATTTAAACCATGAATATGTCATTTAATTAACCACATGGCTACACCTTCATCATTGCACTCCTTGCCACATTTGTCACTCCGGGACGATCGACTCCCATGTGAAACTGAAGAGGGTCTATGACGGCTGCATTACGCTTGAAGAGAATAGAAGGAGCAACAAAGGAATAGCCCTAAAAAAAAAGAAAGGTAAAAAAATAAGGATTTGCAATTTTCCAGTTTAGCACAGACTGGATTGTAATCATTTTTTTCTTCTTTGATTCCGTGCTTTCACCACTGAGGGCGTGGGTTCGATCCCACATTGGGGAACTAAGATCCCACAAGCCACATGGTGAGGCCAAAAAAAAAAAAAAAAAAAAAAAAAAGCTCAAATATTTGTTAAGATGAATTTAAAATGCAAGGTTATTTCAAATCAATAGAATAATGCTTTTCAGAAGGAGATCACGCCATCTTCTGGTAGAACTAAACCAATTCAAAATTAAAGGCAGAAAAATACTTCCTTCCTATCCCATCCCCAGTCTCTGACTCATAGATATAATTCTTTTGCATTGCTGATAAAAGTTTGCTTATAAACGAACACAATTAACTTCTCAAAAAAGGTACAGTTAAGGAACTAAAAAGTGGTCCAAATGCTACTGGTTTTCAAACTAGATAAACAGCAAGTTTCATTCCAGTCAGTTTCTAATTCAGCAATTATTTGACTCATTATATTTCCTTAGGTTAAATTCAAAACTGAGTTTTAGAAAAGGAGTCAAATCAAACGGCAGAATGATGTGCTGAACCAAAAGTGGTACAGATCTTCCTTGACTTACAATGGGGTTAAGTCCTGACAGACCCACCATAAATTGAAAATACCCTAAGTTGAAAATGCATTTAACACACCTAACCTACCAGACGTCACAGCTTAGCCTGGCCTACCTTAAACTCAGAACACTTACATTAGCCTACAGATGAGTAAAATCATCTAACACAAAGCATATTTAATAATAAAGTGTTGGATACCTCATGTCATTTACTGACTACTGTACTGAAAGTGAAAAACAATGGTTGTTTGGGTTCCGATTGGTTGTAAGTGTATCGGCTATTTATCCTCGTGATCGAGTGGCCGACTGGGAGCCGGGGCTCACTGCCGCTGCCCAGCATCGTGAGAGGATCGTACTGCACATCACCATCCCAGGAAAGATCAAAATTCTAAGTATGGTTTCCGTGGAATGCGTATCACTTTTGCACCACCATAAAGTCAAAAGATCCTAAGCTGAACCATCGTAAATTGGGGACCATCTGTATAATGATGGATGATTAATCTGTTTAAGCTAGAACATTCACTAATTCGAGGAACATTTTTTTCAACATCTGCTTTGTCCCAGCCAAGTGCTAGCCACTAGTGTCACCTATGTCCAGAGACAGTGTCTGGACAGCCAAATTAAACCATACTACTGGGATACTAACGGGAGTCAAAGAAGTGAAGCTATGATGCCATTTAATAGAATATTTTATCTTAAGTCTGAGAAAAGATCCTTTCCTAAGTGTAAAATCCTTTCTAAATCTTTTTTACGAGTTGAGAAACAGTTCTGATTAGTCACTGAAGATAAAGAATCAGATAACACTGCTTATGAATTAAGGAATATTTTGTATGATTAGAAGTAAAGTAGTATTATATTCTCTATAAAAGAGCTTGAACAGAAGTAAAATTTCAGGTGTAAATTCAACACATATTTATTTGCAATATCTCTGTATTTAATAATTTTGAAGAGATTATACAGTCCTGTTTTTCAAGATGCCAAAAAGCTTTCACATGGGAAAATTAATCTTTTCTTTCAAAGCATACATGGCCAACAAACATGTGTGGGCTCTTGGAGATTACCTGAAACAGCCTCTCGGAGCTCTGGGGCAGTGCTGCGGGAGAGTAGGTGGGGTCCATTTCTGTGAACTCTTCTGCAAAGTTACTCACATCTAATTCATCTCGGATGACTGGCTTAAAGGGTGCGGGCACTTTTTTGGCAGCTAAATCATCCCAATTTATTTTCTAAAACAGAGAAAGAAAATTGGTACAAAGTAGAAATCAACAAAGTTGAAATATATTTTTGAAAAATAACAAAGATAATGATTTTAATTAAACAACAAAGAGAAGCACATATATTTTTTAATATTTATCTTATTTATTTTTGGCTGCATTGGGTCTTTGTTGCTGTGCACGGGCTTTCTCTAGTTGCAGCGAGAGGGGACTACTCTTTGTTGTGGTGCACGGGCTTCTCACTGCGGTGGCTTCCCTTGTTGCGGAACACAGGCTCTAGGCATGCGGGCTTCAGTAGTTGTGGCACGCAGGCTCATTAGTTGTGGCTCGCGGGCTTCCGTAGTTGTAGCTCGCAGGCTCTAGAGTGCAGGCTCAGTAGTTGTGGCGCACGGGCTTAGTTGCTCTGCGGCATGTAGGATCTTCCCGGAGGAGGGCTTGAACCCGTGTGCCCTGCACTGGAGGGCGGATTCTTAATCACTGCGCCACCAGGGAAGCGCGAGAAGCACATATTTCAAACTAATGATTTAAAAAAATATTTTTTTTACAAGCAGGAGCACATTTTTTGACCACAGCTTATAGCTCACTAAAGCTGTGACTGAGATGAGACTGTTCTCCACCACTGTGGAATCTCGTCCTGGCCACTGGGGGGCACCAGGACACCCTAGTTCACCCTAGGGATAACAAAAATTATTTTGTCATGAGTCCCCTGAGACAGGCGTTAAGCCAAACCAAAACCAAACCAAACCTAAACTAAACTATAATAAAGGGCTTTAAAATGGATATGAATATTAACTCTAAAGGAACATCCCTAATTTTTAGAGGCAGTGTTAACTAGCTTTCCTTCTGTACTTGCTTTTCCTCCTGGCCATCTGGACAAATTAGAAAATAAACAAACTCACTCTAATTCATGCATTGGTTTATGTCTATAAGTCTAAATGATACTGTGATAGTATGAACTGACGTAACCATTCTTTTCTCATTCAACTGTGATTAAGCTATTCAACACTGCCTCTTCTCTACCCCATGGGATGATCCAGGCCCCCTTTCTACCCATGTCAGTCACTGTCTGATAAACTGCCATGTCTTCTATTATTCAAATTCAACCCTCTGTTCCGTTTTCTTATTCTCCTTCTGCCACGAGAAACAACCTCAGGTTATACTTACTGAATTGAATCCCACAGATACCCTATTAATATATTTCTCTTATAATCTAAGATGTCATCCTTGATAGTAAGAGACACACTTATTTTATGTACCATTAAGAAAGAAAAAGCATTACCACTTAGAATAGTAAAATGCTGTCCACTGCAAGCTGCACACTGATTTCAGAGATGGTGAAATGTGAAACTTCTTGGTTGATGACACCCAGTAAGTATAATCAACTAACATAAAATGTTTTTATTATGCCCTCTTGTGGACGCAATGGAGGTAGAATCATTGAATTAGACCTTCAAAGTTTTCAGCTAAAATGGGTTTTAGAGATCATTTAGTTCATCCTCTTTATTTGATCCAGACGGAAATGGAAGCCCGGAAATCAGAACCAACCTTTTCACTTAAACCTTTGCGAGGGTCAGTCTCCTGACTTTCTAGTTCGTGTTCTTTCCTAGTGTATGATTACATTACAAGCATATGATTACAAGCGTATGATTTGTGCTTGGCTCTTGGACATACATTAAGAGAAACTTCTAGAGTAAAGGAGTAATTTAAAGAAATATACTGTTAGCAGGAGAACGTTTAGTATGGAGAAAATTGAACGCTCTTACAATCCTCTCCACCTCCACCCCACTTGGGTCTTTACAAGTAGAATTTTGGTCTTTCCTGAAGTGTCCCTGTGATTTAACAAGTCAAGGCAATTAAATAACCTAAAATTACTATTCTAAGCTATAGAAAAGAGAAATTTCTCTAACATGAAAGCTATTTTGCAATATTCACAAGTACAGGGAACCGTGGAGAAAAAGATCCTAGGAAAATATGATTTGAGGTATTTTGCTTGAGTATGTTCTTGAATTTTACCTTATTGTTAATTTTTGAGCCGAACTCCTGAACAAGATATATGAAATAGTTTGTTCAAATGTTAACCTTTCCAAGCCATATTAATCTATGAAATGCACATGCTGAGAAATTACTTTTATTCTAAAGGTACTTCTCACTCTGTTACTGAACTTCTGTAAGATGTACAGTAATGATTTTTTAAATGGTTACACCAAGAGACTGAAATAAATGTGCCCTTTCTTGAGTATATAAGTACAGAGAGAGAATTCTTATTCTCAATTACTATTTGTTTTTCTATATTGAAAACACAATAAATAACAACATGAAAGCTTGCTCTGCAGCAGAGTTTTTTTCTTTGTTTTGGTTTGATAGTTTCATTAATTTTGGTGATAATAATGTAAAAGCTCAGTCTGCAAAGTAAAAATAAAACCTTGATGGTCCCTTTTGAGCATAAATATTTAGGTCATGCTTGTTGATACGATGAAATTATTTAAAAGTCATAAGCTCAGAGTTTTAGAAATCAAGGTCATGGTATCCCAGGTTGACCATTTAGATTGAAATAACTAGTCAACTCAGTCTATTTAACTTTTTTTTCGAGTTATCTAAAATTGTGGTCATTTTGTGGACAGCACTGAGCATACTAGGTTGAGCAGGCATGTTGGTGCTCTGCAGAACGGTCTTATTAGGCTTTTGCGGAATAAAGCGCTGTTTCAAGTACAAAGAAAGTAAATGAATAATTCCCTATATATTATAATACGTAACTGAGAAAGAGGCTGATTTTGAATTTTCTAAGATTTCTTCTGGGAAAAGAAGAGATGAAATCACTATCTAAAAAGTATAACACAGTGGCAGTAATAGCTCGTGAACTGAGAAGTAAAAAAATATAATAAAAGTCTCCTTAGTCTATATGCCTAAATCTTGAGATCACAAATGGAAATCAATACTCAGAAACTCTAACCAATAAGTATGTAGAAAATCAAATGTTATTATAATCCTCCCCTCTCTCCCTTCATATAGGGAGAAAAAGACCATTTAAGTTCCTACAAGTAGAATTCTGATTCTTCTTCAAGGGTCCCTGTCATTTAAAAATTGGGAGAAAATGACTCGGAAACAGCCCAAGTTCACTCATTCCACCAAGAACGCCAAGTACTCTGAAAACAGCAGGGCATATAAGACCATCTGTTCAGTATGTTTCACCTGAAAGAAGAGATGTTCTTTGATTTCATCTGCATCACGTGGACCACATCCCAGTCTTTTCTTGGGATCTTTCATCAACAGACGCTGAATTAGGTCTTTGGCTACAGCACTCATTTCTTGGGGATACGGAGGCTCGCTTTTTAATATTCTCCTGTAGGCAGATAAAACTTGCTGTTAAAACCACCATAGGATGAGGTGATAGTGACCGTATTCTTCACAGAAAACAAGTATGGCGCAACACACTCTGAAATTGAACTATATGTGAAAAACGGAGATAAAAATATGAGATACCATGAAATCAAATTTCTCAAACTTAAGCAGAAACGAAAAGCATTGATCATTTTCCAGTATAAGTCAATCCTCATGGGGAACTAACATCCCAAATATTTAATTAGAATAAAAAGGCTTGGGGTTGGATTAGATCTCCTATCTATGGACTAGACTCTATGAGTAAACCTTTTACAATGGAAACAACTTTAATAATCTCAGAGAAGAGAATTCAGCACTCAGATTTGGAAGGACAAAAGAAATCCCAACTCTGCCTGCCTAGCTTCTCTTGCCCTGTGTGCCAGTGAACATAAGGCGCCAGCGGGAATGGAGAGGGAAGGAAGCCCCAGAAAGGGAGAGTCAGAACCCATTGGACGTGGCTCAACTCCTGACACCAGAGCTGGGGGCTCTTCATGGGATGAAAGCATCTGCTTATTTATCTGCGATGCTAAAACAGACTGGAAAGCCTTAGAAGGCAAGTGGTGTTCAAAGATGGAGTAAACGCTACTATTTATTACAGAAAGTAAAAAAATTAAGATAATCAGGTTTCTTGATGAAATATCTTGAATTATTCTAAGGTCACAGATGAAATCGATCCAATCCAAATGTACCTTTGCCTCTCTTAAGAAAGAAATAATGGAAGGGGCTGATGGAAATTAAGAAGCTTAACATAGTACACATGGAGATAAACAGTTTCTCAATTATTTGGTTTGCAAAAAGATCCCCTGTTGTTCATGAAAATAGTAATAACTGTTGTGGAACAAAAAATAGATAATAAGTTAATGAGAAATAGTACAGTGCAGTAAGAACAGGAATTTGGAGCCTTTGGGGATCAAGTTCAAGCACTGGCTCTGCTGCTTATTGGCTGTGTGACCTTAAAAGAGTTAATTAATGCCTTTGTGCCACAGTTTCCTCAACCGCTTTCTCAACCGCAGTACCTGCCTAAAATGGGTACTATGCCTCTTAAATGAGTGAAGACGTGATGTACGGTGCTTGGCACTGCCCCTGAAACATAGCAAATGCTTGATAAATATGAACTACTCACTGTCCTGCTCCCCTATTTAAGGCAACCACAAAGAAAACAGACAGCCTGTAGCAAGAAGCACTGAGCATCAGGGAAATGATGGTGGGATGGTAACTTCTGACTGAACATTCCAGCAAGTGTTGTTCATTTCAAAGCGAATTCTACTTCTAGCACTCCATCCTGGAAACCTAAGAAAATGCTGAAAGAACAAGCCCCCCCCCGCCCAAAAAAAAAAGCAGAACCTCTTTTCTTTCTGATTCTTTAGTGTTTTCCCATGACTCACTGCCCGTCAGGGTTGCGACATTAGAGAATAATCCTCTCCCGACATAAGGTGCGGGCGCCCTGTTTCTCAGGGAAAAGCAAGCACAGCCTGTTCCGTTTCTCCATCTTTAATGTCCTTTCTGCAAGCAAGAGCTTCTTGTGTAAAAGGACCAGGCTCTAGATTCACTGCTGCTGAACCATGTGTAAAAGAAGCACTTTGGCTGACTTCATCTGAGGGTGCCGACTCTGTACTGTTACTCTTACACCTAAGTCAGCGACGTTTACTGGCAGTCTGCTCCGTCAGGCACTGGGGGAAGGAATGGTCAGTCTTGTTGACCGTGGTGGGTTCGTGGAGAAGGAGGGCCAGCCAGAGAGCCATGAGCACCTGAAGAGAGGCACGGCCCCACTGAAATGCCCAGACTGCAAGGAGGCACAGGAGACCCTGTGCACACTTAAGGGCAGTAGTCTGGACACACAGACAACAGCATCGGTGTGCCACCGGGGTGTGCGTCAGGTCCACATGCAAGGGAATGAGAGGTTTAGATTCGGGTGAGGCAGGGATCAGATCGGGAAGAAACTGAGTAGAAATCTACAGGAATTCCTGCTGAAAACAGTGCTGATGAGGGAACATGCAGAACAAACAGCGATGACCCTCCCCTTTCCTGAGTGAGAATAGGGCCAGAAGCAGCGGGAGCAGACCCGCACAGAGCACGCTGAACACCCACCCGACGTAGAGGAGTGACAGCAGGAGCCTTGCTGGAGACTCACGGAAGGACCACTGCTGTTGTCATATAAGCAGAGTGAGACAGGGTTTCCTTAGCGATGTGGAGAGGCTCTGAAGCCCAGGAAGAGGACCAGAAACTGGGGATGGGGTGGTAAGGAGACAGTAGGCTCAACCCTTTCCTCCACGGGAAGATGATCCCGGATTTACCTTCTTCTTATACTATTTCCTTGAAATGCACCGGGTCAAGGTGGATGTGAGGCGTCAGGTGTTCAGTCATTCTGAAGTTACCCCTGAGAAGTGAACTGCCCCTGGCCAGACAGGTGTGAACAGGCACGTAGGTCCTGGGGGTTGTCTTGTCCAGGACTATTTAAAACATATTCACGAGCCTCTGTGTGTTCTCTCTTATTCCCGAGGGTGTCCTTGTGGGGGCTTGGAAGCTGTGTTCGTGGGAGTTAGAAGACAGAGTTCCTGCGCTGAGTTTCCTCTGCTGGGTGGTCCATGCCCGCCCACTAGGTCCCATCACTAATGGCTGAGCGTGTCCCTTCTGGTCTGGGAAGTCAGGCCTAGGTGGTTGGAAAGACCTCTGATGAGATGTTTGAAGTTGTCATGCCGATACACTATGCTTCCTGACCTGTATCCTTCCAGAAAGCTAAGTAAAACTGGTGCCAGATTCCAGCCTGTTGTGCCCTGTGAGTATGAATGTCAGTCTGAGGGCCAGCCCACCGTGGCTGTGCAGAGTGGGCGCTGAGAAATGCGGGTGCAGGTGGAGGATTTCTGTGGGATGCCCACTTGTAACAATACCAGGGCATCTCGCAACAAGGGCTGGGAGACATTTCTTGGGTGTTGGCTGCCACTTTACCTCTTCCAATGTGCTTGATTTCTGAACTGGTAATAACCCAGAGCTATTTTTTCTTGCTTCCAAATGAATCTTAGAGCTCTCTGTAAAATCAGAACAAGCTCTGAATTAACATATCACGTTGAACACTTCAGTGTATATTATCATTCGATCCATACAAAATTCCTATCAAAAGGCTATTATTATCCCTGTCTTACAGATGAGGAAAGATTCCTTTCAAAAAAAAAAAACCAAGAAATATACATATGAATTAAAATTTCAACCAGATACTTTAGAACCTGGATAATATTAATATTTATTTGCAAGAATTAATGATAACACAGCTAAGAAAATTTTGAAAAAGAAAATAACTGGGGAGAATTTGCCTAACTACACAGTAAAATGTATTATAAAACAAAACTGTGAAAGTGAAGTGGTAGTCAAATAAATTAACAGCCATATCAAGTGAATAGAAGAGACAACTTGAAAAATAACCAGGCATATACAAAAACTTACATTGTTTTTAAAAAGTGACCAGCCAACATAGGAAAGACCGCATTGTTTGACAAATGTGTTGGGTAAACCAGCTATGTGGGAAAGAAACAAACAAGGCAAGACCCTTGCCTTACACTGTAAGCCCAAATAAACTCTGAATGGATTGAGGAATTACATGTAAAATGCAAAATGAAATAAAATTAAAATCTATAGTAATATATAAATGAATATAAAATTTCTTCCTATTCATGGATGCAAGTTTCTGAAAACCCCTGTGGTAAAAGAAATGCACAACTGATTAGCTTAAGAATTTATGGAGGGCTTCCCTGGTGGCACAGTGGTTGAGAGTCTGCCTGCCGATGCAGGAGACACGGGTTCATGCCCCGGTCCGGGAAGATCCCACATGCCGCGGAGTGGGTAGGCCCGTGAGCCATGGCCGCTGAGCCTGCGCGTCCGGAGCCTGTGCTCCGCAACGGGAGAGGCCACAACAGTGAGAGGCCCGCGTACCGCAAAAAAAAAAGAATTTATGGAGTAAAGGGTGAGGACATCAAGATTAAAATTAAACCTATGATGGAGAGAGAGGTAGGTAGATACGAAATAAGCAAGGATGGTAAAATATTCATGGTAGAATCATGGCAGTGAGTACATAGGTGTCCACCGTAACAAATATGTGCAACATTTCATAATAAAATGTGGCGGAAAGAGTGAACCTATGAAACTTGGCACATGTGTTTTGTATGTTCACTAAAACATAACAACAAAGAACTGTCCCAATAAAAAGTTATCAGTGACCTTTAGGACAGTGGTTTATGCTCACCTCATCCCTCCACATCACCCACATCACCTACATCCTACAAAATTGCTGTTACCCCCACTCTTTAACCTTTTCCTTTATTTTTCTTCACGGAATTTATAGACTACTATATATTTATTTGTCTATTATTTATCTCTCCCAACTAAAATGTAAGCTCAATGGGAGTAGAGATTCTTTTTTTTTTTTTTTTTTTTAAAAAGCAGTCTTGTTCACTGCTTTATTCCCTGGGGCCTAGAACACTGCTTTCGCCTACAGCAAGTCCTCAACAAATATTTACTAAATCAATACATGTCTAATTGTTCTCCATTTACTATATGAGGAGCTTTCCTCCTCAGTTTCCACAGATGCCTGCAGATAACTTTTTCACTTTTTTGCAGATAGCAAAAGAGGAGTTGATTATTTCTCTCTGTCCTCCATTTATAAGTTCACAATCTTCCCCATTTCATTGTGGACTCTCACTTCCTGGTTCCCCAGTGGTCCCCAAATCACAGAATCACATACGTGCCTGCCTGAGTTAGAAAGATTTTTCACTGAACTACTGACTCTTAATTTTTGTGCAACACAAGGGGGACAGTAAAGCATATCATGGTGTTATCTACTCAATGGTATACTATACAGCCATTACAAAAGTATGTTTATGAAGAGTTTGTAATTAGAGAATGCTTATAAGTTTACACAAAAACTGCAAAATATAAAGTTAATTTCTAGTATGAGCACATTATTCAGGTGAAGAAGACGAACAGGAAATAGTAGCAGTGTTCATCTCTGGGTGTTATTACTGCTGTTTTCCTCCTATGCACGCTTTAAACTATAGTGAACATTACCTTTAAGAATAGGCATGATAAAATGAACTTCATTTACAAGATCACGGACCTGCTAAGAGCACTACCTAGACTGGCGAGGACTCCAGGGACTCTGCAGGACCCTGTGCGTGTTTCCCCACCGTCTGAAAGGCATTTCCTTCTACCCTCTGCCTTTGCAAACCTCATTGGCGCTCTCAGCCCAGCCCATGCTATCTCTCCATCAGGAGGGCATCCCTGACGCTCCCAAACCCAAGGGACTGTGCCGCCTCTGTACTTCCACAGCATTCATCTTACCACTCAAACATTTGTCAACACTCTCTCTTATGATGAATTGTCATCTATTTATTCCATATCTTCCCAAACAGTATGTAAGTTTTCTTAGGGCAAGAACTATGTGCTTCTATTTCTCTTCCTCCTAGGAGTTAAAAATCACTCAACAGGGCTTCCCTGGTGGCGCAGTGGTTGAGAGTCCGCCTGCCGATGCAGAGGACGCGGGTTCGTGCCCCGGTCTGGGAAGATCCCACATGCCGCGGAGCGGCTGGGCCCGTGAGCCATGGCCGCTGAGCCTGCGCGTCTGGAGCCTGTGCTCCCCAAAGGGAGAGGCCACAGCAGTGAGAGGCCCGTGTACCACAAAAAAAAAAAAAAATCACTCAACAAATACTCAAGTGATTAATGAAATCAATCCCTCTGTTGTCTCTGGACCAGTCCTTCCCAATCCTTTACCTGAAATAAGCATCTGCCTCACCAGCAAACAGCCACACGGAACCAAGTGTTACCCAGGAAAGAGCATGAAGCAACTTTCCAGTCACTCTGCACTTGACTCCAGTCCCACCTCCCTGTAGCTCTGAATCTTTAGGTAACTGAAGCTTAGCTTCCTTGTCTGTAGGACAGCACATGCTGCTACCTCATTTTCAGGGTCGTAAGGATTCAAGGCCATGATGTGGGTGACTTTGGGCACAGAGGTTGGCACACAGCGGGGCCCTTAGCCTGGCTACTCCACAGGAGCGCCCCTTCTCTGAGCCACAAGACTGGCTGCCCAGGGAGGACGGTCCCATGCGGTCACTTCCCTCTGCATGTCACTGAGCTCTTTCTTGATCCAGATCCACCTAACCTGTGCTTCCTGAGGCCACATCCACTGGGTGATTAAGAATAATGAGATGAGATTCTTTGGCTGGTACCCCTGCTGGCTTTTGCAGAGTGTGCGACTCCACTCAAAGTCTCATCCAGTAATTCCTGGGAATCCCCAGGGCATGTCTTCTGTGAGCTATGAACACTCCTCTTCACTCTCTCCTACAGCATCTTGTTTCGTCTTTCCCCCAGGTCTCTAACAAGGCCTCCGACCCCCACTGCCTGAGAAGCCACCCACCTGAGAAGCCGAAGGGAGAAAATACCTGTTTCTCATGAGGTTAGAGGAACCAAAGATGTGTGCGTGATCTTGTAAAGATTTGGGCTAAATTCCTTTTCTTTTCAACTTATAGCATCTCCTCCCTAAAAGTGACAGATGAAACCTAGAATTGTCCTTCCCCGCTCAATGGCTAAGGCCTCTGTGAACCCAGCTGGTCTACCTGGGCTCCTCTCCCTTTGACGCCCGCACAGTTAGATTACTGATGGGTCTACTAGACTGGTTTATCAGACGTGCCTGAACGCGTCTTAATCTCAGAGGTGGGCCCGGCTTAGGCTAAAGCTGGGATCCCATTTCACTCACCAGGGCTTTACCGGCAGACCTCTTCCGAGGCCCTCCTCCTTACTACACTCTTTTCTGTGGCCCAGACGATGCTCTCCAAGCTGGTACTTCTCCACCCACTCCATTATCTGTGTTAGAGTGCCCTTCCTAACAGGGCAAGATGACAGGGATAGGAGAGGGCCTTGGGGCTTCCTGCGGACCAAGTGGCTGCATGTGACAACAAACTAAGGCCGTGTTGGGGGCCAAGAGCAGAGTGGAACACATGGAATTGCAAAGAGATTGCTGAATGGAAAGGAGCCCAGGCAGAGAACAAGAGCAAGAGTATGGAGCCAAGATGCTCATCCTGAAGGATGGGGCGCCCTCCCGGGAGGCCCTGGAGAACCACGGCATGTAAGGAACAGCAGATCACGCCGCAGACCAAAAGAGATGGCGGATTTGTGAATGCAGAGGCTAGCTCTTCTTTCCACGGCCTTTTCCAGTAGCTGTGAGGCTGACCTTTGAGGCTCCAGGTGGATGGGAGCAGTGGAGAACTGGCTGGGGCGGTAATCAGAGGTGGCAGCGAAGCAGGAGGTGGAGGGGAAGCTCAGGAAATGGCAACCACTCTGATGGCGTCTCTGAGGGGCCCTCTCCACGGCGGGAATGATCAGCCCTATGTTTTATGAAGGGCTCCAAACCCTCTCCCCACCCAGGGAGTGCTTCAGAGGCAAATTAGTAATTCAGTACCATTTGGCCCTCCCCCCCACGTGTTATGCAAGGGAAGCAGGAGTGAAAAGGATGATAAGAGGGAAGATGGAAAGCTGAGGATTATGGTGCCAAGGGATGGGTCATTTTCGCCCTGCTCCTCTCCCATCACTGGACTCCGGTCTGAAGCTGCTGTAATTGTATCCTGTTAAATAACAGGTAGAGGAATAGCTCTTGTGACAAACACATTAATAGATTTGGGGTAACGAGTCAAAAAACACCTGGGAAATATAGATACTGCTATTGGATACAAAAATACCTAGAGAGAAGAAAAGAAAAAAACAAATTGCCTATGGGGAATTAAGAAGGCTTTATAAAATATGCTGACAAAAAAATTTCATCATAAAGACATAAGAAGAATAAGAAAGCCAAGGAAAAAAATAAATTTGATCTCTTCTTAGCGTAAGAAATAATGATACTTGTTGTTATTCTATACATAACTCTGAAAGCAAGACATCAATAAACAGAAAATGTAAAATGATACAAATGGGCTAATTCAATATGTTACTGAATAATTAACAAGGATAAAACAGAAAAATACAACAGAATTACTGTTTTTTGATTTTGCACTTAGAAGACTAAATTAGCACATCACACAAAATCAATGTTTTAAAATAATTACTTAAAGAGAAACACTCGTTGCGAGGACAAATAAATTCTTACCTAAACCAGGGGTCAGCAAACTTTTTTGTAAAAGGCCACGGTAGGCAGATTTCTAAGCTACCCAATGATCACTGTCTCCATGTATTCACAGCCTCGTGTTGCCTGGACCTAGTGACTTTCTCATAACCAATATTATTCAGCAAAGATGAGAGAATGCCACTTTCATGATTAGGTTACAAAACATTCCATCTTCCTAGCAGACTCTCTCTATTGCCTTCCCAGCTTGCATGCTTCGATGAAGAAGTTGCCATCTTGGAAAGGCACACACAGCAAGGAAGTGAGGGTGGTCTTCAGCCAACAGCCAGCAAGGAACTGAGGCTCTCAGTCCAACAACCCAGAGGAACTGAATCCTGCCAACAACCACATGCGCTTCGAAGCAAATCCTTTCCCGGTTGATCCTTGAGATACTGAAAGCCCAGCCAACACCTTGACTGCAGCCTATGAGTGACCTTGAAGTGGAGGACTTAGCTAAGCTGTGCCCAGATTCCTGATCTACAGAAATGCTGAGATAATAAATGTATGTTGTCTTAGGCCACTAAGTTTTGAGCTCATTTGTTACTGAGCAATGGATAATGGGTAACTAATACAAGGCCAGACAATACATTCTTCAGGCTTTGGAAGCTATATGGTCTTTGGGGCAACTATTCAGTGTTGTTGCCGCAGCATGAAAGCAGCCAGACATGATAGGTAAATGGATGAGTACTCTGTGTTCTAATAAAACATAACTGATGGACACCGAAATTTAAATTTCATCTAATTTTCACACGTCACAAAATATTGGTCACCTTTTGAGTTTTTCAACCACTTAAGAACGTAAAGAACGTAAGAACGTAAAACCACTTAAGAACGTAAAAACCATTCTTAGCTCACAGGCTACACAATAACAGGCAGCAGAATGGATTTGGCCTGCAGGCCATAGTTTGCCAACCCCCTACCTAAACAACATCTACAGCTCTGTTTAAACCATTATTTTTATAACACTTAGACCTGAATTTATATAACATTATGCTTAGGATAGCACTATGAAACACAATAGTAAAGTATACTTTATTGATGGATAATGAAATACCAAATAAACATCTCTTGGCAAGTACTTTGTAAATTTCCAAGGCAGAGAAAGTGAGACAGAAACAACCCTGCTGGAGATGATGGAGGAGCTGCAATCAGAACCTTTAGGTCCTGATGCCCAGGTGAGGGTAAATCTAATTATCCTGGTTTACACAGCCCCAGGCAAGAAAAAGCTTCCTTCTTGAAGGGAAGGCAGAAAAACTGCTAGCAATACCAGCGACTGAGGGGACACCTTCCTGTGTGGCAGTAACACATACCCTGAAAGAGGAAGCTCTACACAGAGGCAGTAAAAGCTAGTGGGAAACATATGTGTACGAAAAGCACATGCTACATACGTGAAATAAAAATAAGAAACAGACTCACAGAAAAGCTAAAGAGCTATCATTCAAATCTATAATGTTGACAATTTGATGTTTGTTCAGAATGGTACCGAGGAATGACGAATCTAGAAATCATTTCACATGAACAGTTAAGAGAACTAGAAAGGTTTACCCTAGATAAAACTATCTTCAGACACCTAAAGCAATGTCTGGAAGAAACCACAGAACTACTCTGTTCTTTGGTTCCTGACCAGAACTGACGTGCAGAGGTTAGAGGAAACTAATTTCGGCTTGTTTTACGGGAGGAGAAATTCTGATGGAAGGGGCTTCCTTGAAAATACCTTACACAACAGTGTTATCTGTTTACTGATGGCACTCAGACAGAAAGGAGAGGACCGTCAGGGACACTGATAAAGGGATTCTTGCACCATGGAGAAAGTTCTCGTCTCATCCTAAATTCTTATCATATTTTAAAATTTGATAACCAGAGAAAACATATTTTTCCTGATTTTAGGCTACCTGTAGACAACAACAGGCAAACAGATAACTCGGATAATATATTATTCTGATGCATCTCAAATAAACTCTATAGAAAGTATGCAGAGTTCAGGGGAGATCATGATAATTAAGGAATGGAAGAATTCAATGATCAGAAAAAGCCCTGGCTATTTAAGACATTTGGGGACAAGGTAATGATACATTTTTCTGAATGGTGCATATTTTATAAAGAACAGACTGTAAAAGATTTTACACCAGGAAAGACAATCAGAATGATTATCTTGAAAGGCAAAAGTAATGTGGGATAATTCAGCTATTACACTGTTAGTAAATTTCAAGAAAACAAAACAAAACAAAAAAACCATGGAATCATAGGTTAACACCCATCTTTAAGCAAAATTATTAACAACATGACAAAGTGAATAATTAATTGATCAAAGGGAAAGAATCCTATTTAAATTCTTGAGAAATCTGCTCTAGTTTTAAGATTTTAGACAATCTGATTCAGGCTCTCTTTCTCTTGCTAAAATCAGAATGCCAACTAATTTATCTAAAGGCAATCAAAGCAATTTAAATTTGAACATCTTTTGGTTCAGAATTTTCCTGCCGTTATGATCAGCAATATACTGTCTCTCTACAGGCAGACCTGTGGTGGAATGGAAAACTGTAAAAAGAAGATTGCTTGTGTATGTGGAATCAGAAAGAGGGAATTAGTCAGAGGAGCCACTATTTAATGTTGTCAGGTTAAGTCTGCCCTTTCATTTGTCACCATGACAGGTGTGACCCTGCAAGGGGACCCGAATTCTCAAAAGACTATGGGCAAGTTTTCCTACAATTCTGAGGCATTTTCAAACTGTCAAAAAGCACATTTAAAATAAGCAAAGTCATGTTTAGAATTTTAATAATAGGCATGATTTAAATTTGATTTTAACAAGAAATATTTCTGATCACTTAGCTTCAAAATTAAATAAGCTGTAATAGTGGGAAATTATTTACTTCCTAGTATGTCCTGTAAAAGGTACATTCTAAAAAAAATTTAGCAGTTTTATCGAAGTAAAATTGATGTATTATACAATAAACTCACCATATAAAGTGTACAACTTGATAAATTCTGACACATATATATACACCTGTGAAACCATCCCCACAATCAAGATAATGGACATACCCAATGCCCTCCAAAGTTCCACTGGGTCCCTTTGTCATCTTTCCTGCCCTCCCCCCAATCAACTGTCCCTCAATCAATTCCCACACTTGAGCCAGTTTATACACCCACAACCTCTTGAATAAAGGGGATGGTGGGTCACCTTGAGGAAGGACCCTGAGAATTTGTACTGTTAACCTTCCTCCCAGCCTTCCCCAGAGGGACCCACGGCCTTTTACCAGAGTAACTGTACATTGGGGAAAGGAAATCATCAGACCTTTCAGACACTACTGGTCACGGGTTCTGAACTGACACTAATTCCAGGAGACCCAAAACATTACTGTGGCCCATCAGCCAGAGTAGGGGCTTACGGAGGTCCAGTAATTAATGGAGTTTTAGCTCAGGTCCATCTCACAGTGGATTCGGTGGGTCCCTGACCCCATCCTGTGGTTACTGTCCCAGGTCAAGAATGCATAATTGGAACAGAGATACCTGGCAGCTGGCAGAATCCCCACATTCGTTCCCTGACCTGTGGAGTGTGGGCAATTCTGGTGGGAAAGGCCAAGTGGAAGCCATTAGAACTGCCTCTACCTAGGAAAATAGTAAATCAAAAAGCAAGACCGCATTCCTGGGGGATTGCCGAAATTAGTGCCACCAGCAAGGACTTGAAAGATGCAGGATTGGTGATTCCCACCACATCCCCATTGAACTTGCCTAACTGGCCTGTGCAGAAGATGGACGGCTCTACAATCAGTGCATGATTGTAAATTTAACCAGGGGGTGACTCCAATTACAGCTGCCGTACCAGTTGTGGTTTCATTGCTTAAGCAAATTAATACAAGCGCTGGTACCTGGAATGCAGCCCTTTTTCTCCAGCCCTGTCCATAAGGCCCACCAAAAAGAGTTCCTTTCAGCTAGCAAGGCCAGCAATGTACCCTCACTGTCCTACCTCAGGGGTTATCTGTTCTCCAGCCCTGTGCCATTGTTCAGTTCACAAAGCTCTTGATCGCCTTTCTTCTTCATAGATAATCACGCTGGTCCATTACATTGATGACTTTATGCTGATTGGACCTGGCGAGCAAGAAGTAGCAACTACTCTAGACTTATTGGTAAGACATTTGTGTGTCAGAGGGTGGGAAATAAATCTGACTAAAACTCAGGGGCCTCTAGTGGATTTCTAGGAGTCCAGTGGTATAGGGCATATCAAGATATCTCTTCCAAGGTGAAGGAGAAGTTGTTGCAGCTGGTGCCTCGTACCGAGGCACAATGCCCAGTGGGCCTCTGGATTTGAGAGGCAACATATTCCTCATTTGGGTGTGTTACTCCGACCCATTTACCAAGTGACCCGAAAAGCTGCTGTTGAGTGGGGTCCAGAACAAGAGAAGGTTCTGCACCAGGTCCAGGCTGCTGTGCAAGCTGCTCTGCCACTTGGTTCATTTGATCCAGCAGATCAGAGGTGCTGGAAGTGGCAGACAGGGATGCTGTTTGGAGACTGGCAGCTCCTAGAGGTGAACTGAAGCACAGGCCCTTAAGATCTTGGAGCAAAACCTTGCCATCTTCTGAGGATAACGACCCCCCTTTTGAGAAACAGCTTTTCATCTGTTACTTGGCCTTAGCAAAGACTGAACATTTAACTATGGGCCCCCAAGTTACACGCAACCTGAGATGCCCATTTATCTGATCCATCAAGCCGTAGAGTTGGCAGTGCACAGCAATGCTCCATCATCAAATGGAAGTGACATACACAAGACTGGGCTGAGCAGGCGCTGAAGGCACAAATATGTACATGAAGAAGTGGCCTAAGTGCCCATGTCCCCGCTCCTGCCACACTGCCTTCTGTCTCCCAGCCGGCATCTACGGCCTCATGGGGAGTCCCCTACCTTAGCTGATAGAGGAAGAGGAGGCTCAGGCTTGGTTTACAGACGGTTTTGCATGATATGCAAAGGTGCAAGCAGATCTTCCCGGTGGGCAGAGCTCTGAGCAGTGCACCTAGTTGTTCACTTTGCTTGGACCAAGCAATGTTATACTAATTAATGGGCTGTGGCCAATGGTTTGGCTGGATGGTCAGGGATTTGGAAGGAACATGATGGGAAAGCTGCTGACAAGGAAATCTGGTTGACAAAGATATTTGCGGACGAGGTATGTGGACAGACCCCTCTGAATGGGCAAAAATGTGAAGACATTTGTGTCCTATGTGAACGCTCACCAAAGGGTGACCTGAACAGAGGAGGATTTTAACAGTCAAATGGATAGGCTGATCTGTTTTGTGGATACCAATCTGCCTCTCTCCATTCACCCGTCATCACCCAGTGGGCTCATGAGCAAGGTGGCCATGGGGGCAGGGATGGAGCTTACATGGGTTTCTACTCACCAAGGTTGACCTGGCTTCAGCCACCACCAAGTGCCCAGTCTGCCAGCAGTGGAGACCAATATTGAGTGCCCACTACGGCACCGATCCCCAGGGTGATCAGCCAGCTATGGTGGCAGGTTGATTACAATGGATTGTTTACATGACAGAAGGGACAGAGTTTCATTCTAATTGGAAAAGACACTTACTATGGATACGGATCGCTTTTCCTACATGCAATATTTCTGCCCAAACTGCCAAACTTCCTTAAGCACTGTCATGGTATTCCACACAGCACCACTGTTTCTGATGAAGGAACTCACGTCACAGCAAAAGAAGTGCAGCAACGGACCATGCTCATGGAATTCACTGGTCTTACCATGTTCCCCACCATTCTGAAGCTGGCTTGATATCATGGTGGAATGATCTTTCGAAGACTCAGTTACAGCACAAGCTAGGGCGGCAAGTTTCTCCAGAAGGCTGAAACGCTCTGAATCAACATCCAATATATGGTGCTGTTTCTCCCATAGCCAGGATTCACGGGTCCAGAAATCAAGGGGTAGACATGGGAGTGGCACCACTTACTACTACCCGTCGTGACCCACTAGCAAAATTTTTGCTTTCTGTTTGCATGACTTTATGCTCTGCTAGCCTAAAGGTCTTAGTTCCAGGGGGAATGATGCTTCCTCCAAGACACGAAACAGTGATTCCACTGAACTGGAAATTAAGATTGCCACCCAGCCACTTTGGGTTGCTCAGGCCTCTGAATCAACAGGCAAAAGGAGTTGCGACACTGGCTGGGGAGAATGATCCTTACTGTCAAGGGAAGTTGGACTACTATTCCACAGTGGAAGTAAGGAAGACTGTCTGGAGTACAGGAGATGCCCTAGAGGGTCTATGAGCATGACTAGAACCTGTGACGAAGGTCAGTTGAAAACTACAATGCAATCTAGTCAGGACTATTAATGGCCCACATTCTTTGTGAATGAAGGTTTGGATCACCCCACGAGCTGAGGTACTTGTTGAAGGCAAAGGGAATACCAAGTGGGTAGTGGAAGAAGGCAGTTACAAAGACCAGCTATGACCCCGTAACCAGTTATAGAAACGAGGACTGTGACTGCCATGTGTATTTCCTCCTTACTTCGCTATGAATAAGTGTGTGTATAAATTATATATTTGTTTCCTTTCCTCCCTTATTCCTTCATCATATTAGATAAGATGTGTTGACTTTATATCAACCATGGTAGTTAAGTATTTTAAACTTATACCATAGTCTTTAAGTTATGGGATTTCAAGGAGAAGAGTGGATATCACTACACCACTCAAGGACCTTATGTCCTCTTCTGGGGAAGGGTTAGTGGGTTGTTGGGATAGCTGTATCATGTTGGGTGGAATGACCACGTTATTGTCTTTATCTGGAGATCAAGTACAGTTTAAGGAGATGCAAATGGCTGCCAAGGTGACAGGGGCGGGACTTGTAATGGTTAACTTCAAGTGTCACGTGACTGGGACACAGGCTGAGATTAACCATTATTTCTGGGTGTGTCTGTGAGGGTGTTTCTGGATGAGATTAGCATTTGAATCCCCTCCCCAATGTGGGTGGGCACCAGCCAATCCCTTGGGGGCCTGAATAGAAAGAGAAGCAGAGGAAGGGAGGGTTCAGTCCCTTACTGCCTGCCTGCTCAACCTGGGACACTGGTCCTCTCCCCTTGGACTGGGATTTGCACCAGGGGCAGCTCTGGTTCGGAGGCCTTCGGACTTGGACTGGAATTGCACCACGGCTTCCAATTGTGGGACTTCTTAGCTGTCATAGTTGTGTAAGCTGATTCCTTATAATAGATCTTTTATATATATGTGTGTATATATCCTATTGGTTCTGTTTCCCTGGAGAACCCTAATATAGTCAGTCACTTTATTTTTAGCCATTCCAGGGAGTATATAGTGCTATCTCATTGTTGTTTGGTTTGCATTTCCCTAAAGACTAATGATGTTGTCGATCATCTTTTTATGTGCTCATTTGCCACCCACAGATCTTCTTTGGTGAACTGTCTGTTCAAATCTTTTGCCCCTTTTAAAAAATGGAGAGTTTTTTTTTCCTTGAGTTTTGAGTGTTCTTTATATATTCTGGATACCAGTCTTTTATCAGACATAATTTGTAATTTTACCCCAGTCCGTGCCTTGTCTTTCCATTCTCTTAACAGTTTCTTTCGAAGAGCAGAAGTATTTAATTTGGATGAAGTTCAATTTATCAGTTTGCTTTTACAGATTGCACTTTTTGTGTCTTATCTAAGAAATGTCTGCCTAATGCAAGGGCACAAAGATTTTCCTTCATGTTTTCTTCCAGAAAGTTTATAATTTTAAGTTTTACATTTTAGGTCTATGATCCATTTAAAATTTCTCTATAGAGTGAAGTATTTATTGAAGTTCATTTTTTTCCATATGATAGCCAATGGTTCCAGAATCATTTGTTGAAAAACTATCTTTCCTCCACCAAACTGACGCTGCATCTTTATTAAAAAAAAAAAAAATCAGCTACCTATATCTGTGTGGTTCTATTTCTGCACTCTCTATTCTATTTCACTGATGAGTTGTGCATTTTGATACAAACACCACAGTGTCTTAATTGTTGCAGCTTGTGAGTCTTCAAATCCACGTTGGTCTACTGTTTCAAAGGTGATTTGGCTATCCTATGCATTTAGACCCAGGTCCTAGGCATTTAGACCCAGGGTGTCAATTTCTACTAAAAAAAAAAAAAGCCTGCTGGGATTCTAATTGTGCTGAATCTATAGATCAATTTGGAGAGAAATAACATCTTAGCTATACTGAGTAGTTCCGTCACACATGGCGCTTATCACTACTTAACTGAATAGTACTGAGCTTCGGCAAAGCTCTGAACTTCACTCTCTCTCTGCAGCTTTCTCCTCTCCAACACTCTGCCCTGCAAACTCCAGCTTCCCCGGCTTTCCTGGACTGTCATTTCCATCTCAGCTCCACTTGTGTTTCCCCTCCCTGTACTGCAGCCTGGATACTCTCTCAAGGCAGTAAGCTGGGCAATCATAGGGCTCACCTCATTTATTTCCCGTTTCTCAGGGTTCACTGTGCTTCATTGCTAGATGTTCAATGTCTTCCACACTGTGGTTTCATATATTTTGCCCACTTAAAAAATTGTTTCAGGCAGGAAAGTAAATCCGGTCCCTGTTATTCCATCTTGGTAAGAAGTGGAAGTCTCAATTTTTAATTTTTAATGTCAAATCTGTTCTCAAAGTTATAAAATTCAAGTAAAAACAGGACAAAAACATAACTAGTAATTAGTACAATGTTTTATCACACTTTGTTTATTTGTTCATTAACTCATTTCATTCCAAGAACATTCATTGAATTCTGCATGGTAAGCACTGTGCTGGCATCTAAGCATACAGTGCTGAGGATCAAAGCCAGACAGGCCCCTGGCTCTCACAGAGCTTACAATCTAGTGGGACAGACAGACATTAATCAAATAATTACAAACAAAAATGTAACACTGCAATTGTGATAACTGCTATGAAGGAAAGGAACAAAACAGTGCTATGATAACCTACAAGAGGGTGATTTTATGGTATTTGTTTCTATTGAGCCTATATCCATGATTTGAAAAATATCACTACTGTTTCTTTATGTTAAAGTCACAAAGAAATTCCATTATGTATACAGTGGGAAAAAAGTATCCATCAAATAAACATTAGGTTAAGACGATATGCTAAGTACTTTGGAGCACACAAAAATTACGACACTATCTACGAAAATTAAGATCTAATTGGGCATATAAAATATAAAGAAATATAAAGGTTATATATCTATATCCTACAGGAATATAATTGGAAATTTACCACTTACACATCGTTTTTGTCTACCCCATTAAAAAAAAGTATTTTTTCTATCAGCCCAATTGCAGAAGTTTGATCAGTTCCTTTGAGAAAACAATACACTTATTTTATTTTGTTAGGTCTTACCTAGATATCTCAGCTTGGGAATTCTTCTCTCCATCAACAGTGAAAGGAGATGCTCCAGTTAGTAATTCATACATTAGAACACCTAAACTCCACCAGTCAACTGCCTATAAAACAACAGTAATTTCATTTTCTAGAATATTAATTGTATTTTATATAAAAAGAAAAATGAACAAAATAAATCTATATATTTGACAATATTTTGACAAAAAGATTTTGTGCACAGCTTCCTGTGCAAGGAGTATTAAATTAGCACATGCAAAAAAGACATTGAGAGGGCAAATATTCAGGTATCCTCAGAATTTTAACATAGAGAAGTCAATCAAGTGTTTCTATTGCTATAAGTGTTTCAATTATTTCCTAAACTAGTAATGGTTTTACTTAGGCTAATTAAAAAAAAATTTTTTTTAATTAAAGTATGGTTGACTTACAATGTTATGTTAATTTCTGCTATACAGCAAAGTGATTCAGATATATATATATATAAATTTTTTAATATTCTTTTCCATTTGGTTTATCACAGGATATTAAATATAGTTCCCTGTGCTATACAGTAGGACCTTGTTGTTTATCCATTCTATATATAGCAATTTGCATCTGCTAACCCCAAACTCCCAACCCATCCCTCCCTACCCCCAAAAAATTTTTAAATTTTAAATAAATTTTAAAAATTTTAAGTAAAATCTTTGGACTTAGGATAGGGGGAAAAATGTACCAATCAGCATTTTTATTAACTATTCAGCTCCAATAAATATGAAATTTCTTAAAGCCAAAGAACAAAAATGAAAAAAATCCCATCAAAAGATGTTATTTTTTCATAACCACCTATATCAATTCCTCTTATGGAACCAATCACATAAATCTAGCAGTCTTCACTTTCTGGGAGGTATGGAAAGACTGAAAATAATATAAAATAAAATGTGATCTACGTTGGAAAACAATTTATAAAAGCAGTTACCTGAACTGAGAGCGTAGCAAATTATACAGAATTTACAGAATCTTGATATATTGAAAATTAGTTCCTTTACAATTAGGCAAATCAAGATTTCAATAATTGTTGGATATATGAGCTTACAGCAATGAGAAATTAACTGGTGCTAAAATTTTAAACTCTCTGCTTCCAAATTTCAGAGCCAAGATTTCAGAGAGATGATGTAGTTTGTGAGCCTAGAGTTATTTTAAAGAAAATACATAACAATAACATAGAAACTAAATCAGTAATTCAATTCTTTTATTTATACAAGCAGCTTTACTGCCAGCTGAGTCAGGACCCTTAGAACGTTGGATTTGAACCATGCTTGTAAATTAATACAGATCTATAATCAGATTCCTAGTCATGGACTGAAACCAATACCACACAAACTTGAAGAACTCCTAAGGGCTCATAAATGCATGATTAGTCATTAGCAAGGAGACCACCGATTCTCCACTGTTAAGATATTCCTACTGGGGACTTCCCTGGTGGTCCAGTGGTGAAGAATCCGCCTTCCAATGCAGGGGGATGTGGGTTCAATCCCTGGTCAGGGAACTAAGATCCCACATGCCACAGGGCAACTAAGCCCATGTGCCACAACTACTGAGCTCGCGTGCTGCAAACTACAGAGCCCATGCACTCTGGAGCCTGCACCACAACTAGAGAGAGGAAAAAAAAACCCCACACGCCACAACTAGAGAGAAGCCCGTGCGCCACAATGAAGAGCCCGCACCGCAACAAATGATCCCACATGCCTCAACGAATATCCCGCATGCCACAACTAAGACCCGACGCAGCCAAAAAAAAAAAAAAGATATTCCTACTGTATATGTGAGATTTTGAAAGGGGATGAGGAAGATGGGGAGATGAGGAGCAAAAAATAGTCAGAATTCCTTATTTGGAGAACGTTATTAATAAAGCAAAAGTGTTAAGAAAGAACTGAACAAATCTGTACCCTTTAATACAAGAAGAAAAAATATGTGACCTCGATTTTATAACTACTTAGAAAGCCTCATCTACAATCTTCATTTTGCACATACAAAGGGAAGTGAGGAGGGAAAAGACTGAGTTTTTTAGAAGGCTTAGGAAAACAAACTTAGACTATCTTGAATGCAGAACTGTTTTCTTTCTCCAAGGATTGTCACAATGGTTTTTTTCTGTTGAAGAGGTAATCAACAAAGTTTCCAATATCACTACAAAGTTAAAAGCAAAAATTAAGAATAAGAAAATATGAGAGACTCCCTTTTTAAGGATCTCTTACAAAGCAAATTATTGACTGAAGGTGAAATAGTTTCCATATGTTTCTCTAGCAAAAATCAATAATGCCAATAAGCACTGTCCATAGTCATTCAGCATGACTCCAATGGGGACAATGTGCACTGTTTTTGCATTCATGACACCTCTGCATTGTACTGTGGCCCAGGTGTGTCCTAAAAGGCCAGGTCACATACAACAGACAAAGGGTGATTTCTGTTTTAAACAGGGTTACAACGGATGCTTTGCTCAAGACATGATACTTTTTTTTTTTTTTTTTTTTGCGGTACGCGGGCCTCTCAGTGTTGTGGCCTCTCCCGTTGCGGAGCACAGGCTCCGGACGCGCAGGCTCAGCGGCCATGGCTCACGGGCCCAGCCGCTCCGCGGCATGTGGGATCTTCCCAGACCGGGGCACGAACCCGTGTCCCCTGCATCGGCAGGCGGACTCTCAACCATTGCGCCACCAGGGAAGCCCAAGACGTGATACTTTTAACGGAAATAAAATAAAAATTATTATTTGAAGAATTAGTCGATTTTGAGATTTCCTTTAACAAGAGTATTATTCTATAAAACAAAATATTATCCTCATCAACAAAACCTGAAAAAAGGGAAATCTAGAATGTCCTAACCTTTCCATTATCTTTTTTCCTCCAAAACACTAGATATCATAATATGTTCGTGTATACAAAGCAAAGGAAAGGTTAAAAAAATGAAGATAACACCAAAAAGAGGGCCTAGGTTATTAACTAAGATTCTGTTTTTCTTTTTTTTTGTAAAGGGTTTTTTTTTATTATGTGTAACACAGACAAAGTTATTTAAGTCAATAAATTTTTAAGGAATTTCACATGTTCTGATTCTTTCCACTGCCAATCACCTTAGTTCCTCCAAACTCATAATCTTCAAGAAAAAACAGCCCTTTCAAAAAGAAGTTATCATGTGAGTCAGCCCACAATTCTTTTAGTTAGGCTTCTTTGATCTCCAATGAAATATGGACACACTTCAAAATTCCCCACCTGTAATCTTTGGGATCCAATTTCCTCAAGCGATTTACTTTAGGACCATGTTTAGGGTCAGGAGATGGATCTGCCTGGTTCTGAATTTGACACCCTCTAAAAATGTATTAGGTTCAAATCATATTCACTCCTAAGCCATCACACCCTAGAACAGTACAGATCATTGGGATATGCCAATACCTTTTAAAATTATCCAGACACTCTGTTCAAGATAAAAGCCTAAAAAAAGAAGCCATCTTTGTTTCATGTCAACGTTAAAATTAGAGTACTAAATCAATACAGCTGATAATTTAAAATATGAGGAAAATTATCAGTTCTATAGTCCTGGAAGCAATCTTTATGTTTATCAATACACCCCCATCACTTGACTCTCTTAGGTATCATGTTCCTTCTTATCTGTATCAAAACTCATACTGAACAATGAGCTCTGGGTTGCAAAAGAGGATTTATTTGTGCACCTGTCTAGAAGTCTTTGTCCACAAATTAAACAAAAACAAACACAAGTGCTAAACTAGGATTCTTAATATACATTTTATAGCAATATATCAGGAAGTGTCAAAAATAGAACATACCTTGTCATGTCCTGAATCTCCCCCTCTGACAATATCTGGTGCCATGTATTCAATAGTTCCACAAAAGGAATATGCTCTTTCAGCCTTAAACAAACAATCAAACAAAGAAAAAGGGATTCGATTTTAAGCTCGTATGACAAGTGACAAGAAGAGAGAGTTAATACTACACGGCAGTGTTGAGATACACCACAGTAGCAAAGTAGTGGCAGAAGCTACTTGACAGACCTTCTTCTCACCAGGCAGACCTATATATACACACCTATACAGTATGAGGTAAACGGGTAAACTTTTTAAGCCCTGAAACTCTACTATCATCCATCCGTCCGTCCGTCCGACCATCCATCCATCCATTAATGAATCCACTCATTCGCTCTTCTTTTTTTCTGTGTGTGTATATATTTCAATCACTGATTTCTTTAACTGTTCTTGTAAGTGCCAATAGTCCTAGTAGTATGAATGACTTTATTTCCAGATCGGCAAGATTGGGAAAACATTGGGAAACCTGAAGGAGAAAGGAAGATCAAATGCTAAGAAGGGAAACAGGGAACCCAAAGATGAAAACGGATGAAAAGAATTTTTCCAACCTTACCATCATGTTTAAGTTTGGCACTGCCGATGGTGGGTTTAAGTGATGATGAGCAGAACTGTCTTTTAAAAAAATACTGCCTCTTAAAGACAGTTGTTTCTCTTTTGTAGAACATTAAAAAGGGCTAATTTAATATATCATCCTTAAAATTAATCTTAAAAAATTACGTAATTAAAAAAATGACCAACTGTGTCATATCTCAATGTAATAAGGAGAAAAAAAAATATGAATTGTTATGCAGATATATTAAACAGGGGAAAAATAATTCTTAACAATGTACATTCATATGGCTATATCTAAAATTTTAAAGGCACTTTGGTGCCATTAAAATATTTTACAAAACTATTTTAGAGGAAGCTTTTCAATTTACACTTGATTCTTCTTCTACCAGCAAGGTTTCAAGAAAAATAAGCATTCTTCTTATTTACCAGCTTTAAACATAAAGGACACTACCCTAGCAATGTTACAGAAGTGGTAGTCCCTAGTTTTATTGGCTGAAAGTTCAGCCCACAGATAATGAATGTAATGAATTTATTTAAACCCTGTGATAAAAATGTATTAAAACTACTTATTTATGATATATACAGCTCAATAATTTTATATAAATATATAATTTTATATAAAGAAAAATAAAATTAATATGGTTTATGACTCACTTCTTTCTTTTTATGTACTATATATATATTGAAAGATTACTGTTCCCCTAGAAAGTAAAAGAAATAATCCAGTTATGCTTAGATCTGTAGAAAATTTTCTTTCTTGTTATCTGGCAGAATAATCTCATTGAACAGCTAGGATAAACCATATATCAAATGTCATTATCTCTCTGCTTCATCACTTCAGTACCAAATGCTAATTTTGTATCAAACTACTGGAACGATTAAGGCTAAATAATATTGATTTCATATAAATTTGCATATAAAAAGTAATGAATAATTTTAAACATTTTGTTAGACATGTTTAGATTGAAAAAAATACGTGAATGCTTAGGAAGCACTCATTTCTTCACTAAATTATTAAAAAAGAAATACTCCAAAATTACTTTTTAGTGGGATAGGGGGAGTGGGAGGGAGGCTCCAGAGGGAGGGGATGTATGTATACATATAGCTGATTCACTTTGTTCTACAGCAGAAACTAACACAAATTGTAAAGCAATTATACTCCAATTAAAAAAAAAGTATATATATATCAAAAACAAAACAAAACAAAGAAAAAAGAATGTGTATGAAGTAAAGCCTGGTCATAGTTTGAAAAGCTAAAAAAAAAAAATTCCCAAGCTTCATAAAACTAAATATGTAGTGTTTGTAGTTAATACACTATTTATTATGCAATAGCCCTTTATAGGATATTAAGCAAAAATCATTATATAGCTGACATAAAGAAACACAGAAAAATTGCTAAGTCATAGTATTTATCATTTGATCTCATCTTTCTTGTGAATTCCAGTCAACTGTTTTAGTTAAAATTAATTAATTTATTGAAGTATAGTTGATTCACAATGTTTCAGGTATACAGCAAAGTGATTTGGTTATACATATATACATATATATATTCTTTTTTAGGTTCTTTTCCATTATAATGGTTATTACAAGATATTGAATACAGATCCCTGTGCTATATAGTAGGTCCTTGTAGTTTATCTATTTTACGTACAGTAGTATGTATCTGTTAGCCCCAACTTCCAAATTTATCCCTCCTCCCCCTTTCCCCTTTGGTAACCACGAGTTTCTTTTCTATGTCTGTGTCATTTGATCTCATCTTAAAAGATACCTTTAAAACATATCCTAAATCAAGTTTAGATATATTGAAAGAAAATAAAAATAATTCTCCAAAATGGTTTATGAGTAAAAAGATCACAAGTTTTGATTTATTGCTTCTCTAGATTTTTATTTATTTAGAAAACTAGACATTTTAGTACATATAAATTTTCATTTCTATTTATAGGCATATCTGTGTTACAAGCCACTTTGGAATAATGCATATTTTCTTTTAAGTATGTGACAATGCTTAAATTTTACAACTTGAAAGTCATGAAAATCCGCACTCTCTTCTTCAAAATACTAGATATTCATAAGTTTAGTGTAAAACCAGTAAGAAACATATGGATCTTATTGATTACTGTGGGAAAGATCTGATAGTCACCACCACTTTCCATGTCTCGTTTTTTTCTTTATCTGACAATGAGAATTATGCAACGATGTAGTTCAGATCTCCACTGTCTTGACATACAGGAAGCTCAGAACCACATTAAGTCCTCAAAGATATTTCTTCTACCTTCTCCGTGTGATTTCTGAGCTTTTTTAAAATTCACTTTAGCTTCTCTGTTTTTTGGGGGGGAGGAGGGAGGGACATAGGTAGTGTCTACATTAATAAATAATTGAGATAATTATTTAATTTATAAAAATTCCAAGAGTCAGCAAAATTAAGCTTAAGTGTTGGGAAGTTCCAATCCCTGAGGAATAATAGTAAACAAAGACAAAGTATTTCTTAAGTCTCTCTGTTATTTTAAAACACTGCCATTTTAGCCTCTTGCAATTCTGTAACTGCTTCCTCTTCCTCTGCCCCAAATGGAAGTGTTACTCCCTCCGAATTCTAACTTTTAGTGTGTCAGTCTCAATTTCCTAAGAGTTTATATCTTCTATTGTAAAAAACAGCCCCAATTTTAACTTTTGAATTTGTGTTTATCAGCCTAGGAAGATTCATGTTATCTAGAGCAGCGGTCCCCAACCTTTTCGGCACCAGGGACCGATTTCATGGAAGACAATTTTTCCATGGACCAGGGGAAGGGGGGGAATGGGGGGATGGTTCAGGCAGCAATGCAAGCAATGGGGAGCGGCAGATGAAGTTTTGCTCACTCGCCACTCACCTCCTGCCGTGTGGCCCAATTCCTAACAGGCAGCGGACAGGTACCCGTCAGGGGCCTGGGGGTTGGGGACCACTGATCTAGAATGTATGCAGAATGCCTTTCAAATAATTGTACCCAGAAGACAAACTGATGAAGTATGATAGGGGAAGGTCTCTGGTGGGGACAAAAAAGATTTCAAGGTAATAGGTTATGAACTATGATATAAAAAGGCTAGGCTAGCATAGCTAAACTCTATTATGATTATTGTTTATTTATTAAAAATTAATATTTTTCTCAAGGAGACAGGCAATCAGCCAATTTTGCAGTTAAGTCCATACTATTTTATAAGCAACATTACTTATTAAACAATACAGTGTTAAAAGATTGTGAAGGAGAATTTAATTGAATGTGAAAATAGTAAAAGCAGTGTGTGCACCATCCTGGCACATAATATGAAGTATTCTTGTGTTTAAGTATCAGCTGATCAAGGAGGCTTCACTGTGCCTTAGAGAGAAAGAACAGGTAACACTGGACAAAAAACTGGTTTCCTTCTAAGGAAGAATCCAAATAGGAACTCAACTGCCAAACCCTCGGGGATTTCTCAATAAACACGAGATTAAATCATGCCTAGCTTTTATTTGCCAATGTTTTATCTTGATCTTATCTGCTTATGATATATAGATAAATTTGTGAGTTTAAAATTACCAAAGAAATTTTTATTCCCCCATTCTGTATTTTTTCCCATCTCAATTTTGACAAATCTCACAACAAATATCCAAATGTTAGATTTTTAAGAAGAAATATTGCATTGCTAATCATCCAAGTCTATGCTCCCAAGACAGAAAGGAGAATCCCTAGGTGGCAGCCACAAAGAGGATGCTGAAAACCAGAGGTACCCATAGGACCTGGGCCGCGGAAGCACAAAGGAAAGGAAGGGAAGTTGTTTCAGATCCTAGCAATCCAGAAGCTTGAATTTCAATACTTTTATAAGGACAAAAGATGAGGCCCTCGGCTCTAAAGAGGTGGACTGGAATTACTACTCTTGTGTAAACCTTGGAATCTAAGGAAGCTGAACCCTCAGTGAAAGCAAAGTCTAGAAAAAATAAATTCACCCAGTAGCCCAGGTTTGTTTCTGTCTGAGCCCTAGATTTAAAAACAAACAAATAAATGTTCCTCTTGTGGAATCAAATCCCTAGGCTTGTGGCTCTCGTAGATTTGGGACCTAAATTTACTCTTTCCTCCATAGTATGGGAAAGTGAGAAAATCTGGTCCAACATGGTGACACTCTGGAACATATGACAGAACCAGAGGAATTCCCACTACTTAGCTGCCTCAGGATTCACACAGATAAAGCACTGGAGTCTCAAAATTACAAATTAGTGAACTATACTGTGCAAATAAAACAGAAGAATTACTTCAAATACTAGAAGAGCAATCTAGAAAAGGCCTAGTATGTTGTAAAAGATGAAAGACATAAAGAAAGGAAAATATCCATAAAACAATATAGCAGCATAGAAAAAACTAGGAAGATATGAAAAAGAATACAATAGAACTGTATAAATGAAAAAATACAATAAAAATAGGCAGACTAAACAGATTAGACACAGCTAAAGAGAATCTGTGAAGTATAAGACATATTTGAGAAAATTATCCTGAATGTTGCGAGAGTCCCAAGCAGACTAAATAAAAATATACCCATGGGTAGCAAATTTCTATTTTTTAACTTGAGTGGTGGTTATAAGAGTGTTTGCTTTATAGTAATAACTCACTAAGCCATACTTTCATTTTGTTTTTGTGTTTTATTTTATAATAAAAAGATACCAAAGACAAAAACCTAGTCCATTCCTAGGTATGTTCATATCCAGCTAAATTATCACTGAATATGCAAGGCAAAATAAAGGCATTTTAAGACAGAGATAGAGTTTACTATTCATTGATCCTTGTTTAAAAAGACATCTAAAGGATGCACTTCAGAAATAAACTGAACTCACAAGAAAAGAGTAAGATGTAAAAAGCAGTAGTGAGCAGAGAAAACAGGTAAACATGTGAGAAAATCTTTTGAATTTATAAAATGAAAATAATAATTACACAATAATCAATCTGGGAAATATAACACAAGATGGGACTAAAATAATAAGTAACAATAACATATAAAACGAGATGGATAACTGAAGCTAAAACATTCTAATGTTCTTGTAGTGGTCATGGCAATCATAGACATAATTGTTAATTTTAGACTCTGTTAAGTCGGGGTACAGGCATACTTCGTTTTACTGTGCTTTGCTTTATTGTGTGTTTATCTGTGTTTCACAGATACTGTGCTTTTTACAAATTGAAGATTGTGGCAACCCTGTGACGAGCAAGTCTACTGGCACCATTTTTTCCAACAGCATTTGCTCACTTCTTGTCTCTGTGTTATAGTTTGGTAATTCTCGCAATATTTCCAACTTTTTCATTATTATTATATTTGTTGTGCTAACCTGTGATCAGTAATCTTTGATGTTACTATTGTAATTGTTTTGGGGTGCCATGAACTGGGCCCATATAAGACAGCAAACTTAAATCGATAAATGTTATATGTGATCTGAGACCAACTGGCTGTTCCCCCATCTCTCTCCCTTTCCTCGGGCTCCCCTATTCCCTGAGACACAACAATATAGAAATTAGGCCAATTAATAACCCTACAATGACCCTTATGTGTTCAAGTGAAAGGAAGAGTCACACAGCTCTCACTTTAAATCAAAAACTAAAAATGACTAAGCTTAGAGAGAAAGGCTTGTCAAAAGCCAAGAAGGCCGAATGGTAGGTCTCTTGCACCAAACAGTTAGCCAAACTGTGAATGCAAAGGAAAAGTTCTTGAAGGAAATTAAAAGTGCTGCTCCAGTGAACACATGAATGATAAGAAAGCGAGATAGCCTTATTGCTGATATGGAGAAAGTTTTAGTAGTCTGGATAGATCAAACCAGCTACAACATTCTCTCAAGTCAAAGCCTAATCCAGAGCAAGGCCCCAACTCTCTTCAAGTCTATGAAGTCCTGAGAGAGACGAGGAAGCTGCAACGGTGAAGCTAGCAAAGGTTGGCTCAGGAGGTTTAAGGAAAGAAGCTGTCTGCATAACATAAAAGTGCAAGGTGAAGCAGCAGGTGCTGACATAAAAGTTGCAGCAAGGTATCCAGAAGATCTAGCTAAGGTAATGAATGAAGGTGGCTACACTAAACAACAGATTTGCAATGTAGACAAAACAGCCTTCTACTGGAAGAAGATGCCACCTAGGACTTTTCTAGCTGGAGAGGAGAAGTCAGTGCCTGGCATGAAAGCTTCAAAGGATAGGCTGACTCTCTTGTTAGGGGCTAATGCATTTGGTGACTTTCAGTTGAAGCCAGTGCTCATTTAGCATTCTGAAGATCCTAGGACCATTAAGTATTATGCTAAATCTACTCTGCCTGTGCTTTTTAAATGAAACAACAAAGCCTAGATGACAGCACATCTGCTTATAACATGGTTTATAGAGTATTTTAAGCCTACTGTTTTAAGATCTACTGCTCAGAAAATAAGATTCCTTTCAAAATATTACTGCTCATTGACCATGCACCTTGTCATCCAACAGCTCTGATGGAGATATACAATGAGATTAATGTTATTTTCATGCCTGCTAATACATTCTGCAGCCCATGGATCAAGGAGTAATTTCAACTTTCAAGCCTTATTATTTAAGAAATACATTTAAGGCTATAGGTGCCATAGACAAGTGATTCCTTTGATGGATCTGGGCAAAGTAAACTGAAACTTTTCTGGAAAGGATCCACCATTCTAGGTGCCATTGAGAACATCTGTGATTCATGGGAAGTGGTTAAAATACCAACATTAACGGGAGTTTGAAAAAAGTTGATTCCAACTCTCCTGGGGGGACTTTGAGGGGTTCAAGACTTCAGTGGAGGAAGTATCTGCAGATATGGTAGAAAAAGCAAAAGAATTAGAATTAGAAGTGGAGCCTGAAGATGTGACTGAATTGCTGCAATTTTATGATAATATTTTAACAGATGGCGAGCTGCTTCTTAGGGATGAGCAAAGAAAGTGGTTTCTTGAGATGAAATCTACTCTTGGTGAAGATGCTGTGAATATTGTTGAAATGACAATAAAGGATTTAGAATGTTACATAAATTTAGTTTATCAAGCAGTGTCAGGATTTAAGAGGTTTCCAGTTTTGAAAGTTCTATTCTGGGTAAAATGCTACCAGACAGCATTGCATGCTACAGAGAAATCATTTGTAAAATGAAGAGTCAACTGATGCGACAAACTTCATTGTTGTCTTATTTTAAGAAATGGCCACAATGAGCCCAACCTTCAGCAACCACCACCCTGATCAGTCAGCAGCCACCAACATGGAGGCAAGATCCTCCACCAGCTAAAAGATTATGATTCACTGAAGGCTCAGGTGGTGGTTAGCATTTTTAGCAATAAAGTATTTTTAAATTAAGGTATGCAATTTTTTTAAGACATAATGCTATTTATAGCATACTTAATAGACTGCAGTTTAGCATAGACATAACCTTTATATGCACTGGGAAACCAAAAAGTTCATGTCACTTGCTTTACTGTGGCGGTCTGAAACTGAACCCACAATAACTCCAAGGTATGCCTGCATAAGTTAAAAATTTCAGGGTAATAACCACTCAAAGAACAGATATAGAATATATATAACTTCTAGACAACTGGAAAAATGAAATAAAGAAATCTTAATCATTTAAATAGAAGAGAGGAAAGAAGGGGAAAAAAGCAAAGAGAAATTATGATAAAGAGAAACACACAGCAAGATATGAGAAATAAATAAAACTATATCAGCAGTCATAATATACAGATTTAACTCACCAGTTAAAAGATAGAAACTCTCTGGATCAAAAACAAAATCCAGTTATATGTTATTTACAAAATGCACACCTAAAACATAATAACAAAGAAATATTGAAAGTAAAGAGATAGAAAAAGATATATCAGACCAGCATTAACCAACAGAAAGCTGGAATATCTTTATTAATAGCAGGAAAATGAACTTTAAGGCAAAAAAAATTATTAAAATTAAGCAGGGTCACTACATAATAATAAAAGGAACATTTCACTAGAAAATAACACTATCCTAAGACTAACACAATCAAATATTTTTGAAGAACCTTAAACCACCTAAAGCAAAAATGGTGAGATTTCCAAGAAGAAACGGACAAATCCGCAATCATAGTGGGCACTAACATACCTCTTTTATAACTGACTGATCAAGCAGGAAAATAATTGGTGAAGCTATGGAAGATATGCATGATGTTCATGAAAATATATAAAATTTGATATCTAACAGTTAGAGAATGACTATACAGTCTTTTCAAGTATTCATGGCACATTTACAAAAGTTAACCAAATAATAGGTCACAAAGCAAATCTCAAAAACCACAGAAATAAAACCATATATGTTTTCTTGTCCAAACAGAAAGCAATAAAACTAAAAATTTACAAAAAGGTAGCTCAAAAATCCTATATACATGAAAACTTAAGAACCCATTTTTAAATAATTCATGGCCCAAGGTAAAAAACCACAATAAATAACAGTAAAAATGCTATATATTATAACTTGCGAGATACATCTAAAGCTGTTCTTAGAAATTCAGTTTTATTAAAATAGAATGATTAAATATTAGTGAGCTGGATGTCCAACTCAAAAGTTTAATAAAAGAATACAAAAGAAACTAACAGAAAGTAAAAGGAATGAAGTAATAAAGGAAGATCATCAAAGAAATAGAAAAATTGAGAGGCTTGATAAAAGCTGTTTCTGGAAAAAGACTAATAAAATGGAGAAATCTCTAGCAAATTGAGCAAGAGGAGGAAAGTTACAAATCAGCAATATTAGTCATTTAAAAGGAAACATTACTACAGTTACAATACAGATTAAAAACTAAAGCACTTCTATGAATAATATGATGCCAAAGAATTTAAAAACAAAAATATAACATTTTCTATAAGAACATAACTTACCAACACTGACTCAAGAAAAAATTGAAAACTTGCATATAACTATAAATATTTTTAAAAAATTAAATCAGTATTTGAAAAGCCATTCATATGCACCTAGAAGGGAAAAAAAAGAAAAAAATACACGCTGATAGCTAGAAGTGCATTCAGAGGAAACCTTCAGAGGAACTATCTTATATAAACTATTCCAAATTACTTTCATGATGTTAGTATAATCATGATGCCAAAATCAGACAAATACAATATTAGAAAGGAAAATTACAGGTCAACTTAGACAATAAAATCTTAAATAAAATATTAGCAAACAAAATCCAGCAATATATTAAAAATATATGTCACAGAAAGTAAAGTTTATTCCAAGAATTGAAAGATGGCTTAACATTGAAAAAGAAAAAACCTATTAATGTAACACACACCACTAGGTGATTAAAGAAAAAACCATAAGAATTTCCTTGTATCAATATACTAAGAATATAATTTATCTATCAAAAACCTAGAGCAGATACCATACTAAATGGCTAAAACCTAAAACACATGGCCTTAAAGTAAAAAGCAAGGATATATACATATAAAACTTAGTAGACAGAGCAACAAAACCAAACCAAACCACACATCCCCAAACACACACAAAATAAAAAGTATGAGAATCAAAAAGATACAAAGCCATCATTACTTACAAATACTAGTTCTGATTTTTCTTTTAATATAGTCATCTACATAAAAAATCCAAGTGAACCTGCAAATTAGTGGAACTAATATGAATTCACCAATATTGCTATGTACAAGATCAACAACATTCCTATGCTTTGCCAAGAAAAACAGATATTCTAATTTTTGTCAATAGGAACAAAATAAGTTAATAGAAATAAATCTAATAATATATGTATAAATCATTACAAAAATTAGAAAATATTATTGAAAGACATAAAAGACAAGGAAATAAATGGGAAAATATGAATATTTATGCAAATTTGTGTTGTTAGATTCAATATCCAAAGATCACAATTTTCTCCAAATTAATTTATAAATTCAATACACAATGAGGAACAAAAGATCAAGAATAGCAAAGACAGTGAAGAGGCAGGAGGAAGGTCAGGGGAAATAAGGAGAGAATGACAGGATAAGAGTGAAGAGGGGAGGGCTTCCCTGGTGGCGCAGTGGTTGAGAGTCCGCCTGCCAATGCAGGGGACACGGGTTTGTGCCCCAGTCCGGGAGGATCCCGCATGCCACGGAGTGGCTGGGCCCGTGAGCCATGGCCGCTGAGCCTGTGCATCCGGAGCCTGTGCTCCGCAACGGGAGAGGCCACAACAGTGAGAGGCCCGCGTACCGCAGAAAAAAAAAAAAAGTGAAGAGGGGAAACATCTCACCTTTCCAGATTAAAGACATACCGTAAGGCTATGGCCCTTCAGATTTTTCAGTTTTGACTCAGGGAGAGGCAAGGCGACAAAAGGAATTGAATGAAGAGCCTAGAAGTAGACTCACAAGCATGCATAGGAATTTGGCATATGACAAAGTTGCTTTTCAAATCAGTAGGGAAGGGATTAACTGACTATTCAATGAATAGTTCAGTCAACTGGGTTATCTATATAAAAAGAGAAAAAAATAAGATCCCCACCTCACACATATATATAAATTAATTCCTAATAAATTAAAGATTTCAATATGCTAATTTCGAAAAGAAAACAAAAGAGAATATCTTAGTTCATTGAGACAGGAATGGATTTCATTTTAAAAGATTCAAAGAAATCAACAACTTAACTTTACACCTCAAGGAACTAGAAAAAGAAGAATAAACTAAACCAAAAGTTAGCAGAAGGAAAGAAATGATAAAGATTGAAGCAGAAATAAATGAAACAGAACAACAGAAAAAAATTAGCAAAACTTAGATTTTTGAAAAGATAAACAAAACTGACAAACTCTTGGCTAGATTAAGAAAAAGAGAGAGAAGATTCAACTAAAATCAGAAATTAAAGAGAAGACCTTAAAGAAACTAAATTATATACCAACAAATTGAATAATTTCGAATGGATAAATTCCTAGAAACATACAATCTACCAGGACTGAATCATGAATAGAAAATTTGAACAGACTCTTCATCAGTAAGGACACTGAATTAGTAATCAGAAATCTCCCAACAAAGAAAAGGCCAGGACCAGATGGCTTACTGGACATTCTTTAAAAACATTTAAAGAAGTAGTAGGACCATTCCTCCTCAAACTTTCCCTAAAAAACTGAAGAGAACACTTCCAAACTAATTTTATGAGACCAACATTACCCTGATACCAAAGCCAGGGAAAGATACTACAAGAAAAGAAAATACAGCCCAATATTCTTGATGAAAACTGATGTAAAAGTCCTCAGCAAAATGCTAGCAAACTGGGGGTGGGCTCCTGCGCGGGAGTCCATGTGGGCGCCGGTGCCGTGGGGAGCAGCATGGGGTGGCCATGGCGGAGCTGTAGCAGCTCAGGGTGTAGGAGGCGGTGGACTCTAAGGTGAAGAGTCTGGAGAGAGAACATCTGGAAGATTCAGGGCCTCATGTTCCGGTGCAGCGCCGGCTGTTGTGAGGACAGCCAGGTGTCCATGCAGCAAGTGCACCAGTGCATTGAGCACTGCCATGCACCTCTGGCTCAAGCCCAGGCCCTGGTGACCAGCGAGTTGGAGAAGTTCCAGGACCGCCTGGCCGGGTACACCATCCATTGCAACAACAAAGCTAAAGATTTAATAGATGTGGGGAGTAAAGAGCTTCAGGTGAAGTGGCAGCTGGAGAGTTGCATGACCACGTGTGTGGATGACCACATGAACCTCATCCCAACCATGACCAAGAAGATGAAGGAGTCTCTCTCATCCACTGGGAAACAGATGTCTGCTATCGGCCATTGGGGCTGAAGGCAGGAATCTATTTAAAAAGAGGAATGGGGATTTGGGTTTTCTAAGGAAAGTTTATGAATGAGGAAATTAAGGATGGCAGCAAGTTTAAGGCCTATGTCACTTGCCTCTGGACACTGGTTCCTTTGTGTTTGAATCCTAGAAACTGAAAAAACCTGGTGCTAAAATTTGGGTCAGAGATAGCACAGGAGAGTTTTCGTGAGCCTGAATTTCATGTGGCCAGGGCTTATCCTGGCAACAGGGAGTCTCCCTTGTACCAAACCAGAGCCCTCCAAGGCACCACATTCTCTTAGTACACAGATACCAACAGGCTGGCAGGTTCATCTGACCTGCTTATGATCTGGTGGAGTGTGAGGAGAGGTGCTTCTATTTGTTGCCAGCCTCCTGTTTGCCAGAAGGATCGCTACAACATTTTCCATAAACTGGAAATAAAACAAAATCCAGGAGGTCACTAATTTAGAAGGGGAAAGGGAGCTTCTGGGGATTCGTTTTGCTTGGTTTTGTTTTTTGTTGTTTTTGTTTTTTTGCGGTACGTGGGCCTCTCACTGCTGTGGCCTCTCCCGTTGCGGAGCACAGGCTCCGGACGCGCAGGCTCAGCGGCCATGGCTCACGGGCCCAGCCGCTCCGCGGCATGTGGGATCTTCCCAGACCGGGGCACAAACCCGTGTCCCCTGCATTGGCAGGCGGACTCTCAACCACTGCGCCACCAGGGAAGCCCAGTTTTGTTTTATATACAAGGGCATGAAGTTACTTTAAAGATGTAGAGTTGGGAGAGGTAGTTTGGATAAAAACTTTGAAAGGGTCCTTTCTGGCCATCAAGATGTGGATGCGCATTTCTTAAAATTCTCACACATGACATCTTTCAGCCTGGAGATGCTGCAAAATGTAAGAAGCGCTATCACACTGGTAGGGGAACCGAACCTTCCCTCTAACTGGCAGCCATGATGAGCCCTGAGGCTGTCTGCAGCAGAGTCAGCAGAGAGACAAGACAATCTTGCAGTGACACTCACCCTTGAAGGGAAAGGGGATTTTGACTGTGCTATATGCTAGTATTCAGGAATGAAGAGCGAAAGGGAATGTTAGCTGCTTAATTAAGAGAGTTATGAAGTACTGGCTTTGGAAAAATCTGGTTTTCATAAAACAAAATAGAATGAAAGCCTAAACCCAGTATTGCTTACTTTGCCCCCTGTAATAACAGAGCTCTGTTGAAACGATCCCTTGGCAACACGAAGGTCAGAGGAGAAAAAGAAAGCAACTCAGGGGCAAGCTGTAACTCCTTTAGAGCAAAAAAACGGGACAGCCCTTCATTACCAAATACCACTTTTGCGACATGCGTTGTTCTCGCCCCAGTTCTGGCACCTTATCGTTTTATCAAGGACCTCGTTGTGTTTTTACCAACTTATTACTTGAAATGATAATATAGCCTGTCTGTTTGCTATTTCAAGACTGTGATATATTTTCCTAGCGGTTTGGTTTTAAACATAAATAAGACTTAATTTTTCTTCCAAAAAAAAAAATGCTAGCAAACTGAATTCAACAGCACATAAAAAGGATTATACACCATGACCAAGTGAGATCTTGGAATGAAAGAACGGTTCAAGATTCAAAAAATCAATCAATGTAATACACCACATTAACAGAATGAAGGACAAAAACCACATGATCATCTCAACTGATACAGAAAAAGCATTTGACAAAATTCAATACCTTTTCATCATAAAAGAAAGCACTTAACAACAAGCTAGGAATAGAATGAAACTACCTCAACATAACAAAATCAGGTATGAAAAGCCCACAGCAAACATCATACTCAATGGTGAAAAACTGAAAGCTTTCCTCTCAGATGAGTAACAAGGTAAGGATGCGCCCTCTCACCATTTCTATTCAACATAGCGCTGAATGTCTTACCCAGAGCAGTTAGGCAAGAAAAAGAAATAAAAGACATCCAAATTGGAAAGGAAGAAGTAAAATTATGTCTGCTTGCAGATAATATGATCTTATATGTAAAAAACCCTAAAGATTTCACACACCCGTTAGAACTAAATAGAACTAATAAGAGAACCAGCAATATTACAAGATACAAAATTAACATACAAAAATTAGTTATGGAACTTCCCTGCTGGTGCGGTAGTTAAGAATCTGCCTGCCAATACAGGGGACAAGGGTTCGAGCCCTGGTCCCGGAAGATCCCACATGCCGTGGAGCAACTAAGCCCGTGCGCCACAACTACTGAAGCCTGCACGCCTAGAGCGCATGCTCTGCAACAAGAGAAGCCACCACAATGTGAAGCACGTGTACCGCAACGAAGAGTAGCCCCCGCTCACCGCAACTAGAGAAAGCCCGTGCGCAGCAATGAAGACCCAACACAGCCAAAAATAAATAAATAAAATTAATTTAAAAAAATTAGTTATGTTTCTATACACTAACAATGAACAATACCAAAAGGAAATTAAGGGGGGGGGGAAATCCCATTTAAAATAAGCATCAAAAATAATAAAATACTTAAAAGTTAACTTGACCAAGGGGTCAAAAAACTTGGAGAATTAAAATTACAAAATATTGGGCTTCCCTGGTGGCGCAGTGGTTGAGAGTCCGCCTGCTGATGCAGGGGACACGGGTTCGTGCCCCGGTCCAGGAAGATCCCACATGCCGCGGAGCCGCTGTGCCCGTGAGCCATGGCCGCTGAGCCTGCGCATCCGGAGCCTGTTGCCCCGCGATGGGAGAGGCCACAACAACGAGAGGCCCGCGTACCGCAAAAAAAAAAAAATTACAAAATATTATGAAAGAAATTTAAAAAGACACAAATAAATGGAAAGACACCCCATGCTCATGGACTGGAAGACAATATTGTTAAAACGTCCACACTACCCAAAGTGATCTAGAGAGTCAACATAATCCCTATCAAAATCCCAATAACCTTTTTGTACAAATAGAAAAAAAATCTTAAAATTCATATGGAATCTCAAAGGACCCTTAATAGCCAAAACAATCTTGAAAAAGAAGAACAAAGTTGGAGGTCTCACACTTCCTGATTTCAAAACGTATTACAAAACTACAGCAATCAGAACATTTTTGACTTAAATAAAGACAAACATACAGACCAATGGAACAGAGTAAAGAGCTCAGAAATAAATCTTTATGCACATGGTCAAATGATCTTTGACAAGGGTGCCAATGGGGAAAGGACAGGCTCTTCAACAAATGATGCTGAGAAAACTGAGTATTCATACACACACAAAAATAAAGTTGGATCTTACCTTACCCCAAATACAAAAATTAACTCAAAGTGAACTGAAGATCTAAATGTAAAACCTAAAACTATAAAACTACTAGAAGAAAACATAGGGGGAAAGCTTCATGACGCTGGATTTGGCAGTGATTTCTTGGGTCTGACACCAAAAGCACAGCAACAAAAGCAAAAATAGACAAATGGGTTGACATTAAAATTTAAAACTTCCGGGCTTCCCTGGTGATGCAGTGGTTGAGAGTCCACCTGCCGATGCAGGGGACACGGGTTCGTGCCCCGGTCTGGGAAGATCCCACATGCCGTGGAGCGGCTAGGCCCGTGAGCCATGGCCACTGAGCCTGCGCGTCCAGAGCCTGTGCTCCGGGGGAGGCCACAACAGTGAGAAGCCCGCGTAACGCAAAAAAAAAAAAAAAAAAAAAAATTTAAAACTTCCTTGCATCAAAGGAAACAAGCAAAGTAAAAAGACAACCTACAGAATGGGAGAAAAAGTTTGCAAACCATATATCTGATAGGGGGTTAATATCCAGAATATATAAAGAACTCCTACAACTCAACAACAAAAAAGCAAATAAATTTGATTAAAAGATAGGCAAAGGACTTCAACACACATTCGTCCAAAGATGGTATACAAATGGCTAATAAGCATATAAAAAGATGACTCAACATCACTAGTCATTACAGAAATGCAAATTAAAACTATGAGATATCACTTCATGCTCATTAGGAGGGCCACAATCAAAAAAGCAGAAATAACAAGTATAGGTGAGGATGTGGAGAAATTGGAACCCTTGTGCTCTGTTAGTGGGAATGTAAAATGGTGCAGCTTCTATGGAAAACAGTATGAAGGTTCCTCAAAAAATTAAAAATAGAATTGTCACATGATCCAGCAATTCCACTTCTGGGCATATATGCAAAAGAATTGAAAGAATGACCTCAAAGAGATACTTGTACACTCACGTTCACTGCAGCATTATTCACAACAGCCAATAAGTAAAAGCAACTCAAGTGTCCATCAGTGGATGAATGGATAAACAAAATGTGGTACATACATACAATGAAATATTATTCAGTCTTATAAAAAGATGGAAATCCTGTCTCATGCCACAACATGGATAAACACTGAGAACATTAACCTAACTGAAGTAAGTAGTCACAAAAAGATAAATCCTGCATGATTCCACGTATATTAGGTATCTAAAATAGTCAAACTCATAGAAACAGAAAGAGGAATGGTGGTTGCCAGGGGCTAGGAGGAGGGGAAGATGGGGAGTTGTTGTTCAATGGGTACAGAGTTTAGTTTTGCAAGATGAAAAAGTTCTAGAGATCTGTTGCATAAAAAATGTGAATACAGTTAACACTACTGAACTGTACACTTAAAAACGATTAAGATGATAATTTTTACATTATGTGTATTTTGCCACAATTTAAAATTTTTTTAAAGATTCAAAGAATATAAATCTTAAGAGATTGGTAAATTTGATTATATTAAAATGTCAAATCTGATAATGGCATAAACACCATTAATCACATTAAAGACAAGTAAAAGATCTGAAAAAGAAATTCACAAAGTGCATAATTATCAAGGATGGGTAGCTGGAATATTTAAAGAACTCCAACAAACCAATAACATCAGAAAAAAATTGCAACACTGTGATGGAGAAAACACAGAAACCAATGTACCTCAGAAGCAGAATGGATAAACTAGATAATTCATATAAAAGAATATTATAGAGCAGCAAAAATGAATGAAACAGATTCCTATTTATCAGCTTGAATAAATTTTAAAAATAAGTCAAATAAAAAACAATCTGCAATATAATATGCCATTTATGTACATTTTAGAAACACAAGCTAACAGTATATATTGTTTATGGATGTAATATATAAAGTAAGGATACTAAAACAAGATTAAATTCAATCCACCATCCACTCTTTGCCTGCACCTGTGCTGCTAAATGTGGTTTTAAGAAAACCATTTTTTCTATATTTGTGGCTGACAATATATCTATCCCCAGTCTCTCTCTTCTTAGGTTTAAATTGAGCCAATGCTCAATTTTCAGTCCGTGTCTTACTTGACCTAACAACAGTATTTGATATAGTTGATCATTTATCATCCCTGAAACACTTCTTCACTTAGTTTCCGGGGACAACACACTTGCCTGTTTTCTTCCCAACCTCCTCATCCCTTTTTCTCAGTCTCCTTTGCTGGTTTATCTTCCTCTCTTGACTCTCTTAATGTTGGAATAACTAGAGTTTATACCTTTGTCGTTTTTTCTTTTCTATCTATACTTAACTCTGTTGGTATTCTCATTCATTTTCATGATTTTAAATACTACTTATATATTGGCAAATTCCAAATTCCTATCTCTAGATGAGACTTCTCTCCCAAATTCCACATTTATATATCCTACTGCCTATTAAACATCTCTGTATGTCTAACAGACATCTCAGACTCAACTGGTTCAACTGCACTCCTCCAGCCACCCAAAACCTCCCCATCGGCATATTAGTTGACAGCAACTTCATCCCTCCAGCTGCTCTGGCCCCAAACCTTGGAGCTACTGTTGATTCCTCTTGTTCTCTCACACCCTATATTCAAGCCATCAGGAAATTTCATTAGCACTAATGTCAAAATATATCTAGAATCTGACTATGTCTTCCAACCTCCTCTGCTACCCCATGGTCTAAATCAATGCCATCTCTTGCTGGGGTTAATGCAACAGCTTCCTAACTGGTCTCCAAGTTTCCAGATTTGTCCCACTACAGGACCATCATGCTTGGCAAACAGAATCTTTTTAGATAACTCAGGCCTTGTCATCTTCTACATAAAGCTCTCCAGTGGCTCCCGTTTCACATGGAGGACGCATAGTCCTTACAGTGGTCTCCCATGCCCTGCACGATCTGCACAGTCCTTCCTCCAGATGACCACCTCCACATCCTTCTTTCCCACTACTCTATCCTCACTCACTCTACACACCCACACTTACCTCCTTTTTGTTCACAAACAGCCCAGGCATATTCCCACCCGAGGGCCTCAACACTGGCTGATCCCTCGACCTAGAAATCTCTTTCCTGGATATTGATATGGCTCATGCTCTCTCACTTGCTTCAAGTCTTGACCCAACTGTCACCTTCTTAGTGAAGCCTTTCCTGATCACCTGATTTAAAAGTCCAAGCTGCTCTCACCCTGCTACTTCCTATCTCTCTTTCCTCTTGTACTTGTCTTTGTGTCAATTACCATTATCTAACATAGTCCATACATATTTTACTTGTTTATTTGTTATTATCTGCCTAGGGGGGAAATTTTTGTCTATTTTGTTAATTGCTGGATTCCAACACCTAGATAGAACAGTGCCTGGATCACAGTAGATGTTCTCTCAATACTTGCTGAATGAATGGGAAAAAAACCACAAATTGTCCATAACTGTATATGTGAATAGTGGTGCACAGATTCTGCTATATCATTTGCTGTATTTTTATTACATTTGAAATATTGTATAATATAAAACATTTAAAAAGAAATTTGGAAAGTATAAACATTTATTAATCACATTTATGCAATGTTAGTATTCCAGGGTGTCTCTTGCTAAATTCCCCTTATGGGTTTGAAAGTCCCTGACACTTAGAAAATAGATTAAAATAATCTATTTATAGGTTTATATATTGTTTATAGATTAATATATCCTATATTAATATAGAATATGATGGCTAAATATTGTTTTCAAGTAAATTAGAAGTATATTTAACATAATTTGAACAAATGGAATCTACAGTAGAAGTTTCTCTGAAAAGAATCTCAATTCAAAAGTTGTCCCCGCTAGCCCTGTGACATAATTTACATAAAACCTGCCCACTGAACTTGTGCACTCAGCCTGCCTTAAGATAAGAAATAGTATATGAATAAATCTTACCTGAGCCAATAATTTCTCCCATAAGAAAAGTTATAAAAGGATCTGTGAGGCGCCTGAGGACAAAGCCATCTCTGCCTCCCTCCCCCTCCTCCTGTCCAAGGGCAGGGGATCTGCTCTGATATCTGGTGGACAAAACCTTTACAAATGGCTAAAGCGTAGGTATTAGTAACTGAATATTGTGTAATATTGTTTGAGTAGAGGAAAAACAGGGGCCACAGAAGAACCCTCTGACTGGTTTCTAGGTCTCCTACTTTCCCAGCACTTCCATCTCAATATTTACCTTAAAATAACTAGAATTATCCCAGAGTCATGATTTTGGCAAATGACTGATAGGACTTACTGACAGACTTAACAGGCTCTTCAGGAGCACATGCAAATGAACAGAATCGTGAATAGATGTCAGTCACTACGGATCCATCAGGAAGGGAGATGGACGAAACTAAAAAGCTGCCTTAGACAGTTGGCTTGTCGGACTCCTCATGCAAACACACTCTTTATGGATCCTGAACCCCACCTAGGCATCTTGAGACATGCACATTGTCACAGCAGAATCCTGCGAAGGACATTAGAAACTAGGCATTTATTAGACAAAGATGTAATTTAAATCTTTCCTACAAATAAGAAAATTATGGGAGAATAACTTAAGATTCTCATTTGTATGTTTTAATTTTACTCATAGTCATCTGAAATCTGAATAGTACCTCTTTCAGTGGAAACTGGTATTTACATTGTGTTTTACACTTTAAAAAAGTACTTTCATGAGCATTAACTCATTGCATCCATATGAAAATTGTATAAATTCGATATGACAAATATTATTTTACAGATGAAGAAACCAAGACTGAGAGGGGTTAATGACTAAGTGACTTGCCCAGTGTCACACAGCCAGGAAGTGGAGAACCGAAAAAGATCCTCTAACTTCAACATGTGTTCTTTCCACTACACTAAAATGCCTCTTCTATGTTCAAAGAATTAATTAATGAATAACATTATCTGAACGGAGCAAAGATTGCATTTTTCTATTTTCTGGAAAGAAAAATGCACAGGCCTTTTCCTTTTAAGTACAGCTACCATGTCAGTGAGTTATAATTAACTTAGCTACCTCTGTTTTAAATGTTGGGATGTTATTTTTCTTCTAGTTTTATTTATCTACCTGAGGATTCATGTTAATAACCTGTTGTGAATTTTTTCAAATGCTCAATGTTAAATTATGAAAACACAGACTGCATATACTATAGTTAAGTATAGGGTAATTAATAACACATGAATGTATCACTTTGACATTATTTTCTTATAAATAAGAACAGATGCTCTTTTTAGAAAAATGCCTTTAAAGTCTTCAATGTTAAAACCATATATCCAACACCTAGCAGACTGACTCACAGTAAGAACTCAACAAATGTCTGCTGAACTGTATTCTCAAAAAACCTTATGAAAAACATATATCAGTGTGCAGATATTTAGAAATGTCTTCTTTTATTCTCAGAATTACAAGGGATTTGTGAAATTATGTGGTTGAGAAAAGAACATATCAGTAAAAGTATCAAATTTGTATAGTGCTCATTATCATATAAAAGATTGTTAAGGTTTCTAAAATAAATCAGTTTTATCCAGTATACAATTTAGTTTAGCAAATTACAATCTAGAAATAATTATATGAGGTAATGATGAATACTTCTAAAATCTAGGCTCATGAGGGCAAGGAATTTGTTTCTTTCACCACCATATTTCTAGGGTCTAGTACAATACCTGGCACATAGTAGGTACTCAATAAACATTTGCTGAATTATTAAATTAACAAATATACAGAGAGATGAGTAGTACACCATGAGTAGAAACTTCAAACATGTCTAAAAAGTAATTCCTGAAAATTAAATAGAAATATTTCTCAGATCAAATGAGAGCAGAATTTGTAATACACAAAACTGTGATAAACTGAAAAAGCAGATTTGGGTGGGGGAATATTAATTCAGGTTTGGAAATGCTGGGCTTGTGTGATCTATGAGAGAGTCAAGGGGAGACACACTTGGGGCATGTTTGGGTCTGGAGCCCAAAAGAGCGGTCAGGGTTGGCCATGTATATTTGGGAATCACCAGCGTACAGGGAGAGAGTGCAAGCATAGAAAGAGTAGAGTACCTAGGACTGAACTGTGAGGAACCCTCAGGCAGAAGAGAAAGAGCCTGCAAAAGACAGCGAGAGAGAGAAGGAAAGGCAGGGGAGCACGGCGTCACAGAAGCCAGGGTGAGACGCAATTTCCAGTTCAACACCACTAGGTAGTCAAGTAAGGTGAGGGCTCAAAAATACCTAAAATAGGGACTTCCCTGGTGGCGCAGTGGTTAGGAATGCCCCTGCCAATGCAGGCGACACGGGTTCGAGCCCTGGTCCGGGGGGATCCCATAAGCCCGCGCGGAGCAACTAAGCCCGTGCGCCACAACTACTGAGCCTGCGCACCACAACTACTGAGCCCACGTGCCACAGCTACTGAAGCTGGCGCACGCAGAGCCTGTGCTCCGCAACAAGAGAGGCCACCGTGGTGAGAAGCCCACACACCACAACAAAGAGTAGCCCCCGCTCGCCATACTAGAAGGAGCCCGCGTGCAGCAACAAAGACCCAACACAGCCAAAAATAAATAAAATTTAAAAACCTAAAATGGAGGTCAATAGTGGCCTTGGCAAGAACAGGTTCAGTCAATTGGTAGGAGGTGCAAGCCACACTGGAGTAGATTAAGGGGTGAGTGACCTGTGGGTAATAGACTGCACAGACAAATACTGACAAAGGAGAACATAGGACAACAACTAGAAGGGAATAGGGGATTCTGAGATTGTTTGCTGTTCATCAGTCAGTCCATTCATCCACTCATCTCTCCATTTTTAAACACTTAAGATGGGAGAGACTAGGCTTGCTTAAATGGTGACAGAAAGCGTCCAAGCAGAAGAAGAAGAGGTAGAAAAGAAGAGGGGTGAGTTACAGATAGAGGTAGAGATGTATAATCTCTCTATATAAACTGGAAACCAGGGAGGAAACTCCTCAAAGTGAAGTTTAAGCTGAAAACGAAGGAGGTAGCGTAGGAATAGACAAAAAAGAAGCTCTTCCAAGAAATGATATAAGTCAGGCTGACATGGGAAACCAAAAAGGAACGCTAGCTAATCAAAACAGAAATTGTTGGATGGGAATATTTTTGAGGTGCAATAGGTCTAGGCAGGGACACTTGCTAAGCGGATGCCAGGTGGAATAAGGGGGGAGCAAAGGACCATTAGATCAAGTTTTAGGGGACTCAGAAAAGGAGAGTCCCTACTTGAGCCCTAAGAGTTAAACCTGAAGCCTAGCAAGCCAGTATGTCCTCTTCAGCTAAGAGGAAGAATGAGCTGGTAGTCTGAGGGGAGAAGACAGATGAAACTGTAAGGCTTAATAACACATGACTATAACACATAATTACATGAAATGCAGCTAGGTTGCGTTGTGAATAAGGGAATCTATAAATTACTTCTCCACTTCAGATTGAATCCCATTGTTTCATTTTTGCACCTAAATAACCAATTGCTCCACAACTGTGGCATCCGACAAGAATTCTCCTCATTCCCTTGAGGAATAGCTGTTGAATTGACCAGCAGAAAACACAAGTCTCTCTTGTGAGAAGTGACGCAGCTGATTCAGTAACCCAGCAGTTCTGACCAATTTGTATTACTGTATTAAAACCCAACAATTCTGATCATGTTTGATTTTTGTTTACCTCTTGCTTTGGTTTCAAACATTTTGCTCTTCCTCAGTGCCAAAGTCTGTTTCTGCCTACTGCCAAATGATGAGCCACACATGTCCAGAAATACAGGATTCACGAACTGATTCTTTCATTGTAGTATCACCAGAACCTAGCCTAATGTCTAGCAGATAGAAGTCTCTCAACAAATACTGATGAAGTGAATGAGTAAATGTACGTGCGGTTCCACGGGGAGAGAAAAAAGTGATCACCAACTCTCTCTATGCAGGGGGAGTCCTCCATCTTTACATGCCAAGGGTCCTTTGACAGTCTGTTGAAGCCAATAGACCCCTTCTCAGAATAATGTTTTTACATATATTGTAGGACAGAGCAAACTAATGATATTGAAATACAATGAAATCAAAATATCAAGAGAAATTGTGACGTCATCACAAATGTGCTTCTGCGGCATAGGCTGGGCTTGCTAAGCCGCAGGCATCACTGCAGGGAGATCTGGCTGGGCCAGTTCACTGGCAAAACCACTAGCCGACAGCATCTGTAGATTTCTTTCTCAGTTCTCAGAGAGGAATCCTCCCAGGTCTTGTCTAGGAAGCCACCGTTCTCAGAAGGAAGGGGCAGCAAGAGGCCATGGCAGTTCCACAGTGTAGTGTGGCAATCTTCACGCCACCCCCTAGCTTTGACGGTGTCCTCTCCCTCAACCGTGCCCCTTGTCCCTGAATCCACAGTTTTGTCTATTTAACCTTGTCAGCTTTCCATGAGGGTCAGAAAGGCAAGGTTTCCTACGGAGATAGTGTATATCTGAGATCTGGGGGGTACCTGTTTCTTATATAGACTTCCAACTAATTCTCTTGTGTCCTGCACTCTTGCTTTGAGCGATGCCTGGTGCCCCCAATTCCTGAGCCTTTCTGGGGGTCAGAGGTGCAAATTAGCCTGCTTTGGGGATTCTCATATTACTGGCTTAGGATTCAGCTGTTTCAGGCGTGTTACATCGGTTACAACTAGTATTTCTGCTGTCCCTCCTCCAGAATCTGGTTGCTGTTTTCCTCTCTCCCTTTTGAGTACATGCCTATTTTACACCTTTACTTTTACTTGTAGTAGGGTTTAGTGAGGAAACAACCATCAACATATTTCAGCTGTCACATTTTTCAAGTTGCCACTAAAATTTTTAACAAAGTTTGAAAAATCAAACTTTGAAGAAAAATCCTCAAAAATTAATCTCATCTTTTTCATAACTATGATTTTTCTATCAAAGATAATCAACATATTGTTAAACCCTCAGGTTCATGAAGGCAGAGACCATTTCCCTTTTGTCACTGTATTATCCAATATCTAGCATAGTAGAAGTGGTCAATAAATATTTATTGATAAGTGATTGAATATAGATATGAGAAAAAATTGGGATCCTTTGTTTTCATAATTTTAGTACTTATCTAACTCACCTAGGACTGCTTTGGCAATATTCTAAAAAGCAAACAATCAGAAATAGATACACTTAATTTGGAACCCAAATTACAGTAAAGAAGTCCTTTATTACAAAAATTTAACTGTGATTCTGTATACTATAACAATAATTTCTTGGATAGCAAGGAACTGGCATTCAAATTACTTAGTTGTCTTGAAAAACTAGCAGTGTAAAAATGTACTTTTTATTACAACTGCTACATAAATAGTATCTAATTACAACTAATAAATGTACAATTTTAAACGTTATTAAATAAATCTTTAACAATAAACAAATTTTAATCAATGCTGAAAACGCAAAGTCCTTCATATTTAAAATCTGTACATTAGCTATTACATTTTAGTTTGTATGGGCAAAAAAACAACAAGTTTATTAAAAAATTAGGTCTAGTAGATCCTTGCTATTCTTGTCAAGTGAGTTCAAAGAGCCACCATGACATGTTCTACCTTGTAATTATAATGTAAACTGTATGTGCTTTGTTTTGTAATTCTTTACTGGCTATTATCTAAGCCATGATTTTCCTAAAAGGCCCAAAGTGTTATTTTAAAATTTCAGTTATATTTTATGGAGAAAGTTAAATGCATAATTTTGTTTTGTTTTTAACTGGGGAATTCTGTTATATCCGTAAAAGGATTACTGGAATTCTAGCAGGATGGTTCCATGGTAATTTTAAACTAAAAACTTTACAGTTATCCATGTCAAAATATTCCTCTGGGCAAACTTGTACAAAAATCCATAATCTGTTTAGTACTATCCCATTAAACGCTCATTCTATAGCTCATTTTTCATCATTGTTTACATTCTGTTTTACTAACTTCAAATTAAAATATAATACTCACTTCATCAGCCACAAACTCCTTACTCAGACCAAAATCTGTCAGCACCACATGGCCATTAGAATCAAGTAGAATATTCTCAAGCTTAATGTCACGGTATATAATCCCCAACTGTAAAAACAAACAAATATGCATATTAAAATAACAATTTCCAAAAAATAAATTAGAAAAGTCTTTCTTATCTACCTTAAAAACAAACCAAAAAAAGGCATTCTCCTGCTCAGGGTGCTATGACGGCTCTTAGTCACAGGTCGGGGCAAATCTAAATTCCTCCATCTCAGGGTTTATCTGCTGGGTTCCCTCTGCAACCATGTCTTCATGCTCCATATAATGAGGGTACATTCCTGTCGGACTAGCTTCTGTTGGGTCTACTGTGACTACTGCTCCTTCCTGGGTCACTGTTCTTGATGGATTTCATCCTCACTCCAGATGATCTTCAGGTGCTTTCTTAGCCAGTTCATGTCCGTCACTTCTAATGGCTTCAGAAGGCTTTCCTGAGTAACCACTTCCCACACTGGTCATTTCTTTGTTTTTATTCCTATAGCATCTATATTTACATCGTACTTACATAAAAGTAACTGATATTTTCTAGGTACTTCCTGTTCTTCTTGATATAACCATATCCAAACTCTGTTTTTTCACTTTTTATGCATTTACCTAGTATCTAGCACAGTGTCATATGTCAAATAGGTAATTAATAAAGGCTTGTTGAATAATACACTCCTAAACATGAAGGCTGAAGATCACAGGTTAATTTTAGTTGATCTTTAGTTCTAAATAAGCAATGTAAATCAATTAGATATTTAAATATCCTTCTATTTTGTTTTGTATGTAAGTTTTATAGTAAAACACTTCAGCTCTATGACATAAATGAATCTACCCAAGTTATATAAGAAGTACTTGATATGCATGAATTCCACGTTCCATGTTATGTCAGCCCGAATTAAATGTTTTTAAACTTAGAAACACTGCTTTCCTCAACACTAAGTATATGAAAAATAAGATTCTTGATGCTTTCTTAAAATTGAAACAAAAAATGACACAAGGAAAAACACTAGGCAATTTTCTTCCAAGAACCTCAGTGGGTTTTTTTTTCATATTTTAAAACATTATTATATATTGTAAATGCACAGTCTGTTAGACATTTGACTTGAAGCCTTACAAGCACCTAACAGCCAGTATGACTTTTTTTTAACAACCTCTTTGGAAAAGATTTTAGGAATAAGTCATTTACTACCTGCTTTACCTCATCACTTCCACGTAAACTCCCCGTTTTTGTCTCTTCCTGAGAAACTCAGTGTTAGTAGCTATATCAAGATTATCATTATTAGCTTTGTGTTATATCTCTTTGTATTTATCTTTTTAGGTAGTCAGATTAAGAGAAATTTAGCTAAGATCTAATCTGCAATATACTTCCCTCTATATCAATTACATTTATATCTTGTACTCATCATGTTCTCTACCTCTGTGTTTCTGATTACCCTGTTTTAATAATAATGAATGTTCATGAATTTTCCCTTTAAGAAACAGAATTAACAGTTTTCATACTAACCAAAAACTGAATTTACTAGCTTACCTGTCAGAGCTTTGTATTTTGTTTGTGTTTACTCTGGTATTTATGGTGATTTCCACCATCGTTTTTATATTATAAAAATTACATCTGATTCCCCTAAGCATAAAACAAAGCTTTTCAGCCTATTCCCTGGCCCAATTTGGCTCATGTATAAAAATGTCCTAACTACTTTATACCCCACAAAAATAACCATAGGCATAAAGTTCATCCCCACACCACCAATTCTATCAGAAGGAATACAGATGCCTGTTCCTATCACTTCAGTTCAGCTCCCACCTTACACTCCCCTTCCTTTCACTCCATGGCACTGCAGCCCTGCGCCCCAGAGCCTTCTCTACTTCCCTCCTGTTCTTAGACGTTTTTTCATTCACTCTCCTTAGAATTCCTCTTCTGAACCCTGTCTCCCTCTACCTGCCCAGTTGTGTTCCTGTTCTGGGCTAGATCTACCCATTTCTTGATGCCTTCCTTCTTATATCTTCTCATCATCTTTTCTCACAGCCTCTCCCACCCGTTACCGCCATCCTGCAATTCTAATCTCCCTGCCCCTTTGAAAATGTCATCCTTTTTCCTTGCCTTTTTCCTTCATTTCTCTCCATTCTTTTTTATGCTCCATAATCAGCACTTCCATCTTTTTTAAATCTGTAATCTAGTGTAGCATCTGAGTATATAACAAAGAAAAACAGCAGCTTTATGATGTACCTGTATCATCCGAATTTAGAGACTCGAGTCATCCTCCTATGGTCTCACACAACTTTGATAAGAATTATTCTAGTACTTTCTATTTCTTGGAAATACACACAAGCCTAGTCTACATAATGACTGTTTGCTTCTACAGTAATGCTTCCTCATTAAAAAAATATTTTTAGTCAAAATTTCTTGGATCAAGATTAATAGTATCTGAAGTAATATTTTTTAAAAGTTTAAACCGATTTTATAGAGTTCAAACAGCATCACATACATATATGAATTCCACTGAAAAAGTTGAGTAACTGAGTTCATGCCACATGAAGGCAACTGAGCAGGAGGGAGGGAGGGGGAGCAAGAGAGGACCTTAGGGGTGAACCAAATGGAAAAGAAAGCGAGAGTGGGAGAGGGGGATAGCTGGGTAGCATAGGTAAGTACTTCTTTCAAATATTCCAAGCTAATTGGGAAACATACTCCGAAGATGCACAGGCAGAGTCTGCAATGGAGTGAGCCACAATTAAGGAAATACATATTATGACTTGTGGGTTCATCTTAAAGGTTATTTTAAGAATGAAAATCCTTTATTCTAATGATACTTTGTAATAAGCATCAGAATTTTTCATGAACAAAACCAAAAAAATGCTCAGGTTCTACCTTTTTAATCTGCAACCCAGAAACTATAAAAGGAAATTAGACTTTTACAAAGGGAACAATGAAATTGAAAAGATTGGTAATGGTCTATGAGTGTGCTTCCACAATCTCCACCAAGACAATGACATGTAAACGCATTAGCTCTTTTAGCTCCATCATTACCTCAGTTACTAGATTTTTAAAAAAAAGGAAATCCCAAAGGTTAAGCATCTCTTACCTTGTGGAGATGTTCGAGGGCAAGCACGATCTCTCCAACATAGATCTGCACCTCATGCTCTGTGAAACGCTCTCTTTGAGAAAGATGAGTAAAAAGTTCTCCACCATTTATATAATCTAAAAATGAAATATATTTTTTCTGTCTTTGACTTGTATTCAAAAACTAAAGGAAATATTTCCTTTTAACCACTTTGGAGTAACCATAAGGCATTGATTTTAATACATTATTTTTGTACAATTCTTAGTACATAGTTTCATATAGAATATATTACTAAATTCATATAAATACAGTTCCATAAGTTAATGACTACCCTAAACCACAATCAAATGAATTTGCATAGAGTATTACTATTAAAACTATTACATGAAATCTGCATATTTTAAAATAATTTTCCCAAATCCAGCATATCAGAAACCTCTGCCATTACCATACACTTCTTAACTTGCTGTAAAGTACCAAAACATCAACCACCATAATAACTAAAAAATGAAAAAAACAAAACAAAACTCCCAGCCTTTCCTTTGTACTAGTGGCCGGTCACTATTTTTAAGCAGATTCCCTATTTTCCAGAATTGTCTATGGAGAGCCCTTCTAAAAATGTCTATTAGGTAGCAGGTAGCCTTCTTATGGTTCCACATAACTCGAAAGTAGAAGTAGCACAACAGGGCTGAATCAAAACACCTGAAACTAAATGATTCCCATTTGCCTTTCAATTTGCCCATTTTATCCCAAGAGGAATAATGAAATAAGAGAGAAAAAAGCTACAGTGAGACATAAATTAGGAGCTGAATAAGCCACAACTGTGTTCATAATAGGCTCTAAGACATTTATCGATAAACTGATAATAGTTTCATCAGAAACTAACCATTACTATCTTACACAACATTTGTGTGTGAGAAACAATGTACACCTAGAAAACAGTCATAGATATAGATTAAAGCTTTTCTCCTAAAAAAAATCTGAAAAGCATGTATCCCAAGTATATTCATTTGTCAAGTTTACCGCAATTTGATAAAAGACCAAAGCAAAATCTTCATTAACTCACAAATTTTTATCTTGACCGTTTTTCAAATTCCAAACAGCTGATGCAACAGAATGAAAGAACTCTAAAAGCTGGTTGTTTTGCAATGTATTTTGCAAAGCACATGCCAGCAAAAAGCACGGCCCTTTTAAGACTTTCGTATTTTGCCAAGGGTTTTAATTATATCTTAACACAAAGCTAATTATTAAAAAGGTGTAAAGGAACACAGCATTCCTGCAAACTAACAGTGAATTTTTTCTACCTTTAAGTAGTCACTTATTTAAATCTAATACTGATGTTTATGCATATGGTTTCCATAGTTAGTCATGGTACAGAAATAGGCATTCAGAGGTCAGTTGACCAACTGACAAACTCCTACACACCCTTGAATGTCCTACTTAATGATCTCATTTTCAATAACCACTCCAGCAGAGTTGATCACTTCCTTTTATGTTACCCCCTGTGTTTATTAAAAACTTATACCACTGCAATTATATTGCTGCACTGAAAATGGCTATTTGCATACTTCCTTTCTCTGCTAAACTCTGAGCTTTTTAAAGTCATGATCAATGTATTCATCTTTAAAAAAACAAAATCACTCTGAAACTCAAAGGCAAGTGAGTTGTAAAAAAAAAAATAACCCAATGTACTCCTGTCCTTGAGGCAACTTGATATAATCCAAAGAACCTGGGCTTTATAATCAATAAACCTGAACTAGACAATGGCTCCACTGTGTCCTGTCTTGAGCAAATAAAGTCTCTCTCAGTGTTAGTTCTTTATCTATAAAATGGAAATCAGAACTACTATAGATTGTTTCTTGAAACATAGAAAGTGTTTTGTTTGCATTTACTGGGGAGACTAAGAAAAATTAACTACAAATCTAAGAAGACAAACCTAAAACAACATCGTCACCTGCTTCCTACTTGTAGAATAGACCAACAGCCCAAGGTGAAGACTTGACATTCATAAAATAAACATGCTTTATTTGTAGGTACAGGGTTGCACACTTTATAAGCTGAACAGCCAACTCTATCCAGTGGTCCAAGCTGTCAACATTGGTAAGGTAGATATATAGGCTGCCAAAGGACTGTAACAGCAGGAGCTGCGATACCTGGAGTGGTGTTACAGGGTAAGTTCTATCAATAGCAGGGATATGAGGTTAGTGGGAATCTCTGTAAGATAAGTACCTAGAACCCTCACTTGTTATAATTCTAGTTGTTTTGTTTGGTATGTAGTGGTATCTCGTTATGGTTTTAATTTGCATTTTCCTGAATAATAATGGTATTTAGTATCTTTCTGTGCCTTATTGGACATTTCTGTATCTTCTTTTGTGAAACGTCTATTAAGGGTTTTTTCTTTTTTGCCCCTTTTGGTTTTTTCCTCACAATATAATTCACATACCATGAAATTCACCAATTTGAAGTGTAAAATTCAATGGTTTTTAGTATATTCAGAGTTGTGCAGCCATCACCACATTCAATTTTAAAATATTTTCACACACTCCCCCCGCAGAAATCCCAATTTATGTTTCTCCTTTAGTTGCTTGTGCTTTTTTTTTTAAATTTATTTATTTATTCATTTATTTATATTTTGGCTGAGTTGGGTCTTCGTCTGTGCGCAGGCTTTCTCTAGTTGCGGTGAGCGGGGGCTACTCTTCATTGCGGTGCACGGGCTTCTCATTGTGGTGGCTTCTCTTGTTGCGGAACACAGGCTCTAAGTGTGCAGGCTTCAGTACTTGTGGCTCGTGGGCTCTAGAGCACAGGCTCAGTAGTTGTGGCGCATGGGCTTAGCTGCGCGCGGCATGTGGAATCTTGCCAGACCAGGGCTTGAACCCGTGTCCCCTGCATTGGCAGGCAGATTCTTAACCACTGCGCCACCAGGGAAGCCCAGTTGCTTGTGCTTTTGATGTCACATTTAAGAAATCACTGCCAAAACCAAGGTCACAAAAATTTACCCCTATGTTTTCTTCTAAGAAATTTATAGGTTTAGTTCTTACTTTTCATCTTTGATCCATTTTGAGTTAAGTTTTGTGTATGTTTTGAGTTATGGGCCCAATTTCCTACTTTTGCATATGGTTATCCAGCTGTTCCAGCACCATTAGTTAAAAAGACTGTTCTTTCCTCATTGGCACCCTTGTCAAAAAATCAATTGACAGTAAATGTGAGGGTTTATTTCTGGACTCTCAATTCTAATCTATTATCTATATGTCTATCTTTATTCCAGTGCCACACTTCTTGATTATTGTAGCTTTGTAGTAAGTTTTAAAAGTGTGAGTCTTCCAACTTAATTCTTCCTTTTCAAAATTGTTTTAGCTATTCTAAAGTTCCTTGAGTTTTCCAGACAATTTTAGGATGACTTTGTCAATTTCCATAAAAAATAAGCTGGGATTTTGAGAGAGGTCTGTTAAATCTATAGATCAATTTGGGGAGTATTGCCATCTTAGTAATATAAAGACTTTCAATCCATAAACATAGAATCTTTTACCATCATGAAGTATCCATTTTTATCTCTAGTATACGTTTTTGTTAAGTATATTTTGTCTGATATTAGTATAGCCGCTCCTGCTTTCTTGTGGTTGCCGTTTGCATGATTTATCTTTTCCTATCCTTTTTCTTTTTAACTTGTTTGTACCTTTGAATATACAGTGTATCTCCTGTAAACAGTATATAGTTGAATCTTTCCCCCGTCTGACAATCTCTGTCTTTTGATTGTACTGATTAATCCATTCACATTTAATGTTATTATTGATATAGTTGGACTTATGTCTTGCTATTTTACTTCTTTGTTTTCTACATATTTCCTATCTTTATTTGTTCCTCTATTCCTCCTTACTTCTTTCTTTTTCATTAAGTAAATATTTTCTAGTGTAACATTTTAATTTCTTTAATGAATTTCACTTTTTTTAGTTATTTTCTTAGTGGTTGCTCTATGGCTTACCATACACACATTATCACAGTTTCAGATTTATACCAACTTAATTCCAGTGATATATAGAAACATTTCTCCTACATAGCTCTATTCTTTCTTCCTCCCTTTTGAGCTATTATTGTTATACATAGTATAACTATGTTAACAAATCCAACAACACATTATAATTATTACCTTATATAGATTTATGTCTTTCAAAGAGGCTGAAAGAAAAGAGAGCAAGTACATATTTAGAGTTTGTCATATTAGCCTTCCTATTTACCATTTTTGGTTCTCTTTATTTTTTCTTGTGGCCCCTGGAGCTGGAGAGCACAGAGGTTTCTGGCCGTTGTAAGGATTTCAGATTTTACTCTGAATGAAATAAGAAGCCTCTGGAACATTGAGTACAACAGTGGTATGATAAGACTTCCATTTTAACAGGATCAATGACTCTGGCTGCTGTGTTAACTTTCAAGAGGGAAAGTAGGGAGATCACTTGCAGTAAACAAGGAGAGATGATGGAGCCTAGGAGAAAGGTGACAGCTTGGTGGTGGTAAGGACCCAGCCCTACCTGAGCACATGAAGAGATGGAATTGGTGTTACCTGAGATGGGGAAGGCTGCAGGAAGGACAAATCTGGAAGGGATGATCCAGAGTTCACCTTTGGAAACGAGGAATGCACAGTGTCTAACAAATAGTAAAAGCTCAATAAATGGTAGTTATCATCATCACCATCACCATCTTGAATTATTATTCTAAGACTGTTAAAAGGTAAAAAAGAGCCCTCTGGAAATCTTTTAGGAAAAGGAAGATAAATTTCTTATGGCCAGTTAGATCATTAAGAGGAGGTTGCATATAAATTCCTTGAAATTATGCACAATTTTCTCAAGTATATGTAAGCATGTGTGCATTCTACTGACAAGAGAGGGTCCACAGCTTTTATCAGATTTTCCAAGGAGTTACAAGACAAAAAAGTTTTCAGAACATCACTCAAAAGACAGCATTAAAAATCTGAATGGAAAAGTGCCTATGAAGTTTATTTACAAACAAACCAATGAATGCGGACTGTCAGCACATGGGAAACATCTGAGAGTAGCGTCTTACAGCTCGCCAGCACCATTAACTTCATCATCACAGCGTACGCACCCAGCACCATTTCTCCTGAGCATTTAGATCACTTCTCCCTGACTTCCGGCCTTGCTTGGCATAGCTGTCCTGGAGCTTACTGTATTTAGAGCTGGACTAGTGAGGTTCAGAGCTTTAAAAAGTGAAATGGAGCATGAAGTTTTCATTGTTAACAAGATCTCTGCCTACTGAGGATGTGCTGGAACTGCATTTCTGGTCTCTTTACACCTCTGTATTTATCCAGAGAGCTAGCAACTCTGTTAGGGCTTGGCCTTGAAACTAAAAACAACTTAGCCAGGCAGTGACATAACAAATAAAACAAAATTTAGAAAAGACTACAGGGATATTATTCAATTTGAGTTGAATTATTGATATAAAATTTTTACTCTCTTGAAAGAGAACACTGGAATCAAGAATGCAGGCAGATTCCAGGATAGAGTTAGCAGTGGCATGAATATGGTCAAAGACATCAATGAAAACCCAGATCATTACTAACATCTGAGAGGAAGAGTCTTCTCAGTTTTATAACTCATGGAACATCCACTTTCCCCTACCCCCCATCCCACCCCTTTCCCACTGGGCATAAATTACATTTCTCCATAAAAAAGACTTATTTAAAAGTTCAGATGGAATAAAGCACGTGAGTGGAAACTGTCTACTACGAGAATTATTTAAGATCTACTCTGCCTGGTGGGCCTTGGTCCATGCCAACTCATCTACCCTGAATACTTTCCTGTCAAAATTATGGATTCATTAGAATTCTAGAAATTAGATTTCTCAGGGTTTTGTCAATTTCTTTCTCAACAAACTGCAAGCGTGAGGGTTTTTTTTTAAGCCAGTGCCAACGGCTTTTATTCTCTTCATGATAAGAAACAGCATGAGAATATCCAGTTTTTACTGATATTCCTGAGGCTTTTTGCCTCTGTGGACATACAACGAAAATGGACTAAGTGGTGTTGGCTCAGTTTACACTCCTGGCTACCGCCGTTTGTGTAGAAGCAGCATCTTAGTAACCCAGGTTAGTCACGGTAAGTGGGAAAGGGCTCCTGGCAGATAAGAACTAAGCGATGTAAAACAGGGTTTTGGCTGCCTTCCTTTAAAATCTGTATCTCATCACAGCTCACTGCTTTTAAGACTAGACAAAGAAATAACAACTAGAGATATTGGGCACTTTCTATGTGCCTGTTCTATTTGGATATGATAACAAATTTGATCCTCATAAACAATGCTACGAAGTTGGTGCTATTAAAATAATAGTATAATCCCCAGAGAAAACAGGTAATCTCTAGAAAATAGTGAAACCCAGAGAGGTTAAAAAATTTATCCAGAGTTGCATATCTGTTAAGTGAGAGAATAAGGATTATGAACATGGGCAGTCTGACTCTAAAACAGTGATTTTTTAAAATGCTATATAGGTTGCCCTTTTCCCCCTCCTGGTATGGTTTTTACTATCATTTATCAGGAGCAGCCCCACTGGGCAACTGGTATTGCTAATTACTGTCAGAAAAACTGTCTTAAAATCAACTATCCTGACCTTCAAATATCTGAAAGGCTTAGAGCCAATAATTCTATATATTTGGTCATAAAGTTTCTCTTTTTTACATGCTTTTCTTAATCAAGTTTTGGAGGGCTCATCAGAATGTCACAGTACTCAGAAGGAGACATTCCTAGGGGGCTGTACTAAGATTTCTTTTTAATGTCCGCAGTAAACAATGGGTCTCCATCTTTTTTGAGAATGTGCTAACCTAAGATTATTGCTGACATATTTCTGACATACAACTTAAGAAAGTCAATTTATATCTTGTAGGAGAGGGCCCAGGGCTGTTTTCTCCAAAAAAGTACCTGGCCTTGCCCTGCAGTTCTCATCTTAACCCACCTGCCTGTTAAAGCAGATGGCTCTGAATCTGACCACAAAGAGCTACATTCTAGGTTCCTGTCAGAGAGTAGAACCTCAAATTGCCTGCAGTCCAAATCTCATCATATGTTCAGTTGTGAGAAATAATACATACAGGACAATAAATGTCATCTTTACATCTTTCTCATTATTTACTATAATGACTTCAGACAAAGCTACAAACTTGGATAACACTGTTTTGGAAAAATTATACTCTAATCTTGTTCCACAGGCTTACATGATAAGGGATAGTGGTATAAAACTTGGAATTATATCCTTAGTCAAGGAAGGCTGGTGAAAATTGTCCATTGTATCTGGGCCCTATTTAAAAAGCTTTTCCTAGATCATAATACCTTACCTATGGGTTTTTTTTTTTAATATCTTGTTACAATTTCAAACATACAGAAAGTATTTGCAAGAACAGCACAAGTAATCCCCATATAACCAGTATGCAAATTCACCAATTGTTTATATTTTGCTTCATTGGCTTAGTATTCTCTGTGTAATTCCCCTGAGCCAACTGAGAATAAGTTGGAGACATCAAGCTCCTATGTCTTTCAGTGTGCAAATACTAAAAAAAGAATGCCCTTTCACACAACCACAGTACAATTATCAATATCAGAAACTTTATGATAAAAATACTATTATCTAATCTATACTCTCTATTCAAAGTTTGTCATTTGCCCCACTAATGCTCTTTGTAGCTACTCTCCCCCAGCCAAGGATCTGGTTTATGATCACATATGCATCGGATATCATGGCTGTTTAGACTCTGACCCTAAGTCACAACATACGTACATCTTAATTTTATTAACTGCTGCCAATGTTTACAGGTACTTTCCTCCAAAAGGTCATGTATATTCCCCACTAACAGTGAATGGATGCCTTAGAAAACAAAGTTCTCACCAACTCTTGATATTATCATTATCTTTCATTTCTACCAATTTGATACGCATTTCAAATTGGACACAGAAATTTTGAAGGTGCAGAAGAAAGAAGCGGGGGAGAAAATCTGAGAGTTTGCAGCAGCCGGAGAGATTTGATAGATTTTCAGTGGCAGTAGGACAAGTGGGCACCTCAGACAGGGAAGACGACGTTGATAAGGCTGCAGGGCTGAGAAGTTGTAAGAGGTTAGCAAAAGTCACATGCCACTCAGGAGAGAGGAGTAAAATGTCTGCTAACCTCTGTGAAATTCTGTTGAGACTATCAGCATGAATTTCAGACCAGACCCAGCTGACACATTTTGGAGACATATGAGAAAAGCTTAGAAAGCTGGTACTGGAAAAAAAGTTTAGAGAGTAATCAAAGCAACTGCCATGTCAGGCGAGGAGGAAGGTTAACAGGGCAAGTGGTTCTCGTGTGCCAGACCAGGCAGATGCCAGACCAGTAAAGAGGCACGTGGAACCCAAAGATGGTGCGGGGAAAGGGGCAGGAAAGACTCGAGGGAAGGCAGGGTCAATGAGGATTGAAGAACAGGCCCAGGGAGTGTGAGAAAGGAGAAAAAGAGAAGATCACGGTCAAAGAAGAAAGCTGATTAGAGGTCTTAGACGTGTGACTGGTTTTAGTGACAAGGCCCAATGTGTGGCTAGGCTTATGAATGGCTACAGTGAAGTAAAGGTTAAAACATCACAAGTCAAGGTGGCTTGACATGGTGTTGGCATGGTTATCAATACGGCTGCTAAAATTGTGGAAGGGGATGGAAGGAAACTGGACGAAAGGGAAGCTAGGCCTGAATAAGTCACTGGAAAAGGCAAGCACGTGTCCCAGGAGTCAGTTAAGTACAGGATTGAGGTTAGGGAGTTGGAAAAAAGCGCCTTCACAAATGAAGCTCTGATGGGAAATGACTTTTTTTTTTTTTGCGGTACGCGGGCCTCTCACTGTTGTGGCCTCTCCCGTTGCGGAGCAACAGGCTCCGGATGCGCAGGCTCAGCGGTCATGGCTCACGGGCGCAGCCGCTCCGCGGCACGTGGGATCTTCCCAGACCGGGGCACGAACCCGTGTCCCCTGCATCGGCAGGCAGATTCTCAACCACTGCGCCACCAGGGAAGCCCGGGAAATGACTTTTAAATGATGTTTAACTACCATTACTTTGTTGAGCACAAGAGTAGGATGGAGCAACAGGACCTATCCAGCAGCCCCTCTGTAAAAGGGCTGCTGGGTAAGTACCATCCCCCAAGGACAGGAGGTTTTACTTAAGATGAATAAGGCACACTCAGTTAAGATTTAGGGTGCTTGTGCACACGGGGTTATCCACCGAGCACAATGGAAGGGGTTAGAAGAGGAAGATAAGGGAAAGAATGAGGTTTAAGCAGGGGAAGAATAATTTTTAAATTCCTAAAGACATTTTTTAAAAAAACCTCCAAAGCTTCTAAAATAGCAGACACAAAGTTCAGCTTTATAGAGAGCGTAGTCCACAAATAGATTCATACTTCTCTAATGACATGTTTTACCTTTTAGTCTAAAAGCTTATTGAAATGTATGCTGTCAGAAAACAAAGTTGAAATCTGGCACCGATGAGGCAGATGAAAGTCCCAGAGCAATTTTCTCTCCGCCAGGTACAGGGTCTGACACTAGCAAATATAAAGCATCCACTAATATCAGCTGCATGAATTGAATAAACATGCAATACTCTGCTTACTGGCTGCTGTAGCCATATAGGAGAACTAGGGCAGATTTTTCATCTCAAGTTTATTAACAGTAAAAGTAGAAAGAAATAGTTAAATATTATAATAGCTAAAAACTGCAATTCAGATAGACCAATGGGCAGCAAAAAAGAAGGGGAAAAGGAAAAGGAAAAAACGGGTAATAACATAGCAAGAACACATTTCCTGATGAACATATCTCTTAAATTCTGATCTGTTCCCCTCTTAGAAACGTTTGGAATAAGTCTTAAGATTCATTCTGTTCATAACTGAAGAAGAGAAGGGGACCATCAATAGTACACCTTTGTGACAATAATTATAAATAAACAAGTGAATAAATATGATATGCTCTCAGGAGCTGTGAGGCACATTTCATCAATGTGACTCTTACGAAAAAACATTTATCAACTTAAAATTATGCTGAGACTTATTTACAGTCCATACAATGGAATACCTCATATGAGGCTTGTATAGACTACTGGTTCCTTGATTAAACTAAAAGGAACTTCCTATATGAAAAAGATTATATCTCAATTCATTTGTAGTTGCTAAATGATCTTCTTTATATGTAGTTGCTAAATGATCTTCTTTTATGTATATCCATAAAATAGGAATATAAATAATTCCGACTGACACATAAGATTGTCATGGTGATTAAATGAGCTATTGAGAGTTAAACTTGGGCCAAACATGCAGTAAGCCTTTATCTAAAACTGACTATTGACTACTGTTATTATTTACAGACATCAGTTACAATTTATAGAACTGAAAAATAATGACATGTTTAATTATAATGATTTTAAAATAAAATTCAAACTTATGGTGTCCTAACTTACCTATTCTCTCAATGTAAGCATAATTTCGACGGTTATAAATGTTTAATATATATTTCTACAGTACTACAGGGTCTAATTAGTTTTAGTCGGTATTAAGCAAAAGAGAAATTTTCTTAAATAACTGATATTTTAGTGCAATCCTCATATGTTAAAATTGCAGAGATATCTGGGTTTTATTCAAATGCAAATAAATTGCTTTTAAAGATTTTTATGTGACAGTAGTTGGAGTGCCAGATGAAGCACTCTGATGTTGTGTTTCTAAGAAGCATAAAAATAACACAGAAATCACACAAATAATGTGAAAATTCAAAGTCACAAAATCTCTCCCACTTTAAAACACGACCATCCTCCCTAAATCCCGTATGTCCCATCTTCTCTTCTCTTCTTCCTTTCACGGCAAAAGTTCTTTAAAGAGTGCTCTACATGTCTGATCTGACTCTCCTTACTTACTCTCCGTTCACTTCCTATTGCTGCTGTAACAAATTACTACAGATTTGGTGGCTTAAAACAAGACAAGTTTATTATTTTATGTTGTAGATTAGAAGTCTGGTGTGGGTGTCACTGGGACAAAATCAAGGTGTCAGCAGAGCTGCACTTATTCTGGAAGTTTTAGGGGAAAGTCTGTTTCCTGCCTTTTCCAGCTTCAAGAGGCTGCCCACATTCCTTGGCTCATGGCCTCTTCCTGCATCTTCTAAGCCAGCAGTGGCAGCTGAGTCACTTCCCACACTGCATCACTCTAACCTCTTCTGTAGGCATATCTCCATCTGACTCTCCTCTTCTGCCTTCCCCTTCCACTTTTATGGGCCCCCCCAGGGAATCCAGGATGATCTCCCTATTTTAAGGCCAGCTGACTAACAACTTTAATTCTATCTGCAACTTTAATTCCCTTAATTTGTTTGTCATGTAACCCAACATGCTCACAAGTCCTGAGGATGAGAATGTCAGCATCCTTGGGTGGCTGTTAGTCTGCCTACCACAGCCTCTATCCACTCCTAAACACAGGGCTGTTCCACTTCCACCCCCATAACACCAGTATAGTCTAAGGTTTTAAAACAACCTCATGTTACTAAAGTAAATGGATACTTTGCAGTCCTCATGTTTCTTGACTTTTCAGCTGCACTTTGCAAACCAAGAGAAAGAATATTTCAGGAAGAGCACAGCACAAGAATCATCCCTGTGGGTCCAGCCCAAAGTGAGTCTCCCCCAATGGTTGTGTTAAAGCCACTTAATTTGAGGTAGTTTATTATGCAGAAAAGGCTAATGGATACACTAGTAACTTGTAGATCATGCTTGTAACCAAGTGACTTGCTCAAGATCACACAGTTATTAATTGATGAAGCTGGAATTTAAATCCAAGTTCATTTGACTCTCAAATCTAAAGGCCCTGCATGGCCGCCTTTACTACACTATATTCATATTTACCTTCCTGTCTTTAGGCTATCACAGATGCTGGGTGAAGCCTTGTGTCTGTAATGTTCATCCGTATCCCCTCCTGTTGCTCCTCTAACTTCTATTTTTCCTCTTAAGTTACACTTTAAATGTCACTTCTCTGAACGGTCTTCCCTAATAACCCAGAATAGACTTAGGTCTTTTCACTAGTAACCTCTGCATTTCCTTCCAACTACTTACTTCAAGGGTTATTCCTTAATTGTGTATTAATTTGTTTAATGTCTGTTCCCCTTTTAGATTATAAGGCCCGGAGGACAAGAATCTTGTCTAGGTTGTTTGCTACTCTTATCCAAGCACCTGGCACATAGTAAACAGGCAAGAATTTGTAGCATGAATGAAGAGTTCTACAACTGACAATATCTTGATGCAGTTCACTTGTTGTATCAAAGGGCCAATATCCCAAGAGTCCTCCAAGAAACTTACAAAATGAACTTGAAGAATCTGAAGCCATATATTATTTCTTAGATGAGCCATCATTTATTCCTCTCCTTTCAAGTTCTGCAAGACTCCTGTGCTTCTAAGTAACTCATTATTAGGCCCATGGACTGTGGGAAAAAGCCTTCACCAAAAGTTTGGCTGAAGTTTATGTCTAGAGAAGTAACAAGTTAGAATGCTCAAGACTTCTACCAATGTGCAATAATTCTAGTACTTTGACACATTAATATGTCCTTTAGAAAATAATTTAAAATTGCACAGTAAAAATGCCAGATTCTTTATTGTTCCCTTTTGAAAAAAGTTCTTTTTCTCTATCTTACTAGAATGACATTAATTTAGGTCAAACTTTTTTCATATTAGGGACGTAATTTATGTCTCATTTCAATGACACTTAATTGACACAGATACTTAACAACAGCAAGTAGATTTTGTTTTGTTGTTGTAAGGTTGCCCCACCCTCAATAACATTTCTTCTTGGATATAGGATAGCATATGTGTGTGTGTGTGTGTGTGTGTGTGTGTGTCTGTCTGTCTGTCTGTCTGTCTGTCTGTCTCTCTGTGTGTATAGGAAGATGGGTGGAAACTGGAGGAGAGAGAAGTAGCCTTTGAACTAGTAAATTTATTTTTTTAAACAGTGAATTAACTTTAAGAACTTGAACTGAAGATCACCACAAAATTTCCAGGATTCTAGAAACTCCCTAAGACAAAACTTTTAATATAGTTCTGATAATATCTCATGGGGCTATCATTAATGATACTGTATTATGAAAGCTGCTAAGAGAGTAGATCTTAAAAGTTCTCATCACAAGAAAAAAAATGTAACTGTGAGGTGAAGGATGTTAACTTATTGCAGTGATCATTTCACAATATATACATATATCAAATCATTATGTTGGGTACCTTAAACTAATACAATGTTACATGTCAATTATATCTCAAGAAGACTAGAAAAAATGTACCTCATGGGATTAACATTAGGGCAAACAGCATCTGCTTTCAATCAAAATTATTACTTTTAAAGTACATATTATTTAATTTACATTTCAAAACAAAAAAAATTAGGTGTTCAAAGTCACCTGTAAGTATCTGCAACAATTTTTTCTATTCACACTATTAACATCACTGTTAAGAAGCCATGCTATTAGAGCATTAAGAACACGGAAAGAATTCACTGTGTCGAGAAGAAACATACATTGTTAGTTGGTAGAGGACAGTTTCAGCTGCTCAAGACCTCTACACATTTGACTTGACTTAATGTTGAACCCAGAAACCTCTCTACTGTTTGTAGTTTACGTGCTTCTATTAACAGATGGAGAAACTGAAATCCACTGGAGATACTGAGTTCCATAAGCCTTAGAGTATTACTGAGAACTACAGAAACTTCCTGATAGCTCTGTTTTCCACTGAGGATGCAAAAGGATAACCATGTAAGGATCTGGCCAGCTTTTTAGGCTATGTCTTGTTCATGCAATCTCACAGAAATCTGCTGGTAGGAGAGGAAGTAGCCGAGTTAACTGACAGAAAGAAGGGCTAAAACCTACATCTCCTACTTTCAAAGAAAGAGTCTCTGTTCCGCTTTCACTCTCCAAACACCTACTTCTATCTAGTAATGTTCTGACTGACCTCTCGTCCTCTAGCCTTTTGATCTCAAATTCTCTTTAGAATTTCTCCGATTCATATTTCTTCTTACAGTGGCAGCTTCCAAAGAGCTAACTGCCATTATCCCATATTTCCCCCATCTTTCAGTACCCACCCATCCCCAACCATGCCCTGTTCCTTGGTCTTATTTCTTTTTTCCTACAAAATTTTCCGTTCCTTTGGAGACACTTCATGTACATCAATCCCACATATTCTGGTCCTCACTTCCACCTACTCTTCCTCCTCCAGACCACCTAAATCGTGCTTGATTGCTCCCTGTCTGGTGTCTCAAGTGCAGTCTTAATGTGATGGACCACACATACCTGAACGTAATTTCTTTTTAATGTCACGCCAGAGTCATCTCACTTTTTCTGGTTTTAGCTCAACCTTCGAATGGCACCTCTTGCAAATGCATTCCAGGGCATCAGAATCATTACAAAGTTCTGACAAAGACATATCTATTTACCAGTGCTGTGAATTAGTCATATTTACTTCAAAGTGAGGAAGCTCCTTCGGTCACTGTCTGTTTTGCTCTACACTGTAGAATGCAATGGATCATGAACGATTCTAATTGTTACCATCTCAGCAAGTATCCTCACCTCTGCAATTTTTGAGATGAAACTAATACTCGAAAGTGAAACTTTAATGTCTTAAATACCTTTTAGCTCATGTTGAAAGGATGATTCATGATGACAGAACTATCTACAAGGCAGGGGTGGCATTCATTATTGAGAATGCTCCTTGGCATCACCTTTATAAATACCTTTGTGATTTGCTTCTTTAGTGTCTTGTGAATTCTGATTAATCTAACAGTTTACACAAAGATCAGCTGGTATTTTGACAAAATTACTACTAACAGACATCAGAGAACACCAAAAGAAAAATTGTTTTTTATAGATTATTTCCTACGTAGCATTCCTTCCCACTGACAGTTGAAATGAATACGAGTTTTAAGAGCAAGAGAGAGAATAGATGAAAATATTTTTATATTTCTTGTTGTAAGCATGCAGAGAGAGGTACAGAAAAAGTGATAAAAAGAGGTATGGTCTCCGTGTTATAAGATTTGGAAAGGCTAAAACAATATAAAGGAGAAAACCCACCAAATCTATATGATGCCATTAGATATAAATTAAAACAAAGCCTAAAAAGATATTAATAATGTAGAATTAAAAGAAAAAAACATAGATGTGACTTATAACAGATGAATTTACTTCAGGGGTCAACAAATTACAGTCCAGAGACAAAATCTAGTCCACTGCCGCTGACCCCTGATTTAGAGGATAGCAGAAACAACATAAATGGGTGGAAGGCAATTACACCTAAACAAAGAATACTGTGGGAAACAATCATCCGTACTCAGTGCTGAGAGAAATGCTACGTTCCGTATCTGGCAAATGTCAAAGGTAGGCATCTGTCAAAGTAATACCAACACGACAATGATCTTATCATGTGGAGAAGCCTGTGCTAAGGAAGCAGTTTATACCAAAGGAGCAGCCTGAAGAAATCCCCAGTGAGCCACGAATCCTGGTAGCAGCGCGATGGCAGCCTAGACCTGAATCTCCAAGTCTGCTCCCGAAGCATCTTAAAGAACAGCAAGAATGACTGTAAACCTCCACAACCTACTCCTTCAGCAAAACTTAGAGCCTAAGAAAACCCATACCCACCAAACAGCACGCGGTGAGCAGGCTGAGAAAGAAGAGGGCAGGACACAAGCACTCACGGGAAGGTAGGAAAATGCAGTAAGACAGCAAGAGATAAATGAACGTACAAAAATTAACAGCTCTCCTCTAGAAGATATGGTTGGAAAGAAGACCCTACTAACATCAACAGATGATTGAATATCTAAGATTAACTTAAGAAATGTGGGTAGGAAGAAAATGATAAAAAAAACTCCTGAAGGTCTCAGAGGAAGAGTTCAACATATGAGAAGACATAGCATGTTCTTGAACAGGAAAAACCCAAATCATAAAAATGTCAATTCTCCCTATATTTTTTAAAAAATATAAAACAATTGCACTAAAAACACCCTAACAAGTTTCTCCCCCCAAAACCAGGCAATTTGATTCTAAAGTTCATGTTGAAAATAAACCAACATGATGGGCCCCCAAAAGCTCTGAAAAATAAGAGAAATGAAAGATAAAAGGGGTCTAGCCTGGCCAGGTATTAAAACATATTGTAAAACTTTGATAAACTAAAACTAAAACAGTATGGTAATGGCATATGGTTCAACCAACCAAACAGGTCTGTCAGTCAGTCAGTAAGCAGACCGGAACATATATGAGAATTTAAAATATCAAAAAAGCAGAACCTCGAGTCAGTGTAAACTTGGACTTTTTACTCCATGGTGTTGGGAGGAGTAAACATCCATGTAGATGTTCTCCACACAAAAAATAAAACCATCCAAGTTCTGAAAAACACATCGGTGAACTCCTTTATAACCACAGGATTTGAGGAGATCTTTCTAACTACGACTTAAAATCCATAAGCCATGAAGATAGTTTTTAAATAAATTCTACTATACAAAAATTTAAAAATTTTACATGGTAAAAACATCATAAAGTCAGGACAAATGGAAAATAGAAATGTTTACTATGTATATCACAAATGTTTAATCTCTCAAAGAGCTCCTAGAAAATTGAGAAGAAAAAATGGGCAAAGGGTACAAACAGACAATTCTCAGAAAAAGACAAATGACCCCCTTAAACATATGAAAAAGATGTTCAACCTCACTTAAAAAATGCAGATTAGGGCTTCCCTGGTGGCGCAGTGGTTGAGAGTCCGCCTGCCGATGCAGGGGACACGGGTTCGTGCCCCGGTCCGGGAGGATCCCACATGCTGCAGAGCGGCTGGGCCCATGAGCCATGGCCGCTGAGCCTGCACATCCAGAGCCTGTGCCCCGCAACGGGAGAGGCCACAGCAGTGAGAGGCCCGCGTACGGCAAAAAAAAAAAAAAAAAAAAAAAAAAAGCAGATTAACTCTACACTGAGACACCACCTCATCTATGAGACAGGCAAATATTCAGAAGCTTGAGAATATGCTCTGTGGAGAAACAGATACTCTAATACAATGCTGGTGGGAGTGTAAAATGGTACAACCCCTATGAAAAAGTATATGCAAAATTACAGATGGCAAAAATATACATCGAGCAATCTCCTTCCAGGAATCAAGCCTACAGTTTTTCCCTATGCAAGTGGGAAACGACATGTACAAGTTGTACCCTGAATCATCAAAATAAAAGACTGGAAACAACCCAAGGATCCAGTCCTAGGGAACTGGTTAAGTATGCTATGGAATAGAATGTAATACTATGCAGGGATAAAAAAGAATGGGGAAGATCTTTATGAACTGATACAGAGTAAATGCTAGGATACACTGTTAAGTGAAAAAAAGAAAGGTCAGAATAGTATCAATACCTAGAGCAGGCTACTTCTGGTTATGATTGAAGACAGCTGATTATCAGGGACCCTGAAATACAGCACCATTTGAGTTTGCTCTTTAACTTCTAACTTTGAATATTGACAAAGGGACTGCGTCTTGCCTTTCCATTAGAAACTGCATCTCAGGGAAACCAAAACATTACAGTGGATGAGAGAAAACCATACTCTTCAGAAGAATGACAACTAATAAATATAGAAGAAATGACAGATTTAGAAAAATCACCATTTTGCAACTCATGATGAAACAGTTGCTTTAAAAAAAAGGAATTATGAAGTGTTAAATGTTAAAACCATAAAGTGTCAAAACATCACAGAGATTATTTTCACTTCTAAGGAAAAAAACATAACTCCATTATAAATGGATCAGACTGTCATCTCTGTAATTGCCTTAGCATTACTAACAACCAGTTAGTAGGTTCCTCTTGATATGATACAATATGAAATATGCAACATCACCTATGGTGTGTTCTACCTAAAATATTTAATGTCAATCTGTAAAGACTTTAGCTCTAATTTCCCAAGTACTGGAATTTAGCAGAGGAATAACCTAAAGATACTACAAGATATTTTTTCAGACCAATAAACCAAGGATATAAAAAAGGGAATGTTCCAGATTAAGAGACTTCAAGGACATAACAACCAAGTGAGTGTTCCTGGTTTGGACAAATCAGCTGTAAAGGATATTATGGGACAATGAGTGAAATGTCAACATGAACTTGTGTGGTAGATGGCCACAAATTCTTTGCAGTCGCCTCATTAAGAAGTGAAGTCGGGCTTCGCTGGTGGCGCAGTGGTTGAGAGTCCGCCTGCCAATGCAAGGGACACGGGTTTGTGCCCCGGTCTGGGAAGATCCCACGTGCCGCGGAGCAGCTGGGCCCGTGAGCCATGGCCACTGAGCCTGCATGTCCGGAGCCTGTGCTCCGCAATGGGAGAGGCCACAGCAGTGAGAGGCCCGCGTACCTCAAAAAAAAAAAAGAAGTGAAGTCTATCAAGGGTGTGGAGAAAAGAGAACCCTTGGCACTGTTGGTGGGAATGTAAACTGGTGCAGCCCCTATGGAAAACAGTATGGAGCTTCCTCAAAAAATTAAAAATACAGCAACCATATAATCCAGAAATTCCACTCCTGGGTATTTATCTGAAGAAAACAAAAATACTAACTTGAAAAAATATATGCATCCCCATGTTCACTGCAGCATTATTTATAACAGGCAAAATATGGAAACAACCTAAGTATCCATTAATGAGTGAATGACTGAATAAAGAACATGCTGTGTGTGTGCACGTGTGTATTTCTATATATATGTAAAATGGAATACCATTCAGCCATAAAGAAGAATGAAATCTTGCCATTTACGACACTATGGATGAACCTTGAGGGCATTATGCTAAGTGAGATAAGTCAGACAGAGAAAGACAAATACCGTATGATCTCACTTTATGTGGAATCTAAAACAAAGAAGCAAACAAATCAAGCTCATAGCTAGAGAGTAGACTGGTGGCTGACAGAGGTGAGGGGTTGGGGGGGATAGGCAAAATGGGTGCAGGCAGCCAAAAGGTATAAACTTCTATCTCTAAAATAAATAAGTTATGGGGATATAATGTACAGCATGGCGACTACAGTTAATACTACTGGATTGCATATGTGAGAGGCCCTAAGAGAGTAAACCTTCAAAGTTCTCATCACAACCAAAACAGTTCTGTAACTGTGTGTGATGGATGTTAAGAGACTTACTGTGGGGATCATTCTGCAATATATACAGGTATCAATTCATTACGTTGTTTACCTGAAACTAATATAATGTTGTATGTCCATTATATTTCAATTAAGAAAATCTTAGGGGCTTCCCTGGTGGCGCAGTGGTTAAGAATTCGCCTGTCAATGCAGGGGACACAGGTTCGAGCCCTGGTCTGGGAAGATCCCACATGCCGCGGAGCAACTAAGCCTGTGCACCACAACTACTGAGCCTGCGCTCTAGAGCCCGCAAGGCACGACTACTGAGTCTGTGCGCCACAACTACTGAAGCCCGTACACCTAGAGCCCATGCGCCATAACTACTGAAGCCTGCGCGCCACAGCTACTGAGGCTGTGCACCACAACTACTGAAGCCCGCATGCCTAGAGCCCAGGCTCCACAACAAGAGAAGCCACCGCAATGAGAAGCCTGTGCACTGCAATGAAGAGGGGCCCCTGCTCACTGCAACTAAAGAAAGCCCGTGTGCAGCAACAAAGACCCAACACAGCCAAAAATAAATAAATTCATTAAAAAAAAATCTTAAAAAAAAAACATGAAAAGAAGTGAAGTCTATTTCCCTACTCACTAAATCTGGGTTGGTCTCGTGTTAGAAGTAAGGCTCATAGGGGCTTTTGGCAGGACCTGTTAGGCTGAGCCCTGGCTCGCGAGCTTGCAGGGGAACAGCACAGGTTAATGTGTCTCTATAGAGCTCATGAAGTCGGTTTAATTCATGCATGAACATGAGTTCAGTTTTCATACGGCTTTTTTAGAGACACAAGCCATTGTGCATAATTGAGCCAAATCCTTCAGTTCTTGTGTTTAGAAAGGTAATCAGTGTGTGTTTTCTCCTCTTAATCTAGTGTGTGCAGTTACACATCTGTCTGTGGATAAACTCATAATGTTCATTGCTTAGCATCTCCTATGAACTGATTTCCAGGGAGGAAAACCAAAAGGGAAACCTCCGATTCCTCTCCTTTCAGCAGATGTGGGGGAGATGGTTGGAGGCTATGGGCTCAACTGTGAAGTTCAGCTGTGTGTGGTGAATTTTTAGCAGTCATGTTATTTTTTTTTTTTTATTTTTTGTGGTATGCGGGCCTCTCACTGTTGCAGCCTCTCCCATTGTGGAGCACAGGCTCCGGACACGCAGGCTCAGCGGCCATGGCTCATGGGCCCAGCCGCTCCGTGGCATGTGGGATCTTCCCGGACCGAGGCACGAACCTGTGTCCCCTGCATCGGCAGGCGGACTCTCAACCACTGCACCACCAGGGAAGCCCAGCAGTCATGTTCTGACTTGATGTGAGGAGGCTCCACATCCACCCCTCTGTGGGGACAAGTGACTTGTGAGATTAACCCTGGGAGGCAGGTGGGTCAGTGTGGAGAACGAGAGAGGCTCTGCCTGGCTGGGGAAGAGGAATCGGTGGTACCAGGAGAGCAGTGGCAGCCCTCCTCCCCTTCCACCTTGAGGAGGAGGTTCCAGGAAGTTGCCCCCTTACCTGAGCTCCAGTTCAGGTGGACTTGCTTTAGGGCCCCTGACACAGCAGCTGGAGTCCTGCCTCTCCACTGCTAAGTGGAATCTGGAATCTCTCATCTACCTCTTAGTCAATCAGTTTCTACATGTGAGAAGCAAGCCTGTGGGCCAGTGTCCTCATACATGCTGTGGACTTAAAAAATAATTCAGTGGTTCCCTGGAAAACCAGTCCCAGGGTTCCTACAATTGGTAGTTTCTACCTGAATTTTAACTGGTATTGCGTACCTGGATTTTGATCGGTTAGCCTTAATTATACCTTGGCATAATCATTTCCGGTAACCAAATCATAAAGTTCTATCAGGGCACCTGTGTCAGTGGTGCTATGCTGGTCAAAATTTGAGACTTTGAAATAAAAAATTTGTCATATGCATGCCTCAAAAAAAAAAAAGAAAGAAAGAAGTGAAGCTATGTAAGTTCCAGAGCCTGGCCTCATAAGGCCTTGCGGCCTCTATGTTTGCCTTCCTGGCTGTCTTCATGAGCTGCCCTGAGACTGCCATGATGTGAAGAAGCTGATCTACTACTGCACTGGGAGGATGAGAGGCCACGTGAAGAGGAAAAGAGGTGCTCCAACCAACAGCAGCACCAACTTTCAGACACAAGAATAAAACCACATTAGCCCTCAAGCCCAGCCAGCTCTCCAGCTTACAGCCACATGAGCAAGCCAGCCAACCCATGAAACCATGAGAGATCTGCCCAGCCAACCCAGAGAATCATGAGAAAATAAATCATTGTTTAAGCAACGGAATTTTAGAGTGGTTCATTATGCAGCAGTAAATGTGTATCACTGAATATTAAATGAAATGAAAATTTATTAACCAGGAAAGGTGGACATCATTGACTGAAAGAAAATGAAAAAAAAAGCTGTTTACAGAGAAGCAAGAAGAACTACAGTCCTGCAGCCTGTGGAACAAAAACCACATTCACAGAAAGACAGACAAGATGAAAAGGCTGAGGGCTATGTACCACTTGATGGAACAAGATAAAACCCCAGAAAAATAACTAGATGAAGTGGAGATAGGCAACCTTCCAGAAAAAGAATTCAGAATAATGATAGCGAAGATGATCCAGGACCTCGGAAAAAGAACGGAGGCAAAGATCGAGAAGATGCAAGAAATGTTTAACAAAGATCTAGAAGAATTAAAGAACAAGCAAACAGAGATGAACAACACAATAACTGAAATGAAAAATACACTAGAAGGAATGAATAGCAGAATAACTGAGGCAGAAGAATGGATAAGTGACCTGCAAGACAGAATGGTGGAATTCACTGCTGCGGAACAGGATAAAGAAAAAAGAATGAAAAGAAATGAAGACAGCCTAAGAGACCTCTGGGACAACATTAAACGCAACAACATTCACATTATAGGGGTCCCAGAAGGAGAAGAGAGAGAGAAAGGACCCAAGAAAATATTTGAAGAGATTATAGCCGAAAAATTCCCTAACATGGGAAAGGAAATAGCCACCCACATCCAGGAAGCACAGAGAGTCCCATACAGGATAAACCCAAGGAGAAACACGCCAAGACACACAGTAATCAAATTGGCAAAAATTAAAGACAAAGAAAAATTATTAAAAGCAGCAAAGGAAAAATGACAAATAACATACAAGGGAACTCCCATAAGGTTAATAGCTGATTTCTCAGCAGAAACTCTACAAGCCAGAAGGGAGTGGCATGATATACTTAAAGTGATGAAAGGGAAGAATCTACAACGAAGATTACTCTACCTGGCAAGGATCTCATTCAGATTCGATGGAGAAATCAAAACCTTTACAGACAAGCAAAAGCTAAGAGAACTCAGCACCACCAAACCAGCTCTACAAGTGCTAAAGGAACTTCTCTAAGTGGGAAACACAAGAGAAGAAAAGGACCTACAAAAACAAACCCAAAACAATTAAGAAAATGGTAATAGGAGCATGCATATCGATAATTACCTTAAACGTGAATGGATTAAATGCTCCAAGCAAAAGACACAGGCTTGCTGAATGGATAAAAAAACAAGACCCATATGTATGCTGTCTACAAGACACCCACTTCAGACCTAGGAACACATTCAGACTGAAAGTGAGGGGATGGAAAAAGATATTCCATGCAAATGGAAATCAAAAGAAAGCTGCAGTAGTAATACTCATATCAGATAAAATAGACTTTAAAATAAAGAACGTTACAAGAGACAAGGAAGGACACTACATAATGATCAAGGGATCAGTCCAAGAAGAAGATATGACAATTATAAATATATATGCACCCAGCATAGGAGCACCTCAATACATAAGGCAACTGCCAACAGCTATAAAAGAGGAAAGCGATAGTAACACAATGATAGTGGGGGACCTTAACACCTCACTTACACCGATGGACAGATCATCCAGACAGAATATTAACAAGGAAACACAAGCTTTAAATGACACAACAGACCAGATAGATTTAATCAATATTTATAGGACATTCCATCCAAAAACAGCAGATTACACTTTCTTCTCAAGTGCGCACGGAACATTCTCCAGGATAGGTCACATCTTGGGTCACAAATCAAGCCTCAGTAAATTTAAGAAAATTGAAATCATATCAAGCATCTTTTCTGACCACAATGCTATGAGATTAGAAATCAGTTACAGGGAAAAAAACGTAAAAAACACAAACACATGGAGGCTAAACAATACGTTACTAAATAACCAAGAGATCACTGAAGAAATCAAAGAAGAAACCAAAAAATACTTAGAGACAAATGAAAATGAAAACACGACGATCCAAAACCTATGGGATGCAGTAAAAGCAGTTCTAAGAGGGAAGTTTACAGCTATACAAGCCTACCTCAAGAAACAAGAAAAATCTCAAATAAATGCTCTAACCTTACACCTAAAGGAACTAGAGAAAGAAGAGCAAACAAAACCCAAAGTTAGCAGAAGGAGAGAAATCATAAAGATCAGAGCAGAAATAAATGAAATAGAAACAAAGAAAACAATAGCAAAGATCAATAAACCTAAAAGCTGGTTCTTTGAGAAGATAAACAAAACTGATAAACCATTAGCCAGACTCATCAAGAAAAAGAGGGAGAAGACTCAAATCAATAAAATTAGAAATGAAAAAGGAGAAGTTACAACAGACACTGCAGAAATACAAAGCATCCTAAAAGACTACTACAAGCAACTCTATGCCAATAAAATGGACAACCTGGAAGAAACGGACAAATTCTTAGAAAGGTATAACCTTCCAATACTGAACCAGGAAGAAATAGAAAATATGAACAGACCAATCACAAGTAATGAAATTGAAACTGTGATTAAAAATCTTCCAACAAACAAAAGTCCAGGACCAGATGGCTTCACAGGTGAATTCTATCAAACATTCAGAGAAGAACTAACACCCATCCTTTTCAAACTCTTCCAAAAAATTGCAGAGGTAGGAACATTCCCATACTCATTCTATGAGGTCACCATGACCCTGATACCAAAACCAGACAAAGATACTACAAAAAAAGAAAATTACAGACCAATATCACTGATGAATATAGATGCAAAAATCCTCAACAAAATCCTAGCAAACAGAAGCCAACAACACATTAAAAGGATGATACACTATGATCAAGTGGGATTTATCCCAGGGATGCAAGGATTCTTCAATATACGCAAATCAATCAATGTGATACACCATATTAACAAACTGAAAAATAAAAACCATATGATCATCTGGTTTTAGATGCAGAAAAAGCTTTTGACAAAATTCAACACCCATTTATGATAAAAACTCGCCAGAAAGTGGGCATAGAGGGAAACTACCTCAACATAATAAAGGCCATATATGACAAACGCACAGCAAACATCATTCTCAATGGTGAAAAACTGAAAGCATTTCCTCTAAGATCGGGAACAAGACAAGGATGTTCACTCTTGCCACTATTATTCAACATAGTTTTGGAAGTCCTAGCCACGGCAATCACAGAAGAAAAAGAAATGAAAGGAATACAAATTGGAAAAGAAGAAGTAAAACTGTCACTGTTTGCAGATGACATGATACTATACATAGAGAATACTAAAGATGCCACCAGAAAACTACTAGAGCTAATCAATGAATTTGGTAAAGTTGCAGGATACAAAATTAATGCACAGAAATATCTTGCATTCCTATACACTAATGATGAAAAATCTGAAAGAGAAATTAAGGAAACACTCCCATTCACCACTGCAACAAAAAAGAATAAAATACCTAGGAATAAACCTACCTAGAGAGACAAAAGACCTGTAGGCAGAAAACTATAAGACACTGTTGAAAGAAATTAAAGACGATACAAACAGATGGAGAGATATACCATGTTCTTGGAATGGAAGAATCAATACTGTGAAAATGACTATACTACCCAAAGCAATCTACAGATTCAATGCAATCCCTATCAAATTATCAATGGCACTTTTTACAGAACTAGAACAAAAAATCTTAAAATTTGTATGGAGACACAAAAGACCCCGAATAGCCAAAGCCGTCTTGAGGGAAAACAACAAAGCTGGAAGAATCAGACTCCCTGACTTCAGACCACACTACAAAGCTACAGTAATCAAGACAACATGGTACTGGCACAAAAACAGAAATATAGATCAATGGAACAGGATAGAAAGCCCAGAGATAAACTCACACACCTATGGTCAACTAATCTATGACAAAGGAGGCAAGGATATACAATGGAGAAAAGACAGTCTCTTCAATAAGTGGTGCTGGGAAAACTGGACAGCTACATGTAAAAGAATGAAATTAGAACACTCCTCAATACCATACATAAAAATAAACTCAAAATGGATTAGAGACCTAAATGTAAGACCAGACACTATAAAACTCTTAGAGGAAAACATAGGAAGAACACTCTTTGACATAAATCACAGCAAGATCTTTTTCGATCCATCTCCTAGAGTAACGGAAATAAAAATAAACAAATGGGATCTAATGAAACTTAAAAGCTTTTGCAAAGCAAAGGAAACTACAAATAAGACGAAAAGACAACTCTCAGAATGGCAAAAATATTTGCAAATGAATCAACGGACAAAGGATTAATCTCTAAAATATATAAACAGCTCATGCAGCTCAATATTAAAAAAACAAACAACCCAATCAAAAAATGGGCAGAAGACCTAAATAGACATGTCTCCAAAGAGGACATACAGATGGCCAAGAAGCACATGAAAAGCTGCTCAACATCACTAATTATTAGAGAAATGCAAATCAAAACTACAATGAAGTATTATCTCACACCAGTTAGAATGGCCATCATCAGAAAATCTACAAACAACAAATGCTGGAGAGGGTGTGGAGAAAAGGGAACCCTCTTGCACGGTTGGTGGGAATGTAAATTGATAACAGCCACTGCGGATAAAAGTATGAAGGTTCCTTAAAAAACTAAAAAATAGAATTACCATACTACCCAGCAATCCCACTACTGGGCATATACCCAGAGAAAACCATAATTCAGAAAGACACAGGCACCCCAATGTTCATTGCTGCGCTATTTACAATAGCCAGGTCACGGAAGCAACCTAAATGTGCATCGACAGACAAATGGATAAAGAAGATGTGGTACATATATACAATGGAATATTACTCAGCCATAAAAAGGAACGATATTGGGTCATTTGTAGAGACATGGATGAATCTAGAGACCGTCATACAGAGTGAAGTAAGTCAGAAATAGAAAAACAAATATCGTATATTAACACATATATGTGGAACCTACAAAAATGGCACAGATGAACTGGTTTGCAGGGCAAAAATAGAGACACAGATGTAGAGAACAAACGTATGGACACCAAGGGGGGAAAGTGGCGGGGGGTGCGGGTGGTGGTGTGATGAATTGGGCGATTGGGATTGACATGTATACACTGATGTGTATAAAATTGATGACTAATAAGGACCTGCTGTATAAAAAAATAAATGAAATAAAATTTAAGAAAAAAAAGCTGGTTACAAATCCTATGTACAGGACAATTTCACTATGATGAAACATACATGCATGCAGACACACAGACAAAAAGATCTAGAAGGATACACTAGGTAATAACAGAGAAATATATGTATAATGAGGTAAACTCTGGGTAGTGAAAATATATGTTTTCTCTTCTTATTTTTGTTTTCCTACAGCTTCTATATGCATATATATGCTTTTGTAGTAATAAGGCAGTTGTTAAAAATATGTTTTTAAAAAGGTCTATTGTGTTTACTTATTCATCAGAGCAGAAGGTCAGCTGGATCCCTGAAAAGCTTGACTTGTAAATTCTTGCTATTAACCTCTAACAGTACCCCAAAACTAGATAAAGTAAGTTAATCAATAAGCCTTTAAAGACAGTTATGGGCTGAAACTGCCTCCCCCAAATTCATATATTGAAATCTTAACCCCCAACACCTCAGAATGTGACTGTATTTGGAATCAAGGCCTTTGAAGAGATAATTAAGTTATTAAAATGAAGCCATTAGGGTAGGCTCTAATCCAATCTGATTCCTGTCCTTACAAGAAGAGAAAATTTGAACACAAAAAGGGACACCAGGGGTGTGAATGTACAGAGGGAGGACCATGTGAAAAGGCAGCAAGTGGGGGGCCCTCTGCAAGCAGAGGAGAGAGCCCTGGGACAGACCTTTTCCTTATGGCCCTCAGAGGAAACCAACCCTGCTGGCACTTGAGTTTAGACTTCCAGGTGCCAGAACTGAGAAAAAAGAAATTTCTGTTGTTTAAGCCACCCAGTCTGTGATATTTTGTTATGGCGGCCCTAGCAGACTGAGACAGTACTTGGAGAACTGACCTAGTGTGAGTTCTAAGCACTGCAAACAAATAATGGAACGATAAAAACAGTTTATAGTAATGTCCTGTTGAAGATTTCTCAAAAGTTTTGTCTTTAAAGTCAAATAGGGACTTCCCTGGCGGTCCAGTGGTGGTTAAGACTCCACGCTTCCACCGCAGGGAGCACAGGTTCAATCCCTGGTCAGGGAACTAAGATTCCACATGCCACGCGGTATGGCCCCCCCCAAAAAAAAGTCAAATAACAACTACAGACATGCACAAAGAGAATGACAGTAAACATATACACATGGAGAGGAGGCAGAGGGCATGCTTTCTAAACGCACTGCCATACAATGGAACGAGTTCACTGTCTACATTCTACTCGTGAGCTGGCACAAGAGATGGGTTTTCTTATCTTGGTTTGTATTTATTTATTTGTGGGTCACTGACAAACAGCAAAAGTAATGAAGAGCCAACAACAAAAAAAGCAACATTATCAAGGACTATTTGTTTTTTAATCAGATCCAACATATTTCACTCATCTACTTTTAAGTTAAAAATATCAGGCTGGCCAAAAGGTTCCTTCAGTTTTTAAGTAAAAATGAAAGACACATTTTTTATTTTCACCAAGAACTTTAATGAACAACATATTCACTGAACCTTTTGGCCAACCCAATATTATTTATAAACTATACTATTACAATAAACAATTTTTAAAAGATTGAGTCCAGTTATGGTCAGAAAACAGAAAAAAGAGAGAAGAGAGAGAAGCTGTGGTGTGGTGATGCAGAGGCCAGGAGTTTGGCTTCTTACTACTTCTGGCTACTATGATCTTATGTCCCCTACAACCTACTGGGTAAAAATACAGAAGGAATTATATTTAAAAATCAGTAAATAACAGCTGAGCAGATACACACGGGGGCAGAATGAAGGCCTGAAACAACAGGCAGATGATAACATTAGTGGAGACTCTGACAGGACGGGAGAGACTGTGGCCTGTGTATGAAAGATTTGGGATGGTTAGTTGACGGTAAGCACTGCAAGATAGGCCTGAAGTGTAACTTCATGACTCAAAAAGTGAATGCAATTTTAGGCATCACTAATAAAAGTATAATTTTCAAAATGAGAGCATTCGATAAAGTTGCCAAATACCACTAGTAATCAAAGAAAACAGGAGCACTGTTGGGCAGACTTTGAAATGAGTCAGATCTGAGTTCCAATCTTTATTCTCAAGCTTATACAAGATACGTGACTGCAGGAAATGCAGCTTCCAGAACCTTCAACATCTCTAATGAGAGGACTCTGGCAGTGTTGTAGGGGTCAGTGATACTGTGGGTAACACCTAGTGTGGTGCTGGCACACTGAAGGCACTCAAGAAATAGCTAATGTTTACAGAGCACTGTGTGGAAATTCTACCTCATCTAATTCACAGAAGAGATCAATAACAGGGGATTATAATACATAAGTGCAAATTCTCAAAAGAACGGGACTAAAACTATAACAGAAGAAATAGTCTATGATGGAAGAGTATAATACTCTAAGTACTGCCATGTAGGAATAGAAAATGGTACAACTTTTCTGCAAAGAAATCTGGCAATATGCACAGAGGACATTTCCAAAGTCCATATACAATGGTCCAACTCTGGGAAAGGAAAGGATTTAGAAAGTGTCTGTGGGGAGAAACGGGAGTGAGCAAAGGGTTGACTGATTAGTGGGTATCTCCATGAAAAGCAGGTTTATCACCAGAAAAACAAAGCATCTCTAAGAATAGAAATCTTTTCTTTTTTCTTTTTCCTAATTACTGATTTCCATAAATATCCCTTGTTGGCCCAAACTTGTACGTTCCTAAGAATTGTGGCCCACTTTCCCACTCAGCTCAGCACATCTGAATGGAAGACACCACCCAGGGAAGCAGCCACCCAAATGACTCAAGTGTTTTAAGATTAATAAAGGAGTGTGGAAGAGAAGTACACAAATTCCTTCAGGACGGGAGGTCCCAAATCCAGAGCAATTCATGATGTTCAAGGAAATGCCACTACTGAGAGAGGAATGAAAGTCAAAAGATTTCATTTCTTCTAAGTCTGAAGTATGCTTCCTTTTGAGTGCATTACGGCACAAGACCCAAGTTTTCGTAAAATGTCAAAAGTCTGATGACAACTGACACTTACCTAAAATGAGATGAAGTTTGGTTTCTGTCTGGAAAGCGTAGTGCAATGTCACCAAAAACGGCGACTGCCTGATGTGCTCTAGGACCTGTCGTTCTGTCCTTGTGTGCTCGGTGGTTTTGGCCTTTTGAACTATTGTTGCCTTTTTCAAAACTTTCATGGCATACAGCTTCCCAGCATCATGACCACTTATTTTACGAACTAGAAACACCTTTCCATAAGCTGAAAATGAAAAGAAAAGAGAAAAAGAGTTAAAAGGCTACACAGGCAGAGTGGTAATTTAGTCAAGTTGAAAGTTACAATGCACAAAGGAACACTCTTTGAATGAAAACGAATCCTTAGTGCTGTTTCCAATAGTTCTTTGATATATTTCTTCAATTTTATGTCAGACATATTTCTAGGTCTAGGCCTCAATATTTACATATCTAATCACTGATGACAAAGTTATGCTTTCACTCTTTTACTGTTATTCTCTCCTCAGTATTTTTAGCTGTAGGAAACTAGCTCTTATTATGGTCAATTAACCACTAGGTTTTGCTGCTGTTGTAAACAAATGAAAATAGTTCTTAAGAATCTCAGAAAACAAAAAATCTCATACACACATATAAATTAAGTACCTCAAGTCCTCCTCTATACTTATTAAAAAAGTCTAAAGCAACATAAGCTGACATTATATAAACAAAAGAGATCTTCAGATGTGAAAGACATTAAAAGACCCTAAATTGCAAGCAGTACCAACAGAAGCCCCTTTACATCTCTGGGCAGTAATTCACAGGTTAGTGGGTCAACCTCGCCACATTCTCCCTAAGTGAGGGCTCAGTTGGGCAAATCCTGTGTGGAGTGCCACTACCCTAGGTGAGGCATTGGGGCCACATGGATACTGTGCCCAGAGCAGGTATCCGCGTTTATTTCCCTAGGGAAGTGGGAAGAGGGCACGAAGAGGTGGGACGAAGGAGGAAGGGGAAGGCAGGCAGAAACCCTGAGAGGGAAGGGGTAGGCCCCCAATTCATCCCTACGAGGTATAAAGGCTCTTCTCTTCTCAAAATGCAAACACCTCCTGGGATGGTTGAGCCCAGTCCCACTTTTGAAGTTAAGTGCATTCATCAGACCATTCTGGAGTTGGTCTGAGTTCTGACCCAGTCTGGTGCTTCCATAGACCCCGCCCACACCTCGACAGTATTTAGCACAAAATCCTATTCTAATCCAGCCACTAGACCAAGAGAGCTTTAAGGGAAGGGCTCTTGTATCTTGGCTGTTATTTGGTTTAGTACTTCAGGAAGTAAATGAGTGCCGACCCAAGATGTACAACAGACAAAGAACGGCGGTGGTGCTCCTGAGGAGGGAGAGAAACAACATTCCTCAAGGACTTGGCGATGCAGTCTCTGTGCTAAATATACTCCACACAGTGATTCACTCACTCCTCAGAACAGCCAGTGAAGTTGGTACTTTCAGTAATTCCATTCTGCAGATGAGGAAGCAGATTCAGAATACTTAAGGAAGCGGCCAGAAGACTTGGGTAAAAAGTGACAGAGCTGATTCAGATGAAAGCAGTGTGATTCCAGGGACCACACGCTTAACCATAAATGAATTTTTTCTTCAAATAAGAGAGATTCTTCTTCGGTACTAGAAATCGGATGTTCTGGATTTTAATAAAACCAACACCGTAAACATGCTGAACACATTCTGGGATACAGTAAAAAGTTCATAAAAGGTTTGTGTAAATAAAACAATTATAGATTGAGAGTTTAGTAAGGCAGAAGTGAACCAAAAAAGAAAATGACAGCTTTTAGAACCTAACAAATTAACCTAAAGTATACAAATGAAAAAAGTTAATCTATTCAAAAGCAGTGAAATGAAGCTAGAGAATATTCTAAAGCAGAGTACTATACCTTCCATGGAATAAGGCACTATATAAACCCAGAAGAAAGTCAAGTCCTCTGTAAGTACGGGGCTTTTGTGTTCCCTACACACACGGCACCTGCTCTAGATTCCTGTTCTGAGATTCCTATCTCCAGAGTGCTGTGGTCCTTAGAAATTATGTTATCCATCTATCTTCTCCAACAAAGAAAATCTTTCTACAACGTCATGGAAAGATGGCTATGAGCTTCTTCCCAGTGCTCACGTGTGTCTTTCAGTCCAGGTGCTGACCAATGTGGCAGATGGACCACAGGGTGTTAGCATCTAACAGCTGAGTACCTGTCAGGCACTTTAGAGTTGGATTACTTCATTTGATTCTTCTCACATCCCTACGAGGAGGTGAGGATGACCTCCACTTTACAGATGAAGAAACTGGAGCGTAAAGGAACTGGGTCCCTTGCCCAAGGCCATACTTGCCCATGTGGCCTGACTCCTGAGCCCACACTCTGAGTAGTACTCCAGCTAGCTGCCTTCCTAAAGTGAATGACCTCACAGGCAAAGAAATTAGGAACCAGACATTAAAAAGAAGTCACAATACAGGTTAGGTGTTCTAATGGTGGAAAAGACACAGTACTACTACTTCCAAGTAGAGGAGGTTTCATAAAGTCGCCCATTTTATTGATGGGGTGATCTAAATATTCAAAAAACACGCCTTACCTTGAGTGGGAACAGGCCTTTCTACAATATTCATCCGTTATCCCTTCTATACCTTCTGGACTTACAAAAAATAATATTACTCTTCTTTTCTAAGATAATTTGTAAAATATTTAAAAATACTATTCTCCCATCTCATCCAAGCAAAATGTTATTATTCCCTAAACCAATCTAAAAGCAAATGACTTTAAGACTTTGTACCACTAGGAGGTGCCCTATATGTGTTCTGTGAGTTTGTAAATATTTTTTCTTTGATTTCTTTCCTATTACCTTAAAAACGTCATATATCACTCCAAATAAATGTAAGGTAGCAAAGGACGCTAATGTATGTGGGCAAATAATATAAAATCATCCTTAATGCCACGTTATACACTGTACAGTCAAATAATAAACAGTCATCCTCCTGCCACGTGATGATATCCAGAAGTTTTCCAATAATATGAGCTAAAGACTACATATCCTGCCTTTACCATTATTTTTATCTATCAGTAAAATGTCGGGGGAAAAAGTATGATGAAGCTCACAAATCTTTTGATTTTACTTTTATAATTTCCATGATTAATTAAAGCTATGGTACTTCTATCACATGGTACATGCCAATAGATGCTTACGACAATAAACTTCAAGGAGTGCCTCACAATGTTCCAAGCAACAGATATTTCAGATAAACAGGATCTTACTTACAAGTAGGCTGCTTAATGAAACAGAGTTTGCCTCCAAACAGCGTTTTTTGAAGCACCCATAAGGCTGCTTATCACATTGCAAAAGGGGAAGAAAACACATTCACTGCTGGAGAGACCCTGAAGAAGCCACCTTCTCTGATTGAGCTGGTTTGCAGATTAGTACAGAGGGAGAAAGTGAAGGAGTCCTTCTGTTGAGGAGTGCCATCCAGTCCAGAACCGCCTACATGTTTTCCACTATTTTAAGAGGGGCCACTGCAACTGAACTTGGTGGCAATATTATTTCCTTTTAGTCTGTAATGAGATGAATGACTACCTTGTTGTGAAGCCAACTCCTGGCTTTCGTTCACTGTGTGCTGATGTTGTTAAAGAATTCCTATTTTGAAAGCATCTTTTGGAAACTGCAAAAGCTACCAATGGTGGAAACTCTTTTGGCCGAAAAAGGTAAACAGTAGTACTTCCTGCTCAGATGGAGCCCCTAAAATGGATGTTTAGCAACACAGCTGGGATTTGCTGCTTAGGTAAAGAGACTAAGCTTCAGGCTTCAGCATAGCTCAACACGCAATGACTTCAGACGCGCTCCCAGCAGTCTTCACAGAAGCTGTGTGTACTGCTCTGATCTTATCAATTTCTCCAGAGCCAGGGCCTTTCCAAGATACTCTGTCAAGAAATGTGAGCAGAAGAGGGCGTGGAGTTCACTGGTTTCCCAGAGGACAAGGCTAGCAGCGCTTGATGGGACTTGAGGTAGAAGTTCTACTTAACAGATTGAGGGAAAGTAAACTCTAAAAATAAATGACAAGAAGGATTAATTCCTGACTTAACTTGACAGACACCTACGACCATATGAATGAGGTAAATCTTTCAATTCAGGGCCCAACAGACACTGTTCTGGATGTTACCAATAACCTGTGTGCTCTTACAGCTGCAGGTTATAGCAGCCGTTTCAAAGAGAGGACTGGATCCAGACAACCACGTAAACTTTTCCAAAGCTGGAGGAAGAATTCCATAGGTTGGGGGGCAAACTACAGATACCTTACAAAGGTCATTTCTGTTTAAACTGAAATGTGGATTTAGAATCCTAGTCTACCTGACACAGCACAATGTGGCCAATGGTCTCAATGGTTTGATGATAAAGGAAATCATGTAAAATGAACTAAACGCAGTGTCAAGGGGAAATGTCTAGTTCCCTTGGACTAGGTCTCAGTTTGCTTTTCCACAGGTGTGACTCTTATTCCATTGGCCACAATGATCATTATGAATCAGGTTTTTAAGCACGTGCTGTCATAACAGAAAAATTAAAATGGACTGATGGTTTTAAAACAAGATGACATTCATGCTGCCACATCATAAGCCACTGCACGATATCAACTACTTTTTCAAGCTAAACAAAAAGCAGCCTTCCTGCTTAAACTTATTTTGAGCATAATTAAACTGATTTTTTTCACTTTATTTGTAAAGTCTGAATTCATTAAAAAAATTTTAGGAAGTAGCCTTTATCTTGGCATGAAAATGATGAGATCAATTTGTTAAAAAAGTATTCTTACAGTCTGTCTATAAAAGCAATCGATTTACAATGCCATATAATTAAAAGCAAGGAAAATCTGTCTATGTTTACATGCATTATTCTGGAGAAAAGGGTTAAGAACTAGAAGGCCTCTGGATTAATTCCTTCGGTAGAGTGCTTATCCAGGACACGCTGCTCCCATTGAGGTCCAAATGCTCCACCACTGCGAGCACTGTTTTCTGTCACTCAAACTTGTATTAATGCTGCTTACAATTCTATACATTGTACACTCTGCTTAACCAGCCATGCCACACTTTGTGTTCAATCCAACCTTGTAGCGTAAATTACTGTACTCAAACTACTGCTTTAAAAAAAGTATGGCAGAAACTCTCTTGCGACTTCCACTTAGACAACTCCCAACACTAACTGGCACTCCCCTTCCGGTTGTAAAACACTGCACTGCACCCTGATGCCTATAACCAGTTCACACGTGCACTGACTGCTGTCCCCACGCCGTTCGGCTGTCTGCTTCACACCAGTCACTGATACTCGTTGCCTTACTTGTGTGTGCCTGTTGTATACATTATTCTTATATAATTTAACTATAGATTACATAAGCCACTGAAATGTAAATGTGAAAGAAAAGAGAAAAATGAGGTTAAAAGCTTTGAAAGAACTACATAAAGGCAAGACGCTTAAGAAAAAAGAACTGCTGAAAAATTAGGTGTGGGTAAAACAACTATAAAAGGCTAGGGGAAAAAATTGTGGAAATCTAAAAGGATTCTGTATCCAGATCACTTCAAATGTGTCTGGTTCTCACTCCATTTTAAGGAATTGGAAACTTAATTTTAGATGATGCATTACAAGTGCGGTTTATGCAAAACAAACCGTTATTTAAGAACTTACTCTCAGAGTCTTGTGCCTACACGCAAAGTGAATATACATTTATATATTTTAAGTGAAAAGTAGTATGTCCAAAGTACATATTTATATATCCTTTTAAAATGATATTCCAGTTTAACCAACTTTTTCTGATTAGCCACAAGTACCAGTCATGTCATATGTGACAGACTCCACTACCTAAAGGATCATATTCAGTGGTGCTGGAATTCATCCCTCTCTCACCCTTCCAGAATAAGGGAATCTTTTTTCTTTAACTTTTTCTTTTATATTGGGGTAGAGTTGATTAACAGTTGTTTCAGGTGTACAGCAAAGTCATTCAGTTATACATATACATGTAGCTATTCTTTTTCAAATTCTTTTCCCATTTAGGTTGTTACATAATATTGAGCAGAGTTCTCTGTGCTATACAGTAGGTCCTTGTTGGTTATCCATTTTAAGTATAGCAGTGTGTACATCTTAATCCCAAACCCCCTAACTACCCCTTCCCCCAACCCTTCCCCTGGTAACCATAAGTTCGTTTTCTAAGTCTGTGAGTCTGTTTCTGTTTTGTAAATAAGTTCATCTGTATCATTTCTTTTTAGATTCCGCATATAAGCAATATTATACGATATTTCCCTTTCTCTGTCTGACTTGTTAAATCAGAATCTTGTTAAAGAGTGACTTGACCACCAACCATACTAGCTCTGCCTCTCAGCTTGTTTTCATCCTCAATCTGGTAAACATACCTTTTGTGTTGTCATCTAAATTGTTGATAAAAATATAACCCTTCTCGCTCAAAATACTTGATTTCCCATTACTCTTAAGATAAAGAGAATCCTTAATATAACCTAAATTATCTGGCTTCTACCTACCTCTCTCCACCTCTCACCATCTCATTTTCTCACTCCTTCAGACATACAGCCTTTCCTGACTTCTCAGACTAGCACAGTTCCTCTAATTTTATACTCTCATAACACCCTGTCATAGAAATTGTCAGAAACATGAGTTTTCATTTACTTGTGTGATTGCCTCATTGTGTAGCTTCCACAGGACTGTAAATTCCACAAAACCAGGGACTATGTCCAGTTTTACTCACTTTGTATCATTAGCAAATTCTAGAGTTGGCACACTGTAGAAACTCAAATAATGTTGAACGCATAAAAAAATAAAGAAGATAGCAAACAAAGAAAGAGCTCTGTAGCATATAGCCAAATACCCTCTTCTCAGTTGACAATTCTGATCTAAAGTTGAAGATGGGTCTTTAAGAAAAGAAATTAACAGTGCAAATCTGCAGTACAGAGCTATATAGCTCACCCACTCTTTCCCTTTGGAGAAGGAACAATGGGCTTTCATGAAGTAATCACCTTTAATTTGGGTATTAAATATGATTCCTGACAACACTCCCTGGTGAAAGTGAGCTCAGGAAACTTAGCTGCCACCACTGTAGAAAAGGAAAATATCTTAACATGGTGACATCTGTATCTGGCCACTGCTTTGTAACCTGCCACAACTACATAAGAACTGATTACAGTGCCTGGCCACATCCCTCTCTCATAGATAATTTAATTTGAGGAAAGATTTTTACCTTTCCACATGTGACATGAACACTGACAATCAATTCACCTGCCTTCCCCTCATCTTTCCCTGTAGAACTTCATTCACCCCAAGTCAGCAGGGTCAGAAATGGAACCAAACAAGAAATACTCTCTTGGAACTCTACATTTCACTTGTCCTGCCCTTGGAAATTGGTACCCTTGTTAATAGGCCAGCCAAACATACATGGTAAGTAATGCCAGGGCAGTATATGTCAAGCCCCAGGAAAACCACCATCACTGAAAGGGTTCTCAGAAGAGCAGCTTCATTTCAATATTACCACAGCACAAACAGTACACAAAAAGCAAACACTCAAGGGGTTCAATGGTGAAACCTGACTGACCATAATCTGGTACTTCTAAAGACTCATCTGAAATATCTGATAAATTAGACCTCAGAGCTGAAAAGAAACATTACTGTCCATCCCAGTAATTCTCTAAAATCTACCCTGTGTTAAGACAGATGGACAGAAATCACCTCACTTGGACCAAAGTAGTAGATAAGTTCTATTCAGACACACACTTTAGTGAATTGAGGTTTAATCTTCTGTGTGCCACTTTTTAAAGAGACTATATACCATAAAATTATGTTTTTTTCAATAATATCTTCATATCCTTTATCAAAGATGCTAGTCTCATGATCTTATTTACTGACCACAATAAAGGAGCCATTTGATAACTTCAGCACTTGTTAAAAGTCTCTCTAGACCAGTTTTTTTTCAAACCGTGGGCTGTGACCCATTAGTGGATGATAATATCAATTTAGTGGGTCCAACCAGCATTTGGAAACTAAAATACTAAAAAAGAACTGAATATACTAAACGTGTTTCATGAAACTTCTGCCCCCCCTTTATACACACACACGTGTAGGTATAAGTGAATGTAAACAAGTCTAAGCACATGAGAGAGGAAAAAAAGACGGCAGTACAGAACAATGGCTAAGAACATAGACTCTGGTGCCTGACTGCCTGGCTTCGAACCCTAGATATGCTATTTAGTAACTGTACTGTAACCCTGGGCAGAACAGGAAACACAACTGTGTCTCAATTTCCTCATTAGGGACAGTAATAGTTCTTAACATCATACAGTTTGGGGATTAAATAAATTAATATAAGGATCCAGAGGAGGGCCTGGCAGATAACAAACACTACAGGAAAAAAAGTGTGTGTATGTGACTGCACGTCTATACACATACATAAATACACATACTGAAAAGCAATACAAAAATGTACCTATTTTGTCCTATGGGTAATAGTCAAAAAAGCTTGAAAGCTACTGCTCTAGATGAATTTATATGCCTTTCCTTTTTAAAAAAAATACAAATTATGTAGGCCAAAGAACTTTCCCTTTATACCTACCTCCTAGTAAACTCAGGGTTAAATTCAGGACTCAATTGCAGTGACTATGTCAGCCCAGATGTCTATAACATCTATTTCACTTTCCTATTATCTTTGCTTTTGCTCTGTTTTCATCTGTTTTTGTTTTCTCTCTTTTTTTTTGATTGCTTATCTTTTTTCTATCTTTGAAAACGCCCTTAAATCTCTTTTTGAAAGTTGGCAAATTTTAAATGTTGAAAGTAAAATGCACTTGATTTTACATATTTATCAAACAGAAGCACTGATTCCTAAATTCTTTTATAGAATAGATATCTTAATTGCACACTAAATTCCAAATACTAAAAAAAACTCCACATAACTACAAAACTAAGTATTTCAACATAATTTTAAAATAAAAAGTGAGAGAGTGTTATGGACACATATACAATACCAAATGTAAAATAGATAGCTAGTGGGAAGCAGCCACAGAACACAGGGAGATCAGCTCGGTGCTTTGTGTCCACCTAGAGGGGTAGGATAGGGAGGGTGGGAGGGAGACGCAAGAGGGAGGAGATATGGGGATATATGTATACATATAGCTGATTCACTCTGCTACACAGCAGCAACTAACACAACATTGTAAAGCAATTATACTCCAATAAAGATGTTAAAAAAAATTTTAATAAATAAATAAAGTAAAATAAAAACAGAATTTGAGCCATTTAATACAACCATTTTTAAAGTTAGCCCCTGTTGCCAAGATTTGTAACATCATAAAAACAAAATGTCTAAGATTAAGAAAGGTAGACTGATTAAAACAGACTATTCTTCTAACATACAAGGAAAAGCTGTGAACCCAAAACATGCTTGATTAAATACACAGATGCTAAAGGCAAACAAGAGACACAGTAAAAGCACATGAAATCATAGGTGGTAATTTTTATGAAAGAGACTGAGGTAGGCCATTTGTTTTAGGTATAAACAGTTATATCCTCTCTAGAAGATATATAACACCAAGGATCTGGAAGAGACTTAATAAAAGTGCCAGGATTCTAGAAGTAATCCAGTTTAAGTTCTTAAACTAACCAGGGCCATTTGACTCATTTTCTTAATTACTTTGAATGGTCAAAAACGGTTGCGCAGCTGAAATTAGGACCACAAAACCAGTGCATTTTCTCACGGATGGTGTTAGCATCTAAAAAAAGGACTTAATATGTGAGAAGGTTGAAAATAAAAAATAGTTACAGGAATGATTATCTATGGATTCCATTTATGCATACTGTATTAGCTTGAATAATTACAGACTAATTGTATAATATCTTCTAGATCAGCACTTTTTAATTTCGGAGAAAGCACTAAGACAGTACATGCATTAGTCCAGCTAATAACTGCATGTATGTATGTGGCCGCGGCCGACTCCTGACTATCTCCACATGGATGACCCACGTAATCCATATGGCATTTCTTATCCCTGGTCCCAGATGACTTGAAAACCGGAGATTCTGGTCCATCAGGAAAGAAGAAAAAGACACAAAAGGAACCATGTCCCACTGTGAGGTCTAGACTTGAATTGACTACCCATGGAATGTGATTACCAGAGGACCTTACTAAAAGGAAAATACGGGAAAACAAGGAAATAAGGACCAAGAAGCACATTCATAATCATTCTGTTTATATCTCAACCAACAAGCTATTTGAGTACAAAAGGCATGCCTCCTCACTCTTGCTCCAAAACTTCCCAGGGCTCAGGCTGAACCGAAACCCCAGCTTAGACCACGTGCTGCTTAGGCTCTTCCTCTGTCCTTGCTACTCCCCTCACTCTCTCCTGAAAGCATTCCTGCAATAAATCAAGTGTGCCCAAATCCTTGTCCCAGGCTCTGCTTCTAGCAAATGTGACCTACAACAGCATCAGGAATAAGTCAAATTGTACTTATACTAGGGAGACAGTGTCAACCAACATGTTCAAATGGAATCACCTTCTGATTGTGGTGTAAAACATCACAAACATTTGACCTCTAAGATTTCCTTAAACACTACAGGCTTACACTGAAGCAGAAGGTATAGTGGGTACACACAGATGCAAAATTATAAACTTTTTTGAATGACAATTTTGACAATTTAGTGAATACAGGCTTTTAAAAGTACTATTTTAATAGGGATACTTTCCAAACACCTAAGCGAATTAAATGACAAACGATGACTAAGTCATAATACTGTTTAAAACAGTCCTGATATGCCTCAACCAAAGTTTTTTTCCCTTTGATCATATGGCCAAAAAGTAGCTGTGTCTTTAAGTTGCCTAGTGCAATTCCTAGCACCATCTAGTGGCAAATTACCCAGAAAAAGAAACGTGTCTTATTTAACAAATAAGCTACGTTTCTGAAAAGTCTGAGGTAAAAAAATACATACGTACATATTTTAAAAGGCTGTCTTGTTGGGGATGATTTTCACAGATTCTGGGACCAAGGAGCAAAGATCTATCAGAGTTAACATTTCAAGGATGGCACTTAGGCTGGGGTAAACAACCCAATAATAATCTCTCCTACTGGATAGTATTTCCACAGAACAGCTTGCAGCATCTCCCGCTGATTACATGACCATCCCCCGATCCCCAGCCAAAAATAAAAACAAAAAAATAAAAATCCACAGGATAAAGAAAAAGTAACCTTCTTACGAGGGCACCAGGGACTGAGGAAAACACAAATGGTTGCTGCTCAATAGACATTATGGGAGGCAAGGCCTTTTGAATCTCTCTACTCTGCCAGCACTCATTTGAAGATTTCATAAACCCAGAAATAAACATTAAATGAAGGCCATATTATTCAATTTTCAAGTTTGTATGTAATATATCCTTTTTTTAAATGCTCACCACTCTTTCCTCAGCACCCAAACAGTACTTGCCTCTTAATAAAACATGTGAATGAATGAATCCCAAGAGCAATGGGAATGAAGTGAAAGGTTTTAAATAGAGAAGTGACATGATCAAACTTATACTTAAGAAAGATCACTCTGGTTGTAGTATGGAGAACAGATTAGGAAGGAACAGCCTGAAATCCGGAAGATCTTTTGGTAGTTGCATGTCCCTATTTATTGCTGGACATATTTTAGGCTTTACAATAAAATATTTGTTAAGAAATGACTATCACTTATGTATCAAGCTAATCTGAGACATTGGTAATGCATTATACTAGCTCTTTTAGAAGGTGGCCTTCTTTCCCTTTCAGATATATAAATAGGTAAAATTTATATCGCATTTACCATATGTCAGGCAATCTAAATGTTTTATTACTCATTTTATGCATATTTTAGCATACGACTGTTAACCTAACATACAAAAGGTTGTTCAGAACCTAAAATGTTTGAGTAGTTAAGAGAAGAAAACAAAGAAAGAAACACAGTCTTCATTTGACATGTTATTTTGAAGGTAATATACAAATCCACTTTTTAGAAATGCTAATAAAATTTCAACTAACATCACTTATGAAATATTTGTTAGATTTTTATTATTAGAAATATAACTTTAGTTGAAATTTCTCCCAGATATGCTAACAAAGTGACTACATGAAAGAACTAATAGGGTTTCCCTGGTGGCGCAGTGGTTGACAGTCCACCTGCCGATGCAGGGGACGCGGGTTCACGCCCCGGTCCGGGAAGATCCCACATGCCGCGGAGCGGCTGGGCCCGTGAGCCATGGCCGCTGAGCCTGTGCGTCCGGAGCCTGTGCTCCGCAACGGGAGAGGCCACAAGAGTGAGAGGTCCGCGTACCGCAAAAAAAAAAAAAAAAAAAAAGAAAAGAAAGAACTAATAATCTATCCTTAATAAGTCCTAAATAATTTTGTTTTTCTAATTTAGGGTGCAGCTTTAAAGTGGAGTTCCCTGTTGAATAAATAACCGCAACTGATGGTTACTTAGCAATTGGCAATTCATATTCATTATCTCATTGATATTTTCACAACATTGTGAGATAGGTACTATTAACTTAGGCCAATAGGCACTTAGGCTCACAGAGTTCATGCGATTTACCCAAGGAACACCAGTAGGCAATGATGATGTCAAGATTCAAACCTGAGTCTTCTAAGTCATCCTTGATATCCAAGTACGTCACAACTATGAATGCACCAAAATTAGAAGAGAAAAATCAACTCAGCTGCACCCTTTACAGTTACAGGACAAAATTTATCTTTTTTGCCATAATGACAAAAAATCTCTGAAGTACAGATCTAGTATGATGAATAAAGAAAATTCAAAGAGAATACATGTTCCACTTCATTAAGCATCAGAATTACGAGTAATGCACACAATGGGTACATTTAAAGACTTTCTTCTCTACTTAGACAGATGTCTCAAAGAAAGCAAAATCGTTAAAGGAAGGCAGCAGAAAAGGAGAGAAATTAGAAAGAATCATTACTCCCACAAGCAACAAAATTTCATCATGAAACAAAATAATTCTAAAAGATGAACCAAAGATACTTCCTGAATTTGGGAGTATCAACCTCAAGAACAACACTAGAGACAAAAGCATGAATTATATACTTGTTAGACTATTATTATACTTCATACTGTTACGGGCTATGGGGAGGGAGGAGGGAAATAGGGTTGGAAACATATATAAGGATGATCTTAAGAGTTCACAATCTAGAGGAAAAATATAGCAGATGTGAAGGAAGATTCAGAGAACCACTCACTGCCATTTCTCTACCAAGGACTTTCAGTGCCACAATTCAGAGAATGAAGCAATTCAGAACGATTCGGATAGGTGGAAAAGAGAAGGAGAACTAAGGTAGGGGAACAAGATAAGGCAGGGCCTCAGAGGATGGGAAAGTACACATTATTATAGGGGAGTAAAAGAAAATCAACCAGACTAGTAAGTAGGTGGAATATTGGGGTAACTGGAGAAAAAATACATAGCTAAGCCTGAAAGTAAGGCAAGAATTTGGACTTGAATAATAACTAGGAAGAAAGCACTATAAGTTCTGAAACAGGAGAATAGCATGATAATGTTGAATTTTAATGAGGCTGCATATTATTTATAACAGAATATGTATAAAATGCATAAAATGGAAGAGAGAACTTGCAAAAAGACCAATTTTGAAAACCTTAACAACAATCCATATATAAGGTAATATGAGCCATGGCACTAAGAACAGAAAAGGTAAATCCAAGGGTCATTTTGAAAGAAAAATTATAGGATTTTGTGAGAAACAAGAAAAAAAGTCAAAATAGAGAAGGATCAAAAATTATTTCCAAGTTTCTAGCTCAGGAAACTAATTAACAAGATTAGCAATAGATCAAAAGAAACAAGATAGCTGAAAAGATATAAATCAATACTCTGAGTAAAAGAGATTTTTTCATGAATATTACATGTATTTAAGTATGAGATCAAAAAGTAAATCTTTCATTTTCCAATATTCTACAAAGTCTTCAAGATATTGGATGAATAGCATTTTTTCTGGTTCAAAATACATAAAACTTAAATCATCAGAAGAGTTCTCAGTTTCACTTCCAAAGAAAGCCTGACATGACACATAAAGACATCTGATGAGGCTTTTCTATTATCCTAAGTAGTTCTGGAAAAAATTAGCTTAAAAAGGTAATGAAACTGAAATTTTTGAATAAAAATTGAGATTTTATTATATTCATAATAAAAGTTTCCACCTACTCCATTTAGTCATCAAAACTGTGATTTTAAATACAGAAACACCTACAATGACACTTCTTAGTTAGTCCATCTTCTCATAAGAGCAAGAAACTGTCAGCTGACGAAAAGGAAAAGCAATATCCATGGCTAACAAGAGACCAGTTACAGGAAGAAGCATGAAATGAAAATGCAAGTAAAGCATTACTGGTAAACTCTTTTCTCACCTTTGCAGAATTATCTTAAAGATCTGCCTATGATAGAGCCACTCAAAAAGTTGAGGTAAATAATGAGACAAAGTGTTATATATGTTGAAAGAAAACACATACAAGGTTCGTCTTATAAATCTGATATTAAATTTAAAATGTTTTTTAATTAAAAGAATTTTTAACTGACCTGTAATTTTTCTTCCTCATACTCTGTGTGTTTTTGGAATCAAGGTTATACTAGCCTTATACAATGAGTTGGAAGAAATAATTCCACTTTTTCTGTCCTCTGAAAGAATTTGTGGAAGATTAGAATTATCTATGCCTTGAATGTTTGGCAAAATTCATTTTTGAAACTGTACCAAGTGTTTTCCTAGCAGGAAGATTTTTACTTACTGACCAATTTCTTTAAGAATTATAGGACTGGGCTTCCCTGGTGGCACAATGGTTAAGAATCTGCCTGCTAGTGCAGGGGACACGGGTTTGAGCCCTAGTCCAGGAAGATCCCACATGCCGTGGAGCAACCAAGCCCGTGCACCACAACTACTGAGCCTGTGCTCAAGAGCCTGTGAGCCACAACTACTGAGCCCGCGAGCCACAACTACTGAGCCCATGTGCTGCAATTACTGAAGCCCGCGTGCCTAGAGTCCATGGTCCACAACAAGAGAAGCCACTGCAATGAGAAGCCCACACAGCGCAATGAAGGGTAACCCCCGCTCGCCACAACCAGAGAAAAGGCAGCACGCAGCAACGAAGACCCAACACAGCCAAAAAATAATTAATTAATTAAAAAAAGAATTACAGGACTATTCAGGTTTTCTATTCTTTTTTCAATCAATTTGGTCTTTTACACATTTCAAGATTCACGTGCATGTTAAAATTTGAGGAACACTACCTCAGACCACTAAATTCCTATCAACGCCCAAATTATGTGCTATTTTTGTCCAATATTTCAATTTTCTTTTTTTAACCCCACAAATTAGACATTTCGACTATGGTTTTACACAGTCAATATTGTTTAGATCTTCTTTATTCACCAACACTTTTTTCATCCTAGAATCTCTCCTGAGATCACTTTCCTTCTCCCTAAAATTATATCCTTTAGAAATTCTTTTAGTGAGGATGTACTGGTGGAAAACACACTAGCTTTTGTGTGTCTGAAAATGTCTATTTTGCCCTCACTTTTGGAAAACAGTTTTGCTGTGTTTGCAATTCTAAATTGACAGTTATTTTTTCTGGGCATTTTGTAGATATTCTTCCACTATCCTATGGCATTCATGCTTGCTGTTGAAAAATCATTTGTTAATCTACTCATTATTCCTCTATAAATATGCCTTTTCTCTCTGGTTGTTTTTAGGGTATTTCTCTGTCTCTGATGTTCATCAGTTTCTCTGATGTATCTAGGTAATAATTTCTTTATACTTGTCTGCTTGGGATTTTCTGTTTCCTAGATCTGCAAATTTATATGCTTAATCAATCCTAGAAAATTCTCAGCTATTATCTCTTTGGATAGGACTTCTCCCCACTCTATTGGCTCTTTCTGGGATTCTGATTAGACAAATTTATATGCTGACAAGACCAGCCACATAATTGGCAGGCTCAATGCAAAATGAAAATGTGGGGTGCCTTGTTCATGAATTATTTAGAATTTCAGAACAGTGAAAGCAGAGCATTAAACCAAACATGAGGCTCTTCTAGTGCAGGGATCTCTGCACCTGCACAAGTCATATGCCCATGAGTTCCTGACTTCAGAGCAGCGAGAACAGTGATAGCAAAAATTGAGAGGGCACAAGGAAGTATAAAGCAGAATGTCAAGATCATCTAACATCTCACCACCCAGGGACAGCCACACTGTTATCATTTTGGTGCACAGATCAGAGATTTTTCTATATATTTACATGTAGACATTTATTCACACAATTTTTATACTATGGAAATGGTATATTGTACATTCTCTTCTATAATCTTTTCTCAAATTTATTACATTATGGAGATCTTTCAAAAATGTTAGTAAATACAGATCATTTCAATCCTATTGTACAGATAACAGAACATATAGATGCATGTTCATTTAACCAAATTCATGCCATTAGGTTTCCAAAGAGTCTTGAATTTTTCATTATTAAAAATGATGAGCATGGACTATCAATAAAGTTGAGGGAGGATTGACTGAATCAATCAGTATAAAGCACTTCACAGAGTACTTGGCAAGTAACAAGCTTTCCATAAATGTTAGTGGTTTTTTAAAAATATTGTGTCCCGTGTAAAAACTGAATTAATTTACATTCACAACAGCAGGGTAAGAGAGATTGGTTTTTCTTGATCCTTACCAACTCCTTTTTTGTATTTCTTTACCAATTCCTTTAAATTTTGCCTTTTGTATTTCTTCTATGAATGCTTTGTTCACATTCTTAGTTCTCCTATTGGATTCCTTATGCTTTTTAAAGATTAACTGATTTCTGTATTGGGGATATCAATCCTTTGTCATAAGGATATCAAGTACTTTTTTTTCCTGAAAAAAAGAAAAAAAAGAATTAAGACTTACCTCCAGTTCCTAGGACCTTTAGGAGCTCGAAATTTTCAATCCCCACCTTCTCTGCATGTCCTGTTAAATTAGCTAAAAAAGAAAGAGAAAAAATAAATAATTAAGGGGATCAGCAATAGGAGGGGGCCCACAGGGGCTTCTGAGGTACCAGCAGTGTTTTATTTCTTGAGTTGGATGGTTAAACCAGGATTCACTTTATAATTATTCGTTAAAATGTACAGCTATGTTCTGTGTAATTTTCTGTATGTTACATATTATGATAAAACGTTTTTTATTTAAAAAAATTTTTTTAATTACTGATTTGTTTTTGTGGGGTTTTTTAAAAAAACTTTTTTTGGGGGGGCTGCACCGGGTCTTAGTTGCAGCACGCGGGATCTTCATTGCAGCATGTGGACTCTTAGTTGTGGTATGCAGACTTCTTAGTTGCGGCATGCAAACTCTTAGTTGCGGCATGCATGCAGGATCTCGTTCCCTGACCAGGGATGGAACCCGTGCCCCCTGCATGGGCAGCGCAGAGTCTTACCCACTGGGCCACCAGGGAAGTCCCACAATAAAACTTTTTTTAGAATTTAGTAACTATATAACATTTGTATCAAAGGTTAACATAAAAATAAAGTGCTCTACTTTATTAAAATAAAGACTCTCTAAAAGTCTAAAAGTCTAAAGTCTTTAAAAATAAAGACTCTCGGGGCTTCCCTGGTGGCACAGTGGTTGAGAGTCTGCCTGCCGATGCAAGGGACACGGGTTCGTGCCCCGGTCCGGGAAGATCCCACATGTCGCGGAGAGGCTGAGGCCATAACAGTGAGAGGCCCGCGTACCGCAAATAAATAAATAAATAAATAAATAAATAAATAAATAAATAAATAAATAAAGACTCTCTACTGACCAGATAATCTGAAAATGAACACAAATTCTAACATGTAGATAGATATGTAGTAGAGAGAAAACTGGACAGATTTAGAAGATGCATTCATTTATTCAAACAAATATTTACTGATTATAAATGCCATTCCCAGGCTCTAGGCTGGACTCCACTCCCATTTCTGTCACCAAGCACTTGAACATGATGTAGCCTGAACTGATTATCTGACCACCCTGCATCTCAGTTCCCTCATCTTTGAGGTGAAAGCACTGGTCTCAGTGAATTCTAAGATCTCTGCCAGCTCTAAAATTCTAGGACTATGTTTAAAAATATAAACTCTTCAAAGACATATTCTGTAGTAAATAAACAAAATTAGGATACCTTATAAATGAGCATTTTCAAGAGCATACTCCAATGAATTCTGATCCTATCCTATGAAATGTTAATAGGTGTTATGTTTGGGGGGAAGGTGGGGAAAGAGTGCTCCGGTTGAATAAATTTGGAAATAGCTTAAACAAGGTTTAACAAGTTTCTTTAACACTGAACCTCACAGATCCTGCCCCATAAAAATATGCATGTGGATCTTCAAGATTGCGATACTTATATTTGCAAATTTATTGGACCACGAATTACTTTTTATGGAAATAACCTATTCATATTGTGTGAACCAGCATTCTGTGATAAGAAAGACATGATTAAGAAAGGCTTGGTCCAAATCCTAGTTCTACCACTTAAAAGCTCTGTGACCTTGAACAAATTACTTAATTTCTCTGTGTTTCATATCCCTGTAGTGTAAAATGGGGATAATAGAAATTCCTACCCTCAAAGCATACTGGTGTCTACAATTTACTTTGAAATGTATTTTTATTGGGTTGGCCGAGAGGTTTGTTCGTTTTTTTCCGCAAGATGGCTCTAGTAGCACTTAGTTGTCTTTAACTTCATTCAAAACAGTTTTGTCAGATTGTATGTGACAGCTGTCATATCAGCGTGCATTTAAAAAAAGACATTAAAATTGGTGAATATTTGTGTAGCCATTTTAATACTGAAGATGGAAGAAAAAAGCAACATTTTCAGCATATTATGCTTTATTATTTCAAGAAAGGTAAAAACGCAACTGAAACACACAAAAAGGATTTGTGCAGTGTATGGAAAAGGTGCTGTGAATGGTCAAACGTGTCAAAAGTTGTTTGTGAAGTTTCGCGCTGGAGATTTCTCGCTGGATGATGCTCCACGGTTGGGTAGAGCAGTTGAAATTGGTAAGGATCAAATTGAGACATTGACTGAGAACAGTCAACATTATAGCATGTGGGAGATAGCCAACATACTCAAAATATCCAAACTGAGCACTGAAAATCATTTGCACCAGCTTGGTTATATTCATCGCTTTGATGTTTGGGTTCCACATAAGTTAAGTGAAAAAAACCTTCTTGACCGTATTTCCGCATGTGATTCTCTACTTAAATGTAATGAAAACGTTCCGTTTTTAAAACAATTGTGATGGGTAATGAAAAGTGGATACTGTATAATAATGTGGAACGGAAGAGATCGTGGGGCAAGCGAAATGAACCACCACAAACCACACCAAAGGCCGGTCTTCATCCAAAGAAGGTGATGTTGTGTATATGGTGGGATTGGAAGGGAGTCCTCTATTATGGGCTCCTTCTGGAAAACCAAACGATTAATCCCAACAAGTACTGCTCCCAATTAGACCAACTGAAAGTGGCACTCGACAAAAAGCGTCCAGAATTAGTCAACAGAAAATGCATAATCTTCCATCAGGATAATGCAAGACCACGTGTTTCTTTGATGATCAGGCAAGAACTGTTACAGCTTGGCTCGGAGGTTCTGATTCATCCGCCGTATTCACCAGACATTGCACCTTCGGATTTCCATTTATTTTGGTCTTTACAAAATTCTCTTAATGGGAAAAATTTCAATTCCCTGGAAGACTGTAAAAAGCATCTGGAACAGTTCCTTGCTCAAAAAGATAAAACGTTTTGGGAAGATGGAATTATGAAGTTGCCTGAAAAATGGCAGAAGGTAGTGGAACAAGAGGGTGAATATGTTGTTCAATAAAGTTCTTGGTGAAAATGAAAAATGTGTCTTTTATTTTTGCTTAAAAACTGAAGGCATTTTTTGGCCAACCGAATAAAAAGATGGATTGATGGACACATATAGATATGGACAGATATGTGATAAAGAAAATACAACAAAATGTTAACTGCAGAATCCGGATTGTGAGTGTAAGGATATTCAGCATACAACTCTTTCAAATTCTCTGTATTACATTTGAAAATGTTCATAATAAAATGGCACATAATAAAATAATACCTACCTCATTGGGTTGTGATGAGGATTGTATGAGCTTAATTCACACAGTGTTTGCTGTGTTCCAATAATATTATTAGTGTTTGTAAATAAATTAATGCTTTGGGACTACAATTTTATGAAAATTAGACCCAACTAAGAACTTCTAAAATTAAAAGTTTCAGGGGGATAAGTAATTTCAGTGGCTTTCTGATTTAACTAAACATAACTTTAAAAAATATTTTTAATTGTGGTTAAAAACACAAAACACAAAATTTACCATCTTAACCATTTTTAAGCATCAATACAGTAGTGTTAACTATAGATACATTGTTTACAACAGATCTCTAGAATTTTTTCACCTTGCAAAACAAACTCCATTGAACCATTCCTCTTTTCCCTCTCTTCCAAGCTCCTGGGAACCACCATTCTACTTTCAGTTCCTAAGAGTTTGACTATTCATGCATAATTTCATAGTGGGAACAAATCAGTGTACATGGCCCTGCCTCAAGCTCACACTGGCTTCAATATAAATCTAAAACGAATACCAGAAACATAGGTAGTATCTTAAAGTAAACACACAACAGCATATCCTCCTGTAGTATGTCAAGCAGGCTATAGTAAAAGTGAAGCTCACAGGAAACCATCACTTTTGAAATAATGATTTGGTTCTAATTGAATGTTAAATTCTGTTATTTTACTGTGCAAGATTTTTGCAGTTTAAGACATTATTAAAGAGTCAAATGTTACAAATTATCAATCCTGTTTCTCGCTGTTAGGAGCCATCTTTTATTTACTATGAGATGTGTATAGGCCCAGCTTTCCAAAAGCATTGTCCAAATACTATTTCTCCCATATCTATATTTGCAGCTGGACTAGGAAGATAAGGAACTATCTTTTGATACACAGACACTTCAGCCTTTCTACACTAACCATAGAATTATTCTCAGAGGAAATTAAAAGAGGCCACAGATTAATTACACTTGGTTCTACAAAGCATACCATCCCGGAAAGCCTGACCATTCACAAAGATTGTTCATATAATCTGTGAAAGCCTGCTTTTGCTCATAATCTACTACCTCTGTTATTTGGTTTCTGACATAAATTAACACTTTGTCTGCAAAGGGAGCTCAAGGCTTCCCCAACCTCCAATCCTGGGGAGAAGGAATTGACAGAGCTCAAGATGAACAGCACTGATGCCTTCGGTATTTGGGGAAGGAGTCATCACAGTGGTAAATGTTTCCCCAGGAGGAGGAGGTTAGCTCTGCTTTCTTCAAGGTATGTACTCTTTGGAATCTCCTCTCTTGGCCTTAGCTGTGGAAGAGTTTATTTACTTTGTATTGCTTTTCTATCAAGATTGTTACCAGGTGGCTGGTGAGTTAAGGCAGAGCTTGGGAGAGGGTCTTCCCTCCCTCATACCTTAGGCCCCAGGTCCTAGGAATTCTGGGCTTGAAAAGAGTTTAGCCCTAGGCTTATAAAAACACACTTTATCCACCTGAGTTTCTCCGAGAATTTATCTTTCCTGGCCTTTCCTTGATTAAGAATGGTTAGATTCCAGTGAACAAGCTTAGAGAGTAGTATCTGCTTAGGGCAAAGGGCCCCTGTGGCCCAGTGCAGCTCACCAGGTCAATGATTCACTCTGGGGTAAGGGACCAAAGATCAAGCTTGACAAAATGTACTCCTTTGCTTTACTCTGTCTTGTCTTAACCTCAGTTGGGGCCCAAGCAGATGTAATAGGGTTTTTTACCCAAAGTTCATAGCTTACATTAGGGTTCACTCTTGGTGTTGTATATTCTATGGGTTTGGACAAATGAATCCACCATTGTAGTATTTATATCATTCAGAGTAGTTACTGCCCTAAAAATCCTCTGTGCAGGTTTTTGTGTGGACACGAGTCTTCAACTCCTTTGGGTAAATATGAAAGAGCACAACTGCTGGGTCATATTGTAAGAGTACATTTAGTTTTATAAGTAACTACCAAACCGTCTTCCAAAGTGGCTATATCAACTCTGCGTTTACACCAACAGTAAATGAGAGTTCCAGTTGCTCTACATCCTCATTAACATTTAGTTTTATCAGTGTTCTGAATTTTGGCCATTCTAATAGTTGTGTAATGGTATCCCACTGTTGTTTTAATTGGCATTTCCTTGATAACATATGACATGGAATATCTTTTCATATGCTCATTTGCCATCTGTGTACTTTTGTTGGTGAGGTGTCTGCCAAAGTTATTGGCCCAGTTTTTTCAATCAAGTTGTTTATTTTCTTATTGTTGAGTTTTAAGAGGTCTTTGTATATTCTGGACAAATCACTTATCAGATAATGTCTTTTGTAAATATTTTCTTCCAGTATGTGACTTGTCTTCTCAGTCTCTTGACATTGTCTTTTGCAGAGCAGAATTTTTGAATTTTAGTAATTTTGATAAAGTCCAGCTTATCAATTCTTTCTTTCATGGATCATGCCTTTGGTGGTGTACCTAAAAAGTCATCACCATACCCAAGGTCATCTAGGCTTTCTCTATGTTATCTTCTAGGACTTATAGTTTTATGTTTTATTTAGGTCTGTAATATACTTTGAGTTAATTTTTGTGAAGGATATAAGGTCTGTGCCTAGATTCAATATTTTGCATGTAGATGTCCAGTTGTTCCAGCATCATTTGTTGAAAAGACTATCTTTGTTCCACTATATTCTTTGTCAAAAATCACTTGACTATATTTATACAGGTCTATTTCTGGGCTCTCCAGCCTGTTCCTGTCTATTCTGTCCTCAATAACACACTTTCTTAATTACTATAGCTTGATAGTAAGTCTTAAAGTAGTGGGTAGTGTCAGTCTCCTGACGGTTCTTCTCCTTTAATATTGTGTTGGCTATTCTGGGTCTTCTGCCTAACCATGTAAACTTTAGAATCAGTTTATTGATCCTCACAAAATAATGTACTTGGATTTGATTGGGACTGCACTGAATCTGTAGATCAAATCTGTAGAACGAGTTGGGAAGAACTGACATCTCAACAATATTGAGTCTTTCCATCCATGAACATGGAATATCTCTCCATTTATTTAGTTCTTCTTTAGTATCCTTCAACAGAGTTTTGTAGTTTCCTCATATAGATCTTGTACATATTTTGTTAGATTTATACCTAAGTATTTCATTTGGGGGGGTGTGCAAATTTAAATGGCACTGTGTTTTTAATTTCAAATTCCACTTGTTCATTGCTGGTAGGTAGGGAAGTGATTGACTTTTGGTTATCAATCTTGTGTCTTAAAACTGTAATAAAGCTGTAATCTCTTATTAGTTTCAGGAGGGGTTTTTGTTGTTGTTGTTGTTGATTCTTTCAAATTTTCTACATTCTCAATGTGCTTTTAATTTGCATTTTCTTGATGACATGTTGAACATCTTTTCATGGGTCTATTAGTCATTTGTATTTTTGTGTGTGTGGGAATTGTCTGTTCAAATCTTTTCTCCATTTTTTTATAGCGTTGTTTCTGTCTTAACTGCTGAGTTTTAAGAGTTCTTCACATATTTTAAATAAAAGTATTTTGGCAGACATATGTTTTGCAAATGTATTCTCCATTCTATAGCTTGGCTTTTTATTTTCTTAATTTTGTCTTTTTAAAAGCAAATTTTAAAAATTTTGATGAAGTCCATTAATTTATTTTTACAGTCTATGCTTTTTGGATTCTAAGAAATCATTGGATACCCAATGTCACAAAGATATTTGCAAAAATGTTCTTCTAGAAATTTAGTAGTTTTAGTTCTTACATTTAAGTCTACGATACAATTTGAGTTAACTTTCTTGTATAATGTGAGGTGAGGATCAAGGTTCCTTTTTTTCTCATACAGGTACCTAGTTGTTCAAATACCATTTAACAAAAAAAAAAAAAAAAAAAAAAAAGAAACCCTCTATTTTTTTTTTACCATTGATTTATGCTGGCTCATTTGTCAAAAATCAATTGACCATATAAGTATGGGTTTATTTCAGAACTCTCTTTTCTGTACCAATGGTCTATGTGTAGCCTCATGCCAGCAGTTCACTGCCTTGGTTATCATAAGTCTTGAAATCAGGTAATATAAATCCTCCCATCTTGATCTTCTTTTTCAAGACTGTCTTGTGTTTTGTTATAAATTTTAGAATTAGGTTTTCAATTTCTATGCAAGAAACCCTGCTAGGATTTTGTCTGGAGTGTTTAATTATAAACATTTATTTTCATCTAAACTACTAGATTAATAGTTTAACCTATTAACAATCTAATATAATTATTGGTATGGTTGGATTTGGGTCTACCATTTCTGTTGTTTGGTCCCATGTTCCTACTTTCCTGACTTGTGAAAAAAATACTTGAATGTTTTTAAGAATTTAATTTCAATTTTCACACTCATAATTTAGCTCTACTTCTCTGCATTATTTGTGTAGTTGTTGCTCTAAGGAGTACAATATACATCTATATTCACAGTCCTCTTACAGTTAAAAAAGTACCGTTTCACATAAAATATAGAAAACTTGCAATCATCCTTCCCGGTACAGCCATCATACATTATATGGGATTTATAACATCTTCTACATATGTTATAAACTTCACAGACAATGTTATGAGTTTTGCTTATATGATACATTTTATAAAGAAATAAAGAAGAAAGAGAGAGACAGACTTTTGCACTTCTCCAGATACTTATCATTTCTGATGGTCTTTCTTTTCCAAGGATCCAAAACTCTATCTGGTATCACTTTTCTTCAACCTTGAAGAATATTCTTTGACATTTCTGTATTACGGGTGATGAATTTTCTGAGTTTTATCTTAAAGAGTCATTCTTTTACCTTTATCTAAATTTTTTATTGAGATATAATTAACATACCATAAATTCATCCTTTTAAAGTATATAATTCAATGTTTTTTAGTATGTTCACAAGGTTGTGCCATCGTCACCACTGCCTAATTCCAGAATCATCTTCACTCTTGAAGGATATTTTCCTTTGATATAGAATCAAAGGAAAATATCCAGGCTTTTTTTTCTCCTTTCTTTCAGCACTTTAAACATGTCCTTCCACCCTCTTGGTTTATGACATAAGGTCAGTCATTACATGGATTATTGCTCTTCTGTCTGAAGTGTGTTATTTTTCTCTTACTGCTTTCAACATTGCTCTTTATCTTTGGCTTTCAACGGTTTTGCCATGATGTGTCTTTTTTTTTTCTTTTCTTTTTAAAATTTTTATTGGAGTATAGTTTATTTACAATGTTGTGTTACTTTTTGCTGTACCTCAAAGTGAATCAGTTCCACATATACACATATCCACTCTCTTTTAGATTCCTTTCCCATATAGGTCATTACCAAGTATTGAGTAGAGTTCCCTGTGCTATACAGTAGGTCCTTATTAGTTATCTATTTTATGTATAGTAGTGTGTATATGTCAATCCCAATCTTCCATTTTTATCCCTCCCCCCCCGATAACCATAAGATTGTTTTCTACATCTGTAACTCTATTTGTGTTTTGTAAATAAGTTCATTTGTACCGTTTTTTAAGGTTCCACATATAAGTGATATCATATGATATTTGTCCCTCTGTCTGACTTACTTTACTCAGTATGACTATCTAGAGGTCCATGTTACTGCAAATGGCATTATTTCATTCTTTTTTATGGCGGAGTAATACTTCATTGTATATATGTACCACATCTTCTTTATCCATTCCTCTGTCAATGGACATTTAGGTTGCTTCCAGCCATGATGTGTCTTGATGTGGACTTCTTTGGGTTCATTCATCCTGGCATTCACTGAGTATCTTATATCTGTAAACTTCTGTTTTTCATCAAATTTGGGGAATTTTTGCCTTAATTTTTCAAATATTTGTTCTATCCCATTCTCTCTCCTCATCTTCTTAGATTCCAATTGCATGTATGTTGGATTGTTTGATACTACTGAAGAGGTCCCTGATACCCTATTCATTTTTTTCTAATATGCTTTCTCTCTGTTCTTCACATTAGTTGATTTCCATTGTTCCATCTTCAAGTTCACTTACTTTTCCTTCTGGCATCTCTATTCAACTGTTAAATCCGTCCAGTGGATTTTTAAATTTCAAATATTGTATTTTTCATTTCTAGAACTTCCATGTGGTTCTTTTTCACTGTTTCTATTTATCTGATAAGATTTCTTATTTTTTCACTCACTGAAAGTATGTCGTTTTATTTCATTGAGGATACTGTAAGAGCTGCTTTAAAATTCTTGTCTGCTATTGCCAATATCTCATTCATCTCAGGCTGGGATTCAGTTGTTTTTACTTCCTCCTGGGATATATTACAGTTTCTTGATTCTTCATACTTAGGGTAATTTTGGATTGTACCCTTAACATTAACCCTTAAATGTTAATTGTAAAAATTCTACATTGTTATTCTTTCTCCACAAGAGTTGTTTCTTTTGTTTTAGCAGGCAAATATCTTGGCTTGGCCTGGCTTGACTTGAATTACAAATCTGTTTCTTAGAAGGTAGCTCTAGGCCAGTTCAGATTTCTTTCGTATTTAGCTGAGTTCTAAGTCTCTTGTACTCATGCATGGTTCAGAAGTCAGTCAGAGGTGTATGTACAAATTTTGTACACAAAATTTGAGGACTCTCCCTCTTCTAAGGCTCTTCTCCTTCTGGAATTCCTTCACTATCTTCAGCAGCCAAGGTTCTATGACTTTAGTTTTCCAGTTTCTCTGACCAGAGAGACTATTGTTTTTTTTACCAGAGTCCAAAGAATATGGCCTGTACTTACCCAGAAACTAAAATTAGTGAAAAGGCAATGATTCCTTCCTCCCCTCCTACAACTGTGTACTCCCCATAAGAGTCTATCTGCTTCTGTTCACTCTCAAGTGCCTTAAACATTGCTTTTTCTATTAAGTTCAGTTTTTATAGTTGTTTTGTGCAAAGTAATTCTCCAGGAGGGGGTCTTATTCTGACATTACAAGAAGCAAAAGTCTTCCTACAGTCAACATTATAATAGCAGTTTCTGCTTTTCACTTCAACTACTGCCCTAGGAAGTTAACTTCAAAGAGCAAATAAAATTTTAAAGGTGATATGACATAGGCCCATCTCAAGGATCTTGAACTTAATAGCCATATGATTCTTTTACATAATATCTGTTAGACAAAGTTAAGTGATCACACATATTGAAGCAAATCTTTAGGAAGCTCTATCATATTTAGGCATGGGGGAGTATTTGTTAATTAAAAGTTTTTTGTTTGTTTTTTGTTTTTTGTTGTTTTTTTTTTGCGGTACACAGGCCTTTCACCGTTGTGGCGTCTCCCGTTGCAGAGCACAGGTTCTGGACGCGCAGGCCCAGCGGCCATAGCTCACGGGCCTAGCCGCTCCGTGGCATGTGGGATCTTCCCGGACCGGGGCACGAACCCGTGTCCCCTGCATCGGCAGGTGGACTCTCAACCTTTGCACCACAAGGGAAGCCCTAAAAGATTTTTTTCATTGTGTTAATGAAAAGACACATAAAAGCACATGGTAAATACGATGTTATACAGAATCCAAGCAATGACAAACATATATTCAAGCATGTGAGTCTAGGAGTCGAAATGGTTCTCATTTCTCTATTATTATCTTTCATTGTAATTAGAAGTCTTTGAACATGAAAGTCTAAAAATAAACTACATTTCTCTTAATTAAATTCTTAACCTAAGAGCAAGAGCTCAAACTTCCCAGCAACACTACTAACATTTATTAGAACAAGACTTAAAATATTTACACACTTTATTTCATCCTTGAAGTGCAATAAACATCAGCCACTTACAGAAAGCTGTATTTCTGAGTCATTCACATGTCTTGGTAAAGTCCAAAATGATATGCTGATTAGGTGGTTTGGAGCTACCTGGATAGGTGGTTTGGAGCTAGCCTGGGACCAGACTGTACCAGAAATAGGCCTGGGGCTTCCCTGGTGGCACAGTGGTTAAGAATCCGCCTGTCAATGCAGGGGACACGGGTTCGAGCCTTGGTTCGGGAAGATCCCACATGCTGCGGAGCAGCTAAGCCCATGCGCCACAACTACTGAGCCCACGCACCACAGCTACTGAAGCCTGCGTGCCTAGAGCCCATGCTCTGCAACACAAGAAGCCACTGCAATGAGAAGCCCACGCACTGCAACAAAGAGTAGTCCCTGCTCGCCGCAACTACAGAAAGCCCGCGCGCAGCAACGAAGACCCAATGCAGCCAAAAATAAATAAATAAATAAATTTTTTAATTAAAAAAAAAGAAAAGAAATAGGCCTGTACTCATGTCCATTGCCTTTCCTCATACAGAAAGAGAAAAACAAATATTTTATATTAACATATATATGTGGAATCTAGAAAAATGGTAGAGATGAACCTGTTTGCAAGGCAGAAAGAGACACAGATGTAGAGAACAAACGTATAGACACCAAGGGGGGAAAGGCAGGGTGAGATGAATTGCGAGATTGGGACTGACATATATACACTGATATGTATAAAATAGATAACTAATGAGAACCTGCTGTACAGCACAGGGAACTCTACTTAGTGCTCTGTGGTGACCTAAATGGGAAGGAATCCAAAAAAGAGGGGATATATGTATACGTATGGCTGATTCACTTCGCTGTACAGTAGAAACTAACACAACACTGTAAAACAACTATACCCAAATTAAAAGAATATATATTAGGAACTATCCCATTGAAAATCCTTCCCTTCTGGATTAGTGTTATTATCTTATAATGTATACTCCCTAGTTAGGAAATCACTTTTAAGACTGAATTTAACTAAGCCCTTTATAAGAAGTCAATGGATTTCAAAAAATATGTTTGCCAAAACTCTAATAAATTTCAATATTTAAATGACTCCCTTTAGAAAACAGTTGATTAACAGTTCTTAAAGGAAAAATCTTATATTATACAACAAATATAAAATACTTGGTTCTTTATACTATAACTGGATTCCTTCAGCTCCTCCTATAATATTAATATGGTTATGTGCACTGTGGGAAACTATGACTAACATAACTCTTAAAATAATAAATTTAGACAAAAAAGATAATTGTCTTTTCTCCCAAATTTAAATAGCTTTTCTGTTTGTTTTTTATCATAAAATAATCCAGGTTCACAGTTTAAGAAGACAGACAATATAAACAGGCCTAAAGTAGACCTTGAAAATCTCCCATAGTCCCACCACTGAAAGATAATTATTGTTAATCCTCGGCATATTTTTCTAAGATCTTAGCCATAAACATATGATTGCTAAATGGCTTCTTATCCCAACTTTCTAGGCAATTCTATTACCAAACATAATTTGTAACACACATTATCTATAATTTTTTTTTTTAGGTTGTGAGATATTTAACTTGGAACTTCCCACTCTTATGGAGGAAAACAATCAGTAACAACACATTTTCTATTCTGTTGCCATAGTTTCTGCTAAGCTGTACAAATGTAATTGCACAGAGCATGTGCTGAAATCATTTCATTAGATCCAATGATTCACTTATGTTAAAGCTAAGAAAAGGCTTAATTTAAAAGCTCTTAAGTAGAAATAAAGAGAATAATGCTTCTGAAGTCATTTCAAGTAGGTTTCTTGGTATATGACTAAGGCACTCATATACCAGATTTTATTCAATGAATTAACTACGTATTAAATTTGCAATAAGCTGTGAAAATGTAATTTAATAGAAAAAATTATGGAGTCTGTGGACATTAAGGGGAATATCATTATCATGTGAAGTTATCAGACAACCTCATTGAGAATACTGGTTCTCATTCATTCATTTAAGAAACATTTACCAGTGCCTACTAACACCTGAACTAAGTGTTAGGTCTTTTGATAACAAGCACAGGATTGAAACTGGCAAAGATGACAGAATGGCTGGGAAATTCTGGACCAGAAGAAGAGGTGGAGCAAAAGCAAAGTAGGAATAAGTATTTTGCTAGCAGAGAATAAGTGGACTATTCTCTTTAGCTATAAGAAAAACGTGGGGAAAACAGTAAAAATATTACATAAAATAGGTACATGAAATGAGATGATTCCAAACCTGGACTGCCAGACTAATTAGCTTTAATTGAATCCATAAGCAATAATGGCTCTTGACAAGATGAAGGTAAGGTTTTAGGAAAATTACCCTGGCAGTAGTGTGCCATGCAGATAGAAGCAAGGAAAGACTAATACTAAAAGCTGGTGAGGTTACTGCAATAAACCAGATGTGCGCTAATGAGGATCTGGTCCAAGTAGAAACTAGAAGGAAGAGAAAATAATGAACTTAAGAATCACTGAAATACTCAGTTCAAGAAACATTCACTGAACACCTGACTTGGATGCTGAGACTGCAAAAGCAAATAGGACAGGGTCCCCACTTTCAAAGATAAACTAACTGAACTTCTGTTCCATTTTCTCCCATTGACCCCATATCTAAAGTACAAGAAGTGAAAGTCTGGGCTTCCCTGGTGGCGCAGTAGTTGAGAGTCCGCCTGCCGATGCAGGGGACACGGGTTCGTGCCCCGGAGCGGCTAGGCCTGTGAGCCACGGCCGCTGAGCCTGCGCGTCCGGAGCCTGTGCTCCGCAACGGGAGAGGCCTGTGTACTGCAAAAAAAAAAAAAAAAAAGAAATGAAAGTCTGGTGAATGGTAGTGTTATTAACAGAATTTTGTTGAAAGGGGAAGTTAAAAGGGAAAGTTGAAAGGGGAAGTTTTGGGGTTTCAACACTGATTTTGAAGCGATGGCATGACACCCCCAGAGGGCTGTAGTGTGGGCAATTCTAGAGAAGGAACTAAAGTTCTGCAGAGATAGCAGGCTGATGGGGATCAGGACATGCTACCCTAAAAGACAGTACCTTGGCATACTGAGTATCTTAAGCTGAAGTAACTTGAGAAACAGCACATGCAAGAAGGACTTTCTGACCTTCCCCTGAAGCATGTCACAAACCCCTCATGGGCAAGGGGCCCTCCCTATATTCAGAGGAAAGGAGCATCCTTATTTTTGAAGACAGGGGACACAGAGAGGAATCTGAAGAAACAGGACTTGCTAAGTTTCCCCCAGTTTACTACCCATACCCTTTTCCCATGACGCTCCATTCTTCATCAAACCTAATATTAAAAAGCTCGGGTTTAACCATTACTCCAGGTCTTTATTTCCTTATGAAGCCTCCCATGTAACACAAAACTAACATGAAATAAATTTACATACTTTTCTCTCATTAATCTGTCTTTTGTCATAGGGATCCAGGTTGACAATGTAGAAGGGTAGAGAAAAAAGTATTTTTTTTCCTCCCCTACAATGCACAAGGTTATTAGAAGGGGGCAATGGCTAAAGCTTTCAGAAGAAAATCCTTCAGGAGACCACAAAAAGAAGGGCAAGTCTTGATGATGTCCAGCAGTTAGGATGCAAGAAGAAAAAGAGCCAGAGAAATGGTTAGAAAACTAATAATGTATAGAATCCAAGGAAAGACAGAATGTCAATAAAAAATTGATCATCAATGAAGTCACACTGCAGACAATGATAAATGTATATATCTGGTCTCAGTCCTAAAAGCTTAGGAATCTCCAGAGTGGTAAGAGTCTCTTGTAAGCTAATGAGATGACTGGTGGCTGGGAGCTGCTAGACAGCTTCAGGATGGGGGCTGCTAGACAGCTTCAGGATGGGGGCTGGTTGCTACAAACCAAGGACTTTCAGCCCCACCCTCTTGCCCTCCTTCCTCCCACCTCTGGGGAGAGAACAGGGGTTGGAGATGGAGTTAATCACCAATGGTTATTATTCAATCTATCATGCCTCGTAAAGAAACCTCCATAAAAACCCCTGAACAACAGGACTTGGGGTTCAGAGAGGTTCTGGGCTGGCGCACACATAGAGGTGCTGGGATGGTGGTGCTTCCTAAGAGGCGAAGAAAGTTCCACAGTTCCCACCACCTCCCTCACTCCAAACACCCCGCCCTACGAATCCCTTCCATTTGGCTGTCCCTGAATTGTAGTTGTATGAATACACAAAACCTGAGCCTCAAATCTACACAGTGAGGTCAGGGTGCAAAGGTGGGGATGGAGAAACAAAATAATATCCTTAAAAGCAATGGGTACAGATGATTTTGTTCAAGAAATGGGCATATAAAGGGAAGGAATAGAGGAAATGGGAAAGAATCATATGAAACTTTTTTCCCACTTAGAAGGCAGATGAGTGAGATGAACAAAGGGAATAAGGGAGGGCTTCCCTGGTGGCACAGTGGTTGGGAGTCCGCCTGCCGATGCAGGGGACGCGGGTTTGTGCCCCGGTCCGGGAGGATCCCACGTGCCGCGGAGCGGCCGGGCCCGTGAGCCATGGCCGCTGAGCCTGCGCGGCCGTAGCCTGTGCTCCGCAGCGGGAGAGGCCACAGCAGTGAGAGGCCCGCATACCGCAAAAAAAAAAAAAAAAAAGGTTATAAGGGAAAGGCTGGAAACAGTGGAGGTCGGAGGGATGGTTTCTAAGGGAGCAGATCCTTCAGAAAGTGATAAATAATAGGATCTTGGACAAAAGGATTAAAGGACAGAGAGAAGGATAAGGGTAGGTCAAGGTGTTAAGGTTGAAAAAACAGATTATATATAGCCTTTCTAATGGACACAAATGGTCTCTGAAGGGACTGCCAGAGAAGCAGTGCATTGAAACAAGAGTAAAATGCCTCAGAAATCAGCCTGGCTAAAATATACAACAGAGGCTGAAGTGAGGTCTAAGAAAAATCACTGTAAGCAGGGTAGAAGGATTTGAAATATCCTAATCAAAAGAACTAAAATATTTAAAGAATGCACAACAAAAGACAGACTGGACAAAATGAAAACTAAAAAACAGAATGTCAAATTGGGCAGTGTGTTTCTAGCACTTTCCTGGGAACAACCTAATCAACAGCTTCACACACCAGGTTCCCTAGGTAGGAACACCCCTATCCTGGAGATAGCTGTATCATGCTCCTGAGCCTTTCTGTCTTTAGCTATTAGAATACACAGCCAACTCCCTTTTTTTTCTAATTCCTTGCTTACCAAGCAACCCAATTTTCACTTGATACCCTTACCCAAAAAGAAAAATGCACTAATCAAGCAAACAGATGTTTCATGTACTTGTTGATTTGCATTGCCCACTGTAAGTTGGTAAAGTGTCATTGGGGTTTACATCAGTCTTTTGTGATTATAAGTAGAACTATATGCATGAAGAGAAAACACAAATAGCATAATGATCCAACATTGAATCCTATTTGCCTCCAACAAGGAACACTTAATTAACAGCAATACATACAAGACACAGCAGTGGTATACCGTGACCCTGTCAATGGTTTTCTGACTATTTTTCGTTTCAGAAGAAAAGAACAATTATAAAAAGCAACATTGTGAGATTTAGTTGTGAATGCAATAGGAAGTAGAGAATCTTATAGCCTGCTGCAGCTGAAACTGAAATAATGAAGCCATAATTTATTATAAATCTATGATCTACAGAATACTATCAACTGCTAAAACTTAAACAATGTCTACACAAAACCTTGCCAATTTTCAGGTACTTAACCGATTCTTTTCCCCCTTTAAGACGTTAACTCATCAATTTAAAAAAAAGGGAGAGAGAGAAACAAGGCCTAATGAGTTAATGAGAAAGTTCCTGTTTTTGGTAAAGTAAGGAGTTTTAGTCCCAGCCCAAATTCCCTATTCCTCAATAATTAGTTTCACCTTCCCCTTTCCAGCACCTTCAATAGTAAAGAAATCAACATTAACCTCTAATTTCCAAGTGCCAGTGTGAAAAAGATCACATCACAACATTGTGGACATTTTCCTCTTTTTAAAACTTTTCTTTTATTATGACCTGTAACAGAGAAAGTCTCAGGGATGGGGTCAACTGTAACCCCACCATCCTAATACTAGCTACTCTCATTTTGTGTTCATGTCCAGTCTTTTCCTGTTGTGGATGTATCCTAGTTATCAGCTGGGTCTTGCCAGCTCCTTAGAATCCAGACTGATGGACTCAAATCCTGCAGAGACAAGGCCTCTCCTTGTCTCCTTGCAAGTCGAAAGCCTCTCCTCTCCCACGGTTTCCATCAAGTCCTAAGTGGTAATCCTCAGCTCCCTCTGAGGTACTCAGGATCATCTCTGTTCTGTGCTGCACCCACCCAAACAAGACTTGGGTCCTTCTTTGAGTTCTACAAAAGACAAAGGCAAAACCCAAACACATGCAAAAAGCACTCCTTAGCACAAAAGACTTGAGTGAAGATTTCTGGAGAAAGGCAGAGGGGCAGCAAGCATGGCAACACTATAAAGGAAACTGGAAGTGGGAACATCTTTAATCTTTCTCCATCCTCCATCCTCAGGTGAGGTCTTTATCTCACCTATTACCTGGTCTCACATCCTTTTTCTGACTTTTTTCCTCTTTTCTCTCTCCTTCCTCATTAGGAACAAAACCAACAAATCTGTCCCCTTGTTTCCTGCCAAGCAACTTCCTCCACTTTGTTTTGTTGTTGTTGGTGGTGTTTTTTTTAATTAATTTATTTATTTTTGGCTGCATTGGGTCTTCGTTGCTGCATGTGGGCTTTCTCTAGTTGCGGCGAGCAGGGGCTGCTCTTTGTTGTGGTGTGCAGGCTTCTAATTGCACTGGCTTCTCTTGTTGCAGAGTATGGACTCTAGGTGCATGGGCTTCAGTAGTTGCGGCACATGGGCGCAGTAGCTGTGGCTCAAGGGCTCTCGAGCACAGGCTCAGCAGTTGCGGTGCACAGGCTTAGTTGTTCAACGGCATGTGGGATCTTCCCAGACCAAGGCTTGAACCCGTGTTCCCTGCATTGGCAGGTGGATTCGTAACCACTGCGCCACCAGGGAAGTCCAGCTTCCTCCACTTTGGACCTCTCAGTCCCAGCTAATATTCGGACTCACACCCCTAACACAGCCTGACAACAACGCGATGCCTCCATGGCAGTTACCTCCATACAGGAATTCTGGTGCCCACTGCAGTGATAATACATTTTTCTTCTCCTTACTTATTTTGTAGGTTTTATGTAGTCATCATGCCCTACATATATTGATACATATATAGTCCACTAACTGAAGAAACATTCTGAATGCTTACTTGTAGACAATACTGTGCAAAAGCCCTGGCAAGCAGACATACTCTCTGATGTCAAGCAGCACAGGGTCCAGAGGAGGCACTCAGGCCGGTGAAGCAGCCCAGGGCACCAGCACTAGCAGAGCGGTAAGAGGTAGGAAGGGTGCCAGAGGAGCACGCGAGAGCATCTCCCCTCAACTGAAGGTTTGGGGAAGTCGGACACTGATGGACAGCACACAGAAGCTTACCAAGAAGACAGAGAACATGGCACATCTGGGAATCTGCAAAGAGAACAGATGGGCAAATGCAGGCAAAGGAAGGAGAAAGAAGGCCCATTAAGACACAAGGGGGCTTCCCTGGTGGCGCAGTGGTTGAGAGTCCGCCTGCCGATGCATGGGACGCGGGTTCGTGCCCCGGTCCGGGAGGATCCCAAATGCCGCGGAGCGGCTGGGCCCGTGAGCCATGGCCGCTGAGCCTGCGCGTCCGGAGCCTGTGCTCCGCAACGGGAGAGGCCACAACGGTGAGAGGCCCGCGAACCGCAAAAAAATTTTTTAAAAAAAGACACAAGGCAGGAACCAATTCATGGAAGACCCTAAGTTTAAAAAGCATGTATTTTGTTATAAAGGCAATGGGGAGCCAATGAAAGATTTTAAGCAGAAGATTAAGATACAGTTCTGTACCTTAGAAAGAGCAGCAGCAGCAGCAGCAGTGGGTGAGATGAATTATAAAGGAATCACATGGAAGGCGGCAAAACCAACACACAGGTTGATGCAATAGTCAAGGACAGAAATGATAAAGACTACACTAAGGCACTGGAACTAGGGAAAGAGGGGAAAAAGTAAATTCCCCAATATGTTATTCACCAATACTACTAAGCACAAAGTGAAAACACTGAAATTACTAAAATAGCTATTGTGCATCTTTAAAATTCAAATTGATAATCCTTAAGTGACCATGAGCTCATACAGCACTCGGAGTAAAACATAAGTTAAGATCAATTTTCAGGACTTCCCTGGTGGCGCAGTGGTTGGGAATCCGCCTGCCAATGCAGGGGACACGGGTTCGATCCCTGGTCCCAGGAGAATCCCACATGCCGTGGAGCAACTGAGCCCCGTGCGCCACAACTACCGAGCCTGTGCTCTGGAGCCCGTGAGCCACAACTACTGAGCCCTTGTGCCACAACTGCTGAGGCCCGCGCACCTGGAGCCCGTGCTCTGCAAGGGGAGAGGCCACCGCAATGAGAGGCACACGCACCGCAACAAAGAGTAGCCAGCCCCTGCTCACTGCAACTGGAGAAAGCCCGTGCGCAGCAGCTAAGACCCAACACAGCCAAAAATAAATAAATAAAATAAATAAAAATGATCAATTTTCAAAATGGTGCACATGATCCATATTCATTTGTCAAAACCCAGAAATGTATACCAAGAAGAGCAAATTTTATTGTATGTAAATTATACCTCAATTTAAAAACATTAGGGCCATAAAGTAAGAATCATGAAAATATGTTTAAACATGAATATTATAGAGAAGAAACTTTCAGATTCAACATGGATTTTCTTAATGCTTTTTTGGTTATTGTTTTGCACAAATGTATTTACTTATCAAAGTTAATGCTTACTTTTTAGAAAAGTCCCATATTTCTAAACAGCAATATAAAGCTTCTAAGGCATTTTTCAAAATGCACACATTTTTGATACATCTTATACTACATCATCTAAGTACCTTGTTCTTAAATTGTATAGAAATAGGCTATTTGTTTATGAATGCATTATTCTTAAGTGTTAGAAGTTTTTCTGTCCTTGCTGGAAGAGCATGTGCTTTAACCGCACATCACTACTTAACATGCAGCTTTGTAAGTGTGTGTATGTATAAGTTTGGTTAACATAAATTTTATGAATTAAAAAATAAGTATGTGAAATGTCTGTAGAGCTTCCAATTGAAGATGGCCAATGGACAATAAAAATTTTACTGTAGTCGGATTATTAAAAAAATTCACAATCATTTTACAAGATACAGCTTTAAAAGAACAGTCAATTCAATATTTCATTGCCTGGCCATGTCATGTGACTTAACACACACAAAAAGGTGAAGTAACAGATAATTTAGAGAACAATATAGCACATCAAAATGACTGCACAGAAATTTTTAGAAGACTTGTTTTCAAAAGCTAGTTCCCTTAGTGTTAGTTTATAAATCACTGTCTGACAGTTTAAAGACAATCATGCTTCGAACCTAAATCTAGATTAGACAAATAGAACCTCGTTATTTACACTCAGCAGGCTTTCCTTACTCTTAAGTTTCGCTCTACCTTCATTTACCATAGGAGACATGCTTCAGTATTCTGGCAAGCAAAAAACTAGATATCTTATAAATGACAAAAACTTAAACCATGACAGCAAGGCAAACATTCCAGCTTCCAAAGTGCTACCAAAATTATTTTGGTATTTGTTGATATATTTTAAATTATATCTTCCATGCAAGATATAACATAGTTTTTTTTTGTTTTTTTTTTTGTTTGTTTGTTTTTTGTGGTACGCAGGCCTCTCACTGTTGTGGCCTCTCCCATTGTGGAGCACAGGCTCCGGACGCGCAGGCTCAGCGGCCATGGCTCACGGGCCCAGCCTCTCCGCGGCATGTGGGATCTTCCCGAACCGGGGCACGAACCTGTGTCCCCTGCCTCGGCAGGCGGATTCTCAACCACTGCGCCACCAGGGAAGTCCTAACATAGTTTTTAATAGTCACAAGTAATATTCCCAAGGATCAGATTTCAATTTGATGTAAGAAAATACAGCAGCACTTTGTTCCTCCTAAGTCATAACCTCACTTTTCCACTGCAATTCTATTGTCACCTCTACAATTAATTCTACTGTGAGAAAGTACTTTATCAACACCCTTTCCTTTTTCTGGTTTCCAGGCTACATGCTGCTGATAGTGCCAATTTGGTTTCTATTAGCACTTAAGTGTAGCAGCCTTGAATCAAACATCGGTTTGCAATAATCTGTGCTTACAGCTATAAACTTTCACAGGGCTTCTGCAGAGCTCGTTTTTCAAGAATAATCCCACTTTTAAAAAATGTTAATTTTAATTCATGATGAACTACCTAATTTAATGCCATGCACACTGGAAACCAAAGAAACTTAGCTCATCCTGTCTTGGCCCATCCCTCCTCTATTTCAGTTTCAACTGTGTTCTCTTCAACACAGCCGTGCTCCAACCCCAATTCTGTGATTTAGAAGAAAGAGGTCCAGGAGTGCTCCAGAGGGACTTACAGGCACTAGAACTCTATAGCAACATGCTCCCCTGTGACCCCTCCTTTTCTTATTTCAAAGGTGAAGTGTGTAACCCATTCCCCTGAAGCCAAGTTGAGCGATCATGACAAGGGTATGAGCAAAATTATGCTGCCATGTAAAAAGGTACAGATCATTTGTGCCTCTTAAACACAATTGTTTTTATAATGCTTCCTGAACATTTAAATTTTTTATTTTATTTTAAAATGAGTTCAAAATCCAAAGCTTCAAAAATAGACAATGTTCATTTTTATAATCACTAATTTTTAACATTCTGCCACATTTGTTTCCTGTCTTATTCATACACTCATACACACACACGTTACTTATTTTTTTCTGATTTAATTCAGAGTAGTTTGCACACATCATGCGTCCTTACACCTTAGTATTTCAGTGTGTTTTTCCTAAAAATTCTCTTAAGTAACCTCAGTATAGGTATCAAATTCAGAAACTTCACTATTGATAAAATACTTTAATCTATGGTCCCTATTCTGATTTGTCAGTTGTTTGATGTACTTTGTGATGGCTAATTTTATGTGTCAACTTGGCTGGACCACAGAGCGTCCAGATATTTGGTCAAACACCATTCTGAGTATTTCTATGATGGTGTTATGGGGTAAGATTAATATTTAAGTTGGTGTACTTTGCCCTCCATAAATGTGAATGCACAGCAACACTCCATCATCAAACGGAAGTGACGTACATGAGACTGGGACTGAGCAGGCGCTGAAGGCACAAATATGTTCCCTGAAGAAGTGGCCCAAATGCCTGCAGTCCGCACTCCTGCCACACCGCCTTCTCTCTCCCAGCCTACATCTGTGGCCTCATGGGCAGTTCCCTAAGATCAGGAGACAGAAAAGACAAGACTCAGGCCTGGTTTACAGATGGTTCTGCCCAATGCGGATAGTTACAACACTATAGCTCTTTTCTGGGACATTCCTGAAGGTCAGTGGTGAAGAGACCATGTGACCAGCTACAGCCATGAAGACTGTAATTGTCATGAGAATTTCTCCCTTGTTATCTTACTAGTAATGTTTGTGTGTGTGTGTGTGTGTGTGTGTGTGTGTAAAACAAGTATCTTTATTCTCTTCCCTCTCTTATCCCCTTATCATGTAACATATAATGTATTAAATTTATTTCATAGTATTTAAGTTACTGGATACCAAGGAGAAGGGTAAACATCACTCAAGGACTTTGAAACCTCCTCTGAGGAGAGGGTTATTGTGTTTTCCACTGTACACAAGATAGTTGTAAAATGTTAGCTGGAAGTATGACCTTATTATTGTCTTTATTTGGAGATTAAGTAAGGTTTAAGGAGATGCATATATGTGCCCAGATATCTGATCATTCCAACATTATTCTGGGTGTTTCTATGATGATGTTTTTGATTAACATTTAAATCTATGGACTTTGAGTAAAGCAGATTGTCCTCCATAATGTGGGTGGGCCTTATTCAATGAGTTGAAAGCCTGAATAGAACAAAAGACCAGCCTCCCACAAAGAAGAGAGAATTCTCCAGCACACTGCCTTCAACTGGAATTGGAACACTGGCTCTTCTGGGTTTCAAGGCTGTCGGCCTACCCGGTAGATTTTAGATTTGCTAGCCTCCACATCATGTGAGCCAGTTCCTTATGCTAAATCTCCTTCTATATTTATATACATCCTATTGGTTCTGTTTTTTTGGAGAACCCTGACTAATACATCCTTTAATAGCATTTTTTTCTTGCATATAAAGTCCAGTATAGAATCACATATTGCATTTATTTTATCATGTCTCCTTCATGTTGTTTAATCTCAAAGACATCCTCAACCTTTGTCTTTTATAACCGACTTTCTTTGAAGAATAGATGTGTTTGTTTAAATAGAATTTTCAGTTTGACTAAAATTTCCTCATGATTCAAGTTATGCATGACCAGCTAGAATACTACTCAAATTATGTGTGCTTCTCAGGGTAACACAACCAGAAGCATACAATGTCAGTCTGTTCCTCACTGGTGACGTTCTTTTTTGATCACTTAGTCAAGGTGCTGTCCAGTTTCTCCTTTATACAGGTACTAATCAGGGCCATTAAAGTACCCTATTCCTCATCAAACTCCTGCACCTAAATTTAGCATGCATTGATGAGTCTTGCCTGAACCAGTCTTTACTACAATGATTACAAAATAATAATTTTCCAACTTTTCCACTCCTTCCATTTTCATCAGTCAGCACTGTACTGAGAAGAATCCTCCCTTCTTCCTGTCTATCACCAGACTATTCATAGATGGCTATTTTTCCAATGACTTAAAATTCATTCTTGCCCTTAATTATTTTGATGCACAAATTGACCCATATTTGGTCAGTGAAAGCAGCTTCAAGCTGGCTTCTCCGTCCTTCTGACATGACTCCTTCATTTTCTTTTCTTTCTTTTTTAAGCACTTCCTTGTTTTCTCTTAAGTAGCCTTGATTCCTTTTAATGGGAAATGATATTAGAAACCAAGATCTGGGTGCCAGGTGTGTTCACTGCTACTGGAATATCTTGCTTTCTAGGCTCTTTCATGAACAAAGCTAGGAATGCATGTTTATATCATTTTATATATATTAAATCTGCTATACAAATACTTATGCTGTATATGGACTTACACTGTATATAAGGCTTATGTCATACCCATATGTTATATGTGTGTTTCAAAACATCATAAAGGATTCTTCATTCAGCTGGTGTATAACCATTTGCTTACAATTTCCTAATGAAAGAATTATTTGTATGTGAAATTATTTGATCTTATTTCTTATTTACTGGTTTAAGTCACCATAAATGAACCAAAAAGCATATGGTCAACTCACCCAGAAAAATAAGAATATGATAAGTACAACAGTAATGATCTAACTATGAATGATGAAACGCAAATATTACAATGTTGAACCAATGGAATGTGAAGTACATCAATAACCTCCATGTCTCTAGATAATGTGCCATGCTATCACTAAGCCACCTCTCATCAAACAACCTGTGTGCTCACCTCCCTGTGTCTACCCAAGAAACATCAGAATGCCAGCAACTAGAGGATACCTGGTAGCAGCTGAAGCAGAAAAAGAGGCTGAGCAATTTGAGGAGTCAAGTCCCATACCTCCTTCCCACCACCTTTTATGCTTGGATTTGAAAATGTTTACATGGTGTGTGTTGTTTCTTAGTTCTGCTCCTGCATTCTACATTTCGAAGAACTAGATTTTTGCTGTGACCTCAAGTAAAACTGAAAATAAATCTAAAATTGGGAAAAAACACGTACACATACCTATGGTCTAAGCCTACTTATGCAATACAAATGACAAATAGTTATATCACCAATATAATTTAAGGCTTACAAAATGTTCCTCTATCTGTGGCCCCCAACTTTGTTTCAGTATCAGCTCTCTAACTAAATACTAAGTGTTCATCATCAGCGCTTTTCCCCAGTCTGTTTGGATGAAACCCATTGTCCATCATATTCCTCAGGAAGACTACTTGTGTAAGGTATTCTCTGAGTTCTTGAATCCTCAAAACTTTTCTATAGCTTTAATCTTGAAGACGAATATAATTCTTGATGTGCACTTTCTTTCCTTATGTTTTTTTTTTTAAAAAGTTGCTCCAGTGTTGCCTTGATGTCGCTTTTGAGAAGTCTGATGTCAGCTAATTGTCCTACTATTGTACAATTTATTTCATTTTTTGGCCTGAAGCTCTGAGAATGTATCTTTAAAGTCTAATAGTATCACTGGGATATGTCTCAGAGCTGATCATTATATCATTATTAATTTTTCCCACTACCCATTTCAATGTGTAGACTCAAGTCTTCTTTCATTTTTGGAATTACATTCCTTTGATAGTTTATTTTCCTTCTTTAAGAAATCCAGTTACACATGTTACAACTTTGTCTGTCTTGCACTTCAACTACTTTCTCTCTGGCCTCTTTTTCTTTCTGTATCTAACTTTAAAAATTTTGTTTCCCTGGTTTTCTTTAATGCCTCTTATTAAATTTTCACTTGACTCTATTCTTCCTTGAGGACTTTGTTATTTAGCCTTCATTTCTGATATGATTGTCTTTTCCTTCATTTTTTCCCCCTGAATTCAATCAACTCTCACTGCATTTCCTTCTTGGTTTTTTGTCCATTTCTTTCTTAGTTTTTGAATCTCTGATTCAAGTGGTTTTTTTTCAACATCACCTACTGCTTTTCTAAAGATACTTATTCGGTTAGAAGTATTGCATTCCTGCTTTTCTTCTGCATAATTTAGGGGAGACTTTGCACCACCTGGAATGTTTGATTTGTATTTTGTTTTCTTTTTACAGCAGTTTTATATTACATTTTTTTCTATTCCTGAGTATTTCGGATACAAGCTTCCTAGTATAAGAGGGTCCTATCAGTTTAGTGAGGTTCACTTTGTTTCAGGGATGATGGGGCGGGACTGTGGGTAACTTTTATTTCTGCAAGATCTGTAATTTTCTCCTTTTCTTTTTTTCTCTTCACTGGCCACATTCCCAAGGTGCCCACCCCTTCCATATTTATTCTCCTGTAGAAGTGATGCTTCCTTAACGCTGCCACTTCTGATCCTGCCCACTTTCAAGCCCTTCTTTCCCTTAGCCAAAGCTGGGAGCTACCAAGTCCCAAGATGGGAATCAGTATTTTGGCACATGCTGTTGACACGTTCTCTTTTGAGGCTGACTTTGGCCTGTGTTTTGTCCAAGTGTTCTGTGCCTCTCTCTTCTTTTTTCAAGAGTCTCTTAAGACTCCCCGCTCCCACTCTATGCCCCCATAGGATTGCTGCAACAAGAGCTCCACTGGAACTTGCTGCTCTTCTCCTTCCCTACTTAGACGTCACCTGAAGATTATGGTATTCTCCATCTCTCAGCAAAGCTGAAGTTATGGGTCACAGGTGGTTTGATTCGAGCTCATTGATACGGGGTTTTTCGAGGGGTGGCGGGGTGGGGGAGGGTATATGGAGATTTAGAATCAGGCCAACTGTCATTACCAGACCTGGAATATGTATCCTTGTTCATTGTTAAAGTATCATTTCTGGAGTTTCAAGAAAACAACAAAAAATCCTCAAGGCAAACAAAGTTTCAAGCTAGGTCTGTGAGTCTCTTAGAGCAGGGGTCCCCAAACCCTGGGCCGCGGACCAGGAGCGGTCCGTGGCCTGTTCGGAACGAGGCCGCACAGCAGGAGGTGAGCGGCGGGCCAGCGAGCGAAGCTTCATCTGCCGCTCCGCATCGCGCGCATGACCACCTGAACCATCCCCCCTGCCCATCCACGGAAAAACTGTCTTCCACGAAACCGGTCCCTGGTGCTAAAAAGGTTGGGGATCACTGTCTTAGAGGATGTCACAGAAGTTTAAAACCCTCCAAGCTCAGCTCTGCCTGATCCTTAACGCAAAGCTAAATGCCACTACCCCTTTTCTCTTAAAAAATCGTGGATTATTTGCAGCTTCATAGCCTTAAAAATTTCAGAGAGGCCTCATACAAGGCTTTCCCTACAGTAAGTATTGCTCAGAATCATCTACATTATATTACAGCAACATATTACCCCAGTGGCTTAAAACAACCACTTATTTCTCACTTACGCTACATGTCCATCACGGGTTACCTAGGGTTCTGTTCCACGTCTTCTTCACTATGATACCCAGGATCACAGAGAAGCCGCCATCTAGAGTACTGAGAGATGATGAAGCAGTGGGAATAAAATCTCTGAAGGGTGTCACACTGGCAATTCAACGCACCAGCCCTGAAGTCTTACACGTAACCTCTAACCAATTTCGTTGTCCAGAACCAGTCAAATGACTCTGCCCAAGCACAAATGGACCTACCTTGTGCCACAGGAGAACCAGAAATCTGTATAATAGAAGCTTCATCTTAAACCTGAAATGTTCCTAAATATTTCCGTTAACTGAAATAAGGAAATGTACTTCTTAGCATGTGAAAACTATTTAGGTTGTATCAAAATCAAAGAAATCATGTTCTAATGAAATTTAAATGACATGTAGTAAATCCAAATAAGACCTGTCAAATATATGTAATATTTTAGTTGGCCAAGTGACGGAAACTAAAATGCCTTAATTAGAGTTCCCAGAAAACAAGTTAGCTGTGGCCAAAGCAAGCTATTGCCAACTTTAAATTATGGAAGATGACTGTATCCATAATACCCTAATGAATAGAATTTGCATGGATTTTAATAAAGGGAACAATGAACATATGCACAAATAGGCTTACGTTTATATACTCAGATGTTTATGTAAATATATATTCAGATGTTATTAATTATCTGCTTACTTAGCACTAATACATCAGCATATCCAAAAGGGTAGTAAACACAAAGTAAGGTATTTATTTAATTTGTATTTATCGTCGTTCTCTAATTTGGCCTATACACCTGCAAAGTAAAAAGGCAAGTTTGTTTTTGTTTTTTTTTGTGGTATGCGGGCCTCTCACTGTTGTGGCCTCTCCCGTTGCGGCGGACTCTCAACCACTGTGCCACCAGGGAAGCCCTAACAAGGCAAGTTTTAAAGTAGCTATAGTATCTGAACAATAGTACACTGATAAGTATAACCATTAAAAAAAAAAACTTCAAGGACATCCATAGTGAAAGATTAACCACAAAAAAGACTTGTTTGCTCTTTGTTGTATGTCTGTAAAAGGGAATTTTAAAGGAATATTACAAGAATAAAAAGTTGAACACCCATAGGTTCCTCATGGGAAATGACATAAAAGATTCAATTTTGCTTTCCCATTATTTGCTTTATTATTGCCTTCCATTTTCTATAACTATTAAAATGTGGATGAAAGCATACTAGCTTTTAAAAAGTAGCTTTCCACTTTACTAAGCTAGCTTCATTTATGATATTGAAATTGACTCTGAAAATAATGGGAGAATAAAAACTATTAAGATTTCACAAAGGAAAGGATAGAAGTAGTCAACAGATAAGCCAAAAAGTATATCTATAAAAATACCATCTTAATTAAAAAAATAAAACCCAGAGTATACTTTAAAATGTTTATTCCACAAATATCTAACCAGTTCTAATTACATATAGGCACTGTACAGAGCTGTCTAGAACAGCAGTGGCCTAGAATTTCACTATGTAGGTTAGAATCCAGGCACCATTTACTAGCTGTGCATTCTCAGACAAGCTGTCTAACCCCTCTCTCTGTACCTCTGTACCTTCATCTGTAAAGTGAGGGTATTAGTAGTACCGGCCTTATAGGATTTGCTGTGGGGATACAAAGAGTTAAAATATTAAAAATTCTTAGGAAAGGCAGTGTTTGACCCAAACCAGATATTGTACAGATTAAATAAGATAATGAACGTACTACATCACTTGGAATGATGCCACATAGATAGTAAGTGCACAATATACATTAACTGTTGCTGTAATTCACTGAACAGAAATCATTTATTGACTTCCAATTTCAAGAGGGTAAAGACCTTCCTATATCCTAGTCTTCCAAAAAAAAAATTCTCCCAAACAATAAGGCGAACAAGAAACCTATCACACATATGAGAATATAATCAAGACATTTTAAGATCCAAAAAATCTTTAAGAAAAAGCCACAAGATCTAGAAAAATGGACTAAGCACATCATGCTCAAGATGATAGCTGAAGGAAAGTCCCATGAAGACAGTTACAGAGTAGCTGAGAGTAAACAATCCAGATGGAAGAGGACAGAGGGTTCCAGAAGGAATGTCTTCTGGAAAAAAGTAGCACTCATAGGTTATCTCAACTACAGAAAACCATACAGGAAAGTAATTAACAGAGCTGCTAAAAGAAGTAGGAACACTTAGAGACTCAAAGAAAAGTAAATAAATGGAGCGACTGGGGTAATTTAACTCCAGGAAAAACAAAAAATTTATACAAGGAAGGAAACAAAAACATAATATACTTGGCTCAGCTATGGATGTTTACATAGCCATTAAAGATTGAATATGGATTCAACCAGAATTGTAATACAACTTCATTAAAATAGATGAGCAAAGGGCTTCCCTGGTGGCGCAGTGGTTGGGGGTCCGCCTGCCGATGCAGGGGACGCGGGTTCGTGCCCCGGTCCGGGAGGATCCCACGTGCCGCAGAGCGGCTGGGCCTGTGAGCCATGTCCGCTGGGCCTGCAAGTCCGGAGCCTGTGCTCCACAACGGGAGAGGCCACAGCAGTGAGAGGCCCGCGTACCGGGAGAAAAAAAAAAAAAAAAAAAAAAAAAAATATATATATATATATATATATATATATATATATATATATATATAGATGAGCAAAGAAATAAAGGAGGTCTAAAATTGATGACCCAAGAGCTGTAAAATGTCATTTTAAATTGGTAGACAGTATCCGAAGAAAGCAGAATCCAGAAATGGAATGGCAGATAAGGGTCAGCAGCTGCTGATTTCGTTTTATAGTGCTATTTGACTAAGTATCTACATGGATTATTTTTGATAAAAATTTTAAAATACAGAATACTCGTGGAGTCCTCTCTGTGGCAGATACTATATGCTGGTCCGCATACCACCGCTCTCAACCACCATCTTCCTTGTCTTGAGAGGTTGGGAATAAATATTCAATTTCACAGCCTCCCTTGCAGAAGGATGGCCACATGCCGCTGTATGGCCAAAACCAAAACATACAAAAAAGAAGAGGATTTCAAATCCTACATAGGAAGAAAACACCTCACAAACTGAAAGTGTTTTCCTCTTGCCCCATATTCCTATCTGAATGTGGATAGTCAACATCAGTAGTCAACACTGAGGACAAAAGTCACATACTGAGGTCAGCAGAGCAGAAAGACACAAAGAGCCTGGATTCTTGGCATGGGCTACCTGACTCCAGACCCCTTGTTATGTAGGGTTTTTTAAAATTTAAATCCGATTTATTTAAACCACTGTAGTTGGGTCTTCTCTTACCAGTTATTATAATAGGCCCTGGGAACCAATTTTCTCATGCCAATCATTATCATGATAGGCACTGGGGAACAAAGATGAAGAAAACAGCTCCCCGAAAGCTTACTATCTAATAGAGTAAACATTACCAATAAACAACTATAATACCAAATAAAATGCACTACTGCCAAAATGTGGAGAAGTCAGAGGAAGGAGAGATCACACCCAGCTGAAACATGAGGGAAGGCTTCTCCTGACTTCTATGGGCCCCGCAGAACTGAGGGAGTTTTAACAAAAGTGTACATTCCATATTAAAGAAATACCACAAAAAAAACTAACAACCCAGAAACAGACTCACAGATATAGAAAACAAACTTGTGGTTACCTAAGGAGAGAGGTAAGGGAGAAAGGACAAATTAAGGGTGGGCATGGGATTAACAGGTAAAAACTACTATGTATAAAATAGATAAGCAACAAGGATATACCTTAGAGCACAGGGAATTATACCCAGCATCTTGTAGTAATCTATAATGGAATATAATCTGCAAAAATTACTGAATCACTATGCTGTATACCTGAAACTAACACAGTATTGTAAATCAACTATACTTCAATTTTAAAAAAAAAAAAGAAAAGATAAGAAAAAAAAGACATAGCACAGCAAATGTGCAGGGAAGGTACAGAGAATTTTCAAGGAAAGCAAGTGCTTCTGAGCTCAAAGACCTAGTTTCAAATCTCAACCACATAATTTACCAGGTTTGTCACCTTGGAGACTGTATTGTATTTGTTATATATATTTATGTATATATAAATTATATATATTTGTGTATATATAAATATATATATACCTGGCAAAGGATTACTCTCCAGAATTCATATTCATAAAGAACTCCTACATAAAAGTAAAGAAAGATAAACTACCCAACAGAAAATCAGGCAAAAGACACAAACAAGCACTTCATAGAAAAAGAAATCTAAAAAGCCAATAAACTTATGAAAAATGTTCAACCTCATTAGTAATGAGGGAAATGTAAATTTAAAATCACAATAGACCACAGTAAGATTCACACTTCCCATACTGCCAAAGATTTTTTTTTTAAGTCTGACAAAAACTGCTGGGCAGAATGAAGAACAAATAGATTGTTCTATACATTCTATACATTGCTGATAAGAGTATAAATTAATACAACAATTTTGAAAAAAATCAGTATTATAGTATTTGACTTCCAGGTATATAGCTTAAAGAAACTCTTATACCTATGTACCAGGAAAAATGTAACAAAAAAATGCTCATAGCGATAATGCTTTTAATAGGAAAAAGAAATCAACTCAAGTGTTCATTGACAGTAGAATGAATAATTGTATTCTTTATACATGCAATAGTTTAAAGCCATAAAAATGAATGAAATATACCTACATGCAATAACAGATCAATTCAAGAACAAAAGGCCAGGTGAACACACTCAAGTTGCAGAGAATGCATACAGCAGGATTTTATGTTTACATTGTTTAGAGATCTACATATATGATAAAACTACAGAAAGCAAGAGAATGATTAACACAAAAATCAAGATAATGATTACCCCTCTTAAAAGGAAGGGTGGAATTGGGGAATGGTCTCTAAGGTACTTCAAAAGGAATATTCTTTTTCATAAACTAGGTGATAGATTCTTGGACAACTGTAGCATTATTCATGGTACTTTACATATATTTTATATATTTTTTTAGTGTATTCCATAGTTTAAATAATTTTTTTAACTACATAGAATACACTTTGGACCAGACTCATCCTTAACCACAGTAAAAAAAAAACAGAAAAGACAGAAAATGATGCGGATAATTTGAGATAGAAAGTGACTGAAACAAATATAAATCTTTTAAGTCAACTAAGTCCGGTTTTGTTACAAAAAATAAGGAAGGTGGAATTCACTCCACTGTACATGTTCTCAAATATCGGAGTATCTGTCATGTTCCAGAAACTATTCTGGGTGATTAGATGCAAATGTGAAGAAAAGACAGAATCCCTGTCCCCAGAGATCGTTAATGCCAATGAGAAATCCAAAGCAATAGGGGAATAAAAACATTTCAGATCAGCCAACGGGAAGATAAAAACTCAACAAGCAATGTTAAGCACAGTAGAGGCCCAACCCAACACAGAAACATTAGAAAGATTTCAATTCTGCTCTAACAACACTCAGAAACCCAAAAGAGAAGAAAATTTACTTTGGAAAGTTCTAATTTGGAATTCTAAAAGATAATTTTCATGTTGACTTACAATAATACATGCTGGTCTCCAAAGCTTATCATCACTTCTGATAGGGTACAGCAATGCTCACACTAATCTGGAGGCCACTGTTCAGGAAATACAGCCACCCAGAGTTTAAATACAAGCCCCCAGCTGGAACAGACCTCAGAGAGCCCTCTCAGATTTGAGGAAAGTAGCTCATCACAGCACCTTCACTTCCCGAAAGACAACATAATTCTCAGAGCCTCAACCAGATAATGTTAACTAAAATCAGACAGCAGAAAAGCAATGAAATGCGTTGAAAGCATCAAGAAGGGAAACAAGAGAAGAAAAGAAACATGGGAAGAAAAAGAAAGTACTATAAAAGTAAACAGTAACTATAAAAGGCACAGCAGTCTAAGGCATTGAGTATGAGAACACCAATAATCTCACATACCTTCAGCATTGCTGTCAAAACACAGCACAATAAATGTTGTTCACGGTCATTTTAAAAAAGGTTAAATTATAACCAAAATATTCTGTTTAAGAAGTTAGGGACACAGGGTATGTAATCACAAGAAATGCAGCATAAAGCACTCCTTTTAAACAGAGAAAAACAATCCAATTTAAAAAAAATAATAATTTTAAGTAAGGGGGCAAATGATAGGACAATTTCACAAAAGAGGGAAACTAAATGGTCAAGAAATCTAATTTTTTTTGGTTTTGCCTCATTTTTATTTATTTTTTTCAAGAATTCTATTAAACCTATCAGCATTCAGGGAAATGATAATCCAAAAAGAGTACTTTACCCCATCAAATCAGTTTAAAAATTTAAAACCAAGAGTTGACAAAGTAAAATGAACCCTCGTGTCCTGTCAGTGGGAATATGAACTGGCACAATCAATTTGGAAAGCAGCTTGACGATACTGAATAAAATTAAAGCTGTGCATACCCACAACTCAGTGATTCTATTCCTAGGTATACACTATAGAGCAGGGGTCCCCCAACCCTCGGGCTGTGGACCGGTACCAGTCCGCGGCCTGTTAGGAACCGGGCGGTGCAGCAGGAGGTGAGCAGCGGGCAAGCGAGCGAAGCTTCATCTGCCGCTCCCCATCGCTGCCCGTTGCTCGCATCGCCGCCTGAACCATCCCCGCCCCCGACCGTGCAAAAACTGTCTTCCACGAAACCAGTCCCTGGTGCCAAAAAGGTTGGGGACCGCTGCTATGGAGAAACTCTTGCACATATGCATGTGGACACATAAACAATGCCACAGTAAACAAGACAGTAAAAAATTAAAACCCTAAATGCCCATTAACAGGACAATGAATAAAGAAAGTATGATATAATCATTCAATGGAATACCATAGAGCAATCAAAATAAATTAATAAAAGTTACAGATGTCCATACAAACAACTCTCACTTGTAATGGTAGCAACGAAGAATATATATAATATGGATAATAAGGATCTAATTATCTGGATAATATAATACAAATAATAAGGATATACACTAAAGATGAGTATATCATGTGATGTCATTTATGTAAAGAGAAAGACATGCAAAATATTATTATGTACTGTAATTTATGTACATATACTTATGTCGTAAAAGTATAAAAACATAACTGCGATGCAAAAACTACATTCAGGGTAATGGTTACTTTTGGAAAGAAAGACAAAGGGGAGATGACATCAAGAAGGATACATGAGGCTTCAACTGAATTAGTAACAATTTCTTGGAAAACAGATACGAACCCAACATCACAAAATGTTAAGATTAGATAGCAGTAGTTGGTAGGTTAATGGGTGTCTGTTCTCTGCACATATCAGAAAAGATCCATGCTTTTAAAAATGACCTCTTTAAAAACAAAAAACTAAAGTAACTGACAATTCCTAAAAAAAACCCAAAAACATTCGCTTTTCTTCCTTGGCTCGCCACCCTCGCTCCTCACCACCCCTTGTCCTTAACACCACCCCCGATGTGAAATACATAAATGAATAAATCAAGGTATGTTCTTCTCAGGCAGGGTGAAAAATCAGTCGTGAAAAAAGGATTAGGCAGGGCACAGTTTCTGCAGTGCAAATATCTAGGTTCACACCCAGTTTTGCCACTTGCAAGATGTGTGAACTAGAGCAAAACCTTTAACCTTAGTCTCCTCTTCATCTGTGACACAAAGACAGTAACAGCACTACTGTACAGGGTAGTTGATGATTTAATGAGAATGTACAGGTAAAGCACCACCTGAACTATACTACTACTAATAGTAATCATAACTGAGTAAAAGTATAGGAAGTCTCAGGTCCTGCCTCAAGAGATCAGAGTGGTTTGTTCACAATCTTTTGAATGGCTTACAGGGGACATTGCTAAAAATAGCAGGGTCAAATGTCTTCTAGCAATGTCCACCTGAAACTAAAATGTTTCCAAAGAAATTACTCCACAGTTCCAGATCCATGTGGCTTGCTTAGCATTTCTTTTGAAAAGAGCAAATATATAGTCAAAATATAGACTAGTACAGGTAAAAAAAAATCACACAGTAGAACTAAAGAAAATGATCTTTCAATTAAAACATTATTGAAAAGAACGCCTATTCCTTATGGCACACAAATATCAGATGACTATCCATCCCGTTCCCTTTGTCTTTTTCCTTTTTAGTTTCAGAATATAAAAAACTAACAAATCTATTTTCTGAACAAATTCATTTACAGAGACAAGTTTCCCTTCTGACCTGTACATTAATGAACTGATGCGGTACTATGTTGACTAATGCCTGCTGCTTATAACAGTATCTTTCTACAGGGAATTCTGGATGAAATCTTTTTTTTTTTTAAATCTACACTGAAGTCCTACAGATCTCTTATTTAATCTTTAAAATCTTATTTGATTTTTGCATCTAATAATCATGGCCCACAATACCAAATACAGTTATTATAAATAACAAATGGGTTAAATGGATCCCTTGGTCTGAGAAGAAACAGCCCTCACGTTAAAAATGTTTATGTTCTGAAAAGTTAGGCAAGAAAAAAGAACAAATTTTTATCAATAGAATACTTAATAATTATCATGTAAAGGGTCTTCATTTTCACCTACCCAGTTTCCTTAAGGATATACACCCATACTGTCAAATTCTTTATTTCAAAACCAGATACGAAACAAAAAGCACAAGCCAGATATTTGCAGGGTGCTAAAAAGTAGCAACAACTGAGCAGAAGATGGGTTTTGACACTCCTGTTCCCAAAATCAATCAGGTGAACTCAGTACTGTACATTTAAGAATCAAATTTGTCTTTTCCATAGGTATGTGGAATTTAAGCCACACGGCACATAAAATACATCTTGTATATCAAAAAGGTAGAGAGTCACTTATACATTAAAATGATCCATTAAAAAAATTTTTGCAGAATCTTTTCACAGATACTCTTTTAAAAAAAAGAAACCATGAATCATTTCAGATTCCAGACTTTTAACTATTCAATATTAGAAAAAGTATTTATGAAAGGCATTTCAATTTTCAAAAATCAATCAACATTATAAGCTCTGTGGGAGAAAGTGGTAACCTTATTACCTTAAACTTCAGTATTATTATAATATAAACCTGATCATTATTCAAATTTTCTACTTACTTATCTTCTTCTAAAACTGAAGATCAATATGATCCAAAAGTATGCACATTATTCATAGTGGACAGAGGTGACATTCACCTACTGACTGTGTTTCCATTCTAAGTAAATTAATCCAATTAGTGGGTACCACTATGTATCACAAAAAAGAAATGTGTGGTTTGCTGGAGACAGTCACAATTTGATGGGGAGACAAACAAGTATATAACTACAATGCAATATAACACATGTAATTAAAGAGAGGTAAAAGGAGTTAGGAACACAAGGAAGTAGCAAATATCTGAGCACGGAAACTGGAAAACTATCAGGGAAGACTTCAGAGAAAAGAAGATGGTAAAGTTTGAGCTGAGTCTTTAAAAGTACAGAGAAACTTCTGGGCTGGGGGGATAATGATAGCTGCCGGATTTCAAATCTCATTCACCCTCAAAAACAAAAAAAGACAAACAAACGAACAAAGAACACAACACCATAAAACCAACAAAGAGGATTTAAAACCACATATGACCCATGCCTTCAGCAGCACCAGGAGACAAAAAATACGACAACCTTTAAAAGACCTGTAATTGAGAAACAGACCAAATTCGATAGAGTTTCCACCAACCCCACAGCAAGTCTGCAGGTTTAGAGACAGGGAGGGACACATAAGAGCCACTGAAAAAGAATAGAGGGGCACCCAGGGCTTAGACAAAAAAAGACAAAAGTCATCCCCAGAGAGGGTCCAACAGTAAAAGCCAAAATACTCCAACCAGGCCGGAACTTGGTACTTTAAAGTGCTGCTAGGAAAGAGGCTTGAGAGTCAGTGGGATCGACAGAAATCAGGGAAGCACAGCTTCTGAGTGCAAACCAGACAGAGACGGGGAGGCACCCTTGGAAACAGGGCAGTGAAGGGAAAGGGGACAAGAGGGGGGAAATTAAGGATCCCACGGAAACAAAAGAGAAACAAGAGCTATCCCACCCACTCCCTTAACACCATCCAAAAAGCACAGAGGAGGGTGCCATGGAATTCTCTAAGAAGGGAATGAACAGATGCAAGAAAGCAAAAAGCAGGCCACAGACACAGAAAACTACTGTTAAAAAAAAACAGAAAATGCTAATAAAAGCATTTCAGCTGATAAACCCGTCCCCTTCCAAAAGAAAAGCCACAAAGCTGAAGAAAACAGTAACACAACACTCCTAACTGAATTAAAAATCTTCACACAAGCATTTGAAACATGGAAAAAAAGCAAAGCAAAACAAAAACAGTCCTGAAGCAGAAATACGAAAACTAAGAACAGAAATGAGCAAACAAACAACAACCAAAAAAGGAAGAAAGGAAACAAGAGTTGACTGAACTCAGAAAAGAAACAGAAACGAAAGTACACAGACATTTTTCAAATAGACTGTGAGGGGTGCATCCCCCAACAATGAATCCCAGGAAAAGGACAGGAACTTATTGACCAAGGGGTGGGCACATTCATGGCACAACTTGTAGACTAGAGAACTCTCAACAACCCCTATGGGCTGGCAGGTAGGGCCAGCTCACTGAGGATTTTGACAGACAAGCTACCTAAGGCCTATTGATTTCACCTTCAAAAGTGGAGAGGCAGTATAATCAAGGAAGAAGAGAACCTGTTTTGGATTCAGATGAACTCAGTTTAGAACTCAAGTTCTACCATTTACTAAAGCTGTGGTGAGCAATTATTTTTACCACTCTAAGCCCCTTATTTGTAATCTGTGATTGGGTGGGTGGGTGGGTGGATGGATGCATGAACAGTAGGTAGGCAGATGGATGGATGGATGGACAGACACATACACACACAACAACAACAACTGTACCTGTCTGAGCCCGAGTTCCTCCCAAAAGCAGAGAATCAGAAAAGGACCTGTAAATAGGTAAATTCTTTGGAAAGAGAAGGACCAAGGAGGCTGAAACTGGAAAGGAGCTGGAGTCAATACAAGTGTACCTTATTGAGATGCTCACTGCTCTGGGCAACTGGAGCTCAATCTTGCCAAGACTCTCTGAGGAATGATTGGAAAGCTCTTAGATCTGTCTGTGCAAAGACAGAGAAAAGCATTTCTCCACTGGCTCCTTCCCCCTCTGGTTAAGGGCTGCCCTAGGGGGAGCATTAACTTCCAGGCACTTCCAGGCTGAACAAGCCTCTGTGCCCTCCTATCTGTATCTCCTGCTGGGTGGACCTTGGAGAAGCCCTGGAGCAGAAAGGAAAAGATGTATACTTGAGGAAAAGTGAGTACACTTGAGGTAAGACACTGTCGGGCAAAGTGAGTCAAGGCCTGCATGGAAGAGTATGAAGATGATGTGAGGTGGTGCTTCAGAGGCAACTTATAGACTGCAGCTCAGATCCCCTCCTGCTTCCATTAAATGTAAATCAGTCATTGAATATACATGTATCAAATCAGCACTGTACACCTTAAACTTACACAATGTTATATGTCAGTTATATCTCAATAAAGCTGGAAAATAAATAAATCTGTCATTAAGTCTTTTTTTGTTTTACTTTGTTATTGTATTTTATTTTTTTATACAGCAGGTTCTTATTAGTTATGTATTTTATTTTTTATTTATATATTTAATTTTTTGCAGTACACGGGCCTCTAACTGTTGTGGCCTCTCCCGTTGCGGAGCACAGGCTCCGGACGTGCAGGCTCAGCAGCCATGGCTCACGGGCCCAGCCGCTCCGCAGCATGTGGGATCTTCCCGGACTGGGGCATGAACCCGTGTCCCCTGCATCGGCAGGCGGACTCTCAACCACTGTGCCTCCAGGGAAGCCCAGTTATGTATTTTATACATATTAGTGTATATATGTCAACCCCAATCTCCCAATTGGTCATTGAGTCTTAAAGGATGAACTAATGTTGCTACTACTTAATAGTGACAGTGAGGAGCTTATCTTGAACTCAAGATAAGTTTACTTTACTCGTAAAGTAAAGTAAAGGGCTTTACTAGGTTACTAGTAAAAAATGCTTTACTAGGATTTTTCTTGTTACTTCCGACCTAGTGAACAATGCTCAAGAGGCATCTGCAGCAACGACAGTCCAACAAAGGCAAGGCAACTGAAGGCTAAGATCCATCAGAGATTAAGGTCTAAATCATACAAGACAAGTAACATCCTGGTTGGTGGTCCATCTTTCTGGCCCCATGACCTATTAGCCATCACCCCAGAGCTCGGTGAGTCAGGGCACCTTGAATGCCACTCTGGCCCATGACGGTAATGACATCCACCTTGCCCCGATGGTAAGGAACACACTGTGGCCTCTGTTATTCCACAACCCCATCATTTCTATGGATACTGGGGAGCCCAGTTCCATGAATGCATTTCCTATCAGCCTCAGCCAGTCTCCCTTCAACAGTGCATTCTGTATTACCTTAGAGAATGAAACGTTTTCTTTGGACCCTCCTAAGGAACATGGTCGGAAAGTGTGTTCTCCAGTCTCACATGATAAATCCACTCTAATATCCTCTTGAGACTTCTGACCTAAATACTCTGCCAAAGCAGTTCTTGCATATTTATCTACTTTACTGTAGGTCATATTCATGTCCAAGCTTCAAGAAACCATCCCAGCAGTATATAAGGAGAAGGTTACCAGGGTATTAAATCCTGAGTTATGAATAGTGGTCCTATATTAATAAATTCTCCCCTGTCCAGTCTTATTATTCTGCCACTCCTGGTCCAATACCTTCAAGATCCACCCCCCCCCCCAAAGCCCCCTGCATGCTCCTCCTGTTCCTATCAGTACATATTAGCCAGGACCTGGAATTATTTGCCTGAGTATCTTCTCCCTGATTAGATTATGCTGGGGTTGCGTCTAGTTATTGTTCTGGAGGCAACAGAGATAAGGGATGGGACATATTCTAAGGAGAACGTGCATCATCTTGAGAGGCATCCACCTCAATGGGATCTTTGCATGGTCTCCAAACAAGAGAAGGCTGTTCTCTTCTAACAAGGCATTGACTCTGCCTGTCCAGAGGATTCAGGGAAATTCAGGGGTTCAAGATTCTCAGGCTTATCCACCCAGATGTTCCCTTATGAGATCTTAGGGTCCTACTCATTGGGGCACTGACTTTCGCCCTGAATACCTATCAGGAGTGTATAGGAGAGGCAGAACCACTATGAACCATATAGAATGAGTAACTCATATAGCGGTTTGACCTCACACAGGTATGGGTGGTAAACAGTCTATGTAAGACTGTTGCTTCTGCGTCTAGAGCCGAGCCTGAAGACATCAGGGCAGACAGCTGGAAACGAAAGATGGATAAGACGTGGAACGGAACAAAGAGAAACTGGAATCCCAAAGACAATCTGGAACCCATGAAACCAAATAAGAACCCATGTCTGTCTCTCACTACCTATGTGCCTCCAAATCTGATGATGCAGGTAACTGCCGAAAAGCTCCACACGCTGGCCCAGGATTCTAAGAAGCTGATGGAGGTGATCCAACAGGAGCTAAAGGAGCTGCAAGCCTGGCCAGAGCTGAGGCCTGGCTAAAGCTCTACACCAACAGTATGACACAGCGGATCAACAACAATGTGTGGGAGTCTAGTACCAACCTTCATATGTAAAAGAAATACGGCTGCTGCTTCGCTTCCGCCTTTAAATCTCCCTCAAAATGTCCAGAGCCCAGAAGGGAGTTCAGGGAAATGGAATTCCAGTGTAGCTCAACTGACACAGTATAGACAAACCCAAAGAAGGTATAGAGCTCTACCGCCCTTAGGACAAAATCCTGGGCCTCCTTTTTTAGCATCATCTGTCCTACGGCTGCAGGCGATGAGGCACTTCTCAAATGCTGCCACAGAGGCCCTCTTTTCCCAGCGTGCCCTGCATTGATGACTAGCTGATCTAAGTCTGCCATTTTCTTGTTTTCAAGGTTTCCAAAGGTAAAATAGGTCAGTCAACTTCAGTCTTTCCAATTACCATACCACTCAAGTCCCAGAGCCATGGCATAACCCAAAACTAACCTTCCATGCGGGGCTAGTCCCAATCCCCATGTCCTGCAGTGGGGGTCTTAGTAACTGTTCTGTCACACATGCCGAGGTTCTCACCCCCCACTACTGCCAGCAATGTGCCTTTGTTGCAGTCTCACCCGTAGGTGATCCACTCCAATGTCCCGTCCAAGGTATGCTTTCTAGAGCCACTTTAGATACTGCAGTTCTAGTAGTTCTTAGCCGGGACTCACGTGCAAGCGGTTTATTTGGAAGGTAATCCCAGTGAGAAGGAGTGAGGAAGAACTCAGGAGAGTGAAAGAGAGAAAAAGAAAAAGCCAATACAAGGATGCATTATCAACTCAATCTAATGTGGACCTTTTGAGGAACTTACGGGATGACTCTCAGAATTCTCCACTTTAGGATCAATACAGAGAAACATTTAGAGTCGTCCCTTGGTGTTCACAGGGGAATTGGTTCCAGGAGCCTTTTCCTCCACCAAAATCATCTGAGGATGCTCAAGCCCCTTAAATAAAATGGTGTAGTGTTTGCATATAACCTACACAATCCTCCCATATACTTTTTTTTTTAACATCTTTATTGGAGTATAATTGCTTTACAATGTTGTGTTAGTTTCTGCTGTATAACAAAGTGAATCAGCCATACGCATACATATATCCCCATCTCTCTTCCCTCTTGCATCTCCCTCCCACCCTCCCTATCCCAGCCCTCTAGGTGGTCACAAAGGTGGTCACAGGCTGATCTCCCTGTGCTAGGCGGCTGCTTCCCACTAGCTATCTGTTTTACATTTGGTAGTGTGTATATGTCAATGCTACTCTCACTTTGTCCCAGCTTACACTTCCCCCTCCACGTGCCCTCAAGTCCATTCTCTATGTCTGCGTCTTTATTCCTGTCTTGCCCTTAGGCTCATCAGAACCATTTTTTTTTGATTCCATATATATGTGTTAGCATACGATATTTGTTTTTCTCTTTCTGACTTACTTCACTCTGTATGACAGACTCTAGCTCCATCCACCTCACTACAAATAACTCAATTTCGTTTCTTTTTATGGCTGAATAATATTCCATTGTATATATGTGCCACATCTTCTTTATCCATTCATCTGTCAATTGACACTTAGGTTGCTTCCATGTCTTGGCTATTGTAAATAGAGCTGCAATGAACATTGTGGTACATGACTCTTTTTGAATTATGGTTTTCTCAGGGTATATGCCCAGTAGTGGGATTGCTGGGTCGTATGGTAGTTCTATTTTTAGTTTTTTAAGAAACCTCCCTATTGTTCTCCATAGTGGCTGTATCAATTTACATGCCCACCAAGAGTGCAAGAGGGTTCCCTCTTCTCCACACCCTCTCCAGCATTTATCATTTGTAGATTTTTTGATGATGGCCTTTCTGACCAGTATGAGGGGATACCTCATTGTGGTTTTGATTTGCATTTCTCTAATGATTAGTGATGTTGAGCATCCTTTCATGTGTTTGTTGGCAATCTGTATATCTTCTTTGGGGAAATGTCTATTTAGGTCTTCTGCCCATTTTTGGATTGTGTTTTTTTAATATTCAGCTGTATGAGCTGCTTGTATATTTTGGAGATCAATCCTTTGTCAGTTGCTTCATTTGCAAATATTTTCTCCCATTCTGAGGGCTGTCTTTTCGTCTTGTTTATGGTTTCCTTTGCTGTGCAAAAGCTTTTAAGTTTCATTAGGTCCCATTTGTTTATTTTTGTTTTTGTTTCCATTTCTCTAGGAGGTGGGTCAAAAAGGATCTTGCTGTGACTTATGTCATAGAGTGTTCTGCTTATGCTTTCCTCTAAGAGTTTGATAGTGTCTGGCCTTACATTTAGGTCTTTAATCCATTTTGAGTTTATTTTTGTGTATGGCATTAGGAAGTGTTCTAATTTCATTCTTTTACATGTAGCTGTACAGTTTTCCCAGCACCACTTATTGAAGTGGATGTCTTTTATCCATTGTATACTCTTGCCTCCTTTATCAAAGATAAGGTGACCATAGGTGCGTGGGTTTATCTCTGGGCTTTCCATCCTGTTCCATTGATCTATATTTCTGTTTTTGTGCCAGTATCATACTGTCTTGATTACTATAGCTTTGTAGTATAGTCTGAAGTCCAGGAGCCTGATTCCTCCAGCTCCGTTTTTCTTTCTCAAGATTGCTTTGGCTATTTGAGGTCTTTTGTGTTTCCACACAAATTGTGAAATTTTTTGTTCCAGTTCTGTGAAAAATGCAATTGGTAGTTTGATAGGGATTGCATTGAATCTGTAGGTTGCTTTCGGTAGTAGAGTCATTTTCACAATGTTGATTCTTCCAACCCAAGAACATGGTATATCTCTCCATCTATTTGTATCGTCTTTAATTTCTTTCATCAGTGTCTTATAGTTTTCTGTATACAGGTCTTCTGTCTCCGTAGGTAGGTTTATTCCTAGGTATTTTATTCTTTTTGTTGCAATGGTGAATGGGAGTGTTTCCTTAATTTCTCTTTCAGATTTTTTATCATTAGTGTATAGGAATGCAAGAGATTTCTGTACATTAATTTTGCATCCTGCTACTCTACCAAATTCATTGATTAGTTTTAGTAGTTTTCTGGTAGCATCTTTAGGATTCTCTATGTATACTATCATGTCATCTGCAAACAGTGACAGTTTTACTTCTTCTTTCCCAATTTGTATTCCTTTTCTTTCTTTTTCTTCTCTGATTGCTGTGGCTAGAACTTCCAAAACTATGTTGAGTAACAGTGGTGAGAGTGGGCAACCTTGTCCTGTTCCTGATCTTAGAGGAAATGGTTTCAGTTTTTCACCACTGAGAACAATGTTGGCTGTGGGTTTGTCATATATGACCTTTATTATGTTGAGGTAGGTTCCCTCTATGCCCACTTTCTGGAGAGTTTTTACCATAAATGGGTGTTGAATTTTGTCAAAAGCTTTTTCTGCATCTATTGAGATTATCGTATGGTTTTTATCCTTCAATTTGTTAATATGGTGTATCACATTGATTGATTTGCATATGTTGAAGAATCCTTGCATTCCTGGGATAAACTCCACTTGATCATGGTGTACGATCCCTTTAATGTGCTATTGGATTCTGTTTGCTAGTAATGTTGTCAAGGATTTCTGCATCTATGTTTATCAGTGATACTGGCTTGTAGTTATTTTTGTGTGTGTGATATCTTTGTCTGGTTTTGGTATCATGGTGATGGTGGCCTCATGGAATGAGTTTGGGAGTGTTCCTCCCTTGCTATATTTTGGAAGAGTTTGAGGATAGGTGTTAGCTCTTCTCTAAATGCTTGATAGAATTTGCCTGTGAAGCCATCTGGTCCTGGGCTTTTGTTTGTTGGAAGATTTTTAATCACATTTTCAATTACAGTGTTCGTGATTGGTCTATTTATATTTTCTATTTCTTCCTAGTTCAGTCTCAGAAGGTTGTGCTTTTCTAATAATTTGTCCATTTCTTCCAGGTTGTCCATTTTATTGGCAAATAGCTGCTTGTAGTAATCTCTCATGATCCTTTGTATTTCTGCAGTGTCAGTTGTTACTTTTCCTTTTTCATTTCTCATTCTGTTGATTTGAGTCTTCTCCCTTTTTTTCTTGATGAGTCTGGATAATGGTTTATCAATTTTGTTTATCTTCTCAAAGAACGTGCTTTTAGTTTTATTTATCTTTGCTATTGTTTCCTTCATTTCTTTTTCATTTACTTCTGATCTGATCTTTATGATTTCTTTCCTTCTGCTAACTCTGGGGTTTTTGTTCTTCTTTCTCTAATTGCTTTAGGTGTAAGGTTAGGTTGTTTATTTGAGATTTTTCTTGTTTCTTGAGGTAGGATTGTATTGCTATAAACTTCCCTCTCAGAACTGCTTTTGCTGCATCCCATAGGTTTTGGGTCATTGTGTTTTCATTGTCTTTTGTTTCTAAGTATTTTTTGATTTCCTCTTTTACCTCTTGGTTATTTAGTAGCGTACTGTTTAGCCTCCATGTGTTTGTATTTTTTACAGTTTTTTTTTCCCTGTAATTGGTATCTAGTCTCATAGCGTTGTGGCCAGAAAAGATACTTGATACGATTTCAATCTTCTTAAATTTACCAAGGCTTGATTTGTGACCCAAGATATGGTCTATCCTGGAGAATGTTCCATAAGCACTTGAGAAGAAAGTGTGTTCTGTTGTTTTTGGATGGATCCTATAAATATCAATTAAGTCCATCTTGTTTAATGTATCATTTAAAGCTTGTGTTTCCTTATTTATATTCATTTTGGATGATCTGTCCACTGGTGAAAGTGGGGTGGTAAAGTCCCCTACTATTATGGTGTTACTGTCGATTTCCCCTTTTATGGCTGTTAACATTTGCCTTATGCATTGAGGTGCTCCTATGTTGGGTGCATAAATACTTACTATTCTTATATCTTCTTCTTGGATTAATCCTTTGATCATTATGTAGTGTCCTTCTTTGCCTCTTGTAATAGTCTTTATTTTAAAGTCTATTTTGTCTGATACGAGAATTGCTACTCCAGCTTTCTTTTGATTTCCATTTACATGGAATATCTTTTTCCATCCGCTCACTTTCAGTCTGTATGTGTCCCTAGGTCTGAAGTGGGTCTCTTGTAGACAGCATATATACCGGTCTTGTTTTTGTATCCATTCAGCCAGTCTATGTCCTTCGGGTTTTTTTTTTTTTTTTGGCGGTACGCGGGCCTCTCCCATTGTGGAGCACAGGCTCCGGACGCGCAGGCTCAGCGGCCATGGCTCACAGGCCCAGCCGCTCCGCGGTATGTGGGATCCTCCCGGACCAGGGCACGAACCCGCGTCCCCTGCATCGGCAGGCGGACTCTCAACCACTGCACCACCAGGGAAGCCCCAGTCTATGTCTTTTGGTTGGAGCATTTAATCCATTTACATTTAAGGTAATTATCAATATGTATGTTCCTATTACCATTTTCTTAATTGTTTTGGATTTGTTATTGTAGGTCTTTTCCTTCTCTTGTGTTTCCTGCCTAGAGAAGTTCCTTTAGCATTTGTTGTAAAGCTCATTTGGTGGTGCTGAATTCTCTTAACTTTTGCTTGTCTGTAAAGGTTTTAATCTCTCTGTAGAATCTGAATGAGATCCTTGTTGGGTAGAGTAATCTTGGTTGTAGGTTTTTCCCTTTCATCACTTTACATATATCCTGCCACTCCCTTCTGGCTTGCAGAGCTTCTGCTGAAAGATCAGCTGTTATCCTTATGGGGATTCCCTTGTATGTTATTTGTTGCTTTTCCCTTGATGCTTTTAATATTTTTCTCTTTGTATTTAATTTTTGATAGTTTTATTAGTATGTGTCTCGGCATGTTTCTCTTTGGGTTTATCCTGTATGGGACTCTCTGCACTTCCTGGACTTGATTGACTATTTCCTTTTCCATGTTAGGGAAGTTTTCAACTATAATCTCTTCAAATATTTCCTCAGACCCTTTCTTTTTCTCTTCTGGGACCCCTATAATTCGAATGTTGGTGCGTTTAATGTTGTCCCAGAGGTCTCTGAGACTGTCCTCAATTCTTTTCATTCTTTTTTCTTTATCCTGCTCCCTGGCAGTTATTTCTACCATTTTATCTCCCAGCTCACTTATCCATTCTTCTGCCTCAGTGATTCTGCTATTGATTCCTTCTAGAGTATTTTTAATTTCAGTTATTCTGTTGTTCATAACTGTTTGTTTGCTCTTTAGTTCATCTAGATCCTTGTTAAATGTTTCTTGTATTTTCTCTATTCTGTTTCCAAGATTTTGGATCATCTTTACTATCATTACTCTGAATTCTTTTTCAGGTAGGTTGCCTATTTCATCTTCATTTATTTGGTCTTGTAGGTTTTTACCTCGCTCCTTCGTCTGTAACATATTTTTTTGTCTTTTTTTTTTCTTGATGGGTGGGGCTGTATTCCTGTCTTACTGGTTGTTTTGCCTGAGGCGTCCAGCACTGGTGTTTGCAGGAAGTTGGATAGAGCCAGGTCTTGGTGCTGAAATTAGGGTCTCTGGGAGGCCTCACTCCAATTAATAGTCCCTGGGGTCTGAGGTTCTCTGTTAGCGTTTTGGACTCAGAGCTCCCACCACAGGAGCTCGGGCCTGACCTCCAGCCTGGGAACCAAGATCCCGCAAGCTGGTCATGGTAGCTAGGGTTCCGGCAGGATTAAAACCTGCAAAGTTGGAGGAAAAAGCACCCTTCAACATGAGAGTATGCGGTTCCTGAAGGCTACCCAGATGTCTTACATTCAGTAGGCAGTTGGGCGTAACTGATAAGGAACTCAAGAAAGAGACCTAAGCTGAAAATAGAGCCTTGGATGGTAGTCCAAGCCATGATATTTGATTTCCCAGGAAGAGTATATGCAGAGTTAGAGGAAAAGAGGGCTGACAACAGACTACCAGTATGTAAGAGACAAGCAGAGGGATGGAGGCCAGTGAAAGAGGGAGGTGGGGCAGTCAGCGACAGAGCAGAGCCAGGAGGAAGAGCACAGTATCACTGGGTAAAGGAAGGGCAGAGCCCATGCTCAAGCGCCAACCACTCTAAAGGGGTTAAGTAAGATTAAGCAGAGACATTTCCACCAGATTATGAGAACCGGGAGACATTAGTAACTTTAGAGAGAACACTTTTGGTGGGGAGATTGAGTTGGAAGCCTGATGGTACAGCACATCAGAGTGAACAGAAGATAAAGAAGCAGAAACAGCTGGTATAAACTGCTCTCTCAACATCTGGTGGGAAAGGGAATGATAGCAAAAACTAGAGAGCCACGGAGGATTTTTTTTGTTGTTAACAAGATGGTTCAACTGTGTTTGTGGGAAGAGGAGCCTGAGGATCAGGGAAAGAGGGGAAAAAATAGAGTGAGTTCTCTGAAGACTTCAAAAAGAGGTGTGAGAGCACAATATGACTCAATCATCTTCATTTAACATGCCTGGATTTGTTCTTCACATACCAACTAGGAAATACGTAGTTAGCATCTAATTTACTGGGACCAAACCAATGAAGTTGTAAAATAACTTTTCTTGTAAAACCTTGCATTTTCTTACTGAACACTGCAAAAACATAAGCATCTTGGACTAATTTAGTTTCAGTCAAAAGGTGACAATTGTATGCAGTGAGAAAAAAATCTTTCTCTGCTATTTCAGTTCTTTTTTCCCTTTTTGTCAGGGAGAAATAATTTATAAAACACTTTACCAGATAAACTCTCATTTGGGGGTGTCCAGCATTGTACTGACAGCACATACACAACTCTGAAATCTAAAATCTTTAACCCGTCTGCAGGGTCCAGTTAGCCCCATCCTGAGGACTACGTGAGACCTTGAAACTAAGCTAAGTGGCTAGCACATTAGTTTCCTTTTAACTGCGCTGTGGTAAGCTATTCTGAAGCTGTTTAGATTTGTGGTTGGGCCTCAAACCATGTCTCTGGACAACATTCTGCTGGAGGCAGAACAAAGTTATATTTAATATCTGTGTACTTTAAAACAACGCTGCCCACTTTTTCTCTTATTGCTGGGGTCACTTGCCCTTAAGACTCACTGTACTTTTGGTGTATAAACAGCAGTGTTTACTTATCCAATTGATTCTGCAATTACATGATTGAGCCAATATGAAATGCTTATAAAGCAATAACAACCAGGCTTTTTTTCCAATACATGTACCAAATAAATTTAACTAGGAAGAAGAACTGAACTAAATATAAAACACTTCAAAAAGAAGAAAAAGAACATTATGCTTACTAAGAGTTTTGGCATGATCCAGAGAACATGTTCAGGGAATGACCTCTGTGGAAAGCACGGAAGCATTTTAATGGCTATGCCTGAAAACCTCTTTCTGTACGTTGTTCTACAACATTCTACCATAAAATTTCATCTTATAGTACGTGAATTCTGTGTCAGGACTTCCCTGGTGGTCCAGTGGATAAGACTCCGTGCTCCCAGTGCAGGGGTCCGGGGTTCAATCCCTGGTCGGGGAACTAGATCCTGCATGCATGCTGCAACAAAGATCCCACGTGCCGCAACTAAGACCCGGTGCAGCCAAAATTAATTAATTAATTAATTAATTATTGAATTCTGTGTCAACTTTTTGTGTTTTTCTTTATCTAAAAAAATTTTAAAGGCCAGAATAACACTGTTTTAAAACAATGAAGCTATTTTTCTCTTCTTGAATAAAGAATTGCCTTTCTTCACAATTCAAAGAAGAAACAAAAAATCCAGGTGCTCAAAACTCCCGTTATCTTCCTGCCACCAAATCTACAAATGCACCTGTATCCGCCCCCTCTTCCCTTATCATAATAGAAGCAATGGGCCTTCTCCTAGCAGAGGCCAATTGCCGCCCTCCGATCCCCATGTCCCCCTTCTCAGGGACCTTGATCCTCTCAGCTATTCCCTCTTGTTTTGTATTTTCAGTATCTCTTTCTGTTTCTCCCTCTCTCTCTTTCTCTGTAATGGATTCACACTAAATGTGTTCTAGCATCACTCATCTTAAAATAACAAAAAGTAACCCTCCCCCTGAACCACACATTCCCCTCTGGTTAAGTCGGAACCAAGCCTCTCAAAAGTTTTCACTTGCATCCACTCCTCAACCCATTCCAATCTGGCCTCTCCCACCAAATCTCCACTAAAATTGCTCTTGATAAGGTCATTACCTGCTCAGTCAAATCTGACACATACCCTTTGAAGCACTTTTTCCTCCTTGCCTTCCCTAACACCACAATTTTTCTAGGTTTTCTTCTGGGTTTTTTTCTGGCTGTTCCTCCTCTGTATTCTTTCTCAGCAACTCCTTTCTGATCCGTCCTCTACATTTTGGAGTTTTCAGGGCCCAGTTCTGAGTCCTCTTCCTTTTTCCATTTGACAATTTCTCATAAGATGATCTCTCTACACCTGGGCTTTAAAGTCATCTAAATGCCAGTGATGCTAGAATTTCTACCTGCAGCCCAGACATCTTTTCTGAGCTCCAGACCCATGTCCCACTGATGAATGAAAGCACAATAGTTTAGATGAGCCTGGGGGCCAGACCACTTGGGCTTCAAAACTAGTCCTTCTACTTACTTCCGGGGTGATCCTGTGCAAGTTGGTGACCTTTACAGTTTCCCCATCTGTAAAATTAGAATAATAATAACAGTACTTACTTCATAAGTGATTGTGTGGATTAAGTGAGTTGATAAAAGCACGTACTGATCCTTTGTAGCACATAGCAAGGCTTCATTACCATCATTACTATTACCATATGTGTCCATTAGAATATGTCAAAGGTATCTCAAAACTTGACCTGTATACAACTGGGTCCTATCTTTTCCGCCCACTCCAAATGCAACTCCCCTGGTTCACCATCTGTGAGTTCTAAGGCAGAATTCTAAGATGACCCCAATGACCCTTTGCATGACCTCCTTCCCTTCAGTGACTGAATATGATGAAATATCACTCTTAGGATAAAGGGATTTTGTTGCAGATGTAATTAAGGTCCCAACTCAGTTGACCTCACAATGGGAAGATTGTCTAGGTAGTCTGATCTAATCACATGAAGCCCAGAGAAGATCTGGAAGTCAGAGAGTCAAAGCACGGGAAGCATGTGACACACCTTTGATGCCTGAAGATGGAGGGGCCAAATGAGAAGGAATGCAGATGGCCTCTACCAGCTGACAAAGGCCCCCGGCCGACAGCCATCAAGGAAACTGAGACCTCAGACCAATGACTAAAGGAACACAAATCTGGCAACTACAGCAATGAGCTTAGAAGTGGACTTTCACCCAGAGCCTCCAGACAAGCACTGTGTCTGGCTACCATCTTAATTTCAGCCATGCCATGGAAAATTTTAACTTACCAAATTGTGAGCTGATAAATGGGTGCTATTACAAGCCGCTAAGTTTGTGGTGATCTGTTATGCGGCCACTGAAAATTAATACACCATTTGAACAAATGGTACCTTCAAACATATGTTTGTTCCAGCTCGAAAATCCCATATCACTACCACACCAAGTTCTGCTGATTCTGTCTCCTAAATATATCTCAAATATATTCATGATTCTTAATCTCTAATTGTTACCCAATCCAAACTTGTATATTCCATCTGAACTTCAGCAATAGCCTCCTAACTGGTCTCCCTTCAGACAATCTTTCCGTCCATCCTCCTCACAGCAAGGGAGTCATTTTTTACAGTACAAAACTAATCTCTGAAAAACCCTTCAACAGCTTCACACTGCACTCAGGATAACGCCTGAATGCCTCATCATCACCTACAGAACCCTGCACGAACAGCCCTGGCTACCTTCTCAGCCCCGTTTCCTGTGACTTTCCTGCTTGGACACGATGCTCAAGCCACAGAGACCTTTCTTCCAGTAACCCCAGTGTGCCAAGCCATTTCCCACTTCAGGGCCATCTGTGTTACTTCCTTTGTCAGAAATGCTTAACCTCCCCCCCTACTCTTCACCCCATGATAGCCAGGGCCTCAGCTTGAACATTCCCACTTCCCTCACCCATCCCCTGAGGCCCGGCCACCCTGTTAGACTCTCTCATAGAACCTGTACTTCTTCACCGTTTATCACAATTGCAATCATATGGTTAGTTGCATGATTATGTATTTAAGGTCCTTCTCTTAGGTATAGTTCAATGAAGGTAGAAGCCATGTCTAATTTGTTCCCTGCTAAAACCCAGCATCTGCTATGGTGCCAGGCACACAGTGTCAACAAATCCTTAATGGATGAATAAAACCGTGGCTGCTTTGCCCAACTTATACATGACAAAATTATGTCAAAGTTACAAGTTTGATTTGTGTGTGCCCATTAGATTTGTCCTACTCTAGCCCTAATTATGATGTTTCCTTACAAACAAAGGACAGTGGTATAAAGGAAAAATGGGCAACTTCATGGGAAAGGGTTAATGCAAATCTACTGCTAAGTGTTCATGCCCTCTTAATGCAACACCATTCATTTAGATATGAAGTGCAACATTATCCTTATTACGTATTTTAAATAGTTTTTCCTTTAGGAAAAACATATAATTCCACTCCAGTACCGAAGTGGTTTGAGGACAGAGTACTTCAGTTGACTGAATTTTCCTATTAATGATGGGATATTCCACTAATGTAGAAAACTGCCTGGTACAAAGACAGCCCTGTGTATGACTTCCACCATCCTGCCAATAAAATTTCTTTTTAAAAGTATGCCTTGATTTTATTGATTTCTCATTATGTATTTTTAAAAAACTCTAAAATGGTATTAATTAATCAGAGACCTCACTTTTTTTTCTTTTTAGAAGAAATATAAAAATAGCACGAACATCACAACAAAGATTTTATTTAAGAAGCAAAATACTGGGTAGAAAGTCAAATATCTTTCCATATTGTCCATCTTACTCATGGTTTGTATCTATGTGTTTGTATATAAATGCATTTAATTATATATTTACCTAATTCCTGTCTTGGCCCAGAAAAGACTTAAGGCAAAATAACTAAAGCATAAGAAAAGAAGAAAGATTAGGGACAGAAAATGACACCAGGAAGAGGCTCAAGATGCATGCCAGACCACAATTTTATGTGGTGTAGGCTTGAGATGTGAAGCATTCTAGCCACCAACTTGATAAAAGAGGTCTGCTCCAGGGATCCACTTCACAGCATTCCTATGAAAAACAGAAGAGCTGGTCAAAGCAGCTCAGCTAGACTTGGTACTAAGATCAGAAAGGAATGTCTTCTTGGGGATTCCCTAGAGACGACATCATTCTACTTCTACTAAGAATGACATTTGTTACCATTTTCTACTAAATAGCTGTCTAAATGACTAACTGCTTCATATTGTTATCCTATTCAGTTACCCAAGCCTGAGGCAAAATTATCTCCTGGTTCATCCAATCTTAAGCAAGATGTGTTAGCTCCCTATTGCTGCTGTAAAAAATTACATAAACTTCATGGTTTATGAACAACATAAATCTGTCTTATTATAGTTCTAGAGATCATAAGTCTCAAACCAGGTCTTAAGGAGCTAAAATCAAGTGACAGTAGAGCTGCATTCCTTTTGGACACTCCAGGGGACTATCTTTTCTTCACCGTCTAGAGCCTGCTCACGTGCCTTGGCTCATGGCCCCCTTCCAGTAACGGCTTCAGTCCAATCTCTGATGCCACTGTTGCATCTTCTCTCCCTCTATTTCCATTCTCACAACACCTTCTCTCTGACCTGCCGACCTCCCTCTCATAAGGACCCTGTGATTACATTGGACCCACCTGGATAACTCCCCATCCTTAATCACATCTGCAAGGTCTCTTTGCCACGTACAGAAGCATTTACAGGTTAGGACATGGACATCTTGGGGAGAGGAGGTGCATTTTTCAGCCTACCACACAAGACTCTATTTACCTGTTTGCAGCTACCTGCAATTTACAAATTGTAATGATGTGTCAGAAAAATAACAATGTAAGGCCCAATTTACATAATAACAGTAAAGCCACAAATGGAAAACTTAATCAAAAGTTTTTTTATTTCAAGAGTTAATCATAGGATTCTTTTAAGTACCAAGTTCACCTTCTTTATTCCAAATAATTTGATATACAAAAATATTATTTACACAATGTTTTGTCAGGAACACACTAGTTATATAAAAAGAAGCACACTGCCACAAAAACTTGAGTGTGAAATAAATAAAACTGCAATACCAAGTACTGTGTCAAAAATCGGGAACTTTAACTCCCTATTCTCTCTGCAGTCACAGGGCAGTGTGCCTACTGAGTACTAAAAAAAAAAAAAAAAAAAGTGAACTAGCCAGCTCACTCACAACTTTAGGAAGGTATAAAGTCCAGAGAACTTCCTTGACTTTTTGGAGGAACCGATATAGCTGAACCCATGGGGGCACTGCTAGAGACAAACAAAATGAGGGCAAGATTCTATTTTAGACCCTATTCATCTTCCCTGAAAAACAAGAGGAATGTAGGAGTGCTCATACCACTGAGGTGCACCAAGATCTGTAAATCATTACAGGAGCTCAAAGGAGAAAACTGTGACAACCCCTCCCTCCCACAGCATTTTGGGATTGACATCTCTCAACAGTGTATTTAATTGTGAAGCTTCAGTCAACACATGATGCTATTATGCTAGATTTTCCCTAGAGGAATTTTCACCAAGCATTATCTTCTTTTTCAGGGTAAGAATTCAATCCTGCCCATCAGATCACTTATGTCTCCAGGAAGCTGAGATTTCATGATTTTTTTCTTGCTTTGCAGTACAGGTTAATGTTGGGTCTGATACAACAGTCGACTTGTCACCTGAGAAGCTTCCCACCAGCAACCCCCGCCCCCGTTATAGACTGCAAACACAAAATATACTTGAATCCCCCTTGATTTAAGGGCTGAGATGCCACCTACTTTGCCCAAATATATCATTTTCTTTTCTTTTTTAAATTAATTAATTTATTTATTTTTGGCTGCGTTGGATCTTTCTTGCTGCGCGTGGGCTTCTCTTGTTGCGGAGCACGGGCTCTAGGCACACAGGCTTCAGTAGTTGTGTCACGTGGGCTCAGTAGTTGTGGCTCATAGGCTCAAGAGTGCAGGCTCAGGAGTTGTGGCACACGGGCTTAGTTGTTCCACGGCATGTGGGATCTTCCCAGACCAGGGCTCGAACCTGTGTCCCCTGCATGGGCAGGCAGATTTTTAACCACTGCGCCACCAGGGAAGTCCTAGATCATTTTCTTAATCTCTAAAACTCATGGTAGAAATAAGAGATTTTCTTATAAGTCTAGGCTCTACAGAATTAAGATAGGGTACTATCAAAAACCTATTTATATTTTGACCATCCAATGTATCCTATAAAGCTAAAGATAGAGCACAAGTTCTGCCTACTCTTCTCAAGGTGAGGAAAGTGTGAAAAAAAGGGAAAAGTACAAACACAAAATATATTTATACATGTATAATATAAAAAGGAGAGCTGCATTGTTCTCACAGATAACTAAGATTGTCACTGAAATTTTTCTGTGTCTTTTTGTAGATAATCATTATGTTCCTAAAAAGCTACATATAAATAAAATCATTATAAATGGAATCATATTCAAAGAGTATCAGGGAATTCTTTTTCAATGGGATTCAATCATGAATCCTCTGGCAAAACAGAATTATCTTTTAAAGTAAATCAGCACTTCTGACTTTTGTCTATACCAAGATTTCCATAGAAGTTCCATTGAAGACCAACTTAATGCTGGTAAGTACTTCGGATATAACTCAGTCCAACACCTTTACTTTATGGATCAGTAAACTTAGGCTCAGAAAGGCGAAATGATTTATCTAAAGTCACACAGCAAGTTTGGGGCAGAGCCAGAAATATAATCCACCCTCAACCTCTGTTAGCCTTTACTTAGAAGACCCTAAGTATGGATGACAGCAATCAAATATGTACGATCTTTAATTGGAGGCAGAAATCAATCAAGTGTATTTTGGGGAAACCAGACGGAGACATCACAGAAAAACAAAACTAGAGACAAATACCTCTTATGAATATAGACACAGAAATCCTCTACAAAACACTAGCAAACTGAATCCAGCATGGTGTATAAAAAGAATTATACACATTACCAAGAGGGATTTATCCCAGGAATACAAGTTTGGCTTAACACTCCAAAATTAATTAATGTAATACACCTCATCAATAAAAACAAACAAAAAAAACCACGTGATCATCTCCCTAAATGCAAATAAAAATCCGATGCCTTTTCATGATTAAAAACACCCAAACAAATTAGGAAGAGAATTTCCTCAATCTAATAAAGGGTATCTATGAAAAACCCACAGCTAACTTCATACTTAATGGTGAAAGACTAAAGCTTTCCCCCGCTAAGATCAGGAATAAGACAAGGATGTGTGCTTTCACCAATTCTATTGAATACTGTGCTGAAGGTTCTAGCCAAGACAATTAAGCAAGAAAACTAAATAAAAGGCATACACATTGGAAAGAAGTAAAACTATCTCTATTTGCAGATGACGTGATCTTGTAAGACATCCAATAAGAAAACATTAGAACTAATATACTAGTTAGGCAAGGTTGCAGGATAGAAGATTAATATACAAAAATAAGTTATATCTCTATATACTTTTAGTGAATGATCCAAAAATTAAACTAAGAAAATAATTATTTTACAATAGCAGCAAAAAGAATAAAATATTTAGGAATAAATTTAACAAAAGAAGTATAAACATATAGTCTGAAAACTACAAAATGTTGAAAGAAATGAAAGAAGATCTAAATTAATGGAAAAATATTCCATGTTCATAAATCACAAGATGGCAACACTCCCAAAATTGATCTACAGATTTAATGTAATCCCTACCAGAATCCTAGTTGGCTTCTTTGCAGAAATGTTGACAAGCTAATTATAAAATTCATGTGGAAATTCAAGGGATCCAAAATAGCCAAAACAATTTTGAAAAAGAAGAACAAGGCTGGAAGACTCACAATTCCCAATATCAAAACTTACTAAAAAGTTACAGTAGTCAAAACAGTGTGGTGATGGCATAAGGACAGACACAAAAATCAGTGGAATTGAATTGAGAGTCCAAAACTAAATCCATACATCTATAGTCAATTGATTTTTGACAAGAGTGCTGAGAAAATAAAATGGAAAAAGAATAGCCTTTCAACAAATGAGGCAAAAACCTAAATGTAACAGCTAAAATCATACAACCCTTAGAAGGAAACAGATATAAAATCTTTGTGACCTTGAATTAGTCAATGATTTCTTAGATACAATACCAAAAGTAAGAGAAAGAAAAGAAAAAAATTGGACTTCATCAAAATTAAAGACTATAGTGCTTCTAAGGTTATCACTGAGGAAAAAATAAAAGATAATCCACTTTATGGGAGAAAATATTTGTAAACCATATATCTAAATACAGATCTAAGGGATCTGTATTTACAATACATAACTCATATCTCAATAATAAAAAAGACAAATTAACCAATTAAAAAATGGGCAAAGGATCTGTATAGACATTTCTCCAAACATATACAAATGGCCCATGAGTACATGAAAAGATGCCCAACATCATTAGTCATTAGGAAACACAAATCAAAACTACAGTGAGATACCACTTCATACTCACTACGAATGGCTATAAGCAAAAAGACGTACAATAACAAGTGATGGCGAGGATATGGAGGAACTGGAGCCCTTGCTACTAGAACTGTAAAGCAGTGAAGTCACTTTGGAAAACTTAAGTTAAACATAGACTTACCACGTGATCCAATAATTTTACTCTTAATATGTACCCAAGACAAATGAAAACATAGGTCCATGCAGAAACTTGTACACAAATGTACATAGCAGCATTATTCACAACAACCAAAAGGTTGAAACAACCCAAATGTCAATCAAATGATGAATGGATAAAATACAGTACAACCACACAATGAAATATTACCTGTCAATTTAAAAAATGAAGTGCTTACACACATTACAAATGGATGAATCTTGAAAATACTATGTTTAGTAAAAGAAGCCAGTGATAAAAGAGCACATATTATAAAGTTCCATAATAAGAAATGTCCCTAGGCAAATACACAGAAAGTAGAATTAGCAGTTGCCTAGGGTTGGGGATGGGTTGTGGGAATGTGGAGTGACCGATATAAATGGGTAAGACATTTCTTTTTAGGGTGATGGAAAGTTCTAAAATTAGATTGTGGTGATGGTTGTGTAACTATAAAATTTATTGAATTGTACACTTAAAACAAGTGGATTTTATGGTATGTAAATTATATCTCAAAAAAGCTGTTTAACAAAAAAAGACATTGCAGCTTCCCCATTCAATCACTTGTTCTGGGGGAGCCAGCTGTCGTGTCATGAGGACATTCAAGCAGCCCTATGGAGAGGTCCAATAGCAAGGAACTGAAGCATCCTGCCAACAACATGTGAGTGAGCTGTCTTGGAAGGGAACCTCCTGCCCCAGACAAGTCTTCAGGTGAATGCAGTCGTGGCCAACATCGTGACTAAAACCTCATGAGAGACCCTGAGTTAGAACCATCAGGCTAAGCAACTCCTGAATTCCTGACCCACAGAAATCATGTTGCTTTAGGCCACTAAGTTTTGGCATAATTTGTTGCACAGCAATAGGTAACTAATACCCCTTCCTTGACCCTCTCCTCAGTGTTAGGCTCTCTCTCCTAATGACAGATATCTAAGGAAATGTCTTCCCAGCAACCCTTCCTCTTCTAAGAGTTTAGTTTCCCCCCCCATCCATATGTTCACCATAGTAGCTGTCATGTTAGTAGAACATGATCCTATTCCCTGGCCTTAGTTGAACAATCCAAAAGTAGGCACCTTACCAAAGCCAGGCTAATAAAGTCCTTCGCTAATATTTTTGTACCTGAAGCTGATAAAAAGGCAGTGTCTCTCTGGTACCGAGAGCTGTAAGATATAAAACTTGGGGTCTGTCAATAGCCATGTTCCTTCCCACGTGGAAAAAGGTGAACAGCAGTGGAGAGGAATGAAGCCATCACATAGAGACAAGCAAAGAAGCAAAGATTCAAGATGGAGAGAGTACAGACAGCATCAGTCTCTGGTTCCAGGGATTCCTGATGCAACTCAGTCCTTTCAGTGGGAAGACCACACGTGTCTTGTAACCCCAGCATATAAAACAGAACTCAGTACATAAGAGGTAATGAAATACTTATTGAATAAATGAATAAGATAACCCTTCCAATAGTACCCCCTCTTTTTTGCTGCTGTGGTTCAACAGAGTTAGATTTGAAACCTAGAAGTCCTAAACCTCTTCTTTGCTAACTTTATACTCTGTATATCCTTCTATTATTACATTATGACAATATATCCTAATTACTGGTTTACATGGCCTCCTCCCCTACCATCAGAGGGCAAGAAATTTTCTCATTTTTTTGTATCATCAGTACCATTTAGCCTAGAAAACAGAAAGTGTCAAGAAATGTTTAACTGATCTAATCAATCCTTTACTCTTGTGATCTTCAGATTTGCATGCAACCAACATCTCCTGAGCGCCTGATCTGTGCCAACCAAACCAACAGTCTCATTCAATTTTCACACTCGGGAGATGAGAGAAGTGAGTGTGAAAGAGTTGAATTGACTTGCCCAAGTCTACATAGCTAGTAACTGGCAGAGCTGGGATTTGGAACCAGGTCTTCCAATTTCATGTCCAGGGATGCCATGCTACTTGGTCTACACTATTGGAACACTTTCCATGTTCTTATATGTAACTTGTTGCCTCTTCACTCATCCTACAGCAGACAATACAATGTTGAGCACAAACGGGCAATCGCCAGCTGCTGACTTGATATGACTATATGCTTGTCCACATTTTGAGAAGCAAGGGACCACATCAGATCAAATTACTTTGGTGCCTATTATAGCATCATGTGCTGACAGGGGCCCAGTTGGCTGAAGATGAGAGAACCTTTCAAGCTATATTTTAACAGTGTTTTTGACCACTATATCCGGTCAGTTGTTCCAGCGTTCAGCAATAAATCAAAGTGACTGTTCATTTCCTTTGACAGTTAACAGTACTAATGAATTCAGTATAATCTCACCATCCATCAGAAAAATTTCTAAAATGCAAGCTTGAAGCTGATGATTCACAGAGTAGAGAAGGGGAAATAAAGCAGTTCTCATTGTTTTCTACAAAACTAGCATTGTAAAAAATTTTGAAAAACTAGCATTGTTTGCAAAATCCAGAAACTGAGCAGTTGGTTGACTACTAATAAAGTAGGTTGCTCCTTGGTCATTTAGCAAAAATCTGCTTGCTGCACCACTGTCAACTGCTGACGAGCATATGATTTCAAGTAGCTTTTGCTGTACAGAACGAGTCTACATACATAAATCAGTGAATCGTTATGTAAGAAAAGAAAAAGAAATTCAAAATTTCCACACCAGAAAACACCTGACACTGAGCCTGGCAAAAATCAGATATTAATACTGAATAAATGTTTACTGAATAAATTACTGAATAACCCTTTGAAAACATCAGTTGTCTATTAAATTGAGAGAGAAAAATCAAACCAGCCAAACATACACAGGTTACATTAGGAACTCCAAAAAATTATGGAGTAACTGGCTCAAGATATATAACAAATTCACAATGACCAAAAAAAAAGATTTTAAGCCAATGTTTAAAAATTTTGAAATAAGTAAGCATGCATTTGACATCCCTCTTAAATTAAGTCACCACACTGGCACTCAGTGTAACGCTAACCAGCAATAACAAAAAAATAAAAGAACAGGTGACAGATCTAACTTTGCAATCTGTTCAAAACAGTTAACAAGGTGGTTGTTTCAAGGCACGCACTTGAAACCTGCTATTTAAGCTCTGTGTCTCCACAATAAAAGAATATCCCAATATGCCAAAGAAGCTGAATCAAAAGCCTTAATAAACACAAGAACATTTAATAGTAATAATGAACAATTCATTAAAATGTATTATCTGTTCAGAAGTGCAAAAGGATCTCTAATAGGAGACTGGGCTCCACATATATAAACCCAACCTATACTGATTAGTCCGAATAAGCATTTTCCAAAATGAACAACCCATAACGAATAACGTAACAAGTATAAAGCCTGGGACGACTCTAGTGATCGCAAACATCAGAACGTGAGCGCTTAAGCTGTATAGTTAGCCGCTTTTACCTACAGCTTCAAATTTACTGAGCCTTCTTCTCAAGAGACCTTTGAAAGAAATTTAAGGCCAAGTATAGTATTTCATGATGATTGCAAATAAAGGCACTCAGTCCCTGAGCCCGCGATCCCTCTTTATATCACTAGAGACTGGACTCCTGAAAAGGCCGGGGGAAAGCCACCCTTTCATCTTGCACAGGACCGCAGCACCTTAGGGACCCCTCTACGGAAGCAGAGCAGCGGAGAAGTGAGTCATGCTCCAAAACTAAGCGTCGTTCACCCTACACTGAGGAAGGCGCACCTTTCACCCTAGACAGGATGCAGTGACAGATGTGGCACCTGTGCGGGAAGGGGGCGCGAAGACATCCTCAGAGTCAGTGCCAACAGGCAGCTGTGGGCTGCTCCGCGGGCCCTAACGCCCCGCGCCCGCCGCTCATTCCCGGGCTGGGGAAAACTTTCCGCCAGCTCCCCTCGGGCGCGCCCCCACCTCCCGGGACCCCCGGGCTCCCGCCCCGTCCGAGAGGCCCCGCCCAGAGCCCGCCCCCCGCGCCCTCGGCACGGCCCCGTGACCCCAGCCCGAGCAGACCCCTGCGTGCCCTCAGGGCGCGCCCCCACGCCCAGTCCGGCCGGCAGAGGGCGGGGTCGCTCACCCGTCCGCAGCTCGTGCTTGACAGTGAGGAGCTGCTCTCCCCCGGCGCCGCCGTCCCTGCTGGTGTCTGTGGCGCCGCCACCGCCGCTGCCGCCCTCCTCCTCCATCTTCTCCCTTTCCCGATCCCGCGGGGTCCTCCGAGGGGACCCGGGAGACAGCGGACGCCCGGGCCCTCACAGCTCCCGCTGCAGCCCCAGGAGCCGAGATGCGGCGGCTCCAGAACTCGGACGCCGAGACGAGTAGCTTTCCCGCTCTGGCCGCACGGCTAGCTCCTCCGCCTCCTCCCCCTTCGGCGGGCACCGCTAGTACCGCGCAACCAAACCGCCCTCTGCTTCACCGCCTCCTCCGTCAAGCTGCTCCGCCCACAGCCAGCAAGCCAGCCATTCGAGCTGCCATCGCTTATTGGGCAGAGGGCGCGCGCATCTGTCAGTGCCGGCTCCCATTGGACAGTCGTCTCTGACGCGTCACGAACCGCCCCGCCCCTCTCCTCGAATTGTTGTTGCTTGGCGGAGTGGCAGGAGAGGGAGGAGCGCGACCGCTCCGATTGGTGAGACCGGAGTTCTGCCCCGCCCGTCTCCGCTGGTGCGCACGCGCAGTCAGAACGTTCCCGTCCCAGACATTCCCAGAACGGTCACACCCCTCATTCCCCAGCTTCGATCTGTTAGTAAACAGTGTCTAGTAGTCAGGAGGCGCTCGGGATCTGTGATTGGCTATTGCCGAAAGAGGCGGTGAGAGCTGATTGGAACGTTTGGTCCGCCAGTCACCGTGGACAGAGGAGGAGCTTAGAAGAAAGCACTTCTCACGCACGTGTTTGCAGACGTACCTGATGGTCCCTGGCAGCGATCCACAGGTGTGTGACCAGCTGGACGGCAGCGTGTCTTAAAAAGGTGTTACTCGCCCTAGTGAGTCCTAAACAAAGTTAAGTGGAGTTCGTGCTTAAGTACGGGTAGTTCTTAGACGTTTCAAAAATTCCGGCTCACCATGAGGACTTTTGCAAAGGATAAACATTTCCATTTTGGACAAGACGCATCCTAGGCACCAAAAGGCTACAGTGATTAATAAAATAGAATACAATCCCTGCCCCTAAGCAACTTTCAATAGAACACGAGAAACAGACGATCTGTGAAATACATAGGAAACTGTAAAGCAGAATTCGAAATAATACAGTCGTACAAACTGTTAAGAGAACTGTACAGATGGCAATAATTATTCTCGGTAGAGGAGCTGGGGAAGGCTTTTAGGGCAAGGAGGCATTTGAGATAACCAGCTTAAAAGGATGGGTGAGATAGAAATACCAGCAGCAGATACAGAGATAGTAACTGAGCTAGGCCTGGAAGTGGAGAAGGCAAGGGTAGGTTAAGTGATTGATAAGGCTGGATGGAAGTATGACATAAGAGACACAGCTAAAAAGGTAAGATTCCATAAGATAATGAAGAACCTGACCACAATGCTAGGCAGTGCAGATTTTATTTAGTACAGGATGGGGAGCCTCAAAGAATAGCTACGATATCAAAGCTGTTCTCTTGGAAGTTAGCTTCGGTTATAGTGAGAAGATGGACTGAAGGGAAGAGGGGAAAGGTGGCACAGCAAGAATACTTTTGCAAGGATAGAACTTATGGGAGCTTCCCATGAGAATGGGAAAAGGAGGGGATTAAAGATGGACACTTGGATATAATTCACATAGAAGTGAACTTTTAAACCAAGCATAACATAGAAGTGAACTTTTAAACCAAGCAGGGATTAGATCAGGAGGTCAGCAAACTGTTTTTCAAAGAGCCAAATAGTAAATAGTTATTTTAGGCTTTGCAGGCCATGTGGTCTCTTTCACAGCTATTCACCTCTGCTATTGCAGTGTGAAAGTAGGCCTAAACAATAAGTAAACTAACCGATACGGCTGTGTTCCAATAAAACTTTATTTATGGACATTGTAATTAAATTTAACACAGGTTTCGCGTGATGATACATTCTTTTAATTCTTTTCAAACATTTAAAAGTATAAAAATGATTCTTAGCTCTTGGGCCATTAAAAAAACAGGCAGGAAAACAGATTTGGCCTGCAGGCCATAGTTTGCAGACTCCTGGGTTAGACTGCCATGGAAAAGAAAGCAGAGAAGCCTCAGCAGCTGCTTCAGGCTGCTTCAGCTCCCTGGGCTTACCTGCCTGGAATATTCATCCCACTAAACCATGACTGCCTACTTGTCTTTCTCCTCCGCAAGTAGTGTGCTGTTTGGAGCCAGGAAATGACTGTGTGCAATGTTCATTTGTTCACTCAACAACTTTTATGCCAGTTATGAACCAAGTACTATGATGGATACTAGAGACGCAGGGGAGCAAAACAGATGCAATCTTTGCTCTTGTAGAGCATACAGTCTTGAAATGGAAATCAGTATTAAATCATCACATAAAAGAATGTAAACCTTCCATTGTGATCATGTTGTAAAGGAAAATTATAGGGTGCTGCAATAGGATATATCAGGGAGGCCTAATTTAGGTTAGAGGAGCTTGAGGGCCTTTATAAGGAAGTCTTATTTAAGGTAATTCTTTAAACATGAGTAGATTTTAACCAGGATGTGGCAGAGATTGGCCTGATGCTCACCAATCTCATTTCCTCTTCCTGGACACACAGGAAAAGTACATTATTTTTTCCTTTGCAGTTAGGCCAGGGTCATGTGACTGTGATCTGGCCAACGGGGTGTGGGCACATGCAATGTGTGCCATTTCCAGGCCTGGCCGCACGCATATCACTCACGCTCTCTTCTCTTTCCACAGCACCTACAAAGGCCACGTGTTGAATGTGGGCATGCCACAATTTTAGATGCACCCTGAAACCCTGCATCTCCACTTGAAGAAGAGCCACCCTGACCTCCTTCAGACTGAGATGTGAGCAATAAATAAATCTTTATAGGCATAAGCTACAAACATGTTGGGGTTGTTTGCTACCAAAGCAGAATCCAGTCTCCCCTGACAATTTCACAAGTGAATTGCTGGGGCGAGAAAATTCTAGGAAGATGCAGATGCAAAGTCCTGAGACAGGCAAAGAGCCTATTGTATGTTAGGGACTGAGAGAGAAAGCAAATGGGGCCATAACACAGTAAGCAAGAGATGAGGTAAGGGAGGCAGACAGAGACCCAATCGTGCAGTTTGTGATAAGCCTGTTAGTAACTAGGGAGTTTTTCCTGTGTGAAGTCAGAAGCAATGGAAGGAATTGAGATGGGAGAATGATAGAATTGGGGTACTATTTTCAAAAGGTACTGTACTTAGTGTTTGGAGACTAGGCTGGAGGGAGCAAGAAAGGATACAGGGAGACCAGTTAGGAGGTTATCACAGCAGTTTGGGCAAAAGATGATAGCAGGCATTGTAGATATGGAAAAGAAAAGGATGGTGTCTAGATATATATTTTGGACTTCATGAAGGATTGATGTCATGGGCGAGGATAAAAGGGGTGTCTGGAACAACACCAAAGTTTCTAGCAGGTACAACTGTGTGGAGGAAAGAGGAAGGTGGTACTGTGTAACGAGGGGCTGAATTAAAGGAAGAGCACATAGAGAGAATATCAAGAGTTTAATTTTGAGACATTCAATGCCAATATTAAGTAGCTATGTGGTTATATGAGTCTGGAACTCTGCAGGGAGGTCTAGGGTAGAGATATAAATTTAGGAACCACCGGCACATACAGTATTTGAGGCCGGAGTTATGAATAAGATTACCAGGGGAGAGAATGTGCAGAAGGAAGAGAAGAGGAGCCCAGGACTGCACTCTAGGAATTTCAACATTGAGATGCTGGAATGAGAAGGGGGAGCTGGAAGCGCAGGAGGAAAACCCAGAGAGTTTTGTATCTTGGAAGCCAAAGTGTTTCAAGAAGGAGGGAGTGGTCAGCTGGGTTACATGCCCTGAGAGGTCACATGAGATGAAATCTGGGAAAGTTCCCATACATTTGCGAACTTGGGTGCCACTGGTGACGATTTCCTAGGCAATTTTGGTAGAGCAAATGAGAGGTGAAGGAGTAGAAACAGTGAACATGAACATGTTTTTCAAGGAGTTAGCCTCTGAATGAAAATAAAGAAATGCCTTAGCTGAAGGGATCCAGGGAGGTGTTGGTTTTTTTTTTCTACTTTTTACTTTCAGATAATTTTTAAATTGCAGATAAGTTGCAAAAACAGTATAGAGTTTCCACACACCCTCCACCCAGCTTTTCCTGAGGTTAATGTGTTACATACCAAGTTCAATCATCAAAACTGAGAAATTAGCATCAGTACAATATTCTTAAATAAACGACAGACTGCAGATTTCGCCACTTGTTTCATAAAAATGGTCTCTGTATTTTTAAATGGTTGAAAAAGAATGAAAAGAAGAGTATACCGTGACCCATGAAGGTTATGTGAGATTCCAATTTCTATGTGCCAGAATCCAGTCCATTTTCCTGCATTACATTTAGTGGCCGTGGCTCTTCAGTCTTCTCCAATCTGTAGCAGTTCCTTAGTCTTTCCTTGCTTTTCATGACCTTAACTCTTTTGAAAAGTACTGGTCAAGTATTTTTGTAGAATACCCATTGCTTTGGGTTCGTCTGATGTTTTGTTTATGATTAAATTGAGGTTACACATTTTGGGGCAAGAGTACCATAGAGGTAACATGCTCTGTCAATTCATCGTATCGGGTACAAGAAGTTTATATGCTTATTACTTGGGATGTCAACCTTGAACACTTGGTTAAGGCGGTGTTTGCCAGGTTTCTCTAAAATTATTTTCCCACTGTAATTAATAAATATTGGGAGGGTGTGTGAGATACTTTTAGACTCTGCAAATATTCAGTTTCTCTTTAAACTTCCGCCCACTGGTTTTAACATCATTTGGTGGGTCTTGCCTACAATAGTTATGACTGTGGTATTCTAATGGTAATTTTCTATTCAGTTGTTTTTTAAGATGAGGAGTACTGGAACTTGTTTGGATGGTGATGGGATGGTGATGGGGGAGAGGTTGGAGAACCAATGAAGACAGTCTCTGAAAAAGTGGGCAGGGCTGGGAGCCTGAGCTCTCTGTGAGGTTTGCCTTTGATGGGAAGAGGCCCCAAGTCCTTCATTGTGGCAGGAGAGTGGGAAGAGGGGCTGGTGGCAGGCATGGACCAGCTTATAGACTTGAGGGTATGTTGGTTATCTCATCTCAGTATACCTGGCATCTAGCATTGGCTCTAGCCCAGAATGGGCTTTCAGTAAATGTTTGTTGAATGAATGAAAAGTGAATGAGAGAAAGTAGGAAACCTACACTTAAAGAGTAGGTATAAAAAGACTAGCTAATTGTGGGTATATCTCAGTAAAGCAGGAATAGGCCCTATGAGCTGATACCACTTGTAGATAGTTAAAAACCACACAGTTGTGCACACATGTGGCAAAGAGCTTACTTCAGAGATTCAAGCTCTGTGCTGAGGGACAAAGGAGTTGGGATGAGGTGGATTTGGGGTCTGAGGATAGTGGAAACAGTTTGGAACAGTCACTGTGGAAAATAAATATTGTGTATTGTGAGCCAGCTTAGATGATTGCTGACTAGCACTGGGGGCTCAGGTAGAGTCTGAAAGCCTGAATCAGGAGAGTTAAATGTCTTTTCTCTAACAATTTACACTCCCCCTCAGGTTTGGAGGTTGGCAGTTGGGCAACAACCTGGTTGAAATCAGTGACCCTGGGGTCCAAGCAGGGTGAGAGGGCAGTGAAGCCAGCAATAAACTGCTAGCCTGGGGAAACAGGGTGGAGTCCAGAAGCTGGAGCTCACATAGATGAGTAGAAACCACTTCTCAACCTTGGCTGCACATTAGAATCACCTGGGATACGTAAAAAATAAATATTTCCATCTCTGAAAAGTATGAATTAATTGGTCTGAGGCAGAGCCTCGACTTCAGGTTTTTTTTTTTTTTTTGTAACTCCCCAGGTGATTATAATGTAGAACCACTTTTGCAGTGTGCATCTAATGTACAAGCATTAAAGTAGAGGATGGTAAGTAAGAGCAAGTTGGAGTTTTGAAACAACGGCAACTTTTCAAAGGTAGTGATGATGCTGGATAAGGTAGGAAGGTAGGAAGGAAAATTATAAATCAGCTGAAAGTGCCAAATCAAATGGGTGGGCGGGGCTTAACTGATTCGGCAGCAACACTAGAGGATGGCTTGGAGTCAAAGGAGGCACCTGCTGAAGAGGAGTGAGATAGTGGACAGGGCTCTGTAGGTAGCTGCTGGAATCGAGGGAAACATCCCTGCTCCCTCCTGCCCTGAGAGATGTACAAGTAGGGAGGGTGGGCCTGTCCATGACAGGGCTGGGAAGGGGAGGGTATCCAGGAGAAAGCCAGGTTTCTGCTAAGGCTGGGAAGAGTAATAGAGGAAAAAGCTTGAAAATAGGTTTGTTCCCCTTAGGAACGGCCTTTCACCAGGCTTGCTTGTACCTGGTGCTAGAATGGGGGTCCCTGCTCACCCCATTATCTTGTGGGCCTGTGTCCATGGCATGGCACCTTGCTACGTGGTCTTATCCTTAGCGTGGGGGTCTGGAGCAAAGTGGCAGGCGGAGGGCCTTGCTCGGTGTGAGCCCTCAGGACTTAATGATCCCATTATTCGTGCACTGTGAGCTGGAATCTCCTCACCTTTGGATTTGTAAGAATTGGGAAACTCCAGAGGCTCACCACCTCACACTCCCTTTTAATGGGCTCTATCAAAACACTCAGATGTATACTCAGAGAAGAAAGAACTTCTTTCAAAAAATCCAAAATGACATTACCAACATCTTGATTCTGTTTTTGACCCTGTCAGAATCTTCATGTGTGGTATAGATCCAGGAACTTTAAGGGACTCTCTGTAGCTGCAGAGACCAACAGAGTCACAGAGTGTGAAGTTCATACTCTCAGAAGGCAGCCATCCATGGCTGAAGTGGATGTGTTGCCACTGTTCTCAAGAAGGATGTTGGGAAGGCACACACACACACCTTGAGTTCACAATTGGGAAGGAAATTCTGTGAGGGGGAGCAGCATGTAGACAGTTTTCTCACTCTACTTTCTGGTATCCCATATTGAACCTACAAAGCTTAGAAACCCTCCAGATGTGGCAGATATGAAGCACTTGACTGGATCTGAGGATCCGGTCTGAGATCTGGCTATGTGGACCTGTGCCGACCAGTGCACAGCGGGGGGAGACTGTAGAGGCATGCACATCGCAAATATATCCAGGTAAAGATAGCAAAGACATTTTTACTCCCTTCCTTCTCACTCATACCGCCCCCTCCAAATCTTCCGGAAGCTACAAAAAGCAAAACAAAGCAAAAACACAGAAAAAGCCCCATTTTTAATGAAACAAGGAAACTCTCAAAACCTCAAACCACAAACCGTGAAGTATGCCTGCCAAATACTGTAAAAATATGCGCTGAAATTGGTGAAATGCTGAGAGCCAACATACACTGCCTCCAGGCTTGAGCCGGAAACATGCTTTCTTAGATGTTGGTATCATACTCCCAAGGGACCGAATCATTGATCCTGGGATTGGAGTGGGGTTTCCCAAAGGCAAGGGGGATCTTATATTACTGGGGGAACAGGAGATAAATTTAGGTGGTACATGGAGAGTCATTTAATTATATCAACTAGCATAATGAAAAAGTGATTCATTTAGAGCTTGCTTTCATTTGTGATTACATCAAGAAAAAGTCTTGGTTTGGTACCAATGGCCTTTAACTTATTTCTAATTTGTACTAAACTCTCTTTCTAACCAGAAAAATATAGACCTCAGACAACTGCATCTAGCTAGAACTTACTATCTTTGTTGTGTTTTCATTGTATTTATTTTAATAGTTACTTCCTATTTATGGCAAGTGATACTGGCTTTTCATTTATAATAGTGATATGCCTCCATTTTAAATAAGTAAAAATTGGGAATTGATTCAAAGAAGAATGTTGGTTATACCAGAGAGGATATGCAGATGAGGCAAAAGTTGAGAAGTGGTACCCAAATGACTGAAATTTAGATTTGAATAATAAGATCCAAGGACCCCAGAGGAGAAACAGGTAGTGTTCTTACAACAAAAAACAAACAGGATGATAGCAGGAAGGTCAACATTAAGGAGAAAGCAGGCTGATGTTTATTTATTTCTATTGTATGTGTCCTGGCCTCCAAACCAAAGAAGTCTCCTGGAGAAGAGAGGGTGAGGGGGATGGAGAGAAAATGGCTAGATTATTGCCCAGAGAGCCTAGACTGAGAGGGCCCTGCTGAGGCCCTCAGGAAGCTCTTCAGCACCCAAACCTGAGTATCTAAGAGACATTCTTTATGGAGAGGAAATTAACAGATTTGGAATCACACTAAAGTAAAGCTACCAAGTGCCTCTGTGCCCTTCTTCCACCCCTTCCCATGCTATTCTTTAGTAAGTAATTCTCCATCTCATTGGAGAAATTATAAAAGTTTTTTTAGAAATCTCAAAGAGGAGGTTCAGGGGTACAAATAAGGAATTACATAGCAACAAAAGAGGATAAAACTGAGCGGCAGAACTCAAGAAGGGAAAGAGTGGAAAGCCATTTTAGAATCAACCAAAAATAAAACGAACACAAGTAAAAACACAATGGAACAATACAAAAAAGGACAAAGAAACGTTTTAAATTATTTAAAAATTTTATAGTTACAGAAAATAAACAATGGAGATCCAATATATGAATAATTGGCATTCCTGAAGAAGTGCCCAGGATAAATGGAGCAATAGAAGAAACTTAACTGAAAAGAAGACTTGAGTCAGCAGGTAGAAAGCACACACTGTGTCAAGGGAAAATCAGTACCAAGTGATCAGTGATAAAACATAACAGATAGAAAAGATGCTCAACATCACTAATCATTAGGGAAATGCAAATCAAAACCACAATGAGGTATAACCTCACACCGTTCAGAATGGCCATCATCAAAAAATCTAGAAACGATAAATGCTGGAGAGGATGTGGAGAAGAGGGAACCCTCTTGCACTGTTGGTGGAAATATAAATTGATACAGCCACTGTGGAGAACAATATGGAGGTTCCTTAAAAAACTAAAAATAGAACTACCATATGACCCAGCAATCCCACTACAGGGCATATACCCTGAGAAAACCGTAATTCAAAAAGAGTCATGTACCACAATGTTCATTGCAGCACTATTTACAATAGCCAAGACATGGAAGCAACCTAAATGTCCATCGACAGATGAATGGATAAAGAAGATGTGGCACATATATACAATGGAATATTACTCAGCCATAAAAAGGAACGAAATTGAGTTATCTATAGTGAGGTGAATGGACCTAGAGTCTTTCATACAGAGTGAAGTAAGTCAGAAAGAGAAAAACAAATACCGTATGCGAATGCATATATATGGAATCTAAAAAACGGTACTGATGAATCTAGTGGCAGGGCAGGAATAAAAACACAGATGTAGAGAACAGACTTGAGGACACGGGGTGCAGGGGGGAAGGGGAAGCTGGAATGAAGTGAGAGAACAGCACTGACATATATACACTACCAAATGTAACATGGATGGCTAGTGGGAAGCTGCTGCCTGGCACAGGGAGATCAACTCAGTGCTTTGTGACCACCTAGAGGGGTGGGATAGGGAGGGTGGGAGGGAGGCTCTAGAGGGAGGGGATATGGGGATATAGGTATACATATAGCTGATTCACTTTGTTGTACAGCAGAAACTAACACAACATTGTAAAGCAATTATACTCGAATAAAGATGTGAGAAAAAAAAAACATACCAGGTAAAAAATCAAAAGCAACACCTAATATTAAATGACAATGAAGCAAGTCTACAGAAGTCAAGAGCATAAAATTACGACTCATGAATTTTATTTTCTGCCAAGTTGTCCTTTAAGTATAAAGGCTATTGGCAGTCATTCTTGAGCATAATAAAACTAAGGGTTTGCATATTCTTGAGAAAAGTTCTTTATACTTAAATTCAGTCAACCAAAAAATGAATCAAAACAAATCAAGAGAACACTTGAGTATTGAGAAAAACTGCTGAAGATGAGTTTTGCAAGGTTTTAAATGCAGAGTTAAGAGTAAACAGCTGTGGGATTGACAGTTAAAGAGCAAAATGTAAACATTGCAAACTCTTATGCTGTAAAAATATTTATATACCTAAGAAAAATTGGGATGGGGAAAAGGCAGTGGGAGAACTTGTAAGCATGTAAATTTACTCATCTGTAATGACACAGAAATAATCACTCTGAAAAATGGAATGCATGAACTACAGCTGTTTAAGCAAGCATGATTCCAACTTCTTGATGATTTCTATATTCGTTTTTCTTAACGGATACTTCAAGAATGTTTGTGGTACAGAAACATTTAGCTGAAGTTCAGCAATTCCTTCAATTTCATTTCAGCTTCTTTTTCTATAAAATTGATCTTTCTTTCGGCTCTGTTTCTGAGCACAAGGACCCATTGAGATAATATATTCCAAATGTCGATGGCTGTTTCTAGGAAGTGAGATTTGGGGCATGTTTTTTAAAAACTTCCTCTTTGTACTTTTGTGTTATTTTTATCATAAAAATACCATGTATAAAAATAATAGTCACTTTCTGAGTAGTGTGGTAGAACAGTAAAATGGCCCACATGACCTTTGTCCTCAGGTGTGACTCCTATGATTATGGTATGTTACATAGCAAAAAAGGATTTCACAGATGCAGTTAAGGTTACTAATTAGTTGACTTTAACATTGGGAGATGATCAGGGTGGGCCTAACCTAATCACACGAGCACTTGATTTTATTTATTTATTTTGTGTGGCACGCAGGCCTCTCACTGTTGTGGCCTCTCCCATTGTGGAGCACAGGCTCCGGACGCACAGGCTCAGCGGCCATGGCTCACGGACCCAGCTGCTCCGCGGCATGTGGGATCCTCCCGGACCGGGGCACGAACCCGCGTCCCCTGCATCGGCAGGCGGACTCTCAACCACTGCACCACAAGGGAAGCCCCCACATGAGCACTTTAAATGCTGAGAGTATTCTCTAGCTAGTAGCAGAAATCACAAGATTCAAAGCATGACAAGGCTTCAATGCAAATAGGTATACTGATGCTGGCTTATGAGATGGAGGGGGGCCACGGGAAAAGGCCCTGAGTGCAGCCTCTAGGAGCTGATAGCAACCCCTTGACAACAACCAACAAGAAAACCAGACCCTCAGCCCTAGAACTGCAAGGACCCGAATTCTGCCAATGGCCTGAATGAACTAGGAAGTAGATTCTTTGCCAGAGCCCCCAGATAGAAGCCCAGCCTGGCTTGCACCTTGATTTCGGCCTTGTGAGACCCTAAGCAGGGAACCCATTTGATCTGGCAAGTTCTGACCTACAGAACCGGGGGATCATAACTGCTGCTGAAGTTTGTGGTCATTTGTTACACAGTAATAAAAAACCAGTACAAGTAGTCAACATTTTTCTCCTTGCCAAACATACAGAATCAGAGTCCTCATCATAAACGTCAGCATCCCCACGCCCTCCTCACCCTTTTGCATTTGCAGAGCTCAGCGTATCTCCAGAAGCCCCAAATGATCTGTGAGAAAACGGACCACTTTGTATGATGACTGGAAGACTCCAGTTTGGGATTAGATGTTTGTGGAGGTGTTGAATCAGATTATGCCTTTTGCACCAGTTGACTTTTTAAACAACAATCAAAACATTGGTTTTAAAGGGATAAATAGACAAGTTGGGGACAGGAAGCTGGAGGTGAAGAGGAGGAGGTTAGGAATGGGCAGGGTAGGAAGGCAGCCTGGTGGGAGGCCCAGTAGACAGGAGCAGTGAAAATACCTCTGTCGCACCTCATCTTTTTCTCCCAGTTCCGTTCCTCAGAAACAATAATTTTAGCTTTTTAGATATTTCTTCTGGGGTTATCTATCTGTAAATAATATGCTTCTATCACTATTGATTGATTCGTTTTATACATTATTTTTTCCTTACATGATAAATAAGGATTTAGGTCATTTCACCAGTACCCCGACCCCTTCTCTTTATATAATTACAAAACTTCTTTGTTTTTCTATAGGTTACCTGTGTTGCACTGATACACCTTTATTTCTTGTTCCATCAGCTAAGGGTAGTATCTCTCTTTTTCTTTTTAATTTTTATTGGAATATAGTTGATTTACAATGTCGTGTTAGGTTCAGGTGTACAGCAAAGTGAATCAGTTATACATATATCCACTCTTTTTTAGATTCTTTTCCCATATAGGCCATTACAGAGTATTGAGTAGAGTTCCCTGTGCTACACAGTAGGTCCTTATTAGTTATCTATTTTATACATAGTAGTGTGTATATGTCATAAGGGCAGTATCTGTTGACTGTTCACTTTCTAAGATGAAGGTAGCAGCAGCCCTACACTTCTCTTCCATATCTACCTCCCAACTTCTGACATTTACAATTTTAAGAATAAGAACATTTACAATCTACTCTTAATCATAATTAACTCTCCCACAGACTGATCCTAAAAACTGAAACTCACTTAAATAGCATTTACATTGTTGTTGCTCAGTAAATATTGTTCTCTGAAGAAGCAAAATGTTTATGAAGATTGCTCTTCCTTTTATGGTACAATTTTTTCCCTTGGATTTTCTATTTGCCTCTCTTTTATCTTGTTACATTTTTCTTTATCATGGCTCATTTCCCCCCAGCTTCTTCATCCAATCAGGGATTCTGTTGAGTTTTTAAGCCCTCCCCTCTGAGGCCCAACATCCTCCTGCGGCATAGCAGATGTGATGGGATTTTCCTTCATGGGTTTCCTGGGTCAATTCCAGGCTTTCCAAGATCCGCATCTCCCCACTTCTTAGATGATACCTTTCTTTTCCTGCAGTGCATTTTCGTGTACCTTCCTAAGAAATGGTGTGTGAGAGGTCATTTTCTGGGCCCTGTTTGTCCCAAAAGATATTCTACACGCACACTTGGATGATAGTTTGGCTGAGGACAACACTATAGGTTGAAAATCATTTTCTTACAGATTCCTGAAGGCATCACACTATTGCCTTCTTTTTTTTTTTTTCCTCACCACATGGCTTGCAGGATCTTAGTTCCCCGACTAGGGATCGAATTGGGGCCCTTAGCAGTGAAAGCTCGGAGTCCTAACAACTGGATCGCCAGGGAATTCCCCACACTGTTGCCTTCTAGCATTCAGTGCTGCCGACGAGAAGTCTGTTTTATTTTCGTTATTATTTTCATTCCTTTATAGATGACTTTCTTTTTAATTGCAAGTTTTAAAAATTGTTCTCTTTATCTTTGGTATTTAAAATCAGATTATGTGACTAGGTGGGTCTTTTTTCCAAACTCTGTATTTACCCCTCAGTGGACTCTTACTGTCTAGAGCTGTGTGACCTTCAGTGCTAGAAAACTGTTGTGGTATTTCTTTTATTTATTTATTTGGCTGTGCCGGGTCTTAGTTGCGGCACGTGGGACCTTTAGTTGCGGCATGTGGGATCTTTTTAGTTGGCGGCATGCGAACCCTTAGTTGTGGCATGTGGGATCTAGTTCCCTGGCCAGGGATCAAACCCGGGCCCCCTGCATTGAGAGTGCAGAAACCCAGCCACTGGACCACGGGGGAAGTCCCTCATGGCATTTCTTTGATACTGTCCTCTCCCTTGATCTTCTTTGCTCTCTCTCCATATAGCTACTATTAATTGGATGTTAGAACTTCTCTTCATTTCCTACATCTTATTTCTTACCTTTCTAAAAAGGGTCTAGTTTCAGAGAGAGTACTGTAATTTTACCTGCCAAACTTTCCATTGATTCTTTTATGACTTTAACTGGCATATTTTTAATTTAGGAGAGCTCATCTTGTGTGTCCTTTGTCAGAGCGTCCTGTTCTTCTTTTACAGATGAAATCGCTTCATGAGTCCTTCTGAGTATATTAATTAGAGCTTTTTCATTTAGTTTGCTTTTGCTTTGGGTTCTCTTCCTCAAAATAACTATTTCCTCCAGGGTGGGTTTTTTTTTCCCCTATTTATTTTAGTCTCTCTTGAAGTGCCCAGAGACTCCTCATCATCCACCTTTAATTAAAATGAAGCCCAAGAAGCTAATGAGGAGTTCTGTGTGCTTGGGCTTATCGACTGGTAGGAAGGCTTCAAGTGCCTGGGAGTCCTGAATAGTAGCTTGTGCTGATTTCCCCACTCTGTAGATATTCCTTTTTTTTTTTTTTTTTTAAAGAGTGCAGTCTGGGAGTTCCCTGGCAGTCCAGTGGTTAGGACTCTGCACTTTCACTGCCGAGGGCCTGGGTTCAACCCCCGGTCGGATCCCGCAAGCCGCATGTCGTGGACAAATAAAAAGATCAATAAAGAGTGGAGTCTGACAGTACCTTTCCTGGGTGATAGAGTCCTCGCTTTAGAGATAGGGGTGAGATGGGAAGGACTAAGTGTTTCCATATGCAGACTTTCAATTAATCCCCCTGGTTTCAGCCCTGTGTCTCACATCCTCTGCCACGTGTGGTGGTGTCCCATCCTGAGCTTCTCTGGGATTCAGCTGGAAAGATCAGCCTCCTCCCACCTACAAACCTCTGTGTGCACTCCAGAGAGTGGGGCCCCAAACCTCCTGCTGTTCTATGGTTTGTTGCACCCCACTGGGGAAACCACCCATCTAGACCATGACTTTTTCTTCCCTGATGTCACAGAGCCAATGAATGCCAGAGCCTGAACTCAAACCCACTCTCGAATTCCAAAGCCAAGGTCCCTGCGCTCACCACAGCATCCTAGCAACTGCATGGTTAAGGTCTGATCGAAAAGGATGAGGAACTTGGGCCTATATTTCAACAGACATGATAGATTTGTCCGCTTTTAAGTGCTTATAGTGCCTTAGGATCATATTCTTTCCTTCGAAAGTTTCCCACTCAAATAGTTAATGTAGGCTAGAGCGATAAAGTGAAGCAGCCAGGGGGAGACCGGATCGGGGATCACACACCTCCTTTAAAGTGGCAGTTACTCCTCAGCTGTGGCCAGTTGCTGCCACACAGGAATGCTGGCCAACCCTGGCCTCATCTGATTTTTCAAGAAACATCAAAATTCAGATTATTAAGTAATAGGTATCATTGGGTAATGATGTAAAATGTCGGCAAATAATTCAATTTCAACTGTGGCTGTAGACGAGCTGTGGTGACTAGTTTGCTGCCTCTAGACATTGCACTTGGGAGAGAAAACCTGAAACGAGATTGTGGGGGGAACAGAAAGTGAAAGCCGTGGCAGGACCCCTGGCCAATCACAGAAGTCCGGTTAAGACAAACCCAGGCAGTGTGCCTTCTCTGAGCCCCAGACGCTCTGGGAGATGGGTCTGGTGATCATTTCATACTCCTCTTAACATTCACAACCCCACTGCCTGTCTTAGATCCTAAGCCAGCTAGTCTCTCCCCTTTTCTTCTCTCAAGTCATTTGCTCAAAGAAATCTTCCTCCTTTTGGATGACAGAACCCATAGCACAGCAGAAGAATTCATGAATACTAAATACAGGTGTTGACGAGGGTGAGGAGGGAGGCGGAGATCAGAAACCCTGAGGACTGGTGACAAGGGGCAGTTTTTAGCCAGAGGCCTGCCTGGAGCCTGGGAAGTGGACCAGAAACCATTTAACATCATTGAGCCAGAACTTCGGCCTCTATAAAACTGAGATGATAAAAATAGCTGTTTGTACTTCATAGTATTGTTCCGAGAAGCAAATGAGATAATGTGCCAGGGGATGGCATTGTGATTGCAAATAAACCATCGCCTCTATTGGAGAAATTAAGGGTGCATTTGAATTGTACAGGGTGGGGCAGGATATAAACCTTAGAAATACTCCAAGGTTACTCTGTGATGAAATTGCCAGTCATTTCAGGGTTGATGTCATTCCATCTGATGCAATGGACTGCAGTTTATTTCATTTCATTTCATTAAACCTATGTAAATAAGACACGTAAATTAACAAGGAACAGTAGGAAAGGAGGTGATCCTGTCATCAGAAGTCCTTGGAATGTGCTGACTCCTGTATTCACATGACGACTTGGGAAGGGCAATTCCGGAAGACCACAGATCCTCCTTAGTTTTCAGGAGCTCCACTTATATGCTGGTCAGAAAATGCCCTTTAGGCCTTACAATCTTTGGGAAACTGATAGAGAACTGTGGTGTCGAGGCCACACCAAGTTCTAATTCAACTCAGCTGGCAGAAGAGCAGGAACCTCTACATTTCCTTTGGCTGGGAGATTATGACCTCCAATCCAGGCAATGTCTGCTTTTTCATTCAGTTTCATCATTATTGTGTACATTTCATATTGAATGGCACAAGGATTGCTGTACAAATATGTTCACAGAAGCAATTTTTATATGAACAAAGCATTTGAAAATGACATATTTGCTTATCAATTAAATAAATCATATTTTTATGATGTAGGATTATGCAGCCATTAAAAGGGTATTTGCACAGTGGTTCGCACTGGGGAATGGTAACAGCACAGATGTAGTTGTGCTGGACTGGACCAAGGCAGAACGGTCACATCCCCTTCTGCGCAGTACAAGCCAGCTGAAACCACACGGAAGCATGACTTTAAATAATGCAGCACAGCTGTGCAGGGCTCGTGAACATCTGCAACCTGCGGACAGGTGAGGTCTGCAGCTGTCCGAGGTGGGGCTGTTCATAGCAGGCAGACACATCTGGCAACCTTCGAGAGGAAATGGATGCCACAGACACTGCCTAATCCTCGCACACTCATACTTGGGAAAACCCCAGAAACCATCAGTGCATATATTCTGAGAAGGCTGCATATGCGGACACTGCCCTCATTAGTGATTATCATCCCGAGTGAGAAGAACCAGGTCACCTGGACATGGAATGAAAGATCTAGGAGGAGCTCAGCTATATGTGTCAGTGGAAGCAGAGCTCTGTAAGCGTGTTTAAGCTGTTATTTAATGCAAAAGAAAGTTGCAGTTGAGTCATTGCTTTTATTCTTGACCCTGGGACTTGTAATGGGGCAGGAGGAGGGTCTTACCTCAAATCCAAGTTAATGAACTGGATAATCTCACAGAGGACTGTTTTCAGGGGGGATCAAGAACCTTCTGGAGTGAATATCCCAGGAGAAGAAGCAGTCCAGTCAGGCACAAAGAGATTTCCCTGATAAGAATGTCATGGTCCTCCAAGAAGCAAGGCAGTTCTGACGATAGTCTCCTGGCTGGGACTTTAAGGGTTTTCCTGGCTCAAGCCCTAGTGATCTCCCCTCTGAATTCTGTGGGGTGGGGCTGACATGGGAAGGATTCATTTTACCAGAAACTCTCTTAAATACTGGGCCGTAAGTAGTATGGCTTTGGTGCTTCTCTAACAATCAAGTGTAGACAGGACAAGACGTCTCCCTCCCAAGTCATCCCCCTCCCAAGTCATTCCAACTGACTGACCAAACCGCTCTGGTGTCACAGGTGGGATCTGGACCCAGAGCAATGGTGAGACTCCATGGGGCCTGGCTAGACGATGGTGGTGCCCAGCTAGACCATGGTGGTGCCCAGCATGAATGGACTTGTACAGGAGGGTGGAGGGGTGGGCAGAAGCCAGTGAGGGAGGCTTTGACAGGGACCAAGGGCCCTATTTGAGAAGGTGGAGACAAACACCAGGGAAACTGGTGACTCCATCTTTGCCCCTAGTGTGTTGAGGCTTGAAAACCAGGTTACATCCAGATGGGAAAACTGAGGCACAGAGCGATTAATCACTTGCTCCAAAGCATATGGCTGTAAAGTGAAAGAATTCAGATTTGAAACCGGATCTTCTGGATTTCTGCTTGTTCTATGGTTCATGAGGCCTTTCGGGAGAAACCAAAGGATGTCCAAGGAATACTGGTAATACAGTTGGATGGAAAATAAGATTCATCGGGGGAATGGCAACGATCAAAGCTAGAAAGATACTTGGGCTTTATTGTGGAGTTTGCACTAATTTGGGCAATAATGGCATAGTCCGGGGGTCAGCAAACTGTGATCTGCAGATCAAATCTGCTCACTATCTGTTTTGGGGGCCATAAGTTAACAATGGTTTTTACAGATGAACGCTCACAGTTGATCTGGTGATAGGGACCACTAAATTTGAACCCCACTTAAGTGAAATATTAGCCTGTAGAAAAGAATTCCATTCTACTCATTAGTATCCTGATATGACAAAATATTATATTCAATTATTATTATATTTTTATTTCATCAATAAATATTAGTGAAAATATGTTTTCTCTTTTGGTATATGAGTATTTATATAATATCCTTGATTTTGTCTCTTGGCCTGCAAAGCCTAAAATATTTATTATCTGGCCCTTTACAGAAAAATTTTGCCAACCCCGGGCATGGTCAGTGATTGAAGAAAGTCATGGAATATATGTCATTTCTTTTTTTTTTTTTTTTTCGGTACGCAGGCCTCCCACTGTTGTGGCCTCTCCCGTTGCGGAGCACAGGCTCCGGACGCGCAGGCTCAGTGGCCATGGCTCACGGGCCCAGCCACTCTGCGGCATGTGGGATCTTCCCGGACCGGGGCACGAACCCGTGTCCCCTGCATCAGCAGGCGGACTCTCAACCACTGCGCCACCAGGGAAACCCTATGTCATTTCTTAATTGCATACTTTCACCAATAAAAGTTTGGGCATGAATGTCCTATTTATACAAATTATTTAATATATCTTGTGCACTACACTACTCATATACATAAGCAACATTGGTAGGGCTATGGACGAGAGTTAGAACTGTGAAATAAGACTGCCTGAGTTCAAATCCCAGAGCTGCTACTTACTAGTTATATGACATTGGAGAAATTTCCTCACCCCTCTGCCCCAGTTTTGTCATCTGAAAAGTGGGGTTAATAGTATCTATTTTATTGGATTGTTGTGAGAATTAAACAGACAGATATATGTAACGTGCTCAGAACAGTCTCTAAAAATAGAGTAAGTGCTAAATAAGAGTTAGTAATACTGGTATGAACATTATAATTCATGCCCCAAAATAAGAATTTTAAACAGGGAGGTGACAGTGAAACATCCCAAACTTCTCTTTTGGCATGCCCATATGGTACCTGTCATCACCCTTGTGCACAGGACAGACCATGTGTGATTAGGGTGACTTGTCAGGGTACAGAGGCAGGTGGCAGAGGGACGAATTCAGAGACAAATCATTGATTTTTGGAAATAGGATGGCCTGACTTTGGAGCTGGCTGGTTGCGGGAATGGGGAAGAGGAAACGGAGTGAGGGCTTGCGTTTTACTCCTGTCCCAATGCGTCTTATCACTGCCGATGGTTAGTTTTCTCGTTGACTCAGCAGCTTCCTGAGCTCTTTTGGTGTGCCAGCATTACAGGGGTTATAACGACAAATCGCAGACAGGCCTGCACTTAAGAAGCTCCTGGTAGGCAAGAGGAGACAGACATGAAAACAACTGTGTGTGGTAGTATCTTGGGGGTTCTGATAGGAGCCTGTTTATTTTATTTATTTTAAAAAAATTTTTTTGCAGCGCTGCTGCGTGGCATGCGGGATCTTAGTTCCCTGACCAGGGATCCAGGGATCCAACCCAGGACCCCTGCAGTGGAAGTGCTGAGTCCTAACTACTGGACTGCCAGGGAAGTCCCTTTTTGTTTCTTTCTTTTTTTTTTTTTTTTCCTTCTTTTTAGATAGGAGCCTCTTTAGAACCTGGTGGAAGTGAAAAGGGGTGAGTGTTCAAACCCAGTGAGAGGAGAGAAAAGCTCCACAGGGGTGGCAATTCTTGGGTTAAGTACTGAAAGATGAGTGGGCAAAGCAATGGAGGAAGCATTCCAGGGAAAGGCAACGGTGAGGGCCAAAACAAAAAGACACAAGGCAGCAGCCTGGGAGTTTTGCAAATGCCCAGAGCCCCAAGGTAGTGCATAGGGAGGAAGTCATGTGGCAGGCTGCAGGACCGGGGTGACCCCGCAGGAGCTGGGAAATCACAGGTGGCAGAGTAAAATAAATTTCTTTTTCATAACATCCTGCAAAACAGACCCTGCTTATAGTGTCTTTCTGGTACAGTAAACACTGGTGGGCCTTAAAAAACTAAGCTATTTTGTTTTGATTAATTTTAAAGATAATAACAGTGTCAATAAAAGCTACTTTGGGGACTTCCCTGGCGGCACAGTGGTTAAGAATCCGCCTGCCAATGCAGGGGACACGGGTTCGATCCCTGGTCGGGGAAGATCCCACATGCCGCGGAGCAACCAAGCCTGTGTGCCACAACTACCGAGCCCTCATGCTGCAACTATTGAAGCCCGCACACCTAGAGCCCGTGCTCTGCAACAAGAGAAGCCCGCGCACTGCAACAAAGAGTAGCCCCTGCTTGCCACAATTAGGGAAAACCCGTGCGCAGCAACAAAGACCCAACATAGCCAAAAAGAAAAAGCAAAACAAAAAAAAGCTACTTTGAAGGGTATGCTAATGAGCAATTAAATTCAGTTCCCCTCGAAAACTGAATTTAATAATGTTGACCTACATTTACTTTCAAAAGACTTGGTTGTCTGCTTTTATCCTGAACATGAAAACAAGTGTTTTAGGACACAATTTTTTTATGGTAAGGCGACAGTGGGGAGAATGAAACGGTACCTGCCCCCCTCCCACCCCCACCCGCCATGGGTCTCTTCCTTTGAGACCTTTTCTCTGTCTGTCCTTTCATCCATTCATTCACTAAATTGGTCCGTCTGCCTTTCTGCCAAGAAGCAGATACCTCTTTTTGAAACACTAGATTGACCTCAACAAGGAAGATTCAAGTAGCAGTTGTTAGAAAAGGACGTAGCCTATACCCTGGAGGACGTGGCCAACCCAAGTAAGCGAGAACTATGCCAGGCTGAAGTTTTGGGGTTTTAGACATTTTGGGGTTTTGGTTTTTAGTCTTCAAAGTAATACACGTTCTCTGAATAAAACTGGAGAGTACAGAGAAGTAATAAAGAAATGGGAGAAGATAACCTTTCATCCAGCCATCCAGGGGCAACCTCTGCTACTATTTTGGCATATTTTCTTCTAGTATTTTTTTCTGGGTTTTTCAAAATTTTAACATGCCTGGGGGAGCCCAGTGAAGTTCACGTTTGGCATAGGTTTCATCATCCCCAACACAGGCCTTTGGTTCACTTGGTTAGAGGTACGGGTTGTGCTCATTCAGAAAGCTCTGCAGGCATTGCATGCCTCACCCGCACCTTCAACCCCCAGTCTCCCTGTTGGGAACAGAATAGGGAAGAGCGCCTTCTTTGTGAGCCCGCTCCGAGACACTTACCCCTTCACCACAGTGAGGCTTGTGGTCCGCTTCACACTTACAGAGCAAAGAGAAAGACCCAGAAAAGAGTGAGCCTCCAGGCCCCGACCCACATGTCCGACTGTGGGCAAGCAAGGGTAGAAGCAGCAAGACAGTATGCTCCTTGAAGTTCCTTCCGGGGGGGTGGAGATGTCTCCTTGCTTTTATGTCATCTTGAGAGTAGGGATGCCAGCAGTGGTTTTTTTTTATATGTACTCCTGCCTTGGGGCCGTGGGTGCTCTGCCTCCAGATTTCCCTGTGGCTTGCAGCTGAAGCATCGTTCAGGGTTCAGCTCAGCTGTCACTTCTTAGAGTCACTTCCGTGACCCCCGAGTCTTCTTCCACCCACCCCACCCCCATCATTCTCCATCTCCTCACCTCACTTTATTGTCCTCCTAGCAGGAACCACTATCTAATTTGATAATGTTCATCTATTTACTTGTTTGTTTGCTGCCCATCCTCCCCCTTCTAGAAGGCAAGTTCCATGGCAGTCCGGGGCTTCCCTGTGCTGTTCTGTGCTGTATCCCCAGTGCTTAGCATCGTCTGTGGCACACGGTAGAACTAGTGATACATGTTGTTGAACGAGTGAGTGCCCTGAGCTCCTGCATGCCCCATAGCCACTCAGTGCCAAGCCTGAACCGCCCATCATATGTCCAAACCCATCTCTTCCTCTCCATCCTCCCTAACCCCCAGCAGTAATGTTCAGCTCCTAAGACAATTACAATAGTCACAACTGCTCTGCTCACCCCAGTCTGCATCCCACCCTGCCACCAAGCGTTCCTCCTGCATCTCACCCTGCTGCTTCCCCGTTTATAAGCCTACCTTCACGCCCCTCCATGCAAACCAACTGGCTGATTTCCGGTATGGTGACAGAGAGGGGGCACCTCCTGGGGATACATTGGAATTGAGGGTGAGAATAAGGATGTACAGATTGAAAGCAAAGCAATGCTTTTCCCACTAGCTTTGCTCTGTTCTGTACTCATAATATTTACTTTTTTTGTATCAAATATTGGGTAGGGAGGGCCTGAGATTCTGTGTTTATCAAGGAGGCGAAGGTGTGGTTTTTAAAAGTTAAGAGAGGTGTCACTTGCTCCTTCTCTTAAATTGGTCATGAAATCTCACCCTTTTGTGCCTTTCCCCTTGCGGGCATGCCTTGATCTCCTGCCCCTCTTAACGGGCCAGTTCAAAGGCCACTCCTGTGATGCCTGCCCACCTCTTTTTCCTCTTCCCCATAGAGCTAACTGCCCACCCCCTAAGCCCCATAGCGTGTGTCCACAGCTCTGATGGGTCATTACTTTGTACTTGTTCAGATTCCCCATCAGATTGGGTGGCCCATGAGGGCAAGGCACTCAGTATCCTAGTCAGCCCAGGCTGCCATAACAAAATACCATAGACTGGATGGCTTAAACAGTACACATTTATTTTCTCACAGCTCTGAAGCTGGAAGTCTGAGATCAGGCTGCCAGCATGTTTAGGTTTGGGTGAGGGCTCTCCTTCTGACTTGTAGCGGCCACCTTCTGCTGTGTCCCCACGTGGTGGAGAGAGAGAGCAAGCTCTCTTCTTGGAAGGACACTAATCCCATCAGACCAGGGCCCTACCCACATGAGCTCCTCTAAACCTAATTATTTCCCCAAAGCCCCATCTCCAACATATGAATTTGGGGGTGGGGTGGGGCACAAACATTCAGCCCATGAAACTCAGTAAACATTTTTTAAGCAAGTAAAGAACCTAGGCTTTCTTAAATTCCCCCCTTGACCAAGGGCAGGGTTGATCCCAGGGTCCAGAGCAGGGCTGTACCTACAAGGAGCTGCAGTTCCTGGGACCCACCTTTGAAAGTCAGAGGCCCAGAGGGGCTCCAGCAATTTGCTACAATGTTGATGCAAGCCGATCTTGTCACCTGGTCTCCTTGTCAGGGATCAAGAAAGTCAAGCCCCAAAGAAGTTCAAGGGACTTGGTCAATGTCTTATTCATCTGATCTGTGCCTAGAACATTGCTTACAAAATCATCTTCGTCTGTAAAATCATGTAAAAGTGTTAAATTATATTGAGAAAAAAAATCATCTTCATCCATTCAAAAAGCATTTGTTGATCACCTACTGTGTACCAGAAGTTGCATTGGCCTCCAGAAGCCCCCTGCGCGGTGAGGGGAGAGAGACCTATTGTCAGCCACGACATGGCAGTGTGGTCTGTGCCTTCAGACAGCCCAGGGGAGGAGCCTCTGACCCAGCCCGCTGCTCAGAGGGGGCGTCGGGGAGAGAGGACAGCTGAGTGGTCTCCAAGGACAAGAAGGAGTTAGGTAGGCAAAGGGCCAGAGGAAGATGTTCCAGGCAGAGAAGGCGAGCGGGAAGCCAGGGAGAACAGGGCCCCACTGGGGACTGCAAGTAATTACTGAGAATTTAGTCTATGTGCCAAGTGCTGTTCCCAGCTCTGTGGTTACAACCAAGTAGAAACAAGGACCGTGCCCTTAAGGAATTTACAGTAAAATATACGTGAGAAGTGAAAAAAACAACAATTTGAGCATTATATTCTGATTTACGTTGGGGGGGTACTTAATAAGATGACACTTTGAATCTGCTTCTGAGCCTCCAGCCCACTGCTTTTAGGATGCGTTTCTTCCCTTTGGGGGCGTCTCCTTCCATAGTAAGTCCACAACCCCAGGGACCCTTGTGGGTCCATGAGAGTCCTGGTGACTGCCTCTCGCAAAGAAAACCAGAAAAGCCGGAGCACCCGGAGGGTTGTGTTCTCGGCTGTTACTGTTGCCGAAGCTGTAGCAGCACCTCTGCTGACACATGGGAGCCTGGGGCAGAGCTTGTCCAAGGAAGGAAGTGCTTCCAGCACAAGAGGTGTGGGCTGTGTCAGGAAGAGCGAGAGGGAAGAAGCCTCTCTTCCACAGGGTCACCCTCGGTGGGGGACGCGGCAGTCACAGTGGACCTCAGCGCCCAGCGCTCCAGGCCCCGTGAACGCAGACATGCACACGTGCGCACACACAAGCACGCCCCAGGTGGGGTTGCTCCCAATCTAAAGCCACGTGCATTCTGGGTACCAGCATCTTTCCTCAGCAGCCCCGCCCTCCGAAGCAAGGAAACCCCTCCTCTCCTGCTCCAAGGCCAGCTCCATCTCCCACCCCAGGATGAGTGACATCACACTGCACACTGCAGGAATTGAGGGGGAGATGACTCTTCTCTGGGACAACAGATATAACCTGGGGATTCTGTTCATGCTCCTTATAACCCATGAATACAAGGAGGATGGAAATCAATCTGCCCAACATCGAGGTGCAGCAGGTGGGGCTGTGAAGATGGAGGGAATACCTGATGGTGGTAGTATTTTCCTGGTAGCTCTTCCTCCCACCCCCTGCCTGACCACGCTTTCACTACACCTTAGAGAGGAAAGCCCCTGTTCCCAGCTTGTTCCAAAATTGATTGTCGGCGAGAGGGGGGTTCCTCACAGATTGGGAACTAGACTGGTTCCGTCCTAGCCATGGATCCTGGAAAGGACCACTTACTCTCTCTGGACCTCTGTTTCCTCAATCAGAAAAGCAGAGGGGGGACTTCCCTGGTGGCGCAGTGGTTAAGAATCTGCCTGCCAATGCAGGGGACACTGGATCAAGCCCTGGTCCGGGAAGATCCCACATGCCGCGGAGCAACTAAGCCCGTGCGCCACAACTACTGAGCCTGCGCTCTAGAGCCCACGAGCCCCAACTGCTGGGGCCGGTGCACCCTGGAGCGCATGCTCCGCAACAGGAGAGGCCACCGTGATGGGAGGCCTGCGCTCCGCGGCGGTGAGTGACCTCTGCTTGCCGCAGCTGGAGAGGGCCCGCGTGCAGCCACAAGGACCCAATGCAGCCAAAAATAAATTTTAAAAAAGCAGAGGGGGAGGGAGCCTGCTCAATGACAGCAATGTCATCCCCACATGCTCTGCCCTCCTGTTTCAGATGCTGCTGCCCCCTGAGCTACCACCTATGACTTTTTTGAAACCTTCCCTCCCATGTTCCTTTGACCATAAGCATCGCTTCTCGTCTGAGCTGAGGGTGACAAGGAGTTCCTGAATGTTGGGGGGTGGCTCCTGCCTAGGCTCTGGGGGAGGCCTGTCCTAATTAGGAAACTAGGAGCCACTGGGAGGAGCTTGTTGATGTCCAGAAAGAGAGTCCACTGGTGGCCGTGGGGTGCACGACTCAGCCCTTGCGACCGTATGCGGTGCCACTTGCGGAATCACACTGGTCAGCTCTCCGGGACAGCTGGGAAGAGGCAGGTCCTGGCAGCGATGCCCAACCCCTTCTTGTGGAGCCAGGCTGTCCTCACCAGAATCCCAGGAAGTGTACATGTTGAGGGTGGTGACGGCCCCATCCTCCAGGGTCATGGAGGGTGAGCTGTCAGGGACTATTCAAGGTGACCCCGGGGGCTGCGTCCTCAGGTGTAATTCCACCAATTACTCTGGCTTCTCTAAGCATCCCGGCCTCTTCTACCCTTTGCCCTCAACGAGCCTGGGAGGAAGGTGGGGCCAGTGTGGACTTTACCATGTGAAGGGCTGTTGCTTTAAGCAGTGTTGACGTGGGAAGACATCTATTAAACCAGCTTGGTAAATTTCAGTCCACTTGTCCATTTCCAGAGGGCATAGGCCTTTTCCTGAACCTGGAAACGAGGCAAAAAGTTCTGGCAACTTGGCAAAGGTTCATAGCCTGCCTGGGCAATTCAGATTTGCATTTCTGGGGCAGAAGATAAAGACACCCAGGTTCTGTCATGAGAGACCACTCTCAGCTTAGACCCCTGTTCCATCCCTGGTGGGAATGACTGCAGCATGGAATAAATGCCCTCAGGTCCCCTGGCTCCAGGCTCTCCTGCCTCAGCCAGGCTGAGTTTCCTGGGACACGGCTTTCCTTCAACCCTCTTCTGCTCTAAAACTTGAGTGGCTTTTGGCTGTCCATCAGTCACCCCTGCAACTCTGGCACTCTGTCCTCTGAACTCCTACCCATGGAAATTTACCATGTCTCCCAGATCAAACCCTGGACTCCAGGCAGGTTGATAGCCATCCTCCTATTCTCCTTACTCATTCCCGTCTCTGCCTGCCTGGAGCCCCCTGACCCTTTCTAGCATTGCTATCCTTCAAGCCAGACTCTTCCTTGAAGCCTCTCCTGAGAATTTTCACCCACATTGATTTCATTTATCATCCATATGACTAGTTCAACAGTCGGTCTCACGCGGACACATTCCTTACTCTTACACTGGCCTGTGGGTCTGATCTTCTCAGTTACAGGTGTGCAGGACAGAAACTGCCTTCCGTGTTTTCATATCCCCACTCTCGCGTCGTGGTGCTTAGGATAGTACCAAACTCATAGTACATGTTCAATAAACTCTTGTTAGTGGTTTGATTTTCGTACTGAGTTGAAATGCTTTGGCTTCTGTTAGTTTTGCTGTGTGCTGGTGGCTTCTAATCTTTTCAAATATAAAGACCACATGAAGTGAGTGGTATGCTGAGTATTGCTAGATCGAGAAGGCATGTGATGATAAAAGGCTTTTGCGTGACTTATCGTTTGTTCATTCCAATGGCGACTACGCACATTTGAGAAATAGCCATGCCTGCATGTTCGGAAGAGTAAGAGTAGCCACTGAGTGCTGGAGAATGTTTGCTGCAGATACAGCTCAGGAGCTCCTTGCTGTAACTGTATATAGCAGAGACCCCATGGCTTCTGGGTGCCCAGATTGGGAACCACTGGCGTATGCTTTCAATACAGTCCTTGCAACTACCTAATCCAGGCATCTTTTCTGTGCTGCTATGAGATGCTGATTGCATTTAAGGTGTTTTGTAAAACAAATGGATGGATACAACAGAAAAGGGATTAGAGGAATTCATGTACTCATGACGATAATATTAATAATATATTATTGAGCACTACTTGCTAGGTGCTTTTGGTCACTTTATCTATTGTGCGTGATTTAACACTCACAGAATCCTGTGAAACATCGTTATTCTCATGAGGAGAGTGTGAGTGTGGTCACGTGGAAATGAAGGAAGAGGCCAAGCTTTGTATTTGGGTAGATGAGATACAAAACGGCAACTACAGATAAACAAAATGTGGTCTGTCCACGCAATGGAATATTACTCAGCCATAAAAAGGAATGAAGGACTGAGACATGCTACAACCTGGATGAACCTTGAAGTATGATGCTAAGTGAAAGAAGCCAGACACAGAAGGCCCCATATTGTATGATTCCATTTGTGTGAAATAGCCGGAAGAGGCAAATCAATAGAGACAGAAAGCAGACTAGTGTGTGTCAGGTGCTGTGAGGAGGGCGGAATGGGGAGCGTTTCCTGATAACTGTGAAGTTTTTGTTTAGAGTGATGACAAATTCCGGACCTAGATGGTGCTGGTGGTTGTACAACATTGTTCATATACTTAAATGTCACTGAAGTTATAAACTTTAAGAGTGGTGAATTTTATGTCACGAATATTTTACCACAATTAAAAAAAAAAAAAAAGAGTGACAACAGCCCTTGCGGAAGCAGGATCCCAGAGGTGGGGGTGACCATTTGAAAACAGCCCTCTGGAATCTTGTAGATACAGGTGGGAATCACTGGAATGAGAGTTCAAGCCGTGATCTCACGAGACTGGGCTGTCATCTGGGCATCAATATAAAGAAGATATAATTTTGTGAAAGGATCCACCCAAAGTGAAGGAAGCCCTCTCACTCTGAGCCTCGGGCACAGGGGTGTAAGGCACCGGCTGAACTCCTGTTCCCAGTCACCTCTCCTTGTCTCACAAAGCTCAAGCCATCGTCCCTCCTCCCCAATGGCACCATGAGAAATCCCCCTCCAGTTCTTTCATGATCGCCTTGGCCCTGAAAGCACAGAGGATACAGGCTCACTCTTCTCAGCAGCCACAGAACAGGTGTCATTCCTCTGCGGTCCTGCCTTTCAGTGATTATTGCTAAGCAATTGATCCACCCCTGCCGAAAGAGCCTCCAAGAGACATGGTCGGGAAATGCTGTCTTGTGGGGGAGTGTGGGGGTGTGGGCATGAGGAGGGAGGAGGGTGAGGGCTGCCTCTCAGGATCCTCCGGGGTCAAGCTGTACTCCAGCCTTCACTTAATCTCACCTCCGGCCACGACAAGGCAAGTGGCCTTAAGAGTGGGCTCACCACTACCCCTTTCCGCATGAAGGAGAGTGACTATTAGATGCACTCCGTTCTTCCTTTTTCAAGGGAGTGGTTTTTTTTTCCCTAATGAAATCAAGGCTCTCTTAAAAAGTACACACAGTTCAATCAATTTCTTTTGTGGATTTCAAAAGAGAGGCTTTATTCAGTTCAGAAATAAGGCAACAGCTGGGGAAGGAAGGCAAAGAACAAAGACTTGCAATTATTTGTAGTGTGGGATGAGAGGAGAGAGAGATGACTGTACAAATGGGGGGGGGGGAATGGTGGCTGAAGGGACCAGATAGGAGCCAATGCCCCCGATTTTTCCTCCAATGTTGGGGGCCTTTCATTTCTACATCTCAGTGGAACTCTCCGTTGGTTCACCCTGCCCTCCCCAGCTTCTCATCTGGGCCCGCGTTTCCCCCAGACACACCCTCTTATCTTAATAACCTAGAACTGTCACTACTGCCCCAATCTAAACCTCACATCTCAATGTCCCACGGAAGCAGGATGCAGTCCCTGCCTCCCAAGGTAAAATCTTGCTGGCCTGAGACTTTGACTTGAGCCGCTATATCTATAGGCGCTGGTGCCCTTCCACTCCACTCAGGCCCTCCTCACGAGAGTCTCCCCTGTGGCGTCTGGAGATACTGTCGTAACTCAGAGAAATGATGGAGATTTCAGGTGCTTGATGGGCTGTTGGTGGGCACATTTTGAGATAGCTGGAGTCTTCATCATGCCTTCAAGTTAAATTGCGTAAGGGGCCAACTGAACCAGTGGAACAATGCATTGTTGAAAACTGGGGAGTGAGACCCTCTCTCCACTCCTCCTGGGGGCACCGAGTCAGTGGAGCAGTTTGTACAGCCATCAGGACTCTGGGCTTTCTCAGAAATGCCTGGGGACTGACCACGGCACAGTTCTCCTGAGAGGCTTGTCTGCCTTTGGGATGCTCTGGGTCCACACCCACACTCGGGGCACTGCTGAGGGGGACACCCTGTCTGGCTTGTTTCTCTGAATTCCTCAACCACCAGGATCTTAGCTTACAGCTTCAGCCTGGGGCCAGCTCTCATGACAACTCTGCTTACGGGGAATTTCCTTCCTTGCTTTTTCCCAGGGAAACCAGTTGGCCCACTGGGAAGGGATGGATAAGTTATGGTCAAGAGACTATTTTACTGAGCTTACCCTGGGAAAATTGGATAAATTGCAGGACTGGCACAGAGCATGCTACCCATGAAAACACTCTCCAAGATTAACTCGTACAATTTCTGGTTTCTGTGTCAACTTAAAAACAACAACAGCCTTAAATCTGTAGATGTTTTCATCATAAAATGATTAGGAAGTGATGAGTTCTGAGTGTGTACCACCTTTGTCTTTGACGTAATTTATTTAATTGTAAGTTTATATAACTTAATTTTTAATAATGGCTGTTTAACCACTGGCTCACAAAAATCCCTGAAAATCGATCAGTCAGCTCCTATAAGCTCGAACGAGCCAGCTCCAGCCCGTCTCATCCTGTCTATGCCTGTCCTCTTGCCGAAAAGACATAATTTCTTAGAAGGCAGCTTGGACGTTCTACAAGGACAGGGAGAGTGCCCACCCGGGTGGTCATTGAAACACCTGAGTGGCCCAGTGGTCAGCAGGTACTAGGTGTGCTCAGTGCGTGCTCGCATATCGAAGGGCCACCTTTGTAACCGCGGCAGCAGTGAAAGAATGCTTGGCAAATAATAGGCCCCTAACAATACTGGCTGTTTGGGACAAGAGAAAATGGGATAAGAGAAAATTGAATGCAAATAGGTTTTTCGCTTATTCATTTTATAAGTTTAGTAAAAGTTGTCTGTTCTGTCCTGGGCCCAGAACAAGCGTTCTCTGCATGTGGGGGGTGATGTGAGAGGAGAATGAAAGAAAATGGAGAGTAGAAGGGAGGCTGCCTGAAGCAGGAAGTAGTTTTAGAAGAATTAAGGCAACGAAACTGATCTACCTTCTGACCTGCAAAAGAGAAAAAACGAATTAAGACGGGAGGTGACAGGGTGCGGGGTCAGTGTTTGCAAACTCGTTTTAGCACACGTCCTTCACTGATAAGCATAAGGATCTCCCTTCTTTTGTAGAGATTCTGATTTGTCCCCCTTGGCAGGTAACCATTGCCTTAGGATGAGAATCATCCGTACGCAGAAGTTCTGGGTCACCACACCAGCCCAAGGGACTCGCGGTTTTAATTATGAAAGCATAACGTCTTTGGTCAGTTGAGCTGTTTTTACAGTGATCTCCTCCTGCCCTCATCTCCCAGGCAGAGGTTCAGGATGGGAGAGACTGAGCCCAGGGCTGGCAGGCAGCACACCTGGCCTCCAAGTCTGCACCTGTCATTTGACTTGCTCTGCCCCCTTTGGCAAATGGCCACCCCTCTCTAAAGGGTCTCAGGTTCCTCCCCTTTAACTTCCTCACCTGTAACAAGAAAGTGAGATGGTTTTAAAGTTTCCTCTCAGCTCTAACATTCTGTCAGCCCAAGTTCATTTCTCATCCTGACTTAGATTTTAAAGATAATGTACTTAAAATATTACAAAATTTGAAAGTGATCACTTATCTCCTCCGCTTGGAAATGTCATCCCTGGCAGTGCCTTGGTGGGCGTTGGGGGCTATTTTTGGTGCCTGGATGTTCAGAAGAAGAGGAAGAGAGGGTGGAGAGATTACTAATTCAGTAACCTCCTCTCGACTTCTGAGGCCGAGGAGATGCTTGTCTTGAATGCCTAATCCAAATAGCTATGAGTTGTGGAGGTGTGGAAAATAGCTGCCCCTTTCTTTTCCCGAGTGCCTGCTTGGAGCCTTGGACTTGACATGAAATCTCTCTGATTTTCAAAACAAGCTCTCCACGTGTGCAAGATGATTCCCATTTTATAAGTGAGCAGTGAGGTGACTTGCCTAGGCTTCCAAAGCCTGATGGAGCCAGGATTCAAGCTCTAATCTGATACCAATACTTGTCTTCTTCCGCTAGACCAGTGGGTAAAAAGTGTGGTCCTGGGGCAGCAGCATCCCCTGGGAGCTTAGAAATGCAAATTCCCTAGGCCTGTGGAATCAAGAATTCTGGAGGTGGGCCCAGCAATCTGCATTTTAACAAGCCCTCCTGGAGATTCTGATGCACACTCACATCCGAAAACCCCCTTAGATGGTAGGCTGCCCCTTGGCAGTAGCGTGGTCAGCTGTCACACTGGGATCCCCAGAAAGCCAATATTTCTGATGTTCTCACAGTGGTATGACATTTCCACTGGGATGTTGAAAACCACCCACCCCCTAGCAAGGGGGTAACATCCTAAAACCTTAGGGAGGTTCCAAATGCCACGCAAATCATAAAGTTGGCTTATTGAAGCATTCTTGAGTCAAGTCAAAATAAACCACCAGAAACTGTCTTTCTAATGTGACTTTCTGGCTCCAATAAATTGATCAGTACTCCAGACTTCTGGGTGTTTCCCTTATTCTTTTTCTTTTTCTTTTTTTTTTAATATTTATTTATTTATTTGGCTGCTCCGGGTCTTAGTTGTGGCATGTGGGATCTTTAGTTGTGGCGTGCAAACTCTTAGTTGCAGCATGTGGGATCTAGTTCCCTGACCAGGGATCCCCTGCATTGGGAGCACGGAGTCTTAGCCACTGGACCACCAGGGAAGCCCCCTGTTTCCCTTATTCTTACTGAAGTTTTCTGGATTCCAGAAGGAGGTGTTGGGGCGAGTTGAAATTCCTCTCGTTAAAATTTCCATCTCGTATCTAGTAGAGGACTTGCCTCAAGATGAGCAGATCGTAATGTCTGGAATTTTGAATGTTGCTTCCTACCTGGAATCATTTCTCATACTTGCTGCCCTCTCTCTGGACTGGGGACAGGAGCCAAAAAGAAGGTATTATTGGGAACGGAAGGCAGGCATGACTTGCAGAGGAGCAGGGACATCCACTGGCGAAACATGGAGGGTTAGTGGACCTTGGTTACAGCTTGGTGGGGTAGAGTAGGGGCTCACAGGCACGACACAGAGAGCATGGACTTGGGGGATTGGGCGTGGTCTGGGAGACTTGTGTGTCTGCTCTTGAGCATGAGAAGCTGCTGTGCCCTGCCCCTAGTTTTTATTTATTTATTTTTTAACATCTTTATTGGAGTATAATTGCTTTACAATGGTGTGTTAGTTTCTGCTTTATAACAAAGTGAATCAGCTATACAAATACATATATCCCCATATCTCCTCCCTCTTGCCTCTCCCTCCCACCCTCCCTATCCCACCCCTCTAGGTGTCACAAAGCACCAAGCTGATCTCCCTGTGCTATGCGGCTGCTTCCCACTAGCTGTTTTACATTTGGTAGTGTATATATGTCCATGCCACTCTCTTACTTCCTCCCAGCTTACCCTTCCCCCTCCCCGTGTCCTCAAGTCCATTCTCTATGTCTGCGTCTTTTGTCCTGCCCCTAGGTTCTTCAGAACCTTTTTTTTTTTTTTAGATTCCATATATATGTGCTAGCATACGGTATTTGTTTTTCTCTTTCTGACTTACTTCACTCTGTATGACAGACTTTAGGTCCATCCACGTCACTACAAATAACTCAATTTCGTTCCTTTTTATGGCTGAGTAATATTCCATTGTATACATGTGCCACATCTTCTTTATCCATTCATCTGTCGATGGACACTTAGGTTGCTTCCATGTCCTGGCTATTGTAAATAATGCTGCAATGAACATTTTGGTACATGACTCTTTTTGAATTATGGTTTTCTCAGGGTATATGCCCAGTAGTGGGATTGCTGGGTTGTGTGGTAGTTCTATTTTTAGTTTTTTAAGGAACCTCCATACTGTTCTCCATAGTGGCTGTATCAATTTACATTCCAACCAACAGTGCAGGAGGGTTCCCTTTTCTCCACACCCTCTCCAGCATTTATTGTTTGTAGATTTTTTGATGATCTGCCCCTAGTTCTTGATCTCGAAGGTGCACAGATACCTCCGGGTTTCCCTCTGGGTGGAGGATGAACAACCCAACGCTGGGGCTCCGTTCCTGCCGGCTGCCTGGGGAGCTTCTGCCAGTCACCGAGGCTCCACCCACCTGCTCCTTGCTGTCCCGAGTGCAGGTGAAGTTGCTGCAGAAAATCCTCACACCACGTAGGCTGGCTTCATTTGAAATTCCTGGCCTCAGGCTGCAAATGGGCTATGACACCGCCTAGGAATCCGACCCTCTCCTCCTTGTAGCTTGCTTTGCTCCAACACAGTATTGTGCATTTTCCTCCCTCCTCCTTGCTCTCCATCCCAGCTCTGCTGCTGACCCAGCCACAGGCTTGACTGGGAAAATAGAAGCCAACAGATGGAAGCCCCTCCTCTTGCCACCACCAAATGTACACACCTTCCAACATCTACCCTGGCAGCAGGCCTCTCTTTCTACTCTTATGCTGGAGTAAGTGTCTCTACTCCTTTCATAGGCAAATCCTTCAACTTGTGATCCAGATCCCATTCCTTTTTTTGCGTATCCCAGAAAAATCACACCTACTGTTTCTCTCTCTGTCTCTCCTTCATCAACAAATTTTCACTCTCCTGGATCAATGCCATCAACCTATAGGCCTTCTCTGCTGTTTCATATATATGTGTGTATATATATACATATAAAAATATACATACACACACACATACATAGAGACATAATGAGAGTTTTAAAACGTTCATATATATGTGTATATGAATGTATATTTCTATACATATGCATACCTGTATATAACATATATATATATATGAGTTGTAAAAACAACCACAGAGGGACTTCCCTGGTGGTCCAGTGGCTAAGACTCCACGCTCCCAATGCAGGGGGCCTGGGTTCAATCCCTGGTCAGGGAACTAGATTCCGCATGCCGCAACTGAAAAAAAAAGTTCCCGCAGGCTGCAACTAAAGATCCCGCACGCAGCAATGAAGGTCCCGCGTGCCGCAGCTAAGACCCAGCGCAGCCAAATGATTGATGAATATTTAAAAACAACAACAACAGCAACAAACATGTCCCTTGGCCCTGCCTGCCACCTCCAGCCCCACCTCATTTCTGGCTTTCTCCTCTCCCTCACCTCCCCTTCTCTCCTCTACTTATTCCAGACTAGCTTCTGCCCCCACCACTCCCAAAGCAGTAGTTCTCAACCCGGAGCACTTTTGTCCCCCAGGAGACTTCTGGTAACGTCTGGAAACACTTTTGGTTGTCAGTACTCAGGGAGGGGTGCTACTGGCATCCAGCAGGTGGGGGCCAGGACTGCTGCAGAACATCTGCAGTGCACAGGCCAGCCCCCTGCACACAGAATTCTGTGGCCACACATGCCAATAGTGCCGCAGTTGAGAAACCCTGATAAAGAGACTCCTCTTGTCAGAGTCACTAAGAGCTTCCGTGACGCCACGTCTGAGAAACTCTCTTATGTGCTTATCACACGCGGTCCTGCTCTCTTGGGTTCCATGACTCCTCTCTCTCTCTTGGTTTTCCACCCATACTTTGGGCCACTCACGTGCATGATCCTCTTCTACCTGACTCAGTCCTGGGCTTTCTTCCCGAATCTCTCTTTCTTCTCTCCTGCTAATTGGTCCATCCGGTGGCTTCATATCATTTCCAAGCTGACTCTGGAGCCTGACTGTCTGAGTCCCAGCTCTCAGCTTCCCAACTATGTGTCCATAGTAACAATTTCTTCTCTGTTACTTGGCAGCCTCAGTTTCTTCTTCAGTAAAATGGGGCTGATGATAATAGCACTGTACTGCACAGAATAACTGAAGGAGGAAATCCAAATAAATGCACAACAGAGGGTTTAATTCATGCTATCTATTGTTATTTTTACTTATGACTCTAACACATAAAAATTGCATATTTTTTACTTTTCACCAGAGAGCTCAGGAACAGATACTGAAGACTCACCAGATCAAACTGAGACAGGTGTTAAGTTCAATCAAATTAAAAACAAAAACAAAAACTGCCTGAGGACGAGCTGTGCGCCAGGCACAGTACTAAGACTGGGGATTTATGGTGCAAGGCAGGATTGCTTCCCGGAGAACTTATCTGCAGTGAGTACACTGGAGAGAAACATAGAAGAATACATGGAGGTGTTGGGCAGCATATGACAGGTGCCCAATTATTGAGAGACAGTAGTTTTCAAAGAGGATTTCATGAAACCCACTCTTTAGAGATGCTTCAACAGGGTCCTCAAACTTTTGAATTCAAATTTCCTTTTTTAAAAATTGAGGTATAACTGACGTATAACATTATATTAGTTTCTGGTATACAATGTAATGATTCAATAATCAAATTTCTATTTTAAAGTGTATTTTAAATTGTTTTAAGTTGTAATAAAAAATTTAAAACGGTCATAATACATTAAGCTTTAGTTTGGGTCAATAGATTTTGTCCAGGCCATAATGAAGGGTCTCTTTCCATTTCTTTTCAATAAAAGAAAATCTCTGTTTATCTAAATAAGAGTTGCAAGAAGAAATATTTTATTTTGGTTTGTTTAACAGCTTTGCTGGAGATATAATTCACCCATTTAAAGTTTTGGTGTTTTTTTTTTTAACAGTTACAGATTGCAACTGCTTATCTTATCTTAATGAATCCATATTCTCTTGAGTTTGTGCCGTCATAGAAAATGCAAATATAAAGTGAAATGAAGATACTGCAAGGTGGTACCTGATGCCCACAAGTGTCCATAATATCAATTTCCAAAATTTTATGTTCAAGCAAACCAAAATATTTCCTTTGGCTGCCTTTCTAAGTAATTACATAAATTTGAACGTATATAATGTATATTTCATACTAACTAAAAAACTTCACTTATCTGCTTTATGTACTGAGCGTGTACATAAGAGTGAGACTGAAGAGATTCAATTTTACCAATGCTAGTTGAGCACGTGCCACATACCAGGCCCCGTTCTAGGCCCTGGAACTCGGCCGTGAACAAACAGACATCAGGCCCTTCTCTCATGAAGCATAGATTGTAGTGCAATAACTGGAGAGAAATAAATGAATGGAACATCAGATGGCGGTACCTTCTGTGAAAAACCAAAGCAGGCTGAGAGGGGTCAGGAGCTGGGTGGGGAAGGGGCAAGAGACAGGCAACAGGCCAGTGAGGTGAGCACAGAAGTGCAGATGAAATTTTGGTAATTTGCTCATCGTGGATTTTTTTGCATTAATTTTTTTTTTTTTTTAAATCAGTGCTTATCTCGGTTACTGAGTTATTTGGTACCCTTTTACCTTTTGTACTAGTTTCACCCTGGTTTCAGCCCCGGAAGCGGGCTGTGTGTAAATGGAGTCGCAGTCACTAGAGGAGGGCCTCAGATGCCTACGTCTTCAGACTTTACTCTGTGGTCTCTGGAAAGGCCACTGAAGGGTCTGGCCAGATAGATGATGTGACCAAACTACCACCTGGGGACTGTTGGTCTGGAAGCGTGTGGAGAACGGCAGGGGGCAAGAAGAGACCAGAGCACCGGGACCCGTCGGGAAATTTATTGTGATGGTCTGGGCCCGGGTGTTGGAACAGAAGGCAGTGGAAAGAAAAGCTGGTGGCCCCCCACCTTTCATATGCCTTTGCCTGCCTTAAACCATCCCCAGAAGCCAACATTTCCCAAACAACTGCAGATGTAACGAGTGGCAGCCTCTTGCCTCTTTCTGTTTTTAATGTGGTTGATTTGTGCAAAACAGGAAGGGCTACCGTGACAATGGCATTATTTGTGGCTGAGAAATGTTCTTTTGAAAACTATGAAAACCACTGGTCCCTTGTGCTGAAGCTCAGCTGTGCTCGAGGAGTCTCCCATTGGCTGGGCCCTATTCCACAGGCGCCATGATTTCCTTCTGCTCTGCCAGCAGAATGGACTCAAGAGCTGCTGTGTTCCTAGGACAGGGGACAAGGTTGCTTACTTAGCCTTTCAGGAACTTCCAGCGGTGTGGGCCCCTGGCACTGCAGAGAGCGAGGCTGGCTGAGCGCCTGCCAGGCCCTGTGAAAGCAGAGAGATTTACAAGGAGGTCACAGGAAACCCTCCCCTGCCCCAGGGTTTGGTCCTACACAAACATTTCAGTTTGAGGTAGTGGCTGCAGGATGGGGGATCTCAGAGGAGAGGTAATTTCCTGAGACAGAGGCAGACGAGAATGTGCAGTAGACACCGAGCTAGAGTTGGGGGACCAGCCCCTTAAGCAGGAAATTCTAGTCTTCTGTTCAGTTGAATCTGGATTTCTCGTTTTGATTCACCCTGCTGGCCTCACTCATCTGAACTTCTCTAATCATTTTCTAAAAATCACATTTCATTAAGCCATGAAGGCATTCTTTTAGAGAGTGGTCTTTTGGAATCAGAGCCTGGTTTGAAGCCTGACTCCATGGCTTCCTAGCTGTGTAACTTCATGCAAGTTGTTTAACCTCTCTGAGCCTCAGTTCCCTCATGGAATTTCCATGAGGATGAAATGCAGTTATGTATATAAAGGACCCAGCAATAGTCAAATCCCTGCTCCACCACTTGCTATCTGTATGGCCGCGGGCAAGACACTTAGCCAACCCCTCAAAGCTTCAGTTTTCTCATCCTTGGTATGGGAATAGTAATAGTGTCTACTTCAGAGCATAGCTGTCTGGATCAAATGAGACTAACCCCTAAATTAGGTAAACCATGAACATGGCATATAGTAGGAACTCAGTAAATGGTTACTATAATTACTAGTATGGTTGGAAATGGTAGCTATTCTTAATGTAACTGTGGGATAACGTGGAATGAACACAGGAGCAAGTTTAATTTTCAGGACCTCAATGAAATATTTCAGAACTCCCTTTCCATCTCCTCTGATTCCCTTGATTCATTCATTCAGCAAGTATTTATTGAGCATCTACTATGTGCCAGTCACTTTGCTAGGCACAGGGGACATGGCAGCCAGCAAAACAGGCATATTTCCTGCTCTCATGCAACCTAATGTCTAGTGGAAGAGTCAGACAATCAAATAATTTTATGGGTTTAGAATTCCTTAAAGTAATGGGTGCTTTGAAGGAAAGGTTTGGCAGCTTTGAGAGTTTATAACAGGAGGTGCTGCCTTGGTCTGGTGGGTCAGGGTGACTTCTAGAGGAAGTAAAGCGTGATTCAAGATATGAGGATGATGGAAGTGACTAAGCCTGTCCCGCTGTACCTCCCTGGACCTGTGGGGCCTCTGAGGCCTGGCTGTCTTTATGCCCTGGCTGCCCTAGACTCTGGGCGCCTCATCCCACAGGTATAAGTTTCAGATTGTAATACTCAGCCATCTGCCTCCGTCCCTTTCCCTTGGAGAGCTGGAGCAGTTACTTGGAGGAGATCAGCGGTGCAAAAGCCCTTTGTAGAAAGGGAGAGGTGTGTAATACCTGAGAAGGTGGAGACCCAGATGGAGACAGCCTGAACAGGAAACCAGAAGCCAGGTCCTTCCCAGCTACCTTTGTGGACCCAGTGTCGTCGTCCGAACATGGGTTGGAAAAGAATTTCCAGACACGAGGCAGAATGTAAAGAAGACAGAATTTATGAGAGGGAAGTGTTGCTGCCAGAACAGCGGGCAGACTTCCTAGTAGTCTGGGAGGGTCGAGACTGAACATGTGCTATTGATCAGTTTTTATAGCCAGAAAACAAAGGAATAGTCAGAGGTGAAAATTTCATTTACTGATTGGTTGAGGCACATATACCTTCCTTCTATAGCGTGGGAGTGGGACAGGGCAGATGCCTTTCCTTATTTGGAACAGGTCCCTGTTGCCCAGGTGGGCGTCACCCAGGTGGGCTCAGGAATTTTGTAACCATGGCAACATTGTGGGGAGGGCCATTAAGAGTCCCCATAGGGGGTGTAACGCTGACAATCTTACAGGCAGGGTGGACCTTTGTCCTTGAAGCACCATTGTCCTTGGAGCACCAACCCAGCACACACAGGAACTTGCATCTTTCCCCGCCCTAACTTAAATGTCCTGGGGCTGACGTAAAAAAACAGCAATAAGGTACTGAGGGTGCTGGCTGCCCGATGCCCCTTTCTCCTTGGGGTTTCAGGGCAGGCCCTGGATACTCCAGCTCAGTGGAGCCAAAGCAGGAAATGGACTTTGATCTCTCTTCAACGGTTTGCAGAAATCATGATTCCAACCAGAGGCCTAATCCCTCAGCCTTGCGGTTGTCGGAGACTACCATTTCTGGAAGCTTCACATCTAATTCAGGTTGAGGTGTCTCTTTAGGAAAAGTATCTTGAATTCCAATTTCTATCACCCACTGAATCCCTTCAATTGCCTTCCCTTTCCTTAACTTTTAAATAGCTACAATTACCTGGCATACGATAGCTACCTGGGTTTAAATTTTGTTTTTGAGGAGGCCTCATTTTAGCTAAGTAGTTGCAAACAATAGCTGATTATACTTCTAAATTCTTCTGACACAAGCAATTGCTTCTTTTGCAAAGCGGGCTCTGACGCTATCTGAATACTGTAATATTTCTCTCCCTTAGCAGTTTTGCCTGGATCACACCCACTGAAAAACCAACTGTAAATATTTGACATTCCTTGCCCCTCTGGTCATCCACACAGTTTAACCTTCTGGGGCTCTGCATTTCAGCTTTAAGCCTCAAGGAAAATGGAAAAGCTGGGGGCTGTTTCTGGCCCTGAGGCTGTGCTTCTTCATAAACAGTCATCCCCTGAGGGGTGCAGGTTAGGGTGTTGCCACAAAGTTTCTAATAGTGTTTGTGTGTGTGAGAAAATATACGTAACATAACATTTACCATTTCAGACATTTTTAAATGTAAAATTCAATGGCATTAAGTATATTCATAATGTTGTGCAACCTTCATCCCTGTCCATTTCCAAAACGTTTTCATCATCCCCTATAGAAGCTCTGTACCCATTGAACAGTAACTCCCCATTATTCTCTCCCCCAGCCCCTGGTACCCACCATTCTGTTGATACTTTCTGTCTCTATGAATTTGCCAATTCTAGGTGTCTCATATAAGTAGAATTAGACAATATCTGTCCTTTTGTGACTGGCTTATTTCACTTAGCATAATGCCTTCAAGCTTCATCCATATTGTAGCCCGAATCAGAATTTTTTTATTGCTGAACAGAGATCTGTTGTACGTTTATGCCACTTGTTGTGTATCCATTCATCTGTCGATGGACTCGGGTTGTTTCCATTGGCTGTTGTCTAATAACGTTTAATGTAATAGGTGGGATCTGGATCCTCTGTGACCTAGGACTGAAGCAGGAGATAGATGGGCTCCAGGTTAGACATTTAAAATCAGCCTCCTGGGACTTCCCTGGTGGCGCAGTGGTTAAGAATCCGCCTACCAATGGAGGGGACACATGTTCGAGCCCTGGTCTGGGAAGATCCCACACGCCGCAGAACAAGTAAGCCCGTGCACCACAACTACTGAGCCTGCGCTCTGGAGCTGGAGAGCCACAACTGCTGAGCCTGTGCTCAGCACGAGCCTGGAGCCCGTGCTCCACAACAAGAGAAGCCACCGCAGTGAGAAGCTCGTGCTCACCGCAACAAAGAGTAGCCCCCGCTCGCTGCAACTAGAGAAAGCCCGCGCACAGCAACGAAGACTCAACGCAGCCAAAAATAAATAAATAATTTTTTTTTTTTTTTAAAAAGAGAAGACACCACAATGAGAAGCCCGCGCACCACAACAAAGAGTAGCCCCCCCTCGCTGCAACTAGAGGAAGCCCGTGCACAGCAACGAAGAGCCAATGCAGCCAAAAATAAATAAATTAATTGATTAAAAAAAAAAAAATCAGCCCCCTGTTTCCTCTCCGAAAGGGAAATAACAACAGAAACAGGGTAAATAGGCAGGCTTTGTCTCCCCTGGATGCCTTAAGATAACAGTCACGGCAGGGACAGAGAGGGGCTAAACCCTGTCTGAGAAAAAGCTCAAGAGGTCACATATTTCCTATCCTTGGGGCAAGGAAAACACTGCACATGCGCAGAAAGGCTCCTTGGGGGTCAAAAAGGAGGGGGCAGCGCCCCATAATATGTGATGCTAAGGCTGTCCCATAGGCCTCTTGGCTGAAACCCATCTTGGAAAAAAGTTGCGCACACATGTTGGGGAGAGCCCTAGGGCAGGTCAGGTGTGGAAAAAGAAACCAGGTAATTGGCCAAAGGTAAGCAAAGACCCAGAAGAACTGCCCTATATGAATGACTTAACCGCCTCTTTACCGCACTCCTCCTCGTTGGGGAGGACGCCCACACCCCTGCTCTCGGGGTGTGCATCTCTGCCTTGCTTCTGTCTTAACAGTTTCTCTGTGTGCTCTCCCACTTGTTGTTGTGCCATGTCTCTAATAATAAACTTTGAGCCCGTTTTCACAGTTTTTGCCTACGTGAGAAATGCATTTTTCACTGGTGGCAAGAGCCAGGGGGTGTGGTGGCTGGGATTCCTGGCTTTCATCCAGGCTACCCATCTTCAATTCCTGGGCAGGGAATTAAGATCTCACTTCACATCACCACTCACTGCTGCCTCTCTGAGATCAGGACCAATTTAACAACTACCTTTCGATTTACTTTATTTCATTCTCTGGAAATAGGATATCAAACAGTATGACTTGGACCCAGGGCTGGGCAAGGCAAGCTAGGGCTAGAGAGGGGGAAGCATGGGTAGCTTATTTATGTATGGACCTTTGCAGAGCTGGTCAGAGGTAGCACCCTGGGTGGGTGGGGCTGTATGACACAGGGTTTCTGATTCTATAAGAAAAGAGACCTTTCATTTAAACCCATTCATTTATCCGTCCATTTATTAACTCACTCATTCCAGTATTATTGAATCAGGTAGTGAGCTCAGCCTGCCCTGAGCTTCCAACCACTAGAGGCAGAGAGACAAGTAAATCGCTACTGACAACATCTAAGGGTGAGGGTTTGGGGAGGAGAAGAATGGCAGGCTGTGGGACCACAGAGGGGGCCCCTCACCTGTACCTGGAAGCCAGGAAAGGCTTCGGAGGAAGTCAGACCTGTGTCAAGTCATAAGGAGAGGGAAAAAGTTAGCCAGGTGGAGGAGGAGGTCAGGAAGAGTGAGCCAGGCCTAGGAGGGACGGCTTAGGTGTATGACTTGTGTTTTGAGGTGAGGGTGCTAAGATTCATGAAAGGCCGGAAAAGTGAAGCCACAGGTGCGGGCAGAGATCATTTGGTGAGGGACCTCGGATGGTGTTTGGGCTTAATCCTGGGGCAGAAGAGAAGTCCTGATGGCTTTGAAGTAGGAGAGGGACCGATCAGAAGAAAGAGATCCTGTTCTTCCCTTGAAGAAGAAGGCATCTAACAGAAAGTCACAGGAGCCGATATCTGCGCGCTTTCCGAGTACAAGGTGCTGCTCTAGTACTTCAGGCTTATTATCTCAGATAATCCTCACAACAGCTGACCAAGATGAATGACAGGGAAATGGAGGCCTAGAGAGAAACTCACCAAGGGCTCCAAGTGGCGGTGGCAGGATGCAGACCCAACCATCAACTCGGCTATTCAGTGTGGTCCGTGGACCAGAGGCAACTGCATCTCCTGGGAGCTTGTTAGAAATGCAGAACCTCAGCCCCACCCCAGACCTTCTGGATCAGAGCCTGCATTTTCACAGGATCCCCACATGATTCTTGAGCACACTGAAGTTTGAAAAGCACTGATGGTGATTCCCAAAACATTAGATTCTCCTGGGCAGTTTTGAAAATCTTTGGTGCCCAGGTTGCACTCCAATTACATCAGAATTTCTGGGGCTATCAACACACAATTGGTTTAAGAATATGTGGTGTATATATATATATATATATACACACACACACAATGGAATATCACTTAGCCATAAAAAGAATGAAATATTGCCATTTGCAGCAATGGGGATGAACCTAGAGAATATCATACTAAGTAAGTCAGAGAAAGACAAATATTGTATCACTTGTAAGTGGAATCAAAAAAATAATACAAAGGAATCTACATACAGAACAGAAACAGAACAGACTCACAAACAGAAAACAAACTTATGGTTACCAAAAGGGGAAGGGGTAGGGGAGGATAAATTAGGAGTATGAGATTAACAGATGCAAACTACTATACATAAAATAGATAAGCAACAAGGGTTTACTGTATAGCACAGAGAACTATATTCAATATCTTGTAATAACTATAATGGAAAATAATCTGAAAAAATATATATATTACTGAATCACTTTGCTGTATACCTAAAACTAACACAATATTGTGTATCAGTTATATTTCAGTTAAAAAAAAAGAATTTCTGGGGCATCGGAATTTTTCAAAGTTCCCTGGGTGATGTCAGTCAAGCTCTTGCATTATGTGTCCCTGTTTCCAGGGAGGGCAGGCTAACTCCTGCAGAGAAACTAGGCACAAGCTGGTAGCATCCACCCAGCCGCCGGGGGCTCTGCGGCTTTAAGAACTGGGGCCAGCTGCCTGCCTAGGAGGCCACGTGAGCACGGGCTGCCGAGCAAGGCTGCGACAGTCTGCGCTGGGGCTGGTCTGGGCTTGCAGACCCGAGCCCTGCAGAACAACCCGGGTGGTGCAGGCGAGCTGAAGAAAGGAGACCTTTGTGCCTTTTTGAGGGAAGCATACATTTTTGCAAGGCGGTAAACAAAGAGAGGAACTGTTTGTAGCCCTAGTCCAGACGTCCCAAGCAAACAGTAAGTCAGGAGGGCACGGAACACAGCACAGCCCCACTCTGTCCCAGGCGATGTCCGCATACCCCGCCGCCACCGGAGGAGCTGAAGGGCCTGCGGAGCCCGCGCAGGGCAAAGCCAGTTAGCAGGGCACAAAATTTCCTGAACTTCTCCCCAGGGGTTCCCATCTGTTCTTAGCTTTGGAAAGCTGGGCTCATAATAGGTAGCACCTGATGACGGACGCACCCCACGTGTGGGTAGCCTGCCTCCTCTCTGTCCTCCCTCACTCCTGGGCCTTTCAGTTCAGGTCATTGCCCTGAGGACCCAAGGTCATGTGAAAGCAAAGAAAGAGAAACTGAAACCTGTCAGAAGTAACCGTTGGCCTTTGGGCCACAGTCTTGCTGGCGACAAGGTGATAAAGCTAATGGCCAAGGTGAGGGTGGGGAGAGCGGGGGGTGCAGGAACTCCAGGTGCCGCAGACATGGGCAGTCAGCTGGGCGCCCACGGGACACAGGCGGGGACCTCTGGGGAAGGAAGGGTGGAGGCGAGGCCGTCACCCCCACCTTGGCTGGAGACAGAGCTTTCTCCCAGCCGCGAGCCCCCTTGTCTCGGTCTCCACTGGCGGGGCAGGACCAACATGGCGCAGGTGACCGCCGTGGCGGGCTTCTGACCTGTGGGCCACCAAACGCTAAAGACAAAGCCTTGTGACTTTTGGGTGTCCCTTATGTAGCGTTACCTGTGCCCCCCTAACCCCCTCCTTCGTGATGGACCATCAAGAGCCCGCTGTAATCCACCTTACTTGGCATGCAAAAATGATCATGTGTTGGGGGCGGGTAGCAGGTTGCGATTATGTTGGCATTGATTGGCATGCAGAGGAGGGAAGCTACTCTGTGTCTTCAAGATAACTGGGTACAAGAGGAAAGGAAGGGAAGGAGAGGTCCAAGGGCAGAAGGCAAAGAGAAAGCCCAGAGGGGTGGAGTTAAAGTGGGGAAGAAGGAAGAGGAAGGTGGCCTGGGGTGAGGCAGGGCAGGGCAGGGTGGGGTTAGCTGAGAGAAAGCTAAACTGTGGCTTATACCTAATTATGATGAAACATCTTAAAGGGTCAGATGTGACCTCCAGCTGCAGGGCTAGATTCCAGGAAATCAACTGCTGGCCCATGACATGTTTGATGTATAAATCTGAGCATCTTTAGACAATGGAAGTATTTCATATGTGACCCTGAAAATTCTGAAACACCAGGCTCCCATTGCAGCAGGGCAGCTGAAGCTGGAGCTGCCTGTTCACCAAAGTCCCCACTCACCCTGCAAGCATTTTGCATCCCCCCCACGCCCCAACTTGTGTGCCTGCTTCCCATAGGCGTTGCAGATTACTGCTACTTCTGCTCTTGATAATAATGGTTCTCTTCTGTTGAGAGCCGGTGTGCGTGGTGTGTGTGTGCATGTGCACACACACACCAGGCACACAGGTATCCTCGTTTTCAATTAACCTCAATTAATCGCTCCCTTTTTCAGTTGAGGATGACAGATGCACAAAACCAAACGTACCTTTCTCCTTAGATCTCGCAGCCTTTCCAGGCGATCTGCCAAATTGCTAGATGGTATTTGCATTAAAAAAAATTTTGAGTGCATTTTGTTGTTTTGGTTTTAAGGATTTCCCGGCTTGCCTTAAGGCCATATTTCATTTATGCCACATTTTATAGCTTCACAACATTTCTTGAACGTACATGAATTGATTCTATCCTTCTAGCAGTTGTGTGAGGTCAAGTAGTTTGCGTCTCCTTCCTGTGCTCTCTTGGAGAAAACCAACTAGCAGAGAAGCTAAATGACTTCCCTTGGTCCTGCAATAATTTTGAAGAAAAGTTAACATTTGGGCACAGCTCTCTAGAAAACTAAGCCATGTTCTTTGGCTGCATGGAATTGTGAAAAGTTATGCTTTGAAATGCATAGTGACTAAGGATATGATCTCCATCCAGATCACTTGTTTGACTACTGGTTTGGCCACTCAGTAGCCATGAGACTTTGGACAAAGTGCTCAATCTACCTGTGCCTTCTTTTCTGTAAAATGATAATGGCCCTTATCTAGGGAGTGTTGTGTGGATTAAATGTGATAATACATGTGAAGTATTTAGAACAATGTCTGGCACACAGTGAGCTTTCAGTAAATATTACTATCAGTGCTAAAATTATTGTTATCTGTTCCTTTGGGAAATGTTCTGTATTACTTAGGGTGCCGGCTAAGTTGTAACAAAAAGACCAAAAAATACATTTTCTCAAGAAAGGAGAGACATGTATTTCTCTTTCACCTCATAGCTAAGAGGATGCTAGTCAGTCCAGGACAGATAAACAACTCTGCTCCACAGAGTCATTCAGGGACCCAGGTTCCCTCCACTGTGTTGCTCCCCATCCCCTATGGTGTCCTCTTCTGCATAGTCAAAGCTGGCTCAACATCACACCCACCTGTTCCTGCCTGGAGGAAGAGAAGGAGAAGAGGAGAGGAGGGGGAAGGCCAGCAGCCCCCTTCTAAATGATGTCATTCAGAGGTTGTCCATGTCCTTCCATTGGCCAGAACTTGGACACACTAAGCTGCAAGTGAGCCTGGGAAATGTATTATCTAACTGGGCCAGCTAAATATGCCCAGCTGAAACTTAGGAGTTCTCTTATTAAAAGGAAGAAAGGGAGAGTGGAAATGGGGATAGTTCACAGTCTCTGTGCCATGTTGCCAGAGACGTGTGCTTTGGACCTGAATTTGAAGTCATTAATGTCTTCTTGGTCTACCAGTTTCTCAGCCCATTGGTGTGCTACATCTTGTCTATTGGATGTCTGCTTTACCCTTGGATTTCTTCTTTAGCAAAATCCAAGGATGGCTCTTAGCTCCATGTTTCAGATAAACACCTCTGGTGGCAGTGTGATTCTCTCCAACAGGCTGGTCAGACTGACTGTCCACTGGATTGGGGCAGCCTGTTCCTTCACTGCCCAAATCTCCCAGCAAGAGTAGCATTGGGCTCTGTTTTAAATTTTTTTCTTCTGAATTTTTGGACAATTTTCTCAACATGCAAAGTAAATTCCGTACTCCCTTGTCTCTTGAGAGTCACTGTCCCTTGGATCTTGGGCCTCTGGTGGCTGATTAAGGAAAGGTACCTGTGTTCCTTCCATTCCCTTGGAGTCCATCTTTCCATGTGTTGAGGAGGGAATCTTACCCCCACCTCATCAGGAATTATCTATGAGCCCACAAAGCTGTGATAAAGAAGCCAAGCCACTTGTTTGGTGGATGGATGGCCAGCCACCTGGTCCTGAATCTCTGTGGTCTTAGAGTTCAACCTCCAATGATGCATACTTTCCTGAAATCAAAGTTAAGTAACAGCCTGGCTCAATGAAAGGAAGTGTGGATCAATGTTCCATTCTCATTACTGCAAGTAATTGAGATTAGACAGGTCAAGGAAGGGAATGCCAGTTGTCTCAGGGGAACTTACCAGAGAAGGTGCTATGATGAATATTGCCTAAGAGATGAAGAAGGAAATTTGTATTTGTTGAGGGCCTATTATGTGCCAGGCACCTACAAGAAGCAGAAATTAGAGCAGTAAATAACAAGACAGACACCTAACGGAGATTACAACCTAACAGGATTACTCTGCAGTAATCATCGTGTTTAATCCTTGCAACTCTGCAAAGAATTAATATAAAGGATTTCATATTTTATAGACAAAAATGCTAAGCTCAGAGAGGGAAATAGTAAGGATGCTTTTGAACCCACATCTGGCTGATTCTTTTTTTTTTTTAATTTTATTTATTTATTTATTTACTTTTGGCTGTGTTGGGTCTTCGTTTCTGCGCGAGGGCTTTCTCTACTTGTGGCAAGCGGGGGCCACTCTTCATTGCGGTGCGCGGGCCTCTCACTATCACTGCCTGTCTTATTGCAGAGCACAGGCTCCAGACGCGCAGGCTCAGTAGTTGTGGCTCACAGGCCTAGTTGCTCCACGGCATGTAGGATCTTCCCAGACCAGGGCTTGAACCCGTGTCCCCTGCATTAGCAGGCAGATTCTCAACCACTGCGCCACCAGGGAAGCCCTGGCTGATTCTTAAAGTCCTGCTCTTGGGAATTCCCTGGCAGTCCAGTGGTTAGGACTTGGTGCTTTCACTGTCGTGACCGGGGTTCAGTCCCTGGTTGGGGAACTAAGATACCGTGAGCCTTGCGGTGTGGCCAAAAAAATCCTGCTCTTTCCATCATTACTCTATCTGCCCCCCGTCACTTTCTTTGTTGAAGAGGGAATCTAGTCTATACACAGAAGTGACCTTGACCACTCTGCTAAACATCTGAACCAGTTACTATTGTTAACTCGGCGGTCAGCTTTGTTTGACTATGGTGGTCAGTTTCTCTCTCTAACCTGCATTCTCTCTAACCACTGTTGTCCACTTATCCTTCTGTGTGAACCCACCCAGCTGAACCCTACTTCTAGGACATTTCTGCCCTGCTCCTTCCTGGGGTGCCAGCTGCTGCTAGAGAAATTCCCAAGGATGCCTGGAAACCCTTCCAGATGTCCCTAGGTACTTCCCTGTCCATTGCCACTGGCATCTCCTCCTGACCGTCCCTCTTTCACCAACCCTTCTTTTTAACCTCCGTGTCTGTCATCGTCATTGACAGAGAACCCAACTTGCCCTTTGATAAAACAACAAAATTAAGGTCCCAAGAAACTCTCTCAAGGTCCTCCAGCTCAACCACCTAACCCATCTCCTGCTCTTCTTCTCCATCCCCCCATGCCAGGGAAGGAGTGTGCTCCAGCCCCCAGCTGCCCTTCCCTTTGTGCCCCTGGAGCCTCCCTCCAGTCATTTTTCTCTCACTCACATCTTCACCCTCTTCTCTTCCAACATTTCTCATCAGTACCTGAACGTGTTCAGTCTCTTCAATCTGAAAAATACCCAGTTCTTGATCCCATATTTCTAAACTCTCTCTTCAGTTTCCCTTTCTCTGTCTCTTCATGGCCAACCTTCTTGAAAAACTCATCTCTACTGCCTACCTGCCTATTCAGTCCTCCATCACCCATTGCAATGTGGTTTCTGTTCTCATGATCAATGCCTAGACTAAAGTCACTAAAGACAGCCATACTCTGGGTCCAGAAGGTGCTTTTCTTCCCTCACCTGACTCCCTCTTTCTGGAACCTTGCTGCCATTGCACTCCCCTGCCCCTTGAGCCTCTCGCTCCTTGGCTTTACTCTCTAAGCTTCCACCCTAGTTTGCTGGACATTTTTTTCATCTCCTTCACAGAGACCTCCTGTCCACTCATTCCCTGAACGTCCCCTGGGTCTGTATCCCACCCCCTGATCTTCTTGCCCTCTGCCCCTCTTCCTTGGTGTCCCCAACCACCATGATCTGACGGCTCCCAGCTCTCCCTCCTCCATACAGATCTGTCTTCTGACATCTGAATGCCCAGCTTGTCATGGCCCTCTGCTGGTGGCTGTCCCACAGGCTCTTCCTACTTACAGTTCTAAAGCCAAGCTCCACACCAGCCTCTTCCAAGACTTAACCCTCTACTTGTATCTCTTATTTTCAGGAATGTCACCCTTACCCCAGTTGCTCATGCCAGAGAAAAGAAATCTAGTAATTATCTCGGATTCCTCCTTCTCATGTCACCTTTTACATTCAATCAAGTATCCTGTCCAGATGAGTCTACCTCTTCCAATGCCTTGAATCCCCCCTTCCTCTCATTCCCCTACCACTGGTGAAAGCCCTTATTGCTTCTCACACAGCTATGTCAAAGGGCCCTTGAGGGACCTTCTTCTCCACTCCCGTCCTCCACTGGGGTCCTGCCTGGGTCATCCATCCAAGGCTGTCTGCTCAGAGCATCCTTCTGTTCTTCAGCACTCCCAAAGCTCTTGGATAAAGTTCACACTCCTTCGCTTAATCACATCTATGGATCCACTTCCTGATCCATTTCTTGTCTACCTTTCCAGCCCCTCTCGAACATTACTCCCTGTGTGTCAACCACTCAGCGTGCTGCAGGTTCCTGCCTCGGGACATGACTTCACTGCAGTGTCCTCTTATCCCTTCTTCCTAGGGCTAACTCCCAGCTGTCCGTCCAAATCCAGCTCATACGTCACCTCCCAGACCATAGCTGCCTGGTACTGTCACCGCAGTGTCATGCATCTCTTTCCTCACTGGCAGTCCCAGTGCTTAAGCGTGTTGCCCAACACACAGAAGTTGCTCTATAAAAGGTAAAGCAGACCCACCATTTTTTCAGAAACTTTTAACTCTTACTCACAAAGCCTGATGCATCACGTTAAGGTGCATTGTAACAACGCTTCAGGGTGTGTCTGATTTTTTTTTTAACGTTTATTTATTTAGGCTGCGCTGGGTCTTAGTTGCGGCACATGGGACCTTTGTTGTGGCGTGTGGGATCTTTAGTTGCAGTATGCACGTGGGATCTAGCTCGATCGTGGGATCGAACGTGGGCCCCCTGCACTGGGAGCACAGAGTCTTACCCTCTGGACCACCAGGGAAGTCCCATGTGTCTGATTTTTAAATAGAAACATCATTTGGCTTCAATAATCAGAAGTTTAGAAGCTGCACACCCAGCCCACTGAAACAGCTATTCCTTACTAATTCACTCCTCGAGGAGTTAAGCAAAGGGAAGCACCGTGTGTCTCTCTTCGCAAAGGGAAGCACTGTGTGTCTCTTCTCGCTGCCACTTCCTCTTTACTGTGGGGTTTCTGCATTCCATGTATGATTGCATTCGGCTCTGGGGTTCACAGTGCAGGAGGACTCAAGGCTTGAGGTAGGAACTGGGGCCCCTGCGGGGGTAGCTGCTTGTTGATTTGAGGTGGATTAGAATTTCTGTCAACAACGTGACTTTCCTCAACCAGGAGCACGCTGAGGCTTGGACACAGTGCTGCTGGAAGGCGAAGGTGCATTGGCCAGGGAAACGGTCATGTCCCAGTAGAGTTGGTTGTAACTCACTCTGATTCTGTGGTGGAACAGAAGCAAATCTTCATGTTTTACAGAAGCCTTCCTTGTTGGTTATGATGCAGTGTTACCTACCGTACTTGAAATGTACTTGCTGCCGAATCTGCTCTCTGCCATAGATGAGATTCTCCCTAGTCTCTGGTCATCAACTGAGCCTGGCAAATAAGGCCCTCTGTCCAGCTGTGTGGATCGAGGCAGGTCCAATGGCCCAGACCCTGAAAGCCAAACCTATCAGGAGCCTTGTGCCTATCACCAAGTGGGACCTCTACGTCTGCTGCTCCTCTAAGCCTGGGCTCTCACATGACTGAGGATATCTGCTGGAGTCAAATACCTCACAGGATATGCACATCAGGACCTGGAAGGTTTGCAAATGACAAAGCCGACTCAAACTGACACATGCCAAAAAGATGAATTTACTAACTCAATAGTCTAGAGGGAGGGCTTCCCTGGTGGCGCAGTGGTTGGGAGTCCGCCTGCCAGTGCAGGGGACATGGGTTCGTGCCCCGGTCCGGGAAGATCCCACATGCTGTGGAGCGGCTGGGCCCGTGAGCCATGGCCGCTGAGCCTGCGCGTCCGGAGCCTGTGCTCCGCAACGGGAGAGGCCGCAACAGTGAGAGGCCCACGTACCGCAAAAAAAAAAGTCTAGAGGGAGATCTGTATTTAGACATGGTTCTTTGTAGGTCCAGGGGTGGCATCACTGAGACCTGTCCCTCCCCTTATACTCCTATCTCTGCTTACTTCTCTGCAGGCTCCTTCATGGGTCAGCTCTCTCCTGTGACTGTCTTAGTCTGTTTGAGCTGCTAAGACAAAAATAGCACAGACTAGGTGGCTTAAACAATAAACATTTACTTCTCACAATTCTGGAGGCTGGGAAGTCCAAGATCAACACAGTGGCTGATTTTGTGTCTGGTGAGGGCCCAGTTCCCAGTTCATAAATGGCTGTCTTATCATTATGTCCTCACATAATAGAAGGGGAGAGTTCTCTAGGGTCTTAGAAGTGCACTAATCCCATACATGAGGGCTCCACTCACATGACCTAATCACCTCCCAGAGGCCCCACCTCCTAATACCATCACATTGGGGGTTAGGATTTCAATATATGAATTTGGGGGACACATAAACATTCAGTCCATTGTAGTGATCGTCTCCAAACCAAACACTGTGATCATGGGGGTGGGGTATTTTGATTGGTCACCTAGGTCTGAGATAGTGATTGACAGTCCCGCCAGGGGAGGGACAGTCTTAAAAACGTCTGGGCATGTATCAGTCTCTTAGGGCTGCTGCAGCAAATCACCAGAAAATGGGTGGCTAGAAACAACAGAAATGTACTGTCTCACAGTTCTGAAGGGCAGAAGTTCGAAATCAAGGTGTCAGCAGGGCCATACTCCCTCTGAAGACTCCAGGGTATAATCCTTCCTTGCCTGTCCAGCTTCTTTGGCCCCAGGCAATCCTTGGTTTATAGCTGCATGGCTGCAAGCCCTGCTTCCATCTTCACATGACTGCCCCTTCTGTGCTGTACTGTCTCTACCCACTGGATTAATCCATAATGATCTCATCTCGAGGCCCTGTGCTTAATTATATCAGTAAAGATGCTTTTTCCATATAAGATCGCATTCACGGATGCTGGGAGTTAGGACTTGGACATATTCTTTGGCCGGGGCTGCAGGGAGCAGAGGCAAAATTCAACCCATTACAGGGCAGAAAGAGTAATAGATAGAGTAATAGCCATTAACTCTGCTCCTTGACTTCCTAGCGTCCATCTGTGCCCTTTTCCCATACAATTTCAGGAATGCACCCCCTGGAACATGGTACAGGCTATCCACATAAAAGCAAAGCTAGCGGATATACCTTCTTCTTGACCAGGTCTAGTCAAGAAGACTAAGACTATTGCTAAGACTATTGCATTAAGACTATTGCTCTTAATAGTCTGTTAACCAACAACTAAATGATCATTTCAGACACCCCTGGCATTTAATAGTGGAGAAAAGTAAGATACTTTGAATAAAAGCCACTTGCATTTAGTAAAGGAGAGAAGGGGAAACATGAGGCTCCAGTCACTTGTCCAACATCCTGCAGAAGAGGATTGACAAGAAGCCACTTCATATCCCTGAAAGATGTGAGTTCCTCAATCAGCCAGGGGTACCCAGGGCTCTATCTCTGGAAGACTGTCCCTTGCCCACGGCCCTCCATGGGTGGATCAGAGAGAATGTCCCTTCTGGAAACCATAGACTCTAGCAGGCCACAGTTTGAGGATGTCAGTCCAGAGATCTGGGTCTGGCTCCAGTGGTTGTGCAATCTCGTGCTGCGGTTTGCTAGACTGAGACGTCTCTGGCAGTATGACTCTCTCAAACTCTTAGATAGTTGCTGGGAAGTTAGTTTTTTGATAACTCCATGAGCTGGCAACCAGAGCCAGAACCCAGACAAGTCATGCTCTGGAATCTGGACCCTGTCCTCACCACGTCTATCCCCTAACAACCGTCTCTGTGCTCTGCTCGCTCCCAGCTTTCATTTAGACTTTGTCCATTTGGCCTCTGCCCTGGACACACTGGGTTGGGGGAGGGGGAGGCCATTTGCCCTCAGGCTCTTTCCCAGTGGACAGCTGCCTACAGTGGGGTAAAAGGCACTTCACTCAGGCAGGGAGTGCCCAGCAGGTGCTGCTGGAGGGGGAGAAGCCCTCTCCAGGGCCCCTCTCCTGGGCCCCTCTCCTATCTTCCCCTGTGTTTCCTTCTCCCAGCCTGTGCTTGCACCAACTTTAGCCTGGGGCAGGAATTTGACTGTTGCAATCCTGAAAATGATTTTCTGGCTCTCAGCTCAGTTGAATTACAGGCCACAGCAGAAAGAGTCTTTGTTTTTCCCTTTCCCTGCTTTCAGAAAGGCCCAGCTGAGACTCAAGTGTATCTTTTCTTATAGACCCTCACTTAGGGCTGAAGAAAGGGCTGACACACCCCAGTAACCTGGCTTTAAAATAAAAAAATAACAAGTCCTCTAAATTTCCAACCTCACCGGATTCAACAGGAGAGAGTTTAGCAACTTTGCTCCACTTAACAGATATGGCTCACTTCCTGGTCACGGAGGGGAGGCTTCACACTGCCCTGCTCTCCACCCCAACACAGCCAACTTCCAAAATCCTGCTCCTGGTCCAAACTTCTATGCTACTTAGGACACTTTTGATTGCAGCTGGATCTGCAGCTGTCTACTTAATGGGAATCAGGAATGGCTGGATCCAGATACTCAATGAGGACGTTGCCTCTCTCTCTCTTACCCCGTCTCTTTGCCTTTCTGTGATTCTCTAGTCCTCCTTTCTGCTTTCTCTCTGCTGGCTTCATTTTCAGCCTGATTTTCATGGAGGTCTAGGCTTACCATGCATTCATTTACATATAGAAATCCCACCTCTTTCTTTTTTTTTTTTTTTAAATGTTGAGCCTTCTTTTAATTAATTTATTTTTATTTTTGACTGTGTTGGGTCTTCGTTTCTGTGCGAGGGCTTTCTCTAGTTGTGGCAAGTGGTGGCCACTCTTCATCGCGGTGCACGGGCCTCTCACTGTCGCGGCCTCTCTTGTTGCGGAGCACAGGCTCCAGGCGCGCAGGCTCAGTAGTTGTGGCTCACGGGCCTAGTTGCTCCGCGGCATGTGGGATCTTCCCGGACCAGGGCTCGAACCCGTGTCCCCTGCATTAGCAGGCAGATTCTCAACCACTGCGCCACCAGGGAAGCCCTCACCTCTTTCTTGATTGCTCCAACAGAAGGGCAGGCATGGCTCTGATTGGGCTGGCTTGGGACCTCTGCTCATCCCAGTATTAACCACTGAGGCCAGACAAGTAGAAATACTCTCGCTGGCCTGAGTCATATACCCACCATTGACGTGCCACATGAACGACAGCCCTTCTGGGTTGGGGGAAAGGCAGTTTCTGAAAGGAAAAAAGTGCTGGGGAGACAAAAATAAGTGTTGAGGGGCTAGGCCTCTGAGCAGGCTCTTGATTTGCATTTTCCTGTTAGTCAAGAGCATGCAGCCTGCCTTCACCCTCAGGGGATTTGACCCTCTTTCTGCATTCTTAGCCATCACCGAGAGACTTCTTATCTTCTCTTTTAATTTTTTTAAAAAATTGTGAAATATGTCATACATACATATAAACCATATGTTCAGCTTAAGAATAGCAAAACAAACACCTGCATCCCCACCACCCAAGTTAAGAAATAGAACAGTGTCAGTTTCTTAGAAATATCTGAGTGCTCACCCCAGGCACGTATCCTTCTATCAGATGGAAACTATACAGAATTCTGTGTTCATCATCCCATGATTTTCTTTATAGTTTTACTATACACACACACACACACACACATGCACGCACGCACACCTGCACACACACGCACACAAATACACTTAAATCTCTAAGCAGTATATTGTTTGGTTTGGCAGGGTACAGATGCCTATTTTTAATGCTGTATTTAAGAATACAATATATATTCTTCTGTGACTTCTTTTTTTTTTTTTTTCCGGTACGCGGGCCTCTCACTGTTGTGGCCTCTCCCGTTGCGGAGCACAGGCTCCGGACTCGCAGGCCCAGCGGCCATGGCTCACAGGTCCACCCACTCCGTGGCATGCGGGATCTTCCCGGACCGGGGCACGAACCCGTGTCCCCTGCATTGGCAGGCGGACTCCCAACCACTGCGCCACTAGGGAAGCCCTCTGTGACTTCTTTTATTCAACATTATGTTTTTGAGATTCCTTTGTGTTGATGCAAGTAGCTGCAGTTCACCTTTCACTGCTGTGTAATCATCCAGTATGTGATTATCCCACATTGCGTGCATCTGTTCTGCTCTTTAGAGTACACACCTAGGAGAGGAATTGCTAGGTTCAAGTGTGCTCACATCTTCAACTCTCCTGGATATTGCTAATTATCTTCCCAAGGTGATTATAACAATCTACACTTCCGCTAGCAATCGATGATAGTATTTTGGTTGATCTCATTCCTGTCGGCTTTAATTTTTGTCATTCCAATAGGTATGGTCTGTGTCTCATTACGGTTATAATTTGCATTTATTTGATAACTATTGAAGTGAAGAATCTTCTCATGTTTACAAACTGTCTGTTTTTTACCTCTGCTGTGAAATGTCCATTTAAGTCTTTTCCTCTGTTTTCTAACGAGCTGTTGGTATTTGACAGTTGATCCATAAGAACTCTTTCTATGGTCTGGATTATAATCCTATGTTAGCTTTTATATGTTCAGATATCTCTCAGATATCTCCTTGCAGTTTGGGATTGCCTTTGCATTTTATTTATGGTGACTTTTGAACAGAAGCTCTTAATTTTCATGTCAAATTTACCTTGTCAAAGAAAACTTTCCCAACTTGAGGTCACAAAAATAATTCTTTTTTACTCTCTTCTAAAAACCTTTTATTTTGTCCTTTATATTTAGTACTTAATCTTTCATATTTAAGCCTTTATTCTACCTGGATTCGATTTTTGTAACTGTTATAGGATAATAGACTTCCATTTTTACTTTTCCCCTCACTTATCTGCAATGTCCTCTGTCACAAATCAAGTTCCGTATACGAGTGTTTTTTTTTTCCTCTGAACTCTCAAATTTTCTGTGTTGAGCTCCAGTTTTTCCCTTAATCCATGGCAGATCAATATTTTTGTAGATATAACGAAAATTAATTACTAAAAACATTTAAAACATGCATAAAATAAAGGCCTCAATTATTTATTATTAGATTCAGTGGGCATAAACTTGCTCTGTAAAGTTGCTATGGCAGTTTCTAAATGCTTACTGTTCACTTCTGCACTGATCGTGGGCCCGTGGCAAGGAATTCAAAGATGGTAACCAGTGTACAGGTCACATCTGAGTCATGCTAATCTGTACTGCTCTACTGATATGTTTGTTTATTCCTGCTGTACCATCACTCAATCTTTTTTTATTGTGGTAAAATATACATAATATAAAATTTACCATCTTAACCATGTTTGGGAATACACTTCAGTGGCATTACAGGCATTCACGTTATTATATAACCATCACCACCATCCATCTCCAGAACGTTTTCAGCATCCCAAATGGAAACTCTGTCCCTATTAAATGATAACACCTCATTCCGCCCTCCGTCTAGCCCCTGGTAACCACCATTCTACTTTTGGCTTTATGAACTTGAGTATTCCAGGTACTTCATATAAGTGGAATCACAAAGTATTTGTCCTTTTGTGTCTGGCTTATTGCACTTAGCATAATGTCTTCAAGGTTCATTCATATTGCAGCGTATATCAGAATTTCACTCCTTTTTGAAGCTAAATAATATTCCATTATATGAGTGTACCGCATATTTTTTATCCATTCATCCATTGATAGACATTTGGATTGCTTCCACCTTTTGGCTGCTGTAAATAATGCTGCTGTAAACGTAGGTACACGAATATCTGTTGGAATACCGCTTTTCATTCTTTTTGGGTATGTATTCAGAAGTGGAACTGTAGTTCAATGTTTAATTTTTTGAGAAACTATTATACCGTTTTCACAGAGGTTACACCATTTTATATTCCCACCAGCAATGAACACGATGTTCCAGTTTCTCCACATCCTTGTCAACATTTGTTATTTTCTGGTGGGGGTTTTTTTTCCTCTTTTTTTTAAAATAATAGCCATCCTTATGGGTACGAAGTGTTGTCTCATTGTGGCTTTATTTGCATTTCTGTAATGATCGGTGATGTTGAGTATCTTTTTATGTACTTGTTTGGCCATTTGTATGTCTTCTTTGAAGAAGCGCCTATTCAAGTCATTTGCCCATTTGTTAATTGGATTTTTTGGTGTTGTTGTTGCTGGGTTGTAGGAGTTCTTTCAATCTTAATTACCATGGCGGTATAATACATTTTGATATCTGGTAGAGGAAATGCCCCCGACACACACACTCTTGTTGGTTGTTCTTTAAATATGACTTGGCATTTCTTGGCTCTTTGCTCTTCCAAATAATCAGCTGTCGAGTTCCTTTTAAAAATCTTGTTAGGATTTTGATTGGAATTGCCTAGAATATATACATCAATTTGGAGAGAAATGATATATTCACAATATCATCTTCCTGTCATGAACATTTGTTTATGTCATTTTTTTAAAACTTGCAGTAAAGTTTTTCTCTAGAAAGGGCTTTCACATGTTTTGTTAGATTTACTTCTGGATATTTGAGATTTATTCATGCTATTATAGGTGGTATCTTTAAAATTGTATTTTTTAGCAGTTACCAGTGAATAGAAATACAATTTACTTTTCACATTGATTTTGTATCTAGAAACCTTCCTGAACTCTCTTACTAATTTTAATAATTTATTTGTAAATAATGTTGGGTTTTCCATGCTGACAATCACAAGTTTTTTCCCTTCCTTTTCAATCCTTACACATTTCCATTTGCTTTGTTTTCCTTGTTTTACTACACAGGCTGGTATAATGTGGTGTTAATGGGACTTCTTAGGCCTTGTTTTAGCTCTTAAAGGGAATGTTTTCAACATTTCACATTAAGTATGATGTAAGTTTTTTGTCCTTTTTTTTTTCTTGCTAGATGTTCTTTATCAAGTTCTAGGTCAAACTGAGTTTTAAAATTTGTAATAGGATGTTAAATGCTATTAATTTTTTTCTGATTTTATTGTGGTGGTAAATTTTTTGCCTTTAATCTGATAATATGAATTCTATTTAACCACTTTTCTAATATTAAACCAACCTTTCATTCCTGGCATAATCCCAACTTGGTTATGATGTACTAACTTTTTTGATACATTGCTGGATTTAGTTTGCTAATATTCTGTTTGGGATTTTTGCATCTATATTCATGAGTTAGATTAGCCTGTCACTTTCTTATCCTGTTTTGTTCTTGTCTTCTTTTGGTCCTGAGGGTTTCTTTGATCCAGATAAGCTTCGTTTGCTGCCTAAATAAGGATAGTAGATCAGTGGTTTTTGCTGACTTGGTAACACACCAACAGCACGTGAGAATTTGTGTTTTGATGGAGCATGATGTTGAATTATATTCAGACCATGTGCTGAACAGTCAGCTCCTGAGTTGGCCTGATGAGGGCTCAACAAACTTTTATGCAAAGGACAATAGTAAATATTTTAGACTTTGTGCAATACTTACATCTCTGTATTAGTCATGGTTCTCCAGAGAGACAGAACCAATAAGATATGCATAGATATATAGAGATATGGAATTGACTCATGGGACTATGGAGGATGAGAAGTACCACAGTCTGCTGTCTGTAAGCTGGAGACCCAGGAAAGCCAGTGGTGTGGTTCCAGCCCAAGTCCAAAGGCCTAAGAACTAGGAACACGGATGTTGTAAGTCCTTGCCAGAGGACAGGAGAAGACCAATGTCCCAGCTCAAATAGTTAGGGAGAGCAAAGTCTCCCTTCCTCTGCTTTTTTGCTCTATTCAGGCCCTCAGTGGACTGGGTGACACCCATTCACTTTGGGGAGGGCAATCTGCTTTACTCAGTCTGCTGATACTAATCTCATCTGAAAACGCCCTCACAGACACACCCAGAAATAATGTGTAACCCAGTATCTGGGTACCCTGTGACCCAGTCAAGCCGACGCATGAAGTTAACTACCACTCTGTTATTATTTCTCCTCCTGCTTTTTAACAACCTTAAGAAATATAAAAACCATTCTTAGCTCACAGGCTATGCCAAAAAATTTGCCAACCCTTGGTTTAGATTGTCTCCCAATACCTACATCACAATTAAGTTTTGTTGTTTTCTACAATTTAGTGATGCTTGTGTGGTTTCCTAAAGTAAATAATCTATGAAAATAAGGAGTCAGATAGACAGCCACCGCCACAGTACTAATGTACACCCACCCAGCGCATGGTCCACGCTGCCAGACCTGCATCCACCAAACTTAGTATCTTTTGAAATTAGTACCAACCTGGACACACCAAGTAAATGCCCCTAACTTGGAAGCATTGTGATTCTAACAGCTACAGAGTTAGTCTCTGGCTCTCTCTTGCTGCCCTCTCCTGGCTGGCCCATTGCTGAGACTCAGAGGAGAGTCCTGGTGGAGTTCCTATGGCTCATAATACCTTCAGGTCTGGTTGCTGGTCCGTAGACTTGTCAAAACCTGCTCCAGTAGAAAATACAATCAGGGATCTTAACACTGGTTGTGATGGCCAATTTTATTATTTCTCGTAGGGTCCTAAGACTCTTTGAAGAATTATCACAAAGTGAACGTTTCGTATATGCCAAGCATTGCTAAATACGTGTTATTTCATTTCATCCTTATAACAACCACATGAGCTCCATATCCCTTGACTGTTGAGCGTTCCCTTTGTACAGGTGATGAAATTGAGACCTAGAGAGGTTAAATACCCTGTACAGGTAGTACGTAGTGGAGTTGGAGCTCGGAGTTAGTCCATATATATCTGACTCTAAAACCCATGTCCTTAACTGCTACTTAAGGTTTTCAGTCTTTCATACTGAGTCTAATTCAGTGGGAGTCTATGGAGCCAGGCATTCGCATGCACTCCAGGGTTCTGCTGCGGGTGTCCCGGAGATCTACACTTTGAGAACACTGCCTCCCATAAATAGAAACTGAACTGCTTCCAGCAGAAGGATCTAACTATTCAACACCAGAAGCTTCATTCTTGGGTGGAACAAAATGCTGGGCCTACCCACATTCTTTGGGTAAAAGAGATTAGAAGTGATAAAATGTAAAGGAATCTTATCTCTTCCTGTCCCTCAACTAAACCCCAGAGAAGTGCTGCTCCATCGAGTTTACCTAAAGAGGTGTAACAGTCACCTTTGCTAACAAGCAGCCCTGAGCGAGTAATCAACTGGTTATGTGATAACACTCAGCAGCTAAGGGAAGCCTGGCTCTTCTGAGGAACGATTGCCCATCTTCATTGAAAATGTGTACTGAGCTGCCCAGCAAATCCCCTTTCCTTTCTTTAATAAGTCAGACCTGGTACTCAGCCTGTCAGATCTGGAACTGTTCATGGCTCACTAGGCAGAGACGAAAGGAAAAAGGCTTAGTTATAATCTAAACACAATGAATTTGCAATGGAACAAAGCAGCCTGGGCTACAACCATTCCTGGGCATGCCCTGGTTTTCTAGCAGTAAATCTATGTTTGGCAAGGAATGGGATGGAAACTTCTCCCCACCTCGTGGCCAGTGTTTTCTTGAACTTCTATATCTCTTTGGATCCTGGGTGGGGTTGGACACCATCCACAGAGCAGAGGTTGGGGGTACACATGGCTATGAGGGCCAGCCACTAGTTAGTGCCCAGTGAAGAAGAAATATAGTGGGGGAAAGAGAAAAACTATGCAAGGAATTTTGCTGGGTGTTTGACTGATATGATTTAATCTGCCAACAGCCCAGCGAGGTGTTGGGATTATATCAGTATCTTCATTTGACAAATGAGAAAACAGAAGCACAAAACTCAAAGTAACTTGCCCAACGCCACTCAGATAGCAAGAAGTAGAACCAGGAATCAAACCCATAGTCCTGTCCTTTTCACCTAGCCACGTGCCACTGTAAGGCACCACTGCCCTCTGTGTTTATCCCTCAAAATAGATCCTCTACTTCCAATCTAAACAGGTTCCACTCACAGGCCTTGGCGAAAGGCCACTCGCCCTTGGGTCCAAGAATAACATTAATACAATGAACCTTTTTTTTTAAATTGAGATTCCGTATGTAAAGCACTTAGCCCAGTGCCTGATACTTTTTAAAGTACTCGGCAGACCTCCGGGCATTGTCAGGCCTGAGTCAGGTGTGTTCCAGGCTGCAGGAGGTTCCCTTGACCATTTGGTAACGAACACTTCTCAAGTAACTACAATGGATGGTCAAAATAGGAAGAAAAAATAGCCTTGGACTTAAGACCTTTGTAATCTAACTGGGGTATTGAAAGAATTGAATATTTAGAAAAAAAACTCAGAACTTATTCATAGTTTACATATCATACAGGGTTCTCATTTCTAGTTGGGATCTTACTCACTCCTGGATGTGTAGCCTTGGAGAAAATGATTTCACATCCTTTTGGACCTCAGTGTCCTCTCTGGAAAAATGGAGACACTACCAATCCCAAAGGATTTTACTGTTAGGGGCACATATACGGTCAATACTTAATAAACAGTACACAGGGTCTGGAGATAAAGGAGGAAATAGAATTAGGTGGACTTCCTTCAAGATCTGACTTTGGAATTGAGCTCTGAATGAGGTGAAGGCCCTGAAACTAGAGAGAGGAAGTAATGTTCCAGGTGCTTTTTATCCTCATGTTATAGAAAATCCAACTGAAATTGGTTTAAACACAAGTGGAATTGATTGACTCATAGAACTAAGAAATTCAGAGATAGGGCAAGTTTGAGATGCTCTAGGTGTTGATAATATCATCACGGTTGCAGCTATAGTTCTTGGCAGTGCTTTTGTTGGTACTCTTCATGTGCAGTTTTACCTAGAGTCTGACTTTACTTATGATAGTCAAGTGACTGGAGAAACAGTCCAAGCCTCGCATCTACAGCCCCTGAGGACCTTCTGTCCTCCATTCTCAAGAAGAGTCCCAAGAGCCATTCTGATTGGACCAATCTAGACCACATGAACCAATCCCTGCACACAGGAGGTTGGGATTATGTGATTGGCTCAGCTTAGGTCACATGTTCCATCCCCAGAGCCTTGCAGTAGGGACCAGTTCCTTGGAAGTACATGGCTCCTCAAATGGAAATTGGGCACTGTTGAGAGGTGGGATTTGGCAGGGAGAGACACAATGCCCTCCACAGGGAAATTGCTTTTATAAAGTAAAAAGGATCGAGGGAGCTGTGGATAGAGTGAACCCACAGACTTGTTGCGGGGAGCAGTGCATTCTCCAGAGGGAGTTGTGAGAAATGGAGCATTTGAGAGGGAAGTGGGGGCCCTGCAGGAGGCCATGCCAGCCTCTGGGGCCTGGGGCCTTGTGTGAGCCTGGGAGTTTTACTGTAGCGTATACCGGCACCACCAGCAAATTCAGGAAACGAGCCTGTTTCCTTCTATTATAAAGGCTGATCCTTTACTCATGAAACAGAATATTCACTCCACCTGAAAACGTTCAGTGTTGGGATTAGAAGAGAGGGAGCCCACTACATGCTAACTCTGGGTAGAGGAGTTTCCTGTGTTTTCTCCTTTAATAATGCTCCCAACCTCCCTCTGGGACAGGAGGCTTTACAGCATTCGCAGATGGGAAAGGGAAGGGAAGTGACCTGTCCTGAGTCACTCAGCTAAGAGATGGCAGTGGGGAACCTGGAGTCCCCAAGGCTGCTTGACTCCCAAGCCCACAGCAGGGCACCAGGCTGGGATTTTCTCCAGTTCCTGAGAATTCCGCTGTCCTGTATCACAGCAGCGCCTGGGCTGATGACCCTTTTGCATGGTGACACCTGCCTCAGAGCACAAGCTTGTCCTCGGCTACACTGGTTGTGCCCGAGGACCCTACTGAATGTGGGAGTCTGGAGGCGGGGGGCTACTCATGAACAGGGACTCTGTACCTTCCCCACCAGACCGAGGACGGGAAGTCAGGCCCAGGAGAACCGGGGGCAGAGGGGCTGCTGAGCTTCCTTTCCGGAAGTCATAACTGTCTCCGGAAGTCATGACTGTCCTCCTCACACCCTCCCCTCCGGCAGCTGTGAGTGCTCTGCTCGCTGCTCTATGTACAGTGTCTGCTCGAACATCACAAATTTTCCTAGATGAGCAAACCAAGGAACGGCCATGACAGCTGAGGTCACAGCAAGCGGCTTGTGCCTGTGGGTGTGTCTTCTCATCCCCATTTTACAGATGAGTACGTTAACCTCTGGGAGGTTGCCCACCGATCTCACGTGGCTGGCAGGTGACTGAGTTGGAATTTGAACTCAAGTTCTGTCTGACTCCAGAGACTGGATTAAGTGCTCTGCTGTGAAGGGTGACCTTGAACTTAGGGAAAACCTTCAGTGAAGCTGTTTGGCCTTGTGGATCCCTCCCCAAAGAGAACGTCACGTGCTCCCTGGAGAGCGTCTGATCCACTTTGTTGGAATAAGCACAGATCCTTTCTTGGGGCACCTGTGTTCACTGATGTCACCATCCCTCTCCCCTACTCTCCACTTCTTCCCCCCTCCCCCAATACCTGAACAAGCCCCAGAGGAGTCACTTCCCGTGCGGGCTCCCTCCGCCCCAGGAATTTTCTATCTGCAGCAAGTAGAGTGCAGACTTCCCGGAGCCTCGGGACACATCACCCCCAAGATGATGCTGGTGCTGATAGTAAGCCTTTTATTTTTTAAGGCCAACTACAACAAAAACATGGAAACTGGGAATGAGCAAGGTCCACGTGAGCAATCAGAAGGTATAACAGCAGCTGTGGGAGAAGGTGACTGCAGGGAAGTGGATTGCCCCCCTTTTCCTTGTGTTCTGTTTTTAGCCTGTGTTTTTCAGAGCAAGTAGGTGCCATGGTGACAGGTACCATAGAAATAGATGGAGCACCGCCCAGCGCGGGGCTGCCGAGCCAGCCGTTCCCATGGAAATGCACCGAGCCCTGGGAAGAGCCCAGGGTTCTGCTGTGCTCTGGCTGCAGCGCACAGCAGGCTCCCCGAAGGGCCCGGCTCCAGTCAACCACGTGACACTGCTTTAGGATGGCCCCTCGAGGCTTCCAACTTTCTCACCAAGTTTGTCCAAGGTCCCTGATAGCACACCCTCCCTCTGAGGGCACCCATGGGAGCTGCTCTCTGAGTCATACCAGACACTGTCTTAGGGAGCTTTGGCTTTGCCCATGCGGGCCAAAAGTGGCCTCTAACACTGCCAGCGTTCCTGTCCCCACTGCTGGGAACACCCTGTCCCCATCCTGACTAGATGTGGAACTGTCACTGGTTTTATGCAATGGTAATAAAGAGCTTTTACCACTGGGATTGAGTCCCAGACATTTGGTAACCAGGAACACTCATAAAATGAAATCTCAGAGGATCTCGACCTGAAAGCAGAGCAGGAAGGGGCATCATCAGTCACGTCTGAGGTCGTGCTTTCAGTCTGTGAACCTCGGACAGTGCAGACTCAGGCCCAGCCTCACAGCTGCTTCCGGATGCAGCGTTAATGCACTGAAAGACCCTTTGAAACAACTGCTCGAGCTGTCCCATAGCATTTATATAACCGCCTCAGCATTGCTGTCTGTAGATGTATGTAAATGATCCTGGTGGAGCTTAGCTTGTTTTTATTTGGATTTAGACCAATTACACGTCTTCTGAAATAGAACCCATGTGTACACACGCCCTTTAAACCTAACTGTCTTATATTAGGCCTGGCATAAGAGGGTTACGTTGAAAGGACATATGTTATAATATCTGTTCCATCATATTTCCTTCTGCAATGGGGCTCTATTACATATACTTGTTTCCATACATTTATACCATCAGATGGCATACATCCTTCAGGGCAGCGGAAGTATAATTCTGGACTAAAGTATGGTCCTCAGACCAGTAATTCTAAGCATTGACCAACTGAAGTTAATTTTACTCTCAATTAAAGAAACACATACACACACACCCTTAACAAAGGAATTTTTTTTAAAACAATTAATAATCCATACCACCATCAACTCATGAATTATTGCCCAGGTAGTTACAGATTGTGAAAATCATAGCATTGGAAGGCGCTAAAAGTAATGTCTATCCTGGCATATCTGGCATTTGACATGAAGACACTGAGCCCCAAAGAGTCGAGGTGCTTTGCTGTTTAGCTCAGCATATCTTCTGTGTATGCAGGTGGTGTGTCAGGTCATTACCACACGGCCAGCCCTGTCCCAGCAGTGGAAATGCATGGAGTCTCCCACCCCTCCAACTAGCGAGTGGTGCTCACAGTGACCTTGAAGTAGGCCTGTAGGTCATGCCATTGGTGGAGCTGCGCAGTAGAAGGGTAGCCAGACATTAAAGCAACTTCCTGGTTTGTCCCTAGGACTCGTCCGTGAAACCACGTCACTCCACATTTACTGTTCGTAGCATCATACACGTAACCTGCATCTGGGTTCTGTATATCGTGTTTTGTGGTTACAGGAATTTGGTGTGACCAAGCATTGCAGAGCCTCTGAATTAAATAAGCAAACACGTGTGCTCTAGTTTTACAGGCGAAGCAAACTGTGAAACAGAGGGCTTGCCTTTCCTGCCCATAGCACTGTCATACCTTGGAGTTTTGCCACTTGGTTGGATTGCTTTATCTGGCCTAGTAACTAAAAGCAGATTTGCTTTGAAGAACAAATCTTCTATAACTCTCTAAGAATGGACGTTCACAGTTATGTTTGGCAGACAGAGTTTTCCCAGATTTTCATAGAGTCATAAAGTTAATGTTTGGCCATGTGAAGCATAAACAAAGAAACCTTCCTTTCGTAGATAAGCTCCTTTCCATGGAGTTGGAACAGGAAGCCTGAGTTAGAGAATAGTTGATATTTAATTCAAGAGACACACAAACCCTTGTGTCACTTTTCCCAACAGTTTGTAACTAAACATTTAATGTGAATGCACCTTAACAATCACAGTTTCCTTTTTTAATTTTAATTTAAAATTTTTATCATGGGAAAATATGTACAACACAAAATTTACCACGCTAACCAGTTTTAAGTGTACGGTCCAGTGGCATTGAATACACACACATTGTTGTGCAGCCGTCACCACCATCCACCTCCAGATCTTTTTCTTCATCCTTACCTTAAAATCTGTCCCCATTAAGCACTAGCTCCCTATTCCCCCACCCCCAGCCCTTGGCAAGCATTGTGCTATTAATATTTTCTGTCTCTATGAGTTTGGCTCTTCTAGTATCTCATATAAATATAATCATATGGTATTTGTCCTTTTGTGGCTGACTTATTTCACTTAGCATAATGTCCTCAAAGTTCATCCATGCTGTCACATGTGACAGAATTTCCTTCCTTTTAAAGGCTAAATAACATTCCATTGTTTGTATATACCACATTTTATCGAACATTTAACTTTTCTATAGTTTATTTCTTATCATTTTTTTTGTTTTTGTTTTTTGTGATATGCAGGCCTCTCACTGTTGTGGCCTCTCCCGTTGCGGAGCACAGGCTCCGGACGCGCAGGCTCAGCGGCCATGGCTCACGGGCCCAGCCGCTCCGTGGCATGTGGGATCTTCCCGGACCGGGGCACGAACCCGTGCCCCCTGCATCGGCAGGTGGACTCTCAACCACTGCGCCACCAGGGAAGCCCTATTTCTTATCATTTTAAAATTTTGAAACAATCACAAAGTGACAGAAAAATTGCAAGGGCAGTACCAAAAAAAAAAAAAAAACACCTCTTTTTTTCTTGAACTCTTTGAGAATAAGATGCCCTGATCCTCATCATTTTCCCATACTTTCCTGTGTTTTTCTATAAACAAAGACACTTTCTTACCTCACCACAATCCAACCACCAACACCAGAAATCTGACACAGATTCATAACCACCATGGAATGCTCAGACTCTGTCCAAGGTTTGCCAAGCATCGCAATAGTGTCTTTTATCACAACAGGGTCCAGCTCAGAACCACTCTGGCATGTACGGATGTCTTTTATGACCTTGACACTTTTGAAGATCACAGACTTTGTAGAATGTCTGTCTAAGGTTTCCTCATGGTCAGATTCAGGTGATGCATCTCTGGCAGAAAAATCACAGCAGTGACACTGTGCTCTTCTTGCACCCTGCCAAGGGGTTCACCATTGTGATTTGTTTCTATACTAATGATGTGCACTTTGATCCCATGATTAAGGTGGTGTCTACCAGGTTTCACCACTATAAAGTTAGTCTTTTCCTCCTTTCTGATTAATAGGTATATTATGGGGAGGTACTTTATTTATTTATTTAGGCTGCACTGAGTCTTAGTTGTGGCACACGGGATCTTCATTGCAGCATGCAGGATCTTTTAGTTGCGTCATGTAGACTCTTAGTTGCGGCATGCATGTGGGATCTAGTTCCCCAGCCAGGGATTGAACCTGGGCCTCCTGCATTGGGAGCAAGGAGTCTTACCCACTGGACCACCAGGGAAGTCCCTGGGGAGGTACTTTGAAACTAGGTAAATATCACATGCCTCATCAACTTTAATTATTTTTTATATCCGTATAGACTTATGGATTCCTGTATTAGTGAGTTATACTCCATTCCCATCATTATTTAAAGTGCACCTTGGCCCCAGCTTGACCAGTGAGAGCCCCTTCGATCTGTGTCCTTTCTGTATGGGCCCATCATTCTTTGAGCACATCCATGTGCTTTCTGGCATGACAAGATGTTCAAGGCTTATCTTCTGTTCTTGCCTCAGTTCTGGAAATCAGCCTCTTCTCCAAGGAGTCTTAATTCATTTTAATGGAAAATGGTATTTAGAATCCAAGATCTGGGCAGTAGATGTGCTCATTCCTATTGAGATGTTGCTGCTCCCAGGCAGGGCTAAGGAATATATGTTTCTCTGCAAACACACACATACACAGATACACTCCTTACCCTCTGATACCATTTGCCAGGCTGCCATTCCCCAGCACTCTGAAGAATCCCCCCTTACCCTGATCGGGCTGTGACACCACAGGCCAGGCCACCCTCCGTGGGGATGTCCTCCTCATTACTTGGCCCTGACCCCCACCTTGGGCCTTCATGGCTTCCTGCCCTCCATCCCCGCCATGGACTCCTACCTCTCCACTCCACCTAATGACTTTAGGACCAAATTGTTTAGGAAGAGGAAGTGGAAGGGACCACCACTGACTTTGGTTGAAAGTAATTGTATTGCTAACAATCCTTTGCATATTGGGAACACTTGTGTCTGACCTATTAAATAGACAATTCTAATCATGACTGCCAGCATTTCTCCAATCTTTTGTCTCTGTTATTGTAATGAAAATTTTTTATGAAATATTTATACAGCCAGGATGCCGTCTTCCTTACAGCCACATCTACTTTGCAAATTCGCAGTTGTGTTTAGGCTGCCACCAGCAACCTTCTTGGCAAACATTGAGCAACTCCCACCACAAAAATTAATGAGTGAAGACAAGGTCTGTACACCTACTTAATTCCATGCTTCCGTTATCAAATTATAGGACTCTGGGGAGGTGATCCAGGGACAGCTACAGAAACCAGAAATGGAGTTTTGTAACACTGTGAACTGCCTTGTAGTGAATAATGAGATCTTCCTGGCTAGACTGTGAATATCAAGGAAATGGGCTGTGTCTTCTACTATTTTTTGTACCCCTCAAGGTCAGGTCCTAAGTATGATCTGTGTACGTACATATGTGATGCCTCCCGGGCTTGCTGGCCGACAGAGCTGTGACGGCTTCCTCATGGTAGTGAGGGAGAGAGAGCGTGAGTTACAAGATCTGACGGACGCCTGTTGGGCTTTATCCTCCTTGACCTCCGTGATCACAAATTGTTCTTTAAGACACTTGCTTCTTTGGCTGCTGAGCCACATCTCCTGCCTCCCTGGCTGCCTCGTCTTGGTTGCCTTTGTACTGATACATCCTATTTGCTCTGCCCATCCCCCGCCTCTCCGACAGAGGACACTTATTGGGTGCCTTCCATGTGCCAGGCATTGTTACAGGTGCTGGAGATACTGCAAGGAGTAAAACAGACCAAAAGGCCTGTCCTGGCAGAACTGAAGGGAAACAGAAAACCTGCTCCCTTGTGTGTGTGTGATCCCGTGGTCCCACTTCACAGGAGCAACTTCCGCTGAGCACTGGCTGGTCCAGCAGGGCACATGAAGGGTTAAGGCAGCCTCTCTCCTGCCAGGTTCTTTTTTGGGAGGGAAGCTTTCTAGATGCTCATCTCTCTGGCCTGGCCTCCTATCTCATCTGCCAGCTTCCTGCTTTGCCTGCCCTGCAGTCCGTCTGCTACCCGTAGCCAGAGCCATCTTCATAAAGGGCACATCTTACCAAGTCACTCTATTGCTGAAAACCTTCGTGATTTCCCATTGCTCTGGGGACAAATCCAAATTCCTTCGGGAGCTGGCCTCTGCTTACCCTCCCAGCCCCTGCTCCGTTCACCTCCTCCCGTGCAGTGTATACTCCAACGGCACCGGAAGCTCGTTCCCTGCACGTACCTCCTTGCCCTCGCTCGTGCTGTGCCCTGGCCTAGAGCACCCTCTCTCCCCACACTTCTGCTAGTCTGACCCCTACTCTTCGTTCTAGACTCAGCCCCTTTTTCTCCTCCACCTGCAGTCCATGTGGCCCAGGAGCGCTCAGCACATGCAGTTATAGTTACCTATTTATTTTTCTGTCTCTCCCTGGGAGACGACACAATGGTAATTACGTGTTTAATGTCTGTCTCTGGGGGATGGTAAACCCTCTCTCTGTGTGCGTGGGCTGTGTCTGTCTCATTCCCACTGTATCTGCAGCACGCTCAGCTGGGCAAGGAGGAATAAACATACACAGGGCTTGCACCTTGCTACCTGTGGGCCCGGCCAGGAATTGTTCTAAGAACCTCACAAGCGTCGCTAAAATCCTCACCACAACTCAATGAGGAGCAAACGGTTATTAGCCCCTGTTTACAGGTGAGAAAATAGGCACAGAGCAGTTAATGATTCCCTCTTAAGTGTAGAGGCACGCTTAGAATTCAGACAGTTTGCCCCAAAACTGTGCTCTGGACCACAGTGCCTGTTGCATGGATGGGTGGTGGATGGCGCCTGGACCCTGGGCATCGAGCAAGCACTTGGTGAATGACAGCTGTTGTTATTATCACTGTGGTGTTCACACTCCCAGGCATCCACGCCTCTCGAACGGGAATAGGATCTGTTTTACTCACCTCCGTATACTCAGCATACCCCACACGGTTGGGACTAAATAAATATTTCCTGAAAGAGTGAAAACCAAGTGACCCAGATCCTCAGAAGTATAAGGAGTAACTTATTTTATCATAATGACCTGATTCTACCTTCCTAATGTGTGTTTAAATTAAATTCCATTTTTTTATTAGGTAATACTTACATGTTGTGCTATTCAAAGTTGCAGAGAGTCCCTCTTCCACCAGGGTCACCCTGTGGCACAACTCCAGAGGGTACCATTCACATAAAATCGTGTAGCAGCCACTGCTCCTGATCAAGCCCCCATCTGCTCAGTTTCCCTCTCTACAGCCATCACTGGTGCCAAGCTCTTCTCCATCCTTCCAGAGCAGGTCTCTGTGCATTTGAACTGATCGGTTGTGTGTGTGTTATTCAATACAGAAGCCTTCACCTTGCCTTGTTCACTTTACATCTTTGGGAGTTTTTGCATTTGAGGCGTATAGAGTAGGCTTATTCTTTTAATGGTTACATATCATCTATGTATGGTTTACATGGACGGTAGGGATGTACCATAGTTTAGCTTCTCCTCTACTTAACCAGTCCTCCATGTATTTAAGCAGCCTCTATTAGGTTGTTTCTAAATTGTTTCTATTATAAACAGTGCTGCCTCTGTGCTGGCATTATCTCATCCACTTTTGAACACATCTGGAGGTTATATTCCCAGAATTGGATTGCTTGGGTAAAGCAGAGGAATGACTTTCTAATGGTAGAATTTCAGTCATCTGTGACAGGCACAGATAAGATATGTTTACACTGAGGCTTTGGGTGTTTCAGATCCTGCTAAGGAATTGATTGACCATGGGTTCTCCTCTCTGGCATATTCGATACTGGGGAATGATATTTGTGGGTTTGATAGTTTGTTATTCTCTAAGGAGAAAAGAGAGACCTCACAGCAGAAAGGTGGCTTCTTGGAGTCTGACCAAGTCTTACTGACTGGATCCCATCTGACCTTACTTCTAGAGTAAGACCTAGCAGGACAACGCAACACCTGGGCCACTCAGCAGTGAGTTCACGGAGGTCCTGAGAAGCCTGAGTCCAGGGATCAGTCCACAAAGAAACATGTTTGAACCCTGGCCCCAGAATCACCTTGTGGGGAAAGGGACAAGGCCTCTGATGTTCCTGAGGATGTGATTCCTATTAGCACCACAGGATAGATGATGGATGGGTGGGTGGGTGGATGTAAGGTTGGATGGATACATAGATACATAGAAAATATCCATAGATAAATAGGTATTGATCAAGCAAGCATGAACTTAGACTTGCTTTTGAATTTGGGCTCTGCTACTTCCTATTTATGGAACCTCTTTGACTCCCCTGAGCCCCAGTTTCCTTGCCTATAGTGGGAATGTCTTCTTTGTGGGGCAGTGGTGGGGAGCCAGTGGTTGTAAACCAATGAGGGTGAAGGGCCAGCACAGTGCCTGGCCCACAGTGCTCTCCCTATCATTTATTTTATGACTGACTTGCTCTGGTTGGTTACTGAGGGCATTTCTTTGGCAGGAGCCAATGAACATGTACTTCACGCTCTGTTTGGCCCCTGCCTTCAAGGGAACGACCCTGTTGAGTGGGGGTCCTCGACCTTCTTTCCCTCCCAGCGTGCACAGCCAGTGACATTAAGTGCCTGGCACGCTCCCCGCATGCATTGCACAGGGCAGGATTTCTACCTACACTCATCTATCTCCAGGCTAGGGAAGTAACATTATTATAGGAATTACCTAGATCCACTTACATTTATATTAAAACAATAAATAAAGGAAAGAAAAGGCAATTACCCTCAGATTTGGGTCTTCTGGCTACAATTTATTTGCAAAACAGCACCTAGCTTGCATCTGCTGCCTTATAGAGCAATATTGGGGAGCGAGGGCCCACAGATACCTGTGGGGTGTCGCATTTCGTCGGGTTCGGGGTAAACTCCACTCTCTCCTCCGGATGTGAAGTGAGGTCAGTTATCAGAGGGCTCTGGCCACTGACCCACATGGTTATGGAGTGGTTCTCTCTTCAAACTTTGCTGAATGCCTGGCTGAGGTGCTAAGCCCTCCACAAACCTCAAGGGAGCCACAGACATCCAGGACGTTAGCTGGTACCTTGGATGCTGGGCTAAAAGGACAGGCTTGCCAGGCCCAGCGGGGGCTTGCTCAGTCTGGCAGGCAAGCACAGGCTTGACCTGCCAAAGCAGCTGCTTTAAGCCTCAGTATCTTCAGCTGGGGTATGGAATCCAATCTCACCTGACCCTCCCGGCACCCCTACCCCAGCCCATGGGAACCGACTGTCCTCTCCTCTGTGCCTCCACGGCCCTTTGTTCCTGCAGCTATGAAAGCACCTGCAGTCAGTTTCAAATGTATCTCTACCCCTTCCAGGACAGTATCTTTATATTTTTTGTGTTAGAGATTTTATACAATCTCAAATTCTTCATGAAAATAGCCATGAGGTTTACATGATCTTCTGTCTGGGAGATGAGAGTTGAAAACACACATTGGTGATTTGGAATTCCATTGGGCTCGTCTCTGTAGATAGAAAGAACTGTGGAAAATCAGGCTTGTCCAGAACCTTCGCTATGGACACTGCCCTTGAATCCTGCTTTCAACCAGCCTGCAGTCAGTCATTCAACAGACACGTATGAACTCCCACTTTCATGTCAGGCACTATGCTAGGCACGTGGTATATTTAGATGAGGAGGACATGGGCTGTGCCTTGGAGGCCAACACAACGTGGCTATCTAGCCCTAGATTTTGCTGACATGTTGATGCCTCTCTTTCTAGAGTATAAGAAGTCAATTTATAGGATTACTTTTTGAGCATATTTTCCTAGAGCTTTGAGACTATCTCTATATTTTAAAATTTACAGTTTTTATTCATTCACCAAAAATCTGTATAAGACACTGTGCCTATAGTAGTGGTGAGAGGAGGGGATATAAAGAAGAAAACATAAAATCTCTACCTTCTAGGTCCTAAATCTAAATAACAGAAGTCATACGTAGACAGAAAATCTAGCCTATTAATTCCTTTGTGAGCTCACGTGGTATGCATTCGTTTCTTCACTTACTCGTAAGTAGGTTTGGTGTGTGCTACGTGCTTAGGCTGTGATAAGTGCTCTGGGGGCTGAGGAAGAGCCTTAAGTTATGGACTTACCCTCTAGGCACTCGGGGTCTCTCTGGGAGAGAGAAAGGGGGTTCAGGGTCAAGTAGAACATCAGGCTGACTGCAACTCCAGGCCCAAATCAGTGGCTCAAAGAATGCTTTGGGGGCAAGGCAGCTCAGCGCCAGCCAGCACGAGCCTGTTGGGTACATCTTGGAGGTAGAAGATTCTGAACCAGTTCTGAGGAATGGAAAGGCCTTCTGGGAGGGAGGCAGGGAGGACATTCCAGGCCAAAGAAAGAGCATCTTGAAGTGTCAGGAATTTCTCATTAGAAACTGAGACATGAAGGGGATGGGGCTGGGCGAGAACTTGCTCCAAATAACAACCACCCCAGGACAGGGCCAGGAGCAGCCCTGGGCAGGTCGGGAGGCAGTCCTCATGCTGCATCTGCTGCCTTCCAGGGAGCTGTGCTTTCTCATCTGTCCCTCCCTGTCCCATAACCCGGATCCTCTGTGGCCCATCCAGGGATGACCTTCCCACTCCCCCTGAAGTCCCGCCTTCCCTCTGCTGTGAGGAGTTTGATTCTACAGAAGAAACCAAACCTCAGAAACATGTCCAGCCTGGCTAGGGGTGAGTGGTGCTAAGATGTTAAAAAAATATTCCCTGGAAATACCAGCCACGTAGGGCCCAGGAACTCCTGAGACGCCTAGCTTCTGCACGGGAGACGGAAAGTCAGAGCAGAGGGAGATTCTCGCTGGTCACTAATTAACTTCCCAGAAGGAGCGGGCACCTTGGACCAGACTCAGGTGCGAAGGCTATCACCAACCAGCTCTGCTTGGTCCCCACAGCTCCATAGGCAGAACCGCCAACGACCTCCGGTGATGGAAAGGTTTTCCCTTCTGGGAAAAGTGCCCCCATGTTACGCCGCATTTTAATCTGCTTTTGATTCAGACCAAGTCTCCCTCCTTGGACTGGTGGCACCCATCTCCCTACTACATCCCGGGAGTGACGCCCAAGGCTCTAAAAGGTCCTGCAAGAGAAAACAGATATCCAAATTGTCACTGACCTGGATCCCAGCAAAATTTCACAACGGGAAAGACTTTTCTGGTTCTGGTGGAGTCACCAGCAACACAGATTAAAATACTAAAGCAGGACAATTTTCCTTGTTTATGGACACGTCCGGCCTCTGTCGCTATTTGTGGGCCAACAATTATCTAGTCTTGCCTAACAAACCACCCCAAACTTAGTGGTTTAAACCATAATTCTGCCCTGAGGCTGGGCTCCACGGGTGTCCACTAGGCTAGACAACCAAGATGGCTTCTTCCTCACATGTCTGGAGTGTCCACTGGGATGGCTGGAACCACTGGGACTAGCCTCTCATTTCTCTCTCTAGGAAGCCCCTCTAGCAGTGGAAGCCAAACTTCTTTACGGAGTAGCTCAGGCCTCCGTGGGAGATATTCCAAGAGGACAAGCCCTAATGCACAAGCACATATCAAGCCTCTGCTTGCATCACACCTCCTAATGTCCCGTTAGCACAGCAAGTCATGTGGCCCAGGCCAGCGTCAAGGCGGAGGGGGCTCCTAATGATGTGAATACCTGGAAGTGTGCTTTACAGAGTCAGCAAGGAACAGTGGACCACAACCCTTTGTACACATGATGGACCAGCAAGCCCTAGCTCAACCAGGTCGACCCTGCTCACTAGAACCTTGGGGGGCCAAGGGCGCAGGTGGCTCCTTACTGGCTGTTGCCGTGGGCAGACTGTGTGACCTCTCTGAGCCTCATCTATTACTGAAAGTAACCACGGAATCTTCCCCACAGAGCTGATGTACATAAGATGCGGGACCCACGTTAGCTGCTGTCTGTCGTGGATTCTCCACAAGGAAAGCAGTCCATTTTGTGGAACAGCTGGCGCTCTCCAGCTTGGGACTACGTCTTCCAGGGCTTTAGATCAGATTAGGAACATTAAAAGGCTTCTGCTGCTTCTTCTTTTTTGTTTCTCTTGTTATTAAGTTTTTTTTAAAAAAATGAAAACATTGATTTTTGGGTAAAAGGACTCAGAGGACACACTTCATTTCTCGCCACAAAGAAAAAGCTGTCGTGACCTTAGATGGAGCCCGAGACAGCAGACCATAAAGTAGCCCCAGCTCGTGTGTCCACCGTCCCTCCAAAAAGGCACCACGGAGCCTTCTATTCCAGGTCCTGTTACTAATGGGGACGACGCGGGGACTTTCTATGACCAGCAGTAGAGATGAGCAAAACCGAAACACATTGCCTTCTGAAGTACATTTAATTAAAAAGGAAACAGAGAAGCTTTGTGCACGTAATACCTCGTGATTTATGGTATTAATCCAGTTTGCTCTTGAAACAGGCTTCGGAGGTAAGAAAGGTGTGGGGAGGGGATGGGCGGCCTCTAGGCTGGCTGAATTCCCTTCCCTCACTCCAGATTATTTTTGGAGCACGCTGGGCTTGCTTGAGCCGTGCAGCCAGCTTCCTTGAGCTTTCGGCAGCGGGGGGTGTTCAGTTTGACCTCCTTTGCAAAGTCTGTAGCATTGGCAGGCTCTGTAGGGTTTGAGGTAATGAGTTCCAGGCAGTTAGAGCAGGAGCCAGTCCCAGACTTTCCCTGCAGAGGGTCACATCTGCTTCACTACCCCATGCCCAAGGAGGAAGATGCTGGAGGTGATGGTGGACCCATCCCGGGGAGGCCCGTGCCCGCAGCCCAGTGGTGACCTCAGAGGGACACAGGGGTCATCTGTCTGAGGCTTGAATTCTGGCTGTGCCACATACCAGCTGTGTAACCCTGGGAAAGTCACTCTATCTCTCCGAGCCTTACTCTCCTCTTGTATAAAATACAGATGATTGATTACACATGTAAATTACTTAGCACAGAGACCCTGGTACATAATAAGCACTCAGAAAATATTAGCTGACAGATATCATTGCAGAAAAGAAATGTCCACTTGTTGATGGAGCATACCTGGCATTTAGGAGATTTGTCACCAAGGTTATTTCTCCAAAAGAGTATATTTTTCTTCGGGATGATCTTTTTTTTTAAGGAAGTAGTCCTTTTTTTTGAAACATAACTTTTCTTGTTTGTTTTTCCTCCAGTTACAGTTTTCCTCCAGATACCTATTTATTGCATAAATTCTAGAATATTGAGGAAAGCACAAAGGAGAACATTAAAATCACCTACCATCTTGTCAGTGGAGATAGCCGTGATTAACATGAAGATGTGTTTCCTTCTAGTTCTTTCTCTCATCTCCTTTAAAAAGGAGAATATGCTGAACATAATGTTTTGTTACCTAGTAATGTTCCTTTAATGGTACATCCCAAATATCTTCTAATATCTTTAAATATTTCTTCTGTACCATAATTTTAAATGTCTATACAAGATTCACTGAATGAATGTAACTCCAACCCCTACTTCCCGAATACCGGTGTGTTAGGTAATTTACACACAGGAAAGGACTCAAGGAGTTCTCTTTGAGGTAGGTATGATTACTGCCATCTTATCCATGGGAAAACCAAGCCCAGGGTCACAGCACTGGCCAGAGGCAGAATCAGGATTCAAACTCGGGTTTGTTTGCCTCCAAAGCCAAAGGACTTCCCATTCCAGAGGTGGGCTGGTTGCCCCCGGGGGAGACTGTGGCGTGCACGTGGGGGTCTTCCTCTAAAACTCCAGTAAGACTATCTCTTTGGAGGAGAGTCGAGGACTCTGAGCCTGCCCAGTTAAGAACCTGCCTAGACAAAAGAAGTGAACGGTCTCTTGCCCAAAAAGGACACCCAAATGGCCAATAAAGCATACAAAAAGGCACTCATCTGCATTACTCATCAGGGGAATGCAAATCAAAACCACAGTTCGATGCCACTGGAAAGGCTGGGATGAAAAAGGCAGAGGCAACACCAAGCGTTGAAGCGGGTATGAAGCAACCAGGAACTCACGCGCCCCCTGGTGGGAGTATAAATCGGTACAACTGGGATCGGCTGGGACCTGGGACCGTTTGCTGCAGTGCTGCAACGCTTGCACCTGGACGAACGTCTCCTCGAGCTACAAAATGCGAAGACTAAAAATAACTGTGTGCATGCGCAGTTGGGGCAAATTCTGGACAAAAGATAACAAAAAGACCGAAAAACCCAACTGCCACTTCTCAAGAGCTGGGAGCAAAAACAGGGAGTCAGGAGCAAAAGCAGGGTACTGTGCATGACCCCTGCACTCAACGCCACCAAAAGGGTGGGCAAAACACCTAAGCCACAGCTCCGGCCCAGACCCTAGACACACCCCTACCCTCACCCCATGTAAGGAACCAGCTTACCCTGCGTCGGGAAGCGAGCAAGGGAACCTGTTACTTATTGTCGTTCCCTCCTGCGGCCGCAGGGGCCCCAATAAAGGGGCCAATCACCAAACCCAGAATTTCTTGATTGACCTCTTATCAATTTCTATTGATTGGGGAAGGCCAAGAGCCCTGGTCAATATCACAACCACTTTGGAACCTGCTCGGCCGCATCTACTAAAGCTGAGCAATTATATTTCCTACAACCGTAGGTATGTGCCAAACAGAACCGTGCACACGTGTGCCCAAAATGCATGTACTAAAGGGTTCACGGAGGCACCATTTGTAATAACCTGACACCGGAAGCGATTCAAATATCCATCAGCAATAGTTTTAGGTAGATGCATTGTAGTAATGAGTATACCACAGAGCAATGAGAATGAACCCACTATTGGTGAGTGAAGGAAGGTAGACTCAAAAGACACATACCGTATGATTCCGTTCTAGGAAGAACATGTACGAAGGACAGGCAAAAGGAATCTGTGGCGTTAGAAGTCAGGGCAGTGGCTATCCCTGTGGGGGGCGTGTGGAGGATGATGACCAGGAGGGGCATAGGGGGTCCTGGGATGCTGGTAACACTCTGTGTCTTGACCAGGATGCCGGTTCCATGGATGCGTTCATTTTGTGAAAGTTATCAAGCTGTACACGTACGTGCGTTTTTCTGTGTGTATGTTACGCTTCAACAAAAAGTTAAGTTAAAAAGCCTCTACAAGAAGGAACTGACTGCATTCTTCCCTTCTCTCACCAAACCCAGGGCTCCAGCCAGCCAGTGTGGTGGCCCTGCCCAGGTCCCTTGCTCCGGCCTTTGAAAAGTTCTGCCAAGTCAACAGTGGCCCTCTGCCGCTGCTGGGCCAAAGTGAGCCAGGCAAGTGGACGTTGCCTGCCCTGGGTGCTGTCCCAGGTACCAGGTAAAAAACCTGAGTTTTCGGGGTTAAAGCTTGGGAGTGGCCAGATGCTGCAGCCAGGTGTGTCTGTCACCAGGAACCTCTCTGTCCAGCCTGGGGGACCCCATGGTGCCTGGCATGGAGCCTCACTCATGACTGTTGCTTTGGAAGGGGCTGCCGTCTTCGCATGTCCACTCCTACCCCTGTCCCCTGCCCCTGCCTCTGCCCTGGGAAAAATCTTTGGGACTACCAAGGAAGTCCAGCCCTGGACAGGTGGCACTGCCATCCGTCCACTTCATTGCCCAAGCTAGAAACCTGACTCCACAGGATTAAGAAGGATATAAAACCACCTGCAATTAAATCCAGAGACAGACATTGTTAATACTGTCATGAATGTTCTCCCAGACTTTTTTTTTTTTTTTTTTTTTTTGCGGTACGCGGGCCTCTCACTACTGTGGCCTCTCCCGTTGCGGAGCACAGGCTCCGGACGCGCAGGCTCAGCGGCCACGGCTCACAGGCCCAGCCGCTCCGCGGCATGTGGGATCCTCCCGGACCGGGTCACGAACCCGTGTCCCCTGCATCGGCAGGCAGACTCTCAACCACTGTGCCACCAGGGAAGCCCTCCCAGACTTTTAAAATACAACATATGGAATAAATGGCCCTACTGATTCTGCTTCCATAGTAGCACTTGGGGAGCCCACATTTCTCCTGCCCTAGCTCAGGCTCACATCTCTCTCCGAAAATCCTGTGACGTCTTAACTGTTCTCCTTGTCCCACTCTTTCCCTCTCCTATTCTCCCAACCCATCCCCATCTTCTCTCCCCCTGGAGTGACTTTTTCTACATCTGATCACGTGACTCCCTCATTTAAAGTTCTTTGGTGTAGGGACTTCACTGGTGGCGCAGTGGTTAAGATTTCGTGCACCCAATGCAGGGGGCCCGGGTTCAATCCCTCGTCAGGGAACTAGATCCCACATGCATGCTGCAACTAAGGAGCCCACATGCCACAACTAAGGAGCTCCTAAGACCCAGCACAACCAAATACATACATACGTACATAAATAAAATATATTTTTTTAAATACAGTTCTTTGGTGCCTTCCTGTGGCTTGTACCTTACTTGATATCAGGCCTGTAGTGACCAGGCCCTGGCTCAGTACCTAACCCCCTCCGACAGTCCAGTCATCCCCAACCGTCTCCTCAGAGAAAAAGTTCCCAGGAACATTCTTCTCTTATCATTTGTGGACTCCAGGGGTGGGAGGGGCCTTCAGAGCCCCACCTGGGTCCGAGGTCAGCTCCTTTGCGAGCCCCTCCCATGCTGCCCTCTCAGCGGCTCTTAAGGCCTTGATGCCTCCATGCTGTTCACATGCCGCTCCCTCTGCCTAGGATGTGCTTTCTCCCTTGTCCAGCTGGTGAACTCCTATTCAGCCTTTAGGACCCAGCTCCAGCCTCTCCCCATTTGTGGGAGAGAATGGATTTCTCCCTTCTCTGAGTCACTCCTCTATCTAGGCAGTTAGCACTCACTGCTCTGTATTGCTAGCATCTGATTTCAATGGAGCCTCGCCTGCCAGTGTGGGATTTCAAGCTTCTTAAAGGCTGGACGTTATCCTCTCCATCACTATAGCCCATCACCTGGCCTGTGCCTGGCACGGAGGAGCGACTCAGCAAAATGGTTTTGGAGTGAATGAAGAATAGGCTTATGACTGAAGACTTTCAACCCTGTGGAGGAGTTTCTCTAAGAGAGCAGAGAAAGACCTTTCCACTGCTAGCACTGAGAGCTTCCTTGTCCCTTTGGTCTGCGGGCCTCGCCTCGATGGCAGAGAGGGCACCATTGTCCTTTTCTTGCTGGTTTGGCTGGTTTCCGGTTGAGGTTACAGGAAATATAATAGGGTAGAGGCAGGGGCTACAGTATATTCATGCTGATTTGATAGTTTCCAGTCTGGAAAGGATGAAGGATGTTGAAGGATGCCAGCAAGGCCCCCTGCCCAAAACTGTGCTCACCACCTTGGTGCTGGTGTCTGAAATTTCAGCCCCAGGTGTCCTCTTCTCCCTCCCCAGTCCTTTTTAAAAATGCATTGTCAGAGTCCATACCGAGTCTGGGGGCCTATGAGCTTTCCCTTGTGTCTCCAGGACGGGCTGTCCCCAGTTCTGGAAGTATGAGTTCGGCACCTGCACGGGCAGCCTAACCTCGCTGGAGGAGTCCTCGGGGCAGCTGAAGGACATGATGGCCTTCCTCCTGGGCAGCAGCTTCTCCCTGGAAGGGGCCTGGGAGAAGGGGGGACTCCCCAGAAGGGACTCAGCAGGCCACGGCCACATGGGTGCATACAAGGTAGGGACGCAATCCACAGGGGCAGAATGACTTGAGAACGTGGGTCATCTTGTATTTTCCTGCAGTGGGGAGAACAATGGTGCAGGAGGCAAGAGACCTAAGCTCTGGCCACTTTCTAGCTGGGCAATCCAGGACAAGCGGTTAACCTCTCTGGGCTTTTTTTCCTCATCTGGAAAATGGGACCACCAGCCTCTCCCCTGCCTACCTCTGTGAGCACCCAGCATGCCCTTGGGAGTGCGAGTGAAGCCCTTCCGGGCAGATCACTGTGCTGTGTAAACCAAACCTGTTTGGAATTTGTCTGGCTCCTTTAACTTCGGGCACCTCAGTGAGATTTTTGAAAAAGCTCCCTGGCAGAGGGGAGAGCGCGCCTGGCTGGGTAAATGCCCAGGGATTTGTGGCAGAGCCTTGGCCAGGCTGTTAGCTGCTAGGTCATGTCTCTGTCAGGAAAGCTGGGTCATGTTCTTGGCCAGAGGTGGCCGCTGGTGGCCACTAATGCAGAGGAGTGGCTGCCTCGGCCGCTGGTGGTCACTAATGCAGAGTGGCTGCCTCTCGGATGACGTGCCCGCCACGGGGCCGCCTTCTGCAGTGTTTCTGAGGTTTTATTCCAGCCACTGCTTGTCACGGGGTAGAGAGATGGGGGGAGTGGAGAACCAGATCGCTCGTTCCCCTGACCCCTTCTGGACACTTGTGTGAAGTCTGAGAACATACTCTGCTGGATGGATGGGCAGCCAGTGTCCACAGCCAGCCCCAGGTTTCTTTACGGAGGACGCAGATTGGAGATTTCATCTTGGGTCTGAGACGTATATTAAAACTTGCCTGGTTTGGGCTCCTGCCAGAGGGGCCCAGGCTGCCTCTGATGAGAAACAAGGCTGCCCACAGTGCGTGCTGCTTTTCATGTGTGAAATATGTGTCTGAGCGGTTTTCTTGACGGTTGGGAAGGGGGGTTGCAGAACCGCAGCTGCTGGCTGGGTCCCTGCAGGGCTGGCCCTGGAACACACCACTGTCTGTGGCAGGTAGGAGCCGGGAGGGCCTCGCGGCTCATCCTGGCCAGCCTTTCATTTTAGATGCAGAAGCTCAGGCTCGAGAGAGAAAGGGACTTGCCTAAATCCCAAAGCCAGGCTGGAACCCAGGACTCCTGGTTCCCATCTGTAAAATGCCCATAGTGGAGGTGTGCCAATTATAAGATGCTTTGCACAGAGGTGCCCATTGCTGCCCAGAGGACGTGCTCTACAGAGCCACGGTCTAGCCACACCTCACCATCCCAGTGGATACCAGATAGCTTTCTGTTTAACATCGATGCCTCTGCCCGTTGGCTGCTGGGAGAAATGGCCAGGCTGCCATCATGGATTCGGTTGGCGGCCTTGAGGGGATGCAGGGAGTCCCCCAGAAGGAGGCTCCTTGGCCTTGAGGAGTGCTGCCGGTCTCTTGTGAGTGTCCCTGGCATGTGCTCCCTCCTGAGTGCTGTTCTGCAGACATCAACCTGGCAGGCACACCAAGGTTTCATCCTGCTACTGCCAGGGTGCTAACAGCACGTCCTTCAAGCAGCTACCAAGACTGTCCCAGTGGTGTATCCTCCTGGCCGTGGCCTGAAGCTTTCATAAGCCCCACTACAGGGACCAGAAAACATTCGGGGGGAAAAAAACCAACATAAGCAGGGCAAGTCACACAGGTCATCCTGGGCAGCTTCCACTGAGGCAGGAGGAGTGAGCAGGGCTCAGTGGGGTCTGTGGACTCATGGGGCAGAGGAGACCCTGGGGCCTCCTTCGAGGCTCCCGCTTCCTGGGGACCCTCTGCCTCTGATTCTCCTAGAGGTCTGCATTTGTGTTCACGGGCCCCTTGAGGTCTGAGGAGAAAATTCAGAGGGTCTATGAAATTGGGTGGGAAAAAATTTGCATTTTTTTCATAGCCTCAAACTGAAATGGAGTGTTTCCTTCCGTTATGATTGTAATGAAAGAAAAAAACGACACCACGTCAGCAGCCCCTGTGATTTGGTGGCTGCCCAAAGAAGTCACAGACGTGCCCATGTCACACTACAGTCCTTCCTGACACCTCAGAAATATCCCGTATGTTGATCGCTACTTCACACTTCCAAGGGTAGGTCTCCCATCTTGTTCCTTGCTTGAGTTGCTAATGAAGAAGCAAACCTATCGCCGTATCATAGTTTTTTCATAATTTGCTAACTGCATTTGCAGCATAATGGGTTTCCTTTGTAATCCTATGCATTTCCTTTTTCACAGTTAAAAATACTACTTCGACGCAGGTCCGTAGCTGCACCAGACGTCCAAAGGGGTCCAGGGTGAGTACAAAATTAAGATTCTCTGTTTTAGACCAATAATTACCAGCAATCTTCCTCATCTCTATGTCACATAAAAGTAGAAGCTAGGGGGCTTCCCTGGTGGCGCAGTGGTTGAGAGTCCGCCTGCCGATGCAGGGGACACGGGTTCGTGCCCCGGTCCGGGAAGATCCCACGTGCCGTGGAGCGGCTGGGCCCATGAGCCATGGCCGCTGAGCCTGCGCGTCTGGAGCCTGTGCTCCCCAAAGGGAGAGGCCACAGCAGTGAGAGGCCCGTGTATCACAAAAAAAAAAAAAAAAAAAAAAGTAGAAGCTATATTTTTATGATGGCTACTTGGACCTCCTCCTTCACTGAGCTGCTTTGAACTCTTGGTCCTGAGGGCTTTCATCTGTGCTGATTCTATTTTTTAACATTTTTTCACTTGATTTCTTGGCAGACAGAGGTGCCTTGTGCCACCATTGCTGGCTTTTGCTGCCCTCTGGTGGTCACAGTGAGGCCCGTTCCCAAGGACAAACTGGAACAGCTGGTGCAGGCCTGTTGCTCCGTGGGGGGTGAGCATATGGACAACCGGTTCACACTGGCGACCCAGGTCAGTGTCCACTCTCTTTCATGATTCTGACAGCTGCACGTGGACTTCTGCCTGAGAAGACGGGAACTTGCTGTGTTCCTGAGTTCCCCTGACGTGTCCTCATCTTTCCCAGCGGTCCTGGGGGTTAAGGCCCTGGACAAGACCCAGATTCCTGCAGTAGCACCAGGGCTGGGTTTGCAGGTGCCCTTCAGGTTTGAAGGTGACGCCCCTGGCAGAATAGCCAGCCTAATCCATTGGTCCCTGTGAACTTCAAGTGAACCAGGGGTTGGGGAAGCAGGTGGTGGAGGATGTCAGCAGAGCTATTTGCCTTGAAATTTGAAATCATAGTAACCGCTAATCTAGGCTATTGTTCAGTGGCATATCTGGGCAGGGGACAGCTTCCTTCCAAATGTTAACTTGAGCCGAAAGCCATTGATCCCCAGTGTATTAACTCAATCTGCTGGCAAGTGAGCAGATCCAAGCGTGGAAGCTTCCCAGGCCTCTTGGAGGCTCTCAGAGGTCCTGATGAGAGCTTGGGATTGGGTCTTGGGTGAGAGTCAGAGTTCAGAGTAATTGAACTCACTCAGCTGCTTAACAAACAAAATCAGACAAAGCCCGGCCTTCTGCAAAAATGCAACCAGCACCTGTCACCTCCCTCACAGAAAGATGGTCTCAGGACCACCCAAAGCAGCGTGTCGGCAGTTTTATTATTAGTGGGATGAATTGAACCCAATACATCCATCTTTGCTGTCTTCGTGAGCACTCTGATATCCGGCCAGGGGTAGGGATGCTGTTGGTCGTCAAGCAACAGAGTTTCTGTCTAGGTTATGTGACTCGGTCTGCACCAAGATAAACTCAAAATCGCAATCTGTATGATGACAGTGTTGGACTAAATGCCCCCCTAGTCTCCTCCAGCAATCACACCAAGCATTTAAGATTCCATGCTCTGAAACTATGCCCCTCAAAATGCACTAGAAGTCAGCAAGTATTCTGGGTTGGTAAAGTCCGGATTCCTGGTGTCCTCCCTGGACTTCTCCAATTTACAGTGGTTCTGTGACTAGAGTTGCTCTTGGAGAAAGAACCATAAACTACTCAACATGTTCAAATCAGATAGTACCAGCCAGTACAGGACCCAGTGGAATTCACTTTCTTCTTCCATCTGCAGAACTGTTGGGTATCAAAGATCTTTCCAAACCTGACCACGGGGAGCCTGTGGTGTGTCAGCCAAGGCACGTTTCAGTGTTCTGGCCTTCTCAGCTGACCAGTCTCGAAGCTGTCAGCGCCTGCAGTATGTCTGGGCTTAAGGGCGCTGTTACTCTGACCTAGGAGGGAATTGGGTGGGTTTCCAGTTCCTGAATGCATAGGTTTATGGTGCAATGACTTAAGGAATAAAGTCATAAAACACAGGCCTATAGCCCACAGCAAAGATCCCTCTGACTGCTTTCTTTTCATCCCAGTGCTGGGTCTCACCAGAGCAGCTTGTCTTTCAGCTCAAATATGTTTTGATTAAATATATTTCTATCAGCGGAAGGCTCACAGTCCAATCTAACAGAGGGGCCAGTTTTGCTTGATATTTTGAGACATCTTGGAGGTTAGTGGGGCTTTGAAAGCAAAGGTGAAGGCAAGCAACTCAATTAAGCAAAGCATTTCACGTGGTATTTGCTGGGTGTTTGAAAGCAATACTGTCGTTCCTTTTTTTCAAAGGCCAAGGGTGACATTACACTGAAGCGACACACGAGGGCCCCCTAACTAGCACACAGTAAGGTAAGGATGTGACAGAGACATTAAAAATAACTGTTGCAGCCCATTGTTGTAGACAGAGGAAGATTCTAGCCAGGTCAGCCCGGCTTGCACTACAAATAATAGAATTTAGTGCTACTTTCAATTTATTTTTAAAGCATTCATGGACGCTTAGCTATTAGAATGGCCTCATGATAGGGGAAGATTATCTGTAATATGGTGATAGGGAATTCTATTCGTTTATTCACACAAATGTATTGGGAGCCTACTCTGTGCCCAGATCTTAGGAATAAAATGCTGCAGGAGACAAGATACAGTTCTCAGGGAGCTTGTGGTCATTTACAAGTGTGTGTGTGCTCACGTGTGTACACACATCCACACACCCACAGTAAATATCCTCCAGCACGATGGTCTCAGCCCTCTCCTGTCCCCTGCCAGGGGGATGCCCTGCAGAAGAGCTCTCACTGCAGCTGGGATCCCAGCACACGATAGCCCTTCAGTTCTGACTTGCGATAGCATGTTTGATTGTAAATGAGAACAAATGACATCATTGGTCAGGGATCACCTTGAATCTTTCTAATTTATAAAAATCATGCTCAAACTTCAATATTTAAACTTCTGTTAGCAATAGATTAATTGCTGCACATCTCACAACAGATGGGCCAAAACCCCATGTCACACTTCGAGCTGACTGTTCTAGTGTGTGATGGCTTTAGAGTGACCGATTTTAGGTTCTGCCCCAAACACAGAAATTGCATTCATCGAAATCCTTAGTTCTTCCACTTTTTATCACAGCTGTAAGTTAAGTTAGAATGCTTGACGCATCTGTCAGTAGGTTTTCCTTCTGAAGTGTTGGCTGACTTTGGCTTTCTGTTAGATCTGAGAAATTTTATAGTTTCCTGTGAAGTCCAAGACGTTGTTACTTACTCAATTCATGTCTACATTTATTGAGCACTTATTGTGTACACTTGTGAGATGGATAAGAAATGGTCCCTCTTCTTTGGGAATATACAGCTGAGTGGGGTTAAAGTACTCAAGGATCATAATGACACTGAAGAAAGCAGAAGGTCTAAATTAAGTTATAGTGAGGATTAAGCACCTAACAGGCCAGGCACAAGGACATGAGAATGGATAAGATATAGCACCTGGTTCAATAATGCAAAGCATCACCTATACCAAGGACTTACACTGGACCAGGCACTCTGCTAAACACTTTTATGTGCATTTTCCAGTTCACTTCTGACAACAACCAGATGAGGCATTATCATTATTTTACAGTTGAAGAAACAGGTTTAGAGAGGATAAAGTCACATCTCACGCTCAAGTGTGTTCACCATGCAAAGTCATGTCTTAATAACTATGCTACAGTGCATCTGCTGCCCAGAATCTAGTGGGGGAGAACAAAATTAGCATAAACCAAAGCAAAATATAGGGGACATGAGAAAAATAGAAGCTATGTTCAGAGAGAACTATTTGTTAGCAGATCTAACAACTGCTGCAAAGTAAAGCAAGATGGCTTGATGCGTTGCAAGTGTTTAGTAAGTACTTTCTGATATCCACGGGATTGCATTGATGGAAACTCCTAGAGCCCCAACTGTAGCTGTGGGTACCTCACTTCTTTGCCCACACTCAACCCATCTTCACCTTCCTAAAAATCAGGGGCCCCCCTTAATGTGGAACTTGATTTAGTCGTAAGCCAGCTCGTCCTGGCCTGGTGCCAACAAATGGGTAAGGCGCGCCGCTGGCTGAGCCAAGGCATGGGCGCCATCTTTCCCGTTGACGGTGGGCTAGACGGGCATGGACGGGGTTTGATGAAGTGGGCTGGGCTCAGACCCTCCTGTTGTGTGCCTTAGAGATGCCACTGGCTTTCACCAGCGCACCGGCTTGCACAGTTATGACTGACCTGAAGGGTACAGCGGCTCCGGCCAGATGTCTCACCCCTGAGGGAATGCCAGAGGTCCATCACATTTCCCAGGATCCTTTGCACTGCAGCATGGCGTCAGCTTCAGTCGCTCAGAGGGTCAGAGAGCTGGAGATGATAATTGCCATCGACCCCGGTAAGAAACAAGCAGTCACACCTCAAGGACCTGGAGAAGTTCATCACTGATGAATGTTCAGGGGGAAAAGCAGCATGCCAACTGTATCTACAGTATGTTTTTTTTTTTTAATGCTAATACTGTGTATGAATCCGGAAAAAAGTAAATGCACCAAAATACTAACGGTGATGATCTCTGGATAGCGTGATTGTGGATGATTTTTTTTCTTCATTTTTTTCCCCCAAATTTTCAACACTAAACGTATGAGGGAGTTTGGGAGGTGGGCACGTTCCCATCCGGAACTAAATTGGGGTTGAGTAGGGAAGAAAAAGGGAGAGGAATGGTTCCTAGGTAGTCAACTGCCACCGTTTAACCAATGTCATCCGTCATTCCGTAATAATGTCCCAAATCGTCTTCTTTTGTGCCATTGCCTGGGGTTGGGCGTAGACTAGATTTTGTGCACTGGGCAGCGGAGATAGGAGGGGGTGTTGGATTGCTCCTCCTTGGCGGATCCTTGGTGGGGCAGGACCCTGCAGAGACAACCTCACAACAGTTTGCAGCCGACATGTATATTGTATTTGGCGTCTCAGAGGATAGCCCTTCTGTGGTTTGAGAGCCGCTGACTTTCTAGACATGAGACAGGGCTGCTGGGGTCCAGTAGGGGTCTGCTGGTTCCAGTTAGGAGGAGGTTTGCTGAAAGGTGCTTGTCTGTTCGTTCATTCACTCATTCATTCATTCATGCTGCAGAAAACAGTTTCCTTTTCATGCAAACACATAGTAGGTTTGGGATATCTGCTCATTACAGATGCACGTTTCAGGACACACACATACATAGAGTCGTGGCTGTGTATACACAGAGCCTCTGACATAGCTGGTCTCCGTGGTGAATATTTTTAAAAATTCTGCAATACTTTCTGTCTCACAAACATTCTTACTCAGGCTGACGGCTCTCCTGCTCAGTACAAGCGTCATGAGGGAAGATGTATTATTAGCTCTGCCATTAGCTCAGATAAAAAAGTAACTGGGAAGTAAATTTACTGCAGACACGGTGCTCCCGTTGCTTAATCAGAATGATCTGGGAGCTCGTCCACAGCAATACCCTCAGTGCTTGGGTGAACTGTGTGTCAAGGCTTGAAGCATGAGGCTCGGGGGATAGGCAGATTTATGACTGTCCAGAGGTGCCAATATTGTTTATCAAGGAACGTCTTTAACCCTCAAGAACAACAGAGGCTTCTGATTCCCACTGTATTAAATAAGCAGGTATAAGACTGATGGCCATATAGTGAACACCAGTCAGGGAGCATAATAATAGAGCCACTCAGTCATTTTTGAGAGGACCTCAAATGGCTGGCGTTTGAGGTGCCTGGAGAAGATGAAGAAATGCAGGTTTATAATGGTAATGTTTGTGCTAATAATAACATCATCATAGATGGATGGACGGCTTTCAAGTTGACAAAGGTCTCTCTCCCCTCTTCTCTCTATCGGGGCTCACCACATCCTATTAAATAGGTTACATTCCAATTTTTTTCTTTTAAGATGTTGTTATTCTTCTCCCCACTTATCAACAGTAATTCATGTTTATTGTACAAACATCAGAAAACATGAAAGAGGCAATAAAAATTACCAGGATCCCATCACAATTAAACATTATTAACAGTTTTATGTTTGCCCTTAAAGTCTTTTTCTTCAGTCTTGAACCTATAAGACTGAATGTATATATATATATTGGAATCATACTGTGATACTATTTTAGGACTTGCTTCTTTCCCTTTTAAATGTATTGTGAACATCCTTCTATGTCATTAAATATCACCACAACATCCTTTATAGCGTTTGCATAGAATTCTATCTTATGAATGTTCTACCATTTTATTAATAGCCTATTATTTGACACCACAAACAATGCGGCACTGAACATCCTTATGACTACATCTGTGTACATACCCATGATCACTTTATTAGGATAAATTCCTAGAAGTGAATTGCTGGCTCCAGTGGAGTGTACAAATCTAAGGTACAAATCACCCTCCAGACAAATGTTCCCGTTTCCACTCCCACGGGCAGTACGTGAGGGGCCCTTGCCTCACAGCCTTCCTCCACCTGGACCACCCCCAGCTCCATGTAGGAAAACTGATGTTCAGAGCAATCAAGGGACAAGGCCAAGGTCACACAGCTGTGACGTGCCAGTGCCTGGACTTGAATGCACGTTTCCAGATGCTGAATCTGGAGCTGTTCCTCCATAACCAGAATCCACACCCTGTGTCCCTCCACGTTGTCCAGGTACCTCGAATGCAAGTTGACGCCCCCCACATCCCTTAGGCCCTCCCTCTCATTTCAGCCGCAGGTGGGGTGGGAGTTCTAAGTCACATCCCCCCGTTCCACGGCACAGATACGCCCCGAGGTGGCCTGAGCATGGACGAAGGCACAATGGTATGTGATGGGAGTCCGGAGGCTGTGCAGCCTTCTGGGACTGGCTTGGCAGCCACGGTGGCATCTGTAAGATGCAGCTGGTGCCCAGCCCAGCCCCCCACCCCCCCCCCACCCCCCAGGTTCACTGCAGCTGCAGTGGGCAGTTCCCAGCACATCAGCTTTCCACCTGGGCCTCGGGTCTCTCTGTTTCTCCAGGAGAGCAGGTGCAGCCCAGAAGTGCCGGGGAGTCAACGCCACGACGGGCAGCCTTCACGCAGTAGGGGGCAGAGCTGGTGCTTACGGCTCAGTCTCCCTGTCCTCTGGCAGGACAGTACCCAGGGGCTGGTTTCTTAGAGGATCTCAAGCAGGATTGAGCCGCTGTTGCCTTCGGAGTTAACCTGCTCACTCACACAACCTTTCGTGGCTTTTCACCTCCTCCCTCTTCTGACCTCCTTCCTGGGCTCCCTCTCCACTGAAATACCTGCCCCCAAGCCCCTGTCTTAGGGTCTGCTTTGGGGGAATCCCCAGCTAAGACAGCCCTGTTTCCCTTCCTCCTTCTGTATTCCCTGTATTGGTTAGAGCTTGCTAAACTGCTCTAACAAATGACCCCCAAGAGGCTTTGCTCAAATACATACAGCAGAAATGTGTGCCTCTCTCACACAGCAGTCCAGGGCGGGTCCTCCAGGGTGAGTGTTCTAGCTCTGCAGGAAGGGGATCTGCACCCTCGCGGTCACTCAGGGACCCAGCAGCTCCGCATCCCATCGTAAGACCCCCAGGGGACGCTGGCTGTCAACAGCCCAGCTCCCAGGAAGGGAAGAGCTTGGAGTAGAGCCTGGGGGTGTACGACCAGGCCAGGGGGAGGCCACATCACCACTCCCACTCTCTTTCCACTGCTCTTCATCACATGGAGAGGACCTGGTCTCGAGGCCACACTTAACTGAAAGAGAGGCTGGTGGGCCCCTTACCCAGTGACCCTTCTCGACTGGCCCAGGAGGGGTCTGCCACACCTTCAAATCCACTTCTGAAACAAAAACAAGCAAACGAACAAAAAAACAAGCTACTGTCCCCATAAGATGCTACTTGGAACACAGTTATGTGATTTTGTGATTTAATTTTGTTTTTGCCTAATTTTAGGCAGCCGAGGTCTCGGACACCTGCTCCGTCCAGGCAAGCTGCTGCGGGCCTTCCTGTCTCTGTCCCACACCTGCTCCGTGCTCCGCACCACCGGCTTCCCCGCGCATCTCAACCACGAGCCTCCGGAAGAGACGGACGGCCCGCCGGGAGCCGCGGCTCTGGCTGCCTTCCTGCAGGCCTGGGAGAAGGGGGTCTCCATGGTCGTCGACCAGAGAGCCTTGAATTTGTACAAGAAGCTTGTTGACGAGGCTGTACAGCGAGGTGAGCAGTGAGAGGAGGGGAGTCCCTTTAGCCAGATGAGGCTTCGTGGGCGGAGGGTGGAGGGAGTCAGCGTTTGTGGGACTTCCTCTGGGTGCCCAGGCACAGTGCTATGCACCTGACACGGGGCGTTTTCCTTAACACGCAGAACAACTCTTTGATATCAACAGCATTATCCCCATTTTATAGATGAAGAGACTGAGGCCCTGAGAGGGCCAGGTGATTTAACTAGGTGGGGATGATGAGCTGGAATTTGAAGCCGGGTCCACCAGGCCCCACGATCCCACCTGTGCACATGCTTCCCCCCGTGAGAGGCAGGGGTGTCCTGCAGAGGACACTGAGCCAGCCGGGACAGGCCTGGACCCCCGAGTTGAGGGTAGAATGGTCGAGAATAGAGTGGTGGAGAGGCTGAGACAGCCGTGTCCCACAAAGCCCAAATGGGCAGGATGCCCCACGCTTCCCAGGTTCCCGGAACACCCAGATGGGCATCAGGGCCGAGAGTGCTGACCGTGCGAGCCTGGGACGCTGCTGTCAGTGTGTCAGGACCGGCCTAGGGTGCAGGGTGAACAGCTGCTACTCATCTCTCGTCGTTCTGTGGGTGTCACTCAGGCATCAGCCGGGAGCCTACCGCGCTTCCGACTGCCTGTCTCTCTGTGTCCCTCAAAATGCATTCTTCAGAGAAGTACTTTTGTCTTCTTAACCTCTAAAAAGGGCTTCCACCTCAGGAAGGCATATCCTAAAGCGCCTGCTACGTTAGAAGTTGTGAAAAGGCTGTGTCTGGACATACAGAATCCATTTCACACGATGAGTGTGTATTGAGTACCTAATATGTGCCAGGCGCTATTTAAGGCTTTTGGGATCCATCGGTGAACCAGACTGACAGCCATCCCGCCCTCATGGAGTAATGGAGACGGTAAACAGCATAGGAAAATAATACAGTGCATGTGTAGTGTGTTAGAAGGTGATACGCTATGGAATAGAGTGGCCCGGGACCCAGGGAACGGGGACTGACGGGCCAGGCGTGAGGGGGGCGCGCAGGGGTGGGCTGCTCTCTTAAACAAGAGGGTCAGGGAAGACCTCCTGGACAGGGTGGATGTGAGCAAGGCTTGAAGCGGGTGCAAGAGTGAGGCCTGGACTGGCTGCGGGAAGAGTGTCCCTGGCTGTGACAATGGCCATTAGGTGGAGTGGGGCCCGGCAGGCTTAAGACAGGGCAGCAGCCAGCTGACCGGCCTGGAACGGGTAAGGAGAAGAGGAGCTGGATGGAGGACAGAGGTCACGGTTAGGTTTTAAAGGATCCCCCGGGGGCTTCCCTGGTGGCGCAGTGGTTGAGAGTCCGCCTGCCGATGCAGGGGACACGGGTTCGTGCCCCGATCCGGGAAGATCCCACATGCCGCGGAGCGGCTGGGCCCGTGAGCCATGGCCGCTGAGCCTGAGCGTCCGGAGCCTGTGCTCCGCAACAGGAGAGGCCACAACAGTGAGAGGCCCGCGTACCGCAAAAAAAAAAAAAAAAAAAAAAAAAAATATTTATATGGGGGCTTCCCTGGTGGCACAGTGGTTGAGAGTCCGCCTGCCGATGCAGGGGACACGGGTTCGTGCCCCGGTCCGGGAAGATCCCACATGCCGCGGAGCAGCTGGGCCCGTGAGCCATGGCCGCTGAGCCTGCGCATCCGGAGCCTGTGCTCCGCAACGGGAGAGGCCACAACAGTGAGAAGCCCGCGTACCGCTAAAAAAGAAAACAAATGGATCCCCCGGGTAGCCACAGGCACAAGCGTAGGGACAGGAGATGGGCCAGGTTATGGCAGGCGGGAGACGAGGCAGCTGCCCTGTGGCGAGTCCTTCTGTCCCCCAGTGATTTCAGCCACAGCTGGGGTGGAAGCTCTGAGTCACACAGACGGCCCAGGCCAGTGCTCTGTGGGGAATTCTCCAAAAACCCCTGCAAAACCACCCAGCCTGGAAGTATGGGGACTAATGCCTCCAGGGCCCCCTCAACCCATGGAGAGTGGGAGCTGCTGCCTTGCCTCCTGTCTTTTGGAGACACGCAGGTCCCGGAGGAACGGAGACCCCATTGCCTTGAAAATGCACAAACCCTCCTGTTGGCTTCTCCTTCCCGTCCTCATTGTCCCTGTTCCCTCCTGGGATCATCTCCCAAATAAACCACCTGCACCCAAGTCTTTGTCTCAGACTCTGGTTTCAGGGGACCCCAGAGGGATGAATGGTAGAGATGGAGGTTGTGAGAAGCAGCCAGATCTATGTTTCGAAGGTAGAGTCGTGACTGCTCTCATGTTCGGGGCAGGGGACTGAGAGGATGGAATTGGCGTGGACTGGTTCAGGGAAGACCATGGTGGAGCAGGCCTGACCTTGCACCCTGTTGGTGAGGGTGTAAAATGGGGCGGCCGCTGTGGAAAACAGTATGGCAGTTCCTCAAAAAATTAAAAATAGAAAATACCATATGATTCAGGAATTCCACTTCTGGGCGTGTACCCAAAAGAACTGAAAGCAGGGACTCAAACAGATATTTCCACACCCGTTTACACACCCAGCAGCACTGTTCACAGTAGGCAAAAGGTGGGAACAACCCAGGCGTCCATTAACGAATGACTGGATAGACACAGTGTGGTCTGTACCTACAGTGGAATGTTACTCAGCCTTGAAAAGGAAGGACATTCTGACACATGCTACAACACAGATGAACCCTGAGGACATTATGCTGAGTGAAATAAGCCAGTCACAAAAAGACAAACCTGTATGACTCCACTTATGTGAGGTGGGCAGAGTAATTAAAATCTTAGGGACAAAGGGTAGAAAGGTGGTTGCTGGGGACTGGGGTCGGGGGAAGGGGGAGTAAGTGTTTAATGGGTACAGGGTTTCAGTTTGGGAAGATGTAAAAGTTCTGGGGATGGGGCTTCCCTGGTGGCCCAGTGGATGAGAGTCCGCCTGCCGATGCAGGGGATGCGGGTTTGTGCCCCGATCCGGGAAGATCCCACATGCCGCGGAGCGGCTGGGCCCGTGAGCCATGGCCGCTGAGCCTGCGCATCCGGAACCTGTGCTCCGCAACGGGAGAGGCCACAACAGTGAGAGGCCCGTAGTTCTGGGGATGGATGGTGGGGATATTTGCACAATGACGTGAATGCGCTTAATGCCAGAGAATGGTACTCTTAAAGATGGATAAGATGGTAAATTTTACAGTAGGTGTGTTTTACCACAATTACAATTTGAAAAAATTTATAAGAGTGCAAGTTTGAGCCTGGGTAACTGAAAGTGTGGGTACCTATTAGACATGCAAGTGGGGAAGACAGCAGGCAATCAGATCCACGAGTCGAGTTCAGGAGAGCCATCTGGGCTGGAAAGAGGAACTGGAGAACAGTTGGCGTGTTGATGGCCTCAAAGTCAAGACACTAGATGACATCATGGAGGGAATAAGTGGAGACAGAGAGAAGGACCCAGATTGCGCCCTGGGACGCTCCACGCCCAGAGGTCAAGGGGAAGAGCAGGATCCTTCGTCCAAGAAGGATCAGCACTGAGGAAGGAGGAAAACCAAGAACCGTGTTGTCACCAAGGAGAAGGGAGAGCCAACTGTGCCCACTGCTTCACAGGCCGGCAGTCTCTTCCATCTGGCCACGCCCTGCTGGGTGTTTTTTGCTGCCCACTTTCCCAGAAGTCGCTCTGCCCTCCTGTTCACCTGACCGCCGGCTCCATGCTGGACCTCAGCTCAGAACTGGGTCTTGCCCACACAGTGGCTTGGAATTTGGAATTCGCTGTATTAGATTTTGCAGAACTTTCATTACATGTGGACGAAGAAAGTAGAAGCAATTTGGCCTTTTAATGACAATGATTTCAGTTCTTTTTTTATAAGTGAAGCCTGGGAAATGTTTAAAGAAGAAAGCTCAGTCATTGATTCCCTGTCTTGAAGATAAATTGATAAACTGGTTCTTTATGGCTTGGGTGCAGGGTCTCCGCTCGCCCCAACCTTCCTTGCCTGGGCTTCCTTCTCTCTATGTGCCCCCCTTGGGGATATGCTATGTTCCCCACCCTGTGTGGCTCCCTGCTGCCCCGTCTTACTAGTATCCTGTATCCTCAATCCAATTTCAAAGAAATAAAGAGCCAGCCTTTACACAGCACCTGCTTTGTGCCAGGCCCCCAGCTTGGTGCTCGGCAAACATCACACCATTGCGTCCACAGCAATCCTGGGAGAGGGCCTGATTACCCCCATTCTGCAGAGGGGGAAGCCAAAGCTCAGAGAGGTCCCGTGGCTTGCCCAAGGTCACACAGCCAGGAATTGTCGTTTGGTTCTATTCAACCCCCTTGCGGGGCCAGCAGCCTGCCCCTCACAGCACACAGAGGGGCTGGGTCTTTCGGCCTGTCGTGACTGCCCCCCATTCCCTGGGGTGTCACGTCATACACAGACTGTGCCTCACGAGTATCCCTTGATGGACGACTGCCCTCCTCTTTTCTTTCCCCCTAGGCGGGGGGTGGAACTGGAGAAGGGGGTTGGGAGAGCCCCGGTAGGGGCGCTTCAGGAGCTCGGACAGTGATCTGGCTCCTTGCCCTCAGCTCGCCCCATCGACCCACTGGGGGGGCCGCGACAGCTCCCAAAGGGCTTGCGGTGACAACATGGGGAGGCTGGGGTGGGGAGCAGCTGTCTCGAGGCCGTATGGTTTTAACATAGACAAGGTGCTTATTTGGGTTGGCTTTATGTGAGGGGGTGAGGGGCTGATGATGGAGCTTATGGGGGTAACCAAAGCTCCCCCAACCGCCCCTTGATACTGCTGCTGGGCCACAGAGCAGTTCAGGAGCTCCTGCAGAACCAGCGGGACCTGAGCACTGGGTCCACCATCCCCGTTCCAGGCCCTCTGTTAGCCTCTGGATAAGATTTCGTCCTGGGCCAGCGAATATGCAAAGATTCTACCTCAAACGGCTCTGAGGGGGTTTAGTTAATGGAAACCAAATCAATTTTATTTTATTATGGGATTTGTGTGTGTGTTCCACATATTCTACAATAATATGTATTATTATTATTATTAGAAAGTGTACTTTTTTATTTTATTTTATTTTATTGTTTTGCGGTACGCGGGCCTCTCACTGCTGTGGCCTCTCCCACTGCGGAGCACAGGCTCTGGACGCGCAGGCTCAGCGTTCATGGCTCACGGGCCCAGCCGCTCCGCGGCATGTGGGATCCTCCCAGACCGGGGCACGAGCCTGTGTCCCCTGCGTCGGCAGGCGGACCCTCAACCACTGCGCCACCAGGGAAGCCCTGATACTGTTTCTTAAAATGATCTGAGAGACCAACGCCCAGCACAGGCTCTGGCACACAATGGATTTTCAACCAAGTTCTGTAGGAAAGAAGGAAACGAAGACGGAAGGGTCCTTCGGACAAACACAGGAAGGCATGAGCCAGCCAGGCACCTGGCTCTCCATAAGGACCCTGTGCCCTCACCCCGGCAGGTTTGACCATCTGGTGGCGATCGAGCGCACGGGAGGGGCTGCCGATGGCGATTACTACAACGCAAGGAAGAGGAACATCAAGCACTTGGTGGACCCCATCGATGGTCTTTTCCTTGCAGTGCAGAAGAGTTCTGGAATTTCAACAACTGGTAAGCAAGGGGCGCTGAGAATGCGACAAGAACATGTCAGCACTAAAAACCTTTTTTATTGACTGTTGAACACATGACAAAAAGGAGTTATATGGGACCATTGTTTTCCACTTCAGAGTTGGTCTTTGTTTATTCTGGTTGGTATAGACAATAACGATGCTGACATTTAGAAATCCAGTGTTCCCACGAGCAGGAAAGGGAAATGACGCTTAACTGAGCATATTCTATTTGTCCAACTCTAAAACATCAAAACTAATAATAAAATAATGACAATAATAAGCTCAAGCCATGGTATATTATTTTGGTCATACAGGGTGAATGTACCATATGTATTCTGTATCATCTTATGAAGTTTATTCATTTTTAAATATATCTTGAATGTATGATCAGTGTGATATTTTGATTGGGATCATTCATGTTTGTATAGAAATTTATGGTATTCAAAGAGGTTTCACAATCATTGTATTGTTTAAGCCTCTCTTAAAACCTGCAGGTAAGGCAGGTATAGTTTCCAAAGGTGAGGCCTAGGGAGGTAATTAGGAGTAGAGTCCAGACTCCCAGGGCCCTACCGACTATGCTTTTCGTGGGACCGTGTTGCCTTTATGAATTTCTGAAAGGCTTGATGTGACTGGGATGCCAGCAGTCCTCCCCTGGGGTGGGAACCAGAGCGTGGAGAAATGAAGGCACGTTTGTCGTGTTCCATATTTACTTTTTCTGTCCATTCAAACACTTCAGAATGTTTCCCAGGCCCATTAGTTGCCTTTGGCTTTGGGGGTTTTGATGAGACAATGAAAGCCTTCCTGGCTGAGTAGAAAATTTCCGCAAATCGCCCTGGTCTTTCCCAGAAGAGGCCTTGGGTGTGGTGCTCCCAGTGTGGCTGGCTTCATGCTTCCTGCCTCTCTGGGCTGGGGAGGCCTCCCAGGATACAGCGGAAGGGCTTTCTGTGTCCACACGGGCCAGCAGGGTCCAAAGAACCTGTAGAGCAAACACTCTTCCCCCGCTGAATGGACCCCCGATCTGTGCTCTTCCCCCAACGATGCCCCCAAGATCCCAGAGCAAGCAGGTGGAGCTGGCTGTGCTTTCAAGCTGCCCCCTTTGTGGACCCCTGGATCCTTCTCTTGGCCTCAGGAGCCCCCTGCTCAACAGAGTTGCCCCCCAAACCCTCCTTTCCCTCCTTTGCTCCATCAACACCCCTGTTCCTCAGTTCCACAGGCAGCTGCCTTGTCAGGGAATCACACTCAATTGAGAATCAAGACACCCATGTCCCACTCACTCCCCGGGTCCTGCCCCTCTCAGAGACTCTGTAAAGTGAGGTCAAGTCCACAGACGGGACACACCTGAGGAGCGAACAAGATGAACTTCATAAAATGTTAAAAGGCAGAGGCAGAAACAGACAAGATATCAGTGCTAGGTGTTGTTATTTTCTTTCATTCAATGGACTGTCATGGATCTAGAAAACTGTTCTGAGAAAAATCCTCAGGGTGAGGACCTAGGGCGTCTGGTCATCCACAATCATCGCATTCTTTTGGCCGAGACCAGGTCTCTGATGCCCAAGGTGAGTCAGCTCCAGGCCCCTCTCCACCATCAGGCAATGAATGCTTGCCTCTGGTGGAATTCTTCCACATATTTGTAGAAATAGACACAAAAACAGTCACACAACAATTCTGTAGGCTTGAGGGGCCCAGCCTTCTGTCCTTGGGGCACTGGGATAATCCCCTTGGTGAACGGTTATCTTGAGGCAGCTGCAACCATCTTCCAGAGGCAGATTCAGCTGACCTCTAGTCTACAGAATCCTCCAGAAACACTTGGACGCAGGACCAAATGGTGTTCCTAGGGCACCACCTCAAAGGGCACAGGCTGCAGGGCTTGTGAGAGTTTTTTGCATCTTGTTCCTACAAGGGTGGAGTTACCTGGTAATTACTTCTAGCCAGTTCACCTCTCTTGAACACCGTTTATTTCACCAATGAATTAAATAATATCTGACAGGGCTTCCTTGGTGGCGCAGTGGTTAAGAATCCGCCTGCCAATGCAGGGAACAGGGGTTCGAGCCCTGGTCCGAGAAGATCCCACATGCCGCGGAGCAACTAACCCCGTGTGCCACAACTACTGAGCCTGTGCTCTAGAGCCTGCGAGCCACAACTACTGAGCCCACTTGCCACAACTACTGAAGTCCGCGTGCCTAGAGCCCGTGCTCCACAAGAGAAGCCACCGCGATGAGAAGCCCACACACCGCAATAGAGAGTAGCCCCCGCTCGCTGCAACTAGAGAAAGCCCGCGTGCAGCAACGAAGACCCAACATAGCCAAAAATAAATAAATAAAATTAAATTTAAAAAAAAAGAAAATTTCTGACATTTACTTATTCTAACATATTTATTCTAGCATTTATTATGCTACAATAATTAACAAACCTTCTGGTGCCTAGCAGATTGGCCTTTATTCTGTGGTCTCTTTCAAACGCTAACAGGCCACCCCTGGGGTGTGAATTCCTCATTATGCTGCTTTACATATTAACCAGGCGCCTATCTGGTGTAGATTAAAATTAACTAAAATGACACACATACATTTCACATACTTGAAACAGAAGGCTTTAAATTACAGAATTGACTTTAACAAACCTATACCCGTTCCCTTCTGCCAATGGAATGCTGTCTGGCCACAGTAATGAGACTCAGGGCCTTGTGGCCCCTCCCTGAGCCGGAGCTACTGGCAAGGAGAGGAGGTCCTGGATGCCACCATCTCTCGTGGACCTGGCGCCCCATCTGTGACTGGAGAATGTGACCCAACGGTGGACACGGCCACACTCTGCTGAGTTCCAAACCTGGACTCATTTTTAACTGGAGAAGTTTCTAGAATACCTGAAGAAGTCCAGCATCTCCTGGTAGTGTGAAAATGTATCCAGAGCCAACCCCTTTCCCCACCCTGAGGCACATGTGAAGGGGCTGCTCTACCCCATAACCACGCCACATTTTGCCTGATCCTGTGCCCTGACTCAGTTCCCTTCCCTCCAGGGGTCGGTGACGGAGGGAACGAGCTTGGGATGGGCAAAGTCAAGGAGGCCGTGAAGAGGCACATACGAAATGGGGACATCATTGCCTGTGACGTGGAGACTGACTTTGCGGTCATCATCGCTGGTGAGTGCTCAGACGGCCAGCCAATCAGGCAAGGCTGCCCGGGGGAGGGACCTGGCTTGGAGCCTGTCCAGCCAGAAAATCATCTCCTCCATGAGTGGAGTCTAGAGGGCGCCAGGGTAAGAAGGGGACCTGGTTCTTAGCCTCTGGCCTCTCAGTCATTCAACAAACGTTTGCTGTGGGCCAGACATTGCTCTGTGTACTGAGGCTGGAGCAGCAAGGGCCCTGCTCCACGGAGTGCCTGCTCTAGTGTTGGGAGATGGACAATGAGCCCTAACAAAGAAATATACCAGATGGTGCTAAACAGTGAGAAGAGCTACAGGTAGATAGAGAGAGTGACAGGCAGGCCACTTTAGATCAGTGCTCTGAAGAGGGGTCATCTCTGCTTTTATCTGTACCTCCTGTGGGGTGGAAAGGAAGAGAACAATCTGGCAAACGTTTGGAAGATGCAGGAGGCTTCAGCTCTCCTTTCACTCACCTCTGCCCCAGGCTTCCCTGCCCGTCCCTGCAGCTGCCCTTCCCATCAGGACCAACCTTTCCTGTGTCTGGGTCCTTCCAGGCCCCACCCTTCCTCCCTTGACTTCATCACAAGTTTCAGGAATTTTGACCCATACCTGAGAAAGGCCCTCTCCCTTTTCATTGTCAAAGTCAAAAACAGCCGTGGAGATAAGCAGAAATATCTGAGGGTACCGGTGCCTGGGTAAGAAAACTTGAACTGTAATTGACAAGTTGCTGGAAGTTTCGTGTGGACAAGTCTGAGTTAGAAGCTCCAGAGGGACCTAGTCGTAGGAAGCTCCCACCTTCTGTGAGCTTTACCTTCACAGGCTCTACCAGGTCCACACTGAATATTAGAGAAAAAGCCCCTCATGCTTTAGGTAGGGGAGGGGAAAGTGAGCCATTTTTGAAATACACCAGAGCACCTGTTCTTCTGAACAACGCCTGCCCTCGGAAGAAACTATTATACCAGAGCCTAGCCTGCTAGGGTTTTAACAGAGCCTAACTTACCTAGGGGAGAGAAATACCCAAAAGTAGATAACATGCAATAACAGATGGATAATGTAAGCAGAGAAATGGAAATTCTAATAAAGAATCAAAAAGAAATGCTAGAGATAAAATACACTTGTAACAGAATGAAGAATGCCTTTGATGGGCCCATTAGTAGATTAGATACAGCTGAGAAAATAATCTCTGACCTTGACGATATGACAATGGGAACTCCCTAGACTAAAAAGATAAGAGAAAAAAGACTGAAAGGAACAGAAAAGAATATCCCAAGAATTGTGGGATAACTACAGAGATGTAACCTATTTGTAATAGGAATCCAGAAGGAGAAAGAGAAAAGAAATATTTGAAGAAATAATGACTGAGAATTTTCTCCCAACTTGATGTCAGACACCAAACAATAGATCCAGGAAACTCAGAGAATACTAAGCAGGATAAATGCCAAAAAAACTACACCTAGACATATGTTCAAATTTCAGAAAATCAACAATAAAGAAAATATCTGGAAAGAAGCTGGAGGAAAAAAACTCTTTACCAATAGAGGAGCAAAGATAAGAATTATATCCAACTTCTCCTCAGAAACCATACAAGCAAGAAGAAAGTGGAGTGAAATATTTAAAGTGTTGATAGAGAAAAATCACCAACCTAGAATTATGTATCTTGGAAACTTTTCCTTTATAAGTGAAGGAGAAATAAAAAATTTCTCAGACAAACAAAAATTGGGGGAATTTGTTGCTAGTAGACCTGTCTTGTAGGAAATGTTAAAAGAAATTCTAGGGACTTCCTTGGTGGTGCAGTGGATAAGACTCTGTGCTCCCAATGCAGGGGGCCTGGGTTCGATCCCTGGTCAGGGAACTAGATCCCACATGCATGCCGCAACTAAGAGTTTGAGTGCCACAACTAAGAGTTTGAATGCCACAACTAAGGAGCCCACCTGCTGCAACTAAGACCTGGTGCAAACAAATAAATAAATAAATATTTAAAACAACAAAAAAAGAGAAATTCTAAGAGAGAAGGAAAATTATATTGGTCAGAAACTCGATCTACACAAGAAAGGAAGAGCATTGGAGAATGAATAAATGAAGGTAAAATTAAAATTTTTATTTCTCTTATTCTTAATTGATCTAATGGATAACAGTTTGTTCAAAATAATAATGGCAACAATGTGTTCAATAATATGTGCTTATGTGTATATATGGGCGTATATATATATAATATATATATATATATATATATACATGAAATGAATGACAGCAATGATACAAGGGATGACAGGGAAGAATTAGGAATATTTTGTTATTATAACATGCTTGAGCTACCTGTGAAGTGCTTATTTGAAAGTGGACCTGGATTCATTGTAAACATATATTGCAAACTCTAGGGCAACCACTAAAAAAATTTTTTTTTAAAAGAAGTATCATTGATATGCTAAGAAAGGAGAGAAAATAGCATCATATAAAGTGTTCAATTAAAACCATGAAAGTCAAAAAAATGTGAAAGACAAAATAGGAAAAGGAAAAAGGGCAACAAATAGAAAATAGCAAAAGTATGGTAGATAGTAATCCAACCATATCAATGATCACCTTAAATGTCAATGGTCTAAATATTCCAATTAAAAGACAAAGATTGTCAGAGTGGATCAAAAAACAAGACCCAAATATGGTTGTCTCAAGAAACCCACTTTAAATATAAAGAAATGTATAGATCAACAGTAAAGGTTTGGAGAAAGATATACCATGTTAACACTAGTCAAAAGAAAGTAGGAGTAGCTATATAAATTTCAGACAGAGCAGACTTCAGAACAGTTCAGGAAAGTTACCAGGGTTGAAAGGGGCATTACATAATGACAAAGGGGTAAATACTCCAAGAGGACATAACAATTCTTAATGTGCATACTCCTAAAATGTCAGGCAAAAACTGATAGAACTGCAAGGAAGAATAGATGAATCCACTATTATAATTGGAGACTTTAACACAGCTCTATCAGAAACGGACAAATCCAGCAGGCAGAAAATCCGTAAGGGCGTAGTTGAACTCAGCAATACCATCAATCCACTGTATATAATGGACATCTTATGCCCTGCTTCCTCCAACAACAATAGCCTACGCATCCTTCTCAAGCTCACATGGAACATTCACCAAGATAGACTACATTCCGGACCATAAATACCACCTTAACAAATTTTAAAGACTAGAAATCATAACATGTCTGCTGTCAGATCACAATGGAATCAAACTAGAAATCAGTAACAGAAAGATAGCTGGAAAAATCCCCAAATACTTGGAGATTAAACAGCACTCTTCTAAATAACACATGAGTCAAAGCAGAAATCTGAAGAGAAATTTTAAAATATTTTGAACTCGATGAAAATACAATTTATCAAAATTTGTGGGATGCAGTGAAAGCAAGGAAATTTATTATATTGAATGTGTATATTAAAATCTGTAATCTAAGTGTTCACCTTAGGAAACTAAGAAATGAAGAGAAAATTAAATCCAAAGAAGGAAATAAATAATAACAATTAAAGCAGAAATCAATGAAATTGAAAACAGGAAATCAATAGAGAAAATTAACGAAACCAAAAAGCTGGTTCTTTGAAAAGATCAACAAAATTGATAAGCCTCCAGCCAGACTAACTAAGAAAAAAAGAGAGAAGACACAAGTTACTAAAAATAAAGGAGGGCACATCACTACAGATGCCATGGAAATTAAAAGAATAATAAAAGAATGCCATGAACAACTCTGTGTCCATAAATTTGATTAAAAATGGCATACCGGGCTTCCCTGGTGGCGCAGTGGTTGAGAATTCACCTGCCCATGAAGAGGATACGGGTTCATGCCCTGGTCTGGGAAGATCCCACATGCCGCGGAGCAGCTGGGCCTGTGAGCCATGGCCGCTGAGCCTGCGCGTCCGGAGCCTGTGCTCCACAACGGGAGAGACCACAACAGTGAGAGGTCCGCATACCACACAAAAAAAAAAATGGGCAGAGGACCTGAACAGACATTTTGTTTTTCAAAAGAAGATATACAGATGGCTAACAGGCACATGAAAAGATGCTCAACATCACTAATCATCAGGGAAATGAAAATCAAAACCACAATGAGATATCACCTCACACCTGTCAGAGTGGCTATTATCAAAAGACAACAGACAACAAGTGTTGGTGAGGATGTGGAGAAAAGGGAACCCTGTACACTATTGGTGGGAATGTAAATTGGTGCAGCCACGATGAAAACAGTATGGAGATTCCTCAAAAACTTAAAAATAGAACTACCATACAATCCAGCAATTCCACTCCTGGGTATTTAGCCAAAGAAAATTAAAACACTAATTAGAAAAGGTATATGCACCGCCCCCCCCATGTTCACTGCAGCATTATTTTCACTAATCAAGATACGGAAGCAACCTAAATGCCCATCAGTAGATGAATGGATAAAGATGATGTGGTATATATATATAAGGGAATATTACTCAGCCATAAAGAAGAATGGAATCTTTCCATTTGCACCAACACAGATGGACTTAAAGGGGATTACACTAAGTGAAATAAGTCAGACAGAGAAGGACAAGTACTGTATGATTTCACTTATTTGGGGAATCTAAAAAACAAAACAAATGAACACACATAACTGAACAGAAACAGAGTCATAGATACAGAGAACAAATAGGTGATTGCCAGGGGGTTGGAGAGGAAAGAAATAGCTGAGGGAGATTAAGAAATACAAACTCCCAGTTACAAAATAAATGAGTCATGGGTAGGAAATGTACAGTTTGAGGAATATAGTCAATAATTACCTAATATCTTTGTATGGGGACAGATATTAGCCAGACTTACAGTGGTGATCATTTTGAAATGTATAGAAATACAGAACCTCTATGTTGTATACCAGGAACTAACATAGTGTTGTAGGTCAATTACACTTCAAAAACAAACAAACAGGGGCTTCCCTGGTGGCGCAGTGGTTGAGAGTCCGCCTGCCGATGCAGGGGACACGGGTTCGTGCCCCGGTCCGGGAGGATCCCACATGCCGCAGAGCAGCTGGGCCCGTGAGCCATGGCCGCTGAGCCTGCGCGTCCGGAGCCTGCGCTCCGCAACGGGAGAGGCCACAACAGTGAGAGGCCCACGTACCGCAAAAAAAAAAAAAAGCAAACCAAACAAACAAACTGACAGAAAAAGAGATGAGATTTGTAGTTACCAGAGAAAAAGGGTGTGTGGGGGGGGGGGAATTGGATAAAAGTGGTCAAAAGGCACAAAGTCCCAGCTATAAGATAAATAAGTACTAGGGATGCAATGTACAACATGATAAGTATAATGAACACTGCTGTATAAGTGAAGGTTGTTAAGACCGTAAATCCTAAGAGTTCTCATCACGAGGAAAACTTGTTTTCTGTTTCTTTAATTTTGTATCAATAGGAGATGATTTGAGTTGATGGATGCTCACGAAACTTGTGGTCGTCATTCCATGATGTTTGTGAGTCAAATCTCTGTGCTTTACACCTTAAACTTATACAATGCTGTATCTCAATTATATCTCAATAAAACTGAAAGAAGGAAATGTAAAACTTCTGCTCTGCAGAAGACAATGCCAAGAGAATGAGAAGGCATAGACTTGAAGAAAACATTTACAAAAGACGTTTCTGATAAGACTGTTACCCAAAATATACAAAGAACTCTTAAAACTCACTAATAATAAAATAAACAGTCCAGTTTAAACAGTCCAGTTTAAAAATGGGCAAAAGACCTGAACAGACACCTCACCAAAGAAGACGTACAGATGGCAAGTAAGGATATGAAAAGATGTTCAACATCTTATGTCTCAGGTCTCCACCCTGGGTTAGCTTTTCGGCTGCGACACCCAGACAAACCCTACCCCTCAGGCGTGCCGAGCTTGCTTGCTGTCGGCACGTCTGTTATTTACTAGTCCCCTTTATCATGGGGTCTTGGATCTCAGTGGAAGGGAGCCTCTGGAGAATCTCTTTGGAAGTCCCCAGATTTCCTTGTTTATCTGCCACCCAGAATGTAGGTTCTCTGTATAATTGAACAAATCTCAAACGCTTGGCCAACTGCATCACTGATGCGATTTTAGCAGCAGGTGAAGTTCCCCAAAGAGAAAAGGTGATCCCAGTTGGCAGTGGGGAGAGTTTCAGATGAAAATCTGTGGTTTGGGGCTGAGAGAGATGGAAAGGGGCCCATCCAGTTAGGGTTGGGAGCTGCTGGGGCCTGAAAGCAGAGAAGTTTGTCTGCTCCTTCAGCTCAACAAAGACAAGAAAGATCAAGGGCTCTGGAATCAGTAAAGAGATGGCAGCTCTTATCTCCAAGCTTCGCTGGCCTCACCCAGAAAGTGAGTCTCTTTGAGGATTAGAGAAAGCCTTTTCAAAGTCACCCAGGCTGGCCCTGGGCTGGGTAGTCACAGCAAATTTGCTATTCTTCTTCCAGGAGGGGCAGTCAAGAGGGGGCAGTAGGCAGGTAGTGGATCTCCCAAGGAGAGTGAATTAGGAGGCACAGAAGCCCTGCTGACTCCATCTTTGGTTCTTGACACCAGGGCTGGTCAGCAAGGTGTCAGGCCTAGCCATAGTCAGACAGGTATGATGGAAGTGAGAAGAGAAAAAACCCACAACAAGGTCCACAAGCAAATGGTGCCTTGGCCCTAAAGGTGTATTCTTCTGTGCTATCTGGTGCCTATAGAGATCAAAGTTTGCAGTGGGACATCACAGGGGGCCTCCCAGAACAGGCTCCTGAATATGGGCTCAAGTCTAATCCCTTTTCCTGGTCTTGGGGACCCTCTCAGCCTCATCTCCCTGATCTCCACTACGTATCCCATGATCTAGCCATGCTTGAATACAGCATACCTTTCACTTTTTTAATTGAAAAGATGACATAACAATACTATAGACATTCTCAGAAGGTGGTAGTGAAGGGTGACGGAGGACAAAAATACTATCATCTCATCACAGCACAATCAGCATTTTTTCATTTTGCCTGTTGGCTTCTAATTCTTATACTCAGTACAAACCCACTTTTGGCTTCTGACTGACCTAGGAGTGATCTTTAAGCACAAGAAGAAGTGATGCAACACAGCATGATAGAGCTGTTACCTAACCGCTCTGATGGTGGGCTTCCATGCAGCGTGAGGGATTCAGGTTAGCCATAAGGGAGAGTTCTGGAATGGCTTCCTAGGGTTATAGCTTGAATGTTCTTCTCTTCTGGTCACTAACAGTGCCTAACCCAGATGGTTTAGGGCAATGGTTCTCAAACTTTAACTTGAATCAGAATCACTTGGAGAGCTTATTAAAACTCAGTTTGCTCCCCTATTCCCTTGCTGAGTTTCGATTAAGTCAGTCTAGGCTGGGGCCCTAGAATTTGTGTTTCTAACAAGTTCCCAGGTACTACTGCCACTGGTCTTGGGACCATTCTTTGAGTTCTGCTGCTTAGAGGCAGGGTGATGAACCTGTTGGGGAGCAAAATTTGTGACCCCAAAATCTGTCTCCTTGGGGCTTCCCTGGTGGCGCAGTGGTTAAGAATCCGCCTGCCAGTGCAGGGGACACGGGTTTGAGCCCTGGTCCGGGAAGATCCCACATGCCACGGAGCAACTAAGACCGTGCGCCGCAACTACTGAGCCTGTGCTCTAGAGCCCATGAACCACAACTACTGAAGCCCACATACCTAGACCCCGTGCTCAGTAACAAAGAGAAGCCACCACAATGAGAAGCCCGCGCACCGCAACAAAGAGTAGCCCCCGCTCACTGCAACTAGAGAAAGCCCGCGCGCAGCAACGAAGAGCCTAGGCAGCCAAAAATAAATAAATAAATAAATCTATTAAAAAAAAAAAAGAAATCTGTCTCCTTGGCATGAGGATTAATTTAGGATGATCTTTAAAAATTTTTATTGGAGTATATTTGATTTACAATGTTGTGTTAGTTTCAGGTGTATAGAGGATGATGATTTTTAAGAAACGGAAGACTCAGGAAGTTTTTCTTTTTAGCTCCCCCTTAGCTGCATAAAGAATTTAGTTAAAGGGCCTGTTCCCAGAATAGAGCTATAAGCAGAGGTATCTGCAGAGAATACGGGCTAGGTGTAGTGGGGGAAACTCAGCATGGCCTAGAGATCAAAGTCCACCCTGTGTCCTGTTGTCTCTACATGACCCAGCAAACATTTATTTGCCAAACATTTGCTTTTCCATCTCCATGTGCATTGCCTTCCTCCCCTTTGAAGTCCCAAACCAGTACCCCCAACATCCTCTTTTGTCTTTAGCTGAGGATGGTATTTAAGATGAGGGCTTCGGCCATTTGGGTGAATTTTTCGGTTCTCCTGGGCCTCTCCCGTGTATACATGTTATTAAACTCCTGTTTTATTTTCTCCTGTTTATCTTACTCATGTCAATTTAATTCTTATACCAGCCAGAGGAACCTAGAAAGATGGAGGAAAATTCCTTTCTCCCCGACAGTTGGCACAATCAGCAGGATTTCCCTTTACTGGCTGGATACTACTCTCCCTGAAGCTGCTGCGGCTAAGAGATCCTGGGACAACTGACAGAAGCCACAGACGGTAAGAGTTCTTGCCTGTCAGTCAGTCTCCCCATCTCTGCTTGCAGCGTCTATTGGAAGCGAGTGGTAAGAGCCCTTTACTGCTTTTCTAAAGTTAGATTAACAGGAGGAATATTTATGGAGCCTAGTTCCTTGGACCCAGAGACTCTTGTTTTGAAAACTGGCAGAGTACGCTTGATTTGTTGATCCTTTTCCTCCCGAAGATGGTTATTGTTTTTCTTTATCTCTCTATTGTGTTGTTTGTCATAAGAAGGAAATTCCATAGGGTAGGACGCAGGCATAGGTCCATTAAGCTTGTTGTCCAGGCTGGCCCTGCACACTGGTGAGTTTGCTAGTCTCATAAGAAAAAAAAAAAAAAACTGGATGAGTTTTTTCCTTCCATCTTATTATACATCCTGAAGAGCTTGGTTTGCTGACCAGTGAGAAAACTCTCTCTGGTCTCTGCCATCAGAAGGGTACACATACTGGTATGCATTTTGCAGTCAGATAGACTGGGATTCCAAGCAGCTGTAGCCAACTGGTCAGAAGCCCAGGTAACAACCCAGGCTTCTGACTGGCGTCTCTTTGTGTGGCCATGCCAGCTCTCAGGGGAGTTTGTCATAAAGGGTCCAGTCCGTAAGGGGCCTTTGTTGTTCAACCTTTGTCTCCACTTTCTTAGACTATTTTGGGGAGTGAAATTTCTGGATCTCGTTAGGGCTGTGTCCTTTACATGCTTGTGGGATGCCTCTTTCATCCACGGTTAAGGCATAAAAAGACTTATTGGTTTGTGTTGCTATTAAGACACTATTCGTCAATAGCAGATGATGGATCCTTTGAATTGGAAAAATTTCTAAACTGGTAAATTTTTTAGAGAACTCTCATTGTAAACAGCTGTTTTATTGGCACCTGTGGAAAGACCAAATTAAAAGGTGGAAACAAAAAAATATAATGGCTAACCCTAAGAACTCCCTTAATTAAAAAACAAAACAAAACAAAAAGATTTGGGAAAGCTTATCAAATTTGGTGTCTCAGCTTCCCCTCATGGGTCTTACAGATGCTAATAAAAGCATTCAGTTAATTAACAAGAGAATGGGAAGAAACCAAGGGGAAAGTCAAGGTACTCTTCCCCAAAATGTAGAAAGTGTTAAAGGGTTATTAAGAAGGTAAATAAAGCAAATATTGAAAGTTGCAGAATGAAGAGGAATCAGAAAGAGAAGACACAGGACTTGTCCCAGCAGGATGGAAATCTTCAGATGGCTATTAAGAAATGGGATAAGTAAAATGGACATTGATGGGATTAAAATAAAGGTTTCTAATACAACACTAAGATTAGGTGGGCCAAAGGGACGTTCTTTGATCCCAAAACATTAAAGGGCCCCAAACAAGTCCTCTCTACTTACTTCAGTTTGGAGAAATTTTTTAAATTGGAAGGCAAAAATTACAATGTGAAACCTAACCAACAATCACTTGGGGCAAGAATTAGGTCGATTAATTGAGTTCAAGATTGACAAAAGGGCCTGGGTCCCTTAGCTCAACCCCTCACTGCAGACCCAAAGCCTTTTACACAAGAGTGGGGAGATGGCAGAGGGATGAAGAGAAGTTTCTGGAACTCCTTGATGCCAGAACCTCACAAGCTGTGGTACCAAATCCCATTAGTGGAACCCTGACTTGGGCTACAACAAGATTGAGAAAAGTAAAAAGTGCAAGAGTTGATAAGATTATAAAAGTCGGAATGTTTGAGTGGGTGTTATATGAAGAGGTTAAACAACGTTGCTGGAATGCTTTATGGTAATGGATGTTATGGTCAGGAACACTTCTCCGACCCAGTATTGTAAGACTGAGACTTATTGATGGGGTCCTAATGGAGGCTATGGTCAAAGGTATAAGAGTTGATGAAATTGAGGTGAAAGCTTGTAAGAAAATTGCAGTGTTTGAATGGGCTTTATGTAAGGTGGTTATGTCTCTTTTGCCTGATTGTATTGTCGGGGTAGACATTGCCTCTCCCTGGGGAATGTTTCCACTGCTTGGTATTGTAAAACAGGGCACAAAAATACACCCTTTGGGCAATGTTAATTAGACATGCTAATGAGAGTCAGTAGGGTTGCCTGGGCCCACACAATGTGAGATGAAAACTGGGGGCTGATACTGGGGCCTGATAGGAGCAATGGTGGAGGCTTTTTGCCCCTCGGGTGAATTGGTCTGGGATTGACTTGAGCACTCATAAAGAGGGCCTTGACTGAATACCTTGTGCAGACTTTTTGAAGGCATGATGCACTGGTCTCTGAAGTTCTAAAACATAGAAATCTTTTGATTTCCATTTTAATTGGAAATCTTCTCCCTGATATAAAGAAGCAAATTAAAGAAAATATAGTTGGATGAGCCGATCAGCCTTTTGATATCATTTAGGCAGTAGCCCAGTTCTTTGTGGAATTGAAAGCAACTGTCTTTGTCTTGTAAATCTCTACAAAATCAGAAATGTAAGCACAGCCCACAGTCACCTGAGACTGAGCCTGGGGAATCAATCAGTAGAACCTGGGGGGAAAAAAAGGGAAAAAGACCTTTTCAAAAGTACTAACTGGACTTCCCTGGTGGCACAGTGGTTAAGAATCTGCATGCCAGTGCAGGGGACACGGGTTCGAGCCCTGGTCCAGGAAGATCCCACATGCCGCGGAGCAAATAAGCCTGTGCTCCAAAACTACTGAGCACGTGAGCCACAACTACTGAGCCCCTGCACCAGAACTACTGAAGCCTGCGCGCTGTAGGGCCCATGCTCCACAACAAGAGAAGCCACCACAATGAGAAGCCTGTGCACCACAACGAAGAGTAGCCCCTGCTTGCCTCAACTAGAGAAAGCCCGAGCGTAGCAACGAAGACCCAACGCAGCCAAAAAAAACACAAGTTACTAACTGCTGGAAGTGCTCCCTCACCCAAAATCTAATTCACAGCTTCTTTAATTAATATTATTTGTCAAGGACAAATACAAATCTTAAACGTCTTTTCCACGTATAGTAAAAAGCCTTTGCCATCTGAGTGGATAAACTTAACTTACTGCAACTGACGTTTATGAACTAGTGAGTTTTATATTGTTATACCTGATTCGTGACTAAAGTCTTAAAATGAAAGCTATGAGGTCTCTGGTTGTGTCTGTCTGTATATCTATGCATGCATGTTCTAGATGGGGTATTTTTCTACCTTCTGATGGTATTGCCAAAAGTAACTTGGAGAAGAACTCTAATTGGCTTAAAAGTAAGCACTTTTGAATTAAATGGTTCTAAATATAACAGACTAACCCAAATATTTTTCGAGTTCACATGATCTAAGATTAACCTTTAGTAAATAAAAGCAAATTTAAAGTTACTGCTTTAATTAAAATAGGCATGTCTTTAGAGTTATCAGCAAATGTAAAACTTTTATTCTACCTGGGTGTACTAATCAAATAAGTTCACGTTATGTCTGTTACGAAGTTTATCGGCAAGAATAATGGCTTGGGATGATAGTTGACTTTAATGGCTCATGAAGTTTTCATGAGTACTCTAAACATAATTGTTGGTAACAAATTATTTAGATAAATATTGATATAAATGGGGTAAGACTTAAAAATAACTTTGAAAAACTTTTGGTAATTTAAAACTTTAGAGTTTTTCTAAGGTAAGTTAAATGATGGGAATTCATTGAATGTCTAGATCATTTCCAAATAAGATAAAATACTGAAATATTAATTGCTAAACAAGTCTAAGTTTACCTACTTTTGTCTTCTTATTACAAAAAAAAACCCTAAAGATGTTTGGGTCGGGCTCCCCTGGTGGCGCAGTGGTTGAGAGTCTGCCTGCCGATGCAGGGGACGCGGGTTCGTGCCCCGGTCCGGGAAAATCCCACATGCTGCGGAGCGGCTAGGCCCATGAGCCATGGCCGCTGAGCCTGTGCGTCCGGAGCCTGTGCTCTGCAACGGGAGAGGCCACAACAGTGAGAGGCCCGCTTACCACAAAAAAAAAAAAAAAAAGATGTTTGGGTCTATTATACATTACACATTATGAAATGTATTTAAAAAATACTGGTATAACAAACAGTTCACAATTGCTTACTCCTTAGTTTTCACTAGAAATTAAGTTTTCTAAGGGTTAAGAATTCTAATTAATATACCATAAAACTACTAAAATAAATAAGGAAAACATCTTCATATGTAAGGAATATGTTTAAAAGGTATAAGGAATGGGAATGCATTTTGTTAAGGGAAAATAAAGTTAAAAAAGGGCTTCCCTGGTGGCGCAGTGGTTGAGAGTCCGCCTGCCAATGCAGGGGACGTGGGTTCGTGCCCCGGTCCGGGAAGATCCCACGCACCATGGAGCGCCTGGGCCCGTGAGCCATGGCCGCTGAGCCTGTGCGTCCGGAGCCTGTGTTCTGCAACGGGAGAGGCCACAACAGTGAGAGGCCTGCGCACCACAAAAAAAAAAAAAAAAAAAAAGTTAAAAAAAAGAGGAAAAGCATAGGACAAAGTTTGAATGTGAATAAAAAAGGATTTGTAGGTTTATGGAAAAGGAACTCTGAGAAAAGAGTTTTGTGTGCGGTCAGGACTGGCAAAGATTAGAATATATTCAATTGAGTGAATGAATTTTAATATTAAAAGTAAGCTGATACAAAATTAGAATCTTGTTTTCTCTGTGTTAAGAAGACAAAAGCCTGCTCTTGATAATTTATAAAATGTTTTTCTTTACCTTTGATTAGTCTGCCTATAAAGAAAGGATTTTATGTTTTATCAAAATAATTTCCTATGTTGTTTTTATTAGGTCTTTGATTACTGGTTTGGTCCCAAACCAATGCCCCTAAAATCCTTTTTTCTTTAGCTGAAGATGGTATTTAAGGTGAGGGCTTCAGCCATTTTGGTGAGTTTCTCTGCTCTCCTGGGTTTCTCCTGTGTATACGTGTTATTAAACTTTTGATTGACTTTCTCCTGTTAATCTGTCTCATGTCAATTTAATTGTTAGACCAGCCAGAAGAACCTAGAAGAATAGAGGAAAATTTCTTCCTCCCAGGCAAATGACATGACTTTTGCGATCCTATGATGGAATCTTTTTTTATTTGTTCCAGGCGTTTCTAACTGGGGAGGTTATGCCTTGGCCTGTGCTCTGTACATCCTGAACTCATGTGAGGTACACAGACGTTATCTGAGGAAGGCAGTTGGGCCCTTCAGAGCACCTGGAGAACAGAACTGGACTCAGGCCCTCCCATCCATCACTAAGGTAACATAGCCCAGCAGGCAACTCTCATGGATGCAACTTTTTCCTCTGATGAGGAGTAGACATGGTATTTCAATCCATAAGCCAGGGGCCAGCACCACTGCTGCCCATCAGAAGCCAGAGGCAGAGCCTGCCTTAAAACAAAGGTCTCGGGCTTCCCTGGTGGCGCAGTGGTTGAGAGTCCGCCTGCCAATGCAGGGGACGCAGGTTCGTGCCCCGGTCCGGGAAGATCCCACGTGCCACGCAGCGGCTGGGCCCGTGAGCCATGGCCGCTGAGCCTGTGCGTCTGGAGCCTGTGTTCCGCAACGGGAGAGGCCACAACAGTGAGAGGCCCGCGTACCGCCAAAAAAAAAAAAAGTCTCCCATCAGGCAACCACTGGACTGGACTTTGACCTACTAGGGACCCTAAATCACTATGAAAGATCTCATATAAATGACCATTTTCCTTCTAATTTGACTGTAGGCAGGTTGCTTAGCCTCTCTGAACCTCATTTTCTTCCTCTGTGAAAGAGGGGCAGTCAGCATTCTGGGAAGGACGGAATACCTGAGCCATGGTAGGCACTTCATAGCGGTAGCTGGAGGTGTCCTTAGCATCTCCCTCCAAGGAGTTTACAACCCGGCAAGGGCACTGACACCCCCGCTGGCACCGTCAGCCATCCTACACGGTGCTAAGGTGTGAGGGCCCAGGGTGGCAAGAGGACCCTGTGGGCTGAAGGCTGGGAGGGATAAAGCCAGTGGAAGGGGAGGCATCTGGGCAGGAAGACGGGAGGGAACAGAAGCTGGGAGATGGGGACCAGCTTAGTGCTGGTTTGGGGAGACTGCTCTTGAGGTTGGCAGCAGCAAGCCAGGGTGTGATAGGAGCAGAGGAGGGCTTCTGACCCCAGGGTCCCCAAAGAGGGGGCCCGCAAGTCCTCCGAAACAGTTTGCAAAATTGTTTCATACATGGATTTTCCTGGGCAAGAAGCCCTGGTTTCATCAGAGTCTCCAAGTAGTCTGGGGCCATTAAGAACCCCTGGCAGAGGGAGGTCACATGAGCCAGACCAAAGCAAACCTGACTCCTGACTGAGGCTTCTACGCGAGAAGTAATAGGGAGCCACGCGAGGGCTTTGAGCGAGGAACCGGGGTCCCACTGGGTGGCTTTGAGTGAGCTCCTCTGACTGCAGAGCCACCTGTGAAGGGCTGTGTGCAGTTCCAGGCGTTCCTAATAGACCAGTGCAGAGGCAGGACACACACGGACACGTACACACGCACACACACACACACACACGTGCACATACATGGCTGACTTACGTGAACTCACATATACGTGCAGGGAAAACAAAAAGAGAGAAGGCCAGCCAGTCCTCTAAGTGGTTCCAGCATTCTGCTCCCGGTCCAGGACCCCGGGCAGCGAGATGGACCCCTGGAGACTCGGCTGTTCCTACCTCAGGCCTCAGTTCCCACGGCTCTCGTGACGCCGATTCCAGCCTCAAGCCCCCTCCCCAGCGGGTGCCCCTCGCAGAGCTGGGACCCGCCCACCCCGGAGAGAAGCTGGTGGCGTGTCAGTCTCTACCAGGCACCTTCTAGGGGAATTCTCCAGAGTAACTGGATCACGGGAAATTGGGGCCAAAGCCCAGACTTTACATCTAAATCCCAGGTCACAGGTGACTTCACCTGTGAGCGGACAGCTTCGCCTGAGGGCAGGCAGGCAGGAGGGGGGGAGGGCTGGGGACACCTGGAGAACAGCCGAGGGAGCTGGGGTGTCTGGCCTGCTGGAGACAGGATTTGGGGGGGCCTGAGATCTCAACAGCTTCCTGGGGGAGGGGCACAGATACCCTCCTCGGCCGCGTGAAAGACACAAGCAGGCCAGAAGACAGAGGTTCTGGTTCAGTGTGAGGAAGAGCTTGTTCTCCTCAGAGCTACTGCCCAAGCCTGCGAGGAGGGAGCTCTCGGACACAGGGAGCGGGTCAGTGTCGGGGGAGAAGTTTCTCGAGTTCCGTCAGGCTGACCACAAGGCCACTCTCAGACAGTCCAAACAGTCTCATGCAACTTAAGGCTGCCCCAGTCTTATTCCCCCCAAATAGATTTGCTAAATGAGGAAAAAACAAAACAAAACAAACCTTCTGGAAATCAGGGACCAGGTCTCTCGTATCTGCTTTCACAGCAACTAGTGGAGGGAAACCCAGTGCTTGGTAAATCCTTGTTGAATGAATGAGTGTATGAATGAATGAATGAATGAATGCCGTGCTTATTAAAGCAGTGATTCTTCCAAGTTTAGAGGCATCTAAGGGACCTTCCAGACAGCAGGAATCACCTCAGGGGCATCTTAAAGCGCACAGTGGGGCCCACCCCAGGGCTCCTGATTCAGTAGGTCTGAGACGGGTTAGAGAATCTGCACCTCTGACAAGTTCTCAGGCAATATTGCTGCTGCTGCTGCGGGGACCACATTTGAGACCCTGGACTAGAGGGTGGGTTCCCAGCGTCGTGGCAGAGGCTGGTGTGGGGAGATGGGAAGGCGATCCAGGAGACAGGAAGGTTCCTGAGCGTTGAGCCTGGAGACAGCAGCTGAGGTGGGGCCGGTGCTGTTGCAGGTCCCCCAGCCAGCCAGCAGCTGAGGTCCTGGGGCCCCTCACTTGTGCGAAGCCTCTGCATCCAGAGCCCCTCCCTGCCTCCTTCCTGTCCTTCTTTTACATTGTCTTGCACCCTTTCTGCTCCCTTTTTCCTTCTGCCTCTGTGTCTGTCTCCCTCCTGCACCCGCCCCATTTCTCTCCAACACCTCCCCGGATTGGTTTGTTATCCCCACTTTACAGAGGAGGGGGCTGAGGCTCTGAGAGGGAAGGTGGCTTGCCCAAAGCCACACAACTAAGAGGCAGAGCTGAGCCTAGGCTCTCTGACTCCATACTCTGAGCTCTTCCTGATGTGGCTCAGTAGTTTCCTAGTTTCCGTCAATGCCAGGGTGCAGGAGAGGAGGGGAAAGGAGGAGTCGCGCAGCTAAAGTGACATTTTCAGGGGAAATGGTCTGCCCTAAAGGGGCCCAGAGAGCCTTCTAGGCTTTCTTTACACTTCCTGGATCTGAATTGGAAAAAAACACTCAGAGGGCCGCCCCACACATGATTCCTGATTCATGCAGACACAAAAGACTGAACCCAGCCAAACAAGTTCACGCAGCCCCACGCTTACCCTCTGGGGATGGAAATTATCCTTCCACATTTCCACCCAGTCTTCATAAATATATTAATAATGTACCACCCTTATAAAGAAAATAAAAGGGAACATCATTAAACCAAAATTACAAACACATTTTTGTATAGCCCCTCCTCTGGGCCAGGCCCAGGCTTGTTCTGGGAGATAATGAGGGGTAAAGAACCCAGGGTCCACGGGGGGGGGGGTGCTAATTTCAGGAGCTGGGATAGAACTGTGAACACTGCTTGTGGAGACACAGAGAACAGGTGCTTGGCTCGTTCAGAGAGCTCAAGGAAGGCTGCCTGGAAGAGGTGGCACTGAACTGGGTCTTGGAGGGTGAGTAGGATATAAGGAGCCAGGTGAGAAAGCGTGGGAAGGACCTTCCAGACAGCAGGACTCACAGAAGTGAAGGTGCAGAGACATGAAGCAGTGCGTTGTGCAGGGGATAACTAGAGTCGTCCTACTGGAGTTCAGTGGGTCACTCCATGGAGACCCCTGGGTCATCAAGAGATGCCGGACAGAACTGTGGCCTGAGTTTTGGTGAAGTTTGGCTGGTTAGGAGCGGAGGAATGTCCCTCAACCCTGTTCTGTGTGTTGCTTATAAGAAGGGCCTTCCATATTCTGCGGATGTGATCATGACTGTAGCAGGAGCGGGCACCATGTTGAGGAGCCCAGGGAAAGTGGCCACCACCATCCAGGGCACGCCCTGCCCACTCTGGCCCTGGCTGTGCCCCAGGGGTTTTACTTGAGGGCAAAACAAATTGTTGGAGGACATTTCCTAGAGCTTATCAGGAGCCAAGAGCTGATCGATGACACCTTACAGGAGGGACTAAGGATGGATGGATGGATGGATGGACGGACGGATGGACGGACTGCTGGTAGGCTGGCTGGCTGGCTGGATGAATGATATGATAGATCAATGGATAATGGTAGGATGGATGATACAGAGAGGCAGGAACATGACTTCTGGCCTCATCCTGGCTACCATTCTCTTCCAGCACTTTCACCCCACTCCATTTTCTTTATACTTTTTAAATTGAGGTACAACTAACAGAGTAAAGCACATAAGCTTCAGTGTACAGTGGGTGAAGTTTTACACACGTACACATCCATGCAGCCACCACCAAGGTCACAATGCAGAGCAGTTCCAACTTCCCAGGAGGCCCTTTCTCCCACCCCACTCTGAACAGCAGCATCGCCTGAAAATCAGCCCGTTATGCTCCAAGCATGAATCAATAGTGACACCCACACACTCAGCCTTGACATCCAGAACTCATCCCGGGGCCTCTTTCCACATCCACAGTGAACTAGGCCCCAGGCCCCGCCCCCTCTGCCCAATTCAGTCCTCTGTCCCTCTCCTCCGGCCCCACCGTCTCAGCCTGGACTGGTGTGGCAGCCCCCAGGCCCTGTGTCTCCAGCCACTCCCTGGTCAGCTCTCCTCCCTGCCCCACCACCTCCTCTTGGTGGGGCCTCCTTGAAGATGGTCTGGTCGTTTAGGGGTTCCTGGGAATTTGCCGGCAATCACTGTTGGCCCAGCTGCTCCCTGTGGCTCATGGAGGCTGAGTGCCAGCCAGTTCCTAAGCTGTTGACTGATCTCGTGCACCCTGAGGACCCCCAGGGCTCTACTGGGACCCAGGAGGATGTGAATGGTGGGGGCAGGCAGTGTGCTAGGGGGAAATGGCCCTGTGGTCCCAGGAGCCTTGCCCCATAAAGAGAGGATATGTCCCAATGGAGAAGAGAAATGGGAGAATAAAGTCCAGACAATTGACGGAAGATGCCATTCTGGGCTGGGTACCCCTGGGAAGGGGCTCTTGGACAAAGGGCTTGCCTGGAAATGCTCCGGGCCTCCCTCCTATCTTGGGCCCTGGGGAAGAGTGGAAATGCAGGTTCTCAGGCCAGGTGTGAGTAGAGACAAGTCCTAGGTGATATTTGCCAACACTTTCTCCCTTGTTCTGAAAAGTTTTCAGTGAGTGCTCCCCACAGCCCCTGGCTCAGTTCGCTCCTGCTCTTGTCACCTGTGGTCCTAGTTGCCCCTCCTCCAGAAAGTCCTTCTTGAGCCACTTCAATAAATGGGGTTGGGGGCCCCTGCTCTGTGCCGTGATCCCCATGGACTGTGCCTGCCTGATCAGTCGTCTAGAATGTGACGCCCCCGGGAGTGTGGGGGGCAGGGACCACATCACATTCACCACTGTATCCCTGGTTCAGGTCCTGGCACAAAGCAGGTGCTCAATAAAACTTTGATGGGTGATGGAATGAATGAGCAAATGCCTGAGCAGGAAGATGAGAACCTTCCTCTGGTCTGTCATGATCCACCTGCTCTAGATCCTTTTGTCCCCTTCCTTTGTCTGTAGAGAAGAAGGAGGTTGTCCTTGACTTCTGCCCCTCGGGCACCATCTTCTCTCCTGTGTCTTCACCTAAGACCCACCTTCCTCAGGGGGACCTGAACTGCTCAACAAGGGACAGACACGTTAGTGGATTAGACAAGTGTTTCTTTGGCACCTTGTTTTTGGAGGGAGATGGAAGAAAGCAAATCAGATCACTTTTTTAAAAAAATCAACAAGTCAAAGGAAGAAAGCTCTGGGCTAAAGACTAGGGGACCCAGCCCTGCCAATAATAATCCACCTCATTTCATGAGCACCTACTGTGTGCCAAGGACCGTGCTAGGTGCTTTACTTGCATTTTCTCTTTTTTAAATAATTAATTAATTAATTTTGGCCGCGCCGTGTCTTAGTTGCGGCATGCGGGATCTTTAGTTGCGGCATGCAGGATCTTTAGTTGCGTCATGCGGACTCTTAGTTGCGGTGTGTAGTCTTCTTAGTTGCAGCATGTGGACTTCTTAGTTGTGGCATGTGAACTCTTAGTTGCAGCATGCATGCAGGATCTAGTTCTGGGATTGAACCCAGGCCCTCTGCATTGGGAGCGTGGAGCCTTACCCACTGGACCACCAGGGAAGTCCAGCATTTTCTCATTTAATCCTCACAACAACCTTCTAAGGAGGCATTGTTATTATCATCCACCTCCCCATTATACAGATGGGGACACTGAGGCACAGAGAGGTTTAACACACCTGCCAGGAAAGACCCAAGTCAGATCTGTCTGATTCTAAACCACTCTGCCTGCTGGGCCCAGGATGGGGTTGCATTTTCTCCGTGGCTCTGCTCCCTCCAGATTCTCCCACAACCGCACCGGGTAAAGTCTAGAAGGTGACTGAAGCAGGGCTAACAGAGGCTGATAGCGAGGAGGAGCTCTCAGGAGGAACAGGGGCCTTCCTGGCACGAAGGCCATTGGCAGATAATGCAGAGCTGGGCAGGGCTAGGTTGGCAGGAAGTAGCCAAGCTGCCCCTGCAGAAGTGACTCTTTAGCGTCTGTTAAGAAAATGCAGATTTCCATAAAAAACATACTATATAGTTACATGAAGAAACAGCCCAAACTGTTCAAAGTAGCAGCTTCCGGGGAGTGGATTGGGGAGCCCATGAGGTGTGATGTAGGACACTGTTACTTTTCACTATGAGTCTTCCAGTGGCGTTAGTATTTTTAAACATTTTATTTTTAAAAAAGAGACTATGTCAAGTCAAACGTTCTTTTTCCACTTATAAATGTATGGATTTCTTTCTTTTTCCTCCCCCTCCACTGCTTCTATCTCTGCCCCATTTCTTTCCAGGAAGAAAAAATGTTGGGCATCCTGGTGCAGCATGGAGTCCGGAGCGGAGTCTCGGGCACCCTAGGCATGGAGGTGGACGGGCTGCCTTTCCATGGCACTCACGCCCAGATGATCCAGAAACTGGTAGACGTCACCATGGCGCAAGGGTGACCATGCAAATTACAGGCATGGGGGGTGCGTACTAGAGGGATCTAGGGAGGAGTTCCCTGAGGGCCCCGGCTTTCTTCTACAACAGCCTTGCAAATAAACACTGGCCCTGGGTGAGCAACGTGCTCCACACTGGCCTGGGTCACGCGTGCCCACCTCCTGGGTCGGGGTTGGGGGCAGCGGGTAATGCAGGTGATGTGGACGGAGTAAAACAGTCCTCTGGGGTCCCCAGTTTTGGCTTTTATTCCTAAGTGCCAGGAGGCATTGATTTCAACCTCCTCACCCTGGCTTCTTCAGGTTACCCACGCAGTCTGCTGTGAGAGTCTTCTGAGCAATCACTAACGGGGACGCCAGTGAGCAATGAACTTCCAGGCAGACACAGAGGGTCCTGAATAACCCCCCAGGCTAATTGAGAAACAGCAAAATGTACAAATATGTAGTGTATATTACGAAGCTCTGGGGCTTCACTAAAGGTTTACTCATCACCACCACCACCAAAATATTTATACCTGCGAAATGCTCTCTTTTACAAACAACATCCTGTTTATTTAGGCAAAAGATTTATCTCCACCCATCACTTCCCCTGTGCCCCTCCCCCTCCCTTACCCCCTTACATCCTGATCCCCCGCCGCAGAACCTGACACCTCTCCCACCTCCTTCCCATCTGCTCACCCCCCACTCCAGAGCCAGACTCTGCCCTCCTTGCATAGAAGGGCAGCCACATTCCCGGAGCCCGGGGGTGGGTCAGGACCTTCCAGGGCTTAGATCACTCACAGAGTCCTCTTGGACAACTCATCGGTTTGCCCTTATCTCCTTCACAACTTCCCACTGTACGTTCCCCAACAAAATCCGAAGCAGAATCCCTGACCACGTCCCGTTACATTCACGTACTGAACCAGTACAGTATCTTGTGCTGGATCATCTAGATGGGGTAATGGAAGCAGCTTTTGGCAGGAAAGAGCTTTTGTCTTGTCACTTTAGCAAAATTATATTGTAACTAACTTAAACCAGGCACCCCCTTGCTCTACTCATCTATGGCCCAAGCACACCTTTCAAATCTTTTGCTCACACAATACCATGCCTAAGATGTTGGTTCTTTCTGTAGAGCAAAGAAGTAAAAATGAAGAATATAATTAACAGATGACCAGATCTCTTCTCTAGCTTCCCCTTCAGTGATCTCAAGAACAAACTATGTGAACGAGGTAGCAGCTAAAGAAAGATGACAGGGAGTCAGCGAGCCTTTCACGCAGTGGGAGATGTCAATGAGTTTGATCCCCTAACTCAATAATTACCTGAGATGACTTTCCCTTTTCCCTTTAAAAACTTTCAAGGCCAAGCAGAATCTTTGGTGCTGGTTTTGGGGACACTAGTCCACCTTCTCCCCAGATTGCAGGCTTTCTGATTAAAAGCAACATTTTCCATTTCTACCAACACTTGTCTCTCGAGTATTGATTTTTGAGCAGCGAGCAGCTGGACCTGAGTTCAGAAATAGTAGTCCATGGGCTTCCCTGGTGGTGCAGTGGTTTCCGATGCAGGGGACGCGGGTTCGTGCCCCGGTCCAGGAGGATCCCACATGCCGCGGAGCGGCTGGGCCCGTGAGCCATGGCCGCTGAGCCTGCGCGTCCGGAGCCTGTGCTCCGCAATGGGAGAGGCGGCAACAGTGAAAGGCCCGCATACTGCAAAAAAAAAATAGAAATAGTTGTCCTGCTTCCCAGCTATGGCCCCAAATGTTTATTGTGCCTGTTTTATTTCCTTAAGCATGTCAAGTTTGATTCTTTTAGGGGCATACGTTGTAAAGCGTGGAACACATACTATAGAAATTAAATTGTACACTCAACAGCAAAACCTAAGTGTGTAGTTCAGTGATCTGGGGTTAACTTCCAATGCTCCCTACACACGGCGTGGTGAAGCCTTTGGCCAGAAGTAGCTGGGGTGGGTGCTGTCCTGACATCCCTTTGTCATTCTGGTGGGGAGTCCCCACCTACGTGTCTGTGCTCCTGCTGGTGTGGCATCAGGGCCACTGTAATGTGCTCACTGTCCTTCTCCATTTGTGACTTCTCACAGATCGGTGAACCCACCTCAGCTCTAAGCCTCACTGACCAGGTCTCCTCCAGTTCCAATTTGTGTCCCTGATTTGGGTCTGCAGAGCTCCATGTAATGGGGGCCTATGATTGAGAGTGCATCCTGGCATTGCTGAAGTCTTGATGGCTAGAGAGAGATGAAACATCATCTGCTAAGGCTCCCGGGACTTCCCTGACTCATATTTTTGGGGAATACACACTAATGGGCCTTTGGTTTTGCAGTAGTAATAGCAGAATTCTATTCTGGCATGAAGAAGTTTGAAGCCTGACTGTAATAGTCTTCAGTTACTGAAGATAACTGTGATAGGTTATCTTCCCTGTGGACAGAAGTTTATGGGGAGAGATTTAAGTCATTTGGGAAAGAGGCTAAGACCTGGGTGGAGCCCAAAGAAAGCTGAGAGTACAGGTCCCAGTTCTGGAGCAAAGCATTCAAAGGTCCCCCTGCAGGGAGAGACAGGCCTGTGGCCCTGTGGCAGGGGCTAAGGTGCAAGAAAGGGCCAGGAGAGGAGCCCTTAGCAGGATCCAGCCCAGGGACCACTGGAGCTCTGAGTTCTAGGATCCATTTTTATGTTTTTCTGTCTACAATATGATTCCCGCTAAGCCTTTAGTAAAGTTTTGCTCAAGTTCACTCTAGTCTTGGCTGTCCTTTGGGGAAGGCCTGTGTCCACATTTGAGGCAGCATGGTAGGCATGGCTCTGACCTTGAGAAGCTGGTTACAGGGGGACAAGAGGTGACCTACAGGAATAGTGGGGAGGCCCAGGGTGAGAGATGGGCTGGGATATCCACCAGGATGGATTCCTGAGGCGTGTGAGCATTCCTGGGCATTTCTAGGAATATTGAGAGAGAATCCTGGTAAGCAGTACCTGGGATGCTCTGTGGGTGTTCAAGGGCAGGCTGGAGACCTTGGGCACATCAAGGTGCACATGCCCCACAGACCCTGCAGGTGGGATTAGAAGTTAAGCGAGCCAGGAAGGGGTCAGGGCTCCTTAGCCCCCAGCTATCCTCTGGTCAAGTGCCCCCCTCATCGCTCAGCTGGGCAAGGCAATCCTCTGAGGTCATTTCCTGCCTCTCATTGCACAGGCCCTGCTGACCACCAGCCCCACCTTAGTCCAGCCCTCTGCATTCTACTACTTTCTGCCCATTCCATGTGGGTTCCACTGGCTCCACAGAGTCTAACTCTCAGATTCAAAAGACCACTGCTCTATGCAGGACGGAGGTGTGGTTTAACAGCAATTCACATAAACTCAGTATATGTCAGTGATGTGATGTGTTTGCCAGAAAGGCCATTACGTCAGTAGAAGCACAGTGAGGTAAATGGTCCCTTTCTCCCCAGCACAGGTTGGACAGACTGTCTCACTTCAGATCCAAGCACCACAATTGAAGAAGCGGGCGTTGTTCAGATGAGGTACAAGAAGGTGAATGCTCAAACCCTAAGTGGAGGCGGCTTGAAGCTCTGTATGTCAGAGGCTGGCTGGATGCTCACTAATTCTGCTTCCTCTTCCTGCATACATAGGAAAGCTACATTTCCCAGCCTCCCTTGTAGTTAGGTTGGGGCCATGTGACTGGGATCTGGCCAATAGAATGTGAGTAGCAGGGATACCAACTACTTCCAGACTTGGCCATAACCCCCCTGTGAGATTCTTTTTGTGCTGCTTCCCCTGCCTCTGTGGATGGAAGGGGAAGACCCCGAGATGATGGCACCTCTTGATGAGCAAATCCTGAATCACTGCCATCACTTGGGAAAAAGACTTGCCAGAAAGTAGTTGCTCGTTGGACTTTGCATGAACAGGAGATAAACTTTTATTGTTTTAAGGCAATGTGATTGGGGGTATATTTGTTACTGCAGTATAATCCAGCCCTGTCTAATACAAGCTGAGAAGTAGGATATGAGACTTTTCTTCAAATACCAGTACCTAAAGGCTCATGTCTTTCCAGAGGCCAGAACTAAGGCCAGTGGGAAAAGTGGTTCCACTTGGGCTCATTAGGAGTTAAGATTTTCTGCCCAACCTTGGAATAACTTGTCTTGGGTAGTAGTGAACTGGCGTCATTGGTGGTACTCGCAGAAAAACTGGGCTGTCGTTTTGGGGAGATATACAGGGGATAATTCATAGGGAAGGAATTGGAGATCATGACCTCTGCAGGACTTTCTAACACTGATATCTAATGTCTAATCTACCAACGTCTTTCTGATAGTTGTTGAAGTAAAGCAAATGGAATTGACACACCATTTCCCCAGAGCACTGGGCACCATTGTGACCCCAGGGTTATTGCCATCAAAGACCATCATCTTGCCAGATGAATTCCTGGAGGCTGCAGGATCATGAGCTGTAAGAAGCACATTTTTCAGAAAAGCATTGAACCAAGGAGGTCCAGATTCTGGCTCTTTCTTGGTTGTACCAGCCAGAGAAAAGCAGCAGATGGGGATGTATTCTGTGCTGAAAATTTCTCCCACACTTGTCTGGCCAAACCACAGACCAGTGTGTATAAACAGGAAGATGAGCCCTCATCTTACTAAGCAACAGTGGTGAATGAGAAAGGAATCTAATTGCTTTTGCTACCTTCAGTCCAAACCAGATGGACCTTTTCTTCCACCTTTTATCTTAGGAAAGAAAGGAGTCTTAATCCCCAATAAGTCTGTTTGGAAGAAGGATTGATTCTTCCAGAGCACTCCAGGACTCCAGGAATCTGACTCCAGGGAAAGATTAAGTGACTAAAACCAAATTTACGTTTTAACAGGATGCATTTAATCTTTCATGATAAACATGGAGGTGCCACTGTTGAGAAGATGCTGGAGCTTAAGAAGGCTGATCACTAAATGTGGGCTCCCCAAACACAACCCGAACAGTAAGAAGAGCCCCCCAAGGGGTGGGTACAACAGGCCTTCCTGCTTTGGCAATCTTCACTAGTGATGAGGGGACTGATCAAGCCCTCCCTCACTGTGGGGAGCAGCTATTCAGGGGGCAGAAGGGGTCCTGTGTCCAAGGACAGGGAATGATATTTTCCAAACCGCAGGGCTGAGTTCTGTCTTCAGAGGGGAGGCGGCCAAATTAAGTCCCAGAGTGGATTAGCAACAATGTGCTGCAGAGCTCAAGACACTTCATGAATCTCAAGAGGAAGAAGGCCCTACTTCATTTGAAGGCTTCATCCTTCTTGGCCACTACTGGATAATCAAGGACAAATCCCCTAATTGCTGTTCAAGTTTTCTCTGAGAATGTCAATCCCTGGACTTTCCTGACTCTGTTGGGTATTCCATGGGCCTTCTAGATCCCCCTGGTGTTAGAAGACCCTCCCTCCCCATAAGAACTGCAGCACACTCCAGCTGTGGCTGGTTACTTTGCTTTATTTGCAGACTCAAGTCTGCTACATAAATCCATTGCATGGTCCAACACATGTATACTTGGCATAAAAGAGAGGACAATACAAAAATACAACTCTTGATAGTAAATGGAACTGCCCTAGGCTCATGCCAGTTTATCCCAATGGGAACGTCCATGTTTAAGATCAAAACAGGAGGAAATTTGGAATGAGGAAGCATGGAGGTCTCAACCAGTGTCATTGCCCTTGTAATCCTGGTCTGGGGCTGGGTGGCCTTTTTTTTGCTACCTGCAGACCTGGTCAGTTCCTCCTCCGTGAAGGGGAAGAGAACCTCCCCAGGTTATGGAAGGCCATCCAGAAGGAGCTAGAGCAAGCCCTGGAACCCCACTTCCTTAGGGCACACCCACCCTGGGCTATCAGTCTTTGGACACCTCTGATGGGAGGGTTAAGAAACTCAGGGTGAATCTACTTCTGGGAGAGGGGAGGGGAGGCATGAAGAGAGATTGAAAAAAATATTCTCCCTGGCAGCCCTTTAACAGATTCCAGAAATCTTCTACTGATGCCAGCTTCTATCTTCCCATCCCTGGTCCCTCCCCGGGCTTGAGCCCACCTAGCCTCTTAGCTGTGAGAGCTCACATCCCAGGTCTTTGGGGGAAGTCAGAACTGGCTCCAGCCCACCGACCAGGAAATTTGAAGGGCTAGCATTTCTAAAAAGGTGGGCATGTCCCTGGAGGAGCAAGAAGCTCCTCTGGTCCTTGGTATATCCCCCAGGCAGAGACTTAATATGATTGGGCACAAAGTTGCAGGAGCCCCATCACCAGCCTTCCAGGACAGAACAAGAGACGGTGGTCAGTACCCTGGTCTGCAGGTGGCCCGTGGGCCCACTGTCACTCTCCAGGTGGGTGGGGTGGGACATCTGGCAGAGGAGCAGTGCTGAAGGACCAAGGAGGCAAGGCGAGCCCAAGGCCCCCTCCTCTTCTTGTCACAGGGGCTATTTAAACCACAGTGGAGCTTCACCCCGGGGCTTTGGGCTGAGAGATAACAGAGCATGCATCTCCGTGTTGTTTGTTTTGTTCTAAGAACTTGGGGAGAATGTCATGCTCCTCTCTGAGACTGCTAGGCACTCCAGTCTGTGTGGCAGGGGACACTGCCAGCAGTCACATGACCCTAGCCTCAGTGGCTTAGGGCAGAGCTGTCATGGAGACCCTGGCATTTTAACCATGGACACACACACACACACACACACACACACACACACACACACACACAAAGTCGCAGGCTTCCAGGTCTGGTGCTTCAAGGCAGATAGAAACAGAAGATGAATTGAGGCGAATCTGTGTAGGGAACTCAGCTGGACGTACTGCTTTAGGCCTCTGTCCTGGCCCTTGAACTTCAATGCTGACTTTAAAGGACCACAGACATCGCCCTGTGGAGCCCCAGGGAGCCCTAGGATTTGTTTTCCATCAGCCCTGGGGCTTGGGGAATCTGCTCAACCCTCCTCGCCTGTGAAACTGTGACTTGGCTGTATCTGGTGCCTCTCCTCCACCTGTTACTCCCCCACTGTCCCCCACAAACACACACTCCCAGTGCCCCAAACCCCTCCCTACATTCCTTCTCCCCATCCCACCTCCGGGCCCACTCATCTTCCTTCCCACCCCTTCGTGGAGTGAAGCTCAAGTATGAATGATGACAATACACTCTCGTGTGTCACCTCCCCGATTACACCAGTGCATTTGGACCGGTGTCATCTGTGACAACGGCACTGGAAGGCCCTGGCAGGTGTGCCCCCAGGTACCCACTCTCATCTCCCAGGCCCCTCTCTCCATGTCCTCACACCCTGTGTCCCTCACCCGAGCTTCTCTTTGAAAACCTCCTGGACGTGAGCAGGTCTTCCTCCCACCAGCCGCCCAGCTGGCAGCAGACGACCCCCATGCACTGTCGGAGCTTATCCCCACCCTCAACGAGCAGCCCCGTCGGACTCGGCAGCCACAGCAGGGTCCCTGGACCCAGAGAGGTTGTGCTGCGGCCCAGACCCAGGGCCCCGTGGCCCAGGTCCATCGTCCCCTCCAGCAGCAAGAGGCACCTGCCTTGGCCAAGTGGGCAGCAGCTGTCGAGCAAGCTCAGGCCTTGCTTCGCCCCGCACGTGGGTGATGGGGCGACACAGCTAGGCCAGTCCGCCCGCTGGGGACCCTCCCGCTCCGGGTGGCTGAGAGGTCTGTAAGGCCGGGTGGAGCTTCGTCAGCACGTTGGGCTCCTCGCTCTTCCCTGGGGCCTCGGGGGTACCCAATGGGTAGGCCTCCCGGGCCCGGCCAGTGCTGGCGCAGGTGAGGAAGGCCAGGCAGGTCCCACGGAGGCGGGCCAGGTCCCTGTGCGTGGTCTCGCTGACGAAGCAGTAGAGCACGGGGTCGGCCACGCAGTTGAAGCTGGTGAGGAGCAGGGAGAAGTGGTAGGCGTTGAAGATGCCCTTGGCGAAGTGGCAGCTGGACTCCCAGAGGCTGCGCACGAGCAGCAGCGCGTGGTAGGGCAGGAAGCAGGCCAGGAAGATGACCACGGTGCTGAGCACCAGCCGCTGGATCTGGTCCTTGCGGCTCTTCTGGGTGCCGTGGCTGCGGCGCACGGCCCGCAGGATGCCCCGGTACGCGGCCAGTAGCAGGCAGATGGGGAAGAGGAAGCCCACCAGGAAGCGGTAGTAGTTGATGCTGCGCTGCCGGGGCTCGAGCGGGTAGTGCTCGAAGCAGACGCGGTGCCGGTCCAGGTCCTCCACCACCTCTTCGTGCATGAGAAAGTAGATGCTGGTCAGCAGCTCTTTGGCCCAGATGAGCACGCTGACTCCCACGGCGGCCTTCAGGGTGCGGAACTGATGGAAGCGGAAGGGATGGGCCACGGCCAGGTAGCGGTCGATGGAGATGCAGCAGAGGAAGCCCACGCTGATGTAGATGTTCTCGTACAGGAGGATGCCGCACAGCTGGCAGGACAGGTCGCCGTGGGACCAGTTGTCGTGCTGCAGCACGTACTGCAGCCAGAAGGGGAGCGAGCAAATGTAGAAGAGGTCGGCCACTGTCAGGTTGCACAGGTACACGCCCAGCTCATTCCGGGCCTTGATCTGCAGGTAGCCGAAGTAGAGGGACAGGCAGTTGGCTGGGAAGCCCACCACCAGCACCGTGACATAGACCACCGGCGCCAGCGTCTGGTGGATGGTGTGGTCAATGGCACAGCTCAGCGAGCCGTTGTCTCCGGTGACGTTCCCCATCTTTGGGCCTGGAGGGGCCTCACCCCTCATGGGCTCAGGAATGCACCAGTCTCTCTAGCGCCATCTTGTTTCTAGGATGTGGTTCAAGCTGTAGCAAAGGCCGGGCCTCCCTGGTGATGGGTAAGGCCCTGAAAGTCAAAGGTGGAAAGGCTTAGGATAAGAGGAGCCAACATTTATATAGCACCTACTGTATGTCAGGCACTCTTCTGAGTGCCTCACGTAATTTAGAAGATGATCCAGCCAACCAACTCCAACTCAACTGAAATGTGACTTATGTCTCCCCATCCCCCTTCCCTGGCTTCCTGTCCCTTATTTACTTTCCTGGTCCCTCGGTGCAGCAAGCAAGGCCTGGAGCTGGCTCCGGGGAAGCTCCAGGGAAGCTCAAGGTGAAGAACAATTCCAACCCACACAACAGTGAGGGCCCCAGCCACTCTCCTGCAGCAGTCAGCACCATTCGCATTTTTCCTACTTGCTCACAGGAATGGACCAGGTCAGTAAGGCCACAGCCCCTCCTCGGGGCCCCTCCGTACAGCACAACAGAGGCCCAGCGTGGTCCACATCCTGCTGTGCTCTGGCAAGAAAAAAGGCTAAGCTTCCCTCAGGGCACTGCTACCTCACCTCCGTGGAATTGGGAACCTAGCACAGGGGGCCAGGCACCGACAGACATGAGCACCAGGCTAGGGTCAGCTGCTCACAGGTTGTGCAAGTCGTTTACACTCTCTTAGACTCAGTTTCCTCATCCATAAAACAGGGATATGGGAATTCCCTGGCAGTCCAGTGGTTAGGACTCGGCGTTTTCACTGCTGGGGCCTGGGTTCAATAGCTGGTTGGGGAACTAAGATCCTGCAAGCCGTGCCACGAGGACAATAAGTAAATAAATAAATTAATTAAATGAGGATGAAAACACCTGCCCTCAGGGTCAGTATCAGGGCCACATAAAATATGTCAAAATGCATGTCATTGTTTTTCCAAAGGCAATGAGGCAGAATAAAAGATGGTAGTCTTTTTTTTTTTTTTGGTGGGAGGTACGCGGACCTCTCACTGTTGTGGCCTCTCCCGTTGCAGAGCACAGGCTCCAGACGCGCAGGCTCAGCGGCCATGGCTCACGGGCCCAGCCGCTCCGCGGCATGTGGGCTCCTCCCGGACCGGGGCACGAACCCGTGTCCCCTGCATCCGCAGGCGGACTCTCGACCACTGTGCCACCAGGGAAGCCCAAAGATGGTAGTCTTACTCGCATTAGTGAAAAGTTCACATTGTTGAGAATTTAACAAAGAAAATGCTATTGTTATATATACAAATACATTTGAACAAGACAGAATAAAAATTTTTTGTTGTAGGCCTACTTTATAAATTAATATGTCAGAACGAAAGGACTGAGTTGCTCTATTGATTTAACACTTCTGCCTCAGATGAAAAATCTCACTGTGTCTAAATTAACTTTTTTTTGTTGTTGTTTGTAATCATCCTTCCAAGGAAACTTTTTTGACATTTTTTTTTCCTAACCACCTGCCCCCATGAAATTTGAATAACCCAGATATATTTCATATCTGTTTATGTATCATGGGCTTTTGGAGGATGACAAATCACTATAATATCTAAGATTTTTTTTCGCCCCACCTAAGAACCATTTTCACCCCTCCTTGAGAATGCATCGTCTATCTGGCTGCAATTCCAAATGAACAGGGTCTGCATTAAGTTGTTTTGTGGTATTAGCAGATCAATCTTGCCCTTTGCTGTCTCTTCACCATAGTCAAGCTGGGACTCACAGACCAGACGGGAAACCCCTTCCACAACCAACAACGTCTCATCACCTGCTGTCCAGGGTCTCTCCCTCCGCAGCCTCCCTCCTGCTGGCTCCTGACTGGCCCTGCAGGCACCAGAGCCTGGGCTCAACCTGGAAGTTGGTGGAGCCTTCTGGGAAGGGGCCCAGAGATATTCCAGCCCAGCAGTTCCAGTCCTGGGGTTCATGGAGGATAAACTTGAGGACTTCCCCCGAAATCACAGGCTCAAACTTGTAAATATGTAAGTATGTGCATTTTTCCTGGAAAAGGGTCCTGTGGCTTTCATAAGAGTCTCTGAAATGGGCAAGAGATGGGTCTGGCCCAAAGCTGCCCCCTGTCACCTGGACTCCCTGTGGCTCTCTCCGTGGCCAAGCCTCCCCCCACCCCAGTGCTCCCAGTCACGTCCCTGACCATTATCCCCCGGGCAGCCACAGCAATCTTTCCAAAATACAAACTGGATCCTCCTCTTCCTTGTTTAAAACACACTGAGACGGTTTCACAGTGAGTTATCACACCCACGGTAAAACTCCCAGACTCTTACAAGACCCAGCATGATCCGGCCCCAGCTCCCCCACCTCGTCTGCTGCCACCACACTCCAGCCTCACTGGCCAGCTTTCTGGGCCTCATCGCCTGGCCTCGCTCCAGTCTCTCCTGGAGTGCTGCCCCCTGCCCTCTCCCCACCTCCACCTCCACCTCAGGGCTGTTCCTTTGCCACCAGGTCTCAGCTGAAACACCACCCCCTTGCGAGGCTCGCCCTGACCACCCCACTAAAGCAGCCCCTCCCCTGTCACCATCACCATCACACTTTCCTGTTTCATGGCTCCGCAGAGCTCCCATCAGGGTCTGAGATTTTTCTTGTTTATTTACTTGTCTGCTTGCTGATGATCTGTCTCCTCCACGAGGCTGTAAATTCCAAGAGGGCCTTGTGCACCTTGAACAGTGCCACAGGCACTCCTGAGTACTTCTAGAATGAATAAGTGAATGCCACTTCCCCATTTTACAGATGAGGAAACTGAGGTTTGAAAGGGGAAGTGACGTGCCCAAAGCCAGTCTAAGGAAGGAAGCATGGGCATTAGAATCCAGGTCTCCTTTCTCCAAGTCCCACCTCCCTGCCATGTCTAGTCCCCACCTGAGCCTCCCCACACCCTCTCAGTCCCTGGAAGACGAGGACTCCTAGGAGGGCTCACCTCCGCATCCTCTCCAGGATACAGGCCCGGATTTTTTTTTTTGGGGGGGGTGGTACGCGGGCCTCTCACCGCTGCAGCCTCTCCCGTTGCGGGGCACAGGCTCCGGAAGTGCAGGCTCAGCGGCCATGGCTCACGGGCCCAGCCGCTCCGCGGCATGTGGGATCTTCCCGGACCGGGGCACGAACCCGCGTCCCCTGCATCGGCAGGCGGACTCTCAACCACTGCATCACCAGGGAAGCCCTACAGGCTTGGATTTCAGTGTTGGTGGTGGAGGGAGATGCTTCTTGTCGTTGTTTTCAATTGTGGTTTGATACACATAACATAACATTTACCATGTCAACCATTTTTAAGCGCACAGCTCAGTGGCGTTAAGCACATTCACACTGCTGTGCCGCCATCACCACCATCCACCTCCAGACCTTTTTCAGCTTCCCCAGCTGAAAGTCTGTACTCATGAAACACTAACTCCCCATCCCTCCTCCCCCGAGCCCTTGGCAGCCTCCAGCCTACTTTGTGTCTCTACGAATTTGACTGCTCTAGGCACCTCGTATAAGTGGAGTCGCACGGAATTTATCTTTTTGTGGCTGGCTTATTTCTTAGCATAACGTCCTCAAGGTTCATCCATGTAGTCGCATATATCAGAATTCCTTCCTTTTTAAGGCCCAGTAATATTCCATTATACGTATAGGCTACATTTTTGTTTTTCCATTTATTTGTCAGTGGACGTTTGGGTTGTTTCTACCTTCTGGCTAATGTGAGTAATGCTGCTGTGAACATGGGTATACTGCTTGAATCCCTGCTCTCAGTTCTTTGGGGTCTATGCCCAGAAGTAGAACTGCTGGGTCATACGGCAGCTCTATTTTTAATTTTTTGAGGAACTGCATTCTGTTTTCCACAGTGGGCTGCACCATTTTACATTCCCACCAACAGTGCACAAGGGTGTTTTCTTGTTTTTTGCTTTTTGTGTTTTTGTTTATATGTTTTGATGGTGAGAGGAAGGGGCGAAGGGGCAGTGGAGGCCTGTGACCCCTAAACTCTGCACAGCCCCGCGAGTCAAAATTTGGCCCCATTCGTCCTCCTCTTGCCAGCCCTCCTGTCCCTGGATCCCCAGCCCACACCTGAGCGGTCCCCCAGGGACACCCACCCAGGACGTCCGTGTCTCTGCATTTACCTCGGGTTCTCCACAGTCCACATAAAATCTACCCACAGGAAGATAAAAATTCATTCATCAGCACAGGCTCCCAGGCACCAAGAAAATATGGCAAAGGAAACCAAAGTGAAAACATGTCCTGTCAGGTCTTAGGAATTTGTTGAGAGTCACCTGGCCGAAGCCTATCGTTTGCTAGGGCTGAGTGTACGCATGTGTGAGGCGGGCTGGTGTGACTGTTTGCGGGTTCCTCTTTGCCAGGCCGATGATAAGCGAATTCCCGCAAGCAAAGTCAGAAATACTCAAGTCTGCAGGGCAAAGAAGAAACACATACGACGTTTAGATGAAAACACCTCCTCCACACACACGGCATCGCCTCTGTGATTTCAATGCCGTCAACACTCTGATGATTCCCAGACGTCCTCCACACCCCCAGGTGGAAGGCTGACAGAACCAGCTTCCTTCCGCGGCACAGGGCATGCTCTGTGAGGCCCACCCTGCTTTCATCATTTTCTCCACTAGTCTGTTTTTGGAGGTGGCATCTCCTCCTGCCCAGTCACTCACGTTGGATGGCTGGCCTGCAGCTTTCTCCCTCATCTTCGTCCACAGCACCCACTTGATTACTCAGTTCTACCATTTTCAACTCCTAAATACTTCCCACATCCGACTCCTCCTCTTTAGCTCCCTCCCCAGTGCCCCAGATTGGCTTGGTCAAGACTTCCTCCCCAGAATCAGCGCACGGCCTCCTATGGGATTCACTGTCTCTGCCTCACCACCCTCAAAGTCATCCTCTAAAACAAAAACCTAACCTAATCACTCCTGCTTCAAACCCTTCAATGGCTCTCCAATCATCCATCCATCTGTCCATCCATCCATCCACTCATTGACTTATTCGTTGTTACAGCAAATACTTATTGAGTGTCTATTATTATATGGAAGGCACTGTACTAGACACTGGCCCCTGGCGTAATTCAAGTTGCTTTTAGTCTCATGGGAGACAGGAGAAGAAAAGAGAGGGTTAGCTCCCAGGGAGAGTACAGGACATTAAGGGAGTTCATAGGAGGTGAACTAACCCAGCTAGAAAAGCCTTCCTGAGCAGCACTTTGCTCGAAGACCAGAAGAAGCGGGAAGGGCAGCCAGGGAAGATGGAAGTTTCTGCCTGTGGAAATAGAGCATACAACAGGCCAAATGCCAGAGAGAGAGAGAACAGGCACCTGTGTGGAACTGAAAGTAGCTTGGCACAAACAGCTAGGTGTGAGGAGGGCGTGGCCAGAGAGGGGACAACAAACAGCTGTAGAAACTGCCAACTACTTAGAAGGAGCTGGGGACAATCAGGGACAAATCTGAGATGTTCTTCAGTGCTTGGTCCTCATAATCTCCCCCAAATTATCTGTTAGATGGATGGATGTGTGAAGAGGTAGGTGGGTGGATGAGTGGATGGATGGATGGGTAGGTGGACGAATAAGATGAATAAGTGGAAGGATGAGAGGGTAGGTGGATAGATGGATGAGTGAACAGGTGGATAGATGGACGAATGGGTGGGTGGATGGGTCAATGGGTAGATAGATGGATGAAGAGATGGATGGATGGGTGGGGGGTTTTGAGGTTGGGTGCTGGGACAATGGAAATATTATTAATAGAAACAGAAAAGTGAGAGGAAGGAATCACTGTGGCCTCCTCTCCAGCCACCTGGCAGCTGTTTAAGCTGGCTGAGCTGGTCGCAGAGGGCCCTGCTTTTTCACCCGGGCCTCATCACAACCAGCTCTCCCTTCTTCCACTCCCTGAGGACAGGCACCCCTCCATGGAAACTACATCTCGCCAGGAATGTCCCTTCTCTACCTGCTGTCCACAGAAAGCTTGCTCCCCCAAATCAAAGGCACAGTGGGTGCAAAGTGTTCTATAAATGGAAAAACGTAGATAGGATGGAAGGACCAAGCCATACCGAGTGAGAGCCCTCCACATGCCAGGAACATTTTTGCACATCCATTCTCTCTCTCAACACGAGTCTCACCAGCACCCATTTTACAGATGAAGAAACTGAGGCTGCTCAAGATTCTGACACCAAGTGAGGCCCTGCAGGGTTCCCAGGCATGGAGGCCTTTTTTTTTGTCCCCTGTTTCTTGTAGGCAAGACTCCAGCCTCCATGACCTTCCCTGAGTTCCAAAGGGCAGATTGGAACAGTTGCTAATCAAGGAAGAAGCAGCCAAGAAACCACCTGAGACAAAATTAAAGGGACCAGAGGGGCTTCCCTGGTGGCGCAGTGGTTGAGAGTCCACCTGCCGATGCAGGGGACGTGGGTTCGTGCTCCGGTCCGGGAAGATCCCACATGCCGTGGAGCGGCGGGGCCCGTGAGCCGTGGCCGCTGAGCCTGAGCGTCCGGAGCCTGTGCTCCACAACGGGAGAGGCCACAACAGTGAGAGGCCCGCGTACCGCAAAAAAAAAAAAAAAGGGACCAGAGAAGCTCCTCAAGATTAGGAGACCAATCACCTGAGACAAGATTAAAGGAGTGCAGGCCATAAAGTACACCCTAATCTTGTCGGAAATCCCACCCTTGAACCATTGCTATAAAACCCTTCATCAGATCCTCTGGGATTGGAACACATAGTTTTTCGAGGTGGGACCCTCCCCCCTACCCAGGGTCCCCCTTTGCCTGGCAAAGCAATAAAGCTATCCTTTTCTACTTCACCCAAAACTCTGTCTCCAAGATGCGATTCGGCTCTGGTGTACGGAGAAGCTGAGCCTTCGGCAACAATTCCACAGCTACGACGTAGGCCAGGTTTTGAACTCAGACCGGTCCACGCTTTCCTTCACACCACGCTATCTTTCTGTTCATCACAGTTGTTACAGAGTGACCACCCTCACCTCCAGGCTTTGCCAGGCTCCAGTCCATACATGTGCCACCACGAGGCCACCAGGCTTGGGCCTGGGCCAGCCCCCTGCACCCGGCAGGTCAACCATTTCCTCGCCACCCATGGAGGAAAACCTACTGTGTGCCTGGGGCTGGGGTCCCCAAGGTGGAGGGGATTGGGGCAAAGAATCAAAACACAGAGCTGCTGCAGCTACCTCATTTTATCATCCAGCTAAGAAACCGAGAGACGACACAGGAAGTAGCACAACACTAAGAGCAAAACTGTTAGACAAATGCCCATCAGCACAGAGGCCTCCGAGGACTTGAACGTCCAAGAGCGGTTCAGCTCCCCAAAGGCATGAAGGGCCTCTGACTCAAGCTGGGAGCCGCCTGCACATTCCAAACCAGAAGGCAGAGGTGGCCAGTGCCGTTCAGCTGCCGCATAAACAATGGTTTAATCTGTTGCCCGTCTCTTCCCGGTGGTGGCACACTGGCATGCACACAGTTAGTCACTGGCCGGGCGGCCCTGCTCAGGGGAACCCCCAGCACGCCGAGCTGGGGAGTTTCCTCAGCGTGTTTAAACACGCTTTAAACAGGGCTGTTTCATTTCCTAAAAGTACCCTTTTCAGAGGCTGTTGATCTTTCCCTCTGGGGTGGGAGTAGAATCAGGCTGCATTTTCCCCTTAGTCCCCAGCTTTCCCCTAAACAGCCTCAATCCAGCAACAGCAGGGAGACAATCTCATTTCTAAAGCCCTCATAACGGTCTCAGAGTTCAAGCCCATCTGGGCTCACAAAGTGGCTGTGAGTCGATGGGGCTGACACTGTGAACCCATTTCACAGAATCTGAAGCCCAGAGAGGCTCACCTAGTTGCTCAAGTTCATACAGTAAGTGGGGTGGATCTGAATCCAGAACCCAGGCTTCTAGGCACCAACTCGCTGCCTTTGAGCTCTTTTGACCACAGACCACAGTGAGGAATGCACTTGTCATTGTAACCAGCACAAAGAGACATCACACACACAGACACACATAGACCCAGAGCAGTACTTACCCTACCACTTGCCATGCACTCTGATCATTCCACTCTGTTTTGTTTTTCTTAAGGGCGTGAGCTGCTAAATTGATTTCCGGAGCCGCTCATGGTCATGATCCTGTTTAGAAACAGCTGGACTGACCCCCGCCTGCTCAGGGTCCGGATCCCAGGAAGGGGACTGTGGTTGCCGCCAGGTGAGGGAGCAGCAGCCTCAGGGGATCTGGGTCCTCTCTGCCCGCCCGGCAAAGCTCTGCCCTCAAACCTCAAAGAGCCGGCTTCGTCCCAGTGCTCGCTGGCTCGCAGAGGTCCGGGGAGGAGACTGAACGCCCCTGGCCCAGCCCTGGCGGACCCCCCTCGGGTGACCCTGCAGCCAGGACCCAAGCTCCCCTTCCTGCGATCTCCCGCCGGCCACTCCTCCCAGCTCAGACTAGAAAATCCCAGCTGGAGGCTGCCCATTCCTGAGCTGAGGCAGAATCATGTGAACTCAGATCTGATGTCAGGCTGGGTAGCTGTGAGGAACACTCGCCAGAGGATGAGGGCGGCGGGACAGCTCCCTCCAGGCACCCCGGGCCTGCCTTCCCGCGCACCCCAGACCTGCGGGGAATGCTAAAGCCTGAATTAGGGGCAGGGACCCCAGGGACTGGGGAGATGCAGGAGGAGCGGGGTGCCCTGATTCTTCCCATCCAACCACCTGTGAGCACCTACAAGCCACCAGGAGATACAGGATGTTGCACCCCCTGAGCCAGGGATCCTGACTTGAGCCAGACAGGCTGACACTCAGATAACTAGAAAGTACCATGGACACAAGAGCAGTGGCACGTCAGCAAGGGCAGGGGAAGCTGTTTCCACTCCCACCTCCGGGCAGTCACCCTTCAGCCGCTAGCAGCCAACATCTGGGTCAGTGGGTCACAACTACATTAGCAAATACCCGGGGAGCTTATAAAAAATAACACCATTGCCCAGGCCCCACCCCAGATGAATTAAATCACACTCTCTGGAGACAAGGTGCCAGTGTTTTTGAAAGCTCTCTGGGCGATTCCAGAGGGCGGCCAGGAGGAGAAGCACTGATGTGGAGGCGGGTGGATCCTGTTCTGCAGACCAACAGAGCTACGGCATCAGAGGAATTCTCTGGGTCGTGAGTAAGGCGAGCATCAGCGTCTTTAAACAGCGTGGCCCAGAGCGGGGAGCCAGCACGGGGCTCTGGCCTCATGGGGTCTTCTGGCTCTCAGGACTCTTTCTTAAACTCCCCCAGCACGGCAGGGCCGACGGGACCCCTGGAGGTTACCTGGCTCAGCCTCATTTTACAGATGGGGAAACTCAGGCCCAAAGGGGCAAAGGCTCTAGATAGGGTCTTACAGCTAAATGATAGAGCTGTGATTCTCCAAATAGCTGCGGTGCTATTTCGGCTTAACCTCCTCCCTCCAAGGTGTCCCCTTGGAAGCTGACCGTAGGAACGTTGCTAGAGCCAGGAAGCCAACGTCCACCGTGAGTGGGGGTCACTGAGGATGTGCATTGTCCCTATTTTGTTGGGTGATCTGTGGTTTCATCTTCTCCAGAGGGTGAATCACTACAGTCCTGCTGGGGGGCTGTTTTGGTAGGGGGCCCAGGAAAAATCCCCTTCTGCAGGGCCTGGGCCTTCAAGCAAATGCTCCTCTGTCAGCTGCACCAGAAGCCTCTGCCTTGTTACAATGCAGTGGTGCCTGTAGACATAGAGGCTATTTTTTCTTTTTTCTTTTTTTTTGGCTGTGCAGCGCGGCATGCGGGAATTTAGTTCCCCAACCAGGGATCGAACCCGTGCCCCCTGCAGCGGAAGAGCGGAGTCTTAACCACTGAACCGCCAGGCAAGCCCCAGAAGCTGTTTCCGAGTGTAGAAGTCTGTGGGCTCTCCCTGATGCCATATGAAAGGACAGGAGTTGTGCGGGGAGGAGTGCAGGATCGGTTCAGTGGTGAATGCCTGGCTACCCCCAGGACACACCGACCAGAGAGCACACCCCTGGTTCTCTGTACAGGGCGGCCCAGCCTAACAGGACTTGCACACACAGGCTGTCTACACCGTCAGCATCTATACCTGTGGGAGCCACTGATGGCACTGTGTCCTCCCCTTTCCCCAGGGCCAGGGACCCCCTCCACCTCCCTTCCTATTTGGCCTTTGGAACTGCGGATGGAGAGATGAAGCTGACATTGAATGGGCTAGCCCAGGCCCTCTGTGAGGTGCCCACTCAGGAAGAGAAAAGAACACTCTTACTGTGTTCTACTTTGGTGCTAAGGTTTTTTTCTTTAATCTAAAACAGGAAGGAAGGACTAGAAACTAGGATGAACTAGGATGGTGGTGGCAGTGCTGGTGATGGCACCACTCCCTCGGGCTAGAAGGTCCTGCCCCACCATCCGAGTCTCCCTAGACAGGGTGAAGGATGGGCAGGCCAACTTGGTAGGACGTTTGTTATGGTGTCCTACTGTATTCCCCACGGGTACTCTACTGATTTGCGGCTAGTTGGGGTAAAGGCCTTGGGGGCTCCCAAAGGGCTCTGACAAATACAAGAAATGCCCATCACGAGCCGTCTGCTGTTTGACCGCAGGGACCTTCACTGACTTGCGCATTGAACGCTGGCCTTGGCCTTCCCAGGCCTTACACGTCAGCACACACCTCCGTCACGGGAGCCGAGGCAAGGCGCGCATTGTTGCAAGTTCCAAAGTGGCCAGGTGTGAATTAGGATGGCTTTAAAAACCCAGAGGAGGACCAGCAGAGAACCTCCCGTAGTGCCTGGCACTGCTGCCCTCCCAAGTGGCGTCAGAGAAGAGGTGGGAGCAACTTGGGATGAGGGAGCAACGTCATTGCCATTTTGGGAGCATGTGCTGAGCGCCTTCCAAATGTTTCCTGTTTTAACCACCCCCAACCCTATTTTGTAGGCAAGGCAATGAGACTCAGAGGGCGCCAGCGTCTTGCCTGGGGTCACACAGCAGGGAAACTACAGAGCTGTTTGACTCCAAAGACAGGGCTCTTTGACTAGTTTCCTGTTGCTGCTAAAACAAATTACCACAGCATTTAGCAGCGTAAGACAACACACATTTCTTATCTTACAGTCTGGCCATCAAAAGTGGGTCTCGCTGGGCTAAAATCAAAGTGTCAGCAGGCTTCCATTTCTTCTGGAGGGTATGGGGGGAAATCCATTTCCCTGCCTTTTCCGGTTTCTAGACGTTTCTGTCATTCCTTGGCTTGTGGCCCCCTTCCATCTTCAAAGCCAGCAGTGGCAGACTGAGTCCATCTCACATTGTACCACTCTGACCTCTGCTTGCATCTTCCCATCTTGGCAGCCAGCGTGATCAAACACAAAGGCCTCACCACTCAGAAGTCTCGAGCTGGCCAGGGACCTGGGACCAGGACTCTTCATACAGACTGAAGGTGGCCCGTGACATCCGAATGACAAATGGCACTGGACTAGGGTACAGGGGTGGGTGCTTACATGCTGTGAGCTACCTCAGCGTACAAGGCACTGTGCTTCCCCAAGCTGTCCTGATGGTGCCTCACAGCAACCCTGCAGGGAAATTATTATTATGCCAGCTTTACCACCGAAGAGACCAAGGGTCACCGGGCTGGCAAGTGGCAGCGCTGGGATTCAAGTCAAGGTCTGAATTAACTGTATTTTAATAATTCTCAATTCAGTGCTCGGAAATTTGTATGATGGTGTGTCGATGCCCATCTCCCCCTCCGGACAGTAAGCTCCACGAGGAAGAAGGAGCTGGGTCTATTTTGTTCTCTGTTGGAGAGAAGGTGGTTTGGCACAAAATGCACAACAAAAATGTGTTGAACATTTGAACGAAGAAATGAATCTAAACTCCATTGCTTTCTGCAGCCCGCCTGGAAGGCCCGTGTGGCTGAAATTGAAGTTAGGAGCTAAAAAACTGGGGGAGGCTGTCAGGATATGGGATGAGGCAACAGGAAGAGGGTTGACTCTGAGGGCACGTGGGTGGGTGGCCACATGTGAAAATGCATTACAGCAGAAGCCTGACAGACTTTGGTATCTCTTTGGAGACTCTGTGGTCTGTCTGAGAAGGTCTGGGCTGTCTGGGGGCATCCTTCCTGCTCTGAGGCCAGGGCACCAACCACAGGCCCCAAGGTTGCCAAGGCAACCCCCCTCCCCACCTGCCACCCCCACCAGCCTCCTGCCTCCAGCCTCAGAGTGCTCCAACCTATCAATTAATAACCGAATAATGTCTGACAGCAATCACTCCAAACACCCGGGCAGCAACCCTCTTGAGAAACAGACTTCTCCAGTGAGTAAGAGCTATAGAGATACTCATTACACTCAGCCTGGGCCACCTGCTAAAATCTAGTTTTCTGAATTCAGATTACTCTCTCTGGCTTCTCCCTCTTGTTTGAAAGGCATGGGGTTGGCAGAGCTGATGACTGAAGCCTCAGAGGTTCCAAGAAAACAGACACTAGAGGAGCTGCCATGTAGCACGCCTGCTCCCTCAGCCCAGAATCAGACCCAGAGAAACTGATCCTGACCAAACAAGCTCTGTGATAAGGCCCTAGTCATGGTTTTTGTATCTCTGCTGGTCTTCTCCTAGGAGAAAACCTATGTCTCTGCCAAGATTAATTAATATGTTACCATGGCACCCAGAAAAAAAAAAAAAGGAAAAGGAAAGGCTTTCGAGTTGTAGTGGGTTCAAGATGGTTGGAAATTTTGTGCTAATCTTCTCATGGAGAGGTGGGGTATAAGTCCCCTCCCCTTGAACCTAGGTGGGCTCTATGACTACCTGACCAATAAAATAAAGTGGAAACCACACTGTATCAGCTTCTGAGTCCAGGTCTAAAGACACTGGCAGCTCCTACTTCCTGTCTCTTGGGATAGTTGCTGTTGAAACCTAGGTGCCATGCTGTGAGGAAGCCCAAGTAACCTCAGAGAGGCCCACATTGAGAGGAACCTAGACCCTGGGCGACAGCCCCAGCTGCCAGCCAGGGTCAACTGGATTACCACACGAGTGTGTGATTTTGGAGAAAGACCCTCCAGCCCCAGCTGGGTCACCTCAGCTAATGCTGCAAGTAGAGATAAGCTATCCCCACGAAGCCCTGACCAAATTGCAGATTCATGAGCAAAACAGCTGAGCTATTTTAAGCTACTATCTTTTGAAGTGGTTTGTGATGTAACAAAAGATAACTGGAACAAAAGTTTTTTTGTTTTTTTTTCCTCCAAAATCACATAAGGGCTTATCACACTGTGTGAGATGAGTGTAATAGTCTCCATTTTTCCCATGCGATACTAAGGGTCAGAGAGGTAAGGCATCTTGTTTGAGACCAGCCAGATAGGAAAGATGAAACTCTGTTTTTCACTCTTTGTTTGCTGTTAGACCAGTCTTCTTTCCCTACAGTGTGTCCTGTACCCAGAAGGGTGCAACATAATAGTAATAACAAGAATACTCAGAACTAATATTTAGGGGACACTGCAAGGCTTTTAGGGCAAGATCTTTACCTGCATGATCTCATGCTCTGGGAGGTATACTCTATTATCATGCCCATTTCACAGATGGTGATACTGAGGCTTAAAAGAGGGTATGTGACTTGCCCAAGGTAATAGCTCTAGGTGTTAGAGTCCAGATTTGAACCCAAGCCATCTGGTTCTGGAACTAGGCTCTCGAGTACAGATACTCTAATCTATATAGTCTAAAGCAACCACATTGCTCCAGCTCCTGTTAGGCTCAGGAATTCTTTTCCCTCATTCCTTCTTTTGGAAGCTTATGTGTGTTGGTGGGCATGGGGGTTGAAGCCAAACCTAACCATATCATCTCAGCTTTGTAGAGTTTCAGACCATTCCCACATCTCTTTTGTCCCACAAGCCCTCTGTGAAGTAGCGTGGCCAGTATTAATCTCCACTTAACAGAGGCCCAGCCACAGCAAGTGACCTGCCCAAAGCCACACAGCCTCTGGCTCCAAGTCAGCGCTTTCTCCTCTGCCCACCGCTAAACCCCCGAGAGCCTTCCCCGCGGTTGTCTGTTCTCCAGCTCCAGGATTACCTGGGCCTGCTTGATTGCAGGCGGCCGGGGGCAGGGGGGTGCGCTGCCAACCAGCCACCACCCCCGCCCCCCGCGCTCCTCTGTCCAATCACGGAAGCTTTCCCCTCCCTCGGTGGCAGGGGGTCTTATTCTGGCCCCTGTAGTCCCGCCGTGTGCCTAATGAGCTGCCCTTCGTGTGAGAGGGACCGGGCAGATTTGGGGCAAGGAGAGCCTGGCCCACACGGCATCTCTGGATCACCTGTGCCTTCGAGCTCTAGGAGGAGAAGAGTTAGCTGTCTGACTTTTTTTGGGGGGGCGGGGAAGGGAAGTAATTACCAGGTGGCCACGGTGCCAGCCAAGTGGGTGGTTGCTAAACCCGGCGGCAACCGCAGGCGGAGACATCCCGCCCGGCCGCCTCGCCGCTGCCGCGCCTGCCCGTCGCCGTCACGCACCTGCTGGGCCCGCTCCCGGCGCCCGCCCCGCCCGCACCTGGGGCCGGGTGCCCGCACCCTCGCCGCGTGCTGGCGGGGCCGCGCCGGGGAAGGCGCGGAGCTGGATGCTGGGGACCAGGGCCGGCCGCTGCCCGCACCACGGTGGCGAGAGGAAGAGGACTGACCCTGGGGATGGGGGGGGGGGGCACGTACCTGCGCGGCGAGAGGCCGGGGCGCCGGCCGCAGTCACCCCGCGCGTCGCCCGCGTCCCTCCTACGGCCGGCGCGCGGCCAGCGGGATGGACACAGCGTCCTCGGGCTGCCGGCCGGGGTGGTCTGGGGACGCTGGCGGCCCGCTTCCTGGCCAGACTCCCCTCCTCCTCTTCGGAACACGGAGCCACAATGTGTCCCGATTCCCGCCCCCCTCCCCCCATTCCTCCCGTCCCCCTCGGGCACACCCAGCCCCGCCCGTCAGCGCCCTGCCTTTCGCTGTGACCACAGTCCACAGGCTAGGCGCCAGCCAGGAAGAGCCGACGAAAGTGGCGCAGACCCGGCTTGGAGGTCCAGCTCTCCTGGGTTCCAGGGACAGGCTCCGGAGCTGCCAGTGTGGGATCACTCTGGGCGTGGCTGCAAAAGGACCAGGGTCCTTCTCCAGCCACATCAGAACCTCTAGGTAAGGAGAGTCCATGAAGCGACCTTTCGGTACCGTTCACCTCTGTGTCCCCAGCACCAGCACATCAGTAGCCACTCAGCAGATGCAGTGTCCTGTTGCTGTCAGGCCCTCTCTCCGCCTCTCCCCGTTGCTGGACCTCGGTGCCGAGCCCGGGGGTGGGGGGAGGGGGCGATGGGCAGTGAGGTGGGTCTGCACTTAGGTTTGCTGTCTCCTGGATCCCTGCTGGGGTGCCTCCCAAGGCTTGAGTGGGCCTGCAGCAGAGGTGGCCAGGGACAGCATAGGGGACCTCCTAACGGTTTTGCTGAGAATGCAAGGAGGCTTTAGGGCCCTCTGCCCCACAAGCTCACAGACAAAATCACTAACGATAGTCACAGCTCTGAATGTCTGAGTACTTACTGTGTGCCAAGCACTGTTCTAAGCACTTAAACGCATGAACTCATTTGATCCTCAGCATACTATTATTACCCCCATTTTACACATGGGGGAATGAGGCACAGAGAAGTCAAGTAACCTGCCCAAGGTCACACAGGTAATAAGTAGAGGCAATGAGATTCAAACCCAAGCAGGTGAGTCCAGAGCCCTCATCACCACCTGCATCCTATCCCAAGCCACCCTTTGCTCTACCCTCAGCATCCTCTTTCACATCTGCACACCTTACCTCCTGTGTCCATCTCCACTCAGAAGGCCTCCTGCCCCCATCTCCAGAACTCTCACCGCGGTTTTAAGACGTGAACGTCACCTCCCCTAACAAGCCTTCTTGGTCGTCCCAGGCAATTCATGCTGAGCCCCTTCCCTGGTCCCTTAGCTCCCTTCCCAGAATTCTCTGCACTGCCCACTGGGGTCACCGGCCCACAGCTACCCCTCTACAGGACCCTCATTCCGGGTCCAGTGCCGGGCTCAGAGCCAGGCGCCCTATTCCTGTTTGTGAAGCGAGTGTCTGGGACTGGGTGCTGCAGGAGTCTGCAGAAGCTTGTGCGGCTGGATGTCAGGACAGACGTCGGGGGTTAGGGCTAGAGGGCGGCTGGAGTGCAGGTAGGAAGGTAAAGAGGCAGATTGATGGCTCACCTTCTGCTGACTCTTCTGGGCACCTCAAAGCTCCACACTTTGTGACGGGGCTGCTAGGTGAGTCTCTGGAAGGAAATGGACAGTGGGCAGGTGGGCAGAAGATACCCTGGAAGGAGAGGCCGAGGGAGCAGGGGGAGGCAGGGCATTTTGCTTTTCCTGCTGGGCACATGCCCAGCAACCTCCCAGCGGGCTCTTCTCACAGGCCGCATCAGCCTCTTCTGCTGGTCCTCATTTTGAAATTCCTCCTTGCAAAATCTTCACAAATGGAGTTTTCTGGATTAACTATACTCATGCCATAAAAATGCACAGATACTTTTTTTTTTTTTTCAGTACGTGGGCCTTTCACTGTCGTGGCCTCTCCCGTTGCGGAGCACAGGCTCCGGATGCGCAGGCTCAGCGGCCATGGCTCACAGGCCCAGCCGCTCCGCGACATGTGGGATCTTCGCGGACCGGGGCACGAACCCGCGTCCCCTGCATCGGCAGGCGGACTCTCAACCACTGCGCCACCAGGGAAGCCCAACAGATACTTTTTAAAGATTGCCATACTGAAAGTAGTTGTTAAGAGTTTGGCTTGGACCAAATCCAGAGTGCCTGAATTCCGGAGTTTGAATTTCAGCTCTGCTACCTGCCAGTAGGGTGACCTTGGACAAATCCCTTAACTTCTCTGTGCCGGGTTCTTTGTGTGTGAAATGGGGACATGGAAATATAGCTAGTGGGAAGCAGCCGCATAGCACAGGGAGATCAGCTCGGTGCTTTGTGTCCACCTAGAGGGGTGGGATAGGGAGGGTGGGAGGGAGACGCAAGAGGGAGGAGATGTGGGGATATATGTATAACTGATTCACTTTGTTACACAGCAGAAACTAACACACCATTGTAAAGCAATTATACTCCAATAAAGACGTTAAAACAAAAAAAAAGAGGTTGAGATGATTGCATGAGTTAAATCAAGTAAAGTCCTTAGCTCAACACCCAGCACTTATTAGGGTTCAACAGATGTTAGCTGTTATTATTGTACACTCCAAATACCCTTTTATATATAGCTTTTATCTTTTGAATGTTTACTGCAGTTTTATTCTCTGCATTTTGCAGATCAGGAAGCTGAGGTTCAGTGAATTGCCTAAGGCCACTCAGTTCTGAGTGTCTGAGCCAGGACTTGAATGGAGTCCCAGCCACGAAGCTGCTTCCTGCAGCAATTATGTTCTGCCTCATCCTATCCCTCCCAGAAAGAAGCGGGGTGTTAAAGTCCATCATCAGTTGCTAGATCCAGGATTCGGACTCTCAGGGGTACAGCGCCTGCCGTGTAGAAAGTTTATTACCAAGTGAATCCTGCCAGGGCTGCCCTATTGCACAGTTCCAAGGGTGGGCCCGTACACATTGTAACCTATCAGGTGGTGGCCTCTGGAGTTGGGGCCGTGTGGCAGTACTTGGTGTTCCTCTCTCCCTGCCTTTTTCTAGCCCTCAGTCTCTGTTTACAGATGTCCAAACATATCTAGAACCTTCCACAGTCTAAAGTCTTCAATTAAAACAAACTCTATTTTGACTGACACTTCATTTTATAGAGACGGAACAGCGTGGTACCTATACCACTTACTTCAAGATCCAGAATCGGCCTGTGGAATAGAGGGTTGGCATCTCTGGCTATGTTCTTCCTAAGAAAATGCTAGATTTGGAGAAGCAAAGAGATTCATTGCACTGCCTGCAAAGTCACCTTTTGGCTAGACTTTGCTGTGTCTCTTGGTGTCAAGATGTCTAGTCCTTGGCAGGCCCAGCAGAATTTGTAACGAAATCTGGCATTGGCCATATAAACAACAAACAGCTTATTCAGTTAACATGAAGCATGTATCGTTTTCCAGAACCTTTCGGGACTTAGAGAATGGTAAATTATGGCCCATGCTCATGGAATGCTGATTTGAAATGCTGCACTAATACTAACTGTCTTTCTCGCCCACAGAAATCCTCTCCCACATTGGGCTGGGCTCTGGTGACGTGGTCAGAATTTCTCCATACCCGGCGCAAGTGACAATTATGTCCATTTCTTCTTTTCCAGTCTCTTGTGGGGTTTTGGTCTTGGCATTTGCATTTTACCGGTGTCAAGCCTGCGGAGGCGCACAGCAGGGGCTCAGAAATGGCAGCAGATGGAAAGGATGGAAGAGCTTGTTGCCTGATGCTGGAAGTGTGTGGAGGACTTTTTATTGGCCCACCCAGATCCACCCTTCACGCTTCTCCACCTACTCTACTGACTGTATCACAGGGTTCCCTTGCCCTCCGGCTTCTGTTGGGTTTGGCCAAGGGGAAGCACTCACTGGGATCAGAGGATGGCTGGGGAGTGGGGCTGGGGGTGTATTTATCCCCCAGCCGGTGTTGCTTCCGGATGGCTGCCTCTCTTTACTGAAGTCGTCTTGCTCCTGTTGGAAATCTCTCTCCTGCTCTTCTCTCCCCGCTTCCTCCTCCAGGCCTGGGGACAGTAACAGCTCCCCAGAGATGCTAGTCCCGAGGTGCTGCACCATCCTGCGTTGATCCCCTTAACCCTACCCACACCCTTGAAAACCATCCCTGTGTTAACCTCTCCCCAGTCACCCCACCTGAGTGGCCTCTGCTTCCTGCAGAGACCTTGACTGATGCAGAAGTGGATGTCGCCGGATGCATCTTCACGGCGAACTCACACTAATGGAAGGATGTGTGCATGTTTCACAAGGCATACGGATTATCTACTTTAAAACACTACTGTTTTTCCCGTTCATTCTTCCAATGAGCACAGCTGGCCAGACTCACAGGAAATCTCTCCTTATCCCCCAAACGACGGAATGAGTCCCTACTTCCTCACTCGGCCCCAGCGCCAGCTCGTCTCCGGCACCGCTCAGCCCCGGGCCTCCTCTGGCAGATTCCCCTGCCCTGGACTTCCTGTCACGGAGCGCTTCCTAGTTCCTCATTCAGGTGGACAATTTTCTTTTTGAGAAATACTTGCCACTGCTGAGTCAAGCAACTCCCACGATGGTTTCAGGCAACAAGGAGCTGGTTTTTCTGAAAATTACCTTTTCTGGCATCAACCACACTCCAGCAGGCTCGGGCCTGAGCTGATTAATCAGACAACTGACCTAACGCCACAGTGTTTCCGCTCCCACTCAGATAATCCGTGGGCTCTCAGACAGAGTGTGACTAACGTGGACACCCAAAGGCAGGAAACTCTGAGCTCAAGTCCAGGTGAAGCATGAGCACACACACCTGGAGAGCTGGGGAACCCGTGTCGTGTTCCTGGCTAGGCTGTGGACTCCTGGAGGAGGACTTCAGGCTGGGCTTCTCAGGCTGAGGCAGTTGGGAGATGCAGTAGCATCTGAATCTCTGGGTTCAAATCCCGTATCTGTTGTGCTCTGGTTATTAGAGCTTTGGCAAGTTAGCCTCTTGGAGGCTCAGTTTCTTCTTGAAAATGGGGTTAATAATGGAGATGGGTGTAAGAATGAAATATAAATCTGGTTGACACAGAAAGCAGGAGCCCAGCCTAGCAGGTGCAAAGACAGTAGGTTATGCTGGGAAGGCACAAGAGAGGGTTTGGCTGACTGAAGTCGGGTGCGCCAGGCCAGGCTGGGGTTGACCAGCCTCTTCCTTGGTTCTCTTGCTTATGGAGAATGGATCAAATCGTGGCTCTTCGCACTGGCTGTGTGACCTCAGAAAGTCACACGACCTCTCTGTGCCTCAGTTTCCTGATCTGTGAAATGGGGATAACAACAGTACCTCACAGGGTTGTTGTATTAAGTGAGTTAATAAGAATAAATCTCTTACAACTATGCCTGCCTTTAGTGGGTGCTCACTAAATGTTAGGACACCCTCTTCATCCAGTGCCTGCGGAAGCCTTATGTGTGCCCCTCCGGCTCAGATTCCCCGAACTCTTCCAGACTTACTTGTCCGGAGCCCCTAAAAGGAACACTTGGAAGCTCCCTTCAGCTTCCCTGGATAAGCTTAGGTGCCTCTGATGGGGTGTGGGTGGTAGGATGGTGAGAAAGGGCTGAAATGAGAAATGGCTGGCAAACAATTCGTAGCCTATACGGGGTCTCACCCAGAAAATCCTGGCGAAAACTCTCCCTCTGTGTTGGGCTTTGCCTGGCCTGCTCCCGGGCTGTTGGCTAGTGTCCTGGGGGTATAATGGTGCCCAGAGAAGCCGTGTAACCTCAGAATTAGGAGATGTTCCTTGGAGCCAGACAGCCTGGGTTCAAACCCCAGCTCTGCCACTTGCCAAGTTATTTAACCTCTTAGGGCCTCATCTGTGAAGTGAGGCTGATAAGAATGGCACCTACCTCACAGGATGTTGTGTAATGTGCTCCCAACAGTTCCTGGCCCAGCGTAGGGCTCGGTAAAGGTCAGCTATTGTTAATATACCACCAGCCACAGTGCCCGCAGAGTACCACGGGACAGCTGTTGTGGTAGCCAGAATAGTGGCCTCTGTCAAGGATGCCCATGTCCTAATCCTTGGAACCTGTAAATATGTTGTCTTACATGGGAAAAGGGACTTTGCTGATGTGATGAAGGATCTGGAGATGGGGAGATTATCCTGGGCTATCCAGGTGGGCCCAATGTCATCACAAGGGTGACAGATGGAGGCAGATGAAGGAGAGCATCAGGATGATGTAGGGTGAGAGACACCAGCCATGGTTGGCTTTGAAGATGGAAGTTGGCCCTGAGCCAAGAAATGCAGGCAGCTTCTAGAAGGTGAAAGAGGCAATGAAATGGATTTCCTCCTACAGCCTCCACAGAGGAACTCAGCCAGGAATCCCATTTCTGACCTCCAGAATTGTAAGATAATCAGCTTGTGTTGTCGGAAGCCTCTGAGTTTGTGGTAGTTTGTTACAGCAGCAACAGGGAACTCAATACAGCTGCCGAGACCCAACACAGCCGCATCCTTGAAGGAGGTACTGTGTTGAGTCACTCCACGGTAGTTACTGAGTACCTGTGGTGTCACCCATACTGCTGTCCTTCTGGATGTGTGGGGACACACTGGACCCTGGAACCGAATGTCTCCTGGGCATAGGCACAGCCAGGGAGGGACTATTCAGGGGCAAGAGAGCTCAGGGCAGGCTCCTGGAGAAGCTGAACCCTCAGCAGGGCCTTGAAGGATGGAGGGTGTGGGGTTTGGACAGCGAGGAAGAGGAAGGTAAGGCATTACTGGAAGCAGCCCCGTGGGACCAAAGTCAAGGAGGTCAGCCTAGTTATTCATTCATTATTCATTCATCTGTTCATTCAACACCTGTGCTCCAGGCCCTGCAGGGGGTACCTGGACAGTGAAGTGAGTGAGACAGACCTGGTGGGAGCCAATATGCCATTATAATAAAACACGAAAAGCCTTACAGCAGGAGGTATGGCTTGTACAAAGGGGCGCATCAGGATGGGCTTCCTGGAGGAAGTGACCCTTCATCACAGGATGAACTGAAGGTTTGTTCTTTATTGCTTTGGGCTCTGTGTGGTGCTCTGCACTCAGCAGGTGCTGACTGATAGGAGTTTAGCCATAAAAGTTTGTTATTCCCAGTCCAATTCTGTCCTAATCCATTTTATCACACTAAGGAGAAAGTCTCAGGTGGGTGCCATTATGTCTCAATCACCACTTTAATTCTTGCTAATCTCCCTTTGTAACCTAGAGAGCCAGCCTCAGGCATATTCTGCAGGCAACAGGTGCTAATTAAAGTTTCATACCACGGCTTGGTTTTCCTTGTTTTTATTTGTTTAATTACCTTCCTTTTGTGGCAGGGGGCACTGATTTTCCACTTCTGGGAGTAGATCACAATTTCTATTAAAATTTTATTAAAAATAAGTGTATTTAAGTATACTAGAACCATGAGTGGGGGGTTCTTCCTCTTGCCCTGGAGTCGACCACTGGGGTCCAGTTGAAGGCAGCGTCCCTCAGTGATGGGTCTGACCACTCCTTCAGGACCTCCCCATTCTAATCCCCACCCCCAACACACACACACACACACACACACACACACACACACACACACACACACACACTCAGTACTGGGGAGGGGGGAGTGGGAATTGGGATCTGAGGTGCGCACTGACTGGCTATGAGATTCTGCAGGAGAATTCTCCTAGAGCTGCGGGGTGGGCGGCTGCTGCAGGGAGAGGAGCCCAGGGGACAGGGTCTGCTTAGGCAAGGGATGTGCTAATCGGCTCAGTGTGCCTTTTTGGACAGGAAGAAAAGCAACCTGGAGAGAGACAGGAGGCAGCCAGTGGACAGTGAGTGACCTACACGCCCTGCAACTGTCATACAGGGTTATGTGATTGAGTGGATGAGGAGGAAAGAGCTGACAGCTCCCAGGAGGGCTGTCCGATGGGGGCGGGAGCTGGCCAGCAAGGAACCTCTGAGGAACTCCGCCTTGTGCCCCTGAGGAGCCACACAGGGGGCAGCAGGGCCAGCGCAGGCTAGACAGTGAGAAGAGATGACCCAGGGCAAGAGGATCTCAGTGGTGGGCAGGCTGCATCATGGGACACAAACTCCCGTCCCTCTTCCTCCTGTCCCCAACACACCGAGGCAGCCAGGCCCTGGAGGAGTGGAGAAGGAGGGGCCTTGGGCCTTGACCTCTCTTTAGAATGTGGGTTCTTAGACCCTCTTTGTCTTCAGTTGGGGACCCCAGGGGTCATTCTGAGGTATCAGAGTTTGTATCCAAGGTACCAAAACAAGTGATGGACTCTGCCCAAGAAGCTGTTGAGGAGCACAGGGGAGATCGGAAAATAGTGATGGCAAGTTTCAAGTTTCTATTCCCTGAATAGAAGTTCTGCAGCAACCCAGTCTCCAAAGTAAAATATTCACAGAAAAACATCATGCATATAATAAAATGGAACTTGAATGGCTGAGTTTTTGAAACTCTGATTTAGAAGGGAAAGCTGGGGTTGACACAGCAATTACAACACTCTGATAACAGCTGTGATTGGAGGAGGACGTGGCAGGAGGAGCCACACTGTGGGAGTCCAACATACAAAAGCACCTGATCAAGAGCAGGGCAGTCAGGGTAGCCTTCCTGGAAGAGATGACTCCTCAACTGAAACCTGCAAGGGGACTAGCAGGTATCCTGGGAATCCTCCTAGTGACTGGTGTGTGGATACAGAAGGGGCCCTTGTGAGCACTGATGGCGGGGGTGTGGGGGTTGCTGACTAGTCCAGGGCTGTACTGCTGGGGGCAGGTGCTCCCTCAGTCAGCTTAGTCTTTTGGGGCAAGAAGGAGAAGCAAGGCGGACCTCCCCCTAGTTACTTCTTGAATTACAGTCCGTCTCCCCAGCTATAGTGTGAGTTGTCTGGGCAGAGACAGCTCCCTCCACCTGAGGCGACCGCCGAGCTGAGGGCCCATTTGCTGAAAGTCTAGAATGGATGGAGGGATCATCTGACACAGTTAGGCACCAGCAGGCGTTCAGTAGATAGGAGTCCCCCTACCCTCCTCCCCCTCGGGAAAGCGCCCAGCCTGGGACTGGGTCTTTGGGCTTCTCCCCCAGTGCTCTCCCCTGGACCTGCCTGCAGGTATCCAGGGGCAGGGCACGTCCCCAGGGGATCTGGACGGTGTTGGACTTGCAGATCCGCCTCCAGGGGCCCTGGGCAGGGCAGGGCAGCCCCCTCTGGCCCGCAGCGCCCCAAAAGCCACCCTTGCGGCACACCCTCTGCGGGGGGGGACACCAAATCACCATCAATTTGTACCGTGGAATGACAGGGACCTCCCTCCCAGCCCTTCCCCCTCTCCACTCCCCCCAGAGGCCTTTATCCGAGACTGGATTTGGAATCTTCTGTCCCAGGAGGGGGCGGGCCTGGCCTTGCTGAAGGTCGGTGGTCCCCTGCGCCGCCCGCCAGCTGTCCAGGCCCCACCCGAGCCGCCCGGCGCACTCACCTCTCTCGGGTCCCAGTGCCGGAGGCCAGGCCGCGGCTCCGTCCGGCCCGGCTGAGCCCGACGCCGGCGGACGGGAGGGAAGGACGACGGAGCGGCGGCGGCAGGGACCAGGGACCGGCGGGGGCGTGGCGCGCTCGGCCTGCGCGCCGGCTCCGGCTCCAGCTCGCGCCCCCGCCGCGCCGCCACCTGGAGACGGAGGAAGGGGCGGAGGCTCGCGGCGGACCCGCCGCGGCGGGAGCAAGGCGGCCCCAGCGGCCTGGGCGGGGTGCGGCTTCCAGAAGGGCTCCTAAGGGCCATTGCTCTCCCGTGGGGAACACGGAGGGGCCCGGAGGCTTCTTCTCCACCTGCTTATTTGGGGTCTCTTGCGGGGAGGGGAGGTGGGGAAGCAGGTGGCCGGTTTGCCACGTGACTCGGTGAATTTGACCTCAGTGGGCTGGGCCCAAAAGGCAGAGCTTGGAAAGGGGAGAACATTTCTGAGTCCTGCCATGACCCCCACCTCTTCCCGGGCCTGCCAGGACCTCCCTTCCCTCCCCGCACCCCGCACCCCCCGCCAAAACCTCCCCTCCCCCGCCCCTCCAGGCTCCTGCCTGACTTCATGTTGTCCACCCTGCCCTGCCGAGACCTCTGCCCCTGTTACAGAGGGAGAGGTTCCCCTGGCTCTCGGGTCTGTCAGCCGCCCCGGGCCCACTCCTGCTCTACTCGGTGGAGAAGGGCGAACAGGGAAAATGGAAGGAGCGAGAAGCCTGGGGAAGAGTTTCCAGCCTCCAGACTCAGCCCAAGTGGCCTCTGTGTGCCCTGTGCCGAAGAACAGGGTTTGCGCACGGCAGCATCCGCTAGGCTGGCCAGCTCTGCAAACCAGCTGCACTTCTCTTTCACGTTCCTCCTCCTTGGCCCCTTCTTCCCAGTTTTCTGTCTCTTCCTTTACAGCCCATCCCTAAAAGGTGGCGCTCCCAGCGGTGCGCTGGAGCCAGCCTGCCCTGGCTTGTGAGAGCAGATTAGTGAATTTCCCGGAATTTTGCAAGTCAGTTGTTCAACACAGCCGTCATTAAAGATGAATTTATGTAAACGTACGAATAATTCATATTAAAAACAATGGTAAACACTCAAAATGTGCCACTTCCTAATTACTGTTACCTGTGCTCTTGAGGTCATTTACACCTGTTGCATCTGCATGGAAGCAATAGTATATGACAGGGTACACTGCGCATCTCTTTCCACCTCTGTGGTTAGGGACACTGTGGCGGCAGCTTGAACTCGACCATGGTGAGAGTGTTTATGCCACAGAAATTGACAAGTGTTACCAGTTAGGGCTTGATTTATGTCTTCTGCAGTCTCTAGAGTCTCTTGACTTAATTAAGAAAGTGATGGGGGCTTCCCTGGGGGCACAGTGGTTGAGAGTCCGCCTGCCGATGCAGGGGACACGGGTTCGTGTCCCAGTCTGGGAAGATCCCACATACCGCGGAGCGGCTGGGCCCGTGGGCCATGGCCGCTGAGCCTGCACGTCCGGAGCCTGTGCTCCGCAACGGGAGAGGCCACAAGAGTGAGAGGCCCGCGTACCGCAAAAAAAAAAAAAAAAAAAAAAAAGTGATGGGGAAAATGTGAATAGTACAGATTAAACTTAAAAGTGTGTCTTCGGTGAATATTCCAGCATGTAAACTATATGTTTAGTTTAAAAAAGAAAGTGTGCTGTGTCTCTAAGCCATTACAATGTGAACAGCACAAAAAACTGAGGAAATTTGGCCAACAATCAGAAACTGCTACCTGACTGAGCAGTCACTCACATCATCAACAGATGAGTGAAGTTCTGATACACATCTCTGGCTTGTTTCAGTTTCATCTTACTTGCTAACATAAAAAAAAAATCAACCAACATTCACACTGGAACTACACTCGTTCGTCAGTTGCAAGGATAGGTTGGCTATAAATACACAAGTTTGGCAAAAATCAGTGAGAGCATTCTAAGAGAATCAATCGGCTGTATGGATTTTACAACAAAAAGTATTATATATTCTGTGTCACGATCTTTTACATCCGTAAATACGTGTGTGTGTGTGTGTGTGTGTGTGTGTGTGTGTGTGTGTGTGGATTCCCTCCCCCAGGTTGGTGGATAAACATTTTGGCTGGATGTTTAATGTTGACTGGTGCTTCGTAAGGTTTGTCCTATGCGTTCTAGTTTTCTCGCTTTCGTGTTCTCTGCAGGGTGAGCCCCTCTTGTCTCACAGATGATCCCAAATCTCCCTGCAGGCAGAACTCACTGCTGAGCTGTGGGCACGAATATCCAGTGGCCAGCTGGATATTTCCCAGACACTGGGCATGTGTCTCCCAGGCCAGTGCAGAGAAGGTGGGGCCTGGGAGCTCAGGAGGGCCATGATCTGGGCTGCCCGCCTCAGTAACAGGACCCTGGGGTACTGCCCGGGACCATTGCCTGGGGTTGGCTGTGTAGGCGAGTGAGGTGTCAGAATTGGAGCTGATGGAGTGATGGATAGGGCGTGGGGAGGAGGGTGGGGGACATCAAACACTATCTCGAGGGACGAGATGGGGGGGAGGACGGGGAACCGCATGTTGAGAACCTTGCATTGGTGGTGTCTCGGGACATCCAAGCTGGAACCAGATCTGGAGGTTCCGGGGAGAGGTTGGGGTTGGAGATGCATCTGGAGCCTCTGGGAGCAGATTGTAATGAAAGTTGTTGGATGTGTATGAGCTTGTCTGGGGCAGAGAAGGGAGTGATAAGAGGTCTGGGTGTGCCTTGAGGTGAGCCAAAGGACCAAGCCACAAAGGGATGGGTGTGGCAGGTGTGGAGGTCACCTGGGTGAACCTCCTGAGGTATCAGGAGGGCTGAGCTGTCTGAGGCAGGCAAACTGGTTGGCAGGCTACTACCAAAACCCAGGGTCAAGGGTATGTGTGTGACCTAGGATGAGAACGGCTGGCTAAGACAAGGGGGGCCAGATTCCAGACACCTTCTCAGGTCCAGGATGTGACCTATAAAACGTGGGATGTGAAGAAAGGAGGGATGAGGCCCGCATCACAGGCATCTGTGATTGTGCGACGGCTGGTGTCGCTGGAGAAGCCAGGGAGAGGAGTTGAGGAAGCCTATCGTCCAGGCAGGGGCTCTGAGGGGCAGTCGGTACTCCGGGAGCAGGGTGGGACCAGCCCCGGGGGGGTGCAAGGAGGGAAAGGTCTCGAAGGCGCAACCTAGGACTTGGCCAACAGGACGCTTCCAATGACTGTCTGTGGAAGGAATGAGTGAATGAACGAGGGGCCGGCAAGTCTGAGGGCTTTAGAGCCATCCCACAAGGGGGAGAATCACGAGGCAGAGACTGGGAGTTCCCAGGGGAGACTGGCCAGGGGTCAAATGCTGCAAAGGCCACAGGGAATGAAGCCTGCAAGGTGGCCGCCGTTCATATGCTGCAGGATCTCTGCTGAGTGGTGAGACACCCAGATGGCAGAGGCTCGGGAAAGAACGGGTGAGGAGACAAGAGGAGACCCTCTCGAAAAAGTCTGGTGAGAAAGCAAAGGAGACGCTGAGGCAGCAGCTGGACAGAAATCTACTAGAAGAAAGATTTCGACATGTGTGGGTATTTATATGCCCGCCTTCCCTCCTCCTTCCCTCCCTCCATCAGCCTCCGATCTGAGGCCCCCAAGGCCTGAATTCCAGGTCTGGCACGTCCTAGTAGAGTAGCCTCGGGAAAATCCAGCGGACTACTTTAAGCTGAGCTCCTGCCATGACACAAATCCCATAGCAAAGCAGGATTCAATTTACACTAAGTTAAAATAAATCCAAGTCTGGAAAAAAGCTGCTGTAAAGAGAAAAACCTTGCCCTCCACATTCTCTGATGACCTAGCGGCCAAGGGAGCTGTGGATTCCAGTGACGGGTGTTGAGGCAGGGACCCTGAGCCCCCAGAGCCCAGTCAGTGCTGCTGTAATGTGCAGTGAGGACAACTAGGACTCAGTACTGTTCCATGTCCTTTTATTACAATTGTCCTTGTGTTCCAGAATGAATGGCTATTTAACACACAACCCGAAGCACTCCTAAATTTGATCTTAGCTTCCCATTTCTTTCTTATATTGAATCAAAGGGAAAAAAAAATCTTACAAAAAAAAAAAAATCACCAGGTTTAGTGCATCCCTGGAAGAGCACCTTTACTAAACAGGAAACAAAACGTGCCAGGAATCTGACCAAATACACAAAGCAGCAGGTGAGATTCCTGATAGGAAAGAATGACTCCCCATGGAACATAAATAGATCCCCTCAAAGTACATATATTTCACATGAGTGTGTACATACATATGTAATATATTAAAAGAAATTTGGTTTCTACCACGAGAAGTTACTCAGCAATAATAAATCAACATCTCACCTGAGACAGGGAAGTGGGGACACTGCAGCCACGTTATAAACCGAGGCGCACCTCACTCCTGTACACGCCTCCCCTCTGTATGCTGTGCACACTTGCTGGGTGGGCTTCTCTCTGCCCGGCCCCCCAGGCCCAGCAGATCCAGTGTTTGTAGAAAAGCACGTCAGGGAAGGCAGGTGGCCCTGTGGCCTCGGAGCCCACCCTGCAGGGCCCAGGAGCTGGCTGCAGCGGGGAGGTAAACACCCGAGGCTACCGCCGCCTGCCTGGAAGGCCGCTTTGGCTCTAGGGTGAAGGGAAGCGCTTGGGACCCCAGCAATGGCACCGCAGTGCGTCTGGTTTTCAACAGCGAGCCTGCCTCTGGGGTCCACCCAAGGGCCACCCAAGGGCCTCCAGATCTTTGTAGTTTGGCCAGTGGGGGCTTCCCCTAGGATCAAATGGCTTTTGGGAGGGGAGTAGAGTTTCCAGAGCCACCAGGGCTCAGTCCTGTGAGTATGTGCGTGCGCACACGCCCACATACACACGCACTTCAGTGGAGGTCAGCAAGTTGCAAACGAGTGTTCTACAGGGGCGCGCTCAAATAGTGTCTGCTTTGGGGTCAGTTTGTCACTGTGTTCTGAGTGTCCCCATGCCAAAGTGGATTTGTTCAAAAGATACCCGTTGCTGCAGGCTACAGGTACAGAAGACACGTTACACACCGGGGGGAGGGTGCAACCCTCTCAGGGCTTGGCACGGTGTTTTAGTAACAAAACAAACAGAAGAAACGCACGGGAACCCTTTCCTCATTGTAAAGCCCTTTCCTGGCACCACAGGCAGATGGAGAAAGGCCATCATGATGAGCAGGTGCGTCAGTAGCTTTAAGGTTTAGGAGCTGCCGGTCCAGGAGCCAAGTCACACGCAGCCGTACTCGTACCACACGGTCTGCTGGTCCCCAGCCGGCTCGGGGGATGCCGGCGTGCTCTTCGAGCTGCTCCCACGACTGAAGTCCTCGGAGGCCCGGCTGCCATGGGGAGCCAGGTCGGGAGACCTGCCTGGGCCCTTGGCAGGGAGGCCCTCGCTGTAGCCCTGCCCCGGGACCCCGTCCCCCTCGGAGGGGCTGAACCCCGCCCGGACGGGGGCGATGGTGGCCACCTCTCCCGAATGCGGGGAAGCTTGGGGCTTAGTCCTGGCAGCCGGGGCTGCAGCAGGTGAGCAGTGCTGTAGCTGGGAGTTGCTGCCACTGCCACCTCCAGCGGCGATGGCTGGGGACGTGGCGGACTGCTGCAGGGGAGCTGGCCTCTCCTCCTTCGGCGGAGCCAGAGAGAAGCGCCTCGCGTCCAGTGGCCGGCTTCGGGGGCCGGGGCCCTGACAGGGGCCGCCAGCCTTTCCCACAAGCGGGGTCCGCTCCCGGGCCAGGCTGTGGGAGCTGGGAGGTATGGAGCCCTGCAGGCTGTGGCTGCCTGTGTCTCTGCCCGCCGAGGCCTCGGGAGCCCCTGGCTCCTGTTTGCAGGCCTCTGGCCCGCTGGCCCGGAGGAGGTCGGCGGAGGCCAGGCTGAAGGCCCTGCTCAGGGATGCACTCCGGCCAGTGGGCGTGTGGGAAGCGGGGGGCATCGCGGCCTGCCGGAGTCTGCCCAGGGACAGGCTCTGGGGCAGCTGGGCCTGCCTCTGGGGGGCGCTGGGCAGGGCCTCGGCCTCAGCGGGTCTGAAGTTCGGCTTCACGTACTGCCCGGGCTTCAGCGGCTTCCCCTCGGAGGTGGTGACGGGCATCTTGATGGTGGGGGCCACGAAGCTGGTGGGCATCTTGGCCCCTTCTTTCCTGGTAGGTGGGCCTGGCTGGCCTCCAATGGCCGGGAGATCACTGGCCTTTCTAAAATAGTCACTCAGCAGGTCATCCCGGCAACTGGGAGCATCCTACAGGGAAGAGAGCAAGAACTGAGTGAGGGCCAGAGAGGCCTTGGAGACCCCTCCTCCCACCCAGGATGTCCCCTGTGCCACCCACATGGCCAGGACTGAAGTTTCCCGCTCGGCCTGTTGAAGGCCTAACTTCCCCACCATACACACTGCTCTGGTCAGGGGTTGGGACAATACACGGCTCGTCAGGGATAGGACCCAGATGCCACTCAGTAGCCCCCTAACTCTTTTCTTTCTTTTTTTTTTTTGGCTGCACTTTGTGGCACGTGGGATCTTGGTTCTCCGACCAGGGATCGAACCTGTGCCCCCTGCAGTGGAAGCGCGGACTCCTAACCACTGGACCGCCTCGGAAGTCCCAAGTAGCCCCTTAACTTTACAAGAAAGCAGGTCCAGAGAGGAAATGACTTCCCACAAGGCTCATCCACTTTATGGAAGGGTGGGGCCAACTGTTTCAACCTGGTTCCCATTTCTTCACCAAGCAGAGCAAGGGGCAGAAAGCTGACCGGCAGGACCGGACCTTCTCTGTCAGCCCACCAGCCTCAGACGCACTGCAAGGGCTTTACTGTGGGCCGCAGAGAGGAAGAGAAACAAGACCAGCTCCCAAAAAGCCAGAATCAACCACACTCAGGACCCTCACTGCCTCCCAGATGTTTCTCCTAATGTGAGAAGGGGGAAAGGAGGCACAAGGGGCACGGAGAGGGGGGTGGGAACCAGAAAGGTCGACCGTCCAGGAGAAGAGGGAGGTGGCCCAGCCCTCTAGACTGTCCCCCTCAAGCAGCTGCCACCTAGCTGGGCTTCCCCTGGCCAGGGAACTGGTGTCCTTTGCCACCATCGTGCGGACAGGAAGAGCCGCCAGGGGCCAAGCTCGATGGCCGTGTTCAGGCTCACTTCAGCCTTCTGCCAACACCTCACAGCCTAGAGGAGGCAAGCGGAGGGTTCTCCTGAGGCCGACGCTGCAAAACGCGGGGAATTGAGTCCGCATCAGCGATGAGATCGGGGGCCGAGAGCTGCTGCAACGAGACCCCAGCCTGCTGTGACCTGTCAGGGGGCATCAGTCCGCAGGACAGGTCAGCAGCTCAGGAGCCACTTGCCGACAACTCCTGGCCCCTGACAACATCTGGATGCTCAACTTGACAGGGGTGCAGTCTTGTGGTTTCAGGATAGTTTGAAGCCTCACTCTTGGCATGTGTTTGCAGTAAGACCCTGGGTCATCAATATGGACCAGAACCATTTATCAAGTGCTTCCCGCAGGCCAGGTGCTGTGCTAGGAACCAGGGGTATAATCGCAAAAAACTTAGTTTAATTTTGAAAGCAACCCTTGTAAGGGTTGCTTAAGGTTGTATTAAAATAATATTTAATATATAAGAAAACTGAGGTCATAGATAGACATCTAGAGAGTGGCAGATTGGTGATTAGAACCCGTGGCTGTCAGACTCTGCAGCTGTTTTCAGCACCTCCTGGTCCCTTTCTGCACACTTCTAACTTCTTTAACCCCCACCTTCAGGGCCACCCAGGGAGCCCATCTTGTGACACCCCCTCCCCCCAGCATCATCAGTGCTTGGGGAAGGGGGGCATGGGTGGCTTCTCCAGGCCTGCTCAGAGGAGGGTAGGGGTGCCAGGTGGGGCCATGGGGGTGAGCACCTGGGCAGAGGGGGAGAGGACGGGTGGCTCTCAGAGGGTGAGCATCAGCTTCCAGCAGGGACAGATAAGCAGCGGTGAGTATCTGGGCAGGTCTGAGCTGCGTGCGGAGGGGCCCTGAGCCTTGCTTAGGACCCACCCCCTGAGATCTGCCCAGAGAAAGGAAACTCACGGGGACCGGCACATAATCAGAAAAGGACTAAGAAGAGGAACCATCCAGTTGCAGGCACCCCTGATTTCTGGACGTTCTTGTTTATTCCACTAGATCAGTGATTCTCAGTGCGTGATGCCTGGACCCACGCTGACAGTGAGAGCGTCGTCTGGGAACTTCACAGAGATGCAAAATCTCAGGAACTCTGGGGTCCAGCTTGTGTTCTGCCAAGCAAGTCCGATGCACACTGGAGTTTAAGACCCACTGCATCAGACCGTAAACTTCTGGAGGGCAGGTTTTCTGTCTTTCCCACTTTGGGTTCTCCAGCTTCTAACACACAGTAAGTGCCTGATACACAGACAACCACAAGATCGAGCACCTAGCAAGTATGCGACAGAAATTTGCCCATTGACTGGTTTGCTTTGTTTTTTTAGCGCAGGCACCATGCATACTTCCTCACACACGGGAGCTGCTCAATAAATACCTCCCAAACAAATATTTTGTGTTCTGTGTCACTGTGACCCATTAATGTGGGCCACAGAGTTTACTATAGGGCTAGAGAAAGTTCGACTGTATTTGTTTAAGGTAAATGAGAGAGAATCACTGAAGCATTAAACCTTAAAAGGTCTCAAGTGCAAGACAGTATATGTGTCATCTGTTGAATAACCCAATAGCTCATGGGACTGAATTTAGACAGAGTATGTAAAAGACAGACATGCAGCTTCAGAAAAGCTAAATGGAGACGCTGGAAAGGTGACAGCGGAGGGAATCCTAATACAGGTGATGTTTGGGGGTTAGAGCTGCAGAGCAGAGGTCAGCAAACCAGAGCCATGGGCCAGGTCCAGCTTGCTAGCCTGCGAGCTAAGAATCGTTTTTACATTTTTAAATGATTGAAAAAAAATTTTTTTTATAGAACGGTCTTTTGGGACATGTGAAAATGATATGAAATTCAAATGTCAATGTCCATAAGTAAAGTTTTACTGGAACGCGGCCACGCCCACTCATCGACAGACGGTCTGTGGCTGCTTTCCCGCTAAAGCGGCAGCGTCGAGTAGTTGCAGCAGAGACCGTCTGGACTGGAAAGCCTAAAATATTTACTATCTGGCCCTTTATAGAAAAAACTGGTTGATCTCTGCTGGTGAAGGCTCAGGGGAAGTGGGCATTCCGAGCTCTGCCACAAAACCTAGTGAGATGCTAACTCCGTGAGTGGGGGGCCGGTCACTCTTTTCTTGAGAAGCTCCCAGCGGGGGGCGCACAGCACCCCTGCCTTCCATGCCGGCACCACGTTCTGCCCACTCACTTCACAGACGGAGAAACAGCCTCCGAGGTCTGGGGCTGGCTGCTGGCACCCAGGGATCTGCTGGCTCGCGGGTTTGCTCCCCACCCAAGCAGCCCTGCACCTAGGCCACGCACCCCCGCCCCATCCCTTTCTGTGACTTTGCTGCCACGGTTTCTGCCTACTGTCCCAGTTTGGGAGATAGCAAAGGAAGAGGGATTCGCTGTGTCCCTTTGAGCCCTGGGCCACTCACGGAGGAAGGGGAGCCCCGGTTGCTCTCCTCCAGGAACTCCTCCAGGGTGACCATCTCACTGCTCGGGGAGGCTGAGCAGGGCCGCACCCCGCCATGGGGCTGGGCTGCGCCCCTCTTCCGGGCGCCCTCTTGGGGGAGAGGCCCGTTCCGGGGTGGGGGGTACTCATGGCGGCTGAGGGCAGTGCGCCCCGGGGTGCTGGCATCCCGCGGCAGAGTGGCTGTGTCCCTACTGGGGATCAGGTCTTCGCTGCTGAAGCTCTCGGACCTGCCGTGGAGCTGGTCGGAGGAACCTGGGGTCGGGGCGGGCGACACAGAGAACACACGTGAGTCCCCCTCTCTGTCTCCAGGGGGCTCTCTGCTGCCCCCAGCTCACTTAAGACAGAGAGGATGCTGACTGAGAACCCAGGGCGCACTTCTCCCAGGCTGGGATTTTGGATGTTAAGAACACTCTGGAATGCTTAGAATTCAGAACAAAGTAACTTGAGATAAAAGTGGAAAAGCTTCTGCTAAAGTTTCCATTGTTAGGAGCTATAAGGCACCGCACTCATTAGCTCCTGTCTGTTCACATAGTTAAAGGTTTACTTAGCACCTGCTTCGTGCCAGGTGTTCTTTAGAGGCTGGTCATGTGGACTCTGAGAAGTGAAAAGATTTGCGTAAGGGTTTACGGTCTTGGGACAGCAAACACATTCTTTTCAGATGTGCAGGAAACATTCATTAAGACAGACCGTATACTGCACCGTAAAATAAACTTAAAAGGAATCAAAGCCATCCACTATGTCCTCTGACCACAGTGGAATGCAACTAGCGTCACTCTCTCCATTCTACAGATGAAGTAACTCAGATTCAGAGGATGGGTGACTCTCCCAGGTGCCCAGAGCCTGTCAGAAGGGGTGAAGGGATTTGAACCCCAATCCATCCAAACCCCGGGCCTTCACTTGCAACCGCGTGACGTGGCCTAGGAATGCAAACGCAGAACGCATGGAGGATCTTGGGAACTGTATTTTTAAAATTACAAGTATACTATAAGCCCAGAGTCAGAGATCCACATACACTGCAAAGTGCCCAGAAGGAAAGGCCGGCTCACCTTTCAGGTTAAGAGGTGAGCTGTCGCTGGACGCATTTCTACTGCTCTCCAAGCTCCCCGGCCGGGACGCTGAAAGGAAACGCCAACATATAACCTAAAGGCCGAGGGTAAACCATCTAATCCGAGAAAAACTATGGAACAAAGTAACTCTGTGCCAAAGTGAAGCTGAGCGCCCCCAGGAAGGACGAGCGTCGGGATCCTCTGTGCTCTCCCCCGAGGACAGCTAACTTCCCTGAGCGCCAGGCGTGGCACCCAGCAGACTGTCCAGAAATGACAGCCTATGGTATATATATATATATTTTATTAGGTCTAGGGCTGTGGCTTAAAACAATTTTGTTAACGAGGAAAATCTCATGCAGAACTGAAAAAGCAGACAAAAAACCCGGCTGCTCTGGGTGAGCCAAGAGTTGGGGTGGGGATGCCCACCCCCATTACTGCACAGAGCTTTCTGGAACACGTGTGAAAATCTCCTGCCTAGACCATGACAGTGTAGCTCGGTGAGGGCGGGAGCCAGGAAACGGCAGTGTGCGCACACGTGTGTTATGTGTGTGAAAGGAAGTGTGTACCGTGTGCAGGTGGCTTCAGCTCCCTGATCCCGGGAATGGGACCCTCAGCAGGAGAGGGGGCATTTGCTTTTCCCAGCTGTTTGCTGTCCTTCGGCTCATCCATGTCAAATTCACATCTGCCCCAAAGGGAAAACCTGACCTTTACGGTGACAAATGCTGGAGGGAACCAGCCCTCCCGGCTGCTGTCTGTGCCTGAGCGGGTCTGCGGTGGCGACTCTTGGATCCCAGGGTGAATAACCAGGTCCAGGGAGGGACCCCGCCCACACGGCACAGGGCAGGCTGGGTCTTCAAGGCCTGCAGGGTACCTCTCCCGGTCCCCTCTGCCAGCAGCACTCAGCATCACGGCCCTCATCAGCCTGCCCTGTGTCAGTGTTTGTCCTGCTGGACCATGAACCCCTGGGGGACGGGGACTGTGTTTCTGGCATCTCTGCATCCTCCCAGCACACAGCTGGTGTTGACCGCACTGAGAACTGGAGACGTACTACTTACAAGCTACCTCCCCTCCTGCCTGCAAGTTTGCTTTTGTTTTTCTGGGTCTTTAGGGCACCCAGTTCCCACGTGCTGATGTGTTCTCTGCAAATAGAAGGCATCTGGAAAACACTTACTAGCAAACGGGGTTTGGGGACGAGCCAAAAAATACATGGTTTTCGTGCATGATATAAAAGCAGAATAAGTCCTCTCTTTGAGAAGGGAATATTTGAAATGAAAAAAAGCACATCCCTCGTTAAAAAGGAAATAAGTTTCACTAAAATTGTGATACAAATCAATGGGACCCCAAAGCACTTTTGTTTATCTAAGCATTGCATCAAAAACCCCTTTCCCTTCTTTTTCCCGATAAGAGAAGCTCAAGGAATCAGAATACTTAGGAAGAAAACCCTTTTGGTCAGCTGACAAGCATAAATTGGGCTACTCAGGTTTACCAAATGTTGCAGGAGATCTCTGCTGTTGTGTTATCCACCACTCAATGTAAAGACATAAGGGCGCCCTGTGTCAAACTGTTTCATCGCAGAGCCTGTCTTTACTCATGTCAATTGGAAATGTCTGTATTTGTATCATAATACTTTTAAGACAATGGATAAGGTAGAGATAACACTTATTGTCGATCAGAAATAAACTGAATTCAATGTAAACTCTTTTTTTTTTAAGAATTACCTTCCAACCCTCCTATGACTTTTTTTTTTTGCAAAACTTTAAGAAAAACCCAAAGCTGTTTATAATTTTTGAGAAGGTTGGTATAATTCTTGGTTTCCCTTCTGCCTAAATTTACAATATGCCTGAATCAAACGGCAAGTGCTTCTAACAATTTCAAAGACTAAATATAACTTGGAGCCACTCTGGGCAACTAAAATCCAAGTGAGGACAGTGAGAGATCTTCCTGAAATCAACACTCCCTGTGTGGGTCACCAGAACTTCCTGGCAAACAGGGGTGCTTTAAAGCAAAAGGAATTAAACTCTCCAGAAGTGGGATGCTTGATACGTAGTGACTTCCCCATCACTGGAGGTATGTAAGCAGAAGTCACACGCTCAGGCCCTGGGGAGGGCAAGGAAGGAGCCTGGAGGAACTGTGGACCCCCCCATTCCCACCTCATACAACAACTTCACTTTCACCTGTTTTGTGTGTTGGACTTCCATACAGGACTTAGCTTAAAGGAAAAGCACTGTTTGTTTGTTTTTGCGGTACGCGAGCCTCTCACTGCTGTGGCCTCTCCCGTTGCGGAGCACAGGCTCCGGACGCGCAGGCTCAGCGGCCATGGCTCACGGGCCCAGCCGCTCCGCGGCATGTGGGATCTTTCCGGACCGGGGCACGAACCCGTGTCCCCTGCATCAGCGGGCGGACTCTCAACCACTGCGCCACCAGGGAAGCCCGAAAAAGCACTGTTGATAAGAACAAGACTGAGAACCCAGGAGGAAGGGGACATCGCACTGACCACTCACCGTACTGCCTGTGGGGAGCGAACTCGAGCTCCAGGGACGGTTCGCAGAGGCTGTCATCAGAATTATAGCCTGTGGTGAAAATAAGGTGATGATACAGGGGTCCCGGAACATCCACAGGGAAACACGGGGTCCTGTGCCGGACGGCCACCTCTGACTGGCACCTGAGCCACGGCAGCGCCAAGCCCTTGGAGGCGAGGGAGGGACGCGTGGACGTGCCTCTTCCATCCCTCCCCCTACTCCTCCTGCTGGCACGGCCCTCACTCCCGACTCCTGTTAGATTTAACTTCAAATCCCATTTCCGCCTGTGCAGTGACAGGGACTTGAAGACTAAAGCAGTGATCTGGCCAAAGGATTACACAGCAAAAGGAGGCGAGTATTCAGGGCCCTGGGGAGCGCCTCCCAACCTCCAAGGCCAAGCCGTGCCAGCAGTTCTGGTCTGGAGACCACAGTTGTCTTCAGGAGGCGGGAGGAAGGCAGAGGAGAGAATCCAGCACCTGAGGGGAGAGGCTGACTCCCTGGAAACAGCCCTGCCGCCGCAGCTCCTCACCCGAGATAGACCTGGAAGCACAGGCCACCCGTCAACTGCCCTTTCCCTGAGGGATTCAGATGCCCTCTGCCTCAAGCCTGCTAACTTCTCTCTGACAGTAGACCCTGGGTCCCACCAAACGGCAAGCGGGTTTCCACCCTATCCCCAATTCCTATTATAAAAGTTCTGGCAGTGAGATACACCCGAAGTTAGGTATGATGTATACACTACTATACATAAAATAGGTTAACTAATAAGGACGTGCTGTAGAGCACAGGGAACTCTTCTCAATACTCTGTAATGACCTACATGGGAAAAAAAATCCAAAAAAGAGTGGATATATGTATATGTATAACTGATTCACTTTGCTGTAGAGCAGAAAGGAATACACATCGTAAATCAACTCTACTCCAATAAAAAATTTTTTTAAAAAAGTTAGGTATGATCTAATTGCTTCCTTTGCAGGTTTTGTCTCCTGGAGATGAGGGCGGGACGACTCCTTTTTTTAACTCATTGAAGGCAGGAGAATCCTACATTTTGAATTCTGCCCTAATGCCCAACTCAAAGTAGTGGCTTAATGAAAACCTGCTGCCTTGATTACTACAGTATAACATGGTTAGTGATATGTAGGCTATTGGTAGTTAAACCTGGCTAATATCAGAATTTTCTGGAAAACTTTTAAAAAATATGGAATCTTATTTAGGAAAAACACATCTGTATTTGTCCTTTGACCCAGCAATTCTACCTCTAGGAATAAACTCTGGGGACTGGTTGGTTGAATGAACTGTCATACCACCATTTTAATTATTATGCGCCTCTTAAAAAGAATGAGGAAGATCTCCATGATATATGGCTAAACGAAAAAAAAATCAAGGTGCATTATTTTGTTTATTTTTGCAAAAAGAAACACTGGAAGTATAAACAAGGAACCAAAAAGAAAATGGTTATCCACAGGCTGATTCTGGAATGGAATGGAGGGGAAAGGGAGAGATGTCAGACTCAAATCTAAGCATGCCTTCCTACCTAATTTAGCTTTAAATTACATAAATATTTTATGTATTAAAAAACAGGATTAATTTAAAAAGAAAAAACTCTAACAGTGAAAACAGAAACAAATGAACCTTACTGTATATCAAACTGCTAACATAATCACCTAGAGAAGAAAATTCCAGTGAATTTTGAATATAAAACTCTGTGCATCTTAGTGAGATATAATCACAGAACTAAAAGAACTACCAGAAAACAAACATCACTTAGTAATTTTATTGTTAATAATATAATTTTTTTTTACCATTACTGCATATTTTCAGGAAAAGTAAGTAGATTTTTCAAGAGACATGACTTCTGTGTAAGAAAAGGACACACGCATATGAAATTAAAAAATCCCTGTAATATTAAATTGGAATTTGAAATATTGATATGAACTCACAGTATCTATGTGTCCTTTCTTTACTGAAAGGGTCTAAAAGTAATGACAACACTGTAGTGTCCAGATCTTGATTATTAAATTCTGCTCTAAAAGGAACTAGATTTACTTGAAGAAATGCTGATTCTAAGGGCAGGGAGTGGGGGCGGGGTGTTCCATTTCGAAGACGGTTACATGCCCACTGGCAATGACTACCCAGAGTGTGAGAACTGGGCTGCCAGGGAATCGCCACGGGCAGTGCTGGGGTTGCAGGGTTGATGGACCCTCATGCACGCTCAGCGGACGTGTGACCGGCCAGTGATGTTTCCAGGCTTGGGCTCTGGTTCAGGGATGGGGGTCCAGACTGAGACAGCCCAGGGTTAGCCTGGAGGGCTGGACCTTGAGCCACACAGACCACTGGTACACTGAGGGGAGATGGTGTTCCCAGCTCTTTCCCAAGACCAGGCAGGGCCTCTGTACCCCAGGGCCCAGGAAACCAAGGGAGACTGATGACTGTGGACAACAGATACCCTTGCCACGCTGGGCTCAGAGCATGCCTGTTCCAGACAGCACATGGCACGGCTCCACTGACATCCAACAGTAAGTGACTGCGCCTGCAGTGTCTGGCCAGCAGTGGGGAGACTGTCCGGCTGCCCTGTGCCCACCCAACTCACCTTCTCCCCAGCGGGGCTTCCTACTTGTAAGCAACTGGGATGAGGGCAGGGACCCTGTCTTTGCTTTGCTTGTCAAACCAAGGTTGTGAAAGTCTCTGGTTTCAAGAGCCAAGTGGGTGGTATTATCATGAAGAATCACCACCGCTGTTTGTTCTCCAATTTCTAACACCCCAGAGGCAATCACTCTCAGTTCCTTCAGCTGTTTCTTTGGATGGTTTCAGATCGCTAAATTATCAGCGGAATGTCTTTTTTGCTTTGAAGCTTCCTGCTTCCTCTCTGTTGGCAACTTTAAATTTCCCAGTGCCTGCCCCACCCACCCGACTGCTCTTTTGGCGGCATCCCATTCTTGTTCCATGGGTGCAACGGCTTGGCTCACATCTGACTGTATTAATGACGGACATCGTAAAGCTTTCATCTCTGTGCTTCTGTTTACTCTGTTGCCTCTCACACTGGTTTTGGTCTCTGGTACTGGAGACTCTCCTCAGGTATCCGTGGGCCTCACCTGGCCAGATCTGATGGGGACATTCAACTGGGAATTCCTTAAGCTGATCACATGACTGGGAGAATGTTTTAATCTCACATCTAAAGATGTGAACACACATGGCTACTGGCAACCTGGAAGACCTTCAGTTTGTAAAGCCTTCCCTGCAACCTCCTTGTTTTTCATTTGGGAAACGTGCCTTCCCCTTTACTAACCGACCTCCAGTTCAGAGACCCTCTTGTGTATCCTCTGTAGAGAATAAACCTCCAGACTTCTACCAAGTTGGGCTGAGGGAGGCTGCCTGCTTTTCGCCCAAACTTGGGCCTCCCTTCTGGAGCTGCTTGGTACCACCAAGGCCTGCACGGTGGTGGTGAGAGAGGGTCCCGGGGCTTCCCCACCAGTGGCTTGGGATCAGGCCTCTAGAGGGTGAAGCTGTCTGTCCAGAGTCACCCACCCAGCCGGCAGGCAGGGCTGAGGCCTGAACCCATGTCTGTGTGACGCCAGAGCCAGCCCACAGCTTAAGCACTCTGCTCTCCACCTCTCAGCCTGAGACCCCTCCTGGCCCTGAGAGCCTGGGGTCTTTAAGAAGGAACCTGAGCCCCAGATGCTCGGCCCTCTCGTTTCTGGACAAGGTGAGGGGCCCACGACTCACCTTTGGCGCGGCCTGGGTGCCGTGAGATGGGGGTGGAGCTGGAAGGGGTTGCAGTGATGGCTGAGGACGAACAGGGCCGGAGGCCCGGCTCCACGGGCCAGGGCTTCATGGCTGGGTCAGCAGAGGCATCCTTGCGGTCAAGGCTGTCTCTGTGCGGGGACCCTCGCTTTGGCTTTAGGTCCCCAGGACCTGGGGCAGAGAAGGACACTGAGAAACGGGGCTGCAGAATCCCGTGCTCAGGCCGGGCGACCACACGGAGGCCTAGAAACAGGGGTGGCAGGGCACACGGACCACAGGTACAAAAGTTGAGCTGCCCACCTCCCGGGCTGTGGTTTAAACAGGAGGGCCCTGGCTACAGGCCTGTGTCGGAGGGCCCACCTCCAATGATGGGCCAAACCGTGAGCCCTGAAATTTTGGCGGGGAGGAAAAAAAGGAAAAACTCAAGAGGACAAACAAAATATTGGTGGAAGCCCAACATACTAACGATAGAGCACACCTGCCGCATAGCACTGTATGTAACTCAAATCCCTGGTTTAAAAAGATCCTGCCGATGTCTGCTCAGGATCACTCGGATCTGAGGCTGAGGCCCTGAAGGTCCAGGACACGCAACTTGCCAACTGGCTTCACTTATAATCTGCGAAAAAATTCACTGTCACCTTAACAATAGGGTAAGAAGCCTTTAATCTCTGATGGTGAGACTGACTACAAGAAGGATTTTTACCTTGTATCTTACGCTTTTCTGCAGTCTCTGAATTTTCTACCATGAAGACATACTCTTGTCAAAGTTAAATAAAATCCTATATAAAAACATTAAAAAAAACCCCCTCCAACTATCTAGTAATAAGAAAGGGGATGGGCTCTCCAAAAATGAGACAAAACCTAATGCAGCTGGAGTTCCTACTGGCATTAAGACGGGGCTGTTTTGCATAATGTCTCACTCTAGGCACCCCCAAGGCTGCAGACATAGAGCCACAACCACTGTGTCGGGATCTCGGCCCCTCTCCAGCCTCTTCCACGGACCTGACTCTGTCTGCCCCTTGGCCACTCCAAGTCTGGACTCACTGTGAAGTTTTAAGTGCCTAAATCTTATGACTTGAAATCAACGTAAAATTTGGATTTTGAAAGATAACCTTGATGAGAAGCAAGACTCAAGTCTGGCGGGATGGACGGGACAGACATCCAACAGGTGAGGTTAAAATGAGGAGCAGAGGGGGAGGCGGAGATGACCACACAGTTAGCACGAACAGCAGAGAAACAGCACCATTCCAGCAGCATGCTTGGAGGACAGGCCTGGAAGGCCAGGACCTCAGCAGCCCAGGGTTCCCAAGGCAGGGTGCGTGAGACAAAGTCACTGCAACATCAGCCGACTTCAGCATTTTAATACGTATGTATTTATTTTTTATAGTTACCTTGTTATTATTATTATTATTTTTTGCAGTACACGGGCCTCTCACCGCTGGGCCTCTCCTGCCGCGGAGCACAGGCTCCGGACATGCAAGCCCAGCGGCCACGGCCCACGGGCCCAGCCGCTCCGCGGCACGCGGGATCCTCCCGGACCGGGACATGAACCCGTGTCCCCTGCATCGGCAGGCTGACTCTCAACCACTCTGCCACCAGGGAAGCCCTATAGTTACCTTATTTTTATGGTACTGGTTTTCCATTTACAATACAGGTAATAATCTTTCCTTTTAGGATAAATTTAAGTGGAAACGGTGAGTCAATTCAAGGGAAAATATGTAAGTAACCACATAGGTGATGTAAAGATGTGGCCAAAATCATGAAGATGGTACAACAATGACTGCAGACAGAAAAAACGGCAGTAGCTAAAGGCCTCTATCGACCAGCCTTTCCCCCGCTCTGGGTGTGATTGGCGTGATGTTCCTTCTGTCCACTGCTGTTTTAACTTCAGCATCCAAGGTGTCAGAGAACGACAGTACAGTCATAAAACTTCATTCTGGACTGAACTCTGGCTGGGCAACATCGATGCAATTATTCAAAACGCTTGAATGGAGCACAATAAAATCCTTCAAAACATAGAGCACCTCTAAAAAGGACCTTATTGGCAAAAGCCAACAATTCAGGGCTCTGACAAAGAAAGAGGACAAAAGGGCAGCGGTTTTAAATTTAGATGCTTAAAGGTAAGTCTTAAAAAAAACTCACTTGACAGAGACTGTATATTTTAGGAAGCATAGCGACAACAGACCAGCTCTGCTTTACACGCGGGCATGACAAAAGCCTGCAGGTGCGAGAGAAGGGGGGCAGCACACGGCCCCTGGACTTACTCAGCACGGCCATCCTGGCCAAAGGACCTGTGCATAGATGTCCCGAGGCTCCCCTACAGCTGTGCTGTACTGGAGAAACGGTCCAGAGGGTGTGACAACTCATCTTCTCTTTTGAACTCAGAATCCACGCTGGCTACTTTAAGTTTGGCTTCGAACTGGGGTCAGGAGGAGGGGTCCGCTATAGGTCATCCGGCCTTTAGGTACTGTTTTTTGTTTTGTTTTGTTTTCGTTTGTTTGAATTTCAGAAATGAAGAAGGATACACGATGAAGACACATGGTAAAGGAAAAGGATTAGAAATCGCCAATCTCGGAAAAAGGGAGGGGCTCGTTAGAAGAGGATGGGGTTGTCAGAGGAAGACCAGAACTGCAGGTGTTTAGAGAGAGCCGAGAGAGCCGGGTGGGCCCCTGGAGACTTGTCTTTGTCCTTGCTTTTGCTTCTCAAAAAGGAACTCTCTCTGCGCTGAGTTGCTAAATCGTTATCCCCAGGATAACCCGAGAGGAAGGAAAAAAAAAAAAAAAACACAAGAAATAAATGAAATGAATAATAACAAATGACTCTAAATTAGCTCAACGTACTTAGGAAATCAGTATCCTGTCCAGCCCAGGAAAGATGGAAACAATAGCCACGACAAGACCGGAATCAGGACTCAGTGAGTCACTTATGCTCTGCCTCAATTTAATTAATTTAGCGGCATCTTAGTGCCAACACTTTACTTACTCAGCACGTGAAGAGAATTACGTATCGCTCGAGGAGCCGAAGGGCTTAGACAATTTTTCAATTTCAAAGTGTGAAATTATTAAATAAGAATGTTTATTAATTTAGGAGCCGCGGCTTCTCTTACTCATCCATTTTAATGACTGACTCCCTGACAATCTGGCTCACGTGCTACACAGTAAGTTTCTGGCCTGCTGTAACGAAATGGTCTACCTGAAGTATCCACTAATAATTCTTGTATATCTGAAATAACCTCTTTTGGCAGGATGAGTTTAAAAATAATGAAAGTACCTCTTTTTCATACCCCAAAGCCCTCAACACCAAGAATTATTATATGCTTTTAGATCTCTCTAATTCATGACCTTTAAATCACAGAGTCTTATCAGAGCAGACAACTGGTCTAACTTTTTGAACATGTCATACAGAAACAACCAGTATATCCAATTTCTGATTTAGAGTTAAATTTGGTACCAGAACCTCCATTATTTCTTCCTCTGTGGCACCACCTGGTGGCCAATGCTCACACCACAGGATAAGGGACCGACTTTATGTGATGCTGGGGCCCATGGCTCTGCCGGGGCCCCTGGTTAGGCAGCATGTTGGTTCAGCTTTAACTGCAGGCAGTGCCCTTGTTGGTGAAGAGCTCAGGCTCCAGGGTTGACAGACCTCTGTTTGAATCCAAGTTCTGCCACTTACTATATCAGCAGGTGTTTCACCTTGTCAAGCCTCACTTTCTAAGCTCTGAAAAGGGGATGATTCATCATGCCTACCTCACGGGGTAGTTAGGACTAAACCCGAGGCAGATAAAGTAAATTAGCTGACAAGGTGCTGAGCCCAAAGAAAGCACCCAGTGCACGGCTGCTGTTACTGACGATCATCACTGACTTGCTCGTTCATGGATGGGCACGAGCATTTCTTTTCCTCTGAAAGTTTTCCTGACTCAGTTAGGCTGGTTATAGTTAATTAAGTCAACTTTAATACAAATTGAGGTGATAGATGTCAAAACATTTAAACAGTCAAAATGCAAACCTGGGGCCACAGATCCCCTCTAGATAAAAACCAATGTTAAGCTTCGTTATCATTTATCTGCACAAGAGCCTTTTACCTCATCTGACCTCCTGTAAAGAACGGGAGTGCAAGCATTATTCCCCAGACAATGTGTGCGTGAATGCATTTTCTTTTGTGCATTAGAAAGTGACACAGCAGTACCTGAAGCGGTGAATGTGGCCTCCTGAAAGGCTTGTGCACATGTCACGCTCAGAGGATGGCTTGTCACAGGCCCTTAGTGCTAGAATGTCAGCCACCACCCCCGACAGTGTGTGGGTCTCAGGCATAGGCCTGATCTTCAGAAAGTCCTGGTGTCTTTCATAAAGATTCCAATTATTCAGGCTGCAGTTTTGGCATAAAAAATCCATGAAATGATATTTAAAAGTAAATTTGGAAATTTAACCTTGTTTGAAGTAACTGCTGTGTTTAATCGATTCTAAGATGCACATCCCCACCCCCACCGCCCCATCTTAACATCACTGAAATCAGGATGCAGCTTCCACAGTGTCTTACAGTCACCACTGGGGCCAGATGGAACTGTGACAGAACTGTCACTGCCGTGACCGATATATTTTACTCATATTTTCCTTTTATGTGTGTACACAAAAATCTGTCGAATTAAGTCTTTTAGAAGAGCTCTTCAACAAGAGTACAATAAAAATTCTAAGTGGTAAAGCACTGCATCATTTGATTGCCAGTGTTATATAAAGTAATTGGGCAGTTTATAATTGATAGCCTCTTAGAGTTTGACAGAATAAAGCACATTCAACTAGGAACCCATTTCAGAACCCCTGGCAAACTCCAAATGGAAAGGTAAGCCGGGCCCCCTGGCTGGTAAGACTGAAGACCGGGTCAGGCTGGAGAAGAAAATCTGGCTGCCTATCTAAGGGCTAAAAAGACTGGAGTCACACGTGGGCTTGCAAAAGATCGCACATGTGCACGCTGCCTGTTAAATGTGCCGGAGATCTCCCTACAGAAATAGTCTACTCTACAACTCTGACACGTACAAGGAAACCCCCAAACATATGCAACTGAGCTTGCCTCTGGTGCCTGCGTGGTTACCAGCTTTGGTTTGAGTCCCTCCCACCATCTACAGGATTAGCGATGCTTCTCGCTCGACATGGGTTTGTATTTTCTTGGTTATTAACACACCTATGGAGGCAGATGTGCGTGTACACAGCACATCCCCTTCACGCTCTTACACACACATGTGCGCACAGCCACACGCCGTCTCCCTCTACCCAGTCCAGTGAGAGGGTCCCTTAGACCACCCCCTGCAGCCAGGTCAGCCCGCCTACCTTTTCCCAGGGTCCCTCTGTGGATGTCACGCTCTTCTGCACAGCTTGAGCCCAAGGGGGTGGCCTCAGGGTTCTCCGGCTGGGATCTGAGCGGCTGAGAAGTGGATGGCGAGGTTGGGTCTGGGGACTCCAGCTGCCGGGGAGGACTGTCTGTAGTTGACTTCAGTCGTTCTCTGGAACCCTCTTTCTTTGGTTTGATGAGTTTGACTAAAGCTTTGGCTCCAATCCAGTGGTTTTTCCTAGTTAGGAGTAGATTTTTAGGACACAATCAACCCTCACTGCCCCCTCCAGCAGGTTACTGGGTGCCCTAATGTGGGCTGAGATTCCCATCACCAGCCTGGGAAGCTGGCCAGTAACCACCACCATGACCACTGTATTTGGGGCTCAGGAGGCAGAACAGAATTCTCGGTCACGCGTGCGCTCGGGGATAGTTAGAAGCATGTATCGGGTCAGGAGTTCACACTAGTCTCTTGGGAGAACAGAACATCGAGTACGCCCATTAACTCTTGATTATCTCTGGGAAGGAAGTCGTGCTCTGCTAATGTGATCTGTTAACTCTTGATTATCTCTGGGGAGGAAGTCGTGCTCTGCTAATGTGATCTATTAACTCTTGATAATCTCTGGGAAGGAAGTCGTGCTCTGCTAATGTGATCTATTAGATCCTGATTATCTCTGGGAAGGAAGTTGTGCTCTGCTAATGTGATCTATTAACTTGATTATCTCCGGGAAGGAAGTCGTGCTCTGCTAATGTGATCTATTAGATCTTGATTATCTCTGGGGAGGAAGTCGTGCTCTGCTGATGTGATCTATTAGATCTCGATTATCTCTGGGGAGGAAGTCGTGCTCTGCTAACGTGATCTATTAACTCTTGATTATCTCTGGGGAGGAAGTCGTGCTCTGCTAACGTGATCTATTAACTCTTGATTATCTCTGGGGAGGAAGTCGTGCTCTGCTAACGTGATCTGGTAGATCCTGATTATCTCTGGGGAGGAAGTCGTGCTCTGCTGACGTGATCTATTAGATCCTGATTATCTCTGGGGAGGAAGTCGTGCTCTGCTGATGTGATCTATTAGATCCTGATTATCTCTGGGGAGGAAGTCGTGCTCTGCTGACGTGATCTATTAACTCTTGATTATCTCTGGGGAGGAAGTCGTGCTCTGCTGACGTGATCTATTAACTCTTGATTATCTCTGGGGAGGAAGTCGTGCTCTGCTGACGTGATCTATTAACTCTTGATTATCTCTGGGGAGGAAGTCGTGCTCTGCTGACGTGATCTATTAACTCTTGATTATCTCTGGGGAGGAAGTCGTGCTCTGCTGACGTGATCTATTAACTCTTGATTATCTCTGGGGAGGAAGTCGTGCTCTGCTGACGTGGTCTATTAACTCTTGATTATCTCTGGGGAGGAAGTCGTGCTCTGCTGATGTGATCTATTAACTCTTGATTATCTCTGGGGAGGAAGTCGTGCTCTGCTGATGTGATCTATTAACTCTTGATTATCTCTGGGGAGGAAGTCGTGCTCTGCTGATGTGATCTATTAACTCTTGATTATCTCTGGGGAGGAAGTCGTGCTCTGCTGATGTGATCTATTAACTCTTGATTATCTCTGGGAAGGAAGTCGTGCTCTGCTGATGATCTAGTAGATGGCCATTTTTCTGCCAAAATGCCCTTTTCAGCATCACACTCCTCATCCTCTGCTAAAGTTCACGGTAAGCGTAATAAGCTGGCATTCCTTGACCACTCCCGGCACTGAGGAATCCGGGTGCGGTGGCAGAGGGCAGGGAAGAGGGCGCCGTGTGAAGTAAAAACAGGCAATTTAATGAGGAAGCGACGAAGCTGCAGCTAATGGGAAATGGAGGCTTCTGCTGTTACAAAAAGAGAACCACAGGGCTTCCCTGGTGGCACAGTGGTTGAGAGTCCGCCTGCCGATGCAGGGGACACGGGTTCGTGCCCCGGTCCGGGAAGATCCCACATGCCGCAGAGCAGCTGGGCCCGTGAGCCATGGCCGCTGAGCCTGTGCGTCCGGAGCCTGTGCTCCGCAACGGGAGAGGCCACAGCAGTGAGAGGCCCGCGTACCGGAAAAAAAAAACAACAAAAAAAGAGAGAACCACACCCGAGTTCTACTCCTGCTCTGAACTGAACTGCACTGTGTTTACACAAATCCCTCCGTTTCCTCGTCTGGGCCTCAACTTCTCCATCTGTCAAAGAGAAGGCTGAGACTGAGGTTCTGAAATTCTGTGGTTGTGTGATTTCAACAGAGAGGCCTTGAGGGGTGCACAGCGATCCTGACTTTGAGGCTGGGCTGGGACAGGACCACGTGCAGGGCCGACTCCTGCGGGAAGCGGTGCTGGACAAGGCTGGCAGTCTTGGGGGATGGAGCCAGCCCTGAAACCCACTGCCCTCTGGAGAAGGGGACATGTCTGTGAAGCCACCCTGGGGTTCAGTGAATCCAGAGGAATCTGTATACGGCCAAAAGGTGCCCCTGTTTGAAGACTGTGAGTGCTGGGCCTGGTGTCCTATCCAAGGTTCCTTCCCTAAACAGAAACATGGTTTTCTACACCCCGTTAAATCCTGAGAAGAGGCCGACAAGGCAACCCTTCCATCCCGCTTTAATGGCTCCCAAACCACTGACTCTGCCCCATTAAAAGGGCTGTGGCTCAGTTAAGCCTGTGTCTCGTCAGGGTCAGCCGGCATTTGCCACCCCTCACAGGACAAGCATGAGGATGGGGCTGAAAGAAATTCTAAAATCTTTCTGATGTGCACACGGGTGACCTGTCACTGTGGAAGACACAGGCCCTACAAAAAGTTTCACCCTGAGTGTGAACAAGGAGGTTTTCTGTTCTGTGTTCAAGTCCGTGAAACTTAAATCAACTCACTTCTTTGGAGCAGGATCATAGAACTTGTACTGATCCATGATTTTTTCTTCCAGTTTTTCCTTATGTCTTCGTAAGGCATTTAACTTGTCTCTGTGGAGAGAGGGAAAAGACAATCAAGCCAGTTTTAAATAAAACAAACAAACTTACTCACCAGCTCGGCCTGGGACCTGGCCCAGCGGACATCACAGTGCTCACAGTCGCTGAGTTGGGAATATGCGAACGGAAGCATCTGACATAGGTCCAGAAGCCCTAACGCCTTGCAGAGGCCTGCTGAAGCACCCAGGATCTAGCTGTGAGTGAACTCAAGGGAGCAAACCCAGAACCGTCTGACAACTCAAGCTCGGAAGCAAGGATTCTCTGGCCAGGCCATTCAGGGTGTGGGACACCCCAGGGTCAGACCCGAGGCCAGCTGCTGGCGTGCACATCAACAGTACCTTGGTGGTGGGAGAGGTCTGCCCTTAGGGAGTTGGGTGGGCATCAAGGTTGAAAAAGTCATTTCAGCAAATTCAGACCTCTGACCTGGACCCATTCCAATGCTGGGTTTCTGAGAAAACTTCCATGGGAACAAACTCAGAAGACTTTAGGGTCCAGAGAGAAGATAACGAACAGAGCGGGCCTGGAAAAACCAGAGGGTGTGGTGGGGACTGGGCCACAACTGGGCCACCGCAGCAGATCGCTGCCTGGGGTGGCACGTAGACCTTCCCACTTTTCAGAGCAGCCAGAAACTCAGACTGTGAAGCAGAATCTCCTGACTTGTAAATGCTGGAAACCAGTTTGTATTTTCAAAAACACACAAGAGACCGAAGAGACACCTCTTGAACCCTGGGCTGCCAGAGGGCACCTCTGCTTCCTGGGAGGGAAGTTCTGGCCTTCCTGATACGAAGGGGGTGCTTTTGTTTTATCTCAGGGAGTCAGGCAGGTGGACTCCATACAACAGTGCCCACAGGGCCACCAACTCCCGTCCCTTCCGGCCTCTCACCACCTGTGCTGTCTTTACAGCTCGGACCCTCGGCTTCCTCACTGGAAAATGAGGCCTCGGGCCAGAGGCAACTTTCTGCTCAGGCTTCTTTCTGTCAAGCTGCCAAGCTTCCACCCAAGCTGGGGGCTTTCCCAGGAGCTCCCCACGAAGCGGGTACATCACGAAAAGTGGCAGCTTTGCGAACCGCTGGGCCCTGACCCCCAAGCCCCAACCCCTCGCGGCTCCCAGCCTCCTTGACTCGATGTCTGTGATCTGTTATCGTGTCCTCACGGCCGTGCTGCACCGCCTTAAGCTCGGAGTGCTTTCGCGGCTGGGTCCGCCCCAGAGATGCGCACAAACTCAGAGAGCAGGTCCCGTGCCCCTCTCGGCCCCCAGCACAGTGCTCCGCTCAGAGCAGCCTCTGGGAAGCCTGCCAACTCCTGGCCCTCTGCAGACGCTCTCTATTGCACAACTGTCATCCCATCATCCCCCTGGGGTCTGGGCGCCTACTCTTCTAGTGAGCAACCGCCCAGTGTCCGCTGGAAATTATTATCAGCTGGATTACAGAGGGCCAACTTCAGGCAACGGTCATTTCTATCCCCAAATTACAGTGCGGTTTGCAAGGCAAACCATCTCCTGGTAGATGGCGAGCCGCCTCTCACCATGTCCCCCTGCAGCCTGTCTCCTCTTGCTTTCCCTACGCTGGCCAGCCATTCCCACCCGCGAGCAAGGACAGTTCAACCACCACGGCAGAGCGGTGGAAAGCCCCTGGAACCACGGATGCGTCCTGGATCGTTTCACTTGCAAACCACAAGGTTCTCAGGGCCAGGCTCTTCCTCTTGACCTCATCTCTGGCAGCTTCCTAGGCCCTGCGAGACCAGCACCCTTTAAACACTTCCCAGTGAATCCCGACTCGTTAGCCAGGCGCGGCAGCCTCCTCCGCTGAGGCTCCCACACGTTCCCTGCACCCAGAGCCCTGCCATGCTCCATCTTCATGTCCCCCGTCTGCCCTGCCTTCGGCCCATCCTGTGTCGGCAGCAGAACCCCAGCTCTTCTTTCCACTTCTCCGTGAAGCTCCTCAACCTCTGTCTGGTATGCCCACATCCCATCACCCCCACTAGGTCCCTGGTTACCACCGCAGGGGCCACAGCAAAGCCCACATAAACAAACACCGTGGCACACGGGGGACCCACTGCACCAGACAATCAGGGGACACAGCCACAGGCGACAGAAGGAGGTTGGGTGTGGCACCTGCGCTCAGCCTCCGACGTGAATTCTTTCCCTGAGATACTTCTCTTGCTAGCACAGCTGTATTTTTAGAAGTGCACTTAATTCCAAAAGCAGACTAAGAAGCTTCTGGCGGTGGGCAGAGCCTTTAAAAAGCAAACGAAAGCCAACCACCACCACTTGCAGAAACCCAGAAACACTCCAGGGAAACAGAGAGAAGGACAGGCTGTTAAGAACAGGCTCCGGGGCTGTTCCTGCCCAGAGCGGGGCAGGTCTTGGCCACAGAAGCCAGGACCCCCGTGTCAACAGGCGTCCCCCACCCGGGCCCCTTACATGTACTGCTTCTGCTCCTCGTGGTACTGTTCCTTGTTCTCCAAGTTCTGTTCTAGAAGCATTTGGTTCTGCTGGCTCAACAGCTGGATCTGGCTCAAGAGGTGATGGTTTTCTTCCTCCAAGTTCCCCTTGAGGCGGGAGAGCAGCTAAAACACAGACCAACAACGTCTTAAATACTGTGTGACCCTGTGAGTCTGCTGCTGGGAATCTAGCTTCCAAAAGAAGGCAAAGGCCACGTGCGCCAAGATGTCCATCTCAGTACTATCTGCACTTGTGACAACTTGAAAGGACCCAAACGGCCTCTTCCCTTGGCAGGTACGCTGTCCAATCCGACAGCCGCGGGCAACGCGTGGCCACGGACCACTTAAAGCACAGCTAGCCCACGATGAGGAGAGCCACAAGGGCGGATACAGCGGATCCTAAAGACTTAACTAAAAACAAAAGATGTGAAAGAGCTCGTTAATGAGCTTTTTGTGGTTACATGTGGAAATGACATTTTAGATATACTGGCTGAACAAAATATATTACTTAGAATTAATCCCACCTGTTTGCTTTCACTTCTTTACTGTGGCTACTAGAAAATTTTAAATTACATCTGGTGGCTACATTATTATTTCTAGCGGCCAGCTCCGTCCTAGACGAGGGTCGGCACACTTCTCCTGTAAAGAGCCAGGTAGCAAATATTTTAGGCTTTCCAGGCCGGACGGTGGTCTCTGTCGCAGCCACTCAACTGTGCTGTTACAGCAGGAAAGCAGCCAGAGACAATATGTAAATGCACAGGTGTGACCGCGTTCCAATACAACTTGACTTATGGACACTGACATTTAAGTGTTATACCACTTGCACTTGCCACAAAACATTTTTTTTCACTTTCTCAACCATTATAAAATGTAAAGGTCATTCTCAGTTCACGGCTGTATGGAAAGAGGTTTGGGGGCTGGATTTTAGTTTTGGGCTGAGGATGGCCAACTCTTGTCTAGAATACATTTATCATGGTTGGTGTAGCAGGAAAACAACAAGCTTTGGCTTCAGACAGACTGGGTGGCAATCTCCTACTGCAGGCCCTGGCCTGAGGTCCCCTCGGAAATCCTAAAGCAGGGCCCTGTGAGGCACAGCCTATGATGACGGGGCTCCCTCAGTCAGTGTCTGCCTGTGTCCTGGCCCCCACCTCCTCCACAGGCCCCAGCCCCAGCCCAGAGGGGCCTTTGGGCATCCCAGAACCCTGGCCTCTGCTTCCTCATCTGTGGCGCCCCGCGAGCTCAAAGGAAAAGGATCCCCAGAGTATTTTTCAACAAACAAAGGGCAAGAGGAGCTGTGTCCGGGCTCCTGGCTGTCCTGGAGCTGGGACGGGACCCAGCTGCTCTGCCCTGTGCCATCCACTTTGCCTGTCTTACTTGTCCCGCGGTCTGCTTACAATTTCATCTGAGCGGGGTCTGCTGCTTAAGAAGGTACTTTCCAACCTAGTGCACCAGAAGGCAGAGATCTGCCCCTTTTGCAACCAGGGGATTTGTGTGCAAGTTCCATCCCGAGGAGCCAGTGAGCCAAACCCAAGCACAGAAGAAAATCTGTGACCTTCCTCTAGAACAGTGCAGCTGCTACATGCAAGGAAACGGAAAAACCGTGTGGACACAGCCAAGAGGACAGAGATAAAACAGCACTCAGCTGTTTCCGTGCGCCTGCTCTGACCCTTTGCAGAAAGCAAAGGTCAGATGCAAAGGTGTTTTCTAATGCATCCCTACCAGTCGTGGTGCCTGTCCCCCTTTCAAACGCCTCTGGTCTCCTCCCGGCCTCTGTACCACCTTCACAGTCTTGGAGCACAGACGCCAAGAAGGACCCATCGCACCCCCTCTGAGCCCAAGGCTGTCACCCCAGGGGGACTCGTCCCGGTGTCCCGAGACCCCGCCCAGCCCCAGGCCCCACCTCGCAGTGGGTGTCCAGCTTGGTCAGAGAGATGTCCATGCTCTGATGCTGTTCCTTCAGCTCGTCGAACCGGGCCTGCCAGCGGCTCAGCTCCAGCTGCGAGCTGTTCAGCGAGGTTTTCAGCTCCTTGGTGTGGCTGTGCAGCTCCTCGTGTTCCCCCTTCAGCTGGTGGTGCAGGAAGCTGACCCTGGCAGGGTGGAGAGCCACAGGGCTGAGGCCTGAAGGGTGCTCCCGGGCCCTGTCACAGCTGTGCAACCTTAGACCGAACCACAACCTCCCTGGGCCTCACAATGAGGGAGCTGAACAAAATCAGAGGCTTTCAAACTGGATTCTTCGGGGTTCTATGAAGGTACCCCTGGTGTCCCCACCTTGCACTGGGGGGACGGAACAGGCAGGCTCGGACACCCACTTCAACAGAGCATCACTGTTATGACCTCTTATGTTTTTAGAGCTTTGGCATATCTGCCTACTTGGAAAAAAAGGTTCTGTTGTTAAAAGCTTTCTTTCTGAATACGGAACCAGACATTTTTGCTCTAAAACTCCTTGTCTATGCCCAGCTCTTCTTCTCAATTCCAAGCCCCTTTCTCATTTCAACTCCCGAGATAAAATATGAGATGCTGGGGTATGAGGTAAATCCACAAAGATTAGCACCATCATAATAACTATTATCCAACTGGGCTTTCTCGGGGGAAGATCTGTAACAGAAAGCTCAAAGTACCAGGGGCTCACGGCCTCAATTTAGACACAGATGTGTCTTGTTTGGCTACAGTGTTTTTTAAATGAATTAGTGGGTCAACATTTAAAATTCTGAAAGTTTCACATCAACATTCCAATGTCCAGCTTCTCTTAAGAGAAAAAGCATAAACCAAGGGATAATCTGGTGGCCCCAGGCCTTCCTCCCAGCTGACAACTGTCAGTGTATATTCTCTGTGTCACTCATGTCCGGTCTACCACTGGCACTCTTCACCCACGTGCCTGACCTGCCTGGCACCGGAGTCTGTAGCCCCTGGTACACATGAACGCAAAGAGGTGGGGAGGAGGCAGTACCCATGGCCATGCCAGAGACAAGACCTGCTTCAAATCCTGACTCTGCCATTGACTACAAGCGTCCACTCTGAACAAGGCATTTAATCTCAGCCTGTTTCTTCGTCTGTTTAAAAAAAAAAAGGATAGTAATTCTGTAGATTCTCGTTACTCTTGGTAGTAACATTCTATAAAGTCTCTGAGACACTAAATTAGCTCTTGGGGGAAACACACAGGTGGGTTCCTGTGAGTCTGGTCACACAATTTTGTCAGCTGATCAAGACATACCTCATTTTACGTGGTTTCTGTTTAAAGACACCTTATGTGATGTACTCACAGCCAACAGCACTGTAACTCATGCCTGAAGGAAGCTTATCTACCTCACTCACACATATTCTCCGTAATGTACATCACAGCCTTGCACTTAGGAACACGAGACAGCATTCTGCTCGTGGGCCATTTTGAACAGCGAAATCCTCACCCAAAAGCACAAAAACACGAAAACCATGGCACTAAACAGGCCACAGAAAGGACGCTCGTAGGCTTCTTTGGTGGCGCAGTGGTTAAGAGTCCGCCTGCCGATGCAGGGGACATGGGTTCGTGCCCCGGTCCGGGAAGATCCCACGTGCCGCGGAGCGGCTGGTCCCGTGAGCCATGGCCGCTAAGCCTGCGTGTCCGGAGCCTGTGCTCCGCAACGGGAGAGGCCACAACAGTGAGAGGCCCGCGTACCGCCAAAAAAAAAAAAAAAAGGATGCTCGTTTGCAGAATGAGCTGCAGGGGTCGAATGCCTTGCTCCTCCTCTGTTGGAAATGTGTGCATCAGGCGACCCCAAATGTCCCGCCACCCAAATGTCCGTGATGGCTCCACGAACGCTGATTTGGGGCTTAGAGATCAATGTCAGCAAGGAGGTGAATTCACAAACAGGGAACCCATTAGATGACGAATGTACCCGTGGCTGACGCAACCAATCGGCATCTCAGGGCAGGAGGTGAGGGCCACCAGCTTGGGCGACGCGCTATCCCTGGGTACCACACTGGCCCTTCCATCCCAGCACCATCCCTTTGACCTCGCTACCATCCAGCTGTTAGCATGACAGGGGCTGTATTGGCAGGCTGACCTCCGCTCAGCGGGAGCAGAGTGAGTCAGCTGCTGCCGCCCGCGGGAAGGTGGGCCCCCTGGGCCCCGGCGTTTACCTGTCCAGCTCCTCCTGCAGCCTCTGGTTCTCGCTCGCGACCGCGGCGCTCGTCCTCTGCTCCTGCCGCAGAGCCTCCCTCTCGGCATTCAAAACCTTCTCCAGCTCATCCAGCTCCGCCCTGCGCTTCAGCATGTCGCCGTGCCTGGGGGAGGGGACACACCGCTGGCAGCCCGTCCCAGGCCTTCTTTGCCCACGGGCGACGGACACCCTGGGAGACTGCGAAGCCTCCACAGAGAAAGCGGGGCTCGTCTGGCGGCTTCTCTCTGCAGAGCTGAGGGGGGCGGGCAGGGGGCAAGGCTGCATGGCAGGGAATTGGAGGGAGGTGGCTGGGAGAGGCACCGGGGGTGTGAGCAGCACCTGGGCGGGAAGGCTCGGGGTCCCCTCCAGCCCCAGGGCCAGAGGCCTCGTCCTCCCACCCGACATGCCCCTGCGGCCCCCTCGATTCCCTGTCACAGTAGCCTTCCTCCCTTGGCCCCCGGGGAACGCCAAGACAACGTCCTCTGAACCCCACACCCTCCTCTCAGGGAGTGCAAATGACTTAACAGGGCGTTCACTCAACACAAACTGATCTAGAAGAAACCACGGAATAGACAGCTGAATTCCACTGCACATGACAGCTAATCTCACAGCAAATCCCGGCTCACTGGGGATGGGGTGAGCCCTCCTCTCCCTCGGGAGCCCCTCCTGCTCTTGCCAGACCTCGAGTAGGGGGCAGAGGCTTGCCTGGGGGGCCCAGGCAGCTGCCGGGGGACACGCGCGTGCGCGCGCATGCGCGCACACACACACACACCCCCCTCCTTCCCGCTCTTTCATTTTCCTCTTGGTATTTTCTCCTCTGTCTCTCTGTGTGGGGTACTGCACAGCTATCTCTGGAGGGCAGCAGAGCACAAGGACAGAGTCCCCGATAAGCCCAGGCTGTTCCTCCCACCTGCTGGAACCTTCCAAGCTCACGATGACTCAAGAGCCCCCAAGTCCAGGGGGCTTCCAGCCTTCGTCTCCAGACCTCTACCCTGATCCCGCCTGTCCCTGCGCAGCTGTACTCGCACCATCTGACTGGAACCCAGACTTGTGCTTCTGTGGGAGTCAAGCTCAGAAGCCTGCTCAGGCAGCTGTTCACAGACATCTGTGTGGCCTTTAGCTTCAGAGCAGAGGATCCCCAACGTGGTTCTGGGCGTGGGGCTCTGCCTGGCTCTCAGGGGTGACCTTTCGCATCCAGATTAACGATTCTCGGAAAAGTCATCCAAGGTCTGACAACTTAGGGCCTCCGGCTGACCATCAAGGTCCCCGCTTCCCGCTTCCCTGCTGTAACGTCTTGGAAAAGCTCACTGATCAAGCATCTCTCTGACCGTTAGTAAACTACGCCACTGCAGAACAGAACCCGGGCGAGTCTGGCTCACCACCGAGTCCCAGTACGAGGCACAGTGCTCAGGATCTGTTAAGAGAACGAATGAGTGAGTGTCTGATTTAAGTGTCAAACGAAATGAATGTAGAGCCATCATCCCTGTATTCCAGGTACCCAGACTCCTGAACGCGTAGCCCTGCCGCAGACAGACCCAAGGGGCCTCCAGCCTCTGTCCAACAAAGTACTGGGTAACACAGTGGTTCTGTGCTGTACTGAGCAAAGAATTACAGGGAAAGCAACAATGAACACTTCCTTCAGAGCCAGTCCAAATTCCACCTGCAAAAACCTTCTCTTGCTGAGCAGACATGAAGGATATCGTGAGATGTTATTATAACACATAACAGGACACCTGAGTGCCTGGGGAGTGCTGGGCGCCGTGCTAGCTTTAGAGCGGAGCGAACACTTCTCACTCCACATCATTAGTCAACTGGATGCCTCTCCTACCACAGCTAGACACAGCACCCCGTACACAGCAGGTGTTTCCTAAGTGTCGCATGCATCCAGGATGGGTGCAGGAGGAAGCAGAAGATGCTCATTTGGGCTAGCAGCCCCTGAAGGACGGCGATCCGCGTGGATCAAAGGGGTGGAGGACTCCAGACGGAGGCAGAAAGGAAGCACCGGGTGAGAGGATAAATGAACGCCATCACCCCGTGCCCACAGCATCCTCAGATGCCCTCGTGAGGCTCTGCTGGCCCAACAACCCCCCTGGGTCTGTGATGAAACGCCCTGCACTTCAGCTCTACTTAGCATCTTGAGGCCGAGTCAAGGAGAACGCTGGTCGCAGGGCCGCCTCACAAGCACAGGGCAAGGACAATTTCTCTTCCTCACCCACCCAGCCACCCGTGCCAAGTGTTTGAGAGCCTCTCTCTCCTGTATTAGAGCCATGTGCACACCACACCTGCTCCCAGATTCTGGGTCCTGCAGCCCCTGCCCAGCGGCCTGGAACAATCAAGGATCTGCCAGGGCAGGAGCTCAGGTGATGCTGGTTGACTGAATGCACACAAGACCCAGGACCCCGATCTGTCAGAGTGCAAAGCTAAGACTCGTGCATTTCAAGGTATGTAAATTTTACCTACAAAAAAAGAAGAGTGTGGGGCTGGAGAACGGGAAGTAAAGATGAAACGAGGGTGGCAAAACAGTGATAAATGCAGAAGCCAGTCGTGGGTATACAGGGGTTTCACTCTACCATTCTGTTTACTTTCTACATACTTAAAATTAGGGCTTCCCTGGTGGTGCGGTGGTTAAGAATCCACCTGCCGATGCAGGGGACGCAGGTTCGTGCCCCGGTCCGGGAAGATCCCACGTTCCGTGGAGTGGCTGGGTCCGTGAGCCATGGCCGCTGAGCTTGCACGTCCGGAGCCTGTGCTCCGCAACGGGAGAGGCCACAACAGTGAGAGGCCCGCGTACTGCAAAAAAATCCCCAAAAAACGCAGCCCAGACCTTGACAGGCAAGAAAAGAACTGAGAAGCCAGGGCAAGATGTGTCATTGTAAATTGGCAGCTGTAGTGAACTTCCTCCTTATTCTTAGTTTGGAGAGAAAAGGGAGGAGAGAAGAAAATCCTTAGGGGAGCAGGGACCCCACACCAACAACAGGTTTCCCTGAGCCAAGACTGGCCACGACGCCCCTTCTCCACCTGGAGATCCACCGACACTCGGTCTCCAGCTGCACTAACTCCAAATTGCTAAGGGTGACTTTGATTTACCTCCCTTTTGGAGAGTTCTGGTGCCCCGGACAGTGTGAAGCTGCAGGCCAAGAGGAGACCCGAGGGGCACAGAGCAGAGGCGGGGACAGGAACCCAGGGGAGCCCGCCCCGCCGGCACATACCTCTCCCCGAGCTCCCTGTGCTCCAGCTCCAGGTTGCGATGCAGTGTTTTCAGGCAGCTGTGCTGGCGGATGAGGGCCTCGTACTCCGCGGACTGCCGCTCGTGGAGTGCGCCCAGGTGCTCGTGGTCCTGCAGCAGGGCCTGGTAGGTGGCCGTCAGCTCTTCCTGCTGCTTCTGCAGGTTCTCGAGCTCGCTCTCCTTGGCTGTCTGCTGGTTCTGGAGCAGTGCGTACTGCGCGGTGAGTGAGGCGCTCTGGGAGCCCAGAGTGGAATTTTCCACCTGCCGAGAGGGAGAGGGGGCTGGAGGCTGACACTGAGATAACAGGGACCATCGGTGCAGGCAAGACGCAGCTGGGACCAAGGACAGTTCTACCAGGACTTAAGGAACTGCTGGAGGCCAGATGGCATCAACAGACTGTCGCGGGGCGCTTCACTCCTGAGCCGCTCTCCGCAGACGGGACCTTTGGGGCAAATAAGGTCCTCTCTCTGAATAATACCCTCTTTGAATACTTTTAAAAGCCTATTTTTAAAAGACAGAGCATCACTGAGGACACAAAATACCTGAACAACCTACCTTGACCTTAACCTAACTGACGCTTACAGAACATCCATCCAACGTCCAAAATTATTAGAAATTTAGGAGAAGGGAGCACTTCCGATCTAATTCTGAGGTCAGAATTACCTTCATATCAAGACCAGACAAAGACATGACAACCATAACCAAAAACCCCAACCAAAACAAAACTACAAGCCAACATCCTATTTGCTCGTTTTAACAGAACGAATCCCAACCTCTTTGCCAGTCTCCTATTCATTGTCTCTGACCCACACGTTACATATTTTCAAACACCTTTCTCAGAAACTGCAATAAACGATCATTTACTTTCCCACAATCTATTAATGGTAAATAAAAGCCAACATCCTGAAACGTGTGGTCCAGAACACTCTTGGCTAGATGCTCTCACCAGCCCGGGAGCTACTTCATACCTTACTTCACTCGTAGAGATCAAAAATTCACATTTGCTTCAAAGAGGCTCTGCCAGGTCCTACAGTGAAGAAGTGTGCTTAACTCTGTCGAACCAAACTTATTTGATCCCAGAACCTCTTTTCCAAGTCATTCCTAACAGCATCTCAAGAAACAGATTTTGGGAAACAGACAAGACTGCAAGGGAAAAGCAGGGAAATAAACTTTTTTTTTGCCTGGGCAGCCGTGTTCAGTCACTGAAAACCAACTTCAAAGATCCTGAGGCTAGGAACCTCGGTTTACAATGAGTCTATCAAAAATAAAACAGAACACCGAACTCTCCCATGCTTTGTCTTACTGATTAGGAGTCGTCAGAGTGCTGGGGCCAGTCTCTAGGAGACACAGAGCATCCTCCCCCCGCCAAGAGCTGCCCGGCCATGCCCTCACCTGCAGCTTAGCCGTCTGCGTCTGGAGCGTGGTGTTGTGCTCCTGCAGGAAGGCGCTCTGCTTCTGCAGCGTCAGGATCTGACTGCTGAAGGCCGTGTTCTGGGTCTCCAAGTGCTGCAGCTGTTCCTTGAGCAGCTGCTTCTCAGCCTGCAGAGCCGCGTTCTGGGGAAGGGGGAAGCATGAGACCAGTCAGACCCCGGCTCTGTACCTGCTAAGCAGCTGCAGGGACGGCTGGTTAGCAGGTACAGAGTCGCGGAACCCTTTGGGGGCCAAAGCCAAAATCCACCGGATGAGAGAAGTAACATTTTCCCTCTTGGAAAGACAACAGAATTAGAAAAAAATTTTTTTGTACGTGCTTTCACAAGAGAAGCGAATATACATGATGGAGACGCTGCAAAGAACCTGAGCGAGTGAGTGTGAGGCAAAGGCGAGCTGGAGCTAAACCTGCTGCATCCTTTCTGTCTTCTGTGCTCTTCTGTTTTCTGTTGACCACCCCGAGAATGCATGTCTGTGAGCTTCTCGCACAGAACAGGGAGCCAGAGCCTGCCCTAAAGCCTCACCCCGCTCGGGTGACAGCGGGTAGAAGGCGGCGGTTCATGCTCCGTGAGACCGATAAAGGCCGAGCAAGATACGCCACCGACTGGGCCCGGACGTGTGGGGTGTGGTCTTGCGCTCTCCCTGACCAGCATGGGGCTTAGGGTCAGGTCTCTTAAACTCCGTCTCACCTTTCTCATCTGTCAAAGGAAAATAGTCACTATCTACTTCATAAGGCTGTTGGGAGACGTCAAACAAGATCAGGGGTTTAGACGTGCGTGGACAAACTCGCTCTGTAAAGGGCCAGACGGCAAATATTATTTTGGGGTTTGCCGGCCATAGGGTCTCTACCTCAACCAGTGACCCCTGCCGTCGCCGTGGAAAGGCAGTCCCACACGATGTGTAAGCAAAGGGTGTGTCTGTGGGCCAATAAAACCTTATTTATGAAAACAGGGGGCGGACCGTGGTCTGTCGACCCCCAGAAGAGCACCGAAACACAGATCACTGCGGAAACAGTGCTGGTGGAGATGCCCCAGACCCAGTGCAGGAAGCATAGAGTAAGTCCCCGGGGAAAAGGGGGACCTGCCCCTTCAGTCAGAAAGGTTGAAGGGACCTCAAGTGGCAAGGAGCAAACGGGACTTGCCAGGGAACTCAAGAAGAGGCCAACGAGACCTGGATAAATCTCAACAGCTTCTGACACCCCGGGTCCTTCCCGGTAATGGGAGTTCCTGCTCCGTCTGCAGAACTGTCGACAGTGGCCTCTCCCTACTCACGTTGCGCTCCAGCTCGATGGCCCGGTCCTTCACACGGAGCAGCTCCATCGTGGCCTCCTTGGGGCTGGGCCCCCAGCGCTCCTTCCCCGGGTGACCCTCGACCAACGGCCCCACAGGGTGTTTGAAAGAGTTCTGCACCTGCTTCCCCTCTTCTTGGCTCTTCCTGAGGATCTCACACTCCTTCTTCAACTGCGGGTGCGAGAACGGGAAAGCAGACTTGGGGCAGGAAGAGGCCGGGCTCGGGGCCCCGCACCAAACCCACCCCCATCAGCATGCTCAACCCCTCGCCCGGCACTGGACCCGCCAGACTCCTGCCTTTGCTCTTGCGGGGAGGACCTCCGTCCTGCACGTTGCCCCCTCCCTGCAGAGGTGACTGCCGGGCAGCAGCCGGGACCCAGTCCGACTTTATAGCCACGTGAGCGCAGCCAGACTTCTCCCTCCCGAGCCTCAGGGGTCCACTCCGTCCACACTTGCTCCAGAACACGGGCATCCAGGCCGCCCCTCTGCTACCCAGGTGAGGGGCTGGGAAAGGTGAGGCAGGGACCTCACAGCCAGGACCTACGGCCTGACCCTACGGGGGCTGCTCTTACCACCTGGAGCTCGTTCTGTAGGTGGTGAGTCAGGCTGGCCTTCTCTTCCATCTGTGCTTCTAAGAACACAATCTTTTCTTCTTTCCTGGCCAGTGCTGTTTTGAATGCTGATTCAGTTATGCTCTCCAAAATCTTGTATTTCCTGAAAAATACAAATACACAGTAGTATTCATATCTGCCTCTTCTACCCACAAGCTCCCAGTCTCCCAGCTGCCAACACGCCCCTCCCCCACTAAGCTGCAAGATGTGTCCCAGAAGAACTGCAGGAGTCAAAAACCATCACCTAGAGCTGTTCCCCAGGCTGTTGGCATAGATATGTCTGGGACACCGTCAATGAAACATCACTGCTATAGTTTTCCAGGCGTCGTTTCATGTATTGTTATGGCCATTTTACAGATGGGGAAACAGAGTCTCAGAAAGGTTAAGGAATCCATCCAAGACCACAGTGCTAGGTAAGCGGTAAATCTGTGTGGCCTTTTCACCACACCTAAAGGACATCACGTTGGTTACAAGTCCAACAAAAGTCCAAGGTGTTGGATTTCCTTGAAAAGCGAGATGATTTAGGAAAGCACTGCTGGCAAAGGCAGCAAGAGTTAAAATTTAAAAAAATTAAAGGGCTGGTGGAGGGAGAGGGGAACGAACAGGTGGAACACAGATGATTTTTAGGGCAGTGAAAATACCCTGTATGACGCTATAGGGGTGGATACAGGCTATCACACGTTTGTCAAAATCCACAGAACATGCAACACCGAGAATGACCCCGATGTCAACCGTGGACTCTGGGTGATGATGAGGTGTTGGTGGGGGTGTTGATGGTGGGGGAGGGTACGCATCGGGGGCAGGGGCTCTACAGGAAATCTCTGCACCTTCTCCTCACTCTTGTTGTGAAGTTAAAACTGCTCGAAAAAAGCCTAACTAGAAAAAAGTTCAGAAGCCTTTTCATTGGACAAAAGAATCTCCTTCCACTCCCGCCTCGGAATGTCCAGGAAGGAGGCCCTGGATAGAAAGTGCCACGTGACAACAGGCCCTCGGGTGTGAAAAGTAAACTGAGCTCTGGGGGTGGGGCTGGGGCGCGGAGCCTGCAGGGTGCGGGGGCGCTGGGATGCAGGCGTGAGAGGAGAAAGCCTGCAGCCACCCAGGGAGGGGTCCTCACGTGTCACCGTTGCTGCTGTCATCCCGCAGCAGCAGCTCCTTGTGGAGGCCAAGCTTCTCCAGTTCCTGGCTCAGTTCCTCCAGCTCACTGCTCAGCTGCTGGCTCTTCAGCTTCTCCTGCACCAGGTCCTGTGGGGACAGTGAGGACAAGCGTGGGAAAAGAGCCCAGCGGAAACGGCAGGAGGGCCTGGCGCAGGCCAGTCTCAGGGCTGAGCGACCACCTTCTCGAGCCATGGCCAGCTTGGGTGTCTCGAGGGCCAAGCAGGCGGTTCTGTGGGGACGGTGAACCTCAGGGATGCCTCCAAAGGGAACGGATGAGCACACTTTCCCAGCCCCCGGAGTTCAAGATACCAGACCATGTGGCAGCGTGTCCAGGAAGGATCGAACGTGCTCCAAACACATCCAGACAAGTGTCTGAAATACCACTTATGGTGATCTCTGAGGAGCAGGTTTGAATTCTGTGAACGTGATTGCCTTTTCCACGCAGTAATGGATCAATAACTAGTTAGCTCATTGCAGAGAACTCAGAACAAAGTGTAAAGAGGAGAAAGATTTTACTTTAAATACTGGTTTTGATTTACTCTTCAAAAGTGGATGTTGACCTCATTTAGGGGTTCACTTACTCTAGTCCACACCTCTGTAACTCTCCAGGGAGTTATACCGTTTTTTGCCCAGTGTCACAGCTATTTGCACACACGAGGACCCCCTACCACACACACCCCAAGGCCTGGAACAGCAGTGTGACGGAGGGTGGTGCTCGCCAAACATTCCGGGGTCGCTCCCTGGCTGCAGCATGGAAGGGCCAGTGTGTGATCTTCCAGCTGCCTCTCCCCTGCCTCGGGGAATGCCCAAACCCCACGTTGAGATGGTGGAGCCGTGAGATCAAAGCCGCCTGGGATGCTGAGCTCTCCAGAGAGTCACCTGGACTTTCGTGAAAGAGAAACCAGCCTTGGACATGACAAGCCCTGCGATTCTGGGGTCATTCGTTACTGCAGCATAACCTAACTTACGCTTACAGAGGCAGGGGCTATGGGTCAGGCTGGTGTCTTGCATCTCTCCCCAACAGTGTACTGATCTGCTCGCACTGACACTCAGTGATCTTTTTTTTAATGTGGAGACCTCTCCGTGGTCACCAAGTCTATTTCTTTTTCTTCCTCGGCACACAGCTGGAACACATGTCCCAACCTCCCTGGCTGTCAGGTGCGGCTATGAGACCATATTCTGCCCCATGAAGTGTGGTCCTTCTCTTCTTCATCTTCCTGCTGCAGGTAGAGGAGCCAGAAGAGGGCTCCACTGTGGGACAGCCGGGCCACATTATGGAGGGCACCAGGTGTCTGTGAACAGTCACATGGAACTTCCACACGTGTGGACACTCGGCTTCTGTGATGGGCCACTCAGACGCTGGAGTCGTTTACTAGAGCAGTGACTCACCCTGTGGCGCTGCAGGAAAGCCCGGGTGAGCCACGCAAAAACTACCAGGGAAAAGTAAGACACATATTCACCAAGAAACTGTAAAACAGTCGCACCCTTTCATCCTGTAATTGCACTTCTAGGCATATATCCTAAGAAAATAAATACATTCGTGAAGGTGCGTGTGTGCAAGGATGTCCAGTGTTTTTCTAAAATTAATTAATTAATTTATTTTTGGCTGTGTTGGGTCTTCATTGCTGCACGCGGGCTTTCTCTAGTCGCAGTGAGCAGGGGCTACTCTTCTTTGCGGTGCATGTGCTTCTCATTGCAGTGGCTTCTCTTGCTGTGGAGCACGGGCTCTAGGCATGTGGGCTCAGTAGTTGTGGCATGCAGGCTCAGTAGTTGTAGTGCACGGGCTTAGCTGCTCCGCGACATGTGGGATCCTCCCAGATCAGGGCTCGAACCCGTGTCCCCTGCATCGGCAGGCGGATTCTTAAACCACTGCGCCACCAGGGGAGTCCCAGTGTTATTTAAAATCGTGGGAAAAATCAGAAACAATCTAAATGTCCAGAAAGAAATCACAGTAAGTCCATAAAATCAATACCTCACTGCCATTAGAAATCATGGCTTGAAACCTATTTAACGTAATGAGAAAAGTATAGTAATAGAGAGAAACAGAACAGGGCTAGGATGGAGAAGGTAGGGTATCAAGTGTGTGTATACACAAATGGACAAGGAAAAAAGAAGAAATAAAATATGCTGGATTGTTAGCCCTGGTTATCTCTGGGCCGTAAGATCATAACAGGTGATTTCTATTTCTTCTTTATGCTTTTGGGCATCATTCTGTTTAGAAGCAGGGGACAAATGCCAGGGGCCTCTCCCTGTCTCACCTCTATTGCAGAAGCACCTGTCGGGCAGCACGGTGACCCTGCCCAACCCCCACCGAAGGGGCCGCCCGCCCCCGTCTCACCTCCCTCAGGGTGGTCAGTGTCCTCGTGTGCATGGTGACCTGCTTG